>NC_138890.1:0-1200000 GCF_965194825.1 Balaenoptera physalus | reverse complement strand
ACCACTGTTTTTCCATGCCATCACAAATCCTTCTAACTGATTTTGGAATGATTTTAGATGGACAGAAAAGTGACAAAAACAGCACAGAGAGTTTGCATGTGCCCTCAGCCAGCTCCTCTAAAGGTTGGCATCTCATCAAAATGAAGAAATGGACCCAGGCACCTTACTCTGAATTCAACTTCAGGCTTTATCTGGATTACTCTGAATTCAACTCCAGGCTTTATCTGGATTTCACCATTACTCCACCCCACCAAACAATGTCTGTTCTGTTCCGGGGGTCCTGTCCAGGATACTAATGCTGCATTTACCAACAGGACCTTTGTGGATGTACCATAATTTATGATTAGTAGTAGTACTATGTATATCTATTGTTGCCCATTATTGGATGTTTAGGTTGTTTCTGATTCTTTCCTCTTCTTAAATCATTGTATCATGAGAATCAATGCACATGAAGCAAATATCCAAGCACAGGGAATTCTGTGTGTGCCTCTCTTTTTTTTTTCCTGAGGATGAATTCTTAAGTGTAAACCCTGAGTTTAAAGGTATAGAGGACTTGATCCACCTCCCAGTTTGACCTCCAAAAAGATTGCAAAACGGTCCCATGGGAGCCACTGGGCTGCTCACCCACTTACCCACTGCCTTGCCAGGCCTGGGCACCAAGCTATGGTTCTTGGATTCAGACACCTGTTATTATCCCGCACTTTTTTTTTTTTTTTTTTTTGGCCACACAGCTCAGCTTGCAGGATCTTAGTTCCACGACCAGGGACTCAACCCGGGCCCTCGGCAGTGAAAGTGCAGAGTCCTAACCACTGGACCGCCAGGGAGTTCCTGCCACGCTCTTTTATTAAAGTAGGACATGCCTACAGAAGAGTGTACAGATTGCTCATGTACAGACCATGCATTTAAAAAGTGTGTGCGGGGCTTCCCTGGTGGCGCAGTGGTTGAGAGTCTGCCTGCTGATGCGGGGGACATGGGTTTGAGCCCTGATCTGGGAAGATCCCACATGCCGCGGAGCGGCTGGGCCCGTGAGCCACGGCTGCTGAGCCTGCGCGTCTGGAGCCTGTGCCCCGCGGCGGGAGGGGCCGCGATGGTGGGAGGCCCGCGCATCGCGATGAAGAGTGGCCCCCGCACCACGATGAAGAGTGGCCCCTGCTTGCCGCAACTGGAGAGGGCCCTCGCACGAAACGAAGACCCAACACAGCTAAAAAAACAAACAAACAAATAAATAGAGTAGCTATTAATTAAAAAAAAAAAAAAAAAGTGTGTGCACCTGGGTCACCATGACCTGCATCAAGACGTAGAACATTTCCAAGACCCCCAAAGGCATCCCAGGGCCTCCTCCTGCAGTGAATCACTATTCCAATGGAATGATTTATTTTTCTTATTATTATCATCATTTTCATGATCATGGTCATCCTGACTTTCACTCGTGAGGGTGGGAAAGAGGGTACAGATTCTGATTGCAGGATGGGCTGTATAGGTGAGAAGAACTTCCTAGAAGATTTTAGAACGTTCTAGAAGACAGCCAGCCAGCATCTGCTCAGAGGGTGTGAGGAGTCGGTCTTTCTGGCCCAGCTGAGGTGCAGGGAGGGGATTTTGAGCGAGCTCCGGCCCTGGCTCGGGGCGTTGGTCTGGACGTCGGCCCACTGGCTCTCTGAAGCCTGATGCCCTGTCTGTAACATGAGGACCCACGGCATCGCTCTCGGGGTCACGGTGAGGACGAAACGAGACAAAGACGGTGCCCAGCACTGCAGGAGGTGCCGACCTAAGGCAACGATGATAAAAGTAACACGACGGATATGACGTGATAACACGGGCACACCTCGTTTTATCGCGCTTCATGGATATCGCGTTCTTTACAAATTGCAGGTTTGGGGCGACACGTTCCCGCAAGGAATAAAGAGCGTGCTGAGTCCAAAGAAGCGGGTTTGGAGATTGAAGAACCTCCTCCTGGCGAGGATGCGGTGGAGACTGTCGAAATGACAACAAAGGACTGAGGATAGGACATAGTCTTAGTTGACAAAGGGTTTGAGGGCATTGACTCCAACTGTGAAGGAAGTTCTCCTGCGGGTAAAATGCCATCAAACCGTATTGGACGCCACAGAGAAACCGTTCGTGAGAGGAAGAGGCCACCGATTCGGCAGACTTCATTGTTGCCTTATTTTAAGAAATGGCCACGGCCGCCCCGTCCACAGCATCAGGGCAGGACCCGCCACCAGCAAAAAGATCATGACTTGCTGAAGGCTCAGATGATGGTTAGTGGGGTTTTTTTTAGCAATAAAGTATTTTTTTAATGATTTTTTTTTATTTTTTAATTTTTTGGCCGCATCACACGGCAGGTGGGATCTTAGTTCCCCGACCAGGGATGGAACCTGGGCCCCCTGCACTGAAAGCACGGAGTCTTAACCACTGGACCGCCAGGGAAGTCCCCAAAGTATTTTTTAACTGAACGAAACCCGAATTATTAGATGTAGCAGCTGTGGCTCCAGGATCAAGGGCTGAGTGGCCTGGGTCGAGTGGAAAGGCCTTGGGTCCTGGGCTGACACGGGTACAGCTGAGGAGGCCTGGCTCCCTAGGTCCCTTCTGACTTGATCCTCGTTTCCTGGAGGGTGGAGCCTGGGTGGGGGGATGGGGCTGGGCTGGGGTCATCACACTCGCTGAGTGTTTATTACGGGTCAGAAGTTGAATTTCCCTTCTTTCTCCTGAGAAAGGTGTTACGGCTGCTTTGCAGACCCGGCTGGCAGGGTCCCTGGTGCTTCTGGAGACACATGCAGTTCCATGGCTCACCCATGAGACAGAGGGAGGAAAATTCCAGAACCCCTGACTCTGCGCTTTTTCATTAGCAAGGCCCTGCTTTACATGCAGGACACGGGGGAGGTCTTCATGTGTGTGTGTGTGTGTGTGTGTGTAGTTGGGGGAGTGGGTCACTAGGGCAGGGGTCTCTCCCAGGGTAGTTCTGCCCCCAGGGGACACTGGGCGGTGCCTGGGGACATCTGTGGTTGGTACTCTGGGGGGCTCCTGGCATCGAGTGGATGGGGGAAGGGATGCTGCTTCACACCCCGCAGCGCCCAGGACGGCCCCCCCGACAGAGGATCCCCGGCTGATGTCAGCAGGGCCGGATGGGGGGGTCGGTGGGGCACCGCGTCCTGTTCTCTGCACAAGCTCATCCTCGCCCAGGACTCCCGGCTCCACCTCTGGGTGCCTTTGCCCAAGCTCTCGTCCTTGCTGGTCTCAGCTCAGCTGCTCAACTGCCAAGGGCTTCTCCTAGAAGGATTCAAAAATAGACCATCTACTTTTTTGTTTGTTTGTTTGTTTGTTTTAAATCTCAGAGATGCCTGAGAGCACAGCGCCCGGCAGAGGAAGCTGCCCAGGCAGTGAAAGAAACCAGAAGTGCTTCTTGTTGATTTTCACCAGCTCCTCTGGGGGGACGGTAGGGTAATCCCCTTCCTCAGGCACTTCTCTTAGAAGTTACTCTGCATTCTGCTTCTCAGAAGGAAACTGGGCTCCCAGGCGAGCACTCATGCCCTCCAGCCACTCGGGGCTTTGAAGCAAAAATCCAACAGATTCGGAAGGTTCACAACAGACCAGGGACCCTGGGGGCCCCGCGATGCCCTGGAGCGGCTGCCACGGCCCCCTCGTGCCCTCAGCCTGTCCTTGGCCCAAAAGGGGGGCCTCAACTTGTCACAGCTGCAGGGAGACACACCTACAGCTGATTTTTTAAAAATGACCAATAAACATTATATGTATCTTTTCAGTTGAAAGCTATCCTCACCTTCAGTATTTACGACAGGGATTCTCTCCCTCGGCCCTGCTGACATTGGGGCCCCGGGTCACTCTGTGGAGGGCCGTCCCGGGCACTGTGGGGGGCTCAGCAGCACCCCTGCTCCCACTCCCTCGATGCCAGGAGCCCCCCAGCCATGAAAACCACAGATGTCCCCAGACATGGCCCAGTGTCCCCTGGGGGGCAGAGCTCCACTGAGCAGAGTTCCTGCTCTAGGATTATTGAGTTAATAACGTCTTTGAATCCCTTCAGTGGATTCATTTCAAGTAAGAATTTTTATTTCATTTCATTTCATTTGCTGTGCCGCATAGCTTTTGGGATCTTAGTTCCCCGACCAGGGATCGAACCCTGGCCCCCTGCAGTGGAAGGTCAGAGTCCTAACCACTGGACCGCCAGGGAATTCCCTCAAGTAGGAATTTTTAATACAACTGTTTACTCTCAACTTACTTTTTAAAAATGTATTTGTATTGAACGTAGGTATACATATAGCTGATTCACTTTGTTATACAGCAGAAACTAACACAACATTGTAAAGCAATTATACTCCAATAAAGATGTTAAAAAAAATGTATTTGTATTGAGACATAATTGACACACAACCCTGTGTGAGCCTCAGGTGTTCCTGTGTCAGTCTGATACATTTATTTATTGCAACATGATTACCACCTTAACCATCCACTGAGTTAAACGTTTCTTCCTACCCTCCCATCCTTCCCTGGACCAAGAAGGATTTGAGAAGCTTCTACAAGGGCAAACAGCAAGTCATCGAGGCAATGACGGTGTAGCTGGGGTGGGAGGGGAAATGTCAGGAAGAAATAAAAGAAAGGTTGCAAAGTGGGGGTGACCGTTCTCTGGAAAGATCGTCTGGTGTTCGTTTTTAGTTTGGGTACTTTTCGCCTAAACAAAAATAATGTCCACCGGTTATAGCAGGTCAGATACTGTCCCTCAAATATCCATGTCGTGTCCCCCCCGTCCCGTTCCCCCCCCCACACAGAGCTTCCTGGATTCGGGGTGGGCCTTATACCCAATAGCTGGTGTCTTTATCAGAGAAAGCAGAGGGGGGGGGGGATTTGATACTCAGACACACAGGGAGAGGCCACGTGAAGACGGACGCAGAGACTGGGGTGATGCGGCCACAAGCTGAGGACACTGCAGCCCCAGAAGCTGGAAGAGGCAGGAAGGGTCCCCCTCTGGAGCCTCTGGAGGGAGCATGGCCCTGTGACACCCTGAGCTTGGACTTCGGGCCTGCAGAATGTGAGAGAATAAATGTCTGGTTTGAGCCCCGCAGTTTGTGGCCCCTTGTTACAGCAGTCTCAGGAAATTTTAAAAAAAAGTCTCTAGATGCGCGTCCCTGCAGCTGTGAGAGTTGGGACCTTGAGTGACAAGGGCTCCCCTCCCACCGCTGGACTGACTGGCTCTGGGCATTTGGGGGAGCACAGAGAAGGCACCCCCAAACCCCCTTGAGATGCCTGCACCTTGCAGGGTTGATACATCCGGGCTGTTTGCATGGGAGAAATGGTCTGCGGGTTCCCTGCCTCCGGGACTATATCCATGGGAACCGCAGACACCTGGGATTAGGAACCAGTTACCCGGGGTTCCCAAGCTTTGGAACCCTCTGGAGGGCCCACTGCAGTCTGCCCGGGGTGGGTGGGGGGAACTGTGGCAGCTGGCCTGGGTGTGGCCGGTTGCAGAGGCCCCTGGCGACTCCACCGGGCGGCCAGGGCGGGACCCCCGGGTGAGGCCGGCCCGCACCCACAGGAAAGGGAGGCCCAGGCTTTCCATGGGTTCAATGCTCCCGGATGGTGAGGGTGGGGTAGTGAGTCCACATGTTTAATGATGGTAGGAAACAGAAATAAAAGATCACATTCCCGCCCTTGGGGAACTTTCTGTTCAGCAGGAGGAGGGTAGAGGGAGGGGCTCTCAAGATGCATAAATAGACGATTACAGTACGTCATTTAAGTGCTACATATCAACACACTTTTTTCTATAAAAGGTCAGATAGTAAATATTTCAGTCTCTGTGGCAAAGATTCAACTCAGTAGCCGCCATAGACAACATGTCATGGGCGTGCTGTGTGCCAGTAAAACTTTATTTGCAACGTCAGGCAGAGGGCCAGATTCCACCCCCTTGGCTGTAGTTTGCAGAACCCTGAGCTGGAGGGATGAACAGCTTCTGAGGTTAAGGAATAGCAGCTCCTCCAAAGGTTAAAAGAATTACCCTCTGACCCTGCAATTCCACTCCTACGTATGTACCCAAGAGACATGAAAACACACGTCCACACAGAAAAGTGCGCACTAATGTCCAAAGCAGCATCACCCGTAATAGGCAAAAACTGGACATGACCCAAATGTCCATCAATGGGTGATGGATAAACAATGTGGTCCCTCCACACACGGGAACATCACTCAGCCACGAAAAGGAGACAAGCGCTGACACTCACTACAACGTTGATGGACCTTGAGAATACAATGCTCAGTGAGAGAAGCCAGACACAGAAGGACACACAGTGTGTGATTCCACTGATGGGAAAGGTCCAGAACAGGCAAATCCACAGACGTAGAAAGTGAATTCATAGTTGCCTGGGACTGGGGAAGACTGAATGGGGTATAGAGTTGTTTGGGGGGGGGTGATGAAAATATTCTGGAATTAGGTAGTGGCCATAATTGTACAACCTTATGAATGTACCAAAAACACTGAATTGCATATTTTAAATAGGTGAATTTTATGGTATGTGAATTATAGCTCAATCTTTTTTTTTTTTAAAAAAGGAGTTAAGTACGACAAGCTTCCTACAGTAGACAGTGTCCAGGCCCAGAGCTCAAGGGTGGGTAAACCCTGGTGGGAGGCCCCGGCTGGGTGATACCCCGAGTTCAGGCCAGGATGTGGGAGGTCAGAGCAGAGTGGATGGGGGGGCCAGTGGCCAGAGCCAGGCAGGTGTGGTCCAAAATGGACGTGCGTGCTGTGTGGAGAGTTTGGGCCTCTTCCTGGGGCCGAAGGAAGTTTCCACACAGGCAGTGATGGGTCCAGGGTGGAAGGAACAAAAGCAGGGCCTCACTATGACTTTCAAGGTCCCTCTCCATAAAAAAATGTTGAACATACTTTACGACCACATTGGTGTAAAGATGGACACCATCCAGGCTGGATTAGTATATTCATGGTTTTCTTCTGATGTTAAACTAAAGCACTCTTGTGGGCTTCATGGATAAGCAGACCTGGAGACCAGGTGGAAACAGCCCGGATGAGAACCCTGAGGGGCGTGGATGGAGGATGTGATGGGGATGAAGAGGAATTTAAGTGGTTGGGAACGTGGGGGAGGAATCGAGGACGATCTGAGGTTCAGGGGGGCCCTCTGCACCCAAACTAAAGAGCGGGCTGTGGGGGAGGGAAGAGGTGGGCCTGAGAGTCTGCTCTCCAAGCGGCAGCAAGGCCAGCACCAGACACATCCTTCTTTCCGAGAAGTCACTGAAGCCAGAGGAGCAGAGACTGGCCTTTGAGCAGGGCACGCTCTCTGTGACCTGGCACCCGGCCCAGCCGGCCTCCGAGGCCTGCCATCCAGCTTCTGAGAGCACGGGGGAGCCGCGGAGACACGGGCTCCTGGTGAGGAGGAGTTCGGCGCCAGCCCCTGCAGAATGTGTTCGGTTTGAGAGTGGGTGCTTTCCCATGACCCTCTGTGGCCTTTCACGGTCCCCTTGCCCAGGCCCCACTGCCATCGCCCGACACTCGCTGAGCCTGAGCACTTCTCTCCAGATTCGGAGCAGACACTTGGAGCCAGCACACACCCTGGCGTGGGGCACATCGTGTCTCCCCCAATTCAGATGTGGCAGCCCTAACCCCAGGCCTCAGAATGAGACCTGATTTGGAGAGAGGGTTGTTGCAGGTGTAATTAGTGAAGATGGGGTCACACCAGAGCAGGGGTCGCCTAATCCAACATGACTGGTGTCCTTATGAGAGGGGACGCTTAGACACAAATACGCACACAAGGAGAAGGCCACGTGAAGACAGAGGCAGAGATCGGCTGAGGCGTGTACAGGCCGAGGGCGGCCGGCCACATCAGAAGCTGGGAGAGAGCCTAGGAGAGAGCCTGGGACAGACCCTCCCTCGCATCCTCACACGGAACCAGCCCTGCCGACACCTTGCTCTTGGACTTCGGCCTCCAGGGCTGGGAGAGGATACACTTCTGTTGTGTGGAACTTTGTTACAGCCGCCCTGGGAACTCACACACACTCCCGGCTGTTGGCTTGGTCTGACTCAGAGGGGAAGGGCCAGCGACAAGAGACCAGAATTTGGGGCTCGGCAACCCCTGCCCCTGTGGCGGCCTCCCCCAAACCCTCGCCCGCCCTCTGCTGAAGGTCTAAATGGAGGCTGCGAAGCAGAGCTGGCAACCCTTTCCTGTAAAGCCCCTGGAGTCAGTCCTGTCCCAGCTGCTCCCTGCGCCCCGCAGCAGGAAAGCGGCCGGACAACGTGTAGATGGATGGGCCTGCCCACGTGCCAACACAATTTTATTTACAAAACACGCCATCACCCTGGGCTGTGGTTTGCGACCCCTGGTCTGGAAGCTCCATCTGTTCAAGTTACATGTTGACGGTGATCCCGTCTGTGGAGATTTTCCCTGAGACACAATTCGCCTTTTCCATCAGCTGATCTGCGTCTCCTTTGGGGTCTTCTGTTTCGTCTTGTTTACATGTTGTCTTCGGTGGCTTCTGACCTACAGAGGCCCGGGGGGGTGGTTGTGACAGAGACCGTCTGGCCTCACAGCTGGAGACACCACCCGCCCCCCGCGCTTCCCCGGAGGAGCCCACCGACGCCGGTCCAGGGGGAGACCCTCCAAGCTCCAGGCAGAGGAGCAAGGGGCCCAGAGGGGAGACCACCAGGCAGTGCCGTGCAAGTGGAGCCCAGCATCGGCCCCGGGTGACGGGAGAGTCCTGCATCCTTTCCCGGACGCCGCTCAGATGCGCAGATTGAAGGGAAGGATCGGGGGACCAGCATCCACAGAGCTGGCCTGGGAACCACCCTCATGACGCAGGGCAGGCGCGGATGGTGGGTTTACCCACGCAGACACACACACACACATACACACACACGCACACATATATACATACACACACACAAGCCCCACATACACATCCCCACATACACATGCACACACGCACACATCCACATGCACACACACACATACATCCACACACACACACGCACATATACACACAAATACATGTACAGACATACGCACATACACATGCATACACATACACACACATACACATACAAGTACACACACCCACGCACATACACACACCCTCATACACAGAAACACAAACGCACATACACACACATACAAATACACACAAACACATAAACACACGTACACATATACATATACACATACAAATACACAATAAAACACATATACACAAATACAAATACACAGAGATACATATACACATATACATACACATCACACATACACAAATACACACACACAAACACAACTCATCAGTGGGAGAAACTGAAAAGCCTGGTAGAATCCAGTAAACACAGAATTAAGTCTAACTGTCTGACTAACTGGGGGATAATAATGGCTACAAAACAGATCATAATTGTCCAAATTCTTGAAGAACAAGCACGTACGATGATGCATAGTTTTTTTTGTTTTTTTAAAAAAAATATTTATTTATTTTTGGCTGTGTTGGGTCTTCGTTGCTGCGTGTGGGCTTCCTCTAGTTGCGGCGAGCGGGGGCTACTCTTCGTTGCAGTGCACGGGTTTCTCATGGCGGTGGCTTCTCTTGTTGCAGAGCACAGGCTCTAGGCGCACGGGCTTCAGTAGTTGTGGTGCGTGGGCTCAGCAGTTGTGGCTCACGGGCTTTGTTGCTCCGCGGCATGTGGGATCTTCCTGGACCAGGGCTGGAACCCGTGTCCCCTGCATTGGCAGGCGGATTCTTAACCACTGCGCCACCAGGGAAGTCCCCATAGTTTGTTGATATGATACTAGACCAGGGTCACCCCCTTGGCCCTGCTGACACTGGGCCAGGTCCTCCTCTCTGGGGGGCCGTCCTGGGCTCCGTGGGGTGTGGAGCAGCCTCCCCAGCCCCACCCCCTTGATGCCAGGGCCACCCCTGGGGTGACAACCACGAATCCGTTTTCCATCTGTGTGGATTTGCCAGTTGTGGTCATTTCTGCTGGAGCTTTAAACCGGTACAGCTCCTGCCAATGACCCAATTTTGCAGTTAAATACAGAAAGCCTGTTCTCCTTGAGCCAACATCATTCCGCAAAGCCTAAAACATGTGCTCCCTGCCTTTGCCAAGCAGCGGAATACTACGCGGCTGTGAAAAAGAACGAGGCCGGTCTCCAGGTACTGATGTGGAGAGTTCCTGTAGAGGATTACGTTGGGTCAAAAGGAGTGGACTTCCTCAAATGAATGGACACTGTGTGGGTCACAGCTCTGGGTGCCCCTCCGCCACCAGGTATGTGCTGACGGAGGCCAGGCGGGTCAGAGGGACGTGACTCGAAGACACACACACCTTGTCTGGGCCCCGTGTCCTTGGCCACGCTGCTTCTCTGCTCTCTGCAGAGAAACATCTAAACACGGAATTGAGCCTCACCTCCCATGGTGTTGTATCTTGAAGAAGCTGGAAAAACACTGCATGAATGTGACACACCTCATGGGGCAGAGACTGGCTGTTGAAAGAGGCTGAGGCCCCGAGTTCAGCCCCGAGGAGCCGGGATAGCCCGAGATTGAAGATGCCTCGTCTCACCTCCACGCCTGGGTCTTCCGGGAGCCGTCACACCTCTGTTGGGCAGAGTCCAGGTAAACCCACCTGGCTTCTCCCCATCCTGCCCCCACTGTGGTCCGCCCACTACCTGTCTTGGGTGCTCAATGTACCTGCACCTGGTCATCCCACCCTAAGCTCAACAGCATGGCCCACCATGGACACATGTCGGTGTCTGCCAAGCCGGAGCCTGAGCTTTCTCTCCAGGAAAGCCTGCTTTCTGTTTAAATTTTAAAAATTAATTCTGTGAGGCCAGGGGCTCAAGCAAAGGCTCAGAGTTAGGAGT
Source organism: Balaenoptera physalus (assembly GCF_965194825.1). Classification (NCBI taxonomy): domain Eukaryota; kingdom Metazoa; phylum Chordata; class Mammalia; order Artiodactyla; family Balaenopteridae; genus Balaenoptera; species Balaenoptera physalus. The sequence goes on along the minus strand of NC_138890.1, from coordinate 1,189,165 downwards.
GTGCAGAGAGACGTGGGTGCTGGGGAGGAAAGCAGCCCTCCTGCAGAGGGGCGCCTCAGAGGGCAGGTGCGCTGTGAGACCTTCTGTTTTTTTTAATGGTGGTAAAATACACTGAACATAAAATTCACCATCTGCACTGTTCTTAAGTGTGCAGCTCAGTGGCATTAAGTACATTCACACTGTCGTGAAGCCATCCCCACCATCATCTCCAGAACTTTCTCATCTTCCCAAAAGGAAACTCTGTCCCCAGGAAACCCTGACTCCCTACCCCCTCCCCCAGGCCCTGGCCCCCACCATCTACTTCCTGTCTCTGTGAATGTGACTCCTCCAGGATCTCCTGTGAGTGGGATCAGACAGTATTTGTCCTTCTGTGTCTGGTTTATTTCACTGAGCATCATGTCCTTGAGGTTCATCCAGGTCGTAGCAGGTGTCAGAATCTCCTTCCTTTTTTTTTTTTTTTTTAATTCATTTGTTTAATTAATTAATTAATTTATTTTTGGCTGCACTGGGTCTTCATTACTGTGCGTGGGCTTTTCTCTAGTTGTGGCGAGTGGGGTCTACTCTTCGTTGTGGTGCACGGGCTTCTCATTGCGGTGGCTTCTCTTGTTGTGGAGCACGGGCTCTAGGCACACAGGCCTCAGTAGTTGTGGCTCGTGGGCTCAGTAGTTGTGGCGCACAGGCTCAGTAGTTGTGGCTTGCAGGCTCTAGAGCACAGGCTCAGTAGTTGTGGCTCATGGGCTTAGTTGCTCCGTGGCATGTGGGATCTTCCTCGACCAGGGCTTGAACCCATGTCCCCTGAAGTGGCAGGCGGATTCTTAACCACTGCGCCAGCAGGGAAGTCCTATGCTTAATTCTTTTTAAAAATTTTTTTTAAAAATTTTATTTACTTTATTATATTATTATTAATTTTGACCACACTGTGAAGCATGCAGGATCTTAGTTCCTTGACCAGGGATGGAATCCGTGCCCCCTGCAGTGGCAGCACGGAGTCTTAACCACTGGACCACCAGGGAAGTCCCTGTATGCTTAATTCTTTAAGAAGCCACCAGACTGTTCTCCACAGCGGCTGCCCTATTCTCATTCCCATCAACAGTGAACGAGCGTTTCACCTTCTCCACATCAATACCTGTTCTAAGCCCCATTCTTATCTGAACCTCACTATCCTCATCTATTAAATGGGCTCATGGCTCCTCCCACAGGCCTGCTGGGTGACCCCACAAAAGACGCTATTTAGGGGACTTCCCTAGAGTGGTTAGGACTCTATGCTTCCAATGCAGGGGGCTCGGGTTCGATCCCTGGTCAGGGAACTAGATCCTGCATGCTGCAAGTAAGATCCCGCATGCTGCAACTAAGAGCCTGCGTGCTGCAACCAAGACCCAGCACAGCCAAATAAATAAATACTTAAAAAGAAAGAAAGAAAGAAAGAAAGACAGTGTTTGGATGTCATGCTTTGTTTTGCTTTGGGGGGGACAACGTTTGTCCCTGGGCTGTCGGGGAACCAGGGAAGAAACACTGGTTGGGTTGTCGTGCGTGTGTGCGTGCACATGCGCGTGTTTGCCACCCCTGGGAATTCATCTGGAGAGCTGCTGGGAGATGAACAGCCCAGGAGAAGGGACGCCGCCCTCACGCACGCACGCACACGCAGACACTCAGATCCACGTCGCATGCACGCGTGTTCCCAGAGCAGGGGTCGCGGGGCTGACGGCCACCGAGACTGAGTTTCCCAACCCACGGCGGGGCCGCCTCAGATGACGTGCAGACGTGCAGCCCGGGAGGGCCTGAGAGCCCGGCAATAAAAACAAACAGGCCGGGGCCGCGTCCAGCAGCGAGCTCCGTCCCGGCCTGCACGTGGGGTGCTGGGAGTCTGCACGGGGTGGGGTTGGCCCCTTCCTGCTAGGCCACCGTGGCTCCCAGACACGTGCAGAGCCCGGGGGGGACAGGGTCAGCATCACGGGAGGCGCAGGGGCTAAAAGCAGCTGCCAGCCAGCCTCAGACATCTGGAAATCAGGCGGCCTGGGCACTCCTTTTGTTCTGAGCTCACTGACTCTGCACACAGTCACCCGGGCCCCCCATCACGTGTGCAAAGCTCTGCAGGCTCTGTGTTTCCTCTGCAGGCTCGCAGGCTGGGGCACCAGGGCAGCAGATTTGTTTTCTATGCTGAGCAACAAATCACCACCATCTAGTATCTCAGGGTTTGGGGGGTCAGGAGTCAGGGCACAGCTAAGCTGGGACTGGGCCCCCGAGGCTGTAATCCACGTAGGGCTGGGGCTGCCATCTCATCAGAACCTCGACTGGAGAAGGGCCCACCTCCGAGCTCCCTCAGGCTGTTGCTACACTGGCCTCCCCAGAGCTGCAGGACTGGGGTCCCTGCTTTCGGCGCTCGGCTCCCACAGGCTGCCCTTGGGTCCTGGCCACGTGGGCCTCCTCCACACACCCTCTCGTATGTGGCAACTGACCTCTTCGAGGCTGGCCAGGGAGGGTGTCGAGGGGAGCCTGGTGAATGGGAGTCTTACAGAACATAACCCACTCATGGCCGTGACATCTGTCACCTCTGCCACCTTCTCCTGGTTAGAAGCAGTCACAGGTCTCACGCACACTCAGGGAGAGGGGATTATGCAAGGCTTGGTACCAGAAGGGGAGGGTGGAGATCACTGAATAAAGTCAGCACGTGCCTGAGACCATCCCCCTGGGCCCCGGAGCTGAGAAAAGACAGAGAGAAGGTTCAAGGTTGCCTGAGGTGGCTGTGCTGGGGCTCTGAGGCGGAGATGCCTGCCGGGTGGGCCCTAAAGCGGGGAGGGGCCTTCCAGCAGTGGATCTGGCTGTTACACGTATTATATGTAACACACGTATACACACGTATACACACACACGCATACATATATACACGTATGTAATATACTGTCTGCATGTGTTATATATTTGTATGTATATATTACACACGTATGCATGCATATTATATATACTATATACTCATATTTATCAACAAATCCAAAAGGAGAAGTAGAGTGTTCTCACACCAAGTGTAAGGTATTCATAAGCAGCACTACCACATCACAGAGAAGATTTTTAGAGAGGAGGCTCTGAGACTCACTGAGATTCAGCTGAAGGCAGAGCTGGGCCCGAGCCCCTCCCGAGCCCGGGACCCTCGGAGAAGCCGGTGCCAGAACTGGAGCGCCGAGGGCGGCCCCGTGGGGACTCGACCCCTACTCGATTTCATAAAGAGATTTGTGTTTTTCTGTTGGATTGGAGGGTCACCTCAATTCTTTGTGGAATGAGGCAGAATGTGAATGAATAACTCAACAGAAACTGTGCTCGGGGTGCGGGGAACAGACTCCCACCCTGCAGGCCGAGGACTGCTCACTTGGTGAAGGGCAGCCTTGGCTTCCGTGCTCCAGGATCCGGGGGAGCTGGATGCAGAAGCACCTGTTCGCTGTGCCTTCGGACCCCCTGGCGCTGCCGAGCCGGGCCGGGTCCTTCTCTGCTGGGGGCCTGTCCTGGGTTAGGGTGCCACGGGTAAGAAGCGGCACCCCTGTCTCCACCCCACCCCCCAGGAATCATCCGGCCCCAGTGTCCACGGTGTTAGGTGTGGAAAGGGGTATAGCAAGGCCTGGAATCCGTGTCTGCTGCCTCCCGGGTTGAGGGTGTGGACCCAGACGGACCCCCCTGCGTGGAAAACCACCAGCCCTGGCCGGCCGCCAGCAATGCTTGTCTGCGAAGGGCCAGGAAATGGCTGGGAGGGACGGTGAAACGGACAAACATCCCGAGAATGCAAACCGCTCCTCTCCCCCAACCCTGGCCCACACGGCCTGCCTACTCTGGAGGGACCCCTACTGCTGGGGTCCTGCCCCTTCCCGGACAGGCCCAGAGGCAGAGGCCCGGGAGGTGGCTGCCCGGGTGCGCCTGACACGTGTCACGTTAACCAGAGCAAAGGAGGCGGCTCCCAGGCCTCCCGCCCGCCCGGGCCTGGGGTCACGATCCTGCACAGGGGCGGCCAGGTGGGCACCCAGAGCTCTGGCTGGCGACTCACCTGGGACCCCGCGGGGGCTGGTTCTGCGAGCCGGGCGCCCAGGGAGAAGGGAAAGCGGGAAAGTCACAGGGAGGACATGGGGCAGGAACCGGACAGTGGGGCCCAGGGCTGGGACCTGAGCACACGAGCGGTTCCGCTGGGGGTGTTGGAAGCGTTTGTCCGCAGGTCTGGAAGTGTCTGTGGTGACAACAGGGGAGACGGGCATCTGGTCACCTCCTCAGGGAAGGCAAGGACAGGCCACCCATCTGAAGGTCCTCACAGAACCAGGGAGAGAGGGCAAAGGATGCTTTTCTAGTCACCAAACAAGCAAAGGACAGTCGATAAGTCCCAATTCCTCAGTAACTGTGTGTGTGAGTTTCCTGGGGTGGCCATAACAAATACCACCTATTAGTGGCTTAAAGCCGCACATGCTGATTCTCTCATGGTTCTGGAGGTCAGAAGTCCTAAAATCCAGGCGTGGGCAGGGCTGGTCCTTCCGGAGGCTCCAGGGGAGCAGCGGTTCCCGCCTTCTCCAGCTTCTAGAGGCGCCGCATCCCTGGCTCGCGGCCCCTCCTGCATCCTCACAGCCAGCAGCGCAGCATCTCCCGTCTCTCTCTGCCTCTGACCCTCCCACCTCCGTCTTATAAGGACCCTGTGATGACGCTGGGCCTCCCAGGGAATCCAGGGTCATCCCCATCTCAGGGGCCTTAACTTAACCCCACCTGCAAAGTCCCCTCTGCCCTGTGAGGTGACACGGCCACAGGTTCTGGTGATAAGGACGTGGATGTCTTTAGGGACCATTATTCTGCTGGCCACACACATTGTTCTAAAAGAATTTTTAAAAAACGATCCCCCATGTTTAAATCAAGTCATTATAATAACTGGTGTGGTCTGCAGGGAGGCTGGGTGGTGGGGCTGTGCTCCTCAGACCTCCGGGCAGCCTGGCGTCCCAGGATGTGCTAACGCCGACTGGCCCTGTGGGCCCAGGCCCTGGAGTCCATCACTACCTGTCCTGGCTTGCTGAGCTGTAATGCTCCTGCTCCTTATATGCTCTCATGGGTGAGGATGGGGTTATGGGTTAAATTGAGTCCCCCCCAAATTCCTATGTTGAATCCTAACCCCCAATGTGATGGTATCAGGAGGTGGGGCCTTTGGGAGGTGCCTAGGTCATGAGGGTGGGGCCCTCATGAATGAGATCAGTGCCCTTATAAAGGGACCCTGGAGAGCGCCCTGCCCCTTCTGCTACATGAGGACACAGCGAGAAGCCGGCTGACTGTGAACCAGGAATCAGCTCTCAAGAGATGTGGAATCTGCCGGTGCTTTGATCTTGGACTTTCCAGCCTCCAGTACCGTGAGGAATAAACGCTACTGTGAATAAGCCCCCAGTCTCTGGAGCTCGGTTACAGCAGCCTGACTGGACTAAGACACTTGGAAGTAGGGTCACTGCAGGTGTAATTATTCAGGGTGAAGTCACACTGGAGTAGGGTGGGCCTAATCCAATACGAATGGTGTTCTATAAAAGGGGACATCTGGGCACAGACTCGCACACAGGGAGAGACCATGTGACAACGGTGGCAGAGATGGGGTGACGCTTCTATAAACCAACAGACGCCATGGACTGCCGGCACCCCCGGAAGCCGGGAGAGCACAGAACAGTCCCTCCCTCAGAAGGAGCCACCCTGCCAACACCCTGACCTTGGACGCTCAGCCTCCAGCACTGCAGGGGACAAATCCCTGCAGTTTAAGCCCCCAGGTTTCTGGTGCAGCGCTAGGCAGCCCCAGGAAGCTCAGCAAGTATCGTCCTCAGAGCTGGCGAGGACCATGAGGCAGGAGAGAGAACATGATTCTGATTCTATAAACGAGGAATCTCAGAGAGAACTCTGCAAGTTGCTCATCCCCATGGCACTCGGAGGGTGGGGGGCATGCTCCCAGCTTAGGTGACTCCACTTTCTCTTGAACTCCCCTTCCCAGTCCCAGGCCTACCCACAGGCCTGCTGATGGCCTCTAGGCTGCCCTTCTTTCAAACTCAGTTCAGCTGTCTCCTCCGGGAAGCCTTCCTGGCCTTGCTCTCCCCTGGGCACCCTGCCTGAGGGCCATTTCCTCTTCAGCCACGCCACTAGGCTACATCAGTACTTTAAGCGATCTTTGCATCCCCAGCACCTGGTCCCAAGCAGACACCCAATAAATGTCTGATGAGCTATGTAGGGAGTCATGGGAGGGACGTGTCGGGGGAGATCAGGGCCCAAGCACCAAAGCTGATGTTACCCACCCCGCCCCGCCCCCAGCCCAGGTCCTCATGACCTCTGCCCTGTCTGCACAGCAGAGCCCTCGCTGGCCCACGTGTCCCTCCCCAGTTCTTCTTTTTTTTGGGGGGGGCTGCACCGCACGGCACATGGGATCCTAGTTCCCCGACCAGGAATCGAACCCGTGCCCCCTGCAGTGGAAGCATGGAGTCCTAACCACTGGACCACCAGGGAAGTCCCCCTCCCCAGTTCTTGAGGGCCCATCTTTCCTCTCCCCTCTTTAGCCCCATATCAGGCCGTGAGGCAGATTTGACATGAAACTTGCAGAACACTCTCTGCGGTCCCCGCATCAGAAGTATTTTCTTGAGCAATCCCAGCCTGACAAGTCATTAATCTGTGGTTTGGCCCCTCCCTGCCCCCAATGGAGTTTGTCCTAAGGACAAAAAGTCCCTAATAATGAGACTAGAGAAAAAAACAACAACAAAAAAAGGACAGTCTAGGTGACAGAATGATGGGGAGGGGGCGGCCTGGATGTCAGGTGTCAATTTCCTCACTTGCAAATTGCCCAGGAGGGCTCCCAGGAGGGATCAGCGGAGTTCCCAAACAGCAGGAGGGTGAGAACTGGCCCCGTGCTCATCCCTGGCGTGTTCATCCCTGGCGTCCTGAATAGGCAGCAATGACACACCTGCAGCCAAATCCCTGAGCAGTTTGACTGCAGCCTGGATGCGGGCTGCACCGGGGGCTTTGTGCCCTGCCCTGCAGGGATGGAGTTTCCTGCTCCGTATTTTTGGGGCACCGTCCTTTCTCCTTCAGGGGGGAGACCAGAAGACACACACCCCCCACCCCCAAGTGCCTGGCGAGTTCCCACTCACTCCTCCTCACTCAACAGATGTTGGCTCAGATGGATGAATTTGGCTCATGGCCAGCACAACTTTGTGGGGTAAAATCCTGAGGTTTTTCACACGATCATGTGTGGCTGTTTGTTCAACACATGCTAGGGGAACAGCGAATGTTTAGGGGGGATGGGAAGGTGTGGGAACAGTTTGTGGAGGGCCTGGCATGTGGCCTGTGCCCTGCTGGGTGTCTGACGTTTGTTCCCATAACTCTCCTTAACGCAGGACGTGGCATGTTCCTATGAGACCTGCCCCCCGTCTCTGGCTGGGATTAGGACTTTGGTCTATGGGATTCCTAATTCCCCATAACAAAATGAAAAGGCAAAATGGGATATATTTTGTCACAGGTATGATGTCCTTAATATATAAAGATTTCCAACAAATCAATAAGAGATGAACAAACCAACTTAATGAATGTGGGATCGTGGATAGGATGGACAATGGGAAAAGTTCATTCATGGAAAAACCGCTGAAATTCGAATCAGTTCCATGCTTTGGTCAGTAGGACTGCAGCAAGACTGATTTCTCAGCTTTGATCAATGTTCTGTGATCATGGAAGAGACATGGACCAAGGGAAGCTGGGTGAAGGGTATTAGGGAATTCTGTACTGTTTCTGCACCTCTTCTCTAAGTTGCAAATGACCTTAAAACCTTCCAAATGAACTGCTAACAATGGACACAGATAATCCACAAAAAGCATTACTATTACAATGACCTTTATGAAACACTTAAAACTGTTGTCATCAAAAAATTATAGGTAGGGCTTCCCTGGTGGCGCAGTGGTTGAGAATTCGCCTGCCAATGCAGGGGACACGGGTTCGAGTCCTGGTCTGGGAAGATCCCACATGCCGCGGAGCAACTAGGCCCGTGAGCCACAACTACTGAGCCTGCACGTCTGGAGCCTGTGCTCCGCAACAAGAGAGGCCGCGATGGTGAGAGGCCCACGCACCGCAATGAAGAGTGGCCCCCTGCTCGCCGCAACTAGAGAAAGCCCTCGCACAGAAACGAAGACCCAACACAGCCAAAAATAAATAAATAAACAAATAAATAAAATTTAAAAAAAGAAAAAAGAAACTTGTTTAAAAAAAAAAAGTAGGTAATACAATGAAATGTTACTTTTGGCCTTTGATCCAAGGAGGCGGACAAGCCAGGGCACCTGGGTGCAATGAGGGGTCTGGGATGGCTGTGAAAGATGACGTGGGGACAGTGACAGAATTTGACTGTGGACCGTGGCTTAGATGAGACCCGTGTCAATGTGGAATTTCCAGATTTTGATAACAGTCCTGTGGTTCCATAAGAGAATGTCCTTGTTTTTAGTACAGATACACTGAGGGATTTAAGGGTTAAGGGGCATGATGTCTCCAACTTAGCCCCAAATGGCTCAGAAAAATTGATTTGCATACATGTATAACTACATATATATACAACGGTATGTGTATGGATAACCACATAACTATACGTACCACAGTTTACATCCTATAACTGTGTATGTACATATATGCACACACACACCTATCTACGTATGATGTATGCATACACACGTCTACATACACGTACACACACAGGGAGAGAAAGAATTATAAATAGAATAATAAAGCAGACGTACGCAGTCGGCGAACGTGGATATCAAGGGTACAAGGAGTTCCTTGTCCTATTCTTACAACTTCTTGGTAAATTTGAAACTATATTGAAAACAAACGGTTAGAAAAAGACAGCCTGGAGGGTATTTTAACAGTGGTGAACTTCTGCTAATTTTAAATTAGCAGATTTAAATTTCATTTGGGGTATGTTCACGCACATCAAATTCACCCTCTTAAAGTGTACAGTTCAGTGACTCTCAGTATCTCTCTTTTTCTGTAAACCTTTGTGTGTTTTTTGAAAAAAATTTTAAACAATGAGCAAGTATCATTTTCATAGACAGTGGGGGAAAAGTTACTTAAAAATACCCGACCTTTCACCACTTTACAAACTGTGGACCACGTGTTGGTTGGACCTGGTGTCCTGGGACACGGTGATGGCACGAGAGGGACCTGGGGGGTGCAGCCTGCACCCTGTGCCACCCCGGTTGGTGCAGAAGCCAGGGCTTCACGCTTCCCACAGTCCAGAACACCTTGCCAGCTCCCTGCCGAGCCTCCCATCTGCTCAGCAGGCCCCTAAATTCAGAGCAAGGGCCTCATGGGGAGGTGGCTGGGGTGACGTGTCTGGCCGGGAAGCTGTGAGCTGGGGCGCCAGGTCCGTGAGCCAAGACAGAGGACGGGGCGGGCGGGAAGGACACACAGACCCTGGAGCCAGGTTTTTGCTGAGCCAAGATTCCCTCAAGTGAAAGAAGAGAGAACGGATGCACACCCATCCCCCCAGTGGGAACGCAGAATAAATATTACAAGTGGGTCCAAACAAACACGACCTCAAGTCCTCACCACGGCGGAGAAGGCGGACACGGCCTGGCCGGGGTCACCAACAGCGCTAAGTCACACGGCAGCGCAAGCCTGGATGTGCTGGAGAGAGGGCCCTTCACCCCCTCAGTCTATCTGCCCAAAGCCATCGCCCCAGCCTGAGCATGAGAAAGACACCAGACAGACCCTAAGAGAGGGACTTTCTACAAAACTCCCGGCCAGTCCTTCTCAAAACTGTCCCAATCATCGAAAACAAGGGAAGTCCGAGAAGGTCACAGCCCCAAGGAGCCTGTCATCACGCGGGTCCTGGGACAGACAGAGGACACTAATGGAAGGAGGTGACAACCGAATAAACGCTGGGGTCCCATTAAGGCTGATGCACGGATGGCCAGGCGGTGTCAGGTGCCAACACGGAGGTGGTTGGGTGACGGGCACACTCTGTCCTGTCTGTGGCTCGTCTGTGAATCTAAAACTATCCAAGAAGGAGAAGGTTTATTTAAAAGGTAATCAGAGCCGGCCAAGTGCTTCCTGGTGGGCCCATAACCCTGTCCCAGTTTCCTGCAACAAGGTCTGAGAGCCAGAGCGCGTTCGGTGACACGGTCCTGGGCGGCTGTGTGGCAGCTCGAGCCACGTGCGGCGGGCCGCGGGGGGAGGCTGGGTCTTTGCCGAGGGTCCTTCCCCGCTGCAGGTGATAGGTCGTCTTTGGGTAACGGTCCTGTGCCCCTACACATTCCCCCTGTGGTGTCAGCATCTGTGCGGGTTGAATTGTGTCCCCCCAGAAAGGCATGTTCATGTCTGGACCCCCCAGATCTGTGAGCGAGACCTTATTAGGAAATAAGGTCATTGGGGACGTGATCAAGTTAACAAGAGGTCGTACTGGAGTGGGGTGGCCCTGGTGTCCTGAGAAGATGAGGGAAATCGGGACACGGAGACACACGGGGAGACGGCCATGTGATGATGGGGGCAGAGTCTGGAGTGATACGGCCACAAGCCCAGGGATGTGAGGATCGTCAGGGACCCCAGAGCTGGGAGGGGCAGGAAGAACCCTGCCCTGGAGCCTCCGCAGGGAGTGCGATTGTGCCACACCTTGATTTCTGACTTCTGGCCTCCAGACCCGAGAGAACATAAATCTCTGGTGTAAGCTGCCCGTGTGTGGTGACTGTCACGCGGCCCAGGAGCTCACACAGCGTGCGATGACGCCGAGCTTTGCCACCCCGGTTCTCTGTCGGGGCTGGGAAAGGTGTTTTCTGAGCCCTTCCTTCCTTCTGCCTTGGTTACAGAGGGGCAGCTTCCGCCCTCTCCTTCTTTTACAGGAGGAAGAAGAAATCCAGAAGGTGGGACGTTCCATAAGATTCTCGGGCTCTAGAAAAGGGGTCACTTTCATGGGAAGGAAACAGACTCCATTCCCTGATGGACGGAGGCCAGGGTGGTCACCAGAGGCAGCGTGGGATCGGGACAGGGCCCTGGAGCCCAGAGAACAGCAGCCACCGGCCCCGAAAACATGCTCGAGGGGCGATGTGGAAAATTCTGTTGGGCTGGATAGCAGGTGCTATAAGGTTCTGGTTTTGTGCTGACGTGTGAGGGTGTCACAGCAGGTGCTCGCTGAGACATGCAGGGTCACGGGCGTGGTGCCTGCAAATCACTGTTCAGTGGTCCCCTGAAAAACGTGTGTGCAGAGAGATGACAGGTAGTTAACGCATCAATAGATGACAGATCAATAGACAGATTTCATACATACGACAAAGAGATGATAGATAGGTGACATCAGTCAATATGTAGATGATCTATAGATAGATGACAAATAAATAGATGACAAATAGATGATAAATACATGATAGATAAGATACATAGATGGGGACACAGGGAGGGGGAAGGGTAAGCTGGGACGAAGTAAGAGAGTGGCATGGACATATATACACTACCAGATGTAAAATAGCTAGCTAGTGGGAAGCAGCCGCATAGCACAGGGAGATCAGCTCGGTGCTTTGTGACCACCTAGAGGGGTGGGATAGGGAGGGTGGGAGGGAGGGAGATGCAAGAGGGAAGAGATATGGGGATACATGTATATGTATAGCTGATTCACTCTGTTATAAAGCAGAAACTAACACACCATTGTAAAGCAATTATACTCCAATAAAGATGTTAACAAAATAGATTAAAAAAAAGATACATAGGACTTCCCTGGTGGCGCAGTGGTTGGGAGTCCGCCTGCCAATGCAGGGGACATGGGTTCGAGCCCTGGTCCGGGAGGATCCCACATGCCGCGGAGCAACTAAGCCCGTGCGCCACAACTACTGAGCCTGTGCTCTAGAGCCGGCGAGCCACAACTACTGAGCCCGTGTGCTACTGAAGTCTGCGTGCCTGGAGCCCATGCTCCACAACAAGAGAAGCCACCGCAATAAGAAGCCCATGCACTGCAAGGAAGAGTTGCACCTACTCACCGCAGCTAAAGACCACACACAGCAATAAAAGACCCAACTTACTGATTGTAAGTAAATAAAATTGTTTAAAAATTAAAAAAAAAAAAGATACATAGATGATACGTAAAGGATAGATAAGATAGATAAACAGATAAGACGGATTGTGATAGATATTTACAGATTTCCCGCCACAACTTTATGCACGTACACACATATATTCCACACAAATGCACACGTCTCCTCCATGTATTTGTTTCCAAGAACCTTCCCTCCTTTCTGCGTGCCCCCCACCCCTGACCGCTGGTCTCTGTCCACAGCAGACCAGTTGCCGTGTCCCGCCAGCCCCCGCGGGCTGCTGTCCTGCAACATCCGTAGGTTCTCCAGGGCCGTTCCCCACCTCCGGTCCGGCCGCTCTGCGTCCTCCCCACACGCTGCCATCCTTCTGAGACCAAAGCCTGACCCCATAAATCTCTGTTGTGTTCCTGTCTGTCTCCCCCTCGGCCCTGCGGACATTCGGGGCGGGTCCTTCTCTGTGGGGCGCTGTGGGCTGTAGAGCAGCATGCCTGGCCCCCACCTACTGGATGCCAGGAGCCCCCAAGTCGTGACGAGCAAAGCTGTCTCAGCCACCTCGGGATCCCTGGGTGAGGCCCACATGGGGCTGGGGGCTTCACCACAGCTGACTCACAGACCTAGGAAGAAATCGGGGAGGTGCTGCAGTCAGACCCTTCCTGGGCTTCTGGATGTGGACCAAACCCCTTCCTGATGGGATCCAGGGTCTCTCTTGCCCCCTAGATCTCATCTGCACCCCCCTGTGCTACATCGTCTACCTGGGGAGGGCTCTGACGGCCGACATGCTGCCCAGGTCCTCGGCAGACAGATGGATGGACGCTCCTTGGTCGGTGATTTCTGTGATGAGAATCACAGCTGCAGCGGAGCCACGGCTGAGGTCTGGGAGAGTCCCGGGGACCTGGGGGAGCTGTCGGATCTAGCACCTGGGCCTGGGAACGCCAGGGGCTTTGGTTGTTATGACAACAGGGAGCCAGGCCTGTGGGAATGGGCTGTGCAGGCTACGACCACTGACCGGCCAGGGGCTGAAGGGGAGAGTCCGCCCTGGAGGGAGGGGAGCACAGGTGGGCTGCCGAGTCATTTGGGGGCTTGTACGTTTCACAGAAGGTTATTAACTTGAGGAGCATCGTGCCAACCGCTGTAGCATGAAAGGAACATGATGCTGTCTCAGCCTCCCGGAGCTCTCAGGAGGAGCATCTGCCGTCACTCACGAGACAGAATTCAGAGACACTAGCAAAGCCCCATGACTGGTCTCCCGGGGGAAGGGCATTCATCTTAGCCAGGGTCCTCCCCACCCCCAGCCCTGCTGACCAGCGGGGTCCTTCTCTGTGGGGGACCCTCCTGGGCGCTGCGGGGTGTGGAGCAGCATCCCTGGTCCCCACCCCCTCAACGCCGGGAGCCCCCCAGTCGTGACAACCACAGATGTCCCCAGACATTGCCCAGTGTCCCCTGCGGGGCGCAGAGTCGCCTGGGGCAAGACCTCTGCTAGGTGATGGCCACGCACCATGAATGTGGTCAGCACCATGAATGAGGTCATCGTCAGGACTAAACACACCAGGGTCAGAGGGAGGGAGGAGGAGGCCTGATGCTGGGCTCTGGGCTCAGAAGGAAACAAGGTCATGAAGACACAATGAGTCAGAGAGAGTGGCTGGCGGGGGTGGGTGCACTCGGCCCACAGGCTCCGGTTGGCTCCTCTCTGCGGGAAGCTGGCTGCTGCGTTTCCCTTCCCAGAAAACTCAGAAGTGCAGATCCACCCCCAGCTAAGGATGGGGTCCCTCACTGCAGGATTTCGTGGAAGGGAAGCTTGGTTAGATCTGCATCTCCTCCTTCTCGGTGCCCGCCCCACACTGCTCTCAGCATCAAGCCCTGTGGCGGCACCCCGCTAGGCAGACACTTAACGCCCACACTTCCCCACTCTCCTCTGCAACTTCACTCTGTTTCCTGAATGCATGTTTAGGAAGGACAAACAGTCTAGGCCATGCCCCACATCTTTGCTTCCTGGCTCGGCGGGACAGGCGGCGGGGCCCCCCCTCTAGCAGAGAAGGGGTGGGGAGCCACGCTGGCACCCAGGGCACTGAGCTGGCAGGGTGCTTCCTGGGACCACGGGGCAGGGCAGGGGTGCTGGGCAGTGGGGGCCGACACGGGGGGAGAGACTGGTGAGATCCCGAAGGTGGTGTCCTTGAGCAAAAAAGGAAACACGCTGGGGATGCTCAGAGACTTGTTTCTTGTGCTTGGAGAAAGCGTCTGCAAACATGCAAAGGGGCAGGCGACAAGGAACATGGAGGGATGGGCTCGGAATTGGGATCAGTGTGAACCCATGGCTTCTCTAGTAGGTAGGTAGGTAGGTAGGTAGGTAGCTAGCTAGCTAGCTAGATGATAGAAAAAATATACATACATAGATTCTTAGATAGATGATGGATGAATAGACAGATGATAGATAGATCATAGATAGATAGATAGAGATGACAGAAACATATGTACAATCATAGATTCTTAGATGACAGATGGGTAGATAGATAGGAAAGTAGACAGGTAGGTAGACACAACCAGCAACGTATTAGCCATGACACCCCAAAGGCACACGAGGAAGCTGGGCCCGTCCCCAAACGGGTTGATGGTCCCTGTGAGATGTATTTCACTTCACAGCACAGGCCCCTAAGGCAATCTCTGCGGCCGCGGAGCAGCAGGCCTCTGCCATTCTCTGCATCCAGTTAACGGTCCCCGGACACGTGCCCGCGATCTTGAACTTACGGAAGCAGAAGCTCTTGCTGCTTATTCACCGACTTCTGGCAAAAGGGGAGACTACGGTGATTCTCATCAAGGTGCTCATGCCCAGATTCAGCCGGGGGGTGGGCAAAGTATGGCCCAGGCCCCATCTGGTCCACTGCTTGCTTTTGTCAATAAAGTTTTATTGGAACACGGCCGCCCACAGTCCTTTACGAGTAGCTTCTGGAGGCCGCGTGGCAGAGCTGGATAGCTGCAACAGAGACCTCCTTGTCTCCAAAGCCAAAATCAGTTGCTACCTGGCCTTTCATGGGAAAAGTCTGTTGACCTCAGGGTGGCTGGCAATTCTTGGTGGTGTTGAGAGCATCACAGGTCCTCTTCTGCTCGAAGGCTTCGGGCACTTCTCCTGCTCCATTTTCGCAAGGGGACTGCCAAGCTTGTGCTGCCTCTCTGAGCTCACAGAGAGGACGTGCTGGAGGCCCTGCCCTGCACTGTCCTGGGTGGAAGCTTCCACACACACAGTCCCTTTCTGGGCCCAGGGCCACCCACGGGGGCTGCTTGGCCTGTGTGGGTTTAGCCACCCTCTTGCACTCAGTGTCCTTTTTGTTTTTAATTTCTGCTTTAAAAAGTAAATTTTAAAACTTTTGTAGTCATTACAGATTCACAGGAAGTTGCAAAAACCATGTGCGGGAAATACTGTGGACCCTTCCCCCGGCCTCCCCCGGTTGTAACATCTCGCGTAACTATAGTTAGTATCATAACCAGTGTCTTCATCCTCTTGGACTGTAGGAACAATAGCACAGGCTGGGGGGCTTAAAGCACAGACATTCATTTCTCTGGTTCTGGAGGCTGGAGTCTGAGATCTGGGTGCCGGCGTGGCTGGTTCCTGGTGAGGGTACACGTCCTGACCTGCAGTCGGCTGCCTTCCTGCTGTGACCTCACATGGCAGAGAGAGCTCTGGTCTCTCTTCCTCTCCTTACAAGGACACGAATCCTACATGGGGGCCCCACCCTAATGACCTCACCTAACCCTAATCCTCTCCCAAAGGCCCCATCTCCAAATACCATCCCATGGGCTTCAGCATATGGATTTTGGGGACACAGACATTCAGTCCGTTACAACCAGGAAATTGATACTGACACAACCCACAGAGCTTAGTCAGATGTCCCCAGTGTCCTGTGCACGCATGTGTGTGTGTGTCATGTAACTTTAGTGCATGTGTAGATTCATGCCCCCCACCACAGTCAAGACACAGGACAGTTCCAAGAGCAACCCCCCCTCATGCTACACCTCTCAGCCACACCTCCTCTTCCTCCTCCGTAATTCCTTCTTCAGTGCATCGATCAAACGTCCATGGTCCTCCACAAAATACTAGCAAACCGAACCCAGCGACATATGAAGAGGATTCTACCCCACGGCCACGTGGCGGAATGCACGGTCGGTTTAACATCTGACAGTCCACATAAAACAGCCCGTCGACAGAGTAAAGGACAGAACCCACAAGATCACCTCAATATGATGCAGATGAAGACGTGACATCTTTCTACGCTCCTCTGTCATAAAAACACTCACCAAACCAGGAATAGAAGGGAACTTCCATGCAAGCCACAGCGAAGGAGCCCGCCGGCCGCAACTAAGACCCAGCACAACCAAATAAATAAAGAAATAAAGAAGGGAAGTTCCTCAACCTGATCCAGGGTATCCCGGAAACCCCACAGCCACCAGGATGCTCCCAGTAAAAGACTGCACGCCTTTCCACCGTCACCAGGGGGGACACAAGGACGCACACTCTCGCCGCTTCTACTCAATGTGTACTGGAAGTTCCAGTCAGGGCAGTTGGGCGAGAAAACGAAATAAAAGGCATCCAGATGGGAGAGGAAGAAGGAAGACCGTGTCTCTGCGTGCAGAGGACAGATCTGGGTATAAACTGCATGGCAGCAGTGCAGCGCACCACAGGCCGCTGAGAGACCAAGCTAGTCTTGGAGCCACGAGTCTCTCCTGAGCTTGGTGGGGATGGGGCAGGGGCTGGGGGGGCGGGCAAGGAGGTCCTGCCGAACTGCGACTGGCCTTTACAGTCTCATTGACTCCCTCGGGACAACCAGAAGGGCAGCAGATTAGAAAGTCCCACTGAGATAAGGCCATGACGGGCTCTCTGCAGAGGGACAGGTAGTAAACAGACCTCTTAAAACACGTCATGAGGTTTTCGGTTTTTGTTTTGAAAGTCAACAGCTGCCCAGAGCCCGGCAGGGCAGGTCAAAGGGCCAATTCCTTGGCCGGGAACAGGGTGGGGACAGAGGGCAGCTGGAGCCGGACGCCAGCCCTGTGCGAACGTTGTCCCGTCGGGGCCGTATTTCTTCTCCATCCTCCTCCCACCTTCACTCCCAAATGTCTGCTGACGCATCTGTCCTTGGCTGCTCCGTGGGAACCCCAAACTCAGGGGGACCAACTTGTCTGGTTGAGCGTTCTAAGTCCTGCAGCCTGGGAATCCCTCAGCCCCGGCAAACCAGGGTGGCCCAGATGGCTGATCACCTCACGAACTCCTCCAGTTGGTCCCCTTTTCCTCCAGGCTCCCCCGCTGGGCTGTGTGGCACCATCGTTCTCCCTGGTGGCTTAGGTGTGACAATGGGGCCCCCGTGCTGTCCCCCCGGCAGGCCTCTTCTCACATGGCTCCTCAGATCTCCCGCCTGCCTCTCGGCCTTCCTGCATCTTTCCCACCTCTACTGCCTTAATCTGGTCCCCTCCTCCCGTAGCCAGGCCATGGGAGCAGGAAGGGTAATAAAACATTGATCTGGTGCCCCTCGGCCCTGAGCATGGAGGGCTGTATGATGTTTATGACCATTTAGCACAGGGAACTATATTCAACATCTTGTGCTAAACCATAATGGAAAAGAATATGAAAAAAAATGTATACATATATGCATAACTGAATCACTTTGCAGTACAGTAGAAATTAACACAACATTGTAAATTGACTATACTTCAATGAAATGAATTTTAAAAATTAAAATTAAAATTAAATTTTAAAAAGTCATAGCACACACACTACAACAGGGATGAAGCCCACAACACACGGAGTTTGAGAAGCTAGACGCAAAAGATTACGTAGCGTGTGATTCCATTTACGTGAAGCGTCCAGAAGAGGCAAATCCAGAGAGACAGGGAGTGGGTTATTAGGTGTCAGGGCCTGGGGGAGTGGGTGGGGGTGACTGTTAATGGGGACGGGGTCTCCTTTGGGGGTAATGAGAATGTTCTGGACGTAGATGGTGGTGATGGTTGTAAATTCTGTAAATATACTAAAAACTGTTGAATTGTACACTTAAAATGGTAAAGTTTATAGTATATAAAATTTTTTTAATGTCCATTTTATGTTTTTCAATTTCTTTCTTTTTTTTTTTTTGGCCATGCGGCTTGTGGGATCTTAGTTCCCCGACCAAGGATTGAACCCATGCCCCCTGCAGTAGAGGCGAGGAGACCTAACCACTGGACCACCAGGGAATTCCCTATAGTATATAAATTTTAACTCCATAACGCTGTTGGAAAATAAATGATAAGTAACAACATTATCAAGAGGTCAGGCCCTTAATCCAAATGAATTTTTCGGACACACTGGTTTTTAAGAGCATCATTAAAACAAAAAGATTAGAGGTGCTATGGGAGAAACAGAACGGGTAAGGGAGAACAGGAGGGTGGTTTTCAATTTTACTCTATTAGTGCATGATCATTTTCACATATTTTATAGATGAGAAAACTGAGGCTTAGAAATGGTAGAATTATGTGAACTATAGTCAATAAAACTGTCACTCTCTCTCTCCATCCATCTATCCATCCATCCACGCATCCATCCATCCATCTATCCATCTATTCATCCATCCATCTGTCTATCCCTCCATACACACACACACTTGCAACGGTAGAACTGCAACTAGAATTCAGGAGCTGCAAACCATGATCCAATACTATTCTTATCCTTTAAAAATGTCAATACCTATTTTATTTTTCAAAGTTAAACATGGTTCTTATTAGTACACTGTTCCCTGGATTCCTGATGCTCTTGATAACCTAGCAACGCAACATCTCTCAGAGGACAAGGCAGAAAATTCTCCCGCAGCATGTTCCACTCACAAACAAGTGCGCCTCGCTCAGAAGGCTCTGTGAACCGATGATGTGGAGGGTAAAAATAATCAGCCCTCCTTGCCACCTCTTACAAGATTTGTAAGGAATACTCCTATGTGCCCATGCTATGTGCCAAAACTCTACCCTGTCTCCACTCTGCCCCACTCTCTCTCATAAGATGCCAGAGATGCACACGGGATCCAACCTTGGCGTTCCACACACCCCACAGACCGCCCTGGAATGAGGGGCTGCTGCCCACCACCTGTGTCTCCAAGGACTGACCAGGCCTGAAGAGCTTCAGGGCAAACCTTGCTTTTCTGAAGCCACACTGAAAAGCAGTGGTGGCATTTAAGAGGAAAAATATAATATGATTTGTGCTTCTTCTTTATGCCTTTTTGTTATTTCCTATATTTTTCAGTGTGTTGTCATTTGAAAAAAAAAAAGTTAATTGATTTTTTTTTAAGGGAGAGATTATGGGGACCTGAGCATGAGACCCAGAGTTCCTCTCACTCCCAACTCCTTGACAAGGCTATTCACCTAAAGAACCAATGTAGAGGAAAAGTTTTTCCCAGGGCTAATGACTAAAGGAAACTCTCTTCTACACTTGGGAGCTTCAGGATGCGTGAGAGCCATAAAGCCAATAAAAAGACAGATAACAAACTGGAAAAATCACTCACAGCATATGTAATAGACAAAGTGTTAGTGCCCATCACATGTAAAGAGCACCTACAAATCAATAAGAAGAAAATCTCAGGAAAAATAAAGGTCCTTGAAGATATACAAACAGAAGAAAGAAAGAAGGAAAGAAAGAAAGAACGGAAGGAAGGAGGGAAGGAAGAAAGAAAGAAAAAGAGAAAGAAAGAAAGAGGGAAAAGGTGATCAATCTCTCTAATGACCAAATAAATGAATATGAATACATCAAAGAGACATCATTTTTCACACAACTGACTGGCAAAACTTTTACATTTAATTACTAATCATTATGGTAAGGCTGTGGGGGCAATGGTGCCGTTGAAGGGAGTTTAAATTGGTATAAGTTTTGTGGAAGGTCATTGTCAATGACTAAATTTTAAATGCATCAAGGGGGTGGCATATGGGGAATCTCTGCACCTTCCCCTCAATTTTCCTATGAACCTACAAGTGTTGCAAAAATAAAATTTAGGGAAATTAAATACAGCATACTTATTGTACTGACAAAAAGCGACAGCCAAAATACACTGTTAAGTTTTTGTTAAAGGCAGAAATGTATAGTTGTTATGTTTTTGTTTTGAAAAAGATCTCCTTCTGTCACAGGACTTGTTTCTAGCAACAAGGCAGACTGCATTGCCTATGTCTCCCTTCCTGTAAAGCCCAAGCAATACCAGATTAAAGAAAACTAACACTCTGGGCTCACAAAAAGGAAGAAAACTAGCAGAGAATCAAGACGCCAGAGGGCTGCACACCCGCGTGGTGGGAGGGGTGCGTCGGCTGCCAGGCTGAGAGACTGGCTGCTGGGCTCAGCCACCTTGGTGTTGCTATTGTGTTTATAATCTCTTTCTTTTTCTAATTTATAGTTTTCAGTTTACAGAAAAACCGTGAAGATAGTACAGAGTTTCCACGCACTCCACACCGAGTTTCCCCTATTGTTAATTTCTAGCATTATATGGCAATTTGTCTTAATTAATGAACCAATATCGATACATTATTACTAACTAAAATCCACATTTATTCAGGTTTCCTTAGCATTTCCCCAGTGTTCTTTCTCTGTCATAGGATCCCACCCAGGACCAGATGCTACATTTAGGCGTTGTATGGTTAATTTTATGTGTCAGCCTGAGCAGGCCAAGGGTGCCCAGAAACTTGGTGAAATAGTCCCGCTACTAGGGCTTGTCTGATGTTTTCCTCCTAGTTAGACTGGGGTGATGGATTCTGGGGAGAGAGGCTGAGGGGATAAAGTGTCCTTTCCACCCCAGTATATGAAGGGTACATACTTGTTACATATGACACCAAAAGCACAGGTAACAACAACAAAAAATGGACCTCATCAAAATTAAAACCCTTTGTGCATCAGAGGAGATTACCAATAGAGTAAAAGGCAAACAACAGAATGGGGGGAAATATTTGCAAATCATATATCCAATAAGGGGTTAATATCCAGAATACATAAAGAACTCCTCCTACTAAACCAACAACAACCTGGTTAAAAAATGGGCACCTGAATGGCCATCTCTCCCAAGAAGATACACAAATGGCCAATAAGCACATGACAAGATGCTCAACAGCACTGACCATTAGAAAACTGCCAGTCAAAACCACAAGAAATACCCCTTTGCACCCATTAGGATGGCTGTTATAAAAATAAAAAAGCAATAATAGAAAAGAACAAGATTGGTGAGGACGTGGAGATACTGGAACCCTTGGGCATGGCTGGTGGGGAGATGTAGAATGGTGCAGCCACTATGGAAAACAGTATGAAGCTTCCTCGAAAAATTAAACATAGAATTACCTATGATCTAGCAATTCCACTTCTGGGCGTATGCCTGAAAGTACTGACAGCAGGGACCCAAACATAGATTTGCACACCCGTATTCACAGCAGCATTATTCACAATAGCCAAAAGGTGGAAACAACCCAAGTGTCCATCAACAGATGAACAGAAAAACAAAATGTGGTCCATCCAAACATTGGAATATTATTCAGCCTTAAAAAGGGAGGAAATTCTGACACACACTACAGTGTGGATGAAACCTGAGGACATGATGCTGAGTGAAATAAGCCAGACACAGAAGGACAAATACTGTCTGATTCTACTCACAAGAGGTCCCTAGAGGAGTCAAATCCACAGAGACAGGAAGTAGATGGTGGGGGCCAGGGGCTGGAGGAAGGGATGGAGAATCAGTGTTTAACGGGGACAGAAAACCCACAGCCAATATAATACTCAACGGTGAAAAGCTGAAAGCCTTCCCACTAAAATCTGGAACAAGCAAAAAGGATGCCCTCTCTCACCACCTCTATTCAATATAGTATTGCAAGCCCTCGCCAGCAATCAGACACGAAAAAGAAATAGAAGGTATCCACATTGGAAGGGAAGAGGTAAAATTGTCATTATATGAGGATGACATGATACTATGTATAGAAAACCCTAAAGACTCCACATAAAAACTACTAGAGCTGATAAATGAATTCAGCAAGGTAGCAGGCAGGATACAAGATTAACATACAGCAACTGGTTGTATCAATATTTCTTTACTCTAACAATGAAATATCAGAAAGGAAACGTAAAAGGGACAGAGTTTCGGTTTGGGAACATGAGAAAGTTCTGGAGATGGATGGTGGGGATGGTTGCCCAACAGTGTAAATGAATTTGTTTTTAACATTTATTTATTTTATTTATTTTTGGCTGCACTGGGTCTTCGTTGCTGTGCGTGGGCTTCAGTAGTTGTAGCGCGTGGGCTCAGTAGTTGTGGCTCGTGGGCTCTAGAGCGCAAGCTCAGTAGCTGTGGCTCACGGGCTTAATTGCTCTGTGGCATGTGGGATCTTCCTGGACCAGGGCTTAAACCCGTGTCCCCTGCATTGGCAGGCGGATTCTTAACCACTGTGCCCCCAGGGAAGCCCAGTGTGAATGAACTTAATGCCACTGAACTTTATACTTAAAATGGTTAAGATGATAAATGTTATGTTATGTGTATTTTACCACAATAAAAAGTTTATTTATATTTATATATATATATATATATATATATATATATATATATATATATATATATATATATATATTTAAAAGGCCAGGACCCCCATAGGGCTGCATCCTTAGGGGAAGAGAGACTAGACAGAAAGTCCACCCAGCAGTGCAGAGGTGCAGTAAGATGCCCACCTCCGTCTGAGCCTATGGGCTTCCCTGGGGATTGGCAGCCATAGTCCTGTTCTCACCCCAAGTGGCTTAGAACCTGGAGCTAAGAAATCAACCTAAAATGTGGTCCCAAACATCTGAGGAACCTACCAGAACCCAGTCACTACAAAGGGACGTGCTCTCAGCCCAGGCCACCTGGGATCCTCCCAGCTAAGGCTTGGGATGGCAAATGTGCAATGCACTCGGCGTCGTCACACATCCCCATTTCCATGGGTGCGTGCACAGGAAAAGTCTAGAAGGAAAAGTCAGAGGTGAAATGGGAGCATTTAGTTAGCACATTACTCTCATCTGGCCTTCCACTTAGCTTTTTCTATAAATGATCCAATTTCACACTCACAACGTCTCTGTGATGGTTTTTATTCCACCAAACAAATGAGGAAGCTGAAATGTAGGAAAACAAAGAAACTTGCCCAAGACTCACAATTAAAATTTGTGGGCAAATCTAGACTGGACACTCGGCCCCCTGTCCCTGTGTCAATGACCGTCAATTCCCATCTATCCCACACTCTCAACGGGGGGTTAATTCCAGGGAGCAGGGCTTGCGGTTGGAGATTTCCACTTTCTCATGCCTGTGTTATTTATAAATACATTCTCGACAGGGGGTGAAACTCGATTCCCCGGGAGGGGAGAAAAATCTAACTCTTTTTATGCATGAAGCACAGCTGTACGGGCAACACATAAACAGATACACAGTGTACCTGTGCTGTTAGTATTTTTTTTTTAACTGTGGTGATCTTTATTACACCCCCAACATCTTTTTTTTTTTAATTTTTATTTATTTATTTATTTATTTATTTTTGGCTGTGTTGGGTCTTCGTTGCTGCGTGCAGGCTTCCTCTAGTTGCGGCGAGCGGGGGCTACTCTTCGTTGCGGTGCGTGGGCTTCTCATTGCGGTGGCTTCTCTTGTTGTGGATCACGGGCTCTAGGCGGGCGGGCTTCAGTAGTTGTGGCATGTGGGCTCAGTAGTTGTGGCACACGGGCTCAGTTGCTCCACGGCATGTGGGATCTTCCCAGACCAGGGCTCGAACCCGTGTCCCCTGTGTTGGCAGGCGGATTCTTAACCACTGCGCCACCAGGGAAGCCCCTGTGCTGTTAGTATTTTATGGGTCTTCCATAAGGAGAATTTTTTCTCATCACCTCTTTGATTACCAGAACTTGAATTTTTCCCAATAATGAGCAACCTCCAAAGGTGGACAATTAAGGGATTTTTAATTGAACTATAATTGATTTACAATATTGTGTTAGTTTCAGGCATACAGCAAAGTGATTCAGCTATATATATGTATATATATTCTTTTTCAGATTCTCTTCCATTATAGGTTATTACCAGATAGTGAATATAGTTCCCTGTGCTGTATAGTAAATCCTTGTTGTTTATCTATTTTATATTTATTGGTGTGTATCTATTAATCCCATACTCCTAATTTATCCCTCCCACCACTTCCCCTTTGGTAACCGTAAGTTTGTTTTCCATGTCTGTGAGTCTGTTTCTGTTTTGTAAATAAGTTCATTTGTACTATTTTTTAGATTCCACATATAAGTGAGAGCATATAACATTTGTCTTTGTCTGACTTACTTCACTCAGTATGATAACCTCTAGGTCCATCCATGTTGCTGCAAATGGCATTATTTCATTCCTTTTTATGGCTGAGTAATATTCATTGTATATATGTACCACATCTTCTTTGTCCATTCATCTGTCAATGGACATTTAGGTTGCTTCCATGTCTTGGCTACTGTAAATAGCGCTGCAATGAACATTGGGGTGCATGTATCTTTTCAAATTAGAGTTTTCACCAGATATATATGCCCAGGAGTGGGATTGCTGGATCATACGATAGCTCTATTTTTAGTTTTTTAAGGAATCTCCATACTGTTCTCCATAATGGCTGCACCAATTTACATTCCCACCAACAGTGTAGGAGGGTTCAACAATTAAGAGGTTTTTAAAAGTATCATTATGAACTCATGGCGTTTAGATATATGGTATGTCTTCATCCACTGCCAGCATTATTCTTTTTGATAAGCAATTAGGACAAGGAAGTCTAAAAAGGATCATGAAAAAAAGAAAAAAGAAGATTGAGAGAATGCTGATTTATACTGAGCCAGTATCACTTCTGTATAAATTTATTTTTACATGAAGGAAAAAAAGATTGAAGCTGAACTAAAAGGTCACTTCACTGCAAGCTGGAAAGAAGTCTAGTTTCTAAGAAACATCTCCAAAAATGGGAAGTTGAGTTTCTAAGGAACAGTTCCACTGAGTTTTGGTGAAGAAGTGGGGCTGCGAGCTGGAGAGCAGGACAAGGCAGGAAGCAGGGTGCCCCACGTGTGGCTGGAAAAACCAAATGCCACTGGCTCCTGCTGGCAGGAAGGGCGCCCTGCTCTTCGCTCCGCAAGCATAAATACCACGTGGTGCTTTGCTGGCCGGCCTGCTGTCCTGGGCTCACCCCGGGAGCGCTGCACTTTCCCTCGCTGACTTGGGGATTATCTGTCTTCTTGAAAATCTACGCTGGGATCTGAGGTTTCAGTTTCACCAAAATAAATCCTGCACTGGCCCAGCCCTTCCTCAGTTCATCCAAACAAACCAGTCTGGTTTCTGAGAGCATTTCAAGGGGTGCTGGCGGAAACAGCACTGCCCTGCCGGCCTCCGGAATGCAGGATGCAGAGCTTGTGGACGATCTCTCATCCCTTGGCAGCCCTGTATGCCAGGGGGTACCAAAATCCCCAAATTCGGGGAAGTTTGGGCATTTCTCTAAGGTTGTGAAGTAGGTTGTCAACCCAGGTTTGGTCTGGAACGTCAAAGTTCAGAGGCAACCCGGAAGCACTTGAATGAAGGGATGTGGTGGTCTCCCCTCTCCCTGCTCCCACCCCCCAGGGATCCTTGCCTCTTGCATTTTTAAAAAAATTTTATTTATTTATTTATTTATGGCTGTGTTGGGTCTTCGTTTCTGTGCGAGGGCTTTCTTTAGTTGCGGAGAGCGGGGGCCACTCTTCCTCGCGGTGTGCGGGCCTCTCTTGTTGCGGAGCACAGGCTCCAGACGCGCAGGCTCAGTAATTGTGGCTCACGGGCCTAGTCGCTCCGCGGCATGTGGGATCTTCCCAGACCAGGGCTCGAACCCGTGTCCCCTGCATTGGCAGGCAGATTCTCAACCACGGCGCCACCAGGGAAGCCCGCCTCTTGCATTTTTAAGGCGGGTGCCTTCATTTGTTCACAGACCCCATGGGGTAGGAACAAGGCTCCCCCCCTCAGCACCATGGACATTCAGGGCCAGGTCATCCTCTGAGGGGGCGTCCTGGGCACTGTGGGGTGTGCAGCAGCCTCCCTGGCCCCGCCCACTCAGTGCCAGGAGCCCACCCTGGTCATGAAAACCACAGATGCCCCAGACATCGCCCAGGGTCCCCTGGGGGCCAGTTCACCCAGATGAGAGCCCTGATCTAGAAGAACTCATGACACATGAACAAGCAACTGGCCTTAGTTGATTCAGCTCAAGGAACGTCTGTGGCGCATCTGCTAAAGGTTGGTCTGGGGACTCCTACTCCCCAGCTGCGTGGCTCTGGGCAGGTCAGTCGACCCCTCCCACATCTCCTGGGGCTGTGCGGTCAGCGCCCCCACGGGGTGCTTGCTACTTGGAGCCGTGGATGGGTGAAGGCACAAAGGAAGAGAGCAGGAAAAAAGGCATGGCAATGTAGGGAAGTCCAGCTGACACCCACAGAAGTCATAAACTACATCCTTTTTCTCGATCTGTGTCTCCCTTGAAAAAGTTCCATCTGCAGCCTCCAAATGACTTGCAAAAACTTAAGCAAGAAGTTTAGAAAAACGAGTGACAAGTGAACCGAAATGTGGCCTCCAAGACCACAATAAGGTTGAAAACAGCATTTTCTCCTTGGAATTCCAGGCCTTCCAAGGTCTCATACAGCCTTTTCATGGACTTCAGGTTGGGCTGACCCCTTAATGAATGTTCCTAATGCACTTATAACACAGTGCAATTTGCAAAAATTCACATTATTGCAGTTGGGAGCAGCTTGTTGTGTTTAGGGGAGGGGGGGTTAAGGTGAGTCTCATTATCTGAGCATTTGGCATCATGAATTCAATGATCGTGAGCTGGACTGAAAATACAACATGAGGAAAGTTTTGTAAACCAAGCAGAAAGGAAGTCCACCCACCATTCTGCAAAGGCACCCACAGGGGACGCACCCGGAGTGAGACGGGTGATGCCGAATTAAGCTCTCCCATTCAGTCCCTGTTCCAGATGCTCTCATGGTGAAAAGACTTGTGGTGTGTGATTACTGCTTCTCTTCCTATTATTTTTAATATCACGGCCCCTACATGCAAGCCATCTGCTTCTGTATATAGGTGAAGGTACCCCAGATTTTTCTGACACTGGAGGGAAAACGGCCATGTTGGACTCACTGAGTGATAGCCCCCCGGGATGTTCTGCCTTATCTCAACTTTAATCTTTTAAAAGATAATAATTAGAGGAACACTCATGGCAGTTAAGAACACCAACTCTGGAGGCAGAAGGGTTGGTTCCCACATCCAAGTTCTCCTGTCCGGCGGCTACGGGAGACACGGAAACTGAACTGGACGAGATGTGCCGTAGCATGTGCCTTAAAGGCAAATGAGGCGGGCTTCCCTGGTGGTGCAGTGGTTGGGAATCCGCCTGCCAATGCAGGGGACACGGGTTCAAGCCCTGGTCCGGGAAGATCCCACATGCTGCAGAGCAACTAAGCCTGTGTGCCACAACTACTGAGCCTGCGTTCTAGAGCCCGCGAGCCACAACTACTGAGCCCTCGTGCCACAACTACTGAGCCCGCAAGCCACAACTACTGAGCCCGTGCGCCACAACTACTGAGCCTGCGAGCCACAGCTACTGAGCCTGCGTGCCACAACTACTGAGCTTGCATGCCACAACTACTGAGACCATGAGACACAACTACTGAGCCCATGCACCACAACTACTGCGCCCGCAAGCCACAACTACTGAGCCTGCGCACCACAACTACTGAGCCCACGTGCCACAACTGTTGAAGCCCGTGTGCCTAGAGTCCGTGCTCCGCAACAAGAGAAGCCACTGCAATGAGAAGCCTGCGCACCGCAACAAAGAGTAGCCCCCGCTCGCCGCCACTAGGGAAAGCCTGTGCACAGCAACAAAGACCCAACGTAGCCAAAAATATTTTTAAATAAATAAATAAAATAAAATTACTTAAAAAAAGAGTATGCTTAGTTTGAAAACAAATAAAAAGTACAAAAAAAGAAGTACATACAGGTAAAACCTTCTTAGCTATGGCACCAAAAACACAAGCGACACAAGAAAAAAATAAATGGGGGAACGTCATCAAAGTTAAAAGCATTTGTGCTTCAAAGGACACCAGCAAGAAAGTGAACAGACAACCCACAGAATGGAAGAAAATATTTGCAAATCCTATCTCTGGATGAGGAACTCGTCCGAAAAACCACATATATGTACATCATTATGATGAGTAAAAGGTATTGGGGAGGGTGTGCATGAGTGGTGGTGCAGGGGGCATCTGGGAACTCTGTACTTCCTCTTAATTTTGCTGTGAATTTTAAAATACTCTAAAAAATAGTCTATTAAAAAAAATATTGAGGACCCCAGACAGCTTGTGTTAAAAAAATCCCAAAAAAACTATTTCTAAAATTTTAGCAGGACTACATTTTTAAATGACAAGTAACAACTTTTCAAAAAAATATTTTTTTTTAGGGAGAACAGTGCTGTTTGCTGCATTTTGCAAATCTCTTCCGTGTGTGTCTGAACAGAAGACAGCTGGATTCTCATGCCAGCTTCTGCGTTCAATCTGTTGTGACATGAGACCCACGTAACTGCTGGAAAACAGCACACACGTGTGAGAAAATGCGAGTGACAGAGGCCAGGAGTGCTTAGTCTTGGGACGCTACCAGGGAGAACCTGCTGCAGGGTCTCCTCTCCATTTCACAGCTGGGAAAACGAGCTCAAAGTCGGCACCAGACCTGCCCAAGTCCACCACATGCAGCTCAAGTCCCGGGATACACCTGGGACCCTGCGTCTCCAAAGACTTTGGCCGTGGGTAGGTAGCCCCAGACCCACCATGCCTCAGTTCAATCCGACCAACCGCTGACCGCCCAGTGTTTCCAAGGTGATGCGATGGAGGGGTCCCGCTGAGGGCCGTGCCGTTTTGCAGGTTCATGGCCCTCCATGCGGTATACGCCTCTGTCGCCCCTGCCCTCCCGCCAGTGTCCCCACTGCTGGGCAGCAGGAAAAGAGAGGCACCTTCAGAAAGAGAGCGGATGTCACCTGCCCCCGCAAGATGCCAGCCAGGAAAAGAAAAGGCGGTGGGAATCCCAGAGGGTCCTTCCCGCTCCTTGCAGAAGCTGCGAGGAGCGTTTTGGAGGCGTCCCCCGGAAGGAAGCCTGTTGGCCCCAGACATGATTCTCACCGAGGCTGAACCACCCACAGGCTCTGGCTTCGCTCTACTCCCTCTGGGCCTCGGGTAGAAGCAATCAGCAGAAAAGAACAGTCTGTGTGAGGGCCCCAGGCCACACCAGCCCCCAACTCGGCGAGCAGATGAAGGGAGATTGCGGATGGCGGGCGGACTGTGGGGACACCTGGGGCCAGGGCCCTGGAGCACATGCGGGCGGACTGTGGGGACACCTGGGGCCAGGGCCCTGGAGCATCTGAGCACAAGGCACTAACAGCATGAGCCACCACCGATGGTATTCTGGGAATCAAATGAGTCCCAGACGCCAGGCTGCGAAGCAGAAGCCAGTCTCAGCCCGGGCAGCAGGCCACGCCTCTCCTCTTTTCCACTTTTTCTTCCATCAGAATTGCCTTTTATAGCCCGGTTGATATTTACCAACCAGATGAGGTCAGAGGGTGACAGTAGTAACCACTGAAGTGTAAAGCCGGGGAGGACAGGCCAGATCAAGGCTGGAACCCAGACCCTGGGCTCTGGGGCAGGCGCTGGGCACAGAAGCGTCGAGAGGTCATAGGTCGGCGGCTGGCGAGGGCGAAAGGGTGGGGCAGGGCGGGCATCCTGCTACCAAGAGCCGACCTGCTGTGATCTTTCCACCCCTCCAGGCTGCAGACAGTGGAAGCTCTCTGGAGAAGCCCAAGGAATCCAACCATCCCAGGCTGGGAAATGCAAACTCAGGCCCTTGTTCGCAGAGCCTGGACCCGAAGCTGCCCAAAACTATGCAGGGCTCATGCTGACGGGGTGACGGCTAAATATAGGAAACCCAACTATCTGGAGAATGCAGCTTCTGCATTTGGGAGGGTAACGTAAGTTTGTTTTTATTCATTGTTCACAGATTTTTTCTGTTTTTGTTTTTGTTTTTTTGTAGGGCATTAGAGCTGGGAGGAATTTCAGAGTTTGCCTCACGGAGATTCATTTCACAGACAGGGGACCTCAACTCAAGAGGGAGGGGCGTTTCATTTTTTTTCTTTTTTCTTTTTGGTCGCACTGCTCGGCTTGTAGGATCTTAGTCCCCCGACCAGGGATTGAACCTGCACCCTCGGCAGTGAAAGCACTGAGCTCTAACCACTGGACTGCCAAAGGACCACTGGAATTCCCAGGAGGGATGTTTCTTTTTTTGAGGAACTGGACGTTTTCTGCTCCATGCCTCTGAACCACGGCAAGGAGACCTCTCCCCATGTTCTCCACTTCTCGCCTCGAGGGTCTGCATCTCCCCCTCCCCACATTCAGGGATGGAGTGTGGTCTGTTGGTATGCTTTTCCCAGAGACAGATGTTGTGGGAAGGGCAAAATCCAGCTGGGGCTTCCCCCCACCTTAGAAATAGTCAGCCCAGGGGCTTCCCTGCTGGCGCACTGGTTAAGAATCCGCCTGTCAATTTAGGGGACACGGGTTCGAGCCCTGGTCCGGGAAGATCCCACATGCCACAGAGCAGCTAAGGCCGTGCGCCACAACTACTGAACCTGTGCTCTAGGGCCTGCGAGCCACAACTACTGAGCCCACGTGTTGTAACTACTGAAGCCCGGGTGCCTAGAGCCTGTGCTCCGCAACAAGAGAAGCCACTGCAATGAGAAGCCCGCGCACCACAACGAAGAGTAGCCCCCGCTCGCCGCAACTAGAGAAAGCCCGCACGCAGCAACGAAGACCCAATGCAGCCAAAAATAAATAAATAAATAAAATTATTCTTTAAAAAAAGAAACAGTCGGCCCAGAGGGCCCAGGAAAGCAACTGAATTCTGGGGGAAGGTTGGGTACCTTTGTGCAGTCTGTGTTAGTTTCCTGGGGCTGCTGCAACAAACCACACGGATTTGGTGGCTTAAGGCAGCAGAAATTTATTCTCTGCAGTTCTGGAGGCCGGAAGTCTGAAATTAGCATCACTGGGCTGTAATCCAGGTGCGGCAGGGATGCGCTCCCTCGCCTCCCCAGGAGGCTCCAGGGGAGGGTCCTTCCCACCTCCTGCAGCTCTTGGGGCCGCGGTGTCCTGAGCTTGTGGTCGCGGCCTTCCAGTCTCTGCCTCTGTCTTTCTGTGGCCTCTCCTCTGTGTCTGTGCAGAATCTCCTCCTGCCTCTTTCTTTTTTTTTTTAACTTTTTAAATTTTTTGGCCGCACCGCGTGGCATGCAGGATCTTAGTTCCTGGACCAGGGATTAAACTCACACCCCCTGCAGTGGAAGCTCAGAGTCCTAACCACTGGACCGCTAGGGAAGTCCCTCTGTCTCCTTCTTATGACTGCATCAAGGGCCCACCAGGATAATCTCCCCATCTCAAAAGCCTTCATTAAATCACACCTGCAAAATCTTCGCCTGCTCAGGTAACAGAGTCACAGGTTCCTGGGACTTAGGACCTGATATCTTTGGGGGGGGTCATTCTTCAGCCAATCCCGAAGTCTCTCTCCAGGGCCGACGTGCATGCTGACAGGAATGCCCCCATGCCCAGCACTAGGCGGCCTGCCCAGGAGAGAAGGCAGCTGAAGCAACGGGCGAGGCGGTGCTGTCTTCCTGGAGGACGACCCCACACGGAGCTGGTAAGGCTCCCATTTGGGCCGACAGGAGAGTTCCAGAACCAGGCAGTGGTGCTGGTTGCACAACACTGTGGATGTGCTAAATGCCAATGAATTGTCCGCTACAGAAAGATTAAAATGGTGGAATTTTTTTTCAAAAATTAAGATGCGAGGGGACTTCTCTGGCAGTCCAGTGGTTAAAACTCGGCGCTTCCACTGTAGGGGGCGTAGGTTCCAACCCTGGTCGGGGAACTAAGATCCCACATGCTGCAGGGTACGGCCAAAAAAATTTTAAAAAAATAAAGGAAAAAGAAAAATGAAGGGACTTCCCTGGTGGCGCAGTGGTTAAGAATCCGCCTGCCAATGCAGGGGACACAGGTTTGAGCCCTGGTCCAGGAAGATCCCACGTGCCACGGAGCAACTAAGCCCATGCGCCACAACTACTGAGCCTGCGCTCTAGAGCCCGTGTGCCACAACTACTGAAGCCTGCCTGCCTAGAGCCCGTGCTCCACAACAAGAAAAGCCACCACAATGAGAAGCCTGCGCATCGCAACAAAGAGGAGCCCCCGCTTGCCGCAACTAGAGAAAGCATGCACATGGCAATGAAGACCCAACGCAGCCAAAAATGAATAAATAAATAAGAAAAAACAAGAAAAATGAAGATGGAAAATAAAACCCGCCCGGGGTCAGCTTTGCATCTGGGGCTCAGCCTGGCACTGGGACCCACCCTGGCGGCATCCTCCGTCCACCCCCACTTAAGCTGCGGGGCTGCCGCCACCTGCTGTGGGAGACGGCGTGGTGGGTGTCAGGATTAACCCGTGGTCACCACTAAAAACAAGTGAGAGGCTTTCTAGGGAGCAGCCTGAGAGAGCCTGGCCTGCAGCTGCAGCCAACGGCAGCAAACAGGTTCCTGCCTGGCCAGCTGTCAGAGAGCACGCACGCGGGCCACGGCGTAGGAGATGCCGGGAAGGTCACGGGAGCTCACCGGCAGCCCCTCGAGGGGCTCCTGAGGTCAGATGGCATTTGAGAGAAAGGTGAGACAGAGCCTGCTGGCTGCTGGGCCACTGTGCAGCGCAAAACACGTCAGTTTTGACACCTAAAAGTCAGAACGGTCTGCAGGTGGCGAGTAGGTGGAGGGGAGGAGGGGGGCGCGGGGAAGGGACAGAGGAGGAGCAAAGTCTAAACGAGAGAGTAAGATCTGATTCAGCAAAGGTTCTGCCTACACAGGATCTGCCCGGTGAAAAACAGAAACCCGATGCCACGCAAGGGCAGACTTGCGAACAGAGATTACAAACGGGACCTGGGAGTTTTTCTGTGCGCGTGTGCGTGTGTGCACGCGTGCGTGCACACACACACACACACACACACAGACACACACATGGTGGGGCGGGAGGGGGCACGTGGATATTCCGACAGAGGTGGCAAGCACGGCCAGCACCGTGGGAGCCGAGGGTACAGCACATGACCTCCCCGAGGGACGCAGGTTTGCGATGGGACACAGGCAGCTGGCTCACGTGGCCCCGGACGCAGGCACACATGTGCTGCCTTGGACTCAGCCCAGAGTCACGAGGCGGGGACTCTGGCAGAGCTTCCCTCGCTTCCGCCGGACATCCCGGGCCAAGGTGCTCAGGGCCCCTTCCTCCTCCTGCAAAGAGCTCGGAGGGAGGGTCCCCAAGTTCCCCCGTGCGGTGGACAGAAGCGCAGGACACCGGGGCCCCGGGGGCCTCCCAGGTCTGTGGTTTGCTGGCACCCTCTCGGCCAGCACCACGGCCTCCGTCAGATGCCTGCAGGCCTGTGAACACAGCCCGGACCTGCGTGCCTGCTCTAAAGCCACACTTCCTTCTGCAAACTTTTTTAAGAATTGACATGAGGTTTTCATAAAATCAAAGTAAGCATTTGAAAGTGAACATTCCACCAGCGTCATGTGCAGTCACAGTGTTGTGCAGGCTCGACCTCTATCTGGTTCCAAAACGTTCTCAAAGGAAGCCCCGTCCCCATCAGCAGTCACCCCATCCCATCCCCTGTCCCTGACAACCAGGAACCTACTCTCCGTGTCTGCGGATCTGCCTGTTCTGGACGTTTCCCATCAATGGAATCACACCCTGTGTGTCCTTCTGTGTCTGGCTTCTCTCACTGAGCATCGTGTTCTCAGGGTCCATCTGCGTTGCAGTGACTGTCGGTGCTTCACCCTTTTTCATGGCTGAGCGATGCTCCAGTGTGTGGATGGACCACCTTGTGTTTATCCATCATCTGCTGATGGACACTTGGGTTCCACATACACTTGGGTGTGTATGCTTGAGTATCTCTTTGATTCTCTTGGAGTGGACTCACTGGGTCACCTGACTCCCTTTTCACCTTTGCCATCCCTGAAATGCCGCAGACCAGGCCTCCCCATTCTGCAGCCTGCAGCTGGCTTCTGGGAAGTGTAACTCTTTACAATGGCAGGTGCACATCTATCCGATAGGCATCTACATGCCCTGGGATGACGGGGAGTGAGGATCTTCAGAAGGGCACCCTCCAAAAACCCAACGATCAAGATAAATATCTTAATGCACTGTTGTAAAAAATCAAAACGAATGCACAAAATCCACCATGACCCGGATATTGACATTTTAAAATCAAGACAGGATTGTGAACGGTGCCGTGACATCCATCTTGGAGTCCCAGTCAAGAGGAAAAATCAGAATGACTGGTCCTGTCTTGATTTAAAATTTTGAAATTCAGGGGGCTTCCCTGGTGGCGCAGTGGTTGAGAGTCTGCCTGCCAATGCAGGGGACACGGGTTCGAGCCCTGGTCTGGGAAGATCCCACATGCCGCGGAGCGACTAGGCCCGTGAGCCACAATTACTGAGCCTGTGCGTCTGGAGCCTGTGCTCCGCAACAAGAGAGGCCGCGATAGTGAAGAGGCCCGCGCATCCCGATGAAGAGTGGCCCCCGCTTGCCGCAACTAGAGAAAGCCCTTGCACAGAAATGAAGACCCAACACAGCCATAAATAAATAAATAAATAAATAAATAAAATTAAAAAAAAAAATTTTGAAATTCAGTTCATCAAGGATTTTTGCTTTGCTTTTGGATTTTCCATAGAAATACTAATGTCACATCAAAACATTTTACTTTTAAATGAAATCTAATTAGATTAAATAGATAAGTTAAGATTAAGTTGAACTAGTTAATTTTCACTTTACATTCAATATTCTTTACCTTGATCACTGAGGTTTTTGGTGCCCCCTTAGATTTTTCTCCAATGCCTGGCTCTCTGCACCCTGGTCTCAGCCCTTTGATTTGGGCCTAATGGATCCGAGTGGGTAACCCAGTGCAGCTGACTACTTGCTAGTGGTCCTCAGGTTCCCTTCTCTGAGCCGCATTTTGGACATTTCTAGAATCCCAGTTGTGCAGAAGAGCTGGAGGGTGGGAGTGACGCTTGCCCAGCATGTCCTGGTACCTGGCACCCAGAAGGGTCCCGCCTGTTAAAGGGTCCATCAGCCAGGCTGCCAGAACCTGGAAGGGGCCAGCACAACGCAGAATGACCTACAGGGAATGGGGTACAAGCTAGGGTTCATTTTTTGTTTTCTGTTGGTCTGGAGTGGCAGCTGGCGCTGTCTTCTAAGTCCCAGTTTCCTTGTCGACAGAATAAAGCCCCTATCAGTGGCGTCGCTGGGGGATGAGAGTGCCAGCACTTGGCAGGTTCTCCATGAATGCCAGGCCCTTCTCCCTCTTGATCCCCCAGGGCCCTTAGGACAAACTTCCCTAAGAAGGAGAAGAGGGCTCAGGGCAGGCGGCAAGGTGCGGGTTTGTGCCACCCCAAAGCACCTGCCGCGGATGCGCCATGTTGGTGAGGCCCTTCTGAAGACGATCTTGGTTTGTGTGTGTTGGGGGAGGAGGCGAGGAGGCCGCTGGCCTCTCCCCATGTCAGCAGAGCTTCCCTCGGGAAACTTTCCACCACACTGCCACCTTATCAGGCTTCAAGGGAGCACGTCAGCACTTTCTTAGAAAATTATTTGTTCTGTAGGTGGCACCAGCGGGCACTTCCCTCAGCCCTGCCTGGCGTGGAGCGTTGCTCAGTCTCCACCCCCAAACCTTCAGAGGCGCATATTGTTGGATGAAGACATTTCAAGGGTCTCAGCCACAGGGGGTGAGCTTGGGCAGCCCAAGGAGGGATGACAAAGACCAGCTGTAACTTCTGCAAGATGCTGCCCCATTTCAGAAGGGGCTTGGAGAGGGGCGGGGTATGCTTCTCCCCGGCTGGCTGGGTTTCAGTGTGGCCTAGGGTGCGCACATCTGTCTTCTGAGAACTTAGTTTGAGACTCTCAGTTCCCAAAAGGCAGCAAAGGGAAGAAACTCAAAGCCAGACCCAGGGCAGGCTGAGGGCCAGCCGGGAGAAAGGCCATAGTCGTACACAGAAACTGTCACCGCCCCCCCCGCAGCTCAGCCGGTCGCGCTGGCCCTGATGGCGGTCTGCAGTGAATCTGCTGTGGGGCCGGTTCCCTTCCCCGCCCGCTTTCCGAGAAGCAGGGGGCCCCTGGTGCTGTGCCGGGGCTGCCCCTGCCCAGATCATCATGAAGCCGCTCAGCCCAGTGATCTGGCCCCTGGCGAGACAGCCTGGAAATGCACCGTGGGAGATGATGACCGAGCATCGGGATCGTGAAGGTCTCCGCAGACTGACTTCAGGGGAGAGGAATCCCGCCAGCGGGCGTCTAGACTGCGGTGTTTCTGGGATGCTGGAACCGGGAGCCAGAAATGCCAGCCAGCGGGAGGGCTGTGCTGCCACCTGGTGGCCACGGCTGCACGGGCAGCACGACGTCCGCCCGGCAGTGTGGCAGGTGGGCCCCAGGTGTTGGGTATCAGCGGTGGACAAGGAGGGGTTCCAGCCCTCGAGGAGCCTGAGAATGAAGGGGGAGGACGTGCAAAACCTGCATTGATTTAGGGCAGGTGAGACCCCCCCCCGGGTTAGGGATTCCACGGACCCTCAGAAGACCACGTTCCATGACCATGTGACCTCTGAGGTCCTGGGATGCTGCTACACACATTTAAATACACACCTGAGGGGTAGGGAGAGGAGGTGACTCACAGACACTGGGGGTCACCCTGGCTTATACCGGCTGACCACTGGGGATTTATTCTGGAGTCTAAGCTGTACTATGGATCAAATTCAGTATTTTTCCAAATAATAAATGCAGCGGTCCCCCCCTCGGCACTGCTGACACTGGGGTGGGGTCATTCTCTGTGGCGGCCCTCCCAGGCACTGTGGGGTGTACCTGTGGGGCGCGAGCCTGAGACAGGTTTGCCTTGGTAGGCCCCTGCCTCCAAACAGCAACCCGGAAAGTTATAGTTTATTAACTGCACAGGTGTGAAGATGAATACAAACCAGGCTAGGTTGTTATTATATATCATTAAGACATTCACTCTCGGTCGACTGATTTTAACAGAAGTGAAAGCACTTTGGTGGGCCCTGGGCACGGGCCTCCTGTGATGGACGGGGGCGAGCATGCCGCCCGGACCACCTTGGTTGAAACGCTGCTTCTCACGGGGGCCTCCCCTCCCCTCGCCCAGGCTGGGTCAGCCCCCTCTGCACAGGCCCAGCTCCTGGATGTTCGCTTCAGAGCCTGGGGCACTGCCCTAGACCCGTTCTCCACCCAGGCAGTCCTGCCCCCTGGGGCACTGCCATGTCTGGAGACCTCTGTGGTTGTCACACTGGGGGTGACCTACCGCACAAGCACAAAGGACGGGCACATACAACACAAAAGGTCCCCACGGAGCCATGCTCCCTGGGCCTGCCCCAGGGCTCCGAGGGACGTCGGGGAGCCTGACCCGTTCCTGCCAGAACCACGGGTCCCACAGCCCGAGAAGGCCACAGCAGCCTGAGGGGCCGTGTCTGGGGGCCAAATCAGCTGGAGAGACGGATAGAGGGAGGGCGGGAGGACAGCCCCTACCTGGTGGCCTGAGCAGGCTCACGCGGTGAGGAGCTTCGTGAACACCATCCACTCCCTGCCTACCAGGTCTGTGCGGGGCCCCTGCACATCTGGGCCTGGGGGGCGGGGGTGAAAATGCACATAACATAAAAGCTACCATTTTAATCACGTTACACTGTTCAGCTCACTGGCATTTGTACAGCCATCACCTCTATCTAATTCCAGGACATTCTCATCTCCCCCATATGAAACCCCGCCCCCATCAGTAGTCACTTCTCCTCCCACAGGCCGTGACAACCACGAACCCCCTCTCTCTCTCTGTGGATCTGCCTGTTCTGAACGTTTCTGGAATTCGCAGCCGTGATTTCTGCAGTGACTCGAGGGTCTGCTGGGATCAAGGACACAGGGCGCCCTGCAACGTGCCTTGAGGGGTGGCCCTCAAGCAATGGGCACTTGCTGTCCCCTCATGTCCTGACGGCCACCCCAGAATGTGGTTACGCCAGGCTGGGCAGCGGCAAACCCCACGTGCCTTCCAGGCGGCTGCTGCAGGGCGATCATGTGGCGTCCCCTGTGGGTCTTTGTCCCCCCTGCACCAGCAGGGGCAAGGGCCGGGCAGAAAGAGAACCCCGTGGGGGGCTGCTGATGTTACTGCTGCAAGACCCACGGCACCAGCTCCCGGGCCGACCCGAGCGGACTCAGCGAAGCAGGAGTGCTCACGGGCCGAGCCCGGCGACCGGCGCCCCGCGAGGAAGATGAGAGCGCTGGACCAGCACGGGATGAGCCTCAGGATAAGCCCAGCCTGCCTCGCCGGTCACGAGTGTGACCGTAAGAAGAACGTGTGGTCCCTTGGAAGGCTGTGGCAAGAGTGAGCCTCAGGGGTGGGCCACCCAACGTTTGTGCACCGTGGAAACTTCCAGAGGTCACAACCCAACGCGTGTTGGGTAGAGGCAGGGTCTCCCGGCGGCACTGCTGACATCCAGGCCGGGTCATCCTCGGTGGGACGTTCCCCAAGACACGTTCCGTTCCGTAATCATCTGACACAAATTCTCCTAAATAAAGTTTTATTGGCACACAGCACGACCGGTAATTTACAAGGGCAGACCTGAGTCGTCTTGACGGAGAGTGTCAGCCTGCAAAGCCGACAATATTCCCTCTCTGGCCCTTTCTGGAAAAAGTGTGCTGACCACTGACCTCTGGGCAAGCCCGGTGAACCTAACATTCTAGATGGGGGAGAGAAACATGCACACAAATAACTACATGAAATAGAGACAGTTTTACTCGGACGCGTCATGGAGAAAAGTGAGGCAGTTCAGAAGGACCGGGGGTGTTGGTGGGGAGAGGGCGGTGGGATTCAAGGACGGGCTGGAGAGGAGAGCCCTCGCTGGAAGGGGACACTGGAGCACAGACCCTAAAGAGATGAGGGGCAGCCGTGTGGATATTTGGAGGAAAGGTGGCGGCAGTGGGGGTGCAGCTCGTGCAAATGTCCTGGGGCGAGAAGATGCCTTCTGGGGCAGCGGGCGGCGAGGTCAAAAGCTGACAGGCCCTGTGGCCACTGAGAGGTGAGCTGTAGCCCTTGGGAGATTGGGGAGGGGGCACTCTGAGCAGGGAGGTCACATGACCTGACAAAGCTTCTAAGGCTGCCTCTGCGGCTGCTGAGCTGGCGTTTCTTTCCTCCACGTGACGCAGCCCTGACTCAGCCTGGAGACGGTAGCCTGGCAGTGGGACCTGCAGCTCCATCTGGGTTGGGAGGGAGTTTGCAGGAGCTGCCTGGGAGCTGCCTGGGCTGGGCCCTGACTCCCCGTCCACCTCCCTCAGCTCCCCGACACAGAGCTTGCTGGAAAACAGGCGGGTCCCCACAGCTCCTTCCCGGGAGCGGGTGTGAGCTTCTTGGAAGCCGCAGGCCAGCGGCCACGGAGCTGTCTGCTGACATCACTGTGCAAGGCTGAGGCCGTCAAGACCCTGGGCTGCCCTGAAAGGGCTTTGAGGTATCGGGGACAGGGCGTCAGGACGACGTCCCACCTCCCCGATCCCCGCGTCCCACAGAGGACAGTGCGCTGTTCATGCGGGGTGTGCAGGAGCTTCAGACAGGGCGCGTTTCCTGCAGACCCATGACCCCCACCCATGACAGAGAGGGGGCTGCACCAGCGTCCTGACATCATCCCGTGGACCCAAGACCAGAATCATGAGCTCCCAGGACTAGGAGTCCGGAGACAGCACTGGGGCGGGTCATCCTCTGTGGGCCCGTCCCGGGTGCTGTGGGTGACGGAGCAGCATGCCTGGCCCCCTCCCCCTTGATGCCAGGAGCACCCCAGTCCAGATGACCACAGACGTCCCCAGACATCGCCCAGTGTCCCCTGGGGCAGGATCAGCCCCGATGAGACCCCACTGCCCCGTCTTGGTCCAATAATAGAAATGACTTTGGAAGCAGCTGGTCAGCCCCTCTGCCCAGGGCCCCGTGTGGACGCCGGACATATTTGAGGTTGCTGGGCTGCTGTGTGTTGAAGCGGAGAACACAGATGCTGAGATTTCTGGTTGCCCAATCCCTGGAAAGCACAGTTCCCAGCCCTTGTGCATCACAGCCAAGAAATCCAGCAGAGGCCGGGCTGTGTTCCTGGCACTGCGGCCGCGGCGGCTCTGCGTGACCCCAGGCTTGTTCCCGGCAGGTGCTGCTAAAGGGACCCAGCTGCCTCGGGAGGGCGGGACTCCTCGGCTTCTGCACCCTGCCTGCCCCTCAGAGGGCCTGGACTGGGGGTGGCTCTCACCTTGGGAACAGTCTGGGGACATCTGTGGTCGTCACGATGGGGGGTGCCCCTGGCATCCAGTGCGTGGGGACCAGGGAGGCCGCTCCACACGCCGCGGTGCCCAGGACGGCCCCCCACAGAGAAGGACCCGGCCCAATATCCACAGCGCCGAGGGGGGAGACCCTGGGTTAATTATTTGGGAGAAAACTGAGCCTGGTCCCTGCTCACACTGGACACCAGCATAAACTGCTGATGGTCAGACGGTACAACCCAGGTGAGCTCAGTGTCTCTGAATGGCCTCCTCTCCTTCCCACTCCACTCAGGTGGCGTGTCCCGTCTGCACGTCAGCAACACGTGGGGGGGGGGGGAAGGGGGGAGAGAAGCCACCGCCCCCGCTGCTGGGGTCGGGGGGGACGGGCTGGGAGGACACGGACCAAGGGTTCCGGCCTGGGCCCTGTGCTGTCCCTGGGTCTGCAGCCATGGCCCTGGAGACCGCCCTGTGAGCAGGACCATCTTTCCCAGCCCCTTCCTGGTCAGCCCGGCCCAGCACACTGGGGCGGGTGAAGTAAACATGGCCGGGCGCCAAGGACAGCAGCTTGGCCTCGCCCGTAGGTGGGGCACCCGCAGGGGATGAGGCAGGGGAAGGGGGAGGGACCTGGGGCCCAGCGCCCCCCCTCTCCTGGCCTCGACCTCAGAGCAAGCCAGCGCCGGCCCAGGGCCCACCCTTGCTTTAATGCTCTGCTCTCACCGTCTGGAATCTCCGGGAAACTTCTGAGCAAGGGGCTCAGGTTTTCATCTCGTACCTGGCCCTGAAGATCCTGTCGCTGACCCCACAGCTGCAAGACGAAGGAGTTTCTGAGGCCTCCTCCCTCTGAGCGCCATGTGGGCCACCAAAGCCTGGGGGGACGCTCAGGATGGGGGTGCGGGACAGTAGGGAAGCCCAGGGTCACAGGCATTTGAGTTTCCAAGCAGAGAGCGATTTGGAGTCCACGTGCGTGCAAGCCTGGCTCTAAACCCAAGTGCCCAGCGTGAGCGGGGATCGGACTCAATGCTTTTTCCAAATACTTAACACAGGGTCCCCCCCACCCCCGGCACTGCTGACATCAGGGCGGGGTCGTCCTCTGTGGGGCAGCCATCCTGGCCTCCCGCCCACTTGATGCCACACCCCGTCCCCCATCATGACAACCACAGATGCCCCGGACATGGCGCAGTGTCCCTGGGGGCAGAATCGCCCCTGGTTGAGACCCACTGGCCTAGACGAGGGACTGGGCCCTTCTGGGGAGGCTGGGCTAAGCCACGTCGGGGCTGAGCCCGACTTGCCACTGCGGCTCTGACCCTGCCTCGGGGGCTGCGAGCCTTGGGCCCCCATCGGTTCGATCAAAAGCACGAGACCAGCCGGGACACAGGGCCATTCTCCAGGACGCCTGGCCGTCAGGCCTCACGACTGTCCATGCCCTGCCCACCACCTCCCACCTCCCACCCTGCAAGCCCCTGCCTGCAGGGAGCCCTTGGAGCTCCCTCCCCCTCGGCGCCTGCCTTCTGCGTCGGATGCCCTCCCTAGCCCCCTGGCCGGCGTGGACGTAGACGTGACCTCCTCCGAGACCTCCCTGGACCCCGGGCTCTCATCTCTCTGCTCGGCCCCACCAGGCACATTTCCTGATTTCTTCCTCTTGCCCTTTTTTTCTCTTTGGCCGCACCGCGCGGCATGCAGGATCTTAGCTCCCTGACCAGGGATCGAACCCGCGTCTCCTGCATTGGAAGCGAGGAGTCATAACCATTGGACTGGACCGCCGGGGAAGTCCTGTTTTGTCCTTCTTGTTTGCTTGGGTGTCTGTGCCAGCGCTGTCCTTGGAGGGCAGGGCTTCATTCTCCATCATGGCCGGCACCTACGACCACCCTTGGCCTGTGCTGGGCGCCAGGTCGGAATTCTTTTTTTTTTTTTTTTTTAAACATTTAACACATATAATTTTTTAAGTATTTGTTTATTTATTTATTTATGGCTGTGTTGGGTCTTCGCTTCTGTGTGAGGGCTTTCTCTAGTTGTGGCAAGCGGGGGCCACTCTTCATCGCGGTGCGCAGGCCTCTCACTGTCGCGGCCTCTCTTGTTGCGGAGCACAGGCTCCAGACGCGCAGGCTCAGTAACTGTGGCTCACGGGCCCAGCTGCTCCGCGGCACGTGGGATCTTCCCAGACCAGGGCTCGAACCCGTGTCCCCTGCATTGGCAGGCAGATTCTCAACCACTGCGCCACCAGGGAAGCCCCGGGTCGGTATTCTGACTGACGGTCTGACCTGCCACTCACTCTCCAGC
Organism: Balaenoptera physalus; assembly: GCF_965194825.1. NCBI lineage: Eukaryota > Metazoa > Chordata > Mammalia > Artiodactyla > Balaenopteridae > Balaenoptera > Balaenoptera physalus. The sequence continues at coordinate 1,146,496 of NC_138890.1, read as the reverse complement.
CACCAACCCCCCCTCCCCGGATTCTCCAGCCGCTTTCCCCGACACCATCCTCACCCTCCTCTGACTGTGAAGGAGTGCTAACTCGACCACACAGTTGTTTTGTTCTGTCCTGTTTTTTTCAACAAACGTGTACTTTGAAATAATCTGGGGTTTACAGAAAAGTTACAAAGACAGTAGAGAGAGTGCCGTCTGCCCTTCCCCAACTACCCTTCCCCGGGGTGAGTTTGTCACAGCTGGGAAAGTGACATGGGGACACTTTATTCAGATTTCCCTAGTTTTACCCCCAATGTCCTTGTCCTGCCCCAGGATCCTTACACTCTGTTCAGTCGCCACTCACGTGTCCTCAGTCATCTCTGGGCAGTGAAAGCCTCTGGGTTTTCCTGGCCATCTTCTCACTAATTCTTTGTTTGTTTTGGAAAAAAAAAAAGTTACTTTCCATTTAAAAATGCCATTTAGGGCTTATTCTTGTTATTTTAAAATGAATTAATAAATATTTAAGATTTTTCTCAGTTTTAATTTTGAATCTGGTAACTTTTGATAAATATAACCCAAATTTAAAAAAAGCTCTTTGGAGCCTTCAAGACCAAAAAGCTGGAGAACCTCTGTCCTAAAGAGTGGTTGGTGAGCTCTGGTCCGAGGGCCACATCCGGCCCTCTGCACATTTTTTGTAAATAAAGTTTTACTGGCACATAGCCACGCCCCTTCCCTCAGGTATTGTCTCTGGTGGCTTTCAAGATACAAGGGTTGAGTAGTTTCAGCAGAGACAGCCTGGTCTGCAAACGAAAATATTTAAGGTCTGGCCCTTTACCAAAAAGTCTGCTACTGTTGATCTCCATTACAGCAAGTTTGTAGCAAGTGCTTGTTTAAAATCAGGCCGGGGCGGGGGGTGGGGGGGGTGGCGTCCCTGGTGGCGCAGTGGTTGAGAATCTGCCTGCTAATGCAGGGGACATGGGTTCGAGCCCTGGTCTGGGAAGATCTCACATGCCGCAGAGCAACTAGGCCCGTGAGCCACAACTACTGAGCCTGTGCGTCTGGGAGTCTGTGCTCCGTAACAAGAGAGGCCACGATAGTGAGAGGCCCGCGCACCACGATGAAGAGTGGCCCCCGCTTGCCGCAACGAGAGAAAGCCCTCACACAGAAACGAAGACCCAACACAGCCAAAAATAAATAAATAAAAATAAATTTAAAAAATAAACAATCAGGCCAGGGACTTTCTTGGTGGTCCAGTGGTTAAGACTCTGCACTTTCACCGCAGGGGGCGAGGGTTCGATCCCTGGTCGGGGAACTAAGATTCTGTTCGTCACGTGCGGCCAAAAAATTTTTTTAAATAAAAAATAAAATAAATAAATAAAATCAGGCCAAAACCTACAGGGTGTGGGGCCTCAACAGACATCAGAATACCAATATCATCGAAATGTCCATCGCATAACATCTTTCAAAAGCAAACACCACTGTGGACCATTACGCACCCATGAAGAGGGGTGAAGCCCTGACACTCGCTACCACGTGGATGGACCCTGAGAACACGATGCTCAGTGAGAGAAGCCAGACACAGAAGGACACACAGTGTGTGATTCCACTGATGGGAAACGTCCAGAACAGGCAGATCCACAGACACAGAGAGTAGGTTCGTGGTTGTCAGGGGCTGGGGAGGGGGATACGGGGAGTGACTGCTGATGGGGACGGGGCTTCTTTTGGGGTGATGGAATGTTCTAGAATTAGCTAGTGGTGGCTGCTGCACAACTAGGTACTAAAAGGCACTGAATTGAACACTTTAAAGGATGAATTGTGTGCTGTGTGAACTATATCTCAATAAAGGAAAAAGAGCCCACAGCCCTGTGCTTTGGCTACAGGACACCGTCCTGTTCCGTGTCCCTACACGTCAGGTGTCCCGATCACTGCCCCACCTTGCAATCACCCCTCAGACATAGTAACAGCTTTCACCCCGTCCCCCCACTGCACCCCAGGGCAGGGCCCATGGCACCCCCAGGGGGCACTCATGCTGCAAGATCAGCATGCTATAAAGAAGGGAAAAAGTCAAAGTGGTTTTCCCTCAAAGCAAACTGGAAAGATCTCGGGCAAGAATCCAACATGTTTAAGCAATTACAGGCAAAAGAGATTTCAAGGAAACGTCCCAGCGATTGGTGGGATCCTAGGGCCACGGTGCCAGCCTCACTGGGGGACCCTTGAGTGTCCCCACAGCATCGTTACCCCCGGCTGGACAGCTGGTGGTATGCACGGAACGGACTTGCAGGGTGGAGATGCTGTCCAGTCAAGACTGTGCTGTGACCTTGGGTGACCTCCTCCAGCCCTGGTTTCCACTCTTGTTTACAAAGGCACGAAGGCTCCCCTCCTGGCATCGCGCTCTGGGTAGAGGTTACATTTTGGCTAAATGACTCGCTCTGGCCACGAGCGAGCCCGGTCCACTGTGCTTTTATTTGCTGCAGGCTCCCCTCCCCCTGTGACCCACCCTCCTACCCTCCCCCCCGCCACAGTCCCTTACTGAGTTCCACCCAGCTCCCCCACGGTGGGTTGAGCAGTGTGCCCCCAAAATTCATGTCTACCCAAAACCTCAGATGGTGACTGATACGAACTGAATTCTGGTCCCCCAAATTCCTCTGTGGAAGCCCTGACCCCCAGGACCTCAGACTGTGACTGTATTTGGAGATGGGGTCTTTAAAGAGGAGATTAAGGTAAAATGAGGCCCTGAGGGTGGGCCCTGAGCCAATGGGACTGGGGTCCTTATAAGAAGACAGATTAGGACACAGACATGCACAGAGGGGAGACCACGTGAGGACATGGGGAGAAGGCGGCCGTCCTCACACCAAGGAAAGAGGCCTCAGAGGGGACCAGCCCTGCCGACACCGCAATCTGGGACGTCCAGCCTCCAGCACTGCAAGAGAATAAGTGTCTGTTGTTTAAGGCCCTGGCCTGTGGTATTTGGTTGTGGCAGCTTGAGCAGACTAGTTCGGTGACCTTATTTGGAAATAGGGTCTTCGCAGATGTAATTAGTTAAAGTAAGATGAGGTCACACTGGAATAGGATGGGCCCTAACCCAATGCTGGTGTCCTTATAAGAAGAGGAGAGACACACAGAGACAGAGGGAAGGTCACATGACAATGGGGGCAGAGACTGGGCTGATGTGTCCATAAGCCCAGAACTGCCTGGAGCCCCAGAGGCTGGAAGAGGCAGGAAGGACCCTCCCCCGAGCCTCTGTGACATCTTGACCTCGGACTTCTGGCCTCCAGGACTGTGGGAGAATAAGTCTCTGTTGTTCTAAGCTGCCCAGTCTGGGTTCATCTGCTACGGTGGTCTCAGGACGCTGTCACCCCTCTGCGGTTTCCCTTCCCCACACTCTGACAGCCTATGGAGGAGCAAGGTCACCCCAGCCCGCCCTCCAAACACCTCTCTGGTTAGCAGAGGGTCTCCTTCACTCACTCTTGTCCTCAAAAGCGTTCACAGTGCCTTGGGGGGGACTGCTTCTACTTACTTTTATTTTTGACTGGATATATTAGTCCATTCAGGCTGTTATCACAGAACCCTGCAGACTGGGGGGCTTAAACCACAGACGTGATTCCTCATTGTCTCAGAGGCTGGAAGCCCATGCTGTCATGGCTGGTTCCTGGTGAGGGCTTACTTCCTGGCCTGTAGACAGCCGCCTTCCTGCTGTGACTTCACATGGCGGAGAGAGCTGTGGTCTTTTCATCCCCTTATAAGGACACTAATCTCATCCTAGAGGCCCAACCCCCATGACCTCACCGAACCCAATCAACTCCCAAGGGCCTCACCTCCAAACACCATCCCACTGGGGGTTAGGGCTTCAGCATATGAATCTGGGGGGACATGAACATTCAGTCCATAACACGGGGATAGGTTATTATTATTAAATATCCACTGTGGGACTTCCCTGGCGGTCCAGTGGTTAAGACTCCCTGCTTCCACTGCAGGGGGTGCAGGTTTGATCCCTGGTTGGGGAACTAAGATCCCACATGGCGCACGGCATGGCCAAAAAAAAAAACCCACTGTGTACAGGCGGGGGGCCAGGCGAGGGATGGGTGGGGCCCCCGTGGCTCCATAGCGCCTGGCGGGGGAGCTCACCCAGAGCTGACAAGCCCCACAGGCCTGCTGACCTAACAGCTCCCTCTGCGCCCCCAGCCCCGGCCTCCCTCTGAACCACTCCTGTCAGTGGAAGCTTTTGAGGAATGCACAGCTTTGCCCTGAAAAACTTAACGGCCACAAAGGGTGCCTGGGATGCAGAGCATGTCTGGGGAAAGACCCGGAAGCCAGGAAGTCACTTGTTTACAGGAAGGGAGGCTGAGAGCTGGAGCACAGGTGGGAGGGAGACACCATTTTCACAGGACACCATTTGCACCTTTTGAATTCTTGTACCGTGGCATATTTATTGATGCAAAAACTCAGTTTTTCTTCCTAGGGGTGTCTGGGCCCGCGTGAGGGTAGGCGAGGGAAAAGCCATGTATTGGCCCAGCTCCCTGATTCTGCAGCTCGGACTGGGCTCTCCCTGTCCTGGGGGGTGGACAGGTGACCCGCAGGCTGGGGCCAAGGTGTCAAACCAGAACAAAAAAATGTTTCATACTCCAAAGAACTGAAAGCGGGGTCTCAAACAGATAACTGTACACTTGTGTTCACAGCAGCATGACTCCCAGCAGCCAGAAGGTAGAAAGAACCCAAGTATTCATGGACGGATGATGGATAAACAAACGTGGTTCTTCCACAAAATGGAAAATGATTCAGCCTCGAAAAGGAAGGAGATTCTGACACTCGCTATACCGTGGATGGACCCCAAGGACATGATGCTCAGTGACAGAAGCCAAACACAGAAGGACAAGTACTGTCTGATTCCACTCACAGGAGGTCCCCAGAGGAGTCACATCCACAGAGACAGGAAGTAGATGGTGGGGGCCAGGGGCTGGGGGAGGGGCTGGGGAGTCAGTGTTTCATGGGGACAGTTTCTATTTGGGAAGATGAGAAAGTTCTAGAGACGGATGGTGGGGATGGTTCCACGACAATGTGCATGTATTTAATGCCACTTAACTGTGCACTTAAAAATGCTGAATTTAATGCCATTTGTATTTCAACACACACACACGAAGATGTTCCAAATGTTCACAAGAGCCTGCGCCCGTCCTGGGTGTGCGTGTGTGCAGCAATGCAGCCCATGTGTAAACAGGGCAACCCTGGTGGCCTCACAACACAGGTGACCGTCACCAGGTGGCATGTCTACCACCCCACCCCCCCCTCCAGGAGGCGGCTGAGCACGTTAGAGTCCTAAGGGAAGGGTTCAGGGACCTGCTCCACTGAGCTTTCCTGATAATTCCCAAGGACGGAGGGGAGGGCAGGTGGGCAGGCAGGGGGACCCGGCACCTCAGCTCCCACCCCCGGCTCCCTGGCTGTTTATTGAGCTTAGACGTGTCCACTCTGCTGGCCAAGCTGTTCCTGCCCCGAGATCAGGAAAACAAGGTCAGCTCAGGACACGGAAGCACTGCCCTGGCTGCTGTCCTTCCTGGTGGACGCGGGGCTGGGACCCGCAGAGGGTGGACCCCTGCTGGTCACCTCCCGGGGGCGTGGGCTCTGGGCCACGGGCATGTTCTGTCCCCACGGTTCCCCAACTTCTTTCTCCCCCTCGGTCCAGGGGAGGGGCCCTGGGATGGGGAGCAGGGGTCCAGGGCTCTCCAGCAACCTGCTGAAGGGCCTGGGGGTCCCTCACTCAGGCCCAGGTTTCCATGGATACCAGAGAAGCTGGAAGACCCCTGAAACCTTCAGGAAGAAGGCAGGCAGAGCCCAGAAAGGGGAAGGGCGTGGGGCTCAGGTGGGAGAACTCCAGTGACAGTGGGGTGACAGGACACGCTTCCCATCCGTCCAGAGCCCTCACTGTGCCGCCCAGGGACACGGACTGCAGAGCTGATGACCTCATCTCCTCCGGCAGCAGCCCAGGGTGGCCGGGGCAGCTATCACCCCAATTTTACCAAAGGGAAACTGAGGGTGGGAGCAGATGCCTGCCTGACCAGGGGTCTCGGAGCTGGGAGGTGCTGAGGCAGATGCTGCTTCTTGGGCCTGGCTCCAGTGCCCGGCCCCACCCCCAAGCATTGTAGAAACGGCCCTGAAACCCCCTGGGCCTCTACCCACCACTGCTGGGGGCGACTGGGGCACCCTCACCTTCTCTGTGCCTCAGTTTCCTAATCTGGAAAACAAGATCAACTGACTGTTGCCATGGGTGGGGCTGGAACCCTCTATGTCTCCTTACTGCCCTGAGGATAAGATGGTCTCTGCCCACGGCCTCCTCGCTCCCTCTGCTTCACCTTGCACCCCTGCCCACCATCCTGGAACCAGCCTCTAGTCCTAGGCACACACTGCTCCCACCACCTCGAAGGTCCCTCCCACCCCGGTCGGCTCCAGGGCATTGGCATGCTCAACTCAGACATCACTTCCTCCAGGAAGGCCTCCCTGCAGCCCCAGAGGGAGCACCTCAGGCAGTGCTGTCACCATCAACTCACTCAACCAGGGTTTCAACTGGGGTGATTCTACCCCTCAGGGGACGTTGGGCAATGTCTGGGGACATCTGTGGCTGTCACGACAGGGGGGCTCCTGGTATCGAGTGGGTGGGGGCCAGGGATGCTGCTCCACACCCCACAGAGGCCAGGACGGCCCCGCACAGAGAACAACCTGGCCTCAGTGTTCAGAGTGTCGAGGGGGCCAGCGGGCCCTGCCCCTCGGCCCTGGGACGCGGGAGACCTGGTTGCTGGTTTGCCAGGGGCACGTGCGTGTGCGGCTCCCTCTCCTCCCGCCTACTCCGCATGCCTGTCCTCACTCCGCAGCCCCGGCTCGAGCCAAGGACACCCACAGCTGGCAGCCTGGCTCTCTGTGGCTCTGGGCTGCCTGGCTTTGCGAGTCCTGCGGTCAGAGGGCCCTGGCTCCGAGCTCGCCTCTCGTCCGGGCAGAGCTGTGAATCGGCCAGGATGTTAGTCAGGGACCCAGGGACGGCGCGTCCCATTCCAGGAGGCTCACGAGCTCAGACCTTGGTTCCGGCCGCTGACTCAGCCAGGGAGCCCGAGCGTGGTCATCACTCCTTCCAGGGCACGATGAGTACCCTCTCCGCTGGCCCCACCATGCCACCGGTCCTGGTCACAGGCTCACCTCTCTGCTCAGGAGGTCAGGTGAGGACTCCTCCTGAGCCTCTTTCTTTCTTTCTTTCACTCGCTAAACATCCGGCCGGCAGTTGGGCGAGATCCCTGACCTGAAGGAGCTTACGATCCGGCCTGGGTGACAGATGCAGCTAATTTGAATGTCACAGAACAGTTATCGCGTGGCCCTGGGCCACTTACTCAGCCTCTCTCTGCTCCTAGTTTCTCCTCTGTGACATGGAGATGATTATCTCTAATTGGCAGAGCTGAGGTGAGTTTCAGAACGAGCGTGGGAAGGCAACAGGGTAGGTGTAGGTGTATCAATCAGCTACTGCTGCATGACAAATCACCACCAACTTAGGGTCTAAGACAACACCCTTTGTCATCTCCTGGTTTCTGTGTCAGGGAACGGGGGTGTGGCTTAACTGGGCCCTCAACTCGGGGTTTCTCAAAACCCTGAAATCAAGGGATCGGCCGGGCTGAGCTCTCATCTAGGAACTTAGGGTCCCCTTCCAAGCTCACCCGAGTGGTTGGCAGAATCCACTGCCCTGCAGTTGCAGGACTGAGGCCCCATTTTCCTGCTGGCTGCTGGCAGGCGGCTGCTCTCAGCTCCCATGGCCTCCTCCACGGGCAGCTCACGATGTGGCTGTTTGCTTTTTTCAAAGCCAGTAGGAAGGTGTCTGCTGCTGCTCTGGTCTCCCTCTCTCTCTCTCTTTCTTGTGGTAAAAAGCATATAACCAACCTAACCATTTGTAAGCGCACAGCTCAGTGGCATTAAGCACACTCACACTGTCGGGCAACCATCCCCACCATCATCTCCAGAACTTTCTCATCTTCCCAAACTGAAGCTCTGTCCCCATGAAACCCTGACTCCCCAGCCCCTCCCCCAGCCCCTGGCCCCCACCATTCTACTTCCTGTCTCTATGGATCTGACCCCTCTAGGTAGGCTTCTGGTCTCTTGTAAGGGCTCGTCTGATTTGGTCAGGCCCACCCAGACAATGCTTGTGATGAACGAACTCAAAAGTCCACTGATCAGGGGTCTTTGTTATAAAGTCCCTTGGGCCATATCACATCAGCCTAACCACAGAGTGGCACCCCATCCATTCCAGGTTCTGCCCACACTCAGGAGCAGGGATAGGACAGTGTGTGGACACCAGGGGGGTGGGGGTCTTTGGTGCCATCTTGGAATTCCCCCTCCCACGGGAGGTGCACAGACATGGGGTGCTGCCACTGTATGGGCTCCCGTGAGGAAGAAGCACACAACAAGCCCCCACCCCCCGGGGAGCGTCTACCATTCCGGGCACAGAGAAGACGGCAGAGAACTCTGGGGAAGCTGAGGAAGCCTTGATTCCAACAACGGGATGTCTCAGCAGTCCTCGGAGCCTGGGCAGAATGGCCAGGGGAGGATGAGGGACGGTTCTCACCCCCCGGAGAGAGAACTGGGGTACCTCACCATAACTCCTGGCCCTCCCCGTCACTCCTCCCTCTGGCGGCCCTGCTGTGGATGCCAGAACCACGGTGGTGACAGCGGGCCCACCCCCTGTGCTCAGAAAGGGCAAGTGAGTCACCTGGGGTGCCTGTGTGAGTGAGGGGTGCCCGTGTGAGTGAGGGGTGCCCGTGTGAGTGAGGGGTGCATCTGGACTTGAATCTGAGCCTTCTGGTGCTGGGAACCTCCACAGACTTGCAGACCACCCCCCAAGAGAATAAACCCACTGGAAGGGCTGGCTGCCTAACAAGGCGGCAGACGAGATGCCCAGAATTGTGGGAAAAGAGAGGGACGGCCCTGCACGACGAGCGTGGGGCACTGCGCCGCCCAAGGTTAGATGTCTGTTTTTCCCCGCCCCCCCCAAACACAGCAGGAAGAGCTCTCTCCACTCTGCAGACATGTGACGGTCCTACACACCCACAAATTAAGCAGAGCCGAATCTGTGCACGTGACAGAGGGCCCAGAACTCTGCACACACGCACTCCCTACGCCAACTTCCTATTTTTGTGCAATAGTTACACGAGATGCCGCCACTGAGGGGAGCTGGGGGAAGGGTGCATGGGATCGCTCTGTACGGTTTTTGCAACTTCCTATGAATCTGGAATTATTTCAAATTAAAGGTTTTTTTTAAAAAAAACCACGTGAGGGGACTTCCCTGACGGTCCAGTGGTTAAGACTCTGAGTTTCCACTGCAGGGGGCACGGGTTCGATCCCTGGTCGGGGAACTAAGATTCCACATGCCTCACAGTGCGGCAAAAATAAATAAATAAATAAATAAAAATTAAAAACCAGGTGAAGCCACGGGTTTGTCTAGCTGTGACGAGGACAAAGCATGCTTTCTCCAAGCACCGCCTTTCTACCCCAACCCTGACCCACCCGCGGTGCCTCCAGCAAGGAAGGCGAGGGTAAAGAGACCCCCTGCACGGTCCTGGTGGAGGCTCAGCGTGGCTGGGTCTGGAATGACCATGCCCCCTTCTCCCCCTTTGTGGCCATAAGGATTCTAAGTCCCCAAACCCCTGCCCCCTGTGGACCAACCCCCAAGTATGGGCAGGACTGTGAACGTGATACCATTTCCCACATTAGGTGATTTCGTACAGAAGAAGGGATTTGGAGGGTGTACTTAAAGCCCCGAGTCAGTTGACTTTGAGTTGATCAAAAGGACAAATCACGTGGGCGGGCCTGACCTAGTCCAAGGGCAGGGCCCTTCCTGCAGTGAGAGACTGAGGGAAGAGGGGGCCCACAGAGGAGACCACGAGGCTGGGCCAGGACCTGGCAGCCTCCAAGAGCTACGAGTCGTCCCTAGCATGCTGTTAGCAAGGCAATGGGCACTTGGGCCTGACGACTGAAAGGAACCAAATCCTGCTGACAACCTGAGAGAACTTGGAAGTGGATCCTTCCCCAGTCGAGCCCTCAGGTAAGAACTCAGCCCTGGCCAGGCCAAGTGAGACCCTGAGCAGAGGTCCCAGCCACACTGTGTCCACTCTTCTGCCCCAATAGACAGGGGAGGTGTAAGCTGCTGAGCCTGTGGTGGCTTGTTACACGGCAATAGCTAGCTAGTACACTCCTCATGGGACGGCAGAGCAGATTGCCTGGGGTTTTACAATCACTGTCACATTTAGTCACACGCAGGGGATGCTCCTACAGCTCGGGAAATTCCAAGGGCTTTGGGAGCTGGGAGCCAGGACCCATGGCTGAAGTCCAAATTATGTATTTATGATAAGTCACAAGATCACACCCACCAAAGGCTCCATCTCCAACTATCACCACGCTGGGGGGTAGGTTTTAACATCTGAATTTGGGGGGGACACCAATGGCAATTAGAAACAAGCTCCCAACACCCCAGTCCCCTGTGACCCTGCATTTTGCGGCACCTGCTCAGGTCTCCAACCCACCCTCAGCCCCCTGGCACCACCCACCCCCCCGCCCCAACTCCCAGGCCCTCCCCAGGCCATGCCTCAGTCCTCTGTCACACACACCCACTGTGTACACTGTACTGGGAGCTTCTGCACACAGACACACGTGTTTTAGCCTGGCGGGGCCTGACACACGGGTGTCAGCTGACTCAGTGAATGAAGCAGGAGGGCAGGGAATAAGGAGGAAGAGGCACAACCCCGGTGCCCACCGGCTCAGATGGAATCAGGCCAGTGCGTTGCAGGGTGGAGAATTGGCCCTGGGATGTGGGGAGCTCCTTCTGCAGGCCCCAAATGGGCCACCCTTCAGCCTCCCCGTGGCTCCCTCTCCTCCCCTGCCCCCCACCTTCTTATCATACGTGACTGTCACCCTGTGCGTGTGTGGAGTCAAAGGAGGCCTTGAATCTGTGACTCTACCTATGACCGCATGTGTGTATCATCCCTGCCCTGAGGGAGACTGACTGTTCAAGCGGTTGCCTAGCAACGCGCCCGTGACTGGGGATACAGGGGTCTCTGTGCCTTGGCTGCCGCCTGGGCTGAGCCAGTTCTCGCTGCCCCACGGGTGGAAGCCCGGCTCTGCTGTATCGGACACGAGCCTCTCTGGGCCTCAATGTTCAGACTGGTAGAATCAGGTGGCAGCACTAACCAGTCCATAAGGGGATTAGCCCGCAGGGTCCGGAAGAGTGGGGCCTGGGTGGGAACCACGGTAATAACTCACAGTAGAGCATAAAGAGAGTGATCTCGATTGATCCTGGGAGCAAGAATCTTGTGGAGAAGGGGTCTCTCCTCCCACTCGCTGGGTGCTGCTGACATGGGGCCGGGACGTTCTCTGTGGAGCCGTCCTGGACACTGTGGGGTGTGGAGCAGCCTCCCTGGCCCCCACCCACTGGATGCCAGGAACTCCCCAGTCGTGATGACCACAGACGTCCCCAGACACGGCCAGGTGTCCCCTGGGGGCAGGATCACCAGGGTGAGACCCTGCTGTAGGGGGTCAAACTCATGTCTGAGCTGCCCCCGCTGCCATGGGAAGCACCACGTGGCCTGCTCTCCAGAATCAGAGCTGCAGCCTACAGGGAGAGGGTTCCAGGCCCTGCGGGCTGCAGCAGGGGCCCCCTTGGCCGGTTTCTGCGTGGGACCCCATAATTACATGTGTATCATATATGCTCTCTGTCAGGAAGGCGGGGACAGCAGAAGCCGTGACCTTCCGTGAGCAGAACGTTTTAAGGTTTTTAACTGTCTATCTTGGCAGTTCTTTCAGGAGAACAGCTTGTCCATGGAGAGAACTGATAACAATGTGCATTTCAACACACCCCGGACAGATCAGAAGCGGGTAACCAACCAGGAGAAAGAAACACGCTCTGGCTTGCGCGCTGGGTTGGAGTTTGCTCCCCACACCAGGGCCACTCTCTCAAGATAAAGGGCTCCAATAGGCGCTTTCAGCAGAAATGTTCGCAAACTCCCGGGAGAACAGGGGCTATCAGAAAAACACCCCGCTGTTGGGAGGTCACAGAGTTCTGCATTCTCACCATGAGCGGGAGGGCTGGAGAAGTGCCTGAGAAATCGTTCTCAACTAAGAATCACCCCAGTCCGTGCAAAATCTTCTCATTTCCACCTTGGCCCCCTTTCAGGTGCTCAGTGGCCACCTGGGGCTCACAGCTACCACATTGGAAAGCCCAGCTCTCGCTCAAAGAACAACGGCACCTCCATAAGGAAAGCCAGCACCACGATGGCCCACACCAGAGCCCTGGCACAGCTGCCACGCTGTAGGGACACTTGCTAAGCCCTTCCATGAGGCAGGAACCAACCGGCTGTGGTCCCGGCCCCTCAGAGCTTCCAAACCAACAGGAAAAACCACCCAGTGGGGCCCTAAACACATCCAAAGACAGAGTGAGAGAGGGACCAGTGAGGCAGGGGTCTCACCCGGGTGACCCTGCCCCCACGGGACACTGGGTGATGCCTGGGGACATCTGTGGTTGTCACAACCGGGGGCTCAGGGAGGCTGCTCCACACCCCACAACGTCCAGGCCCTGAAATCAGCACTGCTGAGAGGGAGAGACCCCAAATGGGTCCACGATTCTCACAGACACATCAGTCCTGTGAGAGCTGGGGATTTTGCCCGCCCTGCTCACTGGCGTCCCCCAGAGCCTGGCCTGGGCAGACAATAGGAAATCCTTGCTGAGGGGATGGAGGAAATCTTTGGGAGGGTCACCCCGTGCCTGACCAGGCCGGGCAGCCACTGCCCAGGTGACTGTACTGGGAGGTGACACACGCCCGAGGGTGCCGCAGGGGGACACTGGGCAGATTCCAAACGAGGAGGCTTTGAGGGTGGCTGCCTGGGGAAGCCCCCCAGGGGCCAGAGCCGCCGGCCCGGCTCCAGGCGACAGGGGAGAGAGTCACAGAAGCAAGACCCAGTCGTCACGGCGGGGTTGCCCACCCTCACCCTTTGGCCTTCGTTCCCTGGTCCAGGCTCTGCTCCAGCCACTGGAGGGTGCTGGGGCCAGGGTGGGTTTGGGGGTGCAGGTGCTGTGAGCCCGCCAAGGTCACAGAGCCCGTGTTTTGTGCCTCCCTCTTACACCCAACAGACCCACAGAGGTCTGCAAGCAGGGGCAGGGGGTGTGTGGTGTGTGTGCCCAGAACAGGGTGACCATGGGATCCTGGGGGCTGAACCAGAATGTCTCGGAGAACGTGGACGGGTGGTCACGGGTCTCCAAGAGGCCGAGGGGTTGACTGAAGACATCTGGGCGCCCCCTTGCACCCCCTGTACCCCCTCCATCAACATCCCTGCCTGGCTCAAGGCCGGCCCCGCCAGAGACCCTGCGGACTTCAACTGCCCCCTAGTGGCCGCCAGTGGGAACTGCAGCACTCTGGGGAATGTCTCCAGCCCCAGAACCCAAACTCCGGGTCCTCTTTTAGCCCTGGTGTCTGCAGAAATTGAGTGCAGCGGATCAGCGTGCTGTCACCAGGATGGGTGGGTTGCATGGTGACACCCTGGCTTCCCTGGAAAGGCGGCGGCCCGGCCATAGGAGACCCCGCTGCCCGCCCCCGGTGCTGTGGGGAGCTGGATGTGAGGACACCTGCAGATGCTGAGCACGAGGCCTGGCAAACAGGATGCACTCAGAGTGACTATGAGACTAAACAGCAATCAGGAAAAGCCCAGATCCCCCCCTTCCAGGAGCACGTACAGGAGAGTAGGCTTCCTTGGAACAGAAAACCCCCGCAAGGCTGGCGGTGGGCACCCGCTCAGGGTACAATTCTGTCTCCCCCAGCGGCCTGTCACTGGGCACTGCTGAAAGGGAGGCTGGTCCTCCTCTGTGGGGGTGTCCTGGGCACTGCAGGATGTGGACCAGCATCCCTGCCCGCACCCCCTCGATGCCAGGAGCCCCCCAGTCATGACAACCATAGATGTCCCCTGACATGGCCCAGTGTCCCCTGAGTGGGGAGCAGGGGGTCAGAATCATGCCTGCATGAGACCAACTAGCACAGCTGAATTTCAAATGCTGCAAGGATTTAAGGGTAAAATACACGATCCGAACAAAATGCAGGTGAACTGTCTTTTTATAATCTTGACATTTGGAGGAAGGCCACACAAAACACAAAGGAGAACGTGGGTGTGCGCGAGACGTTTCAGACGCCCGATGACAAAACCCACTGTGAGCAAAGTGCAAAGACACGCTCAGAAAAACATTCGCAGTGGACGGCGTACAGACAGAGAAATAGAATTTAAACTTATCACTGGGACTTCCCTGGCGGTCCAGTGGTTAAGACTCTGCACTTCCAATGCAGGGGGCAAGGGCTCGGTCCCCAGTCAGGGAACTGAGATCCCACATGCCGTGTGGCGGGGTAAAAAAAAAAAAATCACTGGGAGAGAAACCCCAACAGAAAGGACGCAGCTGGGCCATTCGCCTTAGAGAAACGGCTGCGCTCACGAAAAGGAGGCCCAGACGCAAGAGCTGAAATCACCTGGGCTTGTCAGCTTGGCCAGGATGTAAAACTGAACTTAGAAGGATAGGGAGACGCACCCTGGGATGGGAAATGGTGCGTTTCTGGAGGTCTTTGCGGCTGAAGGTCAAAATGTAAATGAGGGCTTCCCTGGTGGCGTAGTGGTTAAGAATACGCCTACCAATGCAGGGGACACGGGTTCAAGCCCTGGCCCAGGAAGATCCCACATGCCGCGGAGCAGCTAAGCCCATGCGCCACAACTACTGAGCCTGTGCTCTAGAGCCTGCGAGCCACAACTACTGGGCCCACGTGCCTAGAGCCTGTGCTCCGCAACAAGAGAAGCCACCGCAATGAGGAGCCAGCACACCACAACGAAGAGTAGCCCTCTCTCACAGCAACTAAAGAAAGCCCGTGCACAGCAACCAGGACCCAATGCAGCCAAAAATAAATTAATTAATTAAAAAAAAAAAAAGAGAGTGAATTTCAAGTAGCATAGGAAATGTATAAGCTATGATTTAAAAAAAATGTAAATGAGAACACTCAGACTTAAATTCACAGACAAGGCAAACCTACTTCCAGGAATTTACCCCGAAGGACAACCAAGGATGTAGGAAGTCTGCACAAGGACATCCACCCCAGAATGTAGCAAAATTTAAAAAGAGAGAGAGAAAAAAAGAAAAACAGAAAAAGAAAATGAACACCCCCAAAAAAGCCCACTAATAAGACCAGTTAAATCAATTACAAAATTATTTTTAAAAGAAATAAATTACAATTCAAATGACAATGTCCTACTGTATAGCACAGGGAATATCTTGTGATAAACCATAATGGAAAAGAATATGAAAAGAGAATGTATATATAAGTATAACTGAATCACTTTGCTGTACCGCAGAAATTAACACAACACTGTCAATCAACTACACGTCAATAAATAAATTTTTTTAAATGAAATAAATTATAATTCATCTATAACATCCGGCTTCAGGAAAGAAGATGGAAATCTAGGTTTATGGATGAGGGAAGATGCCCATCAAGGGAATGCGTACATCAAACAGAAAAATCCTATTTCTCCAAAACCCCATGCAAGAGTGTAATTCACAGAGAGACTCGGGAGGACACTCACTGAGGTGTCAGCAGTGGTCCTCGATGGGTGGGGGGTTTGGGGTGACTTACCTCTCCTTTGTCCTTGTCTAAATTCACTTTCTTTTTACAGGAAGTTGGTCAGATGTTAACACTACGGAGAAGGGCTGAGCGGGGCTCGCTCGTCCCGCACGTTGCGCAGACACATACCCCCTGCGCGACCTCGCCTGGCTCCGGGCCGTTCTCCCAACCCCCCTCCGGACGGAGCCCAGGGTTCCAATCTCAGCTTCTGGTCTTTGTCTGCAGGGAAAGCCTCCCTCCCGAGCTGAGCTAAAATATATACTTTTTAACTTTACTGAGGTTCACTTTACACAGCATAAAATTGGCCAGTTTGAAGGACACAACTCAAAGATTCTTTAGTCAGTACACCAAGTTACGAGACCATCCCTACCCCTACCCCACACAGTTCTGGACCCTCCCCTTCGCCCTGGAAGATGCCTGGTGCCCAAGGTACAGTTCTTCCCCATTCCCACCCCAGCCCCTGGTAACCCCGAGTCACCTTTCTGTCCCTACACATTTGCCTTTTCTGGAAATCTCATCTGAATGGAATCATTTAGTGTCTGCCTTCTTGTCTAACATGTTTTCTTTTATACAAACACACACACACACACAGAATGAGAATATACGTTATAAAGATGTCAGATCTCCCTCAAATTTCTTGCTAAACTGAACACAACCTGAATCAAAGATCCATCTGTATATTTGTTAGAAACCGGAAGTTTATTCCAAAGATGGCCTGAAAGAGGAAACTCCACGCAAGTAGCAAAGACTTTGTGACAGAATCAGAGGAGCACGGAGTGTGGTCCCTGCCCGGCAGGGAAACAGGCCTGACAATTACAGTCAACGAATCAGGCAGGCCATGGGGCAACCTCATTCATTCTTATGCTATTTCCTCTTCAAACATCACAAAAGCTACTCAAAGTCCTCTTGGGAACAAGACCAGAAACAAACAAGTGAGTAAGAGTTAAGAGACCAGGACTGAGCTTTATGTTGCTCCTGACTTAATCTTCCTGAGGCCTTCACCACATTTCCCGACGTGCTGTCCCACTGGGGTGGGTGACGGGCTTCAGATATCTGTCGCGCCCCACGACTTAGCTCTGCTCTGGCCGATGGCCATCGACGGGTCACCCTCCAGGCAAACGGGAAATGGAGTGAAGCACCGTAGACCCCAATTAAACCTTCTGAGGAGGAAGCTAAGAGCTGGGAAGCAGGTGGCACTGACGGGCCCGCGCCGCTCTGCGCCCATCCTGGGTGCGCTAGGACCCACCCTGCGGGCCCCACGTCTCCCTGCTCTGTCCCCCTGCTCCGGGAGCCAAGGGCAGAAGACGTTCCCTGTGGCTCCCGTGCCCTCTTGATGGATAAGACGAGCCCTCAGAAACGAGCAGAGCTGGGAAGATGCAGGCGTGCACGGCGAGGACGCCGCCTAGACAGCAAACCCCAACCTCTTAACTCATCCTGGCTCCAAACCGCCAACCAAGGCCTGCGCGAACACTGAACGTGGAGAAAAGAAAAACCGCAGGACACCGACCTGTGCTGGAGGCCTGGCTGTCTTCAGCGCCGAGGTTCAGGAACCCAATGTCCGCTCCCTGGAAGAAAAACGTACCACGTTAGCTGAGCATGATTGGCCCTGAAATACCGGGTGGGCGTTAGCAGTGTCCGCATGGAAGAGTCGTGTGCCTGTGAATAGACATAAAAATTGCTCTGGGAGCCTGGCCTTCTGGTTACTCTGACGGACGTTGAGGACGGCACAGATAGGATGCTTCAAAATGCAGAGAGGGTAAATGTAACAAAGGCAATTTGCCAGAAATATTTGCTAGTGATTTAGAATGTTATCCCTGATGAAGTTTTCACATGTTCCAAAACTGAATTGGATGAAAGGGCTGGATGTTCACATGACCTTTGATAGTTTATAAAAGATGTTCACCTGTAACATTTGACCCCCAAGGTCCCCTGGGAGGAAGGGGAGGGGGCTGAGCCAACCCCCTGACCGAGGGTGCCCCAGAGTGCCCAGCTCACCGGGGGTTTGCCTGAGGCATGTGACCAACTAAATGCAAGGTGGGATCCTGGAGGGGGTCCTGGGGCAGAAAAAAGACATTAGGGAAAACTAGTGAAATCTGAATAAAGAATAGATTGAGGTCGCAGAAATGTACCCACGTCCATCTCTTGGTTGTCACAAACGCACTGCTTATGAATGACGTGACCACTGGGAGAAATTAGGTGATGGGTAGACAGGAACTCTCATTGAAACACCTCTAAAAATCTAAAATTATTCTAAAACGTTTATTTTAAAAAAAACTCAATTAAAAAATTTAGGGAGAGAATTCCCTGGCAGTCCAGTGGTTAGGGCTCCATACTTCCAATGCAGGGGGCACAGGTTCGATCCCTGGTCGGGGAACTAAGATCCCACATGCTTCGCAGCATGGCCAAAAAATAAATAAATAAATAAAATTTAAAAAGTATATAAAAATTTAGGGAATCCTCTTGCACTGTTGGTGGGAATGTAAATTGGTACAACCACTATGGAGAACAGTGTGGAGGTTCCTCAAACAATTAAAAGTAGGGTTGTCATATGATCCAGGAATCCCACTCCTGGGCATTTATCCGAAGAAAACTCTAATTTGAAAAGATACGTGCACCCCAACGTTCATAGCAGCACTATTTACATTAGCCAAGACATGGAAACAACCTACATGTCCATCGACAGATAAATGGATAAAGAAGATGTGGTACATATATACAATGGAATACTACTCAGCCATAAAGAAGAACGAAATAATGCCATCTGCAGCAACATGGATGGACCTAGAGATTATCATACTAAGTGAAGTTAAGTCAGAAAGAGAAAAATACCATATGATGTCACTTATATGTGGAATCTAAAATATGGCACAAATGAACTTATTTACAAAACAGAAAGAGACTCAGATTTTGAAAACAAACTTTCGGTTTGTTTACCAAAGGAGAAAGGTGAGGAGGAGGGATAAATTAGGAGGTTGGGATTAACATACACATACTACTATATATAAAATAGATAACCAACAAGGACCTACTGTATAGCACAGGGAACTCTACTCAATACTCTGTAATAACCTACATGGGAAAAGAATCTGAAAAAGAATAGATACATGTATATGTATAACTGAACCGCTTTGCTGTACACCTGAAACTAACACAACATTGTAAATCATCTATACCCCAATATGAAAATTTAAAGTTAAAAATGATAAAAAAAAAAAAGGGCTTCCCTGGTGGCACAGTGGATAAGAATCTGCCTGCCAATGCAGGGGACACAGGTTCGATCCCTGGTCCAAGAAGATCCCACATGCTGCAGAGCAGCTAAGCCCATGCACCGCAAGTACTGAGCCCACGCTCTAGAGCCTGCGAGCCACAACTACTGAGCCCACATGCCACAACTACTGAAGCCTGCATGCCTAGAGCCCATGCTCCACAACAAGAGAAGCCACCGCAATGAGAAGCCCGCGCACCGCAATGAAGAGTAGCCCCCGCTCGCTGCAACTAGAGAAAGCCCACGTGCAGCAACAAAGACCCAACACAGCCAAAAATAAATAAAAATTTTAAACTTTAAAAAATGATTAAAAAATAAAAATTTAAATGCTGGTTCCCTTTCTCTGAGTTGAGGCTAATTTGTTGCCAATCAAAGGCCAGGATGGAGAACCGACATCCCCACCGTCACCTGCAGGTGGCGCTGTGGCATCAGGAACGCCCTCTGGGCTCCGGGAGCGGCTAGAATCTCCTCCAGCAGCAGGATCTGCTCTACCGGCCCGCCGCTTAGGATTGGAACTGCTCTGGCCACTGAGGCCAGAGGGGCGCCCTGGAGAGCGCGGAGGGCTGGGCAGCAGTGGACCGCAGGGGTGAGAGATGCGAAGGCCAGAGCAACATGCCCACAGGCCTGGAAGCCGAGACTCGCCTCAACGTTGCAGGGACCGTCTATGCCTCCGATCCTTCAACTTTTTGTTTTTTGAACCAATGAAAGACTCAGGACAAGTTGGAAACTAGTACAGAGGGGTCCCGGGCGCCCTTCACCCGGCCCCCCAATGGCGGCTCCTTACGCAACTAGGGGACATTAGCCAAACCTGCAGACGGTGACTGATAAACTAGGCACCTTTCTTTTTAGTCTTACTGAGATATAATTCTCATGCCACACAATTTGCGTAAAGTGGACAATTCAGTGGTCTTTCTGTACATTCACAAAGTTGTGTGACCATCACCGCAACCAATATTTGAACATTCTCATCCCTCCAAGAGGAGACCCCGTCCCCATCAGCAGTCACCCCCCTCCCCCTCCCCAGCCCCTGACAAGTATGAATCCGCTCTCTGTGTCTGTGGATCTGCCTGTCCTGGACATTTCCCATCAATGGAATCACACCCTGTGTGTCCTTCTGTGTCTGGCTTCTCTCACTGAACATCATGTTCTCGGGGTCCATCCACGTTGCAGCGAGTGTCGGGGCTTCACCCCTTTTCAGGGCTGAGTGATGTTCCCGTGTGTGGAGGGGCACAGTGGGTGCATCCATCGTCCGCCGATGGACGTTCGGGCTGTTTCCACTTCTGGCTACTGTGAATCACGCTGCTGTGAACATGGGCAGCTTATGAATCATCGTTGAGATGGTGTCTCTCCCTCTGCTCTCACATCTACCATCTGCAAATCTCCCCACGCCCCAGCCCTCTAACGCCCGCTGCAGGCTGTACTCTAGTCCTTGGAGCTGGACTTGGGCAGTGAGGGGACCACCACAGAGCCTCCACCCCGGCTGTGCTCAGTCCAGACTGGCTTAGACCGGAGCAGAGAAGGGCGAGGACAAAACTCGTGCCCACAGGAACACGTCCCCAGGGCTCACAGACAGCAGGCTGCAAGGCGCACCAGCTGGCGCCAGGCTGTCCCTGTGATCTTCATTGACAAAGATGCTAGGCTTTCACTTTCCCATCAGGGTGAACCCCGAGCCCCCCCTGAGGGGCCAGCAGTGCATCGAGGAGGCGAGGCCCTCAGGAGGACCTGCTATGGAATCCGCAGAGCTGGCGGCAAAATAAGAACGTGGGACCCCTTACTCAAAAATTATTACAAATTTCAGGACGGTGACAGCAGAGCCCTGGGGTGCAGACAGGGTTGCATGAAGCCGGGCCTGCCGACCCCCCGCACACCCTGCCCTCAGAACTGCCGACGAGGCAGGGTCGGTAAATCTCAGACACAGACAACGAAAACGCCAGGTGCAAGGTGCCCAGCGCTGTGAGGGAGAAATAAATCACTGGAGGGAAGCAGACAGAACTTACAAGGGTGGTAATCAGGACCCTGCGTGGAGAGGACATTCGCCCACTCTTGTCATGGGCAGGACTTTTTTTCTTTTTTTTTTGGCTGTGCCGCCCGGCTTGCAAAATCTTAGTTCCCCAACCATGGATCGAACGTGCGCCCCCGGCAGTGGAAGCACGAATCCTAACCCCTGGACCGTCGGAAGCCCCTGGGCAGCACTTCTTATGACCTGTGAGCCCCACCTCATCCACACGCTTTCCTTTTCTTTTCCTTTTTTAAAAATTGAGACAGAATTCACCTACTATAAAATTCACCCTTTTAAAGTGTCCAGTTCAGACTTCCCTGATGGCGCAGTGGTTAAGAATCCTCCTGCCAATGCAGGAGACACGGGTTCGAGCCCTGGTCCGGGAAGATCCCACATGCCGCCGAGCAACTAAGCCCGTGCACCACAGCTACTGAGCCTGCACTCTAGAGCCTGCGAGCCACACTACTGAAGCCTGTGCACCTAGAGCCCGTGCTCTGCAACAAGAGAAGCCACTGCAATGAGAAGCCCGTGCACCGCAACGAAGGGTAGCCCCCGCTCGCCGCAACTAGAGAAAGCCTGTGCGCAGCAACGAAGACCCAATGCAGCCAAAAATAAATAAATAAATAAATTTATAAATAAATAAAGTGTCCAGTTCAGTGGCTTTTAGGAGATTCACAGGGTTGTGCCATCATCGCACTAATCCCGGGACACTGTCATCCCCCCTGAAGACACCTGGTGCCCATCAGCATCACATGGTTCAAAGCTGAGTCTCCCCCGAGAAAGGCGAGATCCCAGACTGCAGGAATAGCATGTGCTCTGCTCACCACGGCAGCTCACACTGCTGTCACCGCCGGCCCACAGGAGGTGCTCGCTAGTTCTGGGGATTCTGCACAATCCAGTCGGTGCCAAGGACACAGACTGGAGAGCCCTGTGGATCTGGGGTGAGCGGGCCAGCCCCACACAGCTGGGTGGTGTTAGGCGAGGCCCACTCCTGTCATCAAGTTCCATGAGACTGTGACCTGCATTTTTTTGTAATTCTTTTTGCTTTAATTGAAGTATACTTGATTTACAATATCATGTTAGTTTTCAGGTACACAGCATAGTACATACATACTGTGATTCAGTTATACATACACACACACATATATTCTTTTTCAGATTCTTTCCCCTTATAGGTTATTACAAAATATTGAGTTCCCTGTGCTATACAGTAGGTCCTTGTTGGTTATTTATTTTATACATAGTAAGTAGTGTGTATATGTCAATCCCAACTTCCTAATTTATCCTTTCCCCCACCCACCTTTCCTCTTTGGTAACCATAAGTTTTGGAAATAAGTTCATCTGCATCCTTTTTTTTTTTTAGATTCCACATATGTGATATCACATGATACTTGTCTTTCTCTGTCTGGCTTATTTCACTTAGTATGATAATCTCTAGGTTCATCCATGTTGTTACATACTGCATTATTTCATTGTTTTTTATGACTGAGTAATATTCCATTGTGTATATGTACCACATCCTCTTTCTCAATTCCTCTGTCCACGGATATTTAGGCTGCTTCCATGTCTTGGCTATTGTAAATAGTACTGCTATGAACACTGGGGTGCATCTGTCTTTTTGAATAATGGTTTTCTCTGGATATATTCCCAGAAGTGGGATTGCTGGATCATATGGTAACTCTATTTTTAGTTGTTTAAGGAACCTCCATACTGTTCTCCATAGTGGCTGCACCAACTTACATTCCCACCAACAGTGTAGGAGGGTTCCCTTTTCTCCACACCCCCTCCAGTATTTATTGTTTGTAGATTTTTTGAGGATGGCCATTCTGACTGGTGTGAGGTGATTCCTCATTGTAGTCTTGATTTGCATTTCTCTAATAATTAGCGACTTTGAGCATCTTTTCATATGTCTTTTGGCCATCAACCTCCATCTTGCTAGCAGACTGTCACCTTCTCAGCGTGCACGCTCTGGTGAAGCAATCGGCTGTGTCAGAGAGGCCCACGTGGCAGGGGACTGAGGGTGGCCTCCAGCACAGCCAAAGAACCAAGGCCCCACAGGAGCTGAATCCTGCCTACAACCATACGAACTTGGAAGCAGCAACTTCTCCAGTTGAGCCTTCCTATGAGACCCCAGCCCCGGCCGACACCTTGACTGTAACCAGTGAGAGAGAGGCCCTGAACAGAGGACCCAGCTAAACCAAACCCAGATTCCTGACCCACGGAAACTGTGAGATAACAAAAGTGTGTTGTCAAGCCACTAAGTTTGTAGTGATTTGTTACACAGCACTAGCTAACTAATACAATAGGAGACTATTTAAATAGATCATACAGCAGAATAATAGTTTCTGAACACATACGTGCCAGTCTCTGTGCTGAGTTTTATATATATATACACACACATATATATATATATATATCCACTCATTTATATATATATATATATATATATATATATATATATATATATGCTCATTTAATTATCCTAACAAATATTATAATTCACTTCTTATGAAGGAAGAAATGGAGTCACAGAGGAAGAAAGTAAGTTGCTCAAGGTCACGTGTGAGCACAACCAGGCCTTAAAGGCAGGTCGGACAGACCCCAGGCATGAATTCCTAATCATTTCCCAATACTGGACAGGCGGATGAGAAATATTAGATAAAGGTGAAATGATAAACAAGAGCAGGGGTTGCCAAGCTCTGGCCCATGGGCCAAATCCAGCCCACTGCTTGCTTTTGTAAATAAAGTTTTATTGGCACACAGCCACTCCTCTTCATTTCTGGATCGTCTGAGTCTGCTTCTGTGCTACAACCGCAGAATTGGGTAGTTGCCACAGAGAGTGCGAGGCCTGCAAAGCCAAATATACACACTCTGGACTTTACAGAATGAGTTTGACAACCCCTGAACCAGAGTTAGATTCCAGAGGGCTCTGCAGGCCAGGAACAGAGAAATCCTAAAGTTTCTGAGCAGAGAGAAACACTGCAAAAACCACGGTGGTGCATCTCATGTCCTGGAATCCTCCAGCGGGGAGGTCCCAAACGTGAAGCAGTGTCACACTAACTGATTAATCGTCATCTTCAAAGTTACAACATAATAGCGCTCGTAATAAAAAGAGAAACGAGGAGAAGGCACACGCAGCTTCAAGGCAAAGTCCTAGTTGGTTCTGAGTCACGACTTTGGCGTTTCACGTCTTGCTTCAGAAGGACTTCCCTGCAACTAAGGAGCCTGCCTGCCGCAATTAAGACCTGGTGCAACCAAATAAATAAATAAATATTTTTTTAAAAAAGGACCTCCCTAATTCCCCAAATTTTCCTTTTAAAAGTCTTTCATTTTGGAATAATTGTGGATTTAGAGAAAAGTTGTGAAGCTAGTACAGAGCGTTCCCAAACACCCCCACTCGGCTTCCCTCATGTTAACACCTTAGAGCAGAGGTCGGCCAAACTTTCCATAAAGGACCAGATGTTCACTATTCAGGATCTGTCAGCTCCAGGCTCTCTGCTGCATATTCCTGTGTGTTCGTTTCAACCCTTTAAAAATGTAAAAGGCAAAAAAAAAAAAAAAAAAAATGTAAAAGGCACTTAGCTCCTAAGCTGTATAAAAATAGGCCAAGGATAAACAGTATGCTGCATCCATATAGTGGAATATTATTCAGCCTTGTAAAGGAAGAAGATTCTGACACCTGCTGCAACACGGATGAACCTTGAGGACATGATGCTCAAGGAGCCAGACAGAGAAGGACAAATACTGCCTGATTCCACTCACCTGAGGTCCCCAGAGGAGTCACATCCATAGAGATAGGAAGTAGATGGTGGGGACCAGGGGCTGGGGAGTCAGTGTTTCATGGGGACAGAGCTTCAGTTTGGGAAGATGAGAAAGTTCTGGAGATGGATGGTGGGGATGGCTGCGCGACAGTGTGAATGTGCTTAATGCCACTGAGCTGTGCACTTAAAAATGGTGAAGATGGTAAATTTTATATTATGTATATTTTACAGAATAAAAATTAATTAATTACAATTTAAATAGCTAATTAATACAATTTTTAAAACAGGCCAGTGTAGGCTGGATTTGACCCCCAGGCTCATTTGCCAACCTCTGATGTCCATCACCACCGTACACGTTTGTCACCACCAAGAAGCCAACATTGGTACATTACTACCAACTCCACACTTTATCGAGATGTCACTGGTTTCTCCACAAATGTCCCTCTCCGGTCCCAGAATTCCATCCAGATTCCACAGTGCATTTAGGCACCTCCCTTTTCTTGAACTGAGTTCTCTCTGGAGCCTCGTTTTAGGAAAATCTAGAGCCTCCGGGCCACTCTGCAAGAAAGGTCAAATGAAGGAGGGGTGGCAAGGAGGAAAGCTGGCAGTCGCCGCTCGGGGCCTGGTGTGCACACACTGCCCTAGGGATGTCGCGTTGGGTCACGGGAGCAGCACATCAGGTGCCAGGCGGGACCAGCACCAACACCGGCCATGTGGCCGCCCCGGAGCTCGGGAGACCTCACAGCCAGGAAGCGGCCACTGCAGCACGTCTCTCCCGCTAATCTCCGGGTGCATGGACGCGAGCTTCCCGTTCTCCGGGCACAGTCCCAGCAGTGGAACCTCGGGGTCATTTGGCAAGTCCACACTGGACTTTCTGAGGAACTGCTGGACTGTTCTCCAAAGTGGCTGCTCCATTTTTCCTTCTCGCCCCTTCTCGGCCAGGTACTCAAAAATCATAGTATTGCTTTTATTTAATTATTTCTTTGTTTGTTTAAAATCTTTATTTTATTATTTTATTTTTATGACTTATTTTTAATTCTTATCTCATTATTTTATTATTTAAAAATTATTTTTATCTTCTTTCATTATGTATTATTTTTATTATTTAAAAACGTTCGTAGCAGCACTATACACAGTAGCCAAAACATGGAAACAACCTAAATGTCCGTCAACAGATGAATGGATAAAGAAGATGTGGTGTATATATACAATGGAATACTATTCAGCCATAAAAAAGAATGAGGGACTTCCCTGGTGGTCCAGTGGTTAAGAATCTGTCTTCCAATGCAGGGGATGCAGGTTCGATCCCTGGTCTGGGAACTAAGATCCCACCGGCCATGGGGCAACTAAGCCCGTGTGCCGCAACTACAGAGCCCACGCACTCTGGAGCCTGCACAGCACAACTAGAAAGAAGCCTGCATGCCACAACTAAGACCCGATGCAGGTAAAAATAAATACATAAATATTTTAAAAATAAGAAAGAAATAATGCCATTTGCAGCAACATGGATGCAACTAGAGATTTTCATACTAAGGGAAGTAAGTCAGACAAAGACAAATATTATATGATATCACTTACATAAAATATGATACAAATGAACATATTTACAAAACAGAAACAGACTCACAGACAGAAACAAACTTATGGTTACCAAAGGGGATGGGGGGTGGTGGAGAGATAACTTAGCAGTATGGAATTAGCAGATACTACTACATATAAAATAGATACACAAGGACCGACTGTATAGCACAGGGAACTATATTCAGTATCTTGTAATAAAGTACAATGGAAAAGAATCTGAAGCTGTACACCTGAAACTAGCACAATATTGTAAATCAACTATAGTTTAATAAGTAAAATTTTTAAAAAAAAGAACAACAGTAGTATTTGGTATGTGTGAAGAACATATCTACAAAAGTGTGATTTCTGTTCACTGCACAGATTCCATGGTATAGCCTGGTGATTTTCTGTCTTTACAAACTGTTCCCTGATCTGGCAAAGAAAATTGCCTCGACATGAATAAATAAGTATTCGTTCATTAGCTGTGCTTAATTAACACAAATAAGACTGATGAACCCCCCCAAAATTATTTTTATCTTCTTTCATAATTATTCATTATTTTATTTTTTTCCTTATTCTATTCATTTTATCGGAATAATTCATTATTATTTCATTATTACTACTTCATTTTCTGATTATTATTGTGTGTATGGGTCTGGCCTGTCTAGTCTTGGAAGGTCAGGTAATGAACCATCGGGCAATTCTGACCGAGTGGAGGGTAGGAACTAGGAACCCTCTCCGTTTTCGTAGCGGACGGAGCTCTCTGATTTGAAGAGGTTTGTACCCGATGTGGGGTGGGTTCCTGCTTGAACACCCAGGAGACCGATGCCGACAGGGACCTCCACCCATCCAAGGTCATATGGGTGTGGCAGCCCCACCTCTCGTGTGGGGTGTTCCAGGAAAATGCTTTTTCTTTCCTTTTTTTAATTGTTGTTTTTCACTTCACACCTAATGCAATAGGAGCTGGAGACCAACACCTGCGCTTCTTAATTCCCGATTCGCTGAGCCCGAGGGGCCCTCAAGCATCTCAGCAGGACCCAGATGGAAAAGCACAGGACCTTTCGCAACGCGGCCGCAGGGAGGTGCACTGGTGTGACCGCCTCATAGGCCAGACGTTCATCCCCATCTCAGGGGCCTTAACTTATCCCCATCTGCAGAGTCGCTTTTACCACATAAGGTGACACATTCACAGGTTCTGGGGATCGGGACACGGATGTCTTTGGGGGTCCATTATTCTGCCGACTGCACACTGTAACACCCGACGATGTAAGTGAATCTAGCCCTAGAACATTACATTTAAAAGCAGGTCCCCAGGACTTCCCTGGTGGCGCAGTGGTTAAGAATCCGCCTGCCAATGCAGGGGACAAGGGTTCGATACCTGGCCCGGAAAGATCCCACATGCCGCAGAGCAACTAAGCCCGTGCGCCACAACTACTGAGCCTGCGCTCTAGAGCCCGCGAGCCACAACTACTGAAGCGCGCCCGCCTAGAGCCCGTGTTCCACAACAAGAGAAGCCACTCCAACAAGAAGCCAGTGCGCTGCAACAAAGAGTAGCCCTGCTCACCGCAACTAGAGAAAGCCCACGTGCAGCAACAAAGACCCAACGCAGCCAAACATTTTAAAAATAAATAAAATAAGTAAATTTATAAACAAAAAATTAAAAAAATAAATAAAAGTACTCTAAAAAGCGGCCTATTAAAAGAGGGACAAATTAGGAGGGTTATACCGAGAACCAGGAACTCTGATAAGAGAAAGAAAGAAAAGGAGGGAGGGAGGAGGGAGCCCATCATAGCGCAGATGACGGCTCTGCGCTCACGCTTGACCAGCCGATTCATCAGGCTGTTGTGGACAGGACCCAGACACAAGCTGGGTCAATCCCGGCCAAATGGATTTTCTACGTTTCCCCCAAAGCCCCTGCCAGTATCATAACAAGATCATGCCATCAGGATCAAGACTTTCTGGCCACTCCAGCCCGGATTAACCTACTCCGGAGCCATCCCCAGGCCCAGGGACCATTGAGGCCCCACGAGCGGATCAGACAAGAGCCCTAATAGAATCACGCCCTGGGATTACTCCCAAATCCCACTTGGCCGATGGAAAGCATATTCTGGCCAGTGCTGAGCTGATTTCTGCAAGATCGCACCGGGCAGCAGGCAACCTCTTTCCTTCTCTCGTTGCGCGGGCCAGACTCCGCGCCATCAGCCTGACTCTCACCCGTTCCCATCACCACTCCCTGCCTGGGAGATTCAGCCCCTTCCACCTCCTGGCGTGAAGCTTTCGGCGAGGCTCCTCTTCCTCCCTCAGCTCCACACTGCATGGAACGCAGAGATGGGACCATAGAAACTTGCCCTCCACCCACCCTGTTGCTGTCGTCAAAGCTTTGTAGGGAGGAGGGTGAAAGCGGCTGAAATAAGTGGACAAAAGGCATCCCAAGTAGGGTTCCAGGAATTGCAACTCCACCCAGATTGCCCTGGGAATGGACTGTGCCCCTAATTCCTGATAAAATCACAATCTCAGTCACTCCATAGAGCATCTCTCTGTGGTGGCAGGTGGTGTGCCCTTTTTTTTTTTAGTTTTTTAGGGACATTGGGCAACTAATGTTCCCATCCTGACTGATTTCCAGAGCTACATTCACCTGCTGTGGCAGCGTCTCCAATGCCCCCAGCCTCCTGAGATTCATGGCCTTCCTGCAGTCTCCTCCCGCTTGGTATCAGGGTCTTCGTGACCAATTCCACGTGACAGCTGTGATAGCAGGTCACTTCTGAGATCAGTCATAAAAGACGTGTGGCTTCTGTCTGCTCTCAGGGAGCCGGCCACCATGTAGTGAGGAGGCTCAAGCAGCACCATGGGGGCCCATGTGGACAGGAGCCATGTGAAGGGCCATCCTGGAAGCAGCTTCTCTGGCCCCGTCGAGCCTTCAGATAAGGCAGCCCCGGCTGACGTGTGCTTTACAGACTCCTGAGGGACCCCGAGCCAGAACCACCAGGTTAAGCTGTTTCCAAGTTCCTGACCCATACAAACTGTGAGAGAGTAAATGTTGGTTGTTTAAGTTTTTAGGGCATTTGTTACACAGCAAGAGATGACTGATACACCTGCCATCTGGGCTGATTCACCAGACAGCTCCATGTATATTTTTTTCAACCAGTACGATTTTCTAACAGCAAGCAACTAACAGCATTGGATTTTTCATTTTCTTGTTTTCCCATTTATAGACCTGATCATCTGGGGGGACACAAGAGACGAACGGGACACAGTCAATTCAACGAGGGGAGAGCAGTAGAAGAACTGGGACAAGAAAAGGAAGCCTTTGGGGTCTCACAGATTATCAAGAAATACCAGTAGCTGGTTCTGAGACTGAACAAATCCAATGCCTTGATCGGCTTCCCTCTAAAGCATGGTCTTGCCCTCGGCCCTCCTGACATGGGGGCCTGTCGTTCTGTGGGGGGCCGTCCTGGGCACTGTGGGGTGTGGAGCAGCACCCCTGGTCCCCACCCACTCATGCCAGGAGCCCCTCCACCAGTTGTGACAAGCACAGATGTCCCAGGCATGACCCAGTGTCCCCTGGGAGGCGAGATGCCCCTCTGCTCTGGCATGCCCCTCATGGGCAGGAATGGCAGGGACCCAGCACCTGGCGACAGGCAGACCCCCCAGGCCCAGGCCCCTTCTGGGAACCGAGTGGGTGGGCCCGGGAGGCCTGAGCCCCCTTCCCTTCCCACAGCGACATCCCACCAGCGTGTGGCAGGCTCACCTTGCCTCACTGGAGGCTCGATATAGACATGCACTGCAGTTATCACCCCAGCCTTCACTCATCACCACAGCAACCATCTAAATGTGTCACCCTGAGGAGCTCTGATTGCATGACGTGGGAGGAGAAGCCTGGGGGGTGGGGGATGGCAGCCTGAGCCTTGCCACCTGAGCTCCTGAGCCCCGGCAGACTCGCGGGGAGGCACCCGGGGCGGACACGCTGCTCCAAAGCCACGGGACTGAACAGATCAGGGGCCAGCACACCCCAATCAGACGGGACAAAAGGTCCTGGCATGCTTGACCCAGGGGCTAAAGGTCTCTGGGGGCTCAGCAGAAAGGGGGGAAGGAGGCTGCTGCCCTCAGCTCTGTGTCCTGGTGCCTTAGAGACTCCCAACCCTCCTCCGTGTAACACAAGGTGGGGTCTCCCTGCTTTTTACCGTCTGACCCCTGGGGGTTGATTCTGCTTCTTGATGTGAGCAAGGATCAGACTCAATATTTTCCCAAATAATTAGTACAGGCTCTCCCCCATCAGCCCTGCTGACACTGGGCGGGTCCTCCTCTGTGCGGGGCCGTCCTGGGTGCTGTGGGGGTAGAGCAGCATCCCTGCCCCCAGCCACTCGAGGCCCAGGGCACCACCAGTGTGACAACCACAGACGTCCCCAGACCTCTCCCAGTGTCCCCAGGGGGACAGGATCACCCCACTGTGCTAGGCAGCAATCATCAGATCCCCCCCCCCACCTGGCGCTGTACCGTATGGGGGAACGGGCGACTGCTTTGGGAAGAGGACCAATTTCCGACAAAAAAAACAAAAACAAAAAACCATGTACACACAGATTTCGCTTTCCACTCAAAATTAAAATAGCTTCACTCAGTCCCCCGGAACGGGGTGGGTGGGGACAGATAGTCCTGCATCTGAGAGGGAGCATGGGCGGCGTTCAGTCCCACCTGCATGACTGACTAAGGCCCGCCCGTGCCTCAGTTTCCAAATCTGTGACATGGCAATGACGTCAGCACCCCACACCTGAGCAGGTTGGCTTTTTCAGATTAAATAAGTGAACATCTATCAAATGCAGAAATCAGTGCCTGGCATATTGTTGATAGCGTATAACTTCTTTATTAGTAGGACTTCTTCATAACATTAGAACATCTATTAACTGCTTTGTTGGCAAGGCCAGGGCTCAGCAAAGTGTTTCTGTGAAGGGCCAGTGGCAAATACTTTTGGCCACTGTCGCTACTACTGGACTTGGCCAGTCATCGACCAGTGGGTGAGGCTCTGTGCCGACAAACATTTACAAACCCAGGTGGCTTGGATCCGGCCCAGAGGCTGTAGCCTGCGACCCCCAGACTGGACGATGGTCTATGAGGAGATGGCACCACTGCTCACACGGAGGCACCGCTGCAGAGGGAAACTAGATCCCAGGTCCTAACCAGAAGGACCCCGCTGCCCCTCACCATCACCCAGCAAGATCACCCCAGGCCATCTGCAACACGAAACCTCACCGCCACAGAGGCGTCGTTTCTCTTAGAGTCAGAGAAGGGGCTGTTGCTTTCCCATCACCTTGAAAAACATCCATGGGCCGACTTCTGGTAGCAAATACCTCCTGTTTATCAACCTTGGCTACAAAAGGCATCCAAAATATCTCGACTTGGTGAGCAAAATATTTTCTTATCATTCTAGATAGGGCAGTTTACTGTCTGCAAAATCGCCACCGGTAACGGCCCCAAGTAATACTTCCCTAGAGGGAGAAATGGCTCCTGGGGACAGAGAGTCTGAGAAAACCTCTAGAAGATGTGACAACTCAGTGTCCTGTGGATGCTGCATGTGTCCTGGGGCAGAAAAGGGGCATCAGGGGAAAATTTAAGAAATCCAAATGAAGTATGGACTTTAGTTAATAATGACATATCAGTATTGGTTTCTTAATTGGGACAAATGTACCAGATTTGATGTAAGATGTTAAGAACAGGGGGACTGGTTGTGGGGGGGCGGGTACGTGGGAACTCTCTGTACTGTCTCCCCAATTCTCCTGTGAATCTAGAACTAGTCTGAAATGAAAAGTTCATTTAAGAAGAAAAAGGAAAGAAGGGAGTGATGACAATTAGCTACTTATGTTCAAGAAGGCTTTGAAATGTGACTAAGGGAACATTAAGTTCCTGTGACAGCATCCAATAATGACAGGGTTATATAAAGCCCAGAAAAGAAAAGACGCTAAGAACAGGATATGCCAATCAGCAGGGGAGGTTTGCTCCCAGGAAAGGAGTGAGAAGGGGGAGAAAAGACAGGTGGCTGAGTGGCTCCTGCGACAGCCATGGTGGACCCCGGCGCAGGGGCTGCTTCACAGGAGGAATCTTCTGGAACATCCCAGGCGGATCCGGGCAACGTGGCGCATGCACTTGGAAGGCCATGGCGCCCAGGCGGTGCTGGAGCGAGGCCTGCTGAGTGTGCAGCCAGCGCCTGGGCCTGGGGGAGGGCAGTGGTTTTATGGATGGAGAGTTCTAGAATATGAGGGTGAAGCCGTAGTCCAAAGAAAGCCAGACAGACAGCTAATATGACTCGGCATCGTGGTCTTTGCAAGTTGACTTATTGGTCACTTTTATCTACATCAGGGTTTCTTCCTCTCGGCCTTGCAGACATTCAAGGCCGGGTCATTCCCTGTCAGGGGCGTCCTGGGTGCTGCGGGGTGTGGAGCAGCCTCCCTGGCCCCCAACCCCTTGATGCCAGGATCACCCCAAGTCGTGACAACCACAGATGTCCCCAGACAATGTCCCCTGGGGCAGGACATCCCAGATGAGAATCACTGACCTACAATAGCTAACAATCTACACACGGGTCCATAGGAGTGTAATCATTCTCACTCTCCAGATGGGGAAACTGAGGCTCCGAGAGGCAATAAAGCCAACCTTAGGCCACCAAGTTGGGAGGAAGCCTCGGAAGATGGGCGGTGCTGATCTATCAGCGCGTGGGCCAAATCCTGCCCACCCCTTGTGTTTGTAAATAAAGTTTTGTTGAAACACAGCCACACCCATTCACTTATACATCGCCTATGACATTCGCTCCTACAAAGGACCAGCTGGCCCGTAAAGCTGAAAATATTTACCCCCTGGCCCTTCATAGTGTTTATTGGCTCTGCACAAAGATCCTCTCTCACCGCCTCAAGGCCCTACAGGGTTCTCTTCTCAGACTAAGTGTTCACCGAAGGTTCTGTTGGAGGCATGAAGACAGCAGAGGAAGCCTCCCTGGAAGTGAAAGGAGTTCGGGCTGGTTCCGCCTGGCTCTGGCCAAGGAGGCCTGCCCCACGATCTATCTGCTCCTCGGCCAGAAGCGGGTCTGCCCACTCCCCGACTGCCAGCCCCGCCCCAGCCCGGCCCCAGGGAGCGCGTGTCATCGTAGGTGTGCGGGACTGTCGGGGTGATTGGCGGCTGGCAGCCCGCCAGCCTGTCTGCCTTTGAGGCTGCGGTGCGTGGGCTGCGCTGTCACCTCAACCTCGCTCTCACGTGGGATGGAGCCAGGCTTCTGCTCTGTGCTCTGGTGTTGGCGGGAACCACGTCTCCCTGACCCTGCAAGGTCAGCCCTGCAGCCTCTGGAGGGCAGAACGTGCTAGGCAAGGACGGGCACAGCTGCCCCAGCTCATCTTCCCGGAGCCCCAGCTGCCTCGGTGCAGCTCTGGTCCCGGTGCTGAGACCCACAGAATACGCTTTCATCTGAAGGTCACCTTTGGCCAGGCTTTCTCCTCATCAGCACTGCGGTCACTTTCTGGGGTGAAGCAGCATCCCTGACCCCACCCCATCGACGGCAGGAGCACCCCCAGTCGTGACCACCACAGATGTCCCCAGATGTCATCCAGTGTCCCCTGGGGGCAGAATCACCCGGAGTGAGACCCCCTGGGTTAGGGATTCCACGGACCCCCAGGAAGCTGTGCGTCCCGTGACCATGTGACCTCTGAGGTCTGGGATGCTGCACACATTTAAATACACTCCTGAGTGGGAGGGAGAGGAGGTGACTCACAGACAGTGGGGGTGACCCTGGCTTACACCATCTGACCATCGGGGATTTATTCTGGTGTCTAGTTTGAGCTAGGGACCTAACTCAATTGTTTTTCCAAATAACTAACACAGGATTTCTCCCCTTTGGCACTGTGGACATTTGGGGTCAGACCGTTCTCTGTGGGGCCGTCCTGGGCACTGTGGGGTGTGGAGCAGCCTCCCTGCCCCACACACTCAATGCCAGGAGCTCCTGGTCATGACAACCACTGATGTCCTCAGACATGGCCCAGTGGCAAATATGGAAACCACTTGCTCCGTTGAAAGTAACTCCTTGGCAGTAAGCGCTGGACTCTACCCGTCACTCAGAGACCAAACTAGGGAGGCAGAGATGAGGTGAAAGCAAAAGTCAGGCTGCAGCAATCCGGGCACTTCCGGATGTTCCATACCTGACAAGTTCCAAATATGTGGTTTGCTGGGGGGTTCTGTTTTGGTTTTCCAAACCTTGTTTACTTCATGACCTGACCCTCACCAACTGTATTCATTTCCTGGGGTTGGCCGCAACAAATAACCACAGGTGGGGCAGCTTCAAACCACAGAAATGTATCCTCTCTCAGTGCTGGAGGCCAGAAGCCCGAGATCGAGGTGTCCACAGGGCTGCTTCCCTCGGAGGCTGTGAGGGAGGAAGTGTTTCCTGCTCTCTCCCGGCTTTCGGGGCCGCCGGTGATTCTTAAAGAATTCTTGAAGTTCTTGACCTGTAGACACATCAGCCCAATCTCTGCCTCTGTCATACATGGCCTTCTTCTCTGTGTGTCTGAGTCTTCATGTGGCCTTCTTGTAGGGACACCATCCATTGGATGTAGGACCCACCGAAATCTGTATAACTCTTTCTTTTTTTTTAGTACACTTTTTTTTTTTTTTTTTGGCTGCACCAGCCTATGGGGTCTTAGTTCCCCAACCAGAGATCAAACCCGTGCCCCCTGCATTGGAAGGTGAAGTCTTAACCACTGGACCACCAGGGAAGTCCCCCAGCATGACTCATTTTAACTAGTTAATCTGCAGAGACCCTAATTCCAAATGAGGCCTGATGCCCAGGTACCAGGGGTTGGGACTGGAACATATCTTTTGGGGGGAACACAGTTCAGCCCACAGCACCACCTCTGTGGCCTTCCCTCCTGCTCTCCCAGCCTCACCCCACGCCCCAGCTCTCCTGACCCCCACGTATGCCGGCCCCCGAGCCGCGTCCTTCGCGCCGATCAGAAAGTGCTCCCGCGTAACCGGTTCGGCATCCGCCACGCTCCCCTGACTCCCCGCCGTCTCCTGGAGGGCTGTGTGCTGGGAAGCAGCTCGCCCGAGAACATTCGCCCTCGAGGCCCGAGGAGGCGGCGCACTGAGCTCCGTGCCCGTCCCGCGGTCACGAGTTTGAGGCAGGCGGGCGGGTGATGGCGATGTGGCTCCCTGGAGACACGACACCTGGCTTGTTGGCAGGGGCACTGCTCCCGGCCCAGCTGCCACCACGTGGGAAGTGGCCCGATGACCTCAGCTCCTCCAAGTGTCCTGAGAAGCTGGGAGGGTTGTTGTTTTTGTTTTTAATCGTAAAAGTTCCCGATTTGGGCCGCGTCACGCCCGGTATGCGGGATCTTAGTTCCCCAACCGGGGATCGAAGCGTGGAGTCTTAACCACTGGGCCATCAGGGAAGCCCCCCAACTTGTACTTTAAAGACTGCTCTGGGCTTCCCTGGTGGCGCAGTGGTTGACAGTCTGCCTGCCAATGCAGGGGACACGGGTTCGAGCCCTGGTCTGGGAAGATCCCACATGCCGCGGAGCAACTAGGCCCGTGAGCTACAACTACTGAGCCTGCGCGTCTGGAGCCTGTGCTCCGCAACAAGAGAGGCTGCGATAGTGAGAGGCCCGCGCACCGCGATGAAGAGTGGCCTCCGCTTGCCGCAACTAGAGAAAGCCCTCGCACAGAAACGAAGACCCAGCACGGCCAAAAATAAATAAATAAATAAAATTTAAAAAAAAAAAAAAAGCAAGGAACATGACTTTAAAAAAATAAAGACTGCTCTGTGGAGATGAAATCCGTGTGGATTTCGGCTCCGGAAATATAACTCCAAGAGGTGGCAGTGTTGTCATTGGCAGTCAATGCACAGGTAACCCCATCTGCTGTCACTCACATTAGGAGCCTATGCGCCCTAAGACACAGGCACCATACAGAACATCTCCGCATATAACTTACTGGGCATTGGCCACGGCTTTCTAGAAAAGCAAACCTGAAGCTTTCAGCTGAGCTTTTGGCCCCAGGAATTAGCTTTTAATTATAAGGAAAGCAACTAGGCACTGTTTCCTCTGCCATTTTTATTTAACATTCTATCACTGCATTTTCTCACATCACTAAGTATTCTTTGAAAACATAGTTTTTCATGGCTGCCCATGATATATTAACATTGAGTTAATATATCATAATTGATTAACTAATTTCCTTACTATTGGCCACTTAGACTGTTCCCATTTTTTGCTTTATAAATAATGCTGCTGAGAGCATCTTTATGCCCATCTAATTACTTTAATTATCTCTAATTACTGATGTATTTCTTAATATATATTTTTAGAGATGGCATTAAGGGATCAGACACCGTTACATATTTTTAAGGTTCCCGGAAACACACTACTAAATTATTGTTGAGAAAGATTATGCCATCATATACTATCCTTCTGTCCACACCCTCATCAACACGGGTATTACTTTTATTAATAGTCACCATTTTAGGGGAATTCCCTGGTGGTCCAGTGGTTAGGACCCCCGCTTCCACTGCAGGGGACATGGGTTTGATCCCTGGTTGGGGAACTAAAATCCCACATGCCGCCAGGTGCGACCAAAAAAAAAAAAGAAAAAAAAAAAATTCACCATTTTAAAGGTGAAAAATAGAGTCTTCTTGGTTTTTTTTTAATAAATTTTTTACTTTGGAATGATTTTAGATTTGCAGAAGAGTTACAAAGATAATACAGATATCTCCTGTTTATCCTTCACCCAGCTTCCCCTAATGTTAACTCACATAACCAGGGTGCATTTGTCATACATTAACGTTGCTATGTTACTATTAACCAAGCTCCACGGTTTATTCAGATTTCACTAGTTTTCCCACTAATGGCCCTCTCCTATGTGTCATCCTTACATCTCCATTTTGCTGGAGAAGATGGAGGTTCAGAGAAGTTAAGTGACTTACCAAAGTCACAGAGCTGCTGAGTGGCACAGCCTGGATGCAACCCACACCTGAAGGACTCCAAATCCAGGAGTACTCCAAGCATGCCTCCCGCCCTCTCATCCCATCCTAAGTCACCCTTGAAACAAGCAAAGGCTGGTCTCTAATTCTCCATTAACACATGAGGTGATCCAAGGCAAGTAGCTGGGTGATTAACCACCATGAAAGAACTAAGTAGGCATCCTTCTCTTCAAACAGCCACCTTGAGAAACTATTTCCAAGCAATATGCCATCTCATGACATTTCTGGATGCATCCTCAGGAATCACTTTCAGAGACAAAGCAAAGATCTTATACCGAAGAAATACAGTCCTGTGACTTGGCAATAATAGTATCTCCCATTCAAGCAAAATCAACCCTGTTCCTGTTGGGCCGTCCACCTTACTCACCACTGAGTGACCTTTGGCTGGGTGGAGGGCACTCTAAGATGGTCCCCCAGCCACCCCCAACTCCTGGTCCCCGTGCCTGTATCACTGCCCTCCTGCTGAGTGTGAGCGGGACCTGTGACTTGCTTCTAACCGCTAGAATACGGCATTGGCTGGGGACGTCATTTCCGTGACTATCTTGTGTGAGAATGTAACTTCCACCTTGCTAGCAGACTCTCTCCTTTGCTGCTGTGATGAACAGGTTTCCATGCTGGGGAGGCCCACCGGCCAACAGCCAAAAAACCGAGAACAGCCTCCAGCCAACAGCCAACAAGAAACTAAGCCATGCCAACAGCCACCTGAGTGAGCTTGGAAGCAATCCTTCTCCAGTTGAGATAAGACGGCAGCCCAGGCTGACAATCTGACTGCAGCCTGAGAGACCCTGAGCAGAAGACCCAGCTAAGCTGCACCTGGATTCCTGACCCACGGAAACGGAAACTGTGAGACAATAAATGTGTGTTGTTTCAAGCCACTAAGTTTGTGGTGACTTGTTATGCGGCATTAGCAGGCTAATATGGACTGTTTCCAAATTCAAATCTACCCTCTAAAGATGAAAATCTGAAATGTATTTGAAACATACAAATTTGTACATTTGAAATATACAAAAGCAGTGCAGCCTGCTCTTGAAGGCAATCACATCCATGCAATGTTCCAAGGACAAGGTCTCCCAAGGTGACTGTTGGAAGATGGAGAGGACACCTGCTTCGATGCGAAATCTGGGGGTGGTGAATTATCCTTAGCTGACAATCATAACCAGATTTTCACACTCAATAGCATATACTACATCAGGCAGTTTTTCTGCATTATCAGGTTTGAAAGCTGTGCTGTTGTGTGTCACCAAAAATAAAAACTGATTCAGAAAACAATGCTATATGTTATATATATGTATATATATCGTACTACTTTTCTTAAAACAGAACTGCCAGAACACCTCCCCCTCTGGCTGAGACCAGAATAGATAAAAGTCCAGATTTTTACACACTTGGGACTGCCAATGTTTTAACACATGGAACATTCTATGGGGTTGCAAACTGCTTTATATTCTTCAAATATATCCTGACTGTGCCAACCACCCTGACAGTTGGTCATATTCATAAATGAATTGAAACAGATCACATTCTTGGAGACAGATGCACGGTGGAAGGGTCTCTCCGCCACAGAGGGGGCCTCATTAAACCCCCGGACCATCACAGGAAACAGGAGTCTGGCTTTTATGAGACATCCAGGCTCAAGGAATACTGGAAGGGAGAATGCCATGGCCAAGTTCAGTGTTATCCATTGAAAACCCGTGACTGCAAAGACCAGGAAATGCTGGCCAGCAAGGAGAGAAAGAGGTCACTCGCTCGGAGGTAGAAAGGCAGGGAACATTATTTACCAAACCAGGCTGGTGAGAGACCGCAAGTCTCAGCTTGCGTGGCCCCTCTCCTGAGGACAGCTCTGAAGGACAGTCATGACCTAAGCTGGTTCATATGTGGGCTTTGCCCCACAGAGAACAGCTGGGAGACAGTTCCCCAAGATCCTGTAGGATACCAAGAAAAACTTACATTCACATATATTGCACAGAGGTTCTCAGTGAAGAAGAGAAACCATTTTTCCCCCAAGGGACACTGGGCCATGTCTGGGGACATCTACGGTCATCACAACTGGGGGGCTCCTGGCATCGAGTAGGTGAGGGCCAGGGATGCTGCTCCACACCCCACAGCGCCCAGGACGGGCCCAGAGAGGACAACCCAGCTCCACCGCAGCCCCGATGTCAGCAGCGGGGAGGCCGAGAAAGCCTACCCAGCCTGGCCCTCAGGGCTAGAGGGACTCATTCATCTTTATTACAGACCCAAATCTATGTCACCCCCGCAGAGGAAAAACGGCCGCTTAATTACACTTCCATACATGCTACCAAGAATTTTTCTAGGGAAGATGGTTTGGGAACATCATCTAGAGACAGAACATTCCAGGCAGTGCTGAGTCAGTGTGGGGCTTCAAGCTTCACTCTGATGTCAACGGGCATCACAGAGCAGCCGACAATTCCAAACACGTTATCTTTGGCTTTGATCCCATTACATACCAATTCTGCCCCCACCCCACCCCAGGGACACTGGACAATGTCTGGGGACACCCGTGGTCATCATGACTTGGATGGGGGGGCTCCTGGCATCGAGTGGGCGGGGCCAGAGAGCCTGCTCCACACCCCCCAGTGCCCAGGACGGCCCCCCAGAGGATGACCCAGCCCCACTGTCAGCAGGGCCGAGGGGGGACCCTGCTTTGGAGGCAATGAGCCTGGAGAAGGTCCGGCGTGGAGGGCAAGGAACGCAGACGGCAGGGATTGCACCTGCGAGACAACAACGCAGATGTCTACGGCGCACAGATATTCTCCCGGCCCGCCAGCCACTCCCGGGTAACCGGACGCTGCCCTAGCAGTGACCGAGCGTGGCCTGTGCACTGCCAACCTTCCACAGATGTCAGTGCAAATGTCCCTTTGGCTCAAAGAACAAGTCCATCCCTGTGACACCCTAAGGTCCTCTTGCCCCGTCCAAAAGTCTCTCATCCTCTGGCCCAAAATCATGCAGGGAGAAAGTCATCCAGTGGCTAAGCAATCACTCCAACCCCAAAGTCTCACTATGCCACAAGGCCACCTACATTCCACCAGGTTCCAGAAGGTTCCAGAAAGTTCCGTAATTCTTGACCTTTCACCTCCCCCACACCTTACCCCTGCTCCGAGTCTGCCTTCCTGAAAGGAGGGCAGGACTTTCAACAATCCCACAGCCTTGCCTCACTCACTGCTTTCTCCCAGGGACCCCAGAGCACCTGCCTTCCTTCCAAGTTCCACGCATGGCCGGTTAGGGCCCAGGGTTGGCAGGACCTACGTCCAAGGTGTGACTGCTCAGCAGCCCCAGACGCAGAGGAATTCACGCCCCTGTGCCAGACTCTCAAGGACGGGGCTTAAAACGAGAATGTGTCAGAGATCATGGCTCCACGGGCTTTACCTCAGCCAGAAACGGGAGTCCCCCACAGCCCGTCAAGGACTGCCAATGGGCTCACGCCCTGAAATGTCACCACTTAGACCAATAGGTGGAGGGCTTTTTTGGTAACATAAACATAATATAAAATTTACAATTTTAACCATTTTAAAGTGTACAATTCAATTGCACTTAATATAGTCACAGAGCTGTGAAATCATCACCACTGTCTAGTTCCAGAACTTTCCATCACCCCAAAGAGAAGCCCCATCCCCATCAGCAGTCACTCCCCATCCTCCTCCCCAGCTCCTGACAACCACGAACCCACTCTCTGTGTCTGTGGGTCCGCCTGTTCTGGACGTTTCCCATCAATGGAATCACGCACTGTGTGTCCTTCTGTGTTTGGCTTCTCTCGCTGAGCATCATGTTCTCAGGGTCCATGTACGTTGTAACGAGTGTCAGGGCTTCACCCCTTTTCACAGCTGAGTGATGCTCCCGTGTGCAGATGGACCACAGTTTCATTTATCTGCTTGTTCGTTGATGAAATGACATTTGGGTGGCTTCCACCTTTCTGGCCACTGTGAATCACGCTGTGTGAACATTAACGTTCAGGTTTTTGTGTGGACATATATTGTCATTTCTCTTAAGCAGACACCCAGGAGTAGAATTGCTGGGTCATATGGAAACTCTATGTTTGACCTTTTGAGGAGCTGCCAGACTGTTTTCCAATCAGCTGCCCCGTTTTCTATTCCCGCCAGCAGGGCACAAGGATTCTACCCTCTCCACGTCCTCACCAACACTTGTTATTGTCTGTCTTTTGATTCTAGCCATCCTGATGGATGTGAAGGGGTGTCTCACTGTGGTTTTCATTTGCATTTCCCTGAGGGCTACTGACGTGGAGCATCTTTTCACATGAGGCCACAGTTTTCAATGCTAGGAGACAGGTACACCAATGCCAGCCTCACACACCCAATTCCACAGCCAGAAGGAAGCATGGCTGGTTCCCTCAACAAGACAAAAAAGCCTGTGCAAAACATAGGCAGCGTGATTGGCTTTGTCTCACCAAAGAGCTACAGGGTGGTAGAGCCCGCGGTTGGGGTCCCCCTGACTCGGCTCCTCAGTTCTTTTTTTTTTTTTTCTAATTTAAGTATAGTTGATTTACAATATTGTGTTAGTTTCAGGTATACAGCAAAGTGATTCAGTTATACATGTATGTGAATATATCTGTATTCTTTTTTTTATTCTTTTCTATTATAGTTTATTACAAGATACTGAATATAGTTCCCAGTGCAATACAGTAAATCCTTGTTGTTTACCTGTTTTATATACAGTAGTGTGTATCTGCTAACCCCACACTCCTAATTTATCCCCCCCACTCCCTTCCCTTTTGGTAACCAGAATTTTGTTTTCTAAGACTGTGAGTCTGTTTCTGTTTTGTAAATAAGTTCATTTGTACTATTTTTTAGATTCCACATATAAGTGATATCACATAATATGTCTTTGTCTGACTTACTTCACTTAGTATGATAATCTCTAGGTTCATTCATGTTGCTGCAAATGGCATTATTTCATTCTTTTTCATGGCTGAGTAATATTCCATTGTATATATGTACCACATCTTCTTTATCCATTCCTCTGTCAATGGACATTTACATTGCTTCCACATCTTGGCTATTGTAAATATCGCCGCTATGAACATTGGGGTGTTGGCTCCCCTGTTCTGAGCTTCAGTTTCCATATCTGAAGACAGACCCTAAGAGGGGCACCACAGGAAGTTGCTCTTGGGGCCAACGCAGCCCTGTGTGAGAACCACCATGCACAAAGTTAAATGCAAGACAACAGTGACCAGTACATCACTGGAACCTTGACCTGGGGCAGAAGGAGGGGGAAAGAGATGCAACTGCAGCTCTGTGGGCAGGAAGGCAGCACATTAGCCCCAGAACACACATTCTAGCACATTCTGGAAGATTCAACCTGGGTTGAGTGAATAAAAACCTCTCTAAAAACATGCAGCTGACATTAACTATAATGGGAAACACGTCTCCAAGAGGCACCACGAGAGAATCCTGCATTGTGGGCCCAGCCACAAGCACGGTGGAAAGTGTGTGGTTGGAAATTCCACATTCCCTTTAGGGTGCAGTGCAGCTCATGACAGGGAGGAACTGTGATCCGTGTCACGGACCAGAAACAAGATGAGAAGCTGTGAGGACACAGAGCTTCATCTGTGCTGTAGTTCCCTAAACCACATTAGTTTCCTGC
This sequence comes from Balaenoptera physalus, assembly GCF_965194825.1. Classification (NCBI taxonomy): domain Eukaryota; kingdom Metazoa; phylum Chordata; class Mammalia; order Artiodactyla; family Balaenopteridae; genus Balaenoptera; species Balaenoptera physalus. The sequence continues at coordinate 1,103,655 of NC_138890.1, read as the reverse complement.
AGTTGCTGTAACAAACTGCCACAAATTCTGGGTTTAAAACCACACACATTGGACTCCGTGGAACCAGAGTGTTGGCACCGCATGCAACACCTTTGGTATTTATGCCTTGTGTCTTTTTCGCACCTTAATTCACTGGCAAGCATCCCTCGTACCAAGTTGAGCCATGTGGCTGACAGGGTCTTGGTGCTCTGGCCTGGTGTCAGGCCTAAGCCTCCGAAGTGGGAGAGCCAAGTTCAGGACACTGGTCCACCAGAGACCTCCTGGCCCCACGTAATATCAATCGGTGAGAGCTCTCCCAGAGATCTCCGTCTCAACGCTAAGACCCAGCTCCACTCAACGACCAGCAAGCTCTAGTGCTGGATGCCCCATGCCAAACAACTAGCAAGACAGGAACACGACCCCACCCACTAGCAGAGAGGCTGCCTAAAATCATACTAAGTTCACAGACAGCCCAAAACACACCACCAGACATGGCCCTGCCCACCAGAAAGACAAGATCCAGCCTCATCCACCAGAACACAGGCACCAGTCCCCTCCACCAGGAAGCCTACACAACCCACTGAACCAACCTTACCCACTGGGGGCAGACACCAAAAACAACGGGAACTACGAACCTGCAGCCTGTGAAAAGGAGACCCCAAACACAGTAAGTTAAGTAAAATGAGAAAACAGAGAGGTATGCAGCAGATGAAGGAGCAAGGTAAAAACCCACCAGAGCAAACAAATGAAGAGGAAATAGGCAGTCTACCTGAAAAAGAATTCAGAGTAATGATAGTAAAGATGATCCAAAATCTTGGAAATAGAATGGAGAAAATACAAGAAACGTTTAACAAGGACCTAGAAGAACTAAAGAGCAAACAAACAATGATGAACAACACAATAAATGAAATTTAAAATTCTCTAGAAGAAATCAATAGCAGAATAATTGAGGCAGAAGAATGGGCAAGTGACCTGGAAGATAAAATAGTGGAAATTAACTACAGCAGAGCAGAATAAAGAAAAAGAATGAAAAGAATTGAGGACAGTCTCAGAGACCTCTGGGACAACACTAAATGCACCAACATTCGAATTATAGGGGTCCCAGAAGAAGAAGAGAAAAAGAAAGGGACTGAGAAAATATTTGAAGAGATTATAGTTGAAAACTTCCCTAATATGGGAAAGGAAATAGTCAATCAAGTCCAGGAAGCACAGAGAGTCCCATACAGGATAAATCCAAGGAGAAACACGCCAAGACACATATTAATCAAACTATCAAAAATTAAATACAAAGAAAAAATATTAAAAGCAGCAAGGGAAAAGCAACAAATAACATAGAAGGGAATCCCCATAAGGCTAACAGCTGATCTTTCAGTAGAAACTCTGCAAGCCAGAAGGGAGTGGCAAGACATAATTAAAGTGATGAAAGGGAAAAACCTACAACCAAGATTACTCTACCCAGCAAGGATCTCATTCAGATTCAACGGAGAAATTAAAACGTTTATAGACAAGCAAAAGCTAACAGGATTCAGCACCACCAAACCAGCTTTACAACAAATGCTAAAGGAACTTCTCCAGGCAGGAAACACAAGAGAAGGAAAAAAAGACCTACAATAACAAACCTAAAACAACTAGGAAAATGGTAATAGGAACATACATATTGATAATTACCTTAAATGTAAATGGATTAAATTCTCCAACCAAAAGACACAGACTGGCTGAATGGATATAAAAACAAGACCCGTATATATGCTGTCTACAAGAGACCCACTTCAGACCTAGGGACACATAGAGACTGAAAGTGAGGGGATGGAAAAAGATATTCCATGCAAATGGAAATCAAAAGAAAGCTGGAGTAGCAATTCTCATATCAGACAAAACAGACTGTAAAATAAAGGCTTTTACAAGAGACAAAGAAGGACACTACATAATGATCAAGAGATCAATCCAAGAAGAAGATATAACAATTGTAAATATTTATGCACACAACATAGGAGCACCTCAATACATAAGGCAAATGCCAACAGCCATAAAAGAGGAAATCGACAGTAACACAATCATAGTAGGGGACTTTAACACCCCACTTTCACCAATGGACAGGTCAACCAAAATGAAAATAAATAAGGAAACACAAGCTTTAAATGATACATTAAACAAGTTGCACTTAATTGATATTTATAGGACATTCCATCCGAAAACAACAGAATACACTTTCTTCTCAAGTGCTCATAGAATATTCTCCAGGATAGATCATATCTTGGGTCACAAATCAAGCCTTGGTAAATTTAAGAAAATTGAAATCGTATCAAGTATCTTTTCTGACCACAAAGCTATGAGATTAGATATCAATCACAGGAAAAAAACTGTAAAGAATACAAACACATGGAGGCTAAACAATACGCTACTAAATAACCAAGATATCACTGAAGAAATCAAAGAGGAAATCAAAAAATACCTAGAAACAAATGACAATGAAAACACAACGATCCAAAACCTATGGAATGCAGCAAAAGCAGTTCTAAGAGGAAAGTTTATAGCAATACAATCCTACCTCAAGAAACAAGAAAAATCTCAAATAAACCTAACCTTACACCTAAAGCAATTAGAGAAAGAGGAACAAAAAAAACCCCAAAGTTAGCATAAGGAAAGAAATCATAAAGATCAGATCAGAAATCAATGAAAAAGAAATGAAGGAGGGCTTCCCTGGTGGCGCAGTGGTTAAGAATCTGCCTGCCAGTGCAGGGAACATGGGTTCGAGCCCTGGTCCGGGAAGATCCCACATGCCGCGGAGCAACTAGGCCCATGAGCCCCAACTACTGAGCCTGCACTCTAGAGCCAGCGAGCCACAACTACTGAAGCCCGCGTGCCTAGAGCCGGTGCTCCGCAACAAGAGAAGCCACCTCAGTGAGAAGCCCGCACACCGCAACGAAGAGTAGATCCCGCTCGCCACAACTAGAGAAAGCCCACGCACAGCAACAAGGACCCAGCGCAGCCAAAAATAAAATAAAATAAATACATTAAAAAAAAAAAAAGAAATGAAGGAAACGATAGCAAAGATCAATAAAACTAAAAGCTGGTTCTTTGAGAAGATAAACAAAATTGATAAACCATTAGCCAGACCCACCAAGAAAAAAAGGGAGAAGACTCAAATCAACAGAATTAGAAATGAAAAAGGAGAAGTAACAACTGACACTGCAGAAATACAAAGGATCATGAGAGATTACTACAAGCAACTATATGCCAATAAAATGGACAACCTGGAAGAAATGGACAAATTCTTAGAAAAGCACAACCTTCCGAGACTGAACCAGGAAGAAATAGAAAATATAAACAGACCAATCACAAGCAGTAAAATTGAAACTGTGATTAAAAACCTTCCAACAAACAAAAGCCCAGGACCAGATGGCTTCACAGGCAAATTCTATCAAACATTTAGAGAAGAGCAAACACCTATCCTTCTCAAACTCTTCCAAAATATAGCAGAGGGAGGAACACTCCCAAACATATTCTACAAGGCCACCATCACCCTGATACCAAAACCAGACAAAGATGTTACAAAAAAAGAAAACTACAGGCCAATATCACTGATAAACACAGATGCAAAAATCCTCAACAAAATAGTAGCAAACAGAATACAGCAGCACATTAAAAGGATCATACACCATGAGCAAGTGGGGTTTATGCCAGGAATGCAAGGATTCTTCAATATACACAAGTCAATCAAGGCGACACACCATATTAACAAATTTAAGGATAAAAACCATACGATAATCTCAATAGATGCAGAAAAAGCTTTTGACAAAATTCAACACCCATTTATAATAAAAACGTTCCAGAAAGTAGGCACAGAGGGAACTTACCTCAACATAATAAAGGTCATATATGACAAACCCACAGCCAACATTGTTCTCAATGGTGAAAAACTGAAACCATTTCCACTAAGATCAGGAACAAGACAAGGTTGCCCACTCTCACCACTACTATTCAACATAATTTTGGAAGTTTTAGCCACAGCAATCAGAGAAGAAAAAGAAATAAAAGGAATCCAAATCGGTAAAGAAGAAGTAAAACTGTCACTGTTTGCAGATGACATGATACTATACCTAGAGAATCCTAAAGATGCTACCAGAAAGCTACTAGAGCTAATCAATGAATTTGGTAGAGTAGCAGGATACAAAACTAATGCACAGAAATCTCTTGCATTCCTATACACTAATGATGAAAAATCGGAAAGAGAAATTAAGGAAACACTCCCATTTACCACTGCAACAAAAAGAATAAAATACCTAGGAATAAACCTACCTAAGGAGACAGAAGACCTGTATGCAGAAAACTATAAGACACTGATGAAAGAAATTAAAGATGATACAAACAGATGGAGACATATACCATGTTCCTGGATTGCAAGAATCAACACTGTGAAAATGACTATACTATCTAAAGCAATCTACAGATTCAATGCAATCCCTATCAAGCTACCAATGGCATTTTTCACAGAACTAGAACAGAAAGTTTCACAATTTTTATGGAAACACCGAAGACCCCGAATAGCCAAAGCAATCTTGAGAAAGAAAAATGGAGCTGGAGGATCAGGCTCCCTGACTTCAGACTATACTACAAAGCTACAGTAATCAAGACAATATGGTACTGGCACAAAAACAGAAGTATAGATCAATGGAACAGGATAGAAAGCCCAGAGATAAGCCCACTCACATATGGTCACCTTATCTATGATAAAGGAGGCAAGAATATACAATGGAGAAAAGACAACCTCTTCAATAAGTGGTGCTGGGCAAACTGGACAGCTACATGTAAAAGAATGAAATTAGAACACTCCCTAATACCATACACAAAAATAAACTCAAAATGGATTAAAGACCTAAATGTAAGGCCAGACGCTATAAAACCCTTAGAGGAAAACACAGGCAGGACACTCTATGACATAAATCACAGCAAGATCCTTTTTGACCCACCTCCTAAAGAAATGGAAATATAAACAAAAATAAACAAATGGGACCTAATGAAACTTAAAAGCTTTTGCACGGCAAAGGAAACCATAAATCAGACAAAAAGACAACTCTCAGAATGGGAGAAAATATTTGCAAATGAAGTAACTGGCAAAGGATTAATCTCCAAAATATACAAGCAGCTCATGCAGCTCAATATCAAAAAAAAAACAACTCAATCCAAAAATGGGCAGAAGACCTAAATAGACATTTCTCCAAAGAAGATATACACATTACCTACAAACACATGAAAGGATGCTCAACATCACTAATCATTAGAGAAATGCAAATCAAAACTACAGTGAGGTATCACCTCACACCGGTCAGAATGGCCATCATCAAAATCTACAAACAATAAATGCTGGAGAGGGTGTGGAGAAAAGGGAACACTCTTGCACTGTTGGTGGGAATGTAAATTGATACAGCCACTATGGAGAACAGTATGGAGGTTCCTTAAAAAACTAAAAATAGAACTACCATATGACCCAGCAGTCCCACTATTGGGCATATACCCTGAGAAAACCATAATTCCAAAAGAGTCATGTACCACAATGTTCATTGCAGCTCTATTTACAATAGCCAGGACATGGAAGCAACCTAAGTGTCTACCGACAGATGAATGGATAAAGAAGATGTGGTACATATATACAATGGAATATTACTCAGCCATAAAAAGAAACGAAATTGAGTTATTTGTAGTGAGGTGGATGGACCTAGAGACTGTCATACAGAGTGAAGTAAGTCAGAAAGAGAAAAACAAATGCCGTAATGCTAACACATGTATGTGGAATCTAAAAAAAAAAAAAGGTTCTGGAGAACCTAGGGGCAGGTCAGCAATAAAGACGCAGACGTAGAGAATGGACTTGAGGACATGGGGAGGGGGAAAGGTAAGCTGGGACGAAGTGAGAGAGTGACATGGACATATATACACTACCAAATGTAAAATAGATAGCTAGTGGGAAGCAGCCGCATAGCACAGGGAGACCCACTCATGCTTTGTGACCACCTAGAGGGGTGGGATAAGGAGGGTGGGAGGGAGACGCAAGAGGGAGGGGATATGGGGTTATACGTATACATATAGCTGATTCACTTTGTTATACAACAGCAACTAACACAACAATGTAAGGTAATTATACTCCAATAAAGATGTTAAAAAAAAAAACCCCCACACACACATTGATTCTCTCATGGTTCTGGGGGCCAGGAGTGTGACTTGGGCCTCACGGGGCCAAATCCAGGCGTGGGCAGGACTGGTCCTTCCGGAGGCTCCAGGGGAGCATCGGTTCCCGCCTTTTCCAGCTTCTAGAGGCGCCGCATCCCTGGCTCGCGGCCCCTCCTGCATCCTCACAGCCAGCAGCGCAGCCTCTCCCGTCTCTCTGCCTCTGACCCTCCTGCCTCCCTCTTATAAGGACCCTGGGATGACGCTGGGCCCACCAGGAATCCAGGGTCATCCCCGTCTCAGGGGCCTTAACTTAATCCCACCCGCAAAGTCTCCTCTGCCCCATGAGGTGACATGTCCACAGGCCCCAGGACCAGAACGGGGATGTCCTTGGGGCCATCACTCTATCACAGCTTGCTTCTGCTTTTTTCACTCCTCCATGCTTTTGTCTGAAAGAAAAGCCCATTTTTTTCTGCACATTTAATCCTTGCTGGCTACTAGACATAACATTCTGTGTGGTCTGCTTGACCGCCCTTGAGGCAGGAGCCTCCTTTATAGATAAAACCAACCAACCAACCAAACACTGAAGCTCAGGCTAAAGAAAACTGGGTGAGGTCCCCCGGCGACTGCAGAGGGGAGGTGGCTGGGAGTCCGGTGGGTTCGGGGTGGCATCACTGGACACAGGAGTAAGTTGAAGCCAGGCACGGGGAAGAGGGGGCCGTAGGAGGGGCAGGCTGACAGCAAGGAGGTGGCGTTTGTCAGAACAGAGAGCAGAGGGCATTCCAGGCCAGGGGAAGGAAGCAGGAGTGCGACCCCAGAGGCAGGAGGGAGACAAATCAACAGTGCAGAGAAAGCTGCCCCAGGCTGGCTGTACAGGAACAAGGATGAAGGCGGGGAGTGGTGAATGGCATCAGCCAGAAGAACTCAAATCCTGCCAAAGCCCCCAGGGCTGAGATGCGAGAGAAGCAGCAAATGGATGAAAATCCCACCAGGCAGACAAGCACAAACAATCTAGAGGTTTAAAAATAGATGATGGGCCCCGCGATGCCACTCCTGGGTATCCACCCGAGAGGACTGAAAACAGCCATCCACACAAAACCCTGCAGACAAACGTTCACTGCAGCCCGAGTCACAGCAACCGAGAAGTGGAAACACCTCAGTGCCCATTGATAGATGAATGCATCAAAACAACGTGACAGATGCGTACAAAGGAATACTATTCTGCTGTAAAATATGAACGTGGACGGACCCTGAGAACACGATGCTCAGTGACAGAAGCCAGACACAGAAGGACACACAGTGTGTGATTCCATTGATGGGAAACGTCCAGAACAGGCAGATCCACAGAGTCAGAGAGTGGGTTCCTGGTTGTCAGGGGCTGGGGAGGGGGATAGGGGAGTGTTTAACCGGGACAGTTTCAAATTCACAAGATGAAAAGGTGCAGGATGGATGCGGGGGCGGGAGGGGGGCAGTGGTCGCACAACGGCGTGAATGTACTTAATGCTGCTGAGCTGTACACTAAAAACGGTTAAAGTGGTGAATTTAAAGCGACGTATAACTCACCACGATGAAAAAAACAAAACAAAACAAATCAGAGTGGGCGGAAGTGGACGCAGGGAGGTGAGTTAGGATGGTCACGCAGTGCTGAGCAGAGATGGGCGGTGGGGGGGAAGGGGAGAAGGAAGGGGGATGGTGTCTGTCATGTGATAAACTGATTTATTTATTGATCCCCAGAAACTACCATGACTGGCAGGGCCCTCCCCTGGGGCAGCAGGAAACATGCAGGGGATGGTCCCTACACCCGCCCCTGGCACCATCACGACGTTGATGGCTGAGTAAAGAAGCCACTGAAGAAAAGGCTTCAGAGCAACAAAGGGTCCCATTCACCGTCCCAGGTCCCAGAGCGGGGGCAACTCCTGCCCACTTTCTCCCAGACATCTCCCAGGGGTGCCCAGTTTCACTTTTAAAGGACACACCAAACATCTCCCCACAAAGCAGGCTGCTTTCCAGCAACCCTCTGCTTTGGCCAGATGCTCCTCCAATGTGTGAGCCAGCACCCAGGGCGCTGCTCGGAGGCAGGGACTCGGGCGGGAGGGCAGGGGCAGCAGCGCCCTCGGGAGGCTTCCCAGCCTCAGGCCGTCTGTGCCAAAACTCTCCCCCGGGGTTTCGGGGGCATCCCTGGGGGTCCAGGGGGTGGGACTCCACACTCCCAACACAGGGGGCCCCGGTTCGATCCCTGGTCGGGGAGCTAGATCCCGCATGCCGCAACTAAGAAGTCCACAGGCAGCAACTAAAGATACACATGCCACAACTAAGACCCAGCGTAGCCAAAATGAATAAGTAAATAAATAAATACATATTAAAAAAAAAAAAAACCCTCTACCCCGGGGTTTCAAAACTCCCCCTCCTTTGATCAGAACGTGGCACCTATGCAAAGCTGGGCCAGAACACTCAGGCGGGGCTGGCTTCCGCTGGGATTTCAGTCACCAGCAGGGGGACCCGTCCAAGTCCCCCCACCACCGATGCATGGATTTGGGATGGGTGGGACCCATGTGTCTCACAGTAGGATGAAGACGTTTCTCCCCAACACCCCGTTTCTCCCCAACACCCAGCAGTGTCTGCGGCCACAATATGCAAGACAATGAGTTTTCAACTCTCCAAAGTCACTTCCAGGAGCACAGCCTTCGTTGGGTATGATCGAACCAGGAGAAAGCTGACATCGCGTTGCAAAGATGCAAGGCAAAGTTCACAGCACAGAGGATGGAGAATCTGGCGTCGGTCGGGAACAGTTCTGGTGGCGGGGGTGGGGTGGGGGGCAGGGAGGAGACTAATCCGGGCCTCTGCATACCTGAAGGGGCAAATACTGCCTGGGGCAGGTGTTCAAGGTTAACATCTGGGTGATGCCACGTGGGTGTCAGGCACCCCTGGGACGGGACGAGAAGTCACTCAGCTGTGGGTTCTTCCCCAAATCTGTAACCTCAATCTAATCACGAGAAAAACATTAAACTAACCCACACCGAGGGGCATCTTGCAAAACTCCTGACCCGTCCTCCTCACAGCTGTCCAGGCATGAAAGACAAGGAAAGTTAGAGAAACTGTCACCGCTCAGAGGGGCTAAGAAGACGTGACGACTAAATGTCATGTGGGATCCTGGAGGGGGCCCTGGGGCAGAAAAGGACATCAGGGGAAGCTAGTGGAATCCAAACTCAGTACAGGCTTGAGTCAATGGTGATGCACCCATGCTGATTTCCTAGGGTGGCAAAGGCACCCCTGGAAGGCAGGATGCTGGTGGTGGTAAAGGTTGGGTGAGGGGTACACGGGACTCTCTGTACTACCTCTGTGACTTTTCTGGACACCTGAAATTAGTCCAAAATAAAAAAGTTAATTAAAAAGAAACAGGGGGCTTCCCTGGTGGCGCAGTGGTTGAGAATCTGCCTGCCAATGCAGGGGACACGGGTTCAAGCCCTGGTCTGGGAAGATCCCACATGCCGCGGAGCAACTGGGCTCGTGAGCCACAGCTACTGAGCCTGCGCGTCTGGAGCCTGTGCTCCGCAACAAGAGAGGCCGCGATAGTGAGAGGCCCGCGCACCACGATGAAGAGTGGCCCCCGCTTGCCACAACTAGAGAAAGCCCTCGCACAGATACGAAGACCCAACACAGCCAAAAATAAATAAATAAATAATTCTTAAAAAAAAAAAAAAAAGAAACAGGGAGTTTGGGATTACCAGATGAACCTATTATATATAGGATGGATAAACAACAAGGTCTTACTATAGAGCACAGGGAACTAACTATATTCAATATCTTGTAATAATCTATAATGGAAAAGAATATGAAAAAGAGTATATATGTATAACTGAATCACTTTGCTATACAGCAGAAATTAACACAACATTGTAAATCAGCTATACTTCAATAAAATTAAAAAAAAAAAAAAGCAGATCTCGGAATGCAACCCTCTATCCTTCTTAGAGACGACATGTGGGGTGCTGGCTGTGGTACCCGGAGCGATGGGCATGGGCATCAGCTTATCCTATGCCCCATTTCACAGTGAGGGAAGCGGAGGCCCAGAGGACGGGGGACTTTGACAATTTGGAAATAAGAAATGGAGCTGAGGGACTTCTCTGGTGGCGCAGTGGCTAAGACTCTGCGCTCCCAATGCAGGGGGTCTGGATTCGATCCCTGGCCAGGGAACTAGATTCCACATGCATGCCGCAACTAACAGTTCTCATGCCACAACTAAGGAGCCCACATGCAGCAACTAAGACCCGGCACAACAAATAAATACAGAAATATTTAAAAAAAAAAAAAAAGAAATGGAGCTGAGACTGGAACCCGAGGTTCCAGAACCCTGGTCCCCTGTCCTTCATGGCCCCAAACTGCACACACATGTGAGGTTTGTGAACATCACTGGACATGCTTTGTTTTCTTTACACAGCCCCTGAGAAGCTCCTGGAACCGTCTGATGAGAGAAAGAGAGACAGAGAGAGGGCTTCCCCGGTGGCGCAGTGGTTAAGAATCTGCCTGCCGATGCAGGGGACACGGGTTCGAGCCCTGGTCTGGGAAGATCCCACATGCCGCGGAGCAGCTGAGCCCGTGAGCCACAATTACTGAGCCTGCGCGTCTGGAGCCTGTGCTCCGCAACAAGAGAGGCCGCGATAGTGAGAGGCCCGCGCACCGCGTTGAAGAGTGGCCCCCACTTGCCGCAACTAGAGAAAGCCCTTGCACAGAAACGAAGACCCAACACAGCCAAAAATAAATTAATTAATAATTAATTTTTTTTAAAAAAAGAGACAGAGAAAAAGAGACAGAGAGAGAGAGAGATAGAATGAGACAGAGAGAGACAGAGACAGAGGGAGAGACAGAGACAGAAAAAGAGAGAGACAGAGAGAAAGAAAGACAGAGACAGAAGGAGAGAGACAGACAGAGAGAGAGACAGAGACGGAAAGAGAGACAGAGAGACAGAACGGAGCCGATCTATTTTTTTAAACAATAAAAACCGCCCAGCTCCTCCCCAAAGCCCCACCAGCCCAGCTTCCTCCCGTCACCTCCTGCTGTCAGTCATTCAAGTCAAACACAACTCTGAAAAAAAAAGAAAAAAAGAACAGCTCTGCATTTCATTAAGTAGCAATTTGAAGGGGAAAAAAAATTCCATTTCTCAGCTCCTGCCTCAAATATTTACAAGTCAGCCTGGAAGAACTAATCTGTCAGTTTCTCAACCTAAACAGAGAGGCAGTGCTAAGTTCAGCAGGTGCTGAGCGAGGAGCCCCAGCCCAGGGAAGGGAGCCTCAGTTTTCACAGCAACCTGGCCTTTTCCAAGCTCGCTCTGCTCTGGGACGCTTTGCGTGGCAAACTGTGGCTCTTGGAACATCTTCCTAAAAAACACCGATCGCCTGACATTACAAGGGTTTGTCTGAATATTCATTTGGATGCCCATTACTTCACTGTGTTACTATTTTGTTTTCATTTACTTTACATGCTTTTTTTCAGTTCATTATGTAAAAGCTATGAGCACAGACATTTATATACAAAGTTTGATGTTTATACATTTTTAAGTAATGTTATAATAAACATAACTGATGTCTTAAAATCCGACCTATTATTGAGCTATCAGAGGCCACGGTTCTTTAAATCTAAGAGCCTGTTATTTCTAAGACGCGTGTCCCTCACGTCTCGTGACACTACAGAAAATCAGTGATCCATCTCAGTAGGGCACAATGCTACAGGAAATATAATCATTCCATACAGTTGTTCCCAAATCATTAACCCCCGCTCACCCAGAATGCTATGGGAATCCAAGCTCCTAACTAGGCAGCATCAGAGGCAACGTCTCAGAAGTCAAGTATTATTTGCTCTCCCAATACTAGAGCTTAAATGAAACCATAAAAGCTATGAAACCCCAAGTTCAAGTCCCGGCATTGCCATGAACCCGTGAAACCGCTGGGCCTCAGTCTCGCCACCTGTAAATCACACAAGTTGGACTAGAGGGGTGGCCAGACTTTTCCTAGAAGGGGCCAAAGAATCAATATTTTCTGCTTTGTGAGCCTTAGCATCTCGTGTGTGGTGGGAAAGCCGCCATGAGCAACACGTGAACGGATGCATGTGGATCTGTGCCAATAAGACTTTGCTTCTGGACACTGAAATGTGAACTCTGTAATTTTCATGCGTCATGACATATCAGGCTTCGTTTGACTTTTTTCAACCATTTAAAAATGGTACAGATGAACCTGTTTGAAGGGCAGGAATAGAGGCGCAGACATAGAGAACTGACGTGTAGACACAGCGGGGGGCCGGGGGAGGGAGATGAATTGGGACACTGGGATTGACGTATGTGCACTGCCTTGTGCAAAACGGGTAGCTGGTGCTAACCTGCTGTAGAGCACAAGGAGCTCAGCTCTGTGCTCTGTGCTGACCTAGATGGGTGGGATGGGGGGTGGGAGGGAGGTCCAAGAGGGCGGGGATATATGTATACATATAGCTGATTCACTTCATTGTACAGCAGAAACTAATACAACGTTGTAAAGCAACTATATCCCAATTAAAAAGAAAAAGAAAAACGTAAAAACCATTCTGGGAATTCCCTGGTGGCCCATTCCCTGGCGGTCCAGTGGTTAGAGCTCAGTGCTTTCACTGCCGAGGGTCTGGGTTCAATCCCTGATTGGGGAACTAAGATCCCGCAAGCCACGAGGCAAGGCCGAAACAAAAAACAAGCAAACAGAAAAACCATTGTTAGCTCAGGGGCCTTACAAAAATAGATGGCGATGGAGGATTTGGACCATAAGCCACGCCGCCCCCTGGACTGGACAATCTCGGGGTCCTTCCAAAACTGACTTTCCAAGATGCTCTGATTCTCAATCCACATTTTCAACCTGCAGATATTTCAGTAGCTCTAAAAACGACCCACCAAGTGGGCATATATCTGGAGAAAACTCTAATTCAAAAAGATACATGCACCCCTATGTTCATAGCAGCACTATTCACAATAGCTGAGACACGGAAACAACCTAAACAATCTGTCCATGGACAGATGAATGCATAAAGAAGATGTGGTACATATATACAATAGAATACTACTCAGCCATAAAAAAGGACAAAATAATGCCATTTGCAGCAACATTGATACAACTAGAGATTATCATACTAAGTGAAGTAAGTTAGAAAAAGAAACACAAATACCATATGATAGCACTTATATGTGGAATCTAAAATATGGCACAAATGATCCTATCCATGAAACAGAAACAGATTCACAGGCATAGAGAACAGACTTGTGGTTGCCAAGGGGGAGCAGGGGAGAGAAAGGGATGGAATGGGAGTTTGGGGTTAGTAGATGCAAACTATTACATTTAGAATGGATAAACAACAAGGTCCTACTGTAGAGCACAGGGAACTATATCCAAACTCCTGGGATAAACCGTAACAGAAAAGAAAATTTAAAAAAAAAAAAAAAAGAATGTATATATGTGTATAACTGTCACTTTGCTGTACAGCAGAAATTAACACAACATTGTAAATCAACTATACTTCAATAAAATAAAATTTTAAAATATTAAAAAATAGGGACTTCCCTGGTGGCACAGTGGTTAAGAATCTACCCGCCAATGCAGGGGACACGGGTTCGAGCCCTGGTCCGGGAAGATCCCACATGCCGAGGAGCAACTAAGCCCATGCGCCACAACTACTGAAGCCCATGCGCTCTAGGGCCTGCGAGCCACAACTACTGAGCCCGCATGCTACAACTACTGAAGCCCACACGCTTACAGCCCATGCTCCGCAACAGGAGAAGCCAGAGCAATGAGAAGCTCACACACCACAACGAAGAGCAGCCCCCGCTCACCGCAACTAGAGAAAGCCCGCGTGGAGCAACAAAGACCCAACGCAGCCAAAAAAAAAAAATTAAAAAATACAATTACATCTGAGGCTCAAATCCTGTTTCTGTTTGGACAGCATGGCTTTTTGGAGTGGAGAACATGGAGGAGTAATTCATATAAAACTCCGTACACTACAGAATTAAACCTGTCCCTACGGGCACTCAAGGTTACTAAGCTGTTCTTAGCTCCTTGCCCATAAAAACAAAATAACGGGGAGGGAGGATGAACTGGCAGAGCAGAGGATTTTTAGGGCAGTGAAGCTATCCCGCACGGTACTGTCAAGGTGCATACGTGTCCGTATACGTCTGTCTCAACCCGCAGAACATACAAGACCAAGTGGGAACCCTCAGGTCAACTACAGACGCTGGGTGATAGTGACAGGTCCATGTAGGCTTCTCGATTATAACGAATGTCCCACTGGTGGGGGACGGTGATGATGGGGGAGGCTGTGTCCACATGGCGGGCAGGGGCGTACGGGAAACCTCTGTACCTTCTACTCAGTTTTGCTGTGAACCTAAAACTGCTCTAAAAAAAAATAAAAGTCTATTAAAGGACTTCCGTGGCAGTCCAGTGGTTAAGACTCCTCACTTCCAGTGCTGGTTCGATCCCTGATCTGGAAACTAAGATCCCACATGCTGTGCGGCACAGCCAAAAAATAAAAACAGAAAACAAAAAGAAATAAGAAAAAAAAAAAGTCTATTAAAAAAAGTATCTTTGGGGACTTCCCTGGTGGCGCAGTGATTAAGAATCCACCTGCCAATGCAGGGGACACGGGTTCAAGCCCTGGTCCGGGAAGATCCCACATGCCGTGGAGCAGCTAAGCCCGTGCGCCACAACTACTGAGGCTGCACTCTAGAGCCCTTGAGCCACAACTACTGAGTCCATGTGCCACAACTACTGAAGCCCGTGCGCCTAGAGCCCGTGCTCTGCAACAAGAGAAGCCACCACGATGAGAAACCCACACACCACAACAAAGAGTAGCCCCCGCTCGCTGCAACAAGAGAAAGTCCGTGCTCAGCAGCGAAGACCCAATGCGACCAAAAATAAATAAATAAAAATAAAATTTAAAATTAAAAATTTTTTTTTAAAAAGTATCTTTTTACTTTAGTGCAATCATAGAATCGTAAAATCTTATTAGACATAGTTCAGCCCAATGGTTCCCATCTGTGGGTGACTCTGCCCCCTCAGGGGACACTGGGCCATGTCTCGGGCATCTGTGGTTATCAGGACTGGGGGCTCCTGGCATCGAGTGGGTGCGGTCCAGGGAGACCGCTCCACACCCCACAGTGCCCAGGACAGCCCCCCAGAGAGGATGACCGGATGGACCCCCAGTGTCCACACTGCCGAGGAGGAGAAACCCTGCCTTAATCAAACCCATCACGTTAATAACAAGAACACCTCATGTTTACAGAAAATTCCCACCACCTCCTCCAGAGGTGCCTCACTGGATCTGCACAACCTGGAAGTGGCCAAGGAGGGTGTTCCTGCCCCGTCCTACAGATGACAAATAACCAAGAGCTTCCCCGGGGCTGCGAGGTAACCTGTGACCTCCTCCACGCTCCTGTCCCCGTGAACTTGAAAACTCCCGCTTCCTCCCAGGGGCCCAGTCAGGCCCCGAGTTCTCCATTTTCTGTCAGATGGTGCAAATGTTGACTTTTCCGGTGTTGAGAGAGAGGGAATGGGGGGAGAGGGGAAAAGGGCATTTAGAAACTAGGACCACAGGGCCCCACAAAAGCTGACTCTCACCCCACGAGGGTGACCCCTTTCTAGGTGGCGTGGGGTGCAGTGTCCCTCCCCAGAGATACGTGCGCTTCCTAAGCCTGGTAGCTGGGAATGGGACCTGATTTGGAAATGGCATCTTTGTGGGTGTCATCGAGCTAAAGTGAGGTCACACAGAGTAGGGTGGCCTAAGCCAACGACTGGTGTCCTCAGAAGAGGGAAATGTGGACACGTGTGAGACTTGATAAAGATGCTCTCCTTGACCCGATTCTACTCAGGCTACCTTGAACTTGTCAATGGGACCTCGACGTTTGGGTTCCCGTGTTCATCTCTGCATCGTCCAGTTTTAACAAGGATCCTGCTAGGTTGGTTGATTGAGACTCCCCCAGCCTCCACATCTGATAACTCCCAATACCTCCTCGGGCTCCTCAGCCCCTCCCCCAGGTGACGTTTGATCCGGCCACCCACACCCGGAATCCTCAGAGGTCCCTTTAACCAGAATCTCCCCTTATGTTTCCTCTTGGCAATTTTCCATCCACAGACCCCCACCTGCTCCTCGGCTATGCGTCCCCGTTTGTCCGTGCTGTATTCAGAGTGGAGCCTAGTTCTACACTGAGGTTTCTTTTCCCCGTTGCAATCGTTTCAGGGTAAAGTCTGTTTTTACTGTTCTAACTACTCTCCAGCTCTGGGTTTCCTTTGACAGACACACAAGTGTGATGGCCACGTGATGACCGAGACTGAGACCGGAGTGATGCATCCACAAGCCACGCAGCACCAAGAGTTGCTGGAAACTACCACCTTCCAGAAGCCGGAAGAGGCAGGAAGGACCCTGCCCTGGAGCCCCCAGGGGAAGTGTGGCTTGACCCACACTGATTTCAGACTTCTGGCCTCCAGGACTGGGAAAAGACAGATTTCTGTTGCTTCAGGCCACCTGGTCTGTGGCGCTTTGTTACGGGGGCCCCAGGAAAGTCACACCAGTAGGCAAAGACAAGGCTGGTAGGGCCGGGGCCTTATTCTGACCCTCCCAGCCACAGCCTGTCTGCTCCAGCACGGGAGCTGCACGGACTTGGCTGGATTCATCTCCTGCTTTTGATTTTTCTTGACTTTTTTGTCCAACAAATTAAGGAGCTTCTTAAGAAGGCAGGGGTCATGGCCTTGACAACCAAGGACAAAAGATATGATCAGTGGTAACTGTCGCAAAGCAGAGCTGGCGGGCAGGTTTCAAATTAATTTGCACCCCAGATTCACCTGGCCCCTCGCCCGGCACCTCATCATGTTAGCAAAGAGCTGCGGAAACTCACGTGCACACACCCATGCACACCCACAGTCATGAAAAGCAAACTAATTGACATACTGCAAAGATGGGTCACCTTTTTGTCTTTTATCATCTCCAAACAGTTAATTTTCAGAAATTCCAAAAAGGGGAGCAACTTCTACAAATCGGTTTCTCTCCCTCGGCACTGCATCCCGGCATCGAGAGGGTGGAGGCCGGAGAGGTGCTCCACAGCCACGGTGCCCAGGATGGCCCCAGATAGAGGATGACCAGCCCCAGGGTCCAGGGTGCCCAGGGAGGGGGGAGACCCTGCCCGTGACGGCTGTGCTCCTCCCACCTGCCCCCTGGCAAACTTCTCGGTGCAAACCTTCTCTCTGGCCTCTGCCCCTGACATCTCATGCACAGGTGTCATCCCCACCTCTCCGCCGCCCAAGAGACTTCTCTTCCTGTCGCCGCGTACCTGGGGAGCTCATGGAACACACAGGCCTGGGCCCCCATCTCCGCCACCCCCAGGGACCCCAACTTAGAGAGCCGGGCCAGGGACAGAAAGGCCCCGGGGCCCCGTCTCTACGCTGCCCCCCACACGCACACAAGCGTCCCATTCACGTGGTGCTCCCGGAGCCTGGCACCCGGTCTGAAGCTTAAAATAGGCACACAACCAGCCTTTGTTGGGGAGAGGAAGGAAGGAAGGAAGGAAGGTTTCAGACAAAGGAGACAGCAAACTGCACCATCCAGGAAAGCTGGGGGGCCTGAGCTGGGCGGGCGGCCAGGAGGAGCGGGAGGGGTGGTAACTGGAGGCCAAGTGAAGGTCACTCTGAAGGTGGGGTGGGTCCAACTTCCCGGTGCCACCAAGGGCCAAGGGAGCAATCTCGATTTTGTCGAGTGGGTAATGAGCTGGTGAAGGTGGCGGGGAAATGAAAAGCCAATCTCAGCTTTAGAGAGAAGATTCTGGTCATGGGGGGGCTCAACCCATCAGAGCAGGAGAGACCAGAGGCTGATCTGCCAGCTGCGATGTTCTGATCAAGAGACGGGGAAACACTTAACTCAAGGGGGGAAGAAACACAGAGGGGAGAGAGAAAGGCAGATCCGGGGGGGGGAGGGGGCTGATGCCCAAACGACCACCCCCAACCTCTGAGCTTCAGTTTAGTGGGCTGTCAAATGCCCAGGAAAAAAGCCATTTACATAGCAGCACGATCCTTCACTGCCAAAATGTGGGAGCAGCCGAGATGTCCACCGACAGGTGAACAGATAAACACGTGTCCCTCCACACACAGGAACGTCACTCAGCCACGAAAGGAGAGAAGCCCTGACACTCGCTACCACATGGACGGACCCTGAGGACACGATGCTCAGTGAAAGAAGCCAGACGCAGGAGGACACACAGGGTGTGATTCCACTGATGGGAAACGTCCAGAACAGGCAGATCCACAGAGTCAGAGAGTGGGTTCCTGGTTGTCAGCTGGGGAGGGGGGATCAGGGTGATTGCTCATGGGGATGGAGATCTTACTGAGGTGATGGAAGGTTCTAAGACGGGTTTATAGAGATTGTCGCACAACTCGATAAACGTACGAAAAAACTGAACTGTGTGCTAAAGTGGCTGAGTTTTATGAAATGGCAATTGTACCTCAATTTAAAAAATAAAAAAGTAAGATTTTTCCCCTTTGCAAGGTTTTCAGGGAGAACTGGTACTGTTTCTGTTAGAGTCTCAGAGCTGCCCACAAGCCCCCCTATCCACCAGCTGGCAGGCTAAGATGCAACGTCACAGCGTGGACAAGGAGGGGGTGGGATGTGAGTGCCTGGGACAAGTCACCCACCTTTTCAGTGACCCAGTCTGGTCTCTGAGGTCTCCTGGGTGACATATGGAATGAACACTTTTCTCTAGACCCTGAAGAGAGAGAGGGAGAGGCCATGCCCAAGGGCAGCACAAGAGAGAAGCGGTGAAAAGCGAGGTCCAGAGCTGCTGAAATGAGCATTGAACACGGCAAACCTTGACATCGTCAAGGACGGGGCCTGCAGGAGACAAACCTTCCCAGAACAAAGACGTGGCTCGGCCCATCACCCTTGGGCTGTGAAGACACAGCAGCCTGCGGGGAGCAATGGAAGGGGTTGAAGTTTGTGTCAACACCCAGCAATCACGCAACTGTCCTGGGTACCGTCCTCTCTAGAAAGCTCCTGAAAGTTCCAAAGTCATGGAGGCCGGGCCCAACCACGCTTCCCTAAGAAATTACACAGGAGCTTCAAGAACACAAATGCCTGGGACTTCCCTGGCGGTCCAGTGGTTAAGACTGTGCTTCCACTGCAGGGGGCATGGGTTCAATCCCTGGCTGGGGACCTAAGATCCTGCATGCCCCTTGGCGCAGCCAAAAAAAAATAACACAAATGCCATAGGAAATACAATTTTAAAGACGACTATTTGTTTCCAGATGCAAATGAGAAAACCTGTAATAACACTTTGGTGAGAAGAAGGCACTTTTTACATCACAACAGGGTGTACCCAAAAAAATGCTTCCATTCAGTAACCACGAAGCTGAACTGTCTGTGCGTCAGGGTAATTCATATTCAGTTGTCTTTTCCTTCAAACTATAGGGCCCCAGGCTTTATGAAACATGGAGGAGAAAACAATGGCATCAGTCACAATTATTTGCAGTTGGAGACCAAGAACCACTGGAAGAACTCAAGCTCCTGTAGAAGCCTCCTGCACTAGGTTACAACCAAGGAAACAAATCGCAAATGTAGGCATCTTTCAGTGACTGCAGCCAATCAATTAATCCTATATTCAAAATCAGTATAAGTGTTCAAAAGCCACACAAAAGACCCACCTAGAAAGAAGTCAGCATTTCTAAAATTCTCTAAAAGCGGTGTGATTTTTTTTTTTCCTCTCAAAACCAGAACACGAGATGATATAAAAGCCAACCCAAATCTGAATGGCCATACTTCCTAAGGATCAAAGGCGAGGTGTGATCTTTAAAGGAGAAAATAACTTAGTTTTGTTTCCGAAAGGTGTCTCCACCAGGGGTGATTCTGCTCCCTGGGGGCAGGGGGTGACACCTGGGGACATCTGTCATTGTCACACTGGCGGGGGAGGAGTCCTGGCATCGAGTGGATGGGGCCAGGGATGCTACTCCACACCCCCCAGTGCCCAGGATGGCCCCCCACAGACCCGGCCCCAATGCCAGCAGTGCGATGTTTGTCAGCACTGCCAAGGGGAAAGACCCTGGTCCATCACGTGAACTCAAGCTGTAAAGCTCATATAATCGTGGCCCAGTGGTCCCCTTCAGGGCACACATCCGAATGGCTCCTGTGGGGTACACTTAATCAAAACCACCCGAGAAGCTTTCTCTTAAGTAGATGTGCTTGTTCCTTGATAAAGCTTCAGAATCCAGGCAGATGCAGGTAGATCTGGCTTTTGTTGTTGTTTTCCCCTCATTTTTAATAATATGAAGAAACAATATTTCTTGCAGATTCTTTTTTAAAGCTCCAGAGGGGACTCTTATGTGCACCCTAAGATTGAGGGACTGGTGTCAAGCTTCAAGTGATTCCTTCCCTCCCCTCCCTGACAACCCAGTAATTCTACCCACCCACCTTCCTCCCCCCCAAAAAACCTTAATTTAGAACATCATTATCAACGCGCACGTACCCTCGCCACGTGCCAGGAGCGTGCGAGGTACACGCATCCCCTCATTTGACCCTCGCAGCCATCCTGTGAGGTACCTGCTCCTATTTTATTATTCCCACTTTACAGAGGAGTAAACTAAATCCCCAGAAGCGACACAGCCAAGCAAGCAGCCCGAGTGGACATGGGAACACAGGCCCACCTTCCAGAGCCCGCTACACTCTCAACCCGTGCAAGACCACAGCACGCGACTGAACAAGTCTGTGAACTTGGCATTTGCCTCGCTGACACCTAGCAATGGTGAAGGCTCTTTGCTGCTCATCACGCCTGTCTTCTACCGCCCACCTTCCAGCCCCGAGCAACCCCCGCTCCCCAGGAAAAATAAAAGTGCCACCCACTTCCTTCAATATCATTGTCCCCAAAACTCCCACTTTGATTCTGGGCTCCTGAGCCCCCAAATTCCTGAAAAATTCGGTCACCAACACGAGCCTTTCTGCTTCCCCTTTGCACCCTGCCTCCCAGAAACAGAACTTGCAAAGTGTGTCCAAAGCCCATCTCCTGCAGCTCACTGCCTTGCCAAGGGGTTTCTGCCCCATGCCCCCTTCTACACCAGATGATTAGCCAAAGTGGGGGGGATTCCCCTCCACAGTCCTCATAACTGACTTCTAACCGAGATCCCCCCATTTCCTCCTGAATAATCAACCTCCTGCAAAACGGGGAGGGTCTCTCAGCTTCTATGCCACCTCCCTCCCCCCCCCCCTTTCTCATCACTCACAGACTCCTAACTCTCCATTTCTCCTGATAGCCCTCGGAAGCTTTCTGAAAGGAGCCTGACACCCCCTCTTCCCTCGGCTCCCCCAAACTCTGCTCTCTGGCCCTGTGCCAGCTCACCCTGACCCCGAGTACTTCGATCACCCTCCTCGGCCACCGGGACCCCCAACTCCATCGCAGTCCCCTCCCCACCTAACCTCGACCCCCAGCTCCAGCCCCCAACTCCACCCCAAACCCCCGGCCCAGCACCCCCTTCAGGAACCCCGACCCCAACCCCTAAGCCGAATCCCCGGCCCCTCCTCACAGACGCCGACCCCCGATTCCGTCCGCAGCCGTTCCAGGACTCGCCACCCGCGGCCTCCCGGGCCTCCCCTCCGCCCCGGCCGCGCCCTGCCCCTGGCACTCGAGGCGGGGGCGGCAGACCCTGGCCCAAATCGCGGCCGCACGCGCCCTTACCTGCGCTCGCGCCACCACAGCCGCCTCAGCCCCTCACGCAGCGCAGCCGAACCCACCACGGGCCCGCGAGCGCTCGCTCCCCTACGCGGGGGCGGGGGCGGCTCGCAGGGGGCGGGCATTGGCGCCCAATGCAGCCAATCGCGGGAGCCGGCGGCGGGAGCCAGGGCTCGGGGCGGGGCGCAGGGCAGACAGCGGGGTAGGCTGCGCCTGGGGGAGGGGGGTGGGGCGTGGGGCGTGGGCGGGGCCTGGAGGCGGAGCGTTGAGTGGCACCGCTGCTGGCCACCCGCAAGGGGAGAACGCGCAGGGGGGAGGAGCTATGCTAATATGCAAATAGGTACAGTGTGGTCGACCCCGCCGCGCGGCGGCGAGCCGAGTTTCAGAGGTGACTTAGTGACGTCGAGGAGATGCAAGGCGTTTCGCGAGTTCGAATCCCGGGTGGGGCCGCGGCTTCAAATCCGAATCCTACCTCACGTGCGGGGAGAAAATGTCCCCTCCTAATCAGTCGCTTGACATGCAGGACAATAATAATAACTGCTTCCTCTCGTTGAACGCTCTGCATAAGGCTAGGAGGCGAGACGATATTACCCCCCCGTTTTACAGGGATGGAAACTGAGTCTCCGAGAGGTTAAATTCAAGGTCATTCGCCCAACCCTGTCCAGGGTTTCTTAATATCCTAACTCCTGGGTCTTGATTGCAAAATGCAGATTCCTGGGCCCCCACCCAGATCGAATGAACCAGAATCCTGAAAGGAACTGAACCCCTGGAATGTGCATGTTTAACATGCTCCCTCGTTGATGCTGGGAAACATTTGGTATGTCTCCAAAAGTACCCAGCGGTCATGGAGGGGAGACTTTCTTATACAGGAGGATGGAGCCACTGTATTCTGGGACTTCCAGAGCTTTGTGCAACACTGTTACTCTGTGATCTGAGCTGCTGGCCTCCCAGCTGGGCCCCCCCAGGGCTGCTGTCATCCCTGCAGGAACCTCCCTGCTCACCCCCTGCAGTGCACAGACAGAACCAGGTGCCTGGAGACAGCATCTCACTCCCCAGCTCCATCCCACAGGAGGAATTACTGTCTGCACAAGGGTTGCAAACTGGTGGCCCCCAAATGCTATAAAATTCTAATTTCGTTGCCAACATTTAAAAATCAGGTTGTTGGGCTTCCCTGGTGGCGCAGTGGTTGAGAATCTGCCTGCCAATGTAGGGGACATGGGTTCGAGCCCTGGTCTGAGAAGATCCCACATGCCGCGGAGCGGCTGGGCCCGTGAGCCACAATTGCTGAGCCTGCGCATCTGGAGCCTGTGCTCCGCAACAAGAGAGGCCGCGATAATGAGAGGCCCGCGCACCGCGATGAGGAGTGGCCCCCGCTTGCCACAACTAGAGAAAGCCCTTGCACAGAAACGAAGACCCAACACAGCCGTAAATAAATAAATAAATAAATTTAAAATATTAAAAAAAAAAAAATCAGGTTGTTTCACAAAAAGAAATCCAGATTTCCAGGCACTCTTGAAAAATCAGGTCTGGCGATTCTTGCAGCCCCAAAGACAGATTAGGGCAGGGCTGGGGTGAGGCAAGTGAGGCACTTTTCTCAAATCCTGAACCTAAAGGGGCACCCCAAAACACTCACCATCCAGATAAATACTATATAAATGCCATATTTTAAAAAGTCAAAATAAATGCAGAAATAATCCATGATGAACAAAATAACTAAAGACAAAATTTGATTCTGCGCTTGTGCAAACCACCTCCCTTGCTACTCTCTAGCCCCAGCCCTGTCAGATCCTGTCTTTATTTCAAATAGTGATGTTTTGTTCATCATGGCTTCCTTTACGTTAAATATTGCAGTAAAATATGTATCTAGATGGCTGAGTTTTTTGTCACACATGGCGAGTGCCTCGCTCTCTCACCCTAGTCCTGGCCTTGTTTATAAATTCACGAAATCTGCCCTGAGCCATTTAGTGGATGGGAAAACTGAGGCCCTGCAGGTTTGTTTGTTGTTGTTGTTCTTTTAATTAATTTTTATTGGAGTATAGTTGCTTTACATCCTGCAGGTTGTTCCCCAGGTAATATGAGGATCATAGTGCCTGCCCGGTCACCTCACTGGCTGCAGGAAGTACAGGGTCCAGCAGGGCCGGCGTGATCTCTCGTGGGGGCCACAGGGGAGAAGCACTGAAATGTTCCCATGATGCCCCAGAGCCCTCGCCACAAAAGTCCGAACTCTTCCCACAGACCCATCCCTCACCCCTCATCTTTCCGGTCTCTCATCCTTTACAGGTGGCGAGCTGACCTCCCCATCCCAAAAAAGGCACACTGTTGGGGAATGCGGAATCCACTTCTTTATTGCAGGAAGACTATTTGTAGAGCGAATGCTACACAGACCCCACAGCGGGGGGCGGGGGGCACCCACATGCGGGAGGTGAGGGGGCAGGGGCGGGGACAGCAAGCATGGCCTGGCACGGTCCCCAGAGCCAGGGGTGCCGAGGCAGGATGGGCCAGCAGCTGGGGCAGGCTCTGGCCCCCTCCTGCTGGAGAACCCCAGGGTCGGGGCAGGGCCTGGGGCAGAAGAGGCCTGGAGGCAGGCAGAGCCCCAGGGAGATTGTGCTATCAGGGTGTGTCCCTGAGAAAGGGCCGCAGACCCCTGCGCAGCCCCACTTTCTCCGGCACCTTCAAGTGGGAGGGGTCAACACCAGCTGCTGGTGGGCCCTGGACCCGCCACAGGACAGGGGTGTTCCGCTGTGCTCAGACAGGATGCTGCCTTTTCTTCCGTGGGCCTGTCCACGCGCCGGGCGGTGACACACACGTGCACACACACACACTCCCTCCTTCTCCCAGTGGGCCCAGTAAATATTTGCGGAGTGAACAGCCATACAGATGCAGAAGGAGAAAAACACGCTGCTACCAAGATGGACACAAACAGTCCCTCTTACCCACGTACAGTCCACGCGGTCACATGACCTCTCTTTTGCGGGTGCACACGCACACGTACACACACACGTGCCGCTTCCTTGCACCTAATGACACCCGCGCTGCGAGTGGCCCCAGGGAGAGGCCCAGGAGGCAGGGAGCTGAGGGCAGCTCCAGCCATGGCCAGCAGGCAGCTGAGACCCTCAGTCCTGAGACCACAGGCAACTGAATGCTGCCCAGGAGCACATGAGCTGGATGTGGATCTGTCCCTGGTCACGCCTTTGGATGAGACCACAGCCCAGCTGGCCTCATGCTGAGACCACAAATGTGTGCTGTTGCAAGTTGCTGAGTTTGCGCTCATGTGTTCCCCAGCAACGGCTGATGGATACAGATGTTGGGCTGAGAGCCCCCTTACGACAGAGTGCAGCAGGCGTGGTGCTCCTCAGACAGTCAGGACAAACAGGTCCACAGATGCTCTCTGCTAAATCCCGTAACCCACTCCCGGAAACGCAGCTGCACACGGTCACACTCTTGCAGGTGCCAAGGCTCACACATCACAGGTGTCTAGTCCTCCTGACAACCACACGACCCACCCCTGCATACACCCTACACTGGGATCACACGACAGACCATCACACACACAGGAGCCCCCCACACACGCTTAGACACAAGCCATCTGCCCAGCACACCAAGGGGCCCAATGCATCATCCCATCGGTGCCCCCCACCCCACCCCAGGCCTACAGGTCACCTTCATACTGTCCGACACGGCCTCACTGGGTCCCATGAGTGTGGTGTCATCTAGACACTCACAAAAACAGAATCTCACGGTGGTGGTGGGCACACCCTGACTTCAGGACCCACGCCTTCCTGGGTGCCCCCCCGGGGGGTCCCACAGGTGGGAGGAATTGGGCTGGGCAGAGCTCTGCGTCCAGCCCCTCAGATCCTGCCAGTGCTGGGTCCAGATGCCTGCCTCTGGACAGGGCCCGGCAACCCCTCACCAACACCCCAGGTCCCCTGCCCTGGGCTCAGTGGCGACAAACTGTCTCGATCTCTGTCTGAGGGCTATGTCCGGGAAGGCCCTCCATATTAATTCCAGACAGTCCCCTGGAGTTGTGCCGTGGCCATCGGCCGGTCCCAGGCCTCCCCTGCCTGCACCCCAAGCCCAGGAGGGGCGAGGAGTGAGATTCCGGGCTGGCGGGGCACTGCTGTGAGCCCTGTGGTTATTGCCTGGCAGCCTGAGACCCAGCCCGCAAGGCCCCCCACCAATCCGTGGGGACGGGGGTGAGAGGGGTGGTCTGGGACCTGGGGAGGGGGGCACAGGCCAGAGGTCATGAGGGATGGAAGGGGGAGAGGAGTGTATGTCAAACACCAAGTAAGAGAAAAGAAAATCTGAGGTCCATGTGCGTTTCAAATCCCTCCTCCCCGGCAAGGTCACAGTGATCTAATGTAGGGGCAGGGTGCAGGTCTGGCTGGGGGCACCCAGGGGGCAGAGTCAGAGGTGGGAGTCCTGGGAGGCACGGAGATGGAGGAAAAACCGGCATCCTCAGTCCCTATGGGGACAGGCAGCTTCCCCCGTTTTCCCATGTGCAGATCGAGGGGGCCGCCTCCAGCGCTTGGCTTTGGGGGGGCGTACAGACAGGACGGTGGGCGGGGAAAAGAGGGAGGGGAAGGCAGAGTGACACGGCAGAGCTGGGTTGGAGCCCCAGGTCTGCCACAGGCTCGGCAGGGCCTCAGTTTCCCCGCCGGAGATGTTGGAGAGAAAGAAGTGGAAGAGATGGTGGGGGAAGGGGAAAGAAGGAAGAGGAGGAGAAGGAGAGGGAAGATGAGGCGGGGGGGGTGGGCGGCGGGGAGCGGGGGCACAGGACGTGGGGAGAGGCCTGGGGCCGGGACAGCGGGGCGCCGGCGGTGGGCGCTCTGGGCTCACATGAGGACGCATTTGCCCTTGATGCGGTCTGTCCTCTTCTGTTTGCTGGAGCGCTTGCCATCGATGTTCAGGCTCATGTTCCGGCGTGTCTCCAGCGTGAGCAGCTCCTGGAAGAGCTCCTTGACGTTGTAGTTCATCTTGGCCGATGTCTCCATGAAGGCGCACTTCCACTCCTGGGCCACGGCCTGGGCCTCGCGGGTGTCCACCTCCCGCTGGGTCTCATCGCACTTGTTGCCCACCAGCATGACGGGGATGTCCTCCACGCTGCCCTTGATCTGCACGATGAGCTTGTAGATGGGGCCCAGCTCCTCCAGCGACTGCTTGCTGGTGACCGAGAAGACCAGGATGAAGGCGTGGCCCTTGGAGATGGACAGCCGCTGCATGGCCGGGAACTGGTGGCTGCCCGTGGTGTCGGTGATCTGCAGCGTGCACACGCTCTTGTCGCAGCTGATGACCTGCCGGTAGGTGTCCTCGATGGTGGGGATGTAGGTGTCCCGGAACGTGCCCTTGACGAAGCGCAGCACTAGCGAGCTCTTGCCCACGCCGCCCGCCCCGAACACCACCACGCGGTAGTCATTGCTCTGTTCAGGCATCTTCCACGCGGGGGTGCGGGGTGGGGCCGGGAGGGCTCGCTTCGGCTGCTGGAACCCCAGACCGACCCTGCACAGAGAGGAGTGTCAGACAAGAGCGACCACCCACTTGGGAGGGGGCGGGAAGGGCAGCTTCTCAGAGGAGCGGCATTTCTCCTGCATCCCGGTTGATTTGGTTGACTCTGCCATTCTGCCCTGCACACAGGCTCAGAGCCAGACCCTCTGCCTGTCTGCTTCCCCTCAATGAAATCTGGGGCCTAAACTCCTTCCCCGGGGCGGGGGGGTGGTCTCTGGGCTGGAAGAGGCATGGAGATGCCAGCGTGGGGTGCACACCAACTGCTTTCTCCACCTGCATGCTCCCCCAGCCCCCAGGTGGCACTGGCTTTTCCCTGGCTTTGTGACCTGGGCAAGCTGCTTTGCCACCCTGAGCCTCAGGTTTCTCCTCTGCAAAATAAGTAAAGGGGTGCCTCTCTCCGGCCATCACAGGCTCCCTGCTCTCACCCCAGCCCAGAGGCTCCTCAACCTCATGGGAGCTGTGTGGTAGGGCATCTTTAAAATGCAGATTGCAGGGCCTCAGCCCTGGAAGTGGTGAATCCTTTGGTTCAGGGCCACAGCCCTGGGAACTTGCATTTTAAAGCTCTTCTCCTCCCCTCATCCCATAACTGTGATCCTGGTGCTGGAGGTCCAAGAATTTGCAAATCATAAAGCGGGTTTCCCACAGCAGCCCAGGCTGTAGATGAGAAAAGTAAAACTTAGCCTAAAGAGAGAAAGCCTCGCTCCCTGAACTCCAAACCCAGACTATGGTCTGGCCTGCCCTGGCCTCCCGCTCAGGTCTGATGTGTCCGTAGGAACAGAACTCCCTGCGAGGGGGTCCTCTTCTCCCCTCTCCCCTACCCTGTGCTCAGAGAGGTCCAGTGACCTCGGGAGGTCACACAGCACAGCAATTCCTGAAATGATGGAGGTGGGAGAAGGACCGTGACCTGGGGGTGGGAAGGCAGGAAGCCTGTCTCCAAGCATCTGCGTCCTTACTTATAGAAACAGCAGAGACCCCTTCCCTGCCTCCTTCTCAGCCATCTCTGAGGGTCCCTCAACATGGGGCGGGGTCTACAATGGGATAGAGAAGATATGGCAAGATTGCACCCAGGCCATGCTACTTCCCTCAGGTGTGTGTGTGGTGGGCGGGAGCGGGGGGTGGGGGGCGGGGGCGGGGAGCAAGACCCAATAGTGTGAAAGACCCTGGTGGTGAAAACCCGGGCAAGTAAATTGATGTTCCCGAGCCTCGATGTTCTCATCTGTGAAATGTGAGCAGTCTCAGTGCCCACTCCACGGAGCTGCTGGGACAAGCAGTGCCACGAGCTGGATAAAGCCCTTGGCCAGGTGCCTGGCACACAGAGCCCTCAGTAAAGATGGACGGACATGGTTATCAATCACAAGGGCCCAGGGTGTAAAGCACTCGGCTGGTCGTGGGTTGGGAAGGCACATTCTCAATGATCAAAAGTACCAGGTTTGTCAGAAAAAGACATACGGAGAAGGGAACAGCCGACACGTACCTCACAAATTATGTGCCAGGCAAACTTGTAGGAGCTTTAGCGGTCCTAACTCGTGGGGGACTGTTTTTAGTCGTCTCGGTGACATGCATAGCACTGTGGGGGGGGGGGGGGCTGGCAGGGCTGCCAGCCTGCTCTGCGTCACTGCCTTTCCTGGGTGGGCACCCCAAGAAGTGGGCTCATCAGCATGCAGCCAGGCGCCGCCACAACTGGCCGAGGGACCTGGGGTGGCCGGTGCCCGTCCGTTCTGCCACCCCAGACCCAGCCCTTGCCTCGCTCTGGGTGCAGACCCCCTGGCAGTGCTCCAGGCCTGTCAGCAGGGGTGTCCTCCGGGGGGGCCCACCGGGGCCTGGGATCCCTGACTAGGAGCCCCGTTCAATAACCCGCAAACCCACGCCAGGAACCCACCTGGTGCCATTTGAAAACCACCCGCACCTCCCATGGGCTGGGGTTGGGGGGAGGGGGCTGTGGGCACCAAGGCACAAAAGGGGGTGGCACGGGCTCAAGGTCACAGCAGAGAGGTGGCAGAGCAGAGCAGGATTTGAACCCGGCCCCGGCTGGCTACACAGCCTGGGGTCCTTCCCCTGTGCAAGGCAGCCCACCCTGAGGCTCCCGGGCCAGGGGAAGCTGCCCGGTCCTGGGTCCCCGGAGCCCACTGCTACTGGGAGGTTGGAGTGACCTCAGGTGCAAGAAAGCAGGCCCCAACCCAGGGGAGGGCCTCGGGGCTCGGGCTGCCTGCCCCAAGGGGGTCTGACATAGGGACTACCTGACCAGTGGAGGGGTTTGAGGAGAGGGGGCTCCCCTGGGCCCGAGGGGGCTCCCCTGGGCCCGAGGAGGATCTAAGTGGTGGGGGAGGGCCGTCCACCAGAGGAGGGGCTCCTGGATGAGGGCCTCGGCTGGGAGAGGGAGCAGGAGGGCTGAACGGGGCGGCGGTGCGGGGAGACGGGCTCGGGGCCCTCTCGATTCCTCCTGGAGGGGCCCTGACAGCGGGACCCAGGGGGGGTCCTGTGGGCCGGAGGAGGGGCTGGCTCTGCCGAAAGGCTGCCCGTCAGTACCGTGGGGGAGGGGTGATGCCGGGAGGGAGCTGTCCAAGGTGGGCGCGGAGGGCGGCCCGGCCGGGGCCCAGCCAGACCGGGGAGGGGGTCCGGTGGAGGGCCCGGCCCCGCGGCCGGGGAGGGTGGGGCTCGGACAAAGGAGGGCGCGCGGGGAGAGAACCTGCGGGCCTCGCGGGGGGACGCAGCGGGCCCCGGTCCCCCGCCCCAGCCGCCTACCTGGGCGCTCGTCCCTGCGGCGCCGCCGCGGCTGCTGCTGGCCGTCTCCGTGTCCGCTCGGGCGCCGCCGCCCCCCGCACGCCCGAGCTGCCGCCGCCGCGCCCGCGCCCGTCCCCGCCCGTCCCCGCCCGCCGCCGGGCGCCGCGCTCCGCCCCTCCCCCCGGCCCCGCGCCCCCGGACAAGGTCACCGCCGCCCCGCGCCCCGCCGCGCGCGCAGCCCCCCCCGGACCCCCATCTGGACCCCCGCCCCGCGCCCCCGCCCGGTGAACACCGGCTCCTGCCGGGGACGCGATAGGGGTGGGGTCTGCTTCCCCGGGAGGAAGCTGGCGCACCCCAGGGCCACCCAGCAGCCGGCCGCTGGGCAAGATGGGGGCAGAGACGAGGTCACCCAGGAGCAAAGACAAGGGGCCAGTTGGCAGAACGGCAGACAAGGGTCCTGGGGGAACAGAACGGGACACCCTTGGGCTGGTGGGGGTGAGGGTCCAGGGCAGGGCCCCCCAGCGGGGGTGGGGGCATTGATGGAATGAATAATCAATCAATCAATAGATGTATGAAAAGGCAGAGGTGGCCCAAGGGGGCTCGGGGCAGTGGGGACGTACCTGGAGACTAGTCCCCATCCGGGGGGATTTGTCCTGGCAGGGTGGGACTTGGTGTGGGTTGGTGCCCCTAAGGGCAGGCCACCAAGGCAGAGATGGCAATTGGGCCCTTGAGCTGGGGGCAGGGGTGGGGTGGGAGGGCAGTTGCTTTTGAAGCTGGGGGTGAACAAAGGGAGCCAAGGGGAATGGATTTGCAGTTTTCTGATAGGATAATGTTATCTTCATCAAATAGGAGTTGTCTCTGAGAATAAACGTTTGCCTTTGGGAAGCGTCTGTGCGGTTGATATCTGTGTGTCCACGTTTAAGCCAACAGGGTACCATCACCCTTCCCTCCTGAAGACTGGGAGGGTGGAGACTCATCTCAGAGAAGACTGGGCTTTGGGAAACAGCAACTGAACCAGGCAGGGGTGGGTGTGAGAACACCCCAGGGCCCAAGCCTGTTAGAAGCAGGCACCCCTGGATGGGTAGGCTGACACTAAGGGTCCCACAAGGAGGGACTTTCTGGGGTCAGAGCAGTCGGAGGGTGAAAGAGGCTCTTCGTAGGGTGGTGAGCTCCCCATCATGAGGTATGTGAGCAGATGGTCGGCTGGAGCCCAAGGGCTCCTGTGGCTCTTGGCTCCTTGATTTTTGCTGACCCAACTTGTCTGTGGCTCTGGCTGAGCCAGACCCTTCCTGCTCCCTTGGAGAGGTGGGCACTGCCCCCAAGACCATCTGGTTCCCCCAGAGGCTGGGCCTCTGAGGTTCGTCCTGCTTTGGGGGCTTGAAGGGCCCCATTTCTCCCTGATTCAGCTCCTCCACTGCACCTCCCGGCCTCGAGCACCTGGACCATCCCACCCGCCTCCTTCCTGGCCTCCCAGGACAGCCCCCTCCAGCCCTCCTTCTACCCTGGCCTTCACCGCACAGACTCCCCTGCTCTCATGCCACCCGTGGCTTCCTTCACTTCCGGGTCAAGGTCCAGCTTCTCAGCCTGGCGTTCAAGCTCCTCCCGACCTGACCCAAGCTCCCCTCCAGTTCCCCATCCAACCCCGGCTGCCTGGAGCTGTTCCCCGGGCACACCCCACTCCTGCCCTGTCCTAAGCCATGTGGGGCACCACAGAGGGGGGCCTGGCCCCAGCCCCACATCTCCAAGTGCTCTCAGCCAGCGATGGAGACAGCCCCGTGGATCTCCGCATCCCGGCCAAGCGCCCCTCTGAGCCTCAGTCTCCCCAGCTGTGAATGAGGATCACCATTGTCTTGCCTCCCAGGGTTGCTGGGAGCAATCGATCGGCCATGACGTCCACCCTCCTGGGGCTGCCGGGCACACAGGCGCTCAGAGGTGACAGCCCCGCTCCCTCCCGCTCCGACTGCCTGCCTGCTTA
This sequence comes from Balaenoptera physalus, assembly GCF_965194825.1. Lineage (NCBI taxonomy): Eukaryota > Metazoa > Chordata > Mammalia > Artiodactyla > Balaenopteridae > Balaenoptera > Balaenoptera physalus. The sequence goes on along the minus strand of NC_138890.1, from coordinate 1,071,619 downwards.
CGTCTCTGAGTGACCAGGGACACTGGGCCAGGCCTCCAGCCTTGGGCCGGCCCTCTGCTTCTCCAGGCACCAGCCCAGGCCGGGGCAGGCTGACTCATGCCTAGGAGCGTGGGCACGCTCCACTCTGCGGCTGCTATTTATAGCTCCCAGGCCAGGCTCCCAGCCGGATGAGCCAGGAGAGGACAGGCCCCAGAGTCTCCCCCTCGCTCTCCGGGGCACAGGGCTCAATGCCCACCTGAGCACCCCAAACTAGGACGGCAGTCCCCCCTTTCCCACGGCCAGCCGGGAGAGCCCTGGCCTTCATGCGCCAGTGCAGGAGAGGGTTGGGTTTTATCAGCTCAGAGAAGGGGATCAGCTCCCCTGGGGTGGCCCAGCTGGGAAGAGGCCGGGCTGGGGCTGGAGCTCGGGTCCATCAGGCTCTGAAGCCACAAGCCAGGCTTTCTGCTGTCCCAGGCTGTCTGGGGGCCTGGCCCAGGGATGCACACCTGGCCTTTGGCTGTCCTTGATCAGCAGAAGTCCTCTCAAATGTAAAGGGACAGCCACTCACCTGAGAGGTCCCTGCTCCTAGCCTGGCCTTGCAGCCTATTGGCCTCCTGCCAGCTGCTCCGGGCGGGGGCCGCTCTCCAGACCCACCGTGCAGGGAGGAAGGTGGCTGGGTCTCATGCTCTGCTCTTTCTGTGCTCCCGGGATTAATGCAATTATGTGGGCGAAGCTGAGGCTGGGCGCCACGGCCTCTCACCGATGCTGTTTGGCCCTCAGAGGATTTTTATTTGTTTTTAACTTTGGTGTCAACATTTAAAAATAAGAAGGTCATTTGTCAAAACACAGTTTGCCTTAAAAAATGAATGGGCTGGTGTCTCGTGCCCAAATTCTGCCCACCAGCTCCTGTAGGAGCTGGACCCCAGCCCCTGGTGGAAGATGCTGGTCCCTCGCTGAAGCCACCTGCCTAGCCCCTGGGAGTGGCCTGAGGGGCTCTTCCACCATACGGGGCTGTGTGGTCATCAACACCTCCAAGGAGCGGGGTCACTGGAGCCTAAGCCATTAGCAGGATGAACCCCTGCCACACTTGCATCCTTTAACAGAGAGCCGGACAGCTTTGATCAGTCAGAGAAAAGGACCACGACATGCAGGGAGACCTCAGGGCCTTTGCACAGGCCACTTCCTCTGCCAGAAAAGCTCTTCACCCATCTTCTGACTCCAGTGAGGCCCTCAGAGATTCCCCCCCCCACCCCGACCACACTGCTACAATAGTCTTTGTCTCCCTTCGTGGCTCTCCCTCCACCTTGCTTATCTTCAGGGCACTTATCACATTTTGTGTCCATCTATCATCTGTCTCCCTTGCTAGAATGTGAGCTGCCTTAGGTTCTGGAACAGTGGGTCTCCCCTGGGGGTGATTCTGCCCCCAGGGGACCCTGGGCGATGTCTGGGGACATTTGTGGTTGTCATGACCAGGGTGGGCTCCTGGCATTGAGTGGGTGGGGCCAGGGAGGCTGCTCCACACCCCAGGGCATCCAGGACGGCCCCCCAGAGGATGACCCAGCACCACGTCAGCAGTGCTGGGGAGACCCTGGGGTAGGGCAATGGACCTCAAACGTGTCCCCAGACCAGCATCCCCTGGGAGCTTGGTAGAAATGCAAAATCTGGGAATTCCCTGGCGGTCCAGTGGTTAGGACGCCGGCTTTCACTGCTATGGACCCAGGTTCGATCCCTGGTCGAGGAACTAAGATCCCACAAGCCGTGTGGCGCAGCCAAAAAAAAAAGAAAAGAGAAAGAAATGCAAAATCTCTGGCCCTGCCCCAGCCAAGACTAGCTCAGCAGGAGGCCCAGCCGGTCCCTCAAAGGAGAGGGCATGTGAACCGTGGCAGCCTTTTCTTTTGCTTTAAACGCAGCACCTCAGCTGTGCCTCGCAGGCACTGAGTCAGGGGGCTCTAAACGGCCCACCTGCCCATCTCGGCTCTCTCCTGCCAGGCTGGGCACACAGCAATCACTTGGGCCCTCGGCCAGAACACTGCGGTCTGCCAGGTCAGCTGTTCCTGCCCCAGGAGCTGCAGAGGCCTGGAGGGTGTCAGGGGCGGGGAGGGACGGGGTCTCCCTTCTGCAGCCCAATCTGGCCTCAGCCAACTGACAGCCAGGAGAAGAGTTCTAGGGTCTTCCCAGAACTACCCCAAGTCCTGCAGCAGCGCCCTTCTGCCCTCAGGAGTCCCAGCCCAGTCCCAGCCTGCAGGAGGCTCTCAAAAGGTCAGGTGGGTCGGTCACTGGCTCTGTACCAAAGCTGACAGACAGCTCAGGGTGGACACGGGCTGGGACAGGTGGGCTGCAGGTGCTCTCTTCCTGGCAAGGCTGAGGGTCCAGAGCTGGTGGTCAGGGCAGGCCTGGAGGCGCTGTGTGCAGGGACACAGCATCCCGTCCAATGCCTGTGTTTTGGGGCCCAGAAGATGCAGACTGGCTGGCAACTGGCACCCCCCTCCCCAGCTCCACACTAATAATTTCTCCCCCAGAAACACAAACAGCAGACAACAGAAGCCGCAACACACTGTTATTACGCTTGATTCAGTCCGCGAGGCCTGGGTGCAAGACCCTGGTCTAGGCTGGACATGGCCACCATGAGCCGGGGGACCTCAGGAGCGAGGTCGGCCTCTCCAGGACCCCCATCAGATGGGACGACCATTTTTCTTCTTACCTCAGCTTTCAACTTTGATCCTTGGCCAAAGCAGGGAAAGCTGACCAGAACCAACCAAGTGACACCATCATCCCTGTGGCCCCGGGAAGCAGACCCCAGGGCTGACCCTGGCCCCTCCAACCACAGCAGACAGGAGGGGTGGCATTGGGGGTGCTGGGGGGCAGCCTGTATCCTCTCCTACAACACACAGCACCCCCCAAACTTCTTAGGGTCCCAGCATCCCTGGGGGGCCTGGAAGTAGTTTTGCTGGGTCTGGCAGGACCCTAGAGAGAGACCAGAGCCTGGCAGACGGAGGCTGGGCAGGCTGGGGATCCAAGGATGCCAGGGACCGGGGTGGCGGTGTCTGAGGGGCGGGCGGGGGTCCCCGGGGTTTCCCCCCTCACTGGTGTGGCAGCGCCCTTCCTGGTCTGGAAGCTGGCTTAGAGTGAGGGGGGATGATGTGACCCTGAAGGCTCCAGTGCAGGGAAGGGAAGGAGAAATGGAACTGAGGGGTGGAGGGGCTTGTGGTGTCCCCAGGCATCCCAGGAAGCTGATGGCTGGCGGGAGGGCGGGGACCCTACTGTGCATGTGCTTTAGGTAACGGAGGGGAAGGAGTATGGAGGGGGGGAAGCCTGGAGCAGGCTGTTCTGCACCCACGGGGGGGGGGTCCTACTGGATTCAGGGGGACGGGGCCCCTGGGGGCCCCTGCCCAGCCCCGTCCCATGGGCCACACCCTTCTGAAGGCAGGCTCTGGAATCCGGCAACTCCATGACATCCCGCCCACCCGGGGCGAAGGTGGAGTGAAGTAGGGGCAGGGGTCACCAGCAAGGGTGGGTTTAGGACAAGGTGGAGGTGATGGTCCCACGCCCACAGGGGTCACTTTCCCAGCATGGGGACAGGGTCAGGCCATGCGGGATTCAGACGTGGGTCCTGGCAAAAGCCAGACAGAAGTTCCTGGAAATGGGCCCAATACTTCCAGCAGCGGTGGGGTGGGCGCCCAACAGAGTGGAAGTGGGGGGCCTTGGACACCCGGCCCTGCCCCCTGAGAGCCATATCGACACCAAATGAGGCTAGGGCCGTGGCGGAGGTTATGTGCTCTCCTGCCCGCGGAGCTGGGCAGGTGGCAGCAGGCCAGCACCTGGGACGCCCCCTGGGACAAGCAAGTAGCTGCTCCTGGAACACCACCGGGCCGGAGTGACCGGCTGGAGGCCCCGCCGCACCCAGGGCCACGGGGCAGAGGGGTCCGTCCTCGCCGGGAAGCTGTGACGGCCCCACTGCCACAGCTGGTCTCCCCAGTGTGGGTCTGGGCAGCGACCGTGAGTGAGAGGAAGGAAATCAGAGGTTCTAGGAAGGAGCCTGGGCCTCATGGCCGAGTGGACAAGTGAGAAGACAGGAAGGGTGTAAGTAATGGGATGGAGCTGGGGAAGCCGAGGCCACGTCTCCAGGCTTGGGGGCAGACACAGTCAAGTCCCCCCGAAGGGCCCTCAGCCCTGGCTCAGCCCGGGAGCAGGAGCCGGTTGCCATGACTACACTAACAGAGCTTGTTGCCACGGAGGGGAGGGTTCGCGCCAGCCCCACGGGGCTGTTAGGCTCCTGCGCTCCCCGAGGGGGGTCCTAGCTTCATTTGTGTCTGGCGGGGGGAGCTGAGTCACATGGCCCCTGACCCTGGCCTGTGGGAGTCGTCCTGTTCTGGAGACTCTGTGGCCAAGCTGCCCCAGGCCTGCCCGCACTCTCTGCAGCCCTGGGGCTCTGTTGCCTCGGGGAGCCGAGCAGCTCAGCCCGGCCCAGAACCCCAGCCCCTGGAGAGCAACCTCTCCTGGCAGGGCGGCCGCACCAGAAAGCAGGGAAGAAGAGGGCGGCTCCGAGATCCCTGGAACCTCCGTCTCCCCAGAAGCACAGCCTCAGGTGGCAGGAATCACAGCCCCATCACCCCCGCTAACCGCGAACGAATGGAGGCTCCTGGCTGGCGGACTCCTTTCAGAAACCCCTCAGGGCATCAAGTGACAGCGACTGGACCCTCTGCTCACCCTGGGGACATGCCCGCCACGTGCTGCAGGGCTCCAGGGAAGGCGTGGGGGGTGGCTACGGCGTTGGCACTGTAGCCAGGGCAGCGGAGGACAGAGGCTGGCCTCTCCCGCACTCGTCCACAGCCGGCGGTGCTTAGGGGTGGGGAGGGTCTGGGTCTGACCCCACCTGGACGCCCGGGGCCACCTCCCCTGTGAGTCACCAGACCCCCACGCCTGCGGATGACATGGCCACACAGCTTTGGTGAATACTTTTAAGAGAAGAATTTGTAAAAGTAGTAGCGGTGCCCCACGGCTGGGGGTGTAGGATCTGGGGCTCAGTGCAGTCCCGGCGGCCCCTCTGCGCAGGCGCAGCCCAGGAGCTGAGCTTGGACCCTCGGGAGAGGCGAGGCTCCGGCTGGGTGGGGGCGGGGCGGGCACCCGGCGCGGGATGGTCACCACTTGAGGAAGACCATGCCCGCCAGGACGGCGTAGCCCAGCACCAGGAAGAGGACCTTGAGCAGCCGGTCGCTCTTCTCCTCCAGCTCCTTGGCCAGGATCTCAAAGAAAGTGACGAAGAGGAAAGTACCGCCTGCCAGGCCCTGCAGCAGCACGGAGGCCACGCTGCTGGGCATGCCCTGGGCACTCTCGATGCCCAGGCCGAGGCTGATGCCCAGGGGGATCATGGCGCTCACGGTGACGGCCAGCTTGGCAGCGTCCCTCAGGGCCATGGCGCTCCTGGCCATGCTGATGCCCAGGGCCACGGCCACCAGCGTCTCGTGGATGGCCACCCCCACAAACAGGCTGACCACCTTCTCCCCCTCCTCCTGCAGGCCCAGGGCCAGGCCCTCGAAGACCGAGTGGGCCGACAGGGCGAAGACCAGGCTGAGGAGCCGCAACGGGCTGGAGCGCGACAGCTCCTGGACACTCAGCCCGTGGCTATGCGCGTGGGGCTCCCCGTAGAGCGTGTGGCCCCGCGAGCCACCCATGAAGGGGCTCTCGTACTCTGAGTCGCTGCCCACGTCCGAGCTGGCGTTGAATGTCTCCAGGTCGATGAAGGCCGGCCTCTCCTTGCGGAAGGTCAGGACGAGCTGCTCCAGGAAGACGGTCATGAAGAAGCCCAGCAGCATGATGGTCTCGGCCAGCGGGTAGTCGGTGCTGATGTGCCCAAGACTCAGGACTTTTTGGAGCTGGAGAAGAGGGCGCGAGAGGGGGAAAAGACGGGGAGAGGTTCAGAGGCGTGACCGCCGAGACCCCCACTGCCCATGCAACAGGTTCTTCAGACGTCACCTCTCAAGTAGCAGAAATACCCAAATCATACAGGTCTTAAAGAGGAGTGGTGGCTCATCCTTGATGGATTTAAAAATGAAGGGACTTCCCTGGTGGTCCAGTGGGTAAGACTCTGCGCTCCCAGTGCAGGGGACCTGGGTTCAATCCCTGGTCGGGGAACTAGATCCCACATGCATGCCGCAACTGAGAAGTCTGCATGCCACAACTAAGAAGTCTGCATGCCGCAACTAAGACCCAGCACAGGCAATAAATAAATAAATATTTAAAAATAAAAACTCTATTAGAAAGGGACTAGGCCTCACGTCATGTCCACTATGTCAACCAATTTAAAAAGAGTGTAGTGGGCTGCATCATGACCCCTAAAAGATATGTCCACCAGGAAACTCAGAATGTGACCTTATTTGGAAGAAGGGTCTTTGCAGATATAACTGAGGTGTGATGGGCTGAATTGTGTCTCCCCAACAAAAGGAAATTTCTATATAAAAGTCTCCCAACCCCTAGTGCCACAAAACTAACCATACTTGGAGATAGGGTCTTTAAACAGGTGATTCAGTTAAAAGGAGGCTGTGAGGGTGGACTTAATCCACTAGGACTGCTGTCCTTACAGGAAGAGGAAGAGCCATCATGTGAAGAGACAGCAAGAGGTGGCCATCTACAAAGCAAGGAGAGAGGCCTCAGGAGGACCAAACCCTGCCAGCACTTTGGTCTCGGACTTGCAGCCTCCAGCCCTGGGAGAGAATAAGTGTCTGCTGTTTAAGCCCCCCATCTCTGGTCTTCTGTTATGGCCACCCCAGGAAATTCATTCATAAGATAAGGATCTTGAGATGACATCATCCTGGATAAGGATGATGTCCTTTTAATCCAATGACAGGTGTCCTTCCGAGACAGAAGAAGAGAGACACACAGGGAGAGGCCATGTGACAACGGAGGCAGAGCTGGGGTGATGGAGCCACAAGGTAAGGGACCAAGGACCGCAGACGATCCCCACAAGCTGGGAGGGACACGGGATAGACCCTCTCTCACGGCCGGAGGACCCAGCCCACTGACACCTTGGTCTCGGACTTCCAGCCTCCAGACTGGGATATCAGCCAGGGCTTCTGGCCCTGATGCCTGCATGGGGCTGGCTTCCACACACCGGAGGCTGTTTCCAGAGCCCCCCACCTCTCCACCCCCTTGGGTGAACGTGCTGAGAACGAGCATGAGGCTCGCCGGCACATCCAGCCATCCTCGTCAGATCCTTGAGTCAGCGCTGTCCCATAGAACGTTCCAGATGGTGGAAATGTCCTCTATCTGTGCTGTCTGATATGGAAGCCGCTGGCCTCACGTGGCCCACGAGGACTTGAAATGTGGCTGGTGCGGCTGAGGACTGGCACACTGAAGTGGGTTTGATTTCAATTCACTGAAACCTGACCAGCCGGAATGGTGAGTGGCAGCCACACCAGACCGTGAGGCAGACACTCTAGCTGAGGCTGGCGGGCAGCCAGGAGGAGGGGCCTGGCCCACTGAGGCGTGGGGAGCCTGGGGCAGGGGCGTGGCCCAGGAGTGGTTTGGGGAGGACTGTGAGAGGGCCCCGAGCACTGAAGGGGGATGGGGAGGGGCAAGGTCATTGCAGCAGTCCAGGCCAGAGGGGTGGCACTGCGGGAATGTGGAAAACGGCAGGGGGGGCGGGTGCAGAGGGTGTCAGAGAGGACTCCGATCTCATCCTCACCGACGCCAAGTGCACAAGTTTCCCGCGCTGTGTAACAGAGGAACGCAAGCTTAGCAGCATAAAACACCTCCCAGCCCTCAACATCAGGAGTCCAGGCACAGGATGGGGCTTGTGGATAAAGCAAATGGCACGGTGTGGCCAGGGACTGAGGGTGGCTCCCAACCAACAGCCAGGGAGACACTGGGCCCTCAGTCTGACAGCCAGGAAGGAACTGAACCCGCCTTACAACCACATTGGCTCAGAGGCCAATCCATGCCCAGTCAAACCTTGAGATGAGACCACAGCCCACCGGATACCTTGATTGCAGCCTCATGAGAGCCGGCAGCAGAGGACCCAGCCAAGTGGTGCCCAGACTGCTGACCCACAGAAACTGTGTAGGAATAAACATGTGTTGTTTTAAGATGCTAAGTTTGTTATAATTTGTTACGCAGCAGTAGCTAACTGATACAGGAGTTGAAGAGAGGCCACAATCGCCAGCTTCAAGACAAAGTGCATGTGTCCAGGGCAGGTGGTCTGGTCAAGTAATGGCTGATGAGCCCACCAGCTGGGAACCCTAGGTCTAGTTCAAACCCCTTGTTTACCAGATAAGACCCAGAGAAGAGACGCAACCAACTCATGGTCACACAGCAAATTCATTTTCTACTTCCTGTCACCCTTATAGTGTCAAGGCCCCGAGCTTGGTATCAGGGTTGAAAAGCACCAGAGATGGGGAGGGGCAAGATAAGGGTAGAGGATTAAGAAGTACAAACTATTATGTACAAAATAAATAAGCTACAAAGATATACTGTACACCACAGGGAATATAGCCAATAGTTTATAATAATATAAATGGAGTACAACCTTTAAAAATTGTGACTCACTATGTTGCACACTTGTAACTTATACAATATTGTACATCAACTATATCTCAATTAGGGAATTTCCTGGCTGTCCAGTGGTTAGGACTCTGTGCTTTCACTGCTGAGGGCTCGGGTTCAGTCCGTGGTCAGAGAACTAAGATCCTGCAAGCCACGCAGCACGGCCAAAAGAAAAAGAAAAACAAAAACACAACAACTATATCTCAATTACAAAAAAAAATAAAAGGAAAGAAAAAACAAAAGGCACCAGAGACGATTGGCCATAAGGTGCCAAGGGCTGCTGCAACCACCCCAGGGAGCCTTACCTTTTCCCTCACAGCCGGCAGTAAAGCATTGAAGCATGTGGCCAGAAAGACCCCTCCTCCGAAGGTGTTGCAGAGTGAGAGGATCTTTTTCGAACGATGGGCCTTCTCAAAATCCGTCTCGATGATCTTCACGGGGAGCAGGGAGCCCAGCAGCATGAAGAAAAACACGCCCACCATGCAAAGGATTTTGGCTACCAACAACTTCACCATGGCGGCGGCCCGGGCTGCTCCGGTCACCGGTCACTGCAGGGCCAAACCATGTGTGGGCGCACACTCCCCTCCCACGATGCGCTACGGGGCCCAGCCACGCAGCCAGGGGCTCATGCCTCAGTCCAGCCACTGTGAATGTCAGAGACAACCACGTCAGCTGTTGGATTGGTTATCTGACCAGCTAGAGCAACCAAGCCCATCACCCCCAGTACTTCACCCCATTCCAGGCCTAGCACACTTCCCTGTCTCTTGCAGAAAATTCTCCACGGCTGCACTGTCCAACACGGCAGTCGCTAGCCGCGTGTGTCTGTGTAAGTTAATTAAAATTAAATAAAATGTAGGCAATTCCCTGGCGGTCCAGTGGTTAGGACTCCGCGCTTCCACTGCGGGGGGCACAGGTTCGATCCCTGGTTGGGGAACTAAGATCCTGTATGTGGCGCGGCCAAAAAAATTTATTTTAATTAAAAAAAAATTTATATAAAATGTAGACTTCAGCTCCTCAGTTGCACTACCCACATTTCAAGTGTTCCATAGCCACTTGAGTCTAGCAGCTGCCGTACTGGACAGCACAGACAGAGAACATATCCATTGTTGCAGAATGTTCTGGGTCCCACCGCCCTTACATAAAATCCAAAGGCTTTGCCCTGAGTCAAAGGCTCTGCACCATCAGCTCAGGCTCCACCTCCCCGTTCCCGTTCCCGCCTCAGGGCCTTTGCACCGGCAAGCCCATTCCCGCCTCAGGGCCTTTGCACCTGTTGTTCTCTTGGCCTGGACCACTTCTCTCCCCTGACCTTCCAATGATGGTTGTCTTTCAGTCCCTCAGGAGGGCTTCCCCCTGCCCTAAATGGCATCCCCTGTACCCACCGCAAGGCCTGGCGCAGAACAGATGCTCAGTAACCGCTGGCTGAACAAACGGATGAGCTGAAGCATGTGGACCTCTTTACGGGGACTCAATGAGCCAAAGTAAAGCAGATCTCGCCCTAGATAGACCCGAAAATGTTACCATTAGAATGAGGGACCGCGGCTGCTCCCCTGTCCTTAGGCTTTCTCCCCAACCTCCCAATTCTCACTGCCCGCGTCCCCATGTCAGCTCAGATGCCACCAGTGGAGAGGGGTCTCCTACCCCGTCCCCTGGTATCATTGGAGCTACAGGGAACTACATAATTTAAAGTCCCTGAATGTCATCACTCGCCCTGGGCTGCGACTTCCACGGGAGCAGGGAGTGTGTCTTCCTCAGCCCAGAGCCAGGTACAGTAGGCGCCCAATAAATACCTGCCGAGTGTCGGGATGCCCCAGTCTGTGGAGTGGGGGTGAGGGTGGCCTGGACGCCCTCAAACCGGGGGCTGATGGGGCTGGGCAGCGGGGACGGGCTCATTCATTCATCCTTTCACTCAGCACTTATTGAGCGCCTTCTGTGTGTCCCGCGCTGCACTGGGCGCCCCGCTCGAGAGGGGACAAGTCGCGCTCCGCTGGCGGAGCCGGACGCAAATCACACAGATCGCCAGTAAAGGCGGGGCCTCGGCTAACAGGCGGCAGAGCCCGCCAGGCCCCGGGCCGCCCACGGCCCCAGCCCCGCCCAGGCCCGGCCCACACGTACCTCCGCCGGGTCCTCGCCCGCCCGCCGGAGCCGCCCGCCGCTCAACCGCCACGCCGTGTCGACCCCACTGCAGCGCTCCCGGTCTAGCCCCGGCTCGGCGCGCAGCTGCCCACGCCCCGCCCGCGCCCCTGCCCATTGGCCGCCCCAAGCGCAGCGAGCCAAGTTCTCCATGCCATTGGCTATTACGGCTGCCACTCACCCCGCGACTCCACCTCTCCTACCGGCAAGGGAAAGTAGTTTCCTCCCGCAGAGCGGCGGGTACAGGCACCGGGCGGCTCCGGCGGGAAACTCCGACCCTAGGGGAATGGTTCCGTCAGCGTCTGGCTTCCAGAGCTGTCCAGGGGTTCCAGGTGCTGAATCCCGTTCGGATCGAGGTTTGGCCATTGTCAGAAAACGATTTGCTACGGGTGACTGTCTCTTTCGGAGCGTCCTCGCTGCTGATGCCCTTCCCGTCGGTTTAAGATGCAGATTTATCCGTTCAACATCTCTGCCTCCTATGTACCAGGACCTTTTCTAGGAGAACATCTGTCAACAAAACAAGGATCTCTCCCCTTTTGGAGCTTACGTTCTAGGAGAAGACAGAAAATCGACAAACATAATAAGTAATAAAATTATGGCAGAAGGTGACAAGCGCTCTGGAATAATAGAGCCCAGTAAGGGTTATCAGGGTGCTGGGAGGTGGCTTGGGATGAACACACACACACACTACTATACATAAGATAGATAACCAATAAGGACCTACTGTATAGCACAGAGAACTCTACTCAATATTCTGTGATAACCTATATGAGAAAAGAATCTTAAAAAGAATGAATATATGTATATGTATATGTATAACTGAATCACTTTGCTGTACACCTGAAATTAACACAACATTGTAAATCAACTATACTCCAATAAAATTAAAATATATTAAAAAAAAAAAGGAGTGCTGGGTGGTGGATTGCTATTTTAGGTTTTTTTTAAGGATGTGTACCCAGGAGTGGAATTGCTGGGTCAAACGGATATTTTTTAGGTGAGGAGAAGGAGACATCTTTTTAAAAAATGGCTTGATCCACTGCCCCATAAAAGCAACCAGACTTATGAAAGAGAGGACTGTATTCATTGGTTAACCAAAATCTTATTGTCAGCCTACCATGAGCCAGGCATAGGGAAAGTTGCTAAGAATAAAGTGGAGAATGCCACAATATGGATGAACCTGGAAGACATCAGGCTAAGTGAAATAAGACAGTCACAAAAGGATAAATACTGTGTAATCCCACTCATAGGAGGTCCCTAGATTAGTCAAATCCACAGAGACAGAAAGTAGATGGTGGGGGCCAGGGGCTGAGGGAGGGGGTGGGGAGTCATTGTTTCCTGGGGACAGAGTTTCAGTTTGGGAAGATGAGAAAGTTCTGGAGATGGATGATGGGGATGGTTGCACAACAATGTGAATGTACTTAATACCACTGAACTGTACACTTAAAGACGGTTAAAATGGTAAATTTAATGTTATGTATATCTCATCACAATTTTTGAAAATTTTAATAAAATGGAGTGAAAAAGCCCATGCCCTCACAGTTCACAGTCTAGTGGGAGAGACAAGTATTAATGAAATAATAGCATATTATTAGGCAGACTTCTAAGATGGTTCCAAATGATCCCAACATCCTAGGATTCATGTCCTCGTCTAATCCCCTCTCCTTGAGCCTGGGCTGCACCCAGCGACTTGATTCCAACAAATAGGATATTGTCAAGTGATGGGATGTCATTTCCATGATTAGGTTTCGGAAGACTGACTTCTGTCTTCCTAGACAACTCCCTCTATTCCCTTTTTGCTTTCGTGCTTTGATAAAGCAAGCTGAGATGCTGAAGATGCCCACATTGCAAGAAAGTGAGGGTGACCTCCAGCCAACAGCTGAGACCTTTGGCACAAGAGCCTACAAGGAAGTAAATCCTGCCAATGACCACGAGTGATCTTGGAGGGGGATCCTGCTCCCATTGGGCATTCAGAGGACTGATGCCCAGTGGACACTTTGATTGCAGCCTCTGAGGGACCCTGAAGCTGAGGACTCAGCTAAGTGAGCCTGGATTCCTGACCCACAGACACTGTGAGATAATAAACGTTGTTATCGTAAGCCACTAAGTTTTGGGGGACTTTGTTATGCAGCAAAAGATAACCAATACAGGAACTTCCCTGCTGGTCCAAGGGTTAAGACTTTGCCTTCCAGTGGGGGGGGGGGTACGGGTTCAATCCCTGGTTGGGGAGCTAAGATCCCACGTGCCAGAAGCAACATTGTAACAAATTCAATAAAGACTTTAAAAATGGTTCACATCAAAAAAAAAGATAACCAATACATATATGTAAAGGGAAAACTGTAGGTTGTACTAAGTGTCATGAAGAAAAAAAAAAAGAGAGAGAGAGAGACAGTTCTGTGTTAATCAAATAAAGAGCAGTGAGAAGTAAGGGGTGAAGAGAGGATGTCTGATGCAAAAGTAGAAAGGAGCTTGCAATATTGGAGGAACTGGAAAGCCAGGCTGTCTGAATATTGGTGAGTGACAAGGACGGTCCCAGAGACCATTTTAAGGCATCTGAATTTCCCCATCGATGAATGTGAGTCAATGATGAAAACTCATTGAAGAGTTTTACGAAGGTGAAGGTTGTGATTCAACTGATGTTTTAAGGTTATTCTGAGTCCTGTGTAAAGAAAGGATTGTAAGGGAGCGAGAATGAAGGCAGAGAGACCAGTTGGGTCATTTGAGCAAGAACTGATGCTAGTTTAGGTGTAGGTGGGAGGTGGAAGGGAGTGGATGAATTTGAAAAATATCTTGGGTGAATTGACAGGACTTGGTCCTGGTTTGTCTGTGGGCCGTAGGAGTAGGAGGTGTCGGGAATGACTTCTAGTTTTCTAGTTTGAGCAACTAGATGGATCCTGGTGTTATTCACTAAAATAGGAAAGAGTGGAGGAGGCACAGACATTGGAGGAGTCAAGAGTCTAAGTCTGGCTTTGCAGAGGTTAAGTATGAGATGTCTATGAGTTCTTAACGTTTAATGTCACTTTCTGCCTGCACGGAGCTTGCTTCATTATAAGCATGCAATATATGGTAGCTATTTTTTAAATTGAAGTATAGTTGATTTACAATGTTTTTTAAATTAATTTTTATTGGTGTATAGTTGATTTGCAATGTTGTGTTAGTTTCTGCTGTACAGCAAAGTGACTCAGTTATACATATACATATATCCACTCTTTTTTAGATTCTACTCCCATATAGGTCATTACGGAGTATTGAGTAGAGTTCCCTGTGCTATACAGTAGGTCCTTATTAGTTACAGTGTTGTGTTAATTTCTGCTGTACAGCAAAGTGACGCAGTTATACATATATATACATTCTTCTTCATATTCTTTTCCATTATGGTTTATCACAGGATACTGAATATAGTTCCCTGTGCTATACTGTAGGACATTGTTGTTTATCCATCCTATCTATAATAGTTTGTATCTGCTAATCCCAAACTCCCAATCCAACCCTCCCCTGCCCCTCCCCGTCTTGGCCACCACAAATCTGTTTTCTATGTCTGTAAGTCTGTTTCTGTTTTGTAGATAAGCTCAATGGAGTCACATTTTAGATTCCACATATAAGTGATATCATATGGTATTTGTCTTTCTCTGTCTGACTTACTTCACTTAGTATGATAATCTTAGGTCCATCCATGTTGCTGCAAATGGCATTATTTCGTTCTTTTTCACAGCTGAGTAGTGTTCCATTGTATTTTGTGTGGTAGCTATTTTTATTATTAGACACAAAGTGACTTGACTCTTTTTCTGTTTTCCGTAATTCACAACAATAACAAAAAAGATCGTCCGTAATAACAGCACACCAGGTAAGTGCCCACAGGAAGACTCCCTCCTATAGGAGAATTCGTAATGTGCAATATTTATTCATAATTCTTTAGAGCATGAGACTGCTCAGAGAAGAAGCTGCAAAGCTTCGGGCTTTTATTCATTCAGACATATTTTTGAAAGCTTCCTAGATGCCAGGACCTACCTAAGAGCAGGTACTGTCAGAGTACAATAAAAAAAAAAAAAAAATACTGACAAATCTGACTACATTGAATACTTCAAAAATCTCCCATAGTGAAAGACTCTATGAATGGGATAAAAAGACAAGTGATAGGCCAGGAGGAAATGTTGATAATAGATGAGACCGAGCTTTGGATAGCAAGCAAACATCCTAAAATGAAAATAGGAAAGGAGGGACTTCCCTGGTAGCGCGGTGGTTAAGAATCCGCCTGCCAATGCAGGAGACACAGGTTCGATCCCTGGTCCGAGAAAATCCCACATGCCGCGGAGCAGCTAAGCCCCTGTGCCACAACTACTGAGTCCAAGTGCCACAACTACTGAAGTCGGCACGCCTAGAGCCCGTGCTCTGCAACAAGAGAAGCGACCGCAATGAGAAGCCCACGCACCGCAACGAAGAGTAGCCCCCGCTTGCCTCAACCAGAGAAAGCCCATGCACAACAACGAAGACACAACGCAGCCAAAAATAAATACATTTATTCTTTTTTAAATAAATAAAAAATAAAAATGGGAAGGGAAGGGAAGGAACAGACAATTCTCAGGAGAACAAATACAAGAGGTGAATACATATAGGAAAATATGCTCAAGCCATACAGATAATCAGAGAAATAGGAAATAAAATCATCTGAACAGGGACTTCCCTGACGGTCCAGTGGTTAAGACTCCGCACTTCCACTGCAGGGGGAACGGGTGCCATCCCTAGTCAGGGAACTAAGATCTCGAATGCCGCGTGACTCGGCCAAAAAAAAACAAAAAACAAAAAAAAGCCCACCATCTGAACAGCTTTATTGAGGTGTAACTGACGTACAATAAACAATAGATATTCCAAGTATACAATTTGATAAGTGTTGATATATGTACACACCTGTGAAACCATCCTCACAATCAAGATAGTGAACATAAACTACACCCCCTGAAAAAAAATGTCCTCCTGCCCCTCCCCACCCCCGTCTCCCAAGCAACCGCCATTCTGCCATGGTTGCTCAACAAGGTAGTTTCTGATGGCACTGCTCCCAACCTTCCTCTGCCTGCCGCTGGGTGGCCATTCATGCACGTTGCTGTTGGGCAAACAACCATGGGGCGGGGAATTGTACATCCAGGGTTTCTAGGGTATCCAAACGCTCAGCTTTAGAACTTCATATACAGCTGGCTTGTCCCTTTTGGTGCAGAAAAGAGTTAACATAGCAGGCTTAAGATTTTTGTGTTTGCAAAGGCCCTCAGCAGCGTCTGGAACTGGACTCTGGGGGCACCTGCCACCCTCAGTCATCGGGGAGGGGGCTCCCTGTCCCTACACTGTCTGTGCAAACACGTGGTTTACGCTGAACACCTGCTGTCCTCCTAGAGTCTGGGGCCTCGGCTGTGCTGGGCAGAGGTGCCTGAGTGCACAGACCCCCCCAGAGAGAACCCCGGGCACCAGGTCTCCGTGAGCCTCCTTGGGAACCACATCCCCCCCTCGTGCTGTCACGTCTCGTTTAGCAGGAATTAAGTGCATCCTGTGGGACTCCATTGGGAAAGGGCTCTGAAGGCTTGTGCCTGGTCCCCCAGACCCCACCCCAAGCCCTTTCCCTCTGCTGATTTTGCTTCATATCTTCTCGTAAACCACAGCCATGAGGACGATCATTGCTGAGTCTTGGAGACCCTCAATGCACTTTTGTGATAACACTTGTTTTTGTCTTTTCATTTTAGCTATTCTGGTGCAATCATCTCACATTATGGTTTTTGTTTTGTTTTCTTTTGCTTTTTAATTTTGGCTGCACTGGGTCTCTGTGGCGGTGCACGGGCTCTTCTTTGTGGTGCTCGGGCTTCTCTAGCTGCGGCCGTGCAGGCTTAGTTGCGGCATGTGGGATCTTAGTTCCTGGGCCAAGGATCGAACCCGGGCCCCCTGCATTGGGAGCGCGGAGTCTTAACCACTGGACTGCCAGGGAAGTCCCTCACATTATGGTTTTAATTAGTGTTCCCCTCATGGCTAATGAAATTGAGTCCCTTTTCATGTGTTTATTGGTCAGTTGCATATCCTGGTTTTTGAAATGCCTTTCTGTTTTGCCCATTTAAAAAATTGGGTTACTTCTCTTTTTCTTATTGATTCTTAGGAGTACTTCATATTTTTGTCAAGTATATATTGCAAATGCCTTCACCCATTCAATGGCTCACCTTTCCTCTCTCTTTTAAGGCAGTCCAATTTGTTGATTTTTTTTTTTAATGTATGGTTAGAGCTTAATGTATGGTTAGAGCTTGTATTAGTCAGGGTTCGCCAAAGAAACAGAACCAATATAGGATGCCTATCTATCTATATATATAGAGAGAGAGAGACAGAGACAGAGACAGAGAGAGAGAGGAATTTACTTTATGGAATTGGGTCATGCAATCATGTGGGCTGGCATGTCTGAAATCTGCAGGGCAGGCTGACAGGCTGGAGACCCAGTGAAGAGTTGACATTGCAGCTTGAGTCCCAAGGGTGTCTGGAGGCAGAATTCCCTCTTCTCTGGGGAGACCTCAGTCTTTTCTCGTAAGGCCTTCAACTAATTAGATGTGACCCACCCGCATTCTAGAGGGTTATCTCTCTACCCAAAGTTTTATTTCTTTACGTCTTTATTGGAGCATAATTGTTTTACAATGTTATGTTAATTTCTGCTGTACAACAAAGTGAATCAGCTATATGTATACATACATCCCCATATCCCCTCCCTCTTGAGCCTCCCTCCCACCCTCCCTATCCCACCCCTCTAGGTCATCACAAAGCATCGAGCTGATCTCTCTGTGCTATGCAGCAGCTTCCCACTAACCATCCATCTTATATTTTCTACCCAAAGTTGACTGATTTAAATGTTAATCTCATCTAAAAATACCTCCCCAGCAACATCTAGGCTGGTATTTGACCAAATGTCTGGATGCTGTGGTCTAGCCAAGTGCACACATAAAATTAACTACCATAGTGCTTTTTGGTGTTCTCTTCAAGAAAATTTTGCCTGCCTCAAATCATATTTATATATTTATATATATATATTTATATGCTTATATATATATATATATTTATATGCTTATATATATATATATATATGCTTGCCATGCAGCATGTGGGATATTAGTTCCCTGACCAGGGATCGAACCCATGCCCCCTACAGTGGAAGCGTGGAGTCAACCACTGGACCACCAGGGAAGTCCATATTCTATATTTTCTTCTGCCATCTTTCTGGTTTCACCTTTCATAGATTCCATCTGTTTACGTTTCAAAAACAGGCAAAACTAACCCCTGGCATAGACACTGGGGCAGCGTTATCCTTTGGGGGTCATGAGTGGAGGTCTTATCCTTTGGGGGCCGTGGGGTCTGTTCTTGGTCTGGGTGCCAATGACAAGGGGTGGGGGGTTGCGGGGTGCTCCCTTTGCGAAAATTCATTGAGCTCTTTGCTTATAATGTGTGCACTTTCGTGCCTGTATGTTACACTTTGATAAAAAAAATTTAGGAAGCACAGTCATGAGAGCGAGAGAGAAGGATGGACACCCTAAGTCCGCAGGAGCTTACAAAGACCTGGGAACAGCGTGAGCTGAGCAGAATTTGTGGTTGGTACCCTCAACCTCACCCCCGAAGGAATTCACATTCTCTGAGCCCATCTCTGACCCCATATCCCATCATGCAATGCAGGATGGCAGCCCTACCACAGCACAAAGCCTCACAAAACATCCCTGGTGAGGAGGACTTAAAATTCTGAAAGGGGAATCAGCTCTAAACGCGCAACCCCAGTCTCTAGGACGCAGGCCGTTTCTAGGCTCAAGCCCGGGTGGTTTCAGGGTTAGACTCAGCCTTGTTCTTTCTGGTCCTGATGCTGCGCGCGGCCCGCAGGGATGGAGGCGGCACCGTCGGGGAGGCAGCGGCGCCGGCGCGCCCCCTGGTGGCCTCAGCTCCTCATCTACGGGGGCCACGTCCGGAGGGCTCAGTGTGTGTTCTGACTTTGAAATAACTTGATTTTGCAGGGCTGGGGTCGATTTGGGGGAGGGGTCGGGTCGGGTGGGGAAGCCAACTCAGTTTGGGGTTTCCAAGTTACCTAGGTTGGGATGAAATCTGTGCTGAAATGATACAGGGGCACTCTGGAGCCAGTGAACAAATAATTATAATAATAATTATTATTATTATTAGCCACTCTGCCCAGCTTGGGGGATCTTGGTTCCCCAACCAGGGACTGAACCTGGGCCCTCCTCAGTGTAAGCAGGGAGTCCTAACCATTGGACCGCCAGGGAGTTCCCCTGAATAAATTATACATTTTTGCTGGTGGCAAAACTGTTTGGTATATTTGTTTCTTTGACACATTTATCTAGGGCCTACTATGTGTTAGTAATACTGCAGGACATTGCTTCTCAGCCTTGGCACTGCTGATTTTCAAGGCCCGGTCATTCTCTGGGGCGGGAGTGCCGTCCTGGACACTGTGGGGTGTGGAGCAGTACCCCTGGTCCCCACTATGACAACCACAGAGGTCCCCCCAGACATCACCTGGTGTCTTTTTTTAAATATTTATTTATTTTATTCTTGGCTGCGTCGGGTCTTAGTTGCGGCACTCGGGATCTTTCACTGTGGCACACGGGCTCCAGAGTGCATGGGCTCTCTAGCTGTGGCAGACTCTCTTGTTGTGGCTCCAGCGCTCAGGAGTTGCAGTGTGTGGGTTTAGTTGCCCCGCAGCATGTGGGATCTTAGTTCCCTGACCAGGGGTCGAACCCATGTCCCCTGCATTGTAAGGCGGATTCTTAATCCCTGGACCACCAGGAGAGTCCCTCACCTGGTGTCTTTAGGGGGCAGAATTGCCCCCCAGGTGATACCCCCTGCTTCTGTGAAAGAGAGAGACAAACCTTGTTTCCACCTTGTTGCCTCATGGGACTTAATCTGGGTGAGATTTGCAGTCTTGCTCCTAGGAATTATGCACCAAGGGTGTGGAAATGCAGAGAACGGAGCCTTTCTAACCCCATCAACAGTAGCAGCAGCTGCCTTACATCTCAAGGCTCAACCTATTCCTGGAAGCTTTCTCCAAGGCACGATTTATGCTAAATCTATGTTTAATTGCCTTTTTTTTTTTTTTTTTTTTACTCAATGCACTTCTGACAGCAATATTCAGAAATATCCTATTTCTAACTCGTGTGGGATCAAGCAGTGATTCTCCGTGATACACAACTCATCAAGTTACATAGAGAAGCTGATGGCTTCTGGGCTTCTGGGATGAGTTGTTGACAATTACTCCTTTTTTTTTTTGTTTTTTGTTTCCTTTCCTTCTTCTCCGCACTTCCAGCGGTTCCAAAACAGAGAATTTCTGGATCTTTCCTGAACACTTAGACTGGGTGTGGGGTCAGTTTGGAAGAGGCTCTGTAGGGCCTCCCAGCGATGGACACACAGGATGGGAGAGAAGGAACAGAGATCGTTTGGGAAGACCTAAGGGGCATAGGTAGATGCTCCTGGAAGATACAGCTCCTATTCCTGTGCCCACCGGTGCTTCTCAACGTGGGCTTCTCCAAACAGTTGTGTCCCAATCCCCTGAGATGCTTGTTTAAAATGCAGAACCAGTAGGGGCCTGGCTTAATAAAGTCAGGAGACTACATAGACTGGACCAGTAGTTCTCAAACCCTGTGGGGTGTTGAGCAGCATCCCTGGTCCCTACCCACTTGATGCCAGGAGCATCTCTCAGTCCTGACATCCCAAAATATCTCCAGATATCGCCCAGTTTCCCCTGGAAAGGCAGGGTTACCCCTGCGGACAATCACCACCCTAGGTGAATTGTCAGAGTTTATGGGGGTGGGATGCAGGTACCAGTGATAAGGATTCTCAGATGATTTTGGCCCAGGTGGGGACCACTTAATCCTCCCCTCTGAGCTGGGGGCCACCAGCCAATCGTTGCTAATCACAGACAAGGAGGAAACAGGCTTAACTGGCGCCATGAAGCTTTAAGATTTTGCCGAAAACACGTTCTAGAAGGTTTGTAAAGCCTTAGAAGGATGCTGGGGTTTTTCTCTCTCCTTTCTGAAGAATTCTTGCTCAAATGGATTGACGTAAATTGGGACCCATGTGGAGGTGAGCCAGGTTGGTGGTGGGGAGGGTCAGTGAAGACCCAAGATGCCGGGACTCCTGCCAGACCTGGGACCTGCTGATTCACTTTTGAATGTGACAGCCCTTTATGGAGGCTGCGAGGCTAGGCAATCAGGTCCCTCTGGTTGGCTGGAAGACTTGGCCAAGCTCAAGCCTGTGGTGGAAGGCTCTAAGGCACCCCAATAACCCCCACCTCCTGGTGGTCATGCCCTGCGTAATCCCCTCCCGTCTGGTGTGGATGAGACCTGCGACTCACTTCTAACCAACAGTATAGGTGATGACTGCCATTCCCAAGATTCCATCATGGTACCTAAGATTCTGTCCCGCTAGCTGACTCCCTCTAGATTCTCTCTCCCCTGCTGGCTTTGAGGAAACAAGGGGCCATGGCGGGGAGGGGGGTGGTTGTGGAAGACTATCGAGCCCCAGAGATGTCCATGTCTTAATCTCTGGAACCTGTGAGTATGGTACCTTATATGGCAAAAGGGACTTCGCAGGTGGGCTTAAATTAAGGACCTTGAGATGGGAATGATCCTGGCTCACCCGAGGGGGGGGTCCAGTGTCATCACAAGGGCTGTTATAAGAAGGAGGAAGAGGGAGATTCAACACAGACAAAAGGGGAGAGGCCAGGTGAAGACAGAGGCAGAGACTGGGGTGATGCGGCCACAAGCCCAGGACACCGCAGCCCCCAGAAGCTGGGGGAGACAAGAAGGCTCCCCCTCTGGAGCCTCTGGTGGGAGCTCTGCCCTGTGACACCTTGCTTTGGGACTGGACAAACTGATTTCATGCTTCTGGCTTCTAGAACTACGAGAGAGTCAGTGTGTGTTGGTTTAAGCCACCGAGTCTGTAGTAATTTGTTATGGCAGCCCCAGGAAATGAACACAGGAGGCCCCGGTGGTGCAGAGCTGAGGGAGGCCAGGCCTCAACCCACAACATAAGGACTGAACTCTGCCAGCGAACTGTGGGCAGATGAGAACGCGGCCTTGGCTGAGACCCTGAGCAGAGGCCCTGCTGGTTTCTGACCCATAGAAACTAGGAAGTAACCAGTGTATTGTTTTAAGCCTCTGAGTTCGTGGCGCTTTGTTATGCAGAAATAGATAACGGGGCTTCCCTGGTGGCGCAGTGGTTGAGAATCTGCCTGCCAATGCAGGGGACACGGGGTCGAGCCCTGGTCTGGGAAGATCCCACACGTCACGG
Organism: Balaenoptera physalus; assembly: GCF_965194825.1. Classification (NCBI taxonomy): domain Eukaryota; kingdom Metazoa; phylum Chordata; class Mammalia; order Artiodactyla; family Balaenopteridae; genus Balaenoptera; species Balaenoptera physalus. The sequence continues at coordinate 1,049,677 of NC_138890.1, read as the reverse complement.
AGTGGCTGGGCCCGTGAGTCATAATTACTGAGCCTGCGCATCTGGAGCCTGTGCTCCGCAACAAGAGAGGCCGCGATAGTGAGAGGTCTGCGCACCGCAATGAAGAGTGGCCCCCGCTTGCCGCAACTAGAGAAAGCCCTCGCACAGAAACGAAGACCCAACACAGCCATAAAAAAAAAAAAAAAAAAAAAAAAAATCCCATCCATTAAAAAAAAAAAAAAAGAAATAGATAACGGATACCAAGCCTTTGATGGGGTTTGGCAGGATGAAGGCACATGTATCAGAAAGCAAACAGGCTTTCTGGAGGCAGGCAGGTAACACGCTCTGCATCTGGGCCTGTGGGTTCAGGATAAAAACCCCTCCTCTGAAGAATGGGAGAAGAGGTGCTACACACCTGACACACAGCAGGAGCTTGATGACTGGTGACTCGTGTGAGGGAGACGTGGCTTGTCAATGTCCTCCCCGCCAGATGCAACATTATATAAACACTTAACTTTTATGGGTACTTTTTCTAAAGCTCCATCAATGATTAAAATGTTGCGTCAGGATTAAGAACCAGTTCCTATGTTATTAGGCCATGAAAAGGAATGAAGTTTTGATACATGACGCAATGTGGATGGACCTTGAGAACATGATGCTCAGTGAGAGAAGCCAGAAACAGAAGGACACACAGGGTGTGATTCCATTGATGGGAAACATCCAGAACAGGCAAATCCAGAGACACAGAGAGTGGGTTCCTGGTTGTCAGGGGCTGGGGAAGGGGATGGGGGTGACTGCTGATGGGGACGGGGCTTCTTTTGGGGGTTTAGACAGTGGTGATGGTGGCAGAACATGGTGAATGTACTAAAAACTACTGAATTGTACATTTTTATTTTTATCTATTTAATATTTATTTATTTGGCTGCACCGGGTCTTAGTTGTAGCACGTGGGATCTTCATTGCCACGTGCAGGATCTTTTAGTTGTGGCATGCAAACTCTTAGTTGCCACATGTGGGATCTAGTTCCCCAACCAGGGATCGAACCTGGGTCCCCTGCATTAGGAGCGTGGAGTCTTAACCAGTGGACCATCAGGGAAGTCCCTGTACGTTTTTAAATGGCACATGTTATGTCATGTGAATTATATCTCAATGTTTTTAAAAGGAACCATTTCCCCAGACAGGTAGCTGGAGCCACGTAAATGCCAGTTTACTGCATTAACTTCTGCAGAAACGCAGATCGGGAACTCGGGGCGGCCAGGACCCCGCCTTCCTCGCCGGCTCCGCTGGTGTCCAGGCTGCCTGGTCGCACTGGGTAGCTGGAGCAGCAGGAAGGCTGGACGGCAGGGAGCTTCCACACCCCGCCAGCGGCACCCACCGGGGACGGACCCCTCCTCCTCCTTGAACTTCCTTCCTTTCCTATTGGCCACCGTCCAAGAGGCAGGGAACACGGGGAAGTCATCTCTGTAGGACAAGGCAGCTCAAGGTCACCGGAGGCTGGAAGTACAATCCCCCAGAAGCCACAGAGGCCACGGCTGAAGGAGGTGAGTGTGGCCCAAAGGTGCTTCCACAGCCCAGTGGCCAGTGGGGAGCCGAGTGCAGGTCCTGATGCCCCCCCTTTGCCTACACTGTCTGTGGCGGCCTCTAGACGCTGGGAAAGGCTGGGGGGGGGGCACTTCTCCCCTTGAGCCCTGGCAGGGAGGCAGACCCGCCCACACCTGGATTTAGCCTCGGGGGATGGGGGCCATGTCCGACTTCTGACCTCCAGGACTGAGATGATCTGTGTGGTTAAAAGCCACTGAATCTGTGGGACTGTCTCAGCAGCGACAGGAGATGCGCACACAACCCGGTTCAGTGGTTCCAAGGTGACCCACACAGGGTCCAGGCTGGGGGTTCCTGGAGGCTAGGGGCAGGGAGGGGCGGCGGCGCTGAGAGGTCAACACAGACATGGACAGAGGTCATGATGTCTATTTATTCCCCACACGTTACGTTATGCTTGTCACCATGGCTAGCACGCAAGAGTTAGGACACAGCTCGCCGGACGTGTGCCAGACGGCAGGTGGCTGGCGGCCGTCTCCCTACTAGTTACCTACACACACGGTGCTGGGTCACCTCGCACATGGCCCGACACCACCAGGGAGCCTCCAACAATCCAGCTGCCGACGCTGCCGCCGGAGCGGCGGTGCCAGCCGACCCCTCCTCCCCACGCCGCCCCGCCTCGCCTGGGGCCGCCGGGCATCCACGGTGGCGGCCTGGCAATCTCAGGCCAAGGCGGGCGGCACCAGGACCCCCTGCAGCCCCCACTCCCAAAGGGAGGAGGGCCCGCTGAGGACGCAGAGGCGCCGGCCAGCGGGACCACCTGTGGGCAGAAGGGCAGTGGCTGGGACACACGGCCAGGCCGGGATGGGCTCGGGGGCCAGGCTGAAGGTGGTGAGAGGGCCCCTCACGGTCTATCGGTCGTGAGTACTGGGAAGAGAGCATTGGGATCAGACCCGCGTCCATCCAAATGCTCAGCTGGAAGAAAAGTCCCAGAAATGGGTCCTGCACACCCAGGACGTCTGCTCCGGCCCGCCCCCAGGCCCAGGGCAACAGAACCGGCTCCTGGGAACCTGCAGCGGGAGTTGCTCATGCGAGAACCCAGGTCCGAGGGCCGGGCTGGCTGGTAGGGAGCCCTTCCGAGCAGGGACGGCTGGAGTGGCCACAGTCAACGCAGAGAGCAGCTTCTCGTGGGCTGCGAGGCCCCTGAAGACAGGCCGAGGGGGCGGGACTGCAGAAGGGGCTTCGGGCCACGGCTTCCCCATGGGCCACTTCTCGAGAGCGGCAAAAGGACCCCCCCCAAATTATTCTAGAAAATACTTTAGAGACTGGGTTTTTGGGGGGCTGGGAGTGAGATTGGTGCTGGTCTGTGCTCACAGCTTGCTGGTTCTGTTTCGAGAAGGGTCTGGGGGCCGTGAGAGAGTACAAAAAGGGAGGGAAGGGCAGAGGCAAAAAAATAAAAATAATAAAAATCCGTCTTAACATGCAGGTCCAATTCCTTTTCCTCTCATGGGCGGTCCAATGGCAAGAGACGGAAAAGTGAGAGAAGGCTTCCGGTCAGCCGGGAAGGACCTGATGGCGCTGGGGGGCTGGAGAGAGAAACAGCCCAACTGAACGGGACTGGGAGGGGTGGGGGATCCGGGTGGAAACCCCCGGCAAGGGGCCTGATGACCAGAGACGCCCCCGCGTGGCCTCGGCGACGCGGGCCCGGCCCCGGACTCACCGGGCAGTCATTCCCGCGGGTCGTCGCTGCTGGCACTGGGGGTCCGACTCCGGATCTGACTGCGCAGCTGTTCTATCAACTCTGGGTTCTGCTGCTGCATCTGCTGAGCGAACTGCTGGCCCCTGCGGGGAGGGGAGGTGCGCCCGGGCTCAGCCTGGCCCAGGGTGCCCGCCCCACGTGCCCCTCGAGGGCAGGGGGACCGCTCCCTGGAGGACGCAGGCCCTACAGAGCAGGTCTCTCTTCCTGGGAGGGAGGGGGACACGCCCCGCCTGCCCAGGAGCCCCGCCTGGCAGGTCCACTCACGCCTGGATGAGGCTGGCCAGGTCGTTCTGCGAGGGGTTGGTGCCGGGAGTCCCCAGGGGGTTGTGGCCGCCCGAAATCATGCCGGACATGCTGCAAAGAGAGCCCTTGACTCGCAGACGGCTCAGCCCTCCTCCCTCTGAGCCCCACTTGGCCCTTCCCCTCTGCCGGCAATGGACACCTCCTGGGGCCCAAACCTGCCCTCAGCCCACCCTTCTGACTGCAGCCTGTCAATTCCATCAGCTTTCCCAGCAACACCCTTTTTTGGCTTAAAGACAGTGATTCTCAACAGGGCAACGCTGTCCCTCAGGGACACCGGGTGACGCCAGGGACAGAGAAGGCCACACAGTGTCTGAGTCCATTGACGGGAAACGTCCAGAACAGGCAAACCCAGAGACAGAGAGTGGGTTCCTGGTCGTCAGGGGCTGGGGATGGTGCTAATGGGACGGAGTTTCTTTTTCGGGTGATGAATGTCTGGAACTAGATGGTGGCCACAGCTACAGGCCGTCGTAAATGTACTTAATGCCACAGAATCATAAACCTTAAGATGGTTAAAACGGTACATTTTATGCATCTTTCACCACAATAATTTCAACGACAAGACCCAAAAGAGAACGGTGGTCACTTACAGCTGTTGAACTTGGGGATTGTTCATGAGGTTGGATGCCTGAAGAAAAAAACAGACTTCTCAGAAAAAGCAAGTTCCCAAATGCATTTCATCACTGACAAGGTTTCCCCGTAGGCACCGTGGGCCTCCAGCCCAGCACCCAGAGCGCCAGGCCCGCCTCTTCCCTGGGCCTCACCCCATCCCCACACGCTGTGACCCTGCCCTTTCCCCACTTCGATCCCATCTGGACTCTCATCTTAAGATTCCGGGCACCTCATCATCCTTCCCCGACCAGGGACACCTGGGAGTCAGTCCCAGCTCTGCTCTGTGGATGAACATCATCCTGGAATCTCTCCTACACTGACACCCCCAGCCACGTTGGGATCATCTCCTCAGGGCCGATTTTAAGACGTGCACACGAGCAGAAGCCAGGGAAGCACCTTCCAGGCTGTGGCTCTTTCCGTAAAGGGCTGGAGAGTGCTACCAGCCGGCCTCGGCCCGTCCACTGCCCTGCATGGCTGCGTGCCCAGGCCGCGGTCATGCAAGTGCCGGGCGTGGCTGGGTGCCGACAGCACAGCACGAAGCTGAGGGGGCTGGGGCCGCCGACCCCGACGGACAAGGCCAAGGGAGCGGCCTCTGTCAGGCTGCTCCCCCGCTGGGAGTCCTCTGGCAGCCTCGTGCCCGCCCCGCCCTGGACGAGAGCGGCAGCCCGGGCTCCGAGACGTGGGAGGCCAGACGCTTCCCGCTCAGGTGGGGACATTTCTCTGACTGGGGACACCAGGCTCCTCTCTCCCTGGCGACCTGAGACCCCGACCCTGAGGCCCCGTGAGCCAGCGGTGTGGCCTGAGGACCAGTGAGACCACCCGGGGGCTGACAGGCATGTGGCGGACACGCTGGGTGCCTGTTCCAGGGGACGGCCCTGCGCAGAACACGCGCATCTGGACCAGAGGGTGGTCGGCCCTTCCTCCGCGGGGCCCCCGCGCCCTGCGGTGTCTCGTCTGCACCTCCGGGAGCAGGTGCAGCGACTCTGCTGTCACCGTGGCCACACCACGAGGGGGCCCGGGCTGGGGGGAAGGGGGGTGGAGGTTCCCCAGGTTATTCAGCTGGGAGAGGCGGGTTCCGTTTGTCCGGCTCCACACCCCACGGCGCCCAGCGTCCATGGTGCCTGCAGTGGGGCAGCCCTGGCCCGGGGCCCGTGGTGACACGGCAGGCGGGGGCCGTTACCATGCTCATGAAGCTCGGGTTGTTCAGCAGGCCCGCGATGTCGAAGCTGCCAACACCTCCCGTCTGTGGCGTGAGAAAAGCCCTGGTCAGTGGTGCCTGGACACAGAAGCTCGACAGCTGGCCCCCCGGGGACTGAGGGGTTAGGTCCCACCTGGGGCCTGTTGGAATCCTGGGCGTCCCAGCAACCCGGGCGGCCAGGCCCTGCGGCCGGGGGTGCTTCGTAAAAGATGCGCACCACGGTGTGGGTCCCCCGGAAGAGCACGGTATATTAACCGTGTCTTTCACTTTGTGATGCTGACTGTGGCGGGACGGCCCCTCCCAGGGGTGGCCAATCCCTAGAAACGGTGAACAACTGGCCCGCGAGTGCACCTTTCACGCGCAAACCAGCCTCTACGGGGCTCGGGGCCGCTGTCCCCCTGCCCTGGTCACCCCGGGCAGCCCCCCTGCCCCGGGGCCATTCAAACTAGCCGACCCCGCGCCTGCTCACCCTGCCTGCCAGCTCCTTGCCGCGGCCCACACGGCCCCCAGCCCTCTGCCTCCTGACGAGATGGGGCTTCCCCGTGTGACTCACGCCCTCCCGTTTCCGGGGGCTCTGCGAGGATAAGCCTCTTCCCGCACAACAGGACCCGGTTAAACAGATGCCAGACCCCCGGCACCGGAAACGTTCCTCCCACACGGGTCAGGCCCAGCCCTCGACCCCGCGCCGCCCTGCCCCCGCGGCCGGTCCCCGGGGGACTCACGGGACTGGGTGCCTCTCTCAGCCTCAGCTCCGCCACCTTGAGGTTGGACTTGTAGGTCTCGTTGTCGGGGTCCAGCTCCAGGGCCTTCCTGTAGTAGGCCACGGCCTCCGTGTGCTTGTTCAGGCTGGACAGAGCCAGGCTGCAGGAGGGACAGTGGGCGTGGAGGGCCTGGGAGGCCGCCCGCCTGCCCGCCCCGCCCCGAACTGCTGGGATCGCCATCCCTCATCCATCCCACGTCCGGGGCGGGGCTGGGAGGAGGCGGGGCAGGTGTGGTCAGAGCTCCTCCCTGCTCAGGCCGAGCTGAATCACAGGTGTGTCCTTGGACCACACTGGAGTTTATGCTAACGAGGAGGCCTGTTTATGCTAACGAGGTGGGCTTCCAGGAAGCCTCTGGATGCGCTGCTGGCCACAAAGACCAAACTCACCCCCAACTCCCCGGGGAGGGAGGCGTTAAGAGACGGGCTATAAAACCCGCCCCCACTGGTGACCGCCCCGTGTGCTGGGTGGGGGCGCGCCCCGAACCCCACGGGACGGGACAGAAGCTCTGCCTCGGGACCCTCCCCGACCTCGCCATTGGCGCCCCTCCATCTGCTGCTCGTCTGCATCCCTTATGATAAGCCAGAGAAGGTTAAGTGAAGCGCTTTCCTGAGTCCTGTGAGCCTTCGAGGGAATCGCTGAACCCAAGGAGAGGGTCGTGGGCACCCCGACTTACAGCTGGCCGGTCAGAAGCTCAGGTGACGGCCTGGACTCGGGATTGGTGTGTGGGGTGGGGCAGCCCAGTGGGCTGGGGCCTTAACGTGCGGGGCCCGCGCTGACCCCAGGCAGACAGTGTCTGCGGGGCGGTGGGCGAGCGGCACTCACCCCATCCTGCCGTAGGCCTTGCTGTAGGACGGGTCTATGCAGATGGCCCGCTCGCAGTCCTGCACCGCCCCCGCGTAGTTCCCCAGTTTGCTGTGGGCCGCAGCTCTGGGGGAAGGCAAACCAGGGCAGTCGGGGAGCTGATTCCAGCTTCCCCGTCTGTCAGGTGGGGCAGAGGCAGCGTTGCCAAGGATGGGAGGCCCGGTGGGGCTGGACGCCTGGGCTGGTGCCGGAGGATACAGCAATCTGGGTGTCGCCCTGTTCACCAGGGAAACCGAGGCTGAGGGGGCAGACGAGCGCGGCCGCTAACATCACGGACACTGGGCCACACCTGGCCGGCCACCCGGCATGGGCTCGTTATTTGGGAGAGCGGCTGAGCCATCACTAACCCACAGATCGACCGCCCCTCCCATTCCCCTGGGGACCCCGCTCAGCCTGCCCAGGGCCCCGCCGGCCCCCGCCGTACCTGTTACAGAAATAGACGGCATTGGCGGGATTCAGCTCGATGGCTTTCCCATAGAAGTGCACGGCAGCCTCAAAGTTTTCTACTTTCATCTGTTCGTTCCCTGAAGAGAAAGGGAAGGAAACGTACCCTCGGCTGTTCCCCTCGGACCCTGAAGTTCTGAGACGGCGTTCTCGGCTCGCCTGGCTTCCGTGTGACAGTTTGAGACTTTGGGGGCCCAGGATGCAAAGCTTAGACACAGGCTGGGTTGGTGGCACGGGGTGGAGGGTGGGGCTGCGTCCAGCGCAGGGCCTGGCCTGAGCCAGCCCTCGGTGCAGCAGCTGTCACTGTCCTGGTTGTGGTATTTGGGAACCTAAGCCTCAGATACCATCACTTTTGTTCGTTCCTTCAGAAACAGCCCAGTTTTAATGAGATGGAATTCACATACCATGAGACTCACCCTTTAAAAGTGTGTAACTCAGCGGTTTTTAGTATATTCAAAGTGGTCCAACCATTAGCACTAATTCCAGAACATTCCATTAGCCAAAATAAGCACCATCCCCATTAGCTGTCACCCCCCACCCCCAGCCCCTCACAACCACACATCCACTCTCTGTGTCTGGATCTGCCTGTTCTGGTAGATCTGATTCCCATCAATGGAATCAGACACTGTGTGTCCTTCTGTGTCTGGCTTCTGTCCTCGAGAATCCTGTTCTCAAGGTCCATCCACGTTGTAGCGAGTGTCAGGGCTTCTCTCCTTTGCATGGCTGAGTGACGTTCCCGTGTGTGGAGGGACACGTGTGTGTGTCTGCTCGTCAGCTGATGGGCACCTGGGCGGTTTCCACTCCTTGGCTGTTGTGCACCATGCCGCTATGAACATGCGTGCACAAGCATCTTTGTGGATGTGCGTTTGCATCCCTCCTGGGCACACCCTGGGGTGGAACTGCTGGGTCACATGGTCACTCTATCTAACCGCTTGGGAAGCTGTCGGACCGCCCTCCGCAGCGGCCTCACCCTTTAATTCCTCCTGGTCAAGGGTCTGATTTCTCTGCATCTCTGCATCCGTGTAAAAGCCCCCCGGCCCCGTCTCCAAAGGCTGGTTTGCCATCCGCTCCACAGCCCGGGACCAGCCGGCCTCCGCCCGCTGCACCCAGAGGCCAGCTGTGCGGGGCGTTCCTTACCTTCGGTTTTGAGGCGTTCTGCCTCGGCCGAGTCCTCCTCCGAAGGTGGGGTTCGCTGGGGGCTCCTCAGATCAGGTGGTATCTCCTGGCCCCAAAGCCAGGATGAGCTCTTTGAGGGGCAGCGGGAAACCGCCGACCTCCTCCCCCAAGCCCAGCACCCTACCCCCTACCCCACCCAGCCAGGGGACGCCCGAGGACAGCTGAGCCCCGGGGGGGTAACTCAGGCCCTCGAACTGAGACAGAACCACAGCCCCGCGGTGCCCGAGGCTCACCCTGCCTGCCGCAGCTGCTTCAAATATTTCGGGAAGAGTCTGGCGGAGCGCGAGGTCGCTATCCTCCACCGTCACCCCGAAAGCGGTCTCCAGGCATTGGATGGCAACTGCCAGGGGGACAGAGGTGTGCTCTGCTGAACCCAACCCCGAGCTGACGATTCTGGGGGCAGCGCTCACGCTTCCTTTCTTGGGCGTGCTCGCTAAGGCCTCGGATGCACCAGGCGCTGCGTGCGCCCTGCAGGGCCCTATGGGTGCTGGTTCTGATTCCTCGGGCAGCGCACGATGGACCTGCCCCTCGAGCCCCGAGGCCGGGAGGAGGGGGGAAGCCGCCGTCCCTGCCCCACGGGGCTCAGGTGGTGACGCCAGGCCTCTCTGTGGGGTCACAATGCTGGGGCTGCCCGGGTGGGGGGCCTCGGGGGTTCGGCGCGGCCCGGTGGGCACGGAACAGCCACCTCCTGCCAGGCAGGCTAGCAGCCGGGTCTGGGCTGGGCTCCCCACCCCTGGCCTCTCTCCCTCCTTTGACCGGTAGGGACACACGCACGACGGGGGGGATGGAGAACCTTCGGGAGCTGCACCCCTCCAGAAGAGGACACCTGCGGGAGGCCCAGCCTAAAGTGAGGGAGGCGGGGGACAGCCCTGCACCCGCCTGGGGCTCAGCGTCCCTACCTGTGAAACGAAGACAGGGACCAGCCTATCACTCCCACCCCATGGAGCTTCTAGGCGCTGATGCAGGTGGGGGGTTGGGCATGGGACCCAAGGCCCCGGGGGGAGGGCATGGCCCGCACGTACCTTCCAAGCTCTCCTGGGCGTCAGAGGAGAGCTCCCCATGCCGGAGCTGGTCATGCAGGAACCGGATGATGGAGTAGGCCAGACGCTTCTTGTTATCCATCTCGAGATGGGAGGAGATGAGGCCTGGGGGTTTCAGGATCTGCGGACAGAGGTCCAGGGTGTGGGGACAGGAGGGCGGGCACAGCCGAGCCTTTCCCCCTCCGCCCTCCACCTCCACTCAGCCTGCACCTCCTGCTCCAGGCCCTCCGGGCGCCCCCTCACGCCCCCGCCCTGCCCTGCAGGAGCCACTTTAACTCACTGGCTAATCATATCTGCCTGACAACAATGAGGCAGAAATGTTAACTCTCCGCATTTCAGAGGAGACACTGAGGCTGTAGGTCCAGAGCCCCTTGCCGTCCTGCCTGACTCTAACCCCAGGGTGATGTGGCCCTGTGCCGGTGGTCATCACTCCTCACCAGCTGGACGGGGGGCGTAGGGCTCCCCAAGGACACAGAGGGCAGGCTGCAGCCCCACCTGCTGCTCCTCCACGCTCTGGACAAAAAAACGGTCCAACAGCTTCCGAGCCCCCCGAGCCCCGAACACCCGGGGGACACGCACCGCCCACAAGGGTCAGACAGGACCACTGGGTGGACCTGAGCAGACCAAAGGCCCAGAGGGCACTGACACCCCCTCCCAGGCAGCCTCAGGGCCTCCTCTGGGTTCCTCTACAACCTGCTGTATTCCTAGGCCAGGTGTGACTCTCCCAAGGGGACACCGGTGACAGCTGTGGTTGTCACAACTTGGGGGACGGCCCCCTACAGTGCTGAGGCGAGAACCCTGGAGAACGAGCGTGGGAAGGGCCTGTTCCCTGCGGGCCGTGACGCGCCAGGCCCTTCACACACAGCTCGCCCCCCGCACAGGTCCACCTCCCACGCAGAGGGGAAACAGGCTCAGAGGGGGCACCCCACGCTTGCCCGAGGCCGTGCAGGGCTCATCCGGGAGGGTGGAATCCATGGTGCGAAGCTTCTTGGTCCCCCAAACATGCCCCCGTGGGGTGAACAGCCTGTGTGGCTTGGAAATCGAGGGGCGGCCTCCTGGCCGAGTTATCTTTAACCCATCACTGGCCAGCGGCAGGTAAATCAAACCGGGCAGAGCAAGTCATAACCCCCAGGCTTCGCACACTGGCTGAGAGCAGGCCGGGCGCTGCCAGCCCAGAGCCGCCGGGCGAGTGCAGTCAAGACACGCGATGCTGGCCGCGCTCAGAGCTGTTTCTGGTTCACAGAAAACTACATCCATCGACAACTTAAAAAAGGAAGAGAAGTCAGACACAGAAGGCCACACAGTGTGTGATTCCACTGATGGGAAATGTCCAGAACAGGCCAATCCACAGACACAGAGAGTGGGTTCGTGGTTGCCAGGGGCTGAGGAAGGGGTGGGGCTTCTTTGGGGAATGTTCTGGAATTAGTGGTGATGGTTGCACAGCACTGTGAATATACTAGAATCTACTAAATTTTACGGTATGTGAATTATATCTCAAATTTTAAAAAGGGAAGAACTTAAAGCAGCTGTTTTGTACAGCTGGACAGGGCATTCTGGCCACCCCCGGAAAGCTCTACAGGGATGCTAATGAGCTTTCCTCCCCCATTTCTGGATACAATGAGCCTTTACCAAGCAAGTGCCTTTGGCCCAAGAGCGTCCCAGGAACTGCGAGGTCTGGGATCAGGACGCGCTAGAGCCCAGAAGACAGACGGCCAGCCCCAGATCCACAGGATCTCAGGGGCAACACAGAGGGGCCCAGGGAGACCAACCAGCACAACCCGCTCGTTTCGAAGACAGTGAAACCCCCAAAGGTGAGTCATCTTCCCCAGCCGAACCAGTGAGCCGCTGCCCAAAACGTCAACAATGTTCTGGTTTTACAGATACTTGACAAACGGCAGCATCATTCACCACAGCCGAAAGGCGGACAGAACCCAATGTCCATGCATGGATGATGGATCAACAAACGTGAGCCATCCACAGAGCCGAGTATTATCCAGCCTTGAAAAGGAAGGACGTTCTGACACCTGCTACAACCTGGATGAACCTTAAGGACGTGATTGCTCAGTGAGATAAACCAGACACGGGACAAACACTGTCTGATTCAATTCACATGAGGTCCCTAGAGGACTCAAATCCATAGAGACAGGAAGTAAATCGTGGGGGCCGGGGCTGGGGGAGGGGATGGGGTGTGTTTAATGGGGACAGAGTTTCAGTTTGGGAAGATGAGAAAGTTCTGGAGATGGATGGTGGGGATGGCTGCACGACAATGTGAATGTGCCTAATGTCACTGAGCTGTGCGCTTAAAGATACTTAAGTTGGGAAACTTTATGGTATATCTATTTTACTGTAATTAGAAGAAAATCTGTTTTCAAAGCCCAAAGTGGTCCTCTTAGGATGTGAACCTCTGAGACCCCAGGACCCTGATCCTTTTGTACATTCTGTTCTAAATCAGGGGTCAAGGGCCACACCTGGCAGCCGCCTGTTTAGCTGAGGATGTCTTTTGCATCCCTACGTTATAGAAGTGTCTGCATAGCATGCTTGGTTTTCCTCAAGGGCCCCAAAGCCCACAGAATTTACCACCTGGGCCTTCATGTTTGCCAACCCCTCCCAGCCGACTTCTCGATCACTGAACGGGATGGAGGGGTGCCAGGGTCTCCCAGAGGGGGTCACAGATTGACACATCACATGGTAAGGTCACAGGCTGGGCAGCTGGGGCTCCCCCGAAGTGTTCCAGGCAGCACTTAGGGGCACGATCCCCCTGCCAGACCCACGGGAGCTGGTACTGGGTGACGGTGACTGAGCTTCACACTGGGCTCGAGGGTGTGTGCGTGGGGGGATCTGTTTTCCCCACAGGGAACTAACGCAGGCCCTGTGGTGGCAAGCGTTTGCTTAAGAGTAGGATAAAGAGGCAATCTGATCTTTACGTGACTGAGCTGTGAGGACGGAGGGGGTGACTCTGAGGGGACCGTCAGGGTGCAGAGAACTGAGACACGAAGTCACACCCGTTCCTGGCACACCTTCAGTTCTTCCAAGGGCCCCGGCCCTTTGTACCTCAGGGCCTTTGTATATGCTGCTACCAGCCCTCCCACCCCGACTAAACAGCTCATGTGAGGCAACCGCTACCTGGTTTCCTGGTTCCTGGCTTCTCCTGGTCTACTGACATGACCTCCTCCCGAGGGTCGGCCCCCCAAGTTGACACAGTGAGCACAGAGACCAGGGCTCCCGGAGGCGCCCTGGGGGTAACAACGGGCTCTGCAGTCTTAGCACCTGAGGTCCAGCCGTCTCCACCCGAGGCCAGCTCCACGTCGCCTCCCCACCCCTGAGCCGGGATGCTCGTGTCACGTCTGAAGGAGCCCCCGCGATGCCCTCTCTTTCCTCTTCTATAAAACGGGGTAACGGAGGCTGTTGTGAGAATCCAGCACCCCATGCGGGGCTGCTCCCCCAGGCGCTATCCGCATGGTGCGGGGGACATCACTCCTTTCGTGGGGAGTGTGCACTGTAGGGTATTTAACAGCATCCCCGGCATCCGTCCAGCAGTGTCCCCTGGGGGCAGAAGCACTCGGGGCGAGACCCCCGGGGTTAGCGATTCCACTGACCCCCGGAGGCTACGTCCCATGACTATCTGACCTCTGAGGTCCCGGGATGCTATACACATTTAAATCCACACCTGAATGGGAGGGAGGGGAGGTGACTCACACACGCTGGGGGTCACCCTGGTTTACACTGTCTGATCATCAGGGGTTTATTCTGGTGTCCAGTGTGAACAGGGATCAGACTCGATTTTTTCCCAAATAATGAATGCAGGGCCCCTCCCCCTCAGCACAGCTGACATGGGAGCTGGGTCACTCTCTGTGGGGGGCGTCCTGGGCACCATGGGGTGTGGAGCAGCCTCCCTGGCCCCCACCCCCTCGATGCCAGGAGCCCCCTTCCCCCACAGTGGTAACAATCACAAAAGTCTCCAGACGTCACCAAACCACCACCAGCTGAAAATCACTGATAAACACTAAGTGGGAAAAATAAAAGTCAGCACGGGTCAGAGTTTCTGGCCAAACGACTTGGCTGCAAACTTTCAGCAAATCCTGTGTTTGCAGAGTATTTGGGGTTTCCGGACTGCAGAAAAGCGGATGTGGGTCTGCAGCGGGGGACCCAGCACATGTTGGACACAGGCGGGCCGTGAGGACTGCCGCTCTCTTGCCTCTTGGGCGCGGAACAGCTGTCGGCCCTTCCTCGCCTTCCCGCTCCCTGCAAAGCCGGCCCAGGAATGCCAGGACGCTCTTTTCCTTGACTGCCCCTGGGCACTGGGGTCTCAGGAACAATCCCGACTTGTTGGGCTTTGGCTGCCGGACAGAATTCTCAGGGCAGGCTACTCTCTCTGCGAACAGCGAGGGCTTTGTGAGGCTCCAAAGGCACCCGGGGCGCTGGCTGCAGGTGCGGGGTGCAGGCGAGAGCCTGGCCGGGGGACAGACGCTGGCCCCGGGGTGCGGCTGCAGCGGGGGTCCCGGTGCCAGTTCCTCCCTGTGCCTTCACAACCCCCGCCGGCTCTCCGTCCACCTTTCCATTTTATCATTAAAAACACCCCAGCCTCGGGACTTCCCTGGCAGTCCAGTGTTTAGGACTCCAAGCTTCCAGTGCAAGGGGCATGGGTTTGATCCGCGGTCCGGGAACTAAGATCCCACGTGCTGGGACTTCCCTGGTGGTGCAGTGGTTAAGAATCCGCCTGCCAATGCAGGGGACATGGGTTCGAGCCCTGGGCCGGGAAGATCCCACATGCCACGGAGCAACAAAGCCCGTGCGCCGCATCTACCGAGCCTGCGCTCTGGAGCCCACGTGCCACAACTACTGAGCCCACGTGCCACAACTACTGAAGCCCGTGCGCCTAGAGCCCATGCTCCGCAACAAGAGAAGCCACCGCGATGAGAAGCCCGCGCACCGCAACGAAGAGTAGCCCCAGCTCGCCGCAACTAGAGAAAGCCCGCGCGCAGCAACGAAGACCCAACGCAGCCAAAAATAAATAAATAAAATAAAATAAATTTATAAAAAAGAAAAAAAGATCCCACATGCTGTGCAGCTCGGCCAAAAAAACCCCCAAAACACCCCAGCCTCTACTCCTTTTATTTCCCTGCTCAGAACTGATCATTCAAAGAGGCAAAAGGGTACACTCAGGAAAATGAGTGACCCAGCCCTGGAGCCCAGGAAGGAGAAGCACCCTCTTTCTGAGACTGCCCACCCCTTCCGGGGGTGCCCTGCCCCACCTCCACCCCGAATCCAGCTCTTCTCACCAACACCAGTGTGTGCAAGCTGGTCCTCTGCTTCTCCCTCCCCTCCCAGGGCACCTAGGGCTCCCAGGAAAGGGCCGTCCCAAGAGCTGGAACTCAGGCTCCAGCCCGAGCCCCACATCGCAGCCCTGTTTTCCTCTGAGAGGCTGCCAGGATGTCCTGCACACTAAAAACCCTCCACAGCCCCCCGAAACCTCCTGAGCAGGCACATGTGGCCCCTCACCAAAGCCCCTGTGCTCTGCTCAAACGCAACGCTCACCTTCCCTCCTGCCATCCAGGAACCACTCACTCCCCCTTCAACACCAAGCCAGAAGGTCAGCTCCTCAGACAGAGATGGACACCCTCTTCTTCCAGCAAAGCCCAGTACCTGTCCTGCCTCTGGTCCAGCATCTCCTACAAGGCCTTCCGACTCTTTCCTGGCCTGCCCACCCTGCACCCGACTGTGAGCCACTGGACAGATCACCTTCCCCCGGGGACCCCAGCACTCAGGGGCGTTTGGTCCACATGGACTCAGGGAAACCTTGGATCCTTGTCGTGGTCAGAGCCACGTGACCAGGTTCCTTTGGGAGGTCGTTTCTCTTGGGTCTCGGTTTCCTCATCAGCAGAGGGGATGACAAGCCTACCTACCAACTGTCCCCTTTACTCTTTCACCCTCACTGTGCATTGGCCACCAGGGCCAGCATTGGGTCTTGGCCAAAAAAAAAAAAGGAGGAACAAGTAAGACAATAGCTCTCAATCCGGGGCAGAGCTTAACCCCATTTAGAACCACTCACCCTTCCAGGAAGACTGAATTATAAACCCCTGAATGAAATCCTTGGAGTGCCCAGGACTTTCCAGGCCCTGAGCTGAGTACACATAATGGCCTATTTCAGGGGTCAGCAAACATTTTCTGAAAAGGAGAGTCAGAATGAGGACGTTCAGCTTCCCAGGCCATGGATAACATGTATGCAATCAAGTGGGCTGTGTTCCCACAAAACCTCATTCACAAAGACAGGCTGCAGGGGGATTTGGCCCCCTGGTTACAGTTTGTTTAATCTAACTCCCATTGTACAGAACAAAAAACTGAGGCTTAGAGAGATGGGGGCACCCCCCGCCAAGGGCACCCAGCTAAGATGCAAATCAGCAGTTTTGAACCTGGGCGGGCTGATTCCAGAGCCTAAACTCCAAAATACCCTTTCCTCGTCTCATAAAAGTGGGCACGCACACAAAACCTTGCACGTGATTTCTTGGGGGGTTCACACCCTCTGCCCCCTCTGAAGCCCCCTGGTGAAGAATCACTAGTCTAGGGTAGGATTTAACTTTGGCACTGTGGACATTTGGGGCCAGATCATTTTCTGTGGGGGCCGTCCTGTGCACTGAGGGGTGTGGAGCAACATCCCTGGTCCCCACCCACTTGATGCCAGGAGTGCCCCTGGTCGTGAAAGCCTCAGATGTCCCCAGACACAGCCCCGTGTCCCCTGACAGGACAAAATCCCTGGTCTAGGGAGAGAAAAGCAGACAAAAATAACCAGAGAGGCAGAAACAAAAGAAAATGGGAACATCACTCAGCGGGGATGCAGAGTGCACACGCATTTCCTGGCACCTAATAACAAAACTAGCTGTCCTCTAGAAAGCTCTTGACAAGGAGTGGGAACCTGAGTAAAGAATGTTCCACGTGTATTTAACCTCAAAATGCCTGTAAGAGGCATGTACTTCTAGAGCCCCTATTAGTAGAAGAAAAAGGCTGGTGGAGAGTGGAAGCGATCTCCCCGAGCTTACACAGCCAGAGAGAGGTGGACGAGCTGGTCCTCAACCCCAGATTTCTCCCACCTCCAGCACAGTAGGCAGAGGCCCTCCGTGTGAAATCAGACTAACCGCTGCTGATCCCTTTGAGCTCCCACTTCGCGCTGGGGGCCCTGCAACTTTAATCCTCCCGGGAAGCCTCCCACCCCAGGCAGGGGCGGAGACGACACCCATTTTACAGAAGGGGAAACTGAGGCTCCGAGAAGCCAAGAGGCTGGCCAAGGTCACCCAGGTAGAGAGTGGCGGGGCCGAGACAGGAGTCCCGACTTGAACCACACGAACGGGGGACCCGATTCAAAAGGACCGTGTTTCCGGGAAGCAGTAGACACCCAGCAAGCGCTCACTACGTGCGGGGCGCTTTGCCTCCCGCTGTCCACCCGCCGGCCTGCGAATCCGCATTTCCCGGGCCTGGGGTCTGAGGGAGGGAGACCCGGGCCGGCGAGGGCCTGCCCGACGCCGTCCGGCCTCAGTTTCCCCTCCGCACCGCCCACTCATAGTACCCCGCGGATCGCGGCGACCCCGGCCCCACACCGACGTCCTCTTACGGGGCCCGGAGCCCTGGGAGCCCCAAGAGCCCCGAACCGCGGACCTCAGGCCCGCCGGACTCAGCGCCGAGCCCCCCACTCACCTCTCAGGCAGCAGAACCCCGACCCACCGACGGCTGCGCCTGCGTACCGCGGCCCCGCCCGGTCCCGCCCCCCAGCTGCGACGCCTGCGCAGAAGGAGCCAGCACCCGCGGGCTTTCATTCTGCGCAGGCGCACCAATTATCTAGGCTGGCTTTAGGGGGGAAGTGACGCAATTTAGAGGCTGGGACAAGCTGGTCGTTAGGGCAACTGACCTCTGCGACCGAACGGAGGGCGGAAATCAGAACTGACTAGTCCTCTACAGCCGGAATGGAGCGGTGCATGGTGGGACAGTGGGGGACTCTTGTGGGTTGGCGGAGCCGTCATGTGGTGCAGAGTCGGCCACGTGGTGCAGCTGTGTTTGGGTATCTGGCGCCCAGAGTACTACAGGCGTTCTTTGAACATATTTGTTCATTTATTCGCCCACCCATTCACCTACAAGTGCGTTCTTTCATTTATTCAATCCATAAGAGTAAAATAATAGAGATATTTGTTTACAGCAGATGTCTAATAGTCGAAAAATATTTATTGCACACCAACTATAATGGCCAGCAAAATGTTTGCTCTCATTACCTTGTATTGGGGTAGACGGACTATAAACTAGTAAACTAGTACATAAATGAACAAATTTTACTTAATGGCAAGCGCTATGAAGAAAAAGTGGGGTGCTGTGATTGTGATGGGTGGGGGTAAGTTGGCTGGGATGGTTAGGGAAGGCCTCTCTTTCACACGTGCATTTGCAGAACGGAAGGAAAGCATTCCAGGTACAGGAAACAGCGAAAATGAAGAGTAACAGAATTAAACTTGATGTCCTCAAGAGAGAAAAAACCTAGGGTGGGTAACGAGAAATTCCCTAGTAAATTAGCGTTAAAGTTGCCAGAAGCGTTCTCCTAATACATTTTTATCCTACTTAAAACGCATGCACACTTAACACCCTGGGTTATTTTCATTTCATTTCTTTTGCAGAAATGAAGGAGGTGGGTTTTGGGGCCGGTTTAATTCTCATAATTTTTTCTTTCTGGGTACTTTAGACGGTTCAAGGTTTTGTTTTAACCGACAACCCTAGATATAGGTCAGGTAACTGCACTGTTCCAAAACACCTGTTGTTTGAAGTCCTGGATCCGTTCACTGAAGCTTTCTCAATGATACTTGCTTACATTTCTGTTTTTTAAATAAATGTGTGTTTAATTTAATTGACCAACTGGATTCAGCTAACATATGTGGCGCACCATCTCTGTTCATTAGATGCTAGAAGCTGGCCAGGATGCTAGGAATGGGATAAGAGCCTGAGATATGGGAAGCGACCACGGAGGACCTTAAATGAGGGAGAAAACTTGTAAAACTAGCCAGATACCCAACAAAGGTAGAAAGGAGGCAAGTACAAATTAATACAGGAGCTAGAAGCCCAAGGGAACTACTGGCAGAGAGAACCTAGCGAAGGCTCCAGGGCGCCAGCTGTGTGGGTTTCCATGGAAACGCCTCTCCCCCCGCCTCCCCGAAGGCTCTGCCCTCTCACCACTGAGAGCCAATGACGGGCGGGGGTGGTTCCAGCGCATGCTCAGGATGAGTCAGCGCCTGGGCGCGCAGCCTCGGGTTGTGGGTGGAGCTGGGGTGCGCGTGCGCCCTGCCGTCTGGCGCACGCGTCTCCCAGCATTCAGTTGGTGCGCGGGCGGTGGGCACTTCAGTTCTGTAGGCTTTGGCGGCTGAGTGGATGGAGGCTGCCGGCCGCTACGCCGACGCAGGCCAGGTGGAGGGAGAGGTCGCCGGTGCACACCCGCCAGCCATGAAGCCCCCCGCAGGTACCGGCCGCCCATTGGTGTGGCCCCGCTCGCCGGACCCAGGAGCCGCGCGCCCCCTCCCTCGTGGTGGCCCCTGGGGCCTAAGAGCGGAGCCCAGTGACTCTCGAGTGACCCGGGCCCAGGCAGGGGAGGGGGGGGGGTCAGCGAGCCCGGAACCCCGACCCCTCGGTTGCCGAATAAATTAACAACTTTTCCAGCGCTTCACTCATTCGGCAAACTCCGTGTCACTTCTGCTGAGGATGGGTCTGGCCCTGGGGTGGACTCTGAGGGAGTTCTAGACGCAGTTCCAGAGCCGGAGACGGACGTTCAACAGGCAAAAATTAAGCAAGGGCTTTAGACAGTGGTGCCCCGGTGCCGGGGCTGGTGGTGCTTCTTTAGGGAGGGCGGTCCTGGAGGGCTTCTCGGAGGAGGTGGCATTTCATTCAGCCTGGACCCCGTGGGGAGAAGCAGCTGTCCTGCGGGAGGAGCGTCCCAGGTGGTGGGAATCGCGAAGGCAAAGGCGGGGAGGCAAGCGCACCAGTAGGGCGTTTGGAGAGCAACAAGTCATTTTAGCTGGAACACAGCTAGGAGTCCCTTTTATGGGAAGCACAAAGGGGCGCTATGGAAGGGTTTTCATTTAGGGGAGCGATGCCACCCGCATACTGTATTTTAGAAAATCGCCCAGGATGTTGAGTGGTGCCTCCTGGAATTTTCTCTTGCCCACCTATCCTCGCTCTGTTCTTTCTGCAGCTCATTGTGATGATGATGATAATAATTGTATTAATAATGATAATCATAATTATGGTTATTCAGGCCTCAGGGAGGCAGGAATGTTGTCTGCCTTGTTTGCTGCAGGATTGTTAGCTCAGAGATCTGGCACGTAGGTGACAATCAGTAAGTATTTATGAAAGGAATGTGCCTGCTCCAAGTTTTCAAATCCTAGTTCCTCCAAAAGATTTTCCCGACAATTCCACCTCACTCGGATCTCCTGCCTTTCCTGAGCTCCTGGAGCCCTTCTTTACCACCAGATTTAATGCAGACTCACAGACCCTCTTGTGCAGTTCTTGAAATCCAAAATATTCTGCAAAGATATTCTCTAATTTGAAGCAGTCATTTGGCCAGAAAAATCGAACCTCTATTGAGGTGAAGAGGCTCCCCCCGCCACTTAGTGTGTATCAGTGGAAGTAAGCTGCCCGACTTTGAACCCCACCTCTGTCGCTTGCTGCCTGTGGCATCATGGCGAGCTCAGGATTCCCATCTGTAAAGTGGAGCTACATAGGATGCAGAGTACAGAACTGCCTGAGAGTTCAGTGAGGTCAAAACACCCTGGAACACACAAGAAGGTTTTCAAGTGACAGCTGTTGTTTTTCTTTTAATTAATTAATTAATTTATTTATTTTAGGCTGCGTTGGGTCTTCGTTGCGGTGCGCGGGCTTCTCATTGTGGTGGCTTCTCTTGCTGCGGAGCACAGGCTCTAGGCGTGCGGGCTTCAGTAGTTGTGGCATGCGGGCTTCAGTAGTTGTGGCACACGGGCTTCAGTAGTTGTAGCGCACAGGCTTAGTTGCTCCGCGGCATCTTCCTGGCCCAGGACTCAAACCCGTGTCCCCTGCATTGGCAGGTGGATTCTTAACCACTGCGCCACCAGGGAAACGCGACAGCTGTTGTTATAGGACCACAGTCGTGTTTCCAAAAACTCCTGGGGCTAGAGACGTCACAGTAATCAGATTTCCCCCTTTTAGAGGAGTAATACAATACAGATGTTCCAGGTTCCATTCAGGGAGGTTGGGGGTACCACCCTGCAGTCCAGTTATTCTTTCAGTGAAACGCAGGTATATGCCAGATGTCCCGCTCAGCACCGCTGACTTCGGGGGCGGGGCCTCTCCTGGGGGCGGTCCTGGCTGCTGTGGGGTGTTGAGCAGCACGCCTGACCTTGCTGAGGAAGAAGCATCACTCCCTAGTGGTGACAACCACAGACGTCCCCAGACATCCCCCAGTGTCCCCTGGGGGCAGGATCACCTTGTGCTCTAGAGAGCCGATCGCCCTGTGCTTCCCCAGAAAGCCCTGGGGCCTCGCCATCTGCTCCGGGAAACAGTGGACTCTCCCCGGGCTGTTACTCTGACCCTGATTCCGAGCCTGAAGCAGACACGCCGGGTGTGGGGTTATGTTTTCTGGGTCCAGCCTGTGCAGGAGACGCCCTGGACGTGGCGGCACCGTGCTCGGCCGTGAACTACCTCCGGTGGGACCTGAGTGCCCAGCAAATCGGGGAGCTCACCACCAAGCTCATCGAGGAGACCAAGCGCGTGTACGACCACGTGGGCTCCCAGGAGCTCCAAGACGTGTCCTACGAGAACACGCTCAAGGCACTGGCCGACGTGGAGGTGTCCTACACAGGTGAGCTCTGCCCAGACCGGGCGACACTACCTCCTCCCCGGGGGCCCGGTGGAGAAAGGCAGCCCGGGCCGGCCAGCTTGCTCTGTCCCCGAGGGCCCAGAACGGCAGCGTCAGACAGTGTCTGCCAGCTCTCCTCTCGGGGAGCCGGCTCACGTGCCAGCCTTGAAACTGGAGCCCCTTCTCACCCCTGCCCGTGTGCCTGCCCCGGGGTCTGTTTGTTTTCTCTGAGCCTCTGAACTTGGTCCCCTTTGGTTTTCTCCTCCCACGGTGTCCTGGGTCCCCTGATACCCTGAGGCGTCCTCATCGCCACCCAGTGGGTCCTTCCCTCTTCTCCTCCACGGGGTCTGTCTGCTGCCTTTGTATGTCAGATACACAGCTCGCCTCCCAGAGCCCCCTCTGCAGAGCTTGATGAGGCAGAGAACTCTGAGCCGAGGAGACCCCCTGTGCCCGGATCTCTAGAACAGCTGTTTTTCTGGGAACCGTCTAGAATCCCTGAGTTCCAGCTGCGGGATTCTCACATGTTCCTGACGCCTCGCCGTGCAGGGTGTGCTTGCCCCTGGCCTGCAGGCCTATACTCCAGAGGATCCGCCCTGGGGGGGCCCAGTGTGCCTTGGGCCCAAGGGTGAGGGCTGCGGCTCAGGCAGCGGATGAAGAGCCCGCAGGCCGGCTCTGCCCCCTAGTCCCCTGCTCTGGCGGGGGCGGGGGAGGGGGTGGCGGGCTCAGTCTCCCCTCTCATCTGTGGCAGGAGGCTCTGGAGTGTGGATGATGCAAATTCCCACCTCGGGAGGGACCCTGCCAGACGTGATTTGGTCTCTCCTACTCCACTTCTGTGGCCTTTTCTTTCTATCTCTCCTCAGTACCCTGAGTAATTTTAAAGAAAACTAGAATTGGACCACGGCACTCCCCTCGACCAACTCCGGTGCCTTCCCACTGCCCTGGGGGTGAAGGTGGGAGCCCTCGACGTGGCCTCTGGGGCCCGGCCACGTGCCGCCTTGCCCCTCGTCCTGCGCCCCATCTGGGGGCTTCGTGCCAGCCGGGGAGCCCCTCCCCTCTGCTTGGCTGGGCGTCGGGTTCTTTGAGCACAGATTGAGCTCCGCCCCGGCGCCCCTTCCTGTGTCCCCCCTCCCCACACCAGCCACCTGGACTAATCCCACACTCTGCTGTTTCGTTGTCATACTCAGTGCAATCACAGCCTGCAAATCCCAAACGGACAGAAAAGGCTGTTTCTGTCCTTTTCGTGGCTTGCTCTCGGGCCACCGGCATCAGACCCGCCCAGAGCCCCACTGTGTTTGGTCTAGTCAGCTTAGCCGGTGACTGCCCTGCAGAGGTTTCCACGCTGCAGCTGACCCACCAGACCTGGGCCATCTCGGTGGCCTGGAACTATGGAAGCCACCAAACTGTGATGTTAATTCAGGTCTCCCCCATGCAAAGTATATGCTTTTTTAAACACTGCTGTGTTGAGACAGAATTCACATACCATGTAATCTGCCCACTTAAAGCATAGATGTCATTGGTTTTTAGCGTATTTAGCATATCCAGCCTTCACCACTATCCAATTGTAGAACCTTCCATCACCCCAAAAAGAAGCCCCGTCCCCATCAGCAGTCACCCCCTGACAACACTAACCCACTGTGTCTGTGGATCTGCCTGTTCTGGACGTTTCCCATCAATGGAATCACACACTGTGTGTCCTTCTGTGTCTGGCTTCTCTCACTGAGCATCATGTTCTCAGGGTCTGTCCACGTGGCAGCAAGTGTCGGGACTTCACCCCTTTTCTCGGCTGAGTGATGCTCCCATGTGTGGAGGGACACGTGTCCAGTCATCTGCTGATGGTGTCTGGGTCGTGTCCACTGTTCGGTTACTACGGATCATGCTGCTGTGATGGCGTGTGTAGAAGTTTTGGGTGGAGGATGTTCCGTTACTCTCGGGTGTGCACCTGGGGGGGGGGGGTGGGTCTGCGGGTCACGTGGTGACTCAGCTGAAGCGTGTGCTTTCACAGCCGCCACACCACGTCCTGTCTCACGAAGCGTACACGTGTGCTGTGAAGTATAAAATCTTTGGTGAGCTGCAGCGTAGCCATGGGCAGCCGTGGCTCTTTTCTGGCACTGCGTCCCTTTGTCCTCTTCTGGTCTCGTTCTGCTCCCTGTTCCGGTCCCTCTTGGCTTGGGGTGTCCTGAGCTGAGTTCCTTCCCTTTTGGACTGTGAGTCCCCAAGGACGGGGGTAATTGCTCATCTCTAGCCTGGGGCTGGCACCCACCCGTTTCCACCCGGGGCCGTTTTCACACCTGTCCTGTCGTCTCCCCGTTTCAGTTCAGAGGAACATCCTTGACTTCCCCCAGCACGTCTCCCCATCCAAGGACATCCGGACAGCCAGCACGGAGGCAGACAAGAAGCTGTCCGAGTTCGACGTGGAGATGAGCATGAGGCAGGACGTGTACCAGAGGATCGTGTGGCTGCAGGTGAGCGCGCGGTGGGGCGTCTTCAGACTGGGTCCTTACGCTCCCCAGGCTTTACGAGGTGTCAAGCTGGAGGGGGCCCCGCAGGTGGGCAGTGGGCACCACGGGCTGTGCGCCGGGCCTGGGGAAGGTGGTGAGTTTCACGGTGGGGCCATTGGACCACAGCAGACGACGTTAGAAACGTGACAAAGATGAGTGGGAGGGAGGAGAAGAAGCATAAAATGCCTTCCCGGGTCCACAAGTCACCTCACTTTCCCGACCTTGCTGGGGACACCTAGAGGGGACGTCCAGTCTCCAGCGTGAAGTGAGGGACGAGTAACAGGTGTGTGCACTTCCTGCCTTCCTGTGGATGCTCCGTGCAGCCGGCCGAGCACTGCTGCCTGTGTCGGGGGGACCACAGATACTTCTCACGTGGCTGGTGGGTGGTTCTTAGAACCCACTGATGCGTATCCCTCGGGACCAGGGGAGGCCCCATGGGTGCTTTGTGCAGACACGAGGACGGGGGCCTCTGAAAGCGCAGGCAGTGCTTCTTTTAACAGAAGTTTTCACTGACAGAATTAATTGTAGGTTTACGTGCAGTTGTAAGAAATGATTCAGAGCGGTCCCGGCTACTTTGCCCCGTTTTCCCCCTTTTGTGAGAGTAAAGTCAGCGTCCCAGCAGGATCCTGACGTTGACACAACTGCCCCTGTCATCCACTGCCCTGGGAAGGTCCCCAGCGGCTTTCGGTCTGGGGCTCTTCCCAGTCAGGCGAGCATTTGTGTACAGCTTCTGTGTGGACTTCAGTCTCCATTTCCCCGGGGTAAGTGCCCATGACGGCGGTTGCCGAGTCCTGCGATGGCTGCTTTGTTAGGAAGTTTTGCTTTCTAGGAAACTGGCCAGCTCCTTTCCAGAGTGGCTGCACTGTGTTCCGCTCCCTCCAGCGACGACTCCCCTGTTCTCTGCTGCCTCGC
This sequence comes from Balaenoptera physalus, assembly GCF_965194825.1. Lineage (NCBI taxonomy): Eukaryota > Metazoa > Chordata > Mammalia > Artiodactyla > Balaenopteridae > Balaenoptera > Balaenoptera physalus. The sequence continues at coordinate 1,024,753 of NC_138890.1, read as the reverse complement.
CAGCACTGGGCACCGTCTCGATGTTTTGCTGCGAGCAGAACTTTGGTTATCTTGTTCTAGGAGAAGGTACAGAGTGACTCGCTGAGGCCAGAGGCGTCGCGGTACCTGGAGCGGCTGATCAGGCTGGGCAGGAGGAACGGGCTCCACCTGCCCGAGGAGACGCAGGAGGTGAGCGCCTGGCTTGGGTCCCGCGCGCCGGCCTCTGCCCATCTCTCTGCCGCCTCAATCCCAGGAGGGAAGGTCCACGTGGACCAGCGCTCCCTCTGCACCTGCTCTGCCCTCGGTCCTCAGGGTCACAGGGCTTCCCCAGGGCACAGGCGGCGTGGGCCCCTCCCTGCATCCCACCCCAGCCCCGCCTCATCCGGGCCCTCCCCACCACCGTGGCTTTGTTGGGAGGGTCTCAAGGAAGGACCCCCCCTCCTCCGAGCCCACTCCACCCTCAGCCCCCGCTCCCACAGAGCTTCCGTCCCGACGCCAGGCCCGTGAGGCTCCCACAGCAGCAGCTCTGTGACTGCCGGGTTTCTACAGTTCAGTTCAGACTGCATCTACCCAGAGTCAGAGCCCGCGGGTCAGGGCTCGGCCCACGCCAGCCACGGGTCCACGTCGTCTTCTGCGCTTGTGGCCGACAGGCTGTGTCAGGAGTTCCCACGCGCCCACCCCGAGTTCTGTTCGTTGGCTAGCGCGGCCCCCAGAACACAGGCACCCAGTCCACAGACTAGACCACCAGGTTTTTATAAAGGAACAGCCGGGTGGAAGGAGGAGGTGGGAAGGCGTGGGGTGGGGCTGGGGCTTCCAGGCCCCCTACAGGCACCCACCCGGCAGCTCTCTGAACCCCGAGTTTACTGAGATTTTGTTCCATGAGCACGATTACATCGTTGGCCATGGGCCACTGATTCACGCTGCAACCCCTGTCCCTCTCCCCTCCCAGGAGGTGGTCAGGCAGTGGGGCTGTAAGATGCAACCCGTCCTGTGGCTTTAGGTTTAGGAGCTGTGTGCCAGGACTGGGGACCAAGACCCAACCCGTTTCTCCCGTAATTCACAGTGCAGCTCCCACTGGGCACGGAGGCTGGGGGCGACGGGAGGCTGAAGAGCATGGCGTCCGCCTTCACCCCCTCCCTCCTCTCTGGGCTGAGCCCTGCGGCCGCGCGGGTTTCCAGTGGGGCCCCCCCCCGGGGGGCCTGTCCCTTCAGGTCCTCCCAGCTGCCTGACACCCCTCTGCCCCCAGCGTGGACCCCAGAGCCCTCAGCTCTTCCCACTCCTGGTCCAGCAGGACGGGGTCCCTGCGGCACCCTGGACAGGCGGGCGATGGGCAGCCCGGCCCCTCCCGGGAGGCAGCCCCGTGGGGTGGGGAGGGGGGCAGGCACTGCGAGCCACCCATGGTCAAGAGCGTCACCTCGGTGGGCGGCATGGGCGCCGTGGCTACACGCATCTTGATGGCCGGGATCAGACCCAGCTCTGCCACCAACCGGCTGGGTCCCCGGAGGCTGGTCACTGGACCCCGTTGTCCCTGTTCACCATCTGCAACGTGCGTGACCCGAGGACCCCCTCACAGGTGGTGACCGAGTCGGTTTGTGTGGAGGACAGAGAACAGTGAGGCCAGCAGATCAGGAAAGAGCTTGTCGCTCATGGTTCTGGGCAGGGGCACGCCTCGTCACGTAGGGCCTCCCGGGAGCACGAGGGTTCAGCAGGAATGAAGGGACGGGTGGCTGGGGACAAGAGCATGAGGTGTGGGTCCCCGGGAAGGAGCAGGCTCAGGATCGGCTAGAATGACCCCGGGGCTCCGGGCCTCTCCAGGGTGACGAGGGCAGGGGGACGGTGGCCCCGAGTGTGGGAGCCCCGTACAGAAGGGGCTGGGGTGCAGCCCTGCGCTGGCTGGTTTGCGTCAGAAAGTGAACGACGCGGTGAACGCGGGTACCAGGCCCGACCCAGGGCTCAGCGACAGCTTCGGCCGGTGCTGTGCCTTGTGGTGGAGGAAACCGGGACTCGGAGGACTGTGGGACTCCAGCCTCCAGGGTGGTCCCGGGCACGTGGGCCCCGAAGTCCTGCGCAGCGGCAGGCACGTGGAGCTTCGAAGCTGGGGGAGGTGAGGGTGTGGACACTGGGGCTGCGCAGACGGCCTTGACACTTGAGAACCACTGGCCGGAGGGACCACGGGGAGGAGGGCGCCCAGGAGAGGCGGCCTGCTGGCGCGGGGCAGGGTCCTGAGCGCCGCCCCGCCCTCCCAGGGCACCCTGTGCTCCTGCCCAGTCATGGCCCGTGGGGCCGTGAGGCTGCAGGGAGGCCAGTGCCCGGCACAGCGCCTGCTGCCCGCAGAGGCCTGGCGTCCCTCGGGCTGGTTCTGAGCCAGGCGTGCCTGACGAGCCCCTGCTCCTGGCAGAGCCAGCGGGCATGCTCCCCCAGCGCCCCTCCTGTCCTCCGACAGGCACGTCTGCTCAGCCCAGGAGCGGGGCCGGGCGCGCTGAGTCCTGTGCCGGTCAGGGGGTGCAGCCTGGGCAGGTCCTCGAGGCGCCCTGCCTGCTGCTGCCCCGGCAGGGGCCCCGGGGAGCCGGTGCCTTCCTCTGCGCCCCACGTCACTCCCTCCCCCAGGCTGGTCCATTTCTCCCTGTTTCTGAAAGCCAGATAGACCCTGAAGGGACAGAAACTTAGCTCCGTTGAAATGGCTGAAACTTAGGCTGTCACCTTGGGGTAACTCCTGAGGAGGGTCCTAACAGGACCCGAGGTCCTTTCTCTCCCATCTCCCTCCTCTCATCCGCCTCTTTTCCCTTAACCTGCCTCCATGCCCCCGCCCCCCGATCTCACGGCCGTCTTCTTCCTTCAGAAAATCAAGAGCATCAAGAAGAAGCTGAGTCTCCTGTGCATCGACTTCAACAAGAACCTGAACGAGGACACGACCTTCCTGCCATTCACGCGCGAGGAGTTGGGTGCGTGCGGGCCCCACAGGGTGGTGGAGAGGCATCTGTGTGCCCCTGACCCCCGGGAGGGCCTTCTTCCGCTGGGGCACTCAAAGTGTTTGGTTCCCAAGGTTCTGGATCCTTCCTTGGGGACGGTTGCGGTCTGTCTACCGAGATTCTGCCCCAAAGGGAGTTGTCCGCCGAGACCCCACCCCCACCCTGCTCTCTGTGATGTTTCTTTAATCTTACAGGGTCCTCCCCAACCTGATCAGCGTGGGGTCTTGAAGGGCTGAGGCCTGGGCGGCTTTTTCAACTTCTGCCCTCTTCCTCGAATGCTTTATTTTGAAAACTTCACACCTGTAAGGAAGTGGCAAGAATAGCACCAGGGAGACCCCGTGTGCTCCCCAGGCCCGGCCTCCCTGCGTGGATGCCGTGTGTGCTGTTCCTGAACCGGGGCCTCCGGACACGTCTCTAGGAGCAAGGGTGCCTCCTGAGTCCCTGGGTGCAGGCACCCCTCGGGAAGCAGAGCGTGGAGCGGTACCCCCAGCCGTCCCGATGGCAGTCTTTACGTTTCTGGCCCCATCTGGCTTGAGCCAGGCCTCAGGCATCGCATTTAGTTCCTGTCTCTCCAGGCTCCTTCCCTGTTGATCGGTTCCTCAGCCTTTTACAAACTTGCTTCCGTCTTGCCCACGTTGATAGTTTTGCAAAATCTAGGCCAGGTGGGCAGCGGCCTGTCGCCTCTGCCCAGGGTTCAGATGGGGCTGAGCATCCGCACCGGTCTGTGTAACAGGCTGTTGCATAAGATGTGACACCTCGTTTGCCTCTGGGCGGCTGGGTTTTGGGGACACCCATGGATGCACGCTGACCCAGGCAGGTTCTTCAGGTCCATCACGCCAACCTCTGCTGCCCTAACTTCTGGTCCCCAACCCCCTGTCCTGGGCAGCAAGACCCACTTGGCTCCTGGCGTTCACGGGCCAAAGGGTGGTCCCAGGCCTCTGGAAACTGACAGCTGAATCTGCTGGCACAAGCTGTCCTGTGGGGCTGCTTTTCCCCCCATCTGTCTAGCCCAGGGGCCCTGCTGTCATGGCCCAGCCTCCCGGGTGAGAGGGTGAACCCCAGCTCCGTGGAGCAGACACTCAGAGCCCCGGTGACCTGTCTCACAGGGCTGGGGTGGCGGCTGGACATGTGTGGCCAGCCTGGTGGGGTTTGACCCCGTCTGCAGTTTCAGTTCCAGCTGAGCAGGAGCCTTGCTGGGTTATTTTCTCCTGGTTGTGGAAGGATCCCTGGTGTCATTTTACAGAAACATAGATGGTGTGTTCTTTCTCTGTTTTCTCCCTGCTTCCTGTCCTCCCTCTCTCTCCCTCTCTTCCTCTCTCTCTCTGCCTCTCTCCTTCTCCCTCTCCTTCCCTCCCTCTCTTTCTCTACCTCTATCCCTCTCCCTCCTTCCCCCTCTCCTCCCTCCCTCCCCCTCTCCTTCCCTCTCCCTCCATTCCCCTCCCTGCCTCCCTCCCTCTCCCCCTCTCCCCCTCTCCCTCCCTTCCTCTCTCCATCTCCCTCTCACTCCCTCCCTCTCTTGAGAGAGTCATATATACACATAACACTTTGGTTTCTTTCCCTAAATCTCAGTCCTAAGGCAGTTTCCTCTAGGCGTCTTCTCTGTAAAGGCGCCATTCTCCGTTCATAGTCAATCGCTTCTCCAGAGAAGCTTGGAGGTTGGCTCCTCTCATTTGTTTTCACCCACTAGTTCTGTGTAATCTCTTAGTTTGTATCTTCTTGTAAGTCAGAACTCACCCCCCCTGCCCTGCCCCGTCACCCAGTACTTGCCGACCAATGTCTTTGTATCTATGGGCTTCCAGGTCCTGGTCTTTCCGGCGGGGTACGGTCCCCTGCTGTCATCACTTACTTAGATGCTCATTGTCCCAATGTGGCCTCGAGGAGCCCCTTCAAGTGGACGTGTCCCTGTGATTCTTCAAGTACCTGCTATTTGACACGGGGTGGGCCGGGCTCACTTTGTCCTCTCCCTGGCCCAGCCCGGCCTGGCCCTGGCAGGATAGTCAGAACCAAGGTCTGGCTGCTGGCTGTGCTCCCAGATGCTGGGAGCTGCTGCTTCTAGGCCCCCTCAGCTGACGAGAGCTGTGTGCACACACGCGCGCAGACACACACCCATGAGTGCCTACCGGTGCCTTCAGCTCAGGTCGAGCACCTTAGATTCGCCTCGTGGCGCCCCTTCCATGCTTTCACCACCTTGTCCAACAGTGAGAACCGGCTCCTGGATGAGCGTGAGGCTGAGAGAGAGTCACAGGGTCTTCCGGTCCCAGTAGGGAGGAAGAGCCGGTTCGGGGCGAGGGCGGCTCTCCCTAAGCTGTTTCTTGTTGGGTTAGGGTTCGAGTCACGGGCACACCTGTCGGGGCCCGCCGAGACGACCCACCTGAGGGGGATCCTCTGGGGTTCCTCCACCCCTCCCTCGGCTCCCAGGCCCCAGGGCTGAGCTGGGTGGCGAGGGTTCCGAGTGAACTGGCCTCTGAGGTCGGAGCCGGGGCATGAGGGGCGGTAGCCTTGCATCGCCCAGGCTGTGAGACACAGGTCCCTGGAGGTTTTAGTCTGAGGGCGATGCACCCAGGTCTCCACGCTAGGAGGACAGGCCAGGTTGGAGGCCAGCCATTGCAGCAGTGCTGGCAGCTGGGATGGGGCGGGGGCACCGCCCAGTCAGGGCTGCCTGGCGGTTTCTGCCTTCCACTGGTGCCATCCACCCAGAAAGGACACAGAGGAGACGGCAGCCCATGCCATCCCGGGGTGGACGCCGTCCCGGGCTGGAGCCTATCCTGGGGCGGATGCTGTCCCAGCCTGGAGCCTGTCCCGGGGTGGACACTGTCTTCGGGTGCAGGCTGGCCTGGGTGGAGCTGAAAATAGCTTTTCCTCCCCGAGGGCATTCTGATGAGGAGAGCAGCAGTTGTCTGAGGCGGGAGAGCCCTCGACTTGGCTCCTTTGGGTGCAGAGGTGGGAAGTGGGCGTGTGGGTGGGCCGCAACGGGCACTGTGTTCCCTGCTGGCTCCCGTTCCTCGCTTCCCACGCGGGAGGGACGCCCTCCCTTCCCACCTCGGTCGGGCAGCCCGCGGGTCCTTTCAGAGCCCCCGGATTTGGCTCCCACAGGAGGCCTCCCTGAGGATTTCCTGAACTCACTGGAGAAGACCGAGGACGAGAAGTTGAAGGTCACCCTCAAGTACCCGCACTACTTCCCCCTCCTGAAGAAATGCCACGTGCCCGAGACCAGGAGGAAGGTGGAGGAGGCCTTCAACTGTCGGTGCAAGGAGGTGCGGAGCCCGCCTCTGCCGGCTCAGTGCCCGGAGGGGCCCCATGAGCTCGCCCTGCCCCTAGCAGGTGTCCGGGGGTCTGGCTCCGTCCCCCAGGCCCCCGGGGCAGGAGTCTGAGCCTTTTCTTCCTGAGCTCGCCCTTCTGCTCCCTCGCTCTCGAGCCTTAGCCTCAGGTCCTCTCCCTCTGGGGTGTTGCCGGATACATACCCGAGGAGCTCGGATTCGCAGATGTCCCCCCCGCATCCCCTCTCTGTGCCTAGCATGTGGGCTGGGCCTTCTCGCTGTGGCCCGGGCACGGCCTTGACATTCAGACATTGGTTCCGGCATGGACACTTGTGTTTGGTCCATACCGCGTGTGGCTGCAGTCTGTGCTTCTCCCGTTTAACATCTTCAGTAGATGGGGGCTGTGCATGAGCCCTTCATCTTCCCCGCAGACACCACTGGTGCTTGCTCGGCCTCGCGGGGATGCGGGGGGCATGGGGGACAGTCCTGTGTCCCCACCTTCTCGAGCTGCAGACAAGCCACGTTGGTCCTGTGGTGACTGGGGGCTCCCAGGAGAACCCCACCGCAGAACCGGAGAGGTGGCCCCAGAGAAGGAGGTGTACGCCTGGGGCCGGGCCTCAGCGGCGAGCCCCGGGCCACCTGCGGCAACAGGCATTTCACCGTCCAGGGGCTGGGTGTTTGGGCGCTGTGGGGATGAGCTACTGTCTGCACGGCAGCCGAGTTTGTATTGTTGAGCCTGGGAGGCCCCTCGGGGGCTCCTGGAGAGCCTGGCCGCATTGCTACCCACCCTCAACCTTAGAGCCCGTCACGGTTCACACCCTTTTGGTTCCAAAGGACCTGTGTTTATAAAGACCACGTGGTAGGACAGCACCAAAGTGCCTAGAAATCTGGGCCAGGAGGAGGAGGGAGGGGGATTGGCTGTGCCTGCCAGCAGCCTGATAGCCCTGCCCGCCCGCAGAGACCTGGCCCGGGGCCCTGCGGGGAGGGCATGGCCCACGGTCCCCAGCGCCGGCCCTCTCTGGGTTCCAGGAGAACTGCGCGATCCTCCGGGAGCTGGTGAGCCTGCGGGCCCAGAAGTCCCGCCTGCTGGGGTTTAGCACGCATGCTGACTATGTGCTGGAGATGAACATGGCCAAGACCAGCCAGGTGGTGGCCACTTTCCTAGGTAACCCCGCCTCCCCCTGGGGCCCAGTGGGGAGCGGGGTCAGGCGGACCTTGACGTGGTGCTGCCCTGAGACCCCACTGTGTCAGCCCCTGCGGGTCGCCTTCCTGGACCCTTCATTCTGCCTCGAGGGGCACGGGGTGGGGGGCGGCTGGGGGGCTGCCACAGGGACGTAGCTGAGCCTCTCCCCTCCGCCCGCAGATGAGCTGGCCCAGAAGCTGAAGCCCCTTGGGGAGCAGGAGCGGGCCGTGATCCTGGAGCTGAAGAAGGCCGAGTGCGAGAGGCGGGGCCTGCACTTTGACGGGCGCATCAACGCCTGGGACATGCGCTACTACATGAACCAGGTGGAGGAGACGCGCTACCGCGTGGACCAGAACCTGCTCAAGGAGTACTTCCCCATGCAGGTGGTCACGCGCGGGCTGCTGGGCATCTACCAGGAGCTGCTGGGGCTGACCTTCGACCTGGAGGAGGGCGCCACCGTGTGGCACGAAGACGTGACGCTCTACACGGTCCGGGACACGGCCTCGGGCAAGGTCATCGGCAAGTTCTACCTGGACCTCTACCCTCGGTGTGTGCTTGGGGGTATATGTCGGCCATGGGCCGGGGATCCTCTGCGGAAGCTGGGCCTCACCCCGCGTCCCTCCCCAGGGAAGGGAAGTACGGGCACGCGGCCTGCTTCGGTCTGCAGCCAGGCTGCCTGCGGCAGGACGGGAGCCGCCAGATCGCCATCGCGGCCATGGTGGCCAACTTCACCAAGCCCACGGCCGACACGCCCTCCCTGCTGCAGCACGATGAGGTGGAGACCTACTTCCACGAGTTTGGGCACGTGATGCACCAGCTGTGCTCCCAGGTGGGTGCGGGCGCTGGGCTGCGGGCAGGAGCGGGGGAGGGCCCGGGCGTGCATGGTCCTCAGGCATGTCCTCGCCGCGGGATTCTTCAGCTGACGTCACCCCGGACGTGGCGACGCCCTCGGTGTCAGCTTCCATCATCAAACCCCATGCACTGGGCACGTAAACAACGGAAATGGATGTCCTGGAGGTTCTGGAGGCTGGAAGCCACTGATCAAGGTGTCAGGGCTGGTTCCCTACATGTTAAATACATGTACTCAAGAGTTGCCTTTAAAAAAGACAAAAGAAAAGAAAGGAACGTTGCCTGCAAGTCTGGTGACAGCCAGTGATGAGAACCAGAGGGAAGGCTCTGGGGCGGGGAACGCCGCGCCCAGTGAGGCCTTGGGGCTGCTGCCAGTCTCGATGGAGGCTCAGCAAGTCCCGGTGACTTCCCCACGTGGGGCCCCCAGCTGAGCGGCCGGGCCCAGGACCCACTGCTCGCTCAGTCTTCCCGCGGTCAGCCCTTCGTCCTGAGAGCGATGCTCTCACAGGCTGCACCGGAGCGCGTGGGGACAGTTCACTGAGCTGTGCAACCGTCACTACTGCCATGTTTTGGAACATTTCCATCACCCCAAAAATGTTCCTCCCGCCCTTAGCTATCACTCCCCTCCCCAGCCCCTGACAACCAGGAACCCACTCTCTGACTCTGTGGATCTTCCTGTTCTGGATGTTTCCCATCAGTGGAGTCGCACCCTCTGTGTCCTTCTGTGCCTGGCTTCTCTCACTGAGCATCGTGTTCTCAGGGTCCATCCACGTTGTAGTGAGTGTCAGGGCTTCACCCCTCTGCGTGGCTGAGGGACGTCCCCGTGTGTGGAGGGACCTCTTATTACTAGTATGTTTATGAGCAGAAGGTTTTGACTTTGAAGTTAAGCCTATTAACTGTTTTCTTTCACGTTTTGTGTCCTATGGAAAAAAATCCTTCTCTAACCCGAGGCACTGAGTTTCTTCTGCCTTTTCTGCCTAGAAGTTTTGTAATCAAGCCTTTCATTTTGTTGTTGTCCACTATGGTGGAGTGTTGTCTGTGGTGTGAGGCTGGGGGTCACCCTCTGTCACCACCTTGTCGCCACCGATCCCCACGCAGCCACATGTGATGTGTGTTTCTGTTTAAAGACACCTGGTCTGATAGCAATTGTTGATTCGCTCACGGCGGGGTTGTAAGCCTCGCCTGAAGGAAGCTCATCTAACACACTTACTGTCCCCGTGAGCACGTCACCGCCCTCCTGCACTTGGGACAGCAGCCAACACTTCAGCTGTATGCTCGGAGCCGTGTTGAGCAGAGAAATCACCCCAAAAACACAAAAATGCACACATTGGGGCATTCAGCAGACCGTGAGAAGGACGCTTGTTTGCAGTTGGGGCTGGAACCGGAAGTTGGGGGTCGAGTGACCCAGGAGTGAGGAGGCAGCGTCTGCCCTGCTCCCTGGGGCCTGGGAAGGACATGCCGGGGTCACTGGGCTCGTGTGGACCCACACCTGCCGGGCCTGGGTTCCAGCCACACTGCGTCAGGCGCCGTGTATTCAGGAAGAATTTCAGGCACGAAAGAGGAGCAAAGAGCGCCTGCCAACGGCTGCCATCCGGATGCGCCGTGTCCGCGCCTTTGCCTCGTGGGTGCGGGGCTTTGGCTGGAGAGTGTTGGCTCCATGGGTGGGGAGGGGGCGCGGTGATCCACGGGATGGCGGGCTCTCTGCACCCCTGTGTCCCGGGCAGGTCTGGGGTCCGGGATGGGCCCTCCTGCAGCTCCACAGCCCGCCTTGCAGGCCGAGTTCGCCATGTTCAGCGGGACACACGTGGAGCGGGACTTCGTGGAGGCACCTTCGCAGATGCTGGAGAACTGGGTGTGGGAGGTGGAGCCGCTGCTCAGGATGTCCCAGCACTACCGCACGGGCAGCGCCGTCCCCCAAGAGCTGCTGGACAAACTCATCAAGTCCCGGCAGGCCAACACAGGTGCGGCCGGGCCAAGGGAAGGGAAGGGGGCTCCCGGACCGCCCCGCTGGAGAGGGCGGCCTGGACACAGAGCCAGTCCCACGTCTCCTTCCTCCCGCCCCCCAAGGCCTCTTCAACTTGCGCCAGATCGTCCTGGCCAAGGTGGACCAGGCACTGCACACGCAGACGCCCGCGGACCCGGCCCAGGAGTATGCCCGCCTCTCCCAGGAGATCCTCGGGGTCCCAGCCACGCCAGGTAGCCACGCGCGAGCCGGGCCCACCTTAGGGGTTGGGGTGGCAGCCACTGCCCGGGTCAGGAGGATCGTATGGTGGCGTGTGAAGGGGGACCGACACACGCTCCGGCCGAGGCCCGCGGACTTCTGGCCTCTTCCTGCCTCGGTTCCTGGGCTGGTCCCTCCAGCTGTGGCCCGTGGAGGCCAAGGGTGGGGTGGGCGGCTCTGCATGTGCTTTCTGGAGAGCCTGGAAGGGGCAGGAGAGGGATTCATACCCCGGACGGAACGCGTCGACGAGGTTTACACGTGCGTGTCGTTGCGGACACGCGGTTCACTCCCTTGTGAGCCCTTTAACCCGCGCTCTCCCCGTGCTGGAGGGCAAGCCCTGACTCATTCCTCGGAGCCTCGGCAGCTGTCCTTGTAAGAGGCTTAAGGGTGAACCCTCGTGAGCTTCAGCAGAAAGTGGGCAAAGATTGATTTGTGTCCCTCCACTGAGTTGCCCGCAAGGTCCCCGTTTTCTACAAGTGTTGGACCAATACTCCCTCTAGTGGCAGGGGACTCAGACAGGGCTGCTTTGAGGCCCCCGCTCTCGGGAAGGGGCACTGAGGGGCCAGGGGGCTGGGCAGGAGCCTCTCTGCGTGTGTCCCAGGGACCAACATGCCTGCGACCTTCGGCCACCTGGCAGGCGGCTACGACGCCCAGTACTATGGCTACCTGTGGAGCGAGGTGTACTCCGCGGACATGTTCCACACACGCTTCAAGCAGGAGGGCGTCCTGAGTGGCAAGGTGAGAGGCCGGCCTGCCGCGCAGACCAAGACGGCGGTCCTCGGCCTGGGGCTAGATGCCTGTGCCACCCGCCTGGGCCTGCCCGGCCCTGAGGGCCCTGCCCTGGACCTCCTGCTCCCCTGCCCTTTGTTCAGCCACAGCAGAGGTGGCCACACCCACACCCCCAGATCCCCTCCCTTGGATGCTGATGGCCCCTGGAGCCAGGGGAGGGGGTACTCCACCCTCCTGCAGCCCCGTCCCCTCTCGGCAGGTGGGCATGGACTACAGAAGCTGCATCCTGAGGCCGGGCGGCTCCGAGGACGCCAGTGTCATGTTAAGGCTCTTCCTGGGTCGGGACCCCAAGCAGGACGCCTTCCTCCTGAGCAAAGGGCTGCAGGTTGAGGGCTGTGAGCCGCCGGCCTGCTGACGGCACAGGGTTCTGCCCACCCCAGCGGGCCGGGTGCCTTAGCGCCCCGCCGGGGCGGGGGAGGGGCCGCGTGTCCCCCCAGCCCCTGAGTCCCTGGTGGCCGGCCTTGGCCAAAAGTCTCCACTTGGACGTGTCTGGAGAGCCTGGCGTCAAGGCTCCCACTTGTTGCACTAATGCAGCCCCTTCTTGGGGAGCTTTCCTGGTTAAAACATGGTTCTTTGAAACGCAGCCATTAAAAAAAAGACTCCAGTCCTGGTCTCTGACTGCCATCCCTTCCACCACAGGAGTGGCATGGGGACTGTCACTCTGGGGGGAGTTGTGACCTTGGTCGGGGATCAGCCCTGGGGCCGTTGAAGGCTGCTGTCCGCTGATGACACGTCTGGGTCACTGGGAGACGGCTGAGCTGTGGGGTGAGTTCAGACGGGGATGGCCCCCCAACCCTGGCCGGGCCGGCTCTCCAGTGAGGGGGTGTCAGTTTCCTACCGGCCTCTCGCCCGTCACTGTTTGGCATCTCGGGGGCTGTGATTGGCTGCAGCCGGTTCTGGCGGTGGGCACAGCTGCGGGAAGCCCTGCTGTGGCTGTCCCTGTCCCCGTGTCCTGTCCTCCTGCTCACGGCTGGCCGGCTGGCTCCCTCTCTCTGGTCATTGGCAACTGGTGAAGTCTGGACCACAGCAAGGGACCGCCTTCCTGGGTCCTAGCAATTTTTCCAAAAGGCCTTAGGGGTGTTTTTTGGTGGCGGTAGGAATTCAGAGAGGGTGCTGCACCACTGGAGCGGTAGGGTGGGTCTGGACCATCCCGTGTGTCCTTCCCTGGCCTTTGAGCTCCTCGGGAGCCCTGCCTCCGGCCCTTCGTCCCCACAAAGGACGCCAGGCAGCGGAGCGAGGGTGCGGGCAGCGCCCCGACCTTCTCCCCGGGGCCCAGGCGGGCAGGCCGTGCCACGCTCTGTCCTCCCCTCAGCCTGCCGACCCGTTCTCACCCGCCCTGGGCCAGTCGGCTGTGGACCAGGCTGTGGTGTCTGCCCTTCTGCAGCACCGGCTCAGCTCCCTGCACCCACTTCTGTGCCTTCTGTGTTCTGGGCTGTTCGCTGGCCCAGAGCCGGTGGGCAGGCGCCCCGTGGCCAGGAGGGCTGTTCGTATGAATTACCTGGGGCTCGAAAAGGAGCACAGCCGGCCTTCCATCCAGGCACCTCTCGATGGATATGGAAGTGGTGTGTCGGGGGCTGGGAGCTGCTTGTCTTCCCCTGCACCGATCCCCCACATGGTCCCCGTGCAAAATCCAGTTGTGGCGTTGGCACACCAGCTGTGTGCCGGGCAGTCCGTTGCGGGAGCCACAGGCCTCGGGCTGGTGGGCCACAGGGTTCCCAAGCGGGCAGGTCAGGACTGAGAGGGTGAGGCCTTTCCCCGGGTCCAGGGCCCAGACTGAATGCCGGCTGGAGGCCCATCTGCTCACCGCCCACCCCCCAGCCCCTGCCCTCACATCAGCCCCCAGGGCTGAGCTCAGGTGTTTGATGCCCAGGCTCCCTGGCAGCCCAGCCCGTCCCCAGTCCTCCGTGGTCACTGAAGGACTTGGAAGCAGGTTGCCCCACAGAGACTGCTGTTCCCCGAGCCCTGGGCAGGGGGCAGGGAGGACGGGCACAGGGCCTGCAGGGGTGTGGTCGCCGGGGCAGCCGGAGCAGCTCCACACAGTAAGTAAGAGCATCTCACCAAAAACAGTGCGTTTCTCCAGCCACCCTGGGACCTGGGCTCAGGTCCTGGCGCAGGAAGGGGCAGCAGTGCAGCTGTTACCTGTCACTAGGGGTCGACTGTGGTCCGGTGCCACCTCTTAGATCCTCCCCCTGTCCCCTTCCGGGGTTGCGACAGGACCCCTGCCAATCGGGTTTTCACTCCTCCCCATCCCCTACCCCTCCTCCATGAAGGTGGAAGGAACACGTTTTTAAAAAGGATGGAGCTTGGGCTTCCCTAGTGGCGCAGTGGTTAAGAATCCGCCTGCCAATTCAGGGGACACGGGTTCGAGCCCTGGTCCTGGAAGTTCCCACATGCCGCAGAGCAACGAAGCCTGTGCGCCACAACTACTGAGCCTGAGCTCTAGAGCCCGCGAGCCACAACTACTGAGCCCGCGTGCCACAACTACTGAAGCCCGCGCACCTAGAGCCCGTGCTCCGCAACAAGAGAAGCCACTGCACTGAGAAGCCTGTGCACCGCAATGAAGAGTAGCCCCTGCTCAACGCAACTAGAGAAAGCCCGCACGCAGCAACAAACACCCAACACAGCCAAAAATAAATTTATTTATTTATTTTTAAAAATTGATGAAACAAGTGTCTATCCAGGGATGAATCGATACAAAAAATCTAGTCCCTCCACAAGCGGGAGCATCACTCCACCATGAAAAGGAGAGAAGCACTGACACTCGTTTACAATGTGGATGTACCTTGAGAACATGATGCTCAGTGAGAGAAGCCAGACACAGAAGCACGTTGTGATGTTAATTGTAGGTGTCAACTTGACCGGGCTGAGGAACGTCTGGATAGCTGGTAAAACATTTCTGGGTGTGTCTGTGCAGATGTTTCTGGAAGAGATTAGCATTTGATTCAGTAGACTGAGAGATCCGCCCTCACCCATTTGGGTGTCATCCGACCCATCCGGGGCCCAAGTGGAACAAAAAGGCAGCAGAAGGGCAAGTTCCTTCTCTCTTCTTGAGCTGGGACGTCCCTCTCTTCCTGCCCTGGAGCTCCTGGTTCTCGCGCCCTTGGCCTCGGACTGAATCACACACAGCTCTCCATAACTGTGTGGCCAATTCCTATGATAAACCTCTGCTATGCTCTGTTTCTCTGGAGAACCCTGACTGCTGTGGCCACAGTGTCTGATTCCATGCATGTGAAATGTCAGGAGAAGGTAAATCCGTAGATGAGTGGTTGCCAGGGCTGGGGCTGTAGGGGGCTTGGGGGTAATGGCGCAAGTGTAGGGGGTTTCATTTTCTGGCCGATGATCATTTTTTTGTTTTGGCCACGCCACCCGGCTTGCGGGATCTATCTTATTTCCCCAGCCAGGGATTGAACCCAGGCCCTCAGCAGTGAAAGTACCAAGTCCTAATCACTGGACCACCAGGGAATTCCTGATAATGTTCTAGAACTGATGGTGGTGATGACTGCATAACTCTTGAATTTACTGAAAAAACCACTGAATTGTGTACTTTTAAAGGGTGCACTTTCATATGTGTGCATTATATCTTAAATTTTAAAAATAAAACAATATTGGGAGGCTTCCCTGGTGGCGCAGTGGTTAAGAATCCGCCTGCCAGTGCAGGGGACACAGGTTCAAGCCCTGGTCTGGGAAGATCCCACATGCCGCGGAGCAGCTAAGCCTGTGTGCCACAACTACAGAGCCTGCGCTCTAGAGCCTGCGAGCCACAACTACTGAAGCCCGCGCACCTAGAGCCCGTGGTTCGCAACGAGAAGCCACTGCAATGAGAAGGCCGCGCACCACAACAGAGTAGCCCCCACTCACCGCAACTAGAGAAACCCCGCGCGCAGCAACGAAGACCCAACTCAGCCAAAAATAAATAAATTTATCAAAAAATATATATATATCAGGGGTTCAGGGAACCTGACGTCTGTGCACAGATCCTGGCCGGCCCTAGAGGTGTGGGGAGCCAGCTTGGCGGGAGACAGAGGGCCCCTGGCAGCCTTGGGGAGAGCAGGCAGCCCACACGGGCCCATGAAGGAGCCTGGATGCACAGATGCCTGGCCCGGAGTCTTTAAAAAATGACAAAAATCAACTTAGGCCGAGTGCAAGAAACTCGCCCCACAAAGGAGTACAAAGCGATTCCGTGGACTTTCCTGGCGGTCCAGTGGTTAGGACTCTGAGCTTCTACTGCAGGGGGCACAGGTTCGATCCCGGGTCAGGGACATTCCATGTGCCGCGGTACAGCCAAAAAGAAAAAAAAAAAAAATCGATTCTGTTTACATGAAGCCCCAGAGGAGGCAAAACTGGTCCAGGTGACCGACAGAGAGGGGAGAGCCAACTGGGTCCTGCAGCCGCTCATCTGGGCTTGAAGAGCTTACGCACAGGGCAGTGAAAGCAGGTGCCTTTCATTGCGTGTAAATTCTATTTCAAACCCAACCCAATTCACAAAAGTAACCATGAGCCCACTCCAAAATCAACTGCCGCAAGCACATTTTAATAACTGGAGGGGGAAGACTGAAAGTGGAAATGGTGCAGGGAAGGCAGTTTTGTGGTTTTATATTCTTTGGCAACAAAGTTCTTTTCCTTGACTATTACTCTCTCAAAACGTGACCTTGGATGAGGCACCACTGCACACCGCCTTGGGCAGTGCCGGAGGGGCACCCAGCAGCCGAGCTCAGACCCAGGCCCCCACGGAGCCTCACCGGCCGTGGTGTTTTCATCACAGTGTTGCCTCAACACGTTTAAAAACTAATATATGTGTAGCTAAAAAAAAAAAAAAAAAAATCACTAAAATCCCCATCATGGAAAATAGCCATGCCCAGCCCCATGCTCCCTGGACCAGACCCCCTTTCAGCAGTTTTGGTGGCTTCTGGCATTTTCCTCCATGTCTCTAAAGTTATTTATGATGCTTCTCCCCTTCCTCCTCCTTTTTTTTTTTTAAGATATTTATTTATTTATTTTTGGCTGCCTTGGGTCTTCATTGCTGCGCGCGGGCGTTCTCTAGTTGCGGCGAGCAGGGGCTACTCTTCGTTGCGGTGTGCGGGCTTCTCATTGCGGTGGCTTCTCTTGTTGCAGAGCACAGGCTCTAGGCGCAGGGGCTCGATAGTTGTGGCTCGCAGGCTCTAGAGCTCAGGCTCAGTAGTTGTGGCGAACCGGCTTAGTTGCTCCGCGGCATGTGGGACCTTTCCCCACCAGGGCTGGAATCGGTGTCCCCTGCATTGGCAGGCGGATTCTTAACCACTGCGCCACCAGGGAAGTCCCTGAAGTAATTAATACTTCCGAGCGAGCATTCAAGCACACAAAAGAGAAGTCCAAGACCTTAAGAGAGGAACTGGGGTCCCTTAAGAGAGGGGGAGGGGCACCTGCCAGGGAAGACAGAGCTCGTCAAGAGCGGTGACGAACTCTGGGCCATCCAGTCGTGGACAGCTGCGGCCGAAGGACTCCATGGGGTGGGGGGCAGGTACCCAGGTCGGGTGAGGATGGCAGTGGACCAGGTGAGAGGCCAGTGCTGGACAAAAGGGGCGGGCCGCCCCCTCTCCCACCCAAAGAGCCCATGCAATTGGCCTGAGGTCCCGCAGCCAAGCAGGGACTAGGGCCCAGGTCCCCTCGGAGACCTGGGTGGGGTCGATCCCAGCCCATCCATTCACCAAAAGAAATCCCACAGGGGGAAACCGGACGGCTCCTTCGCCCCAAAGGAAAAAAGAAGGCCCTGAAAGGCCGCTGGAGGAAGGGCCACCGGGACAGGCTGGCTTTAGGCGTGGGCACGCTGGGCTGCTCTCTGAGCATTAGAGGGCGGTGCTCACGTCCGAGGGCTCTGGCGGGTAGAAACCAGCCCAAGCCGGGAAGCACCACCACGTGGCGCGATCTCGGCTCGGGGCACACTCTGGGGATGGAGAATGTGGGTGCCCGTGACCTCCCGAGGGGGCCCTAGGGGCCAGGTGCGTGCGGGAATCGCGCGGGGGAAGGGAGGCAGAGTCTGGAGGCCAGCCCAGGCGCTAGGGGCCTCGGGGGAGGGACACCGGCCCCGAGGCGAGGACTGGGGCAGGGCGCCTTTGCGCCCCCAGGGCCCGGGCCGCCTCGGGCACCTACCTGCGGCCGCGCCCGCACGTGCCACCGCGCCCGGCCCGCCCCAAAGCCCGTGGCGGAGTGGTGGGGCGGCCACGCCACGTGACCGCCCCGCCCGCCCCGCGCGTGCGCCCTGCCCGGCGCCCCATTGTTGGCGGCAGCCGCGTCACGGGGGCGGGGCCGGGGCGGGGCGGCCGGCGGCCGGAGGGAGGCGGCGGGAGGGCGGAGGGAAGCAGCGTCCGCGCCGCCGCCGCCGCCGCCGAGGAGCCGCCACCGCCGCCGCCTAGAAGCAAGCAGAGCCGCGCCGCGCCGCCGCCGCCCGCGCCCGAGCAGCCCCGCCGCCGCCCCGCCCCGCCGCTGGATGCCGGCGGCCGGCGGCCGAGCTCCCAGAGGCGGAGGGCGGCGGCGCGGGCGGCGGCGGCGGGGGCGGCCGGCGGCCGAGAGGCGGGAGCGCGGGCCCGAGCGCTAGTGCCGCCATGCCCAGCTCCACCGGGCAGCCCGACGGCGGCGGAGGCAAGCGCAGCAGCGGAGCCGGGGCGGCGGTCGGCGGGGACCCCAGCCCGGGCCCCCCGCCGCCGCCGCCGCCGCCGCCCCCGCCCGAGGGCGCCGAGGAGGCCGCGCCCGCGCCCCGGCCGCCGCCCGAGCCCGACGACGCGGCTGCCGCGCTGCGCTTGGCCCTGGACCAGCTCTCGGGGCTCGGTCTGGGGGGCGCGGGCGACCAGGACGAGGAGGGGGCGGCCGCGGGCGGCAGGGACGGAGCGGTGGCGGCGGCGGGAGGCTCAGACTGCGGGGCCGCGGCGGAGCCCGCGCCCCCCGACGGGCCCGAGGCGGGCGCGCCCGGGGTGGCCGTGGCCCCCGGCCCGCTGCCGCTGCTGGAGCCCGACGTGAGCCCCCCGCCGCCGCCTCGGCCGTCGCCGCCCGACGTGTTCGCGGGCTTCGCGCCCCACCCCGCGGCCCTGGGTCCCCCGACGCTGCTGGCCGAGCAGATGAGCGTAATCGGCAGCCGCAAGAAGAGCGTGAACATGACCGAGTGCGTGCCTGTGCCCAGCTCCGAGCACGTCGCCGAGATCGTGGGTCGCCAGGGTGAGTGGCCGCCGTCGGGGACGCCTCCCCGGGGGTCCCCGCGCGGCTCGCCCCGGGAGGGGCCACCCAGCCCAGGCCGCGGCTGGACACCAGACCCCGGCCACGCCCCGCGTGGGCTCGGGCCTCGGTGGCCGCCTGTGTGCCTTTGTCCTGCCGCTGGCCGCGGGAGAAAGTTGGGCGCAGCCCGCGCTCCTCCCCTCGGCGCTCCGGCCCCGCTGCCGCCTTTGTCTGGGCGCCTGCAGCCGGGAAAGGCCCCTGCGTGCAGCTCACTGCCCGGGCCCTGGGCCGCCAGCGGTGGCATCCCGGGGATAAAGGGACCGGGCTGGGCAGTGCCCGCTCCCCACACCCAAAACTGGCAAGGGGCGGGTTCGCTAGGGCTTGGGGGGGTCGCTGGGGCTGGGGGCGGGGGCGCTCCGGCAGTGTCAAGAGAGAAGTTTGGCGGCACAAAGAGGGTGCATCGAGACTTGCCAGCCTGGGCACCCTGTTGGGGATGGGGAGCAGGACGGGGTGAGAGAAGATCCCTACAGGGCTCTTAGCCCCCAGTCAGGGATTTGAGGGATGCACAAGGACCCCCCTGTAAAAGCCGCTTTTGGGGTCCGGCCCCACAGCCCTCCCCTGGCCAGGTGGCCAGCAGCAGACCCAGGGTGTGCGGGTCCCGGAGCGGCATTGTCGGAGTGTCCCTGTGGCTGCCCCATTGTTCTCTTTGTTAGAGAGCCAGGCTGAGATTTGCAGGGTGACATCAGGCCGGCGGCCGCTCATTGGCCCTGGAGCTGCGGGGCGGGCGGGCTGGAGGGTGGTGGGCAGTGCCCGGCCCAGCACACACCCACCCACCCTGTTAGCTGCCTGCCCACCAGCCTCAACTTTCCTGCCTTCCTGCCCGCACCTCCGGGCTCCCTGCTGCTCAGCCAGGTTCTAGAACTTGGGGTGGGGCCTGGGCGGGGCTTGAGGTGGGGCTAGGGGTCCCTGCCTCTGGATCCTCGGTAACAGGAGCTAGAGAAGGGTGTGGGGGGCTTGAGTCACAAGGTGACCTGTCGCCCTAACTGTCACGAGCCGAGGACCACAGGGATGCCCTGGACACCGCTCTCTACTAGTTGCGGGTGGGTGGGGCCATGGGGTGGCAAGCCCTCTGGCTTCGGGCGCAGGTACATTCAGTCATTCATTTGTCCTCCCCGTGTGTGGACACAAGGAGGACAAGGCGTGGTGCTGGGCCCGGGGACCTGCTCTTAGGAATGGGAGCCGGGGGGAGGGGGACCCGTAAACCGTTCTCTGGACCCTGCGGCTACCGGCAGGCACCACGAGACCACGACCGGACGTTTCCCCTCTGCCACCCGGTTGCCTCCTTCCTATTCAGGACATCACCCCCTGCCGCCCCTGTCCCCAGTAACCTCATAACCTCACTGGGACCTGTAACAAGACAGCTGCTTCCCTGCTGAGTGTCCAGGAGCCTGTGGAGACCGAGGCTGGGGGCTGTCACCCGAGGTCATGAGACTGATCCTCGCGGTGGTGGAGCCTGAGGACAAGTCCCATGTGACTGCGCGTGTCAGCCCCCCGGGGGTGCGGGCCGCGAGCAGGAGGCACCGATCCCTGGCCTACATGCTGAGCAGTCGGGTGGCTGGGTCGCCAGGCTCCACGCTGACCTCTGGTACCGCGTGTCCCTCTGGTACCCGCTGGTACCCAGGGTATCAGCCTGGGTTCCTGCGGATGGCAGACAGCAAGGCAGGCTCTGGGGGTCCCTGGGCCCTGACAGCTCTTCCTGCAGACTAGGGTGGCCCTGTGGCTCTGAGCACAAGAGCCCCTCTCTGTGACAGTGGGAGAGCACCTCCCTTGTTGTGAGGATTCTCAAGCAAGATGCTGGTTCTCAGCCCAGCACCGGGCCGGCACACTGTAGCCACCCCATGAGTGGGGTGCAGGGCACCAGGGAGGGGAGCACGAATGCCAGGACAGGTTGGCAGCTGCAGCAGCCCTTATGTCTCCCCACTCTAGAAGCATCTGTGGCTCCCAGCTTCTGCCACCAGTTCTCAAGCACAGCCTGGGAGACTGTGCCCTTCCTCCGGTTACCCACCCCCCTGTCCACCCTGTGGGTCCCTGGACATGGAACCTGTCCCTTCTTACTGCTCTGTTGTCCCTAGGGCAGGGGGCGTGGCCTACCCTGAACTTATTCTTTTCTGTCTGACCCCAGGCCCACGGCCACCCCCTTCTCCGGAGTGCAGGGTCAGGGGGTTCACCTGCCCGACCTCCTATGCTGACGAGAGCCACAGACCCAGGCTCGCCCTTTCCTGGACACCCCCTTGCTGCTCTGTGAGCCTCGGTTTTCTCAGCCCTGAAATGGGTCCATGCACCTTCTGGGCACAGGGCAGGAGATTATAGCCCCTGCCTTGCTCTCTCCTCCCAGAGGCTGAGGGGCCCAGAAGGTGCCCTGGACCCACTGAGAGGCAGCCTCAACCTGCCCCGAGGTGTCTGCCAGCGAGGATCCTGCAGCCTCAGGTCACAGGTGGGGAGGGAGAGGCTGCAGGAGCGGAGGTGCTGCCAGAGCCGGTTGGCAGGGCCCAGATATGAACCCTAGTCTCCTGGCTCTTCCTGCCCTGCAGGGAGCAGGGGTGAGTCAGGAGAGAACCTTCCACCTTCCAAAGCTCCTGGGTTGGGGGTGGTGGGGAGGTGGCCCCCTTCCACAAACAGGAAAAGTGGAAACTCAGAAGGGCCGGTGGAGAGCCTGTCACTCCAGCTGGTCGTCAAATGTTGGGGGGGCTGGCGCCCAGTTCCTTCCAAGACCCTCCCCTGCGCCCCCCGCCTTGCTGCCTTTGCCCCAGTTGGCAGAATGGCCGTGGGTGGGGTGGCCGGGGTTGGGTCTTCAGAGCCAGGCCTGGGTCTGCAGCACACTTGGCTCACGGCCGGGAGCGAATGACCTGCCAGCCAGCCAGGGTCCCCTCTGTCATCCCTCACTCGCTGTTCTCTCCCTTGTGCGGGGCCCCACCCCTGCGGGACACTGCAGGCCTGTCGGGGGCCCCTGCCTTGATGTTCTTACCTACCCACTGGGGGTCGTAGGAAGAACGGGGCCCCTGGGTGGCGGGTCACACCCTTCCGTGCCTGCACGGGGCTGTCCCTGGCCCTGTTTCACAGGTGAGCCAGCTTTGCCCCCAGACACCCTACTGTGACTCAGCCTCGCCCTGGGGACAGCACTCCGCTGGGTTGGGAGCGGCAGTATATCAGGCTGACTTGTCTCAGCCCTGGCCTGCTGGAACTCTGTCCCTGCTGTCCCCTTAGCCAGCAGTGCTCCCCTGGCACGCAGCCTCCTTCCCAGGGCGGCCCCTCAGCTCCCCACGCACGGCCTTGAGGTTCCCTTGATAAAAGTGGCCTGTGGTCACCCGCATGGGCTCCTTTGGGGCAGAGCCCGTGTGGCCTGGTTCCCTGAGTGCCCAGTGCAGGGGTGCCTGGACCCCAGTACAGGGTCATGAGCAGTGGGAAGCAGGGCTGCCTGCATCTAGGCTCCCCACGGGGACCTTTGGCCTTGCCCCTCTGGGGGAGGGTCCGGCTGCCACAGGGTGGGGCCTGCTGGGGCCTGGGGCAGTCAGCCACCTTCCCTGGTTCTCTGAGTTGGAATCCTGGGGCAGGGCCCTGGAAGCTGCATTTCTGCTGCACCCACCAGTTGGCGGTAGCCCCCAGGGTCACTCCTGGAGACCCAGTTTCCTGGCCTGTGCAGTTCCACCCCCCCACCCCACCCCCACAAGCTCTGCCACCTCTCAGGGTCCTAGCGTGGGTGGGGTTTGGGGGATAGTGGATGTCACAGCTGAAGTCTGTATGGTTAATTGGGCTCTACTTGGCCACTGAGGGCTCCATCCAAGGCTGCTCTCTGGGTCAGGGCAGGATGGGGGCCGGCAAGCGGGAAGCTGCAGGGTCCTTCCCCAGCCCTGACCTGCCCAGGGGTCCCTTCCCCACCGAGGCTCCCCCATGAGGACAAGCACCGGTCTGGGGCCACTCTCCAGTCCGTGGCCGGTCGGGTCCTTCCCCAAACCTGTGAGGCTGGGTGTGTTTCTGCCCTCCTTTGGCAGGTGAGGAAACTGAGGCATGGGGCGGTCCCTTGAGTGCCCAGGGCAATCCCCAGTCCACCGGCCCTTACAGCACAGTCCCCCAGCCTCGGGGAGTCCAGAAAGTCAGGCTTGGGGTGTGAGGAGAAACTCTGAGAAGTGTGTGCTGGGGCCTGGCCCAGCATAGTCAGGGCGGGCTTCCCGGAAGAGGGGGTGCCGGGCTGGGATGTGATGCAGAGAAGGGAGAGGACGGTGGGGTGCAGCAGGGAGGATGATGTGACAGAGGGGAAAGGTCAGGTGCAGGGGAACTGCAGGAGGGGCCTCCCCAGCCGAGTGGGAGGAGACCGTCCAGGCAGGAGTGGAGGCAGCCCAGGTCAGGGTGCCTTTGGGGTTGCCAGTGAGGCCATGGAGCCACCAATGGGGAGGATGCCGCGTGCAGAGGGGATGGCTGGGGGCCAGGAGGCGAGGCCAGGAGATGGGAGGAAAGCAGTGTCTCCCTGGGAGATTTCAGACCCCCACTCAGTTGGCCCGCTTTTATTCAGCCGTGGATGGGGGGCTGCTGCCCTCTTTGCGCTGGGGGTGAGGCTGCCCACCCCCCCAGGCCCCATGTCTCTGACTTCCTCGGCTGCAGGCAGACAGCTTGTCCCGCTAACTTTGTATTTTCCCTCGCTGAGAAGTTAGCCACACTGTTACTCCGCTCAATGCCGCCCTCTGTTTGCACTGAAACAATATCCCTGTGTCCCTCTGGCCTCCCCAGAACTTGGGGGTGGGGGGTCCTCCCAGACTCCTGGGCCCAGACTCAAGATATGTCAGAAGGCCCCTGGGCGGGGGTGTGGGTGTCAGGGCCCCGGGCCGGCCACACCTGGTGTTTAGATGTCTCAGGGGCAGCTTCCAGTCGACCTCGGGAGGGCCGCCTAGGTGGTGGGAGAGGCACCCAGTCAAAGAACCTTCTCGACTGACCCTCTCCCCCACAGACACCTTGGCCCCCTTCCGCAGGGTCAGCCCCTCAGTCCAGCCCAGGCAGCAAAGGTGAAGCCACAAAGCCGTGTCCCCGAGCTTCCCCTCAGAGGCTGGAACCACTGAGGGCCTTTGGAGGTGTCCTGATACGGGACCCAGGATCTGCTCTTGGGGGAGGGTCACATGGTCAGGAAGAAGTCGTAGGCCATTTCCACAATCCGAGCCTCAGTTTCCCCTCCTGTCGGGGAGTTGGTGTCAGAGGGTCTGCATTAGTGTCCTAGGTCTGGTACAATGAACTGGATGGCTTGAAACTATAGAAATGAACCCTCACAGTTCTGCAGGGTGGAAATCAGGGTGTCGGCAGGACCATGCTCCCTCCAGGGGAGAATCTGTTCCGGCCTCTCCCCTGGCTTCTGGTGGTGCTGGCAGGCCTTGGCGTTCCTGGGCTTCTGGCCGTCTCACTCCAACCCTGGGCTCCGTCTTCACAGGGCCATCTTCTCTTGTGTCTCTACGTGTCCCTCCTCTATAGTGACACCGGTCATTGGATTCAGGGCTGCCCTAATCCAGCATGACCTCACCCTAACTAATGACATCTGCAAAGACTTTATTTGCAAATAAGGTCACATTCTGACATTCCAGGTGGACATGGATTTGGGGGGGACACCTTTCAACCTAAAACAGGGTCCCTCCTTGCCTTTGGGACAATCCCTCTGTTACAGAGCAGGGGGTTGCAGGACCAGAGTGGACACTGAGGCCTAAGGTTGGAGGGAGGGACGCCGAGTGCCTGAGATCACAGCCCGAAGGTGGGGCCTCCTAACCCAGCGCACCGGCTGGCCCCTGCAGCTGCCTCCCAGGAGGGGTGTCCTGGGGAGGGGTCCCTGCCCTCACTGCGTCTCCCCCTCCCCCACCGCAGGGTGCAAGATCAAGGCTCTGCGCGCCAAGACGAACACGTACATCAAGACGCCGGTGCGTGGGGAGGAGCCGGTCTTTATCGTGACCGGCCGCAAGGAGGACGTGGAGATGGCCAAGCGTGAGATCCTGTCGGCCGCCGAGCACTTCTCCGTGATCCGCGCCACGCGCAGCAAGGCCGGCGGGCTGCCCGGTACCGCGCAGGGTCCGCCCAACCTGCCCGGACAGACCACCATCCAGGTGCGCGTGCCCTACCGCGTGGTGGGTCTGGTGGTGGGCCCCAAGGGCGCCACCATCAAGCGCATCCAGCAACGGACGCACACGTACATCGTGACGCCCGGGCGCGACAAGGAGCCGGTGTTTGCTGTGACGGGCATGCCCGAGAACGTGGACCGGGCGCGCGAGGAGATCGAGGCCCACATCACGCTGCGTACGGGCGCCTTCACCGACACCGGCCCCGACAGCGACTTCCACTCCAACGGCACCGACGTCTGCCTGGACCTGCTCGGGGCAGCTGCGGGCCTCTGGGCCAAGGCTCCCAACCCGGGCCGCCGGCCCCCCGCGCCCACGGCCGGCCTCCGGGGGGACGCTGCTCTGGCCACCCCGGGGGGCCCCGAGGCCTTCTACGCGGGCGGCCGAGGGGGGCCGACCATGCCGGTGCCGGTGCCGGACGCGGACCCCACCAGCCCCTACGGCGCCTCGGGCAACGGAGGCTTCACCTTCGGTGGGGACGGTCCGGGGGCCCCCGCGGGGCCACCCGCCCCAGAGGACTGCGACTTCGGCTTCGACTTCCTGGCGCTGGACCTGACCGTGCCCACCGCGGCCACCATCTGGGCGCCCTTTGAGCGGGCCCCGCCCCTGCCCGCCTTCAGCGGCTGCGCGGCCGTCAACGGGGCCCCCGCACCACCCGCCCCGGGCGCCCGACGCAGCAGCGGGGCCGGCACACCGCGCCACTCGCCCACGCTGCCCGAGCCCGGCGGCCTGAGCCTGGAGCTCCCGCTGGCCCGCCGCGCTGCGCCCGACCCGGTGGGCGCCCTGCCCTGGCGGCCCCCGCAGGGCTCCCTGGCGTCCTTCTCGAGCAGCGCCAGCTTCTCCACGGCCACCTCGCTGCCCAGCAGCTCCTCGGCCTCCTCGTGCTCCGCGCTGGACTCGAGCGCCTCGGAGAGCGCCCGCAAGCCCCAGGCGGCCCCGGCCCCCAACGCCCCCGCCTCCGTGGCCCTGGCGCGGGAGTGCGTTGTGTGTGCTGAGGGCGAGGTGATGGCCGCGCTGGTGCCCTGCGGCCACAACCTCTTCTGCATGGACTGCGCCGTCCGCATCTGTGGCAAGAGCGAGCCCGAGTGCCCGGCCTGCCGCACGCCTGCCACCCAGGCCATTCATATCTTTTCCTAGCCGGTCACCTCGCCGCGCCCGCGGCCCCCAGGGCCGTCCACGGACGCGGGGTGGGTGCGCGGGGCCGGGTGGGGAGGAAAGGGAGGGTGGGGGCGGGGAGCGGCGGGCAGCGGGCCGCGTGGCCAGTGTTTACAGACGAGCTTTAACTCCGGTCCCAAGCGTGGAGACGGCGACCCGGCGGCCCAGCGACACCTCAGTTCTTAACAAATGACAGTATTGAGTCGACAGGTTAAAATAAACCAGAGAGAAAAGGCCTGCTTGCACTTTTTATTTAAGACACCCCCCCCCCTCCCCAGGGTGATCTTTTTAAGGAAAAAAACCACGATTTTTACAACTCTCCCGGCTGTCCTTTTGTACGTAGCTGATATCGATTTGACAGTGTTTGTTTTCCCACGGCCTCAACCTCTGCAGAAACTTCCAGGAGGACGGCTCTCTTTTTGGGGCCAACTGGTTACCCTTTAGTATGTAAGCTGCGCGCAGGCTGGAGGGGGGCGGGGGGAGGGGGCGTCCAGAACTTTCTTTTTTTTTTTTTTTTTAATTATTAATCCTTTTCTGCTGTGGTTTCTGTTGACCGTTTTTTAATTTTTTTGTTTTTTTAAACTTTTACTTTTTACCTCTTGTGTATATGTAGGGAATTTATAGGGAAATATGTACTTTATGGAATAAATTTTAAGAAAACTAAAATATATTTTATTTTAAATAAAGTAACGGACCTTTAATCTTACACAGCTAAATTACTGATTATATATTTGCTGAGCTGACCTAAGGGTTCAGAAAATTGTATCAAGAGTTTTATTTTTTGACTTCAAAGCCTTCTTAATAAAGTCTTTTTACTACACGTGAGCCCTTGGCCTGGTGTGGGGTTGGTGGGCATGGGGGAGGGGTGGGGGTGGAGGGCTCAGATCCAGCCCCTCCCCCCCTAGTCTTCCAGATACAAGAGTTAGGGCTCAGGATACCCCAGTTCCAGGCTTTTCCACAAGCCACGTGCTGTCGGCATCGGGGCTACACTGAAAGGTGGTCCAGACAGGTCCCCTTTTCCTGAGGCTCAGGACCTGACATCCCAGGGGACAACCAGGCATGGGGGCGGCTATGACCCATGTGGAGGGCGTGGTGCCAGGTGGTCGCTTCCTAGGGCATCAGCCCGCCTCCGTGGTGTGTGTGGGACCCCATCCCCAGTAGGACGGGGTCCACCTGACATTGTACAGACGGGGAAACTGAGGTCTGCAAACCTTCCTCCCAGGATGGCTCCTAACACCTCCCAGTCCCCGAAGGACATCTGAGTGATGAGCCACAGGTGTTGTCCCCCTGTCACCTAGTTGGGAGCAGAGGACCAAGGCCCGTGGGGCTGCTGGGCACATTTCTTCAGGATTGGGATTGGCCTGGAGTCGAGGACTGGGGGACCATGGGTTGCACCGTAGTCAGCTGGCAGTTGCCACAAAAGTTCCAAAGGCGGGGAAGGAAGCTCTGGAGTGTGTGGAGGATGGGGGTGTGGTGACAGCGGGGGGCCCAGGACTGTGACAGGGAGAAGCCCAGGGGCAGGTGACCACAGGCTGCTGGCTTGAGGAATGGGCAATGAGGGGTCTGGGGGACACAAGCCGCTAGGAAAGCTAGGAGGGCATAGCAGAGCAGCCTGGAGGGCTTCCAGGAGGAGGCCAGGGGCTTGGGACGACAGGAGCGTCTGATGGGGCAACAGGGATGGAGAGGAAGTAGCCAGAGATGGACAGGGCAGCCCACGAGCGAGTGACGGCCACATCAGATCCTCCAGCTGAGAGTAGTAGCCCCAGGCTGCAGGGCCACAGGTGGGTCTCAGGAAGGGCCACATACACCCAGGGTTCCAGCCCAGCCCTGCTGGAATTTCCCCATCTGTAAAATAGGCATACACCTGGGACTTCCCTGGTGGCCCAGTGGTTGGGACTCCATGCTTCCACTGCAGGGGCACGGGTTTGATCCCTGGTCGGGGAACTAAGATCGCACATGCCGCACAGTGTAGCTCAAAAAAAAAAAAAAAGGGGGGGATACACCTAGGTCCACGCAACCAGCTCTGATGAGGCTCAGGGGGTGGAGTGCATTGATTCGTGGCCCCCAAAAGATACACTCCTGGAACCTGAGGATGGGAGCTTACAAAAGGGTATTTGCAGGGACTTCCCTGGTGGCGCAGTGGTTAAGAATCCGCCTGCCAGTGCAGGGGACATGGGTTCGAGCCCTGGTCCACAAGATCCCACATGCCACGGAGCAAATAAGCCCGTGCGCCACAACTACTGAGCCTGTGCTCTAGAGCCTGTGAGCCACAAGTACTGAGCCCGCGTGCCACAACTACTGAAGCCCACGCGCCTAGAGCCCGTGCTCTGCAACAAGAGAAGCCACTGCAATGAGAAGCCCGCACACCACAACGAAGAGCTGCTCCCACTTGCTGCAACTAGAGAAAGCCCGTGCTCAGCAACGAAGACCCAACACAGCCAAAAATAAATAAAATAGGTAAATAAATTTATTTTTTTATAAAGGGTCTTTGCAGATATAATTAAGAATCTTGAGATGAGATAATCCTGAATTAGGGTGGCCCTAAATCTAATGTCCTTATAAGAGACGGAGGAGGAGACTCAGACACACAGGGTGAAGCTGCGTAAAGACAGAGGCAGAGGCTAAGGTGATGCAGCCACAAGCCCAGGGATGCCTGGGGCCCCCACAAGCTGGAAGAGGCGGGAAGAATCCCCCCTCCCCCACCTGCCCTGCAGCCTTCAGAGGGATCGCGCCCCTGCCGCACCTTGATCTCCGACTTCTGGTCTCCAGAACGTGGAGAACAAATACCTATTACTTTGTGGTAATTTGTCACAGCGCTTCGGGAAACCAGTATGGGTGGGTGGGAGGGCAAGGCTTAACCCGGGGCCGGCCCACACTTCAGCGGCGGAGTAGTTGTGGCGCCAGTGGCCCCAGGTGACCTGGAGCAAAGTCAGGCCATAGAGGGTTATGGAGGCAGCAGGGACTTGGGGCATGAAGACCACCCCCCTGCAGTTTGGCCCCCAGAGCAAGAGGAAGAGCTGTGGCCGCCCCCCACCCCCGGCCAAGGGGTCTATGGTGGTGGGTGTGCGTCCTTGGGAGGGAGGTGGGACCTGGAGCCTGAGCGAGGGTCCCGACAGGGGTGGGCAGAAGGGGTGTTGGCCTGGTGTCTGTAAGGAATTGAGGGGCCTCTGGGGAGTTGCAGGGAGTGGGCTTGTCAGTTTGCTCCTGAAATAAGAGGAGAGAAGGGCCCCGAAGGGCCCAGGTGCCCAGGAGCTTGGCAGGGGATCGTGGAGATTTGGTGGCTGAAGGACCCACCAGGGGAGGGTCAGGCCCAGGGCAGAAGCCCAAATCCAGACTAGCCAAAGCCAGCCCCCTGGAGGGGTTTCTGAAGATGCAATGGTTAAAGGGGTGGTCCCCCAACCATGGGCAGGGCTGTCACCTATTCTGGTCTGAGGAAGTGCTGTCCCAGGACTTTCCAGAAACGCCTGAGGAGTCTGCTTACTGCTGGGTGCAGGGCTGTGAATATTGTAAGTGTGAGGCCAGAGACCCTGCAGCCCTCGGGAAGAGAGATGGCCAGGCCAGGGTGAATTCCTGACCTTGCCATTTGAGGCCCTGGATGCAGCCCTGCCCAAAGGTCATGTGTCCCAACCTCTCAGTTATAGGCACCAATAAGCTCTTCTTCTTTGTTTCAGCCACTGTGAGTTGGAATAACTGAAACTCACAACCACCCACAGGGACCACATTCTCAGTCAGGGAGCTGGAAAGCATTTCCGGGGAGTGGGGAGGAGGGGAAGCAAGTCAAGTGTCCTGGGCGCCCAGCTCCCTCACGCCAAGGCCTGGCCAGTGTCCTGAGTGCAAGCTCTCGTCCCCCTTGGCAATTGGCTCTCTTGGTTCACAGGTCCAGCACATCAAGGTGACCCTGGTGCAGTGTCTTGTCTGGGCATGACATGGGTCACCATCTTCCCAGCCTCCAACAACTGTGTCCTCGCTGCCCAGCAGTTGAGCGAATGTTCCATATTTTAGATTTTTGGTCATGGCAGAACCCCACTCTAGTAAGAATTTCTGTGTTGGTGAAAATCTGGCCTGTCTCTGCCACAAAGAGCAGGGGGCTCAGATCATGGTGCCCCCTTGCCAAAGCTCCTCAAATTCCCCCAAAGAGAGGCCGACGGCAGGCTGCAGAGTCAACTTTACTTTAATGAAAAAAGAACAAATCCAAACACAAGTCTGTGTTGAACAGTCATGCCACGAGGCAAGGACCCCCACCTCCTATACCCCCTAGATGCTCCCCCAGCTGTCCCCAAGGACGACACCTCTGGCAGAGCAAGAGGGACAGAAATGGAGCCTGGGTCCTGGGCATCAACATGCAGAGGTCCACCTTGACCCTCAGGGAAGCTAGATGTTCTGAAGCATGTGGATCGCATGCTGAAGGTGCTGGCGGGCAGCCGGAGCACAGCCGTGGCTCCGCAGGGCGCCCAGCGGGTAGGAGGTGCCAGGCTGGCCCTGTTCCCAGACCGTGAGCCGCAGCTCTTCACACCCACCACTCAGCACGAGTTGAGCCTGGTCTCCGCTGCAGCTGACCTACCAAGGCGGGAGGAGCTGGGTCCGAGGGGAGAAGGGGCCCTGGTCCTCGGAGGACAAGTGGATAGGAGACTGAGGTCCCCCTGATCTGAGTCTCAGTGGCTGCCCCAACCATAGGAACTCAGGGTCAGGAGCCCAGGGCTCTTCCACACAGACAGGGAAACTGAGGCTCAGATGGGACTCCCCCGCCCAGAGCCGCCCAGTGAGAACTCCTACTCTTAAGCCTGTGCCCTGGGGAACAGCAGCTCCTCATGGGTACCAGCTTCCACAGCTGCTGGGCAGGGCCATTTGAAGACAATCCTCTCTAAGACCCGGCCCAGGCCGGGGTACTCTGGTCTGAACAGAGAGGGGATTTTTACTATAAAATAAAATCATACTCATTTTTAAAAATAATGAGTATTGTATCCTAGTGCGTTTGAAATCTGTTTTAGGAGTGGCTATGATGTCCCAGGGATTGCCAGGACGGCGCAGGAAAACCTAAAAATGATTCTGCAACAAAATGACATTTCGACAGCGGCTACAGGTAACCACACAGGACGATGACCCTAAGGGACATTCTGCTGTCATCCAGACACATTTTATTTCCGATTTTCCTGGGGCTCCCCCCAGCAGCGTGCAATATAACAGGCCTCCTTGGCGGGGGGGGAACCCTTACTCACCTGCACCGTCCCGTCACTGAAGAGCAGGAGTGCGGCCCGCTCGGACACCAGGAAACGCAGCAGGCAGAGGCTGGGGGCTGCCGGCCAGGTGGCTGCGGACAGGCCCCCCTCCTGTGGACAGACCCAGCCATGGGGCCTCAGGGCCAAGGGCTCCCACCGCCTGGCACACCCCGCAGCCCCACCCAGCCCTCACCTCTCGCAGCTGCCGCTGCATGTATCGGGCAAAGAGCCGAAGGACGGCCAGCTTGGTGCCCAGCAGGCTGGGCACATCCCTCAGGGCGAACGTCTCCAGCTTTCCCCGGTCGGGCATGTAGATGACTTGGCTGATGGGGGTGGGGGGTTGCACAGGGCGGTGCCAGCTGTCAGGACCTCCGTCCCGGGCACCTCACACCCAAGGACACCTTCTCACGCAGCCGTGTCTCTTGGACCATGATGTGAAACCAGCTCTGCACGGACCAGCCTTCTCTGTCCATCCAGCCCCAGCCCCTCCCCTGAACTCCAGACCCCTGGAGCCACGGACTCGGCCTGTCCACGCTGAGATCCTGATGGGCCGTCACACCTACTGAGCCTGCGCTCTAGAGCCCGCGAGCCACAACTACTGAGCCCGTGCGCCACAACTACTGAAGCCCACCTGCCTAGAGCCCGTGCTCCGCAACAAGAGAAGCCACCGCCATGAGAAGCCCATGCACCTCAACGAAGAGTAGCCCCCGCTCGCCGCAGCTAGAGAAAGCCGGCGCACAGCAACGAAGACCCAACACAGCCAAAAATAAATTAATTAATTAAATAAATTTTTTTTAAAAAAAGTGTGAGTCTGACCCCTCCTTCCCGCCCCAACCCCAACAGTGGCCTGTGAGGCTCTGTGACTTCATGTCCTCCCCCTCTCCCTGCCATTCCTCAAACCCACCACGCTCAGTCCCATCTCGGGGGCTTTGCACATGCTGTTCCCTATACCTCAGAGGCTGTTCCTGACAGACTCTTTCTCATCATTCCTGTCTCGCCTGAGCGTCACTTCTTCAGAAAGCCCCTCCTTCCACAACCACTCTGTTGAGAGTCGTCTCCACTTCCTCAATCTGTCACCTCACCCACTTCATTTCCTTCAGAAAACTGCCACCTGAAATCAACTTAGTAATTCATTTGTTTAGCATTGTTCTCCCCCAGCAGGCAGTAAGCGCCTGTAGGTGTGCACAGTAGATGTTTAATAAATCTGTGAGGAGTGAATGAAGAAAGGCAGGGAGGAGGGCCTGGCCTCCCAGGGGGATAGGAACTCCACAACTTACCCCTCTGTGGGGCGCAGGGCCATGTGGGTGCCATCCCGAAGCAGGACACCACTGCCCCCGTCTGACAATTGGTAGCCGAAGCCGTACTTGCTGGAATAATCCACCCACTTGGGGGCCCAGAGGATGGGCCGCTGCTCTCCTGGGGGGTCCTGCATGGCTGGCACAGGATGAAATGAAGTGAGCAGGGGTCCTGGAAGGGGCGGGCGGAAGGACGGCAGAGGCACAGGAGATGGAGAGTAAAGTCCAAAGAATAGAAAACCAAGTCTTGGGACTTCCCTGGCGGTCCAGTGGGTAAGACTCCGTGCTTCCACTGCAGGGGGCACGGGTTCGATCCGTGGTTGGGGAACAAAGATCTCACATGTGGCCAAAAAAAAAAAAAACAACCAACTCTTGCCTTGAGCGGGGAGGACTGGGGGACCCTGGGATCACGGCTGCCTCTGGAAATGAGTAAATCTGAAATGCTTGTAAGGTCCAAAACACTGTAGGGCTTTGCTTTATTTCATTAAACGTTTTTTGTATTAAAAAATAAAAATTGCTCAAGGCCATGTGGGATCCTATATTGGATCGCAGAAGAGAAAAAGGGCAATAATGGAAACCCTGGGAAAATCCAGTGGCCCAGGAAGCTGGGCCACAGGAGAAGCTGGAACTCTGTAATACAATCTCCAGCTATTTGTGCTGCTCCTACCTGGGGCGCCAGAGTCCAGGCAAAGCTGCAGGCTCCTGATGGCTGCCTCCACCTCCTGCCTCGGGCTCCCCTGGGGCCCTGGGGAGACAGATCTCTGTGGGGGACAGACAGGCCAGGGCCCCTCCAACCAGCCCCGCCCCAAACTTCCACATCCGGGAAAGTCCGATTTTCACCCCAGAAGGATTCCAGACATCATTCTCATTTCACAGGTGGGAAAATTGAGGCCGGGAGAGGGGACGTGATCCTGGCAAGGCAGGATCTTTGCCCCTCGCTTTTTGACGCTCAGTCCTGCCCACAGCTCCCACCTAGGATGGAGAGTCTGCTCACCCGCCGGGTCAATCCCAAGGGTCCCCTGGCTGAGCAGGCGGACAGGGCGCCGGGGGCACGGAACCCCTCCCTCTGACAGGGAGGCCTGGGGAAGGAGCAGCAGGGGTTGGGGGCTCTGGCCTCCCCCCCTGAAGACCCCCTGGCTTCTCCCTTTGCCCAGCCTCCCTGTGAGGATGCCCTCCACATTCTCCACCATGCCCCCCTCCCCACGCCCTCACCTCACTACCCCACTCCGTGGAGTCAGGGTCAGGGCCATCTTCTCCTGGACCTGAGGCCTCCTTAGGAGTGAAGGGGCCTGCAGGAGGCACGAGGATTGGAGGGGGGGCAGAGCCTGACCCCATGCAGGGCGGGACCTCTGCCACCGACATCCGCCTCTGCCGTGGAGGTGACATTTCAGAGCAGGTAGGGAGGAGGACAGGTGTGTGAGATGCGGGGCGCAGGTAGGAGCAGGTGAGGGGGCGGGGCGGTACTCACAAGGCCTCCGGCGCTGGGGCAGCAGCAGCCGGCCCACCTTCCAGAAGAGTCTGCCCAGAGGCTGGGGGATGGAGAAGATGGGCAGGCTGTGGCAGGAGTGGGGCGGCAGCCGGTCCGGGGTGAAGCCCTTCGGAGTGGAGAGCTGGGCGTCAGCACGCCGCTCCTGAGTACCTGGGCTAGCTGGGGGTCCTGACCCACACCTGGGTCTGCTGAGATGCCCCAGAGAAGGGCAGCCCCGACCCGCTGACACCCCACACCTGCGTGAAAAAGTCATCCTGCAGCAGGTGGTCCAGGCTGGGCCGCTCGGCCGGGTTGGGTGCCAGCAGGCGGGAGATGAGGCGGCGTGCATTGGGGGACAGATGTGCAGGCTCGGGGTAGCGGCCGTCTCGGATGTTCTGGTACATCTCCGACAAGGGTGCCGCCACGAAGGGAGGGGCGCCAGTCAGCACCATGTACCTGGGCCGGGTCGGGGGCAGGAACCTGGGTGCCTGCTTGCATCTATCCTGGGCATCTAGGGTTGGCTCACACCTACCTGTGCACACCTGGCCACACCTTCCCACACTTCCTGACTCCGTACCCATGTCACATCCACTTTCTCATAGCTGCCCTACATCTGCTCCCACCTGGCCATTCCTGTCTGCTCAGGAGACACCAGCATCTGTCTGTACACCTGCCTGCTCCTGGGTTATACCTGGACACACCTGCATATACCTTTCCAGTTTTAGTTTATGCATGCTCACACCTGTTCAACTCCTGCATATGCCTCATACCTGTACATATGCCCTCATCTGCCTGTGTACCTGCCACCTGCACACACCTGTCCACACCTCTGTGCACACTCAAAACTATCATCCCGCCATATGCCCTATTCATACCTGCACGCTCAGATGATGGCAGGTGTGTGCTCCCGCCTACCCCCCAGCTGCACACGCTGGTCCTGTGTTTGCTCATACCTGCCTGTGCCCCCACTCAACCTCCCCTGTACATGCCTACACCTGTCCTTACCTGCCGGTGCCCGCTCCCACCTGCCCACACCTGGCCCCAGCTGGGCAGTCCTGCCCCCCTTCCCCAGGCCCGGGGCTTCTGGGGCCACTCACATGACGCAGCCCAGAGCCCAGATGTCCGACTGGCAGGAGTGCCCGTTTCTGGACACGACCTCCGGGGCCAGGAAGTTTGGGGTCCCACAGAGCACTCTGGGCGGCACAACGGGGGCTCAGGAAGGCTGGGGCCAGAGCCGGCCCACCCTCGCCCACCCAGAGAGCCCGCTCGGAGCCTCCCGGTCACCTGTGGCAGCGGCCTCCCGGGCCCACCCTGGTGGCCAGCCCCAGGTCTCCGATCTTCACTTCCATGTTCTTGTTCAGGAAGAAGTTACCTGCCAGGGCGGGGTGCGGGGGGGGGGGATGGGAGGGGGAGGAGCACAGCGTGAGGGTGGAATCCCCGCCCTCACCACGCCCCCGCCACGCCCCCGCGGCCCCTTCCCCGCCCTCACTGAGCTTCAGGTCCCGGTGGACGATGCGCCTCTGGTGCAGGTAGCGCAGGCCGCTGACCAGGCCCCGCAGGTAGTAACGCACCTCAGGCTCTGTCAGCGTCTGCCGCGCCTCCAGCACGTGGGCCAGTGACTGCAGGGGACCGGCAGGTGCAGCGCCAGCGCCGAGGAGACACAGGTGAGCTCAGGTTAGGCGGCACAGTGAGTTCCAGGGACCCAAGAAGGCAAAGGTAAATTCAGCTGGGCCCAGGTGGATGTGGCTGATTGTGGGACAGGCAGAGGTGAGCTCTGAGCCGCAGGAGGAACATAGGAGTTCAGATGGGCCGCGGGGGCCACAGTGAGCTTTTCGGCAAGAGACGAACCCAAGGTGGGTACATGC
Organism: Balaenoptera physalus; assembly: GCF_965194825.1. Classification (NCBI taxonomy): domain Eukaryota; kingdom Metazoa; phylum Chordata; class Mammalia; order Artiodactyla; family Balaenopteridae; genus Balaenoptera; species Balaenoptera physalus. The sequence continues at coordinate 989,182 of NC_138890.1, read as the reverse complement.
TGGGCAAAGGAGAGCTCAGGTGTACTTAAGTGGGCTCAGGGAGTTCAAGGGGTCTATGAAGGTGCAACTAAGTCCAAGTGGGTTCAGGAACAGGCATTCCTGCCTGTCGGACATCTGGGCTCTGGGCTGCACCATGTGAGTGGCCCCAAGGGCCCCGGGCCTGGGGAAGGGGGACAGGACTGCCCAGGTGAGGCCAGGTGTGGGCAGGTGGGGCCTGGCTGAGGGCAGGAGGGGCACAGGTGGGCATAGGTGTGCCGAGGTGAGTCAAGAGAGCCTCTGGGTGGGCAGGTGGGCACAAGCGCATTAAGCGTGAGCACAGGTGGGCCTAGTGTGGTCACAGGTAGAAACAGGTAAGGAGAGACAGACATTGGGGGGGGACACAGATGAGCACAGAAGACTGGGGGCGGGGGGGGCATGGCTCCCTCTAGGCCCCGCCCCCTGGGCACCTGGCGGCTGCAGTATTCCAACACCATGTACACGTGGTCACGGTCAGCAAAGTGTCCGTGGAAGGCCACGATGTTGCGATGTCGCAGGCAGCTGTGCAGGGCGATCTCGCGCTCCACCTGCGGGCGGGGTCCCACGTGTACACACCCGGCAGGTGCCCATACCCGAGGTACCCATGCCCCCACGGGCGTGCTCCCCACCCCCAGGGCAGGGACGTCTCTGCGGACCCGATTTGGTCACAGGGCCCCTGGGCACTGATGCGCAGAGCGTACCTTGTCGCTGGGGCACAGCCGTCCAGCCCCGCCACCACCATGAGGCACCACTTTGAGCGCAAACACGGAGCTGGTGGACATGTCGGTCAGCTTGTAGCAGCGGCTGAAGGCGCCCTGCGGGGCAGGCGATTCACGAGCTCAGGGCACACGGGTGTGGGGACAGATGGCCAGGCCTCTTCACACACAGACATGCACACACACACACCCCTGAGACGCATGGATGCATAGCTCACACCCTCATACCTGGATACCCAAGGCAACACAACACACAGAAGTACACGAAGGCACAGGGACACATACACTCAGACACACAGACACATCCACACCTGGATATATAGAGCCCACGGACCCTAATACAGTACCCGGACACACGGTACAACGCCCGAACACAGAAAGCAGAGACCTATGACACATTCAGACACACACGCACAGGGACAACACAACAGAGTCTGGGTCCGCACCAAGGCTCCAAGTCGCAGAACACTCGGGCGCACACCCACACCCTAGACACACAACCCACAACACAGCACAACGTGCCCAACACCGGTTCCCGCCACACGATGCACGCAGAACAGCGGGTACATCGCAGACCCGGGCGTCCACCCACGCCAGCCCCAAACTCGCGTGGACACGCGACACACGCAGAGACAAAAGCCGGGGCGCACGCTGGCTCGTTTGCGGTCGCGATCGCGCGCACGCGCCCCGCCCCGCCGGGACCCCTACCCGTCCCGGCCCCCTCGCCAGCGGACTCGGGGTGCCGGGGTCCCCACCTTGCCGATCAGCTTCCCGCGCCTGTACACGCGCCCCGAGCTCGGGTCGCGCAGGAAGACGGAGACCAGCGGGCGGCAACTGTGCCGCCGCCGCCGCCGCGGCTCGGGCTCCATCCCTCCCGGGAGCCTGGCGGGCGGGCGCACTGGCGCAGCCTCGGCCGGACCACCGCACGCGGCGCTGCTCTGGGGGCCGCGCGCTGCCTGGACGCGTCTTATTGGCCGAGGGGGGAGGGGTGGAGTCCAGACGCTCGGGGCGGCCAGCGCGGGAGGGGGCGGGCGCGTGGGGGCGCTTGGGCGTGCGGGGACGCGGGGCTGGCGGGAGTTCCAGGGACCAGAGCGGCGCTGGCACCCTGCACGCCAGCCCAGCGCCAGTCCCGCGCGCGCTCAGCTCGCTTGCTCCTCCAATCCTGCGCCTCCCGCCAAGCTGTGAACTGTCAACACGCCCATTTCTCTGAGCAGGAGACTGAGGTCAGAGGGATTGTCTCATTCTCTCGAGGCCTCGAGGGGAAGGGTGGGTGGGAGGGAGGGCTTGGCAGGGCTCTCCCCAGAGTGCGCTTGAGGTCTGAGTCTAGTCGTCCTGAATACGTGTGACTGTGGGTCCTCCTGGCAGGTGGGTCCCCGGGCCCCCTATGACAATGTACGAGGCTTGATCATCTTGGCACTAGGGAGCCACAGCAGGATTCAGGGAGGTGGGGAGGGGAGTGAAGCCCAGAGGGGCACTGCTGGGGTTGGGAGGCTGGCGTATATGATGGACACTCAGTGGTGAGAAGGAGCAGGATTTGGGTACTGATGGACAGACACTGGGGGTTTTGACTCCTGGCTTGGGCAGCCAAGGAGAGGCAGGGGGATGGAGAACAAGTGGGCAGGCTTGGGCCCCCCCGGGAACCATGGGAGCATCTCTGAGCTGTTCCCCAGAGTCAGTTCCCAGCTCTTTCCTTATATTGTCTCAAGTCACCCTTTCACCGATTCTGAGATGCAGGAACTGGCCTTGGCCCCATTTTACAGATGAACACACTGAGGCCCAGGGAGGTTAAGTCGCTTACCCAGCCAGGAAGGGATAGTGCTGGATGTGAATCCAGGCAGCTGCCTCTGGATGCCTCGGTATTAATCCCCAAAAGTTACATAACATAATGAATGGGGAGGGGTTAGCAGGGCTCCGTGGGGCTGGAATCAGGCCTCGGAATTTTCCAGAGACCAGATTTCGGAGTTCGGCCCAGCCAAGCCACCAGGGATAGGGAACACCTTCTGCGTTGTCACATGTCTGCCTGGCATGTCAAATGGGGGCACCCAGGGCATGGGGGACTCTGCGGGGCCCCCAGTGCATTGGATGGAGCCATCCTCTGGTACCTTTGCGGGGAGCCGGCCTCAGCACCAGGGCCAAGGATTCCAGGCCAGTGCAGGGGGCCAGCTGGCTGCGGCCGGGGGAGCCCGAGTCCTCTGCTAATGAGAACCAGGTGCGGTGCGACAGAAGGAAGGCAGCTGGGGGGCCCGGGGGTCTGAGCTGTCACATCATTGTCGCCCTGGAATCCACATTGGCAGGCAGGAATCCAGGTCCTTCTCAGTGGCACGCCTCTGCTGCCTGCTAATTCAGGTATTTGTTCAGCACTTGTGCCCAAGACAGACCCACCCAGCCCTCAGGAAACGGTGGAGAGGAGATCACCCAGAATTAACCAAAGCCGGGGGTCTGGGCACGTTCTGGAGGCCAACGTCAGAAAGCCAGACCCCTTCCAGGCAGTGGCTTATCCCAGAGGTCGCTGCTCTTCTTAGCCCCATGTTATAGACGAGGAAACTGAGGCTCAGGAAGGGACATGTAAGCCAGAGTCACCAGACTGTGGCCGAACCTGGCCTGGAGTGCAGGTTGGTGCGTCTGGAGCCCCTGCCCCCCCAATACTGCCCCCCAGGCCTCTCCTCCGGGGGCTACAGGAGCATAGGAAGAGCCCTCACGCTGCAGTAGGCAGCTGAGCCCACTGGACCCCCAGAAGCCTCCTGGGGGAAAGAAATCCAAAGCTCCTGGCCCAGTGCCTCACAGCAGGGCTGTCAGCTGACACCCTCTGCAGACACCAGCTCTGCCCCCATCTCCTGGCAGCCCGCTGTTTTCCTGGCTGAACCTCCTCCACGGGGCTGGGGAGCCATCCCATTCCCAGCCTGCGCCCCCTCGAGCAGGGATGCCCTCCCCCAGCACTCTAGAATGGAAAAACTTTATAATAAAAGGAAAACCTTAGATGTTCATAGCAGCTTTATTCACAACAGCCAAAAGGTGGAAACAGTCCGGGTGTCCATCGACTGATGAGGGATAAACAAAACGTGCTCCACCCATACAGTGGAATAGTATTCAGCCTTAAAAAGGAAGGCGGTTCTGACACTTGATACAATGTGGATGAACCTTGAGGACATCATGCCCAGTGAAATAAGCCAGACACAGAAGGACACACTGTGTGTCATTCCACTCACAGAAGGTCCTAGAGGAGTCACATCCAGAGAGACAGGAAGTAGATGGTGGGGGCCAGGGGCTGGGGGAGGGGTGGGGAGTCAGGGTTTCATGGGGACAGAGTTTCAGTCTGGGAGGATGAGAAAGTTCTAGAGATGGATGGTGGGGATGGTTGCCCGACAATGTGAATGTGCTTAATGCCACCGAGCTGTGCGCTTAAAAATGGTGAAGATGGTGAATTTTGTGTGATTGTATATTTTGCCACAATCAGAAAGTGACAACCATTTTAGCTTCCCCACCCCCCAAAAAACCACAGGCTTAGGGAACTAATACCCCCATTTTACAGATGAGCAAACTGAAGCCTAGTGTGTGTAGCAAGCACAAGATCGCAGTTTTGCAAAGGGGCAGGCATTGAGGGGGGAACTCAGTGGGGCTGCCTGACCCTCCCATGCCGACCCCTGCCCAGGGCTCAGGAGGCCGGGGTGGTCGTGGGCTGGAGCCCCAGCCTGGCCACGCAGTCCCCTGAGCCCCCGTGCTCCAGGCCAGAGGCTTGATTTGTCTCCAGTCTGTTCTTCCCCTGACCTGAGATAACTCCCCAGACTCAGCAGATTTCCCAGGAGAAGTGCTGGGGAGCCTCGCTCAAAATACCTGCTGCAGGTGGAGGGGGCGGCTGCTGAGACAGCGCCCGGACCGGACCCTGGGAGGCCTCCCTCGGGAGGCTGGCGGGGGGGCTGGGTGCGGGGTCCGCGGTGGTGCAGCCCCCTCCTTCCAGAACTGGGGCGGGAGCAGGCGGGCAGGCGTGACTCAGCCCGGCTCCTGGGTCCCTCTCTTGCCTCCTGCCTCCTGGACTTTGAAACGCAGTGGACTCCCTGCTGCCTGTCTGTACTCGGGAGCCCTCGGCCAGACCTCGCAGGTCCCCAGGGACGGGCCCCGTGAGCAGAGCGGGCGGGAGGCCACCTCATGACTGCAGTGCCCACTGCCTCAAGACTGGCCCAGCTGGGGCTGTGGGGACCTGGGTGCCACGTTCCCTGAGCTTCCATCCTCTGGGAACAAACCTTGCCCTTGCCTCTCCCGCCTCTCAGCACCCACTGTCACTGGCTCCTTCTAGAAGCTCTGTCCCCTCGTGTCCTCTGGGACACCTCTCTGTAGGCTATTCTCCCACCTTTCTTGTTACATCTTTTCGGTTCTCCTTTGAGGCTCCTCCTCCTCCCGGTGCCCAGGACTCAGTTCAGAGCCCCCCGCATCCCCTTTGTCCACTCCCTCTCGCTGATGTGGTCCAGGCCAGCAGGAGACTGACGCGGGCGGCTTGTCTCTCCTCCCCTGTCTTAGTCCGGCCTCTGCCAAAAGCAGACCCTGAAGCAAGGGTTTAGTGCCGTGAGTTGATCTGAAGAGCAGGAGTGAGGGGCCGGGGAGGATGGGAGGGGAGGACGAGGGGCGCATGGACCCCTGGCATCCGCCCCCCGTTGGCCGGGGCCTCCACCTTGGACATTAATTGTCTTGTACACCCAGCTTGGAATGGCTCCCATACATGGTCCAACTGCAGTTCGGAGAGCGATGGAGTGAAATGTGGGACAGGAAGGTATGTGGGTGGGGAGCTCTGAGGGGCTTGATGCCCCCCCAGAGCGGAGCAGAGCCTGGGCTCAACTTCTCCCCTTTAACCCGTGACACTAGGACACATGTCCACAGCCAGGGTGTGGGGCGGCAGACAGGGTCAGGGAGGGGAGATCCAGAGTGCAGTTTTGGGGACATTGCCTTCAAGATGCCTGGCAGGGGAGCCCAAGGATGATCTAGAGGAGGAGATGGAACTGAAGACACCATGTGGGGCCTCCCTGGCACAATGCTCAGGACCAGCCAGGGCCCTGGGTCAGGAGCTTTAAGGACAGCTATGGCCAGGTCGGGGGCCACGATGTGTTTAGGCCCTCAGAGGCTCACAGAACCAGGGGCTGGCTGAGAGCTGGACTCAGGGGATGCTGTGGGGCTCAGGGACAGTCCAGCCTCTTCATGACAGCAAGAAGCCTTCCAGAACCAAATCAGATCACATCCAAAGCCTGCTAGTGGGCCCCCATGGCCTTCCCACACACCCTCTCGCTCACCCTGGCCCAGCCACCCTGGCCTCTCTGTTGGTCTGAGATCCCATACCAAGCTCATCCCAACCTCAGGGCCTTTGCACATGCCATTCTCGCTGCCCAAAGGGCTCCCCACCCCCCAGTCTTCGTCCAGGAGCTCCTTTTCATCTTCTGGGACCCAGGCAAGGGCCCCCCACACCCTATGAGTCCCTCTGCGGTACCCTCACCACCTGCAATCATGCCATTTCCTTGCTAGTTCGCTGACTTCTCTCCTACAGGACTGGGGGCTCCATGGCAGAGACAGGTTGTGCATTTCCTTGCTATGTCCCGTGTAGGTGCTGACCCACTCGCTGGGGGGCCTTGGGAAAGTCCAAACCCTCCCCCAGCTGCTTCAGACCCCGCCTGCTTGCTTGGTGGGCATCCTCAGGGTCCTGAGCGGGTGCTGCCCTTCCAGGTGGACACTCTTCCCCCAGTGTCCTCAGCTGGATACCTTCTCAACCTCTGTTTGGGGACATTGATTGACTCCGCTGCATGCAAAGTACTGGGTGCCATCAGAACCAGCCAGATTTCCACAGGAATAATCTGTATTTCATCTGCTTGGGTCTTTTGACCAATTATGAGAGAAGCAGCTCAATGTCATGTGGGCTCCTGGATGAGATCCTGGAGCAGAAAAAGGAAATTAATTGGGGGAAAAAAAAAAAAACAACAGCAACTCGTGGAATCCAAATAATGTTTGGAGTTTGGTCAATAGTGATGGTAATTACTAATATTATCAATTAGTAATCATAATATACCAATGTGAGTTCCTTAGATGTGACAAATAGTCATTGTTTCCTATGGCTGTTGTAACAAATTAACACAAACTTGGTGGCTTAAGAAAACATATATTTATCACCTCACATCCTGGAGGTCAGAAGTCCTAAAATCCAGGCGTGGGCAGGGCCGGTCCTTCCGGAGGCTCCAGGGGAGCAGCGGTTCCCGCCTTTTCCAGCTTCTAGAGGCGCCGCATCCCTGGCTCACGGCCCCTCCTGCATCCTCACAGCCAGCAGCGCAGCATCTCCCGTCTCTCTGCCTCTGACCCTCCCGCCTCCCTCTTATAAGGACCTTGGGATGACGCTGGGCCCCCCGGGGAATCCAGGGACCTCCCCATCCCAGGGGCCTTAATCCCACCTGCAAAGTCCCCTCTGCCCCATGAAGTGACACGTCACAGGTCCCAGGACCAGGACATGGACATCCTGTGTGTGTGTGTGTGGGGGGTGACATTATACTACTGGTGACAAAGATAGACAGAAACTTGCTGTAATATCTTTGCAACTTTCTGTAAATCTAAAATTATTCCAAAATAAAAATTCTCTTTAAAAAAGAGAATTAAAAGACTACAATAAATTAAAACCTAAAAGGCAGTAAGTCAAACTCACCCCAACACCGCCCCCCCCCCCCCGCCGAGATCATCGTGCTCGACCGGGAGGGTTTATTCCTGTCCACTTCCTGTCTGAGTTTATGCTAACATAGGTACTTTTCCTTTTATATAAATGGCATCAGATCATGCATAACTTTTCCTTCTCACCTAACACTTCTTGCCGTTTCTGAATAACCTTCCCATGCTCCCGGTCTCCACACTATGCGAGGCCCCTGCCCCCTCTGACCTCATGTTCACTGCTCTCCAGCTACACAGGTCTCCTCACTGGGCTGGTCCTCAGCCTCCTCCTCTGGCCCCCTGGCCTTTGCACGTGCTGTTCTGTCTGCCAGGAACACCCTCTCCCTCCCACCCACTTCCATCCGGTTCCCCTTCATTCTCCAGGTCCTGCCTCAAGCATCTCCCCACTCAGGCAAGTCCCCCCAACCCCCTGCCTCAAAAGGAGCTCAGGACACCCATTCGGATGTGACTGCGAAGCTATCCCAGGCCCTCCAAGTCTCACTGCGTGTGACTCTGCCCCTCTGCCCCCCAGCATCCCGACCCATGAGGTGGGGGTGAGGATTCCTCTCACGGGGGCAGCTGGGGGTGTCACATCAGATATGGAGGCCTCCAAGGTGGTGGTGATGTGTAGAGGTGAAATACTCCATCACAGGATCAGTGGCCTGAGAAACAGGACCTGTCCGGGGTGGGGGGGTGAGGGTGATGAAAAAGATGCTGTTCACTATTAGAGAGGACCTCCTGATTACAAGTCACAGAAACTCCAAATTGCTAAAGTGAAAAATAATGGATGGATGGCTTCAGGTGCAGCTTGATCCAGGGACTGAAACAACCGTCTCAGAAATCTCGCCCTTTCTGCTTCCTGCTTCTGTTGGCTTCTCCCTGGGGTGGAGAAAACTACCATCCCAGCTCACATGGGCGACCCTGGCCATGGTGGGTCCCCGATCCTGCTCCATTCATGCTCATGCCCAGGGACAGCTGGGCAGCTCCAGAGACCTGGGTTCTGGGGTTGCAGGACCCCTCCCACCCCATCTACACAGGAGACTGGAGTATCCTGTGGACCACGTGCCCAGGCCTGAGGGATCGTGGGAGGCCATAGGGAGTTGGGGAGGGGGGCAGGGGGAGGCTCAAGGCTGTGAGACCACAGAGGGAGCCTAGGCTGACCCACACCCATCAGGACTCGTGTCCACTTGGCCTGATCCTGTCCAGGCCCAGCGTCAGGGACGGGGTCCAGGCCGGAGCTCAGCATAGGGGGACCCTGCCGACCCCTGGGCCTGAGTTCAGACCAGGGCATGAGTTGCGGGGGGGTGAGATGCCACTGCACCTGGAGCCTCCAAACCTCACAACCACCCCTCCACCTGCAGCAGATATTTCGAGCTGAGCTCTCCGCCTCCTCTGGGGATCTGCTGAATCCAGCTGAGTTACCTCCTGCATGGGGGTGGGAGGCTGGAGACGTGCAGTGCGACAAAGACTGGGGAGAGGGGGCATGGGTGGGTACAGGACTCCACACCTTCACCCCAGCCCCATCTGGCCATCCCATAAGCGCTAGGGCTCCCATGCGGGGCACAGTGCCTACTGTATGCACTCCCTGCAGGACCCAGTGCCTGCTGTGTATTGTCCCTGCAGGGCACAGGGACTGCTGTATGCACTTTCTACAGGACTCAGTGCCTGCTGTATACACTCACTGCAGAGTACAATGCCTGCTGTAGACATTCTCTGTAGGGCATGGTGCCTGCTGTATGCACTCCTTGTGGGACACAGTGCCTGCTGTATACCCTCCCTGCAGGGTGCAGTGACTTCTGTATACACTTTCTATAGGCTACATTGACTGTTGTATACACTCCTTGGGAGGTTCAATGTCTACTAAATGCATTCCTTGCAGGGTGTAGTACCTACTGTACTGCAGGGCCAAGTATCTACTGTATGCATGTCTAGGATGCAGTGCCTGCTGCATACATTGCCTGCAAAGCATAATGCCTGCTGTATATGCTCCATGCAGGACACAGCGCCTGCTGTACGCATTCTTTGCAAAGCACAATGCCTGGTATATACACTCCTTGCAGGGTACAGTGCCTTCTGTATACCTTCCTGCAGGGCACACTGCCTGCTGTATGCACACCCTGCATAGCGCGGTGAACTGGGGCTTGGGGCATAAGGCACATGGCGGCGGGGGGGGGGGGGGGGGGGCGGGGGATGAGATTGTCCACTTGGTGGCGCTCCTGGCCAAGCCTGATTTCTTTCTGATGCCGCCCAGGCCCCAGGCCCCAGCTCAGCACACAGTAGCTGCTCTGCAGACGGTGCCTGCCCTCACCATCCCCCTCTCTCTCCTGCCGTCCTCTCTCGAGCCCTGTTCCCCCAGGCTGAACCTTGTCAAGGTCACTGCCTTCATTGATGCTGAACCGCTGGCCACTGGTCCATGCTCTATCCTCATCTTACCCACTCAGGCTGCCCCTCCTCCTCCCGGAAGCCCATCCTCTTGCGACCTCGGGGGACCCCACGCCCACCCCGGCCTCTGACACTCAGGCCCCAGTCTCCGTTCTGTCCACACTCTCACCCCATGACCTCATCGATGACTCTAAACACCCCTGTGTGCAAAGGATGCCCACATGTCCATCCCCAGCCAGACGCGGCCCCTGGACTCCCAGCCTCTCCTTGCCTCACCCTGGACCCATCGTCAGGTGACCTCCGGACTTGTGCCTCCCCCTCCTGCAGGGAATGGGGCGCCTCCCCTCACTGGCTGCTCAGCCCAAGCTCCCACCTGCCTCCTCCCAGTGCCTCCCCCATGGGATCTATCCCAAGGCCTGCAGACTCCACTCCCAAACAGCTGGGAGCCACCCAGTGCCCTCCCCACCCCCCACGTCCCCAGCCCAGCCCCTGACCCCAGCATGCCTGCCACTGCCTCCCCACTGCTTTCCAGGTCCCCTGTCCTGCCCCCATGACAGCCAGAGGCAGCTGTTCCCAAACCAGAGCACCCCCTCCCACCTCCCATGGCTGCCATCCCCCTGGCCCCTCTCTGGCCACATCCCCACCCCCAGGCTGGCTACTGGCTCCACCCACCCCAACCTTCCCACTGTCCCTTATTCCCTTTTCCAGCCTCAGAGCCTTTGCATGTGCTGTTCCAGGCAGACTGGGCTGCCCTTCCCCCACCTCCCTGCGGCAACGACCTCCTGCGTGAGGGCCTTCCTGGCCCCCCACCCCATCTGCAGTGAGCTTGGGCTATTTCTGCAGAACGTCCTGATGGGAAGGTAGCATGGTGCCCTCGTAGGGCACTGTCTCCCCTCACTAGCTGGATTCACAGCTGTAGCGGCACAAAGTAAATGCTCAGTAAGTGTTGGATGAATGAATGGCGTTGGATGGCCCTGCCTTGAGCTGCTCCAGGCTGGAGGACAGACAGAGCTGGACCGGCGGTACCCCCTCCCTGTGTTCGGGGCTGGAACACCCCACTGCAGGCTCCCGGGAGAAGGGGGCACTCAAGCTGAGACTGGGCCGAGCTCAGGGAGCAGAAGAGCCGTCCACCCATCGCCCCCCTTGGTGCCCCCATCTCCTCAACCCGCTCGCCAGGCAGCATCCTGGGGCCACAGCGAGGAGCCAGGGGAGGGGGCGAGCGGAGGGTTCCTGCTGCGTCCCTGCTTGGGCGGGGGATGAGGGGTGGGCGGAGGGGCGCGCAGATGCTAAACCGGGGAAAGGTCTGGTGGTGGGGAGCCCTGGGGTTACCCTGTCCTTGCCCGTCCGCGCAAAGAGCTGAGATCCACCTGGAATTGTCGCTGTGGAGACCCCCGCCGGCCCCATTGCCCGGATGGGGAACTTGAGGTCGGGGAGGGTGGGGCCACAGTCGCGTGGGAGGGGGACCTTCTGGACCCGGGTCTAGCTGCGAAGCCACGGCTTGCAGCCTGGGGCCGGGCAGGGAGGGCGGGAGGCGGGGTGGGGCGCGTCCTCTGGTGACAGCAGCGCCCGGGAATGCGCCGGGCTGGGAGGGGGCTCTCCGCCCCCCACGCCAGGCCCCTGGGACTGAGCTTCTCCCCAGTGCTCTGGGGCCCTGTGCTGGGGGTGGTCGGGACCTGGGGCGGGAACCCCAGGACCGGAACCCAGGCGCGCGGGTTCCTGAGTAGGGTGACTTTGAGGGAGGGGTAGGGAGAGGGATTTGGGGAGGGGTAGTGGCCAGGAAAGGGAACCTTCGTGGGGACGCGATCTGGGCGTCGGTGGGGAGAGGGCAGCGCCCTCCTGGAGCCTCAACAGGGCGACCTCGGTTCGCTCACATTCCCGGGCCCTGAGCGCGGCGCCCGGAATAGCAGCCCCGAGGTGGGGGTAAGGGCGGTCAGTCCCCGCGTGGCTCCCCCGCCCTGGGCTTCCTAAGGTCACCGGCACGCGGACGGTCGGACACCAGGCCGCAGTTCTGGGGGGCCGCGGCGCGTGCGGAGCAGTCCCCTGCCGCAGATCGGCGCCCAGGCGCGCAACGGCCGCACGGGGGCGCACGGCGCCGCCGCCCCTCTGGACCCCGGCCGGGGCGCGCCCTGGGAGGCCGGGTGGGAGGGGCCGCCCCGGGCTCCCCCCTCCCCTCCTCGCGGGCCCCGCCGCTTCCGCTCGCCCGCGGGCCGCCCGGGGAGCCTGGACGCGCCGCCTGGGCTCTACGTAGCCGGTAAGTCCCTCTTCCTATCCCCCCACTAACCCGGGCGGAGTCTTCTCTCCCTCCCTAAGCTGTGGGGTGGCGAGGCAGCAATCCCCAGGGTGGGAGAAAGCTCATCCCCACTTCCTTCTGGGGAAACTGAGGTCCAGAGGCGTGGCTTGCCCTGAGATCACACCGACTCTCAGGACTGCAGCCTAAACGGGGGGTGTGTCCTGCTCCTCGGGCAGGGGGCTCTGGAGGGTGGGAATGGTGATCCCTCAAGCCCCTCATTTTGCATCACCTAGACCCCCACCCCATAAGCCAGTGCTAAGAGGGGAGCGGGTGTCCGAGGGTCAAGTCCCCTCCCCCTACCTCTGCTCTCCAACCCGGACTTCTTCCTGCTTCCTGGGCCAGCCAGGGCTGAGGTTCAGAGATGCAGCCAGCCTCACAGCGCTGGTCAGAGGGGGGGGACCCACCGGGGGGGACCCACCCGGGGGGACCCACCTCGTGGTCCCCCAGGTTCTCAGCATCTGGAGCCACCTTGGCCCCAGACCCTTGGTGCCCCAGGTTTGAATGTCAGAGTCAGGAGAGCCTGATAACCAGGGACACTGCTGCTCAAGAACATCCAGTGGGGCCCTGCCTTCCCCCATCCGCTGCCCGAGACCTCCAGGACTGGAGCCCTCCAGCATGGCCTGCGTGTCCTTTGGGCACTGCTGACCGCTGGGCTCCCTGGCCCTAGTCCGCCACTTTCTCCACCAATGCCATGATCATGGGGAGGGTGGGGATGGCAAGTGACTTCATTCTTCCCCTGACAGATGGGGAAACTGAGGCCCAGGAAGACAAAGCCTCCCAGCCACCCTCTCCCCCACCCCCACACAGCCGCCTCCCTCTTCCCTGCGTCATCCTCATTGGCGGCCCCTTTCCCTCTGCAGGCGGCTCTGGGACTCCATCCCACACCCTCTTCACATGAGGCCATGAGGCACCCACTGGACCAGGGCCAGGTCACCCTGCCCCCTCCCGCCCCCCATCCAGGAGCTCCTGGCTGCTGCAGGTCTGGGAGCTGAGGGGGCCCTGGAGGCTGGGGCCCGCCCGGGGGTGGGGTGGGGGGAGCTCTGCCAGGCACCAGACCCAGCCACCACCAGCCACACCCTCTGCAAGGTCCCATAGAATCCTGGACTGTGCCCAGCTGGTCCCCACTGCACAGATGGGGAAACTAAGGCGGAGGGAAGAGGAGCGCCTGGCCCCTGGCCACACCGGAAGGTAGGAGCAAAGTTGGTGGGGAGAGTGGGGAGGGCCCTAGGACCCTGGAGACACCTGTGCACGCTCCTGGAATGATTCCTTCCATCATCAGACGCCGAATAAGCACCTACTACGTGCATCATAGACAGTAAACAACCAATAATAATTATTTGAGTTTTCTCTCTCCAGACCGGGCTCTGTAGCCCCCGTTTTCCTCACCTAATCTGACGAACCCCTCAAAACTCTCCTATTAGGTGGGCTCTATTATGACTTCATTTTTCAGAGATGAGAAGGGAGGCTCAGAGAGGTTGAGTTACTGTCCAAATCACACAGCCAGTCAGGGAAGAGCTGGGGTGCAACCCCTGGCCTGCTGGCCCCCCCACTGCTGCGCCCCCTCCTCTCCCCCAGACCCTGCCCCCTCTGGAACCTCCTGCTCCTGCTGTGGACCCTCCTGAACTGTGGTTTGGGGGTCAACGCTCAGGTAAAGGGGGACATGAGCCCAGGGGGCAGCGGGTATGGGAACCCGGCTGGCAGTGTGGGGGTCACCAGCCTCCCTTCCAGGCTGACTCTGCCTCTGTCTCCCCAAGTAGGGTCCGGGTGAGTGGACTCCATGGGGTTCCTGGAGCCGCTGTTCTAGCTCTTGCGGGCGAGGGCTCTCCGTGCGCAGGCGGCAATGCGTCCGGTGAGGAGGCTCCTGGGACTCGGCTGGGTGGGATGGGAGGGGGTCCCTGCCCCTCCTCTCCTGTCAGGCTGGCCCAGCCCCTGGCCGCACCCTCGGCCTGCCCACACATGCTGTGACTTTTAATCCCGCTAATCCAGCTGGAATGTGGGTGGGGTTAGCGGGGGTGGATGGGTGGGCAGGCTGGCTCTGGGGAAGGGTTTCCGGAGGTGCTGACCGCAGTCTGGCCACCCTGCTCCTCGAAGGTTTCCCAGGGAAGAGCTGTGCTGGGGGGACACCCACGAGTACCGCCTCTGCCAGCTGCCCGTAAGTTCTATCCACCCACCCCCCCAGACTGAGTTCTCCCTGAAGCCCTCCTGCTTCCCCACTCATGCCCCCAAATATGCTTGCCACCATGCCAGATTCTCTGGGCATCCCCGGGGCTGTCCCAGCCTCTGCTCCACCAATCTCTGTCCCCAGGAGTGTCCCCCAGGGGCCGTGCCCTTCCGAGACCTCCAATGCGCCCTCTACAATGGCCACCCTGTCCTGGGCACCCAGAAGACCTACCAATGGGTGCCTTTCTATGGTGGTGAGTAGCCTATGCTCCTGTTAGTCCAGCTCTCTCAGAGCTGGCAGGGAAAAGTGGCTGCTAAGAAGGAAGGGGGACTTGGAGGGGTGCAAGAAGGGGGCATTGGCACTGGGGCTTTGAGGGATATGTAGGAGTTGGTGAAGTGAAGGGTGGAAAGCAAGTGTGAGTTGTGAAGAGGGGCAGAAGGAGGCAGGGTCTATTCTGCACAGGGTCGAACACCAAGCTGAGGGTTTACTGGGAGCTGTATCCAGAGGCCAACATTTCTCAAACTTACACCAGTAGCAGGAAATATTGCTGCACTGAGCTGAAAATAGCGAGTTATATAACTGTGTGCCTGGGGCAGTGCGCCTCCAGATTTAAGGGAAACAGGCAGCTTCAGACGCCACGGTGGGGGTAGACACAGATAAGAAAATCCTAGAATGGAGAAAGTTCCAACCGTCAACCTCATAGATTTTTTTTTTCCTTCACCCTAAGAATTGGCGGAAACTTGCCATGATTTCACGCCCGCAGAGGCCCGCCAGGGCCAGCTCAGGCTCTATTCCAGGCTGGGTCTGCCAGCCAGCCTCAGGGAGTCGGGAGCCAGAGTGAGCCTGAGCAGGGGGAGCAGGGATCGGGTCTGTGGGCCTGGGGTGTGGTCAGACTGTCCATTATGCCCCACTGCCAGGCAGAGGGGAAAACTGAGTCCCGGGAAGGGCCAGCAACATACCCAGGCTATGCAGGACTCAGTCAGAACTGGACAAATACTTTTTTGGGGGCACCTGCTGGGTGCAGAGCCCAAGTGCCGAGTGAATTCTGCCCACCTCTGTACCCCAGAACCTAGAACGTTGTCTGGAAAATAGTAGGTGCTCTATGAGTGTTTGTGGAATGAACGTGTGGAAGAGTGAGTGAAGAATGGGTGATGATGTTAATAGTGGGCCCCTAATATTAGGACTTAACATGAATGAATGAATGAACAAATGAGTGCAGGCCCAGGATACTTGCCTGGGACAGTCCCAGCAAACGGGAAGCAGAATGCCTAAGTTCCAGTCCTGGCTCTGCCTCAGCCTCCATGTGTGGCTTTGGCTGAGTCTCTGGGCCTCATCTGCCCAAGAGGATGGCTGCCTGAAGGGAGACTGGCAGGAAGGGGGCTGGAACTCAGATATGTCCCCCACTCCCACCGACTCCTCCCATCCCCAGCACCCAACCAGTGCGACCTCAACTGCCTGGCGGAGGGGCACGACTTCTATCACAGCTTCGGCCGCGTGCTGGACGGTACCCCCTGCAGGCCGGGCACCCAGGGACTCTGCGTGGCTGGCCGCTGCCTCGTAAGAACTCCAGGCCCCGCCCCCATCCCCGCCCCTTCTAGGTGCCACCCGGCCTCTTCCCTCCAGGCCCCGCCCCCAGACCACATTCACTAAGTTCCTGGTCCCGCCTTCTTCCCTAGGCCCCGTCCCCTTACCGAGTCCCCGACCTCCCCTGCCCCACCTATCACTAGGCCTCATCCCCAACCTCCTCCCACTAGGGCCCGCCCCCCAGGTTCCATCCTTTTAGTTCTTGGTCCTGCCTTCTTCCATGGGCCCCGCCCCCTCGACGGCAGGGGCCGTCTGACGGCGCGCGTGCCCTCTCCACCCCTTTAGAGCGCCGGCTGTGACGGTTTGCTGGGTTCGGATGCCCGCGAAGACCAATGCGGCCGCTGCGGCGGCGCCAACGACTCGTGCCTCTTCGTGCAGCGCGTGTTCCGGGATGCTGGTGACAGCCCTCCCCGTCCTCGTGCTCTCCCAGAGCGGGCCCTTTAAGACGTCCCGCGCTGATTGGGCAGTCTGCGGCCCAGCACCCATCGCTCATCATTCTGATTGGCCATTGCCAGATTGTCCCGCCCTTCCCAGAATAGACGGGGTTTAACTCTTTTGCTGCCGCACTTAAGTGATAATCATCGTAACTCCAATCCTTTAGGAAGCGTTTTCGGAGTACCAGGGCCTTGGATAACCTTCTTACCGCAGTATCCTACTTAATCCTCAAATCATCCTTCAAATCCACCCCACCTGCTCCCCAACGCCCTCCTTCCCTCCCGCCCAGGTGCCTTCGCTGGGTACTGGAACGTGACCCTGATCCCCGAGGGCGCCAGGCACATCCGCGCCGCCCACCGGAGCCGGAACCACCTGGGTATCGCAGGGTCCGAGGGAGGAGGCGCCCTGCTGGCCGCCCGAATCCAGCGGGGAGGGGGGCGACAGGGTCGGGAGGCGGGCGGGGCCGCTTCCGGGGAACCCGGGCTGACCCTTCCCTTGCAGCGCTGATGGGGGGCGACGGGCGCTACGTGTTCAACGGGAACTGGGCGGTCAGCCCTCCCGGGACCTACGAGGCAGCGGGCACCCGCGTGGTCTACACCCGCGTCACAGGGTCAGAGGAGACGCTGCGCGCCGCCGGGCCCACCTCCGAAGACCTGCTCCTGCAGGTGGGGGCGGGCCTCTGAGAGGGCGTCTGGGCGTGTGGGGTTAAAGAATCCGTTGGGAAGCAGGTGTCGGCGCGGGGGGGGGGCTGGGTAGAGTGTGTGTTGGGGGACGCTGGGCCATCAGGTCCGAGGGCAGCTCCCTAGTATGTGACACACCCCCACCCCCGCCGCCCAGGTCCTCCTGCAGGAGCCCAACCCCGGCGTTGAGTTCGAGTTCTGGCTCCCCCGGGAGCGCTATGGCCCCTTCCAGGCGGAGGCTCAGGCCCAGGGTTGGTCCCTGCGGCAGCCGCAGCCTCGGGAGGTAGATCCTCAGTCCCCTGAGTCTCCCGCTGCCCCCACTGTTATCCCCCCACGGACCCCAGGCCCCACCCCAGGTGAGCTGGGGACAGCCTGGGCGGGGGCGAGCAGGGAGGCAAGGCCTGTGCCCCTGACTGCACTGCCCCCGCAGACCCCTGCCCACCCTGCCCTGACACCCGCGGTCGTGCCCACCGGCTGCTCCACTATTGCGGCAGCGACTTTGGTGAGAGGCCCTTGACCCCATCCCTCACCTGGCCCCTAATTGACCTGAACTTGACCCCTAACCAGCTGACCTCTGACCCTGGTCTGACTTTGCCTTTCACTCCTTGACCTGACTCCAGCTTGACCCCTCCTGACCCTCATTTGACTCCGATCTGATCCTTTGCCCTAATCTGACTCCTAACCCCTCACTGATCCCTGAGCTGACCCCTACCCCCGGCCTCAGCTGACCACAGTCCCCAAGGGCCCCCAATGCCCCACCTGACTCCCAGTTCCCTCGTCTGGCAAGGGGTGTGTGGATGGGCCCCGGGGCGGAGTGTCCAGCCGGGCTCAGCACCACCCTGCCCGCAGTGTTCCGGGCCCGCGTGCTGGGCCGCGTCCGGCAGGCCCAGGAGACCCGATATGAGGTGCGCGTGCAGCTCATCTACAAGAACCGCTCGCCACTGCGGGCCCTCGAGTATGTGTGGGCACCGAGTCGCTGCCCCTGCCCACCGCTGGCCCTTCATCGGGACTACCTGCTGGCAGCCCGGCGCCTCATCAGCCCCGATGGCACTCAGGACTGGCTGCTGCTCCCCCATGCTGGCTACGCCCGGCCCTGGAGCCCCGCCGAGGACAGCCGCGTGCGCCTGGCCGCCAGACACTGCCCCCTCTGAGCCCCTGGACCAGACCTCGGCCACACACGGCTGACCAGGCTCAAAGTCAGCATATTTCCCCTCTTGCCATAGCTTCCAGGGAGCTCAGAACTATCTCCCACCTGCAGCTCAGTGACTCCCCACCACACACACTCAGACACCCCTGCACTCAGTCAGATCCACTGTCGGAAGCAGGCACGCACTGGTGAGGATACACTAAATGGACTCTTTAGCTCTGATTTCCTCTCTCACCCTGGCTGCCAGGAAACTCATAGCTATTTTACTCTCAGAGACTCTGTGTCTGCTTTTATTCCCCTTGTCTCACACTCATTTGCTGGAACACACTGTCACACACAAGCATGACCCCAACAAAGACATGCCTAAGGAGACCTTGTAATGTATCCATTTCCCCTCTTGCCCTGGCTACCAGGAAGCTCACCACTGTTTAACCCCCTGACACTCTGTCTCTCCCTTCTCATTGCCACTTAACACATGCACACTCACGTATTCAGACACTGTTACAAACAGGCATGACCCCCTAGAAAACATGCCTACCCAGGCACTGTAACGTACCAATTTCCCCTTTTGCCCTGGCTACCAGGAAGTTCAGAGATAATCTTGACAGCTTCCGCAATTCAGGGGGAGGTGGGAGGGTTCCCTCCAGGCAACACTGCTGTTCACCCCTTTTTTATTCCTATTTAATTTTTACAAGCACTTTTTTTTTTTAACAAGGGCACCCCAGTTTCACATACTTGGCTGCAGACACTTCAGGATGCCCTGTTAGTCAGATCCACAGCCCCGTTGTCACCACCTGAACATACGTGATCACGTGCACCTCATCCCCTCCTCCTCCTGGTCCAGCCCCCACCTCCCCCCAGCGTGTCTGACCCTGGGGCGACCGTGAGGACGGGGAATATAAGAGGATGGGGGAAGGCGGGACTTTCTGAGGTTCCAAGCCCCCTCCTGATGCCCCTTGGGGCCACATATTCCTCTCAGGCCGTTCAGGGGGCCCCCTCCCCACCCCCGAGCAGAGCAGGCAGGTCAGAGCCTCCACCCTCAGCGTGTGCCCTGTCCTCATGTGTCCTGGATGTAGTCTCCTCATAGATTCTAGAGCCAGGAGGGCAGGCCTAGATCATGTGTGGATTGGAAGTGTCAGTGGGGTGTCACATAGTCACGCAGAAAACCTCCCCTTCTGCCTCCCCATCCTGAGTGGGGTGACTCAGGCCGTCATCTGGGACAACCTGCTCGTCTGTACCATCTGTGGTTGTGTCTTCTTCTGGGGCGCGGGATGGTGGGAGTGTGCAACGGGTGCTGGACATGTGGGTCTCAATGGACTCGGCCCCTGACCTTGGGGGTGACCTCAGGCCAAGTCCTGCCCCTCTCTGGGCCTCAGTTTCCCCATCTGTGTATACCCTTTCAGCCCCTCCCGGCCCTGACCTTGGGAACCTCACTCTTCCAGATTCCTTCCCTAGCCCTTCTGTTCATTCGTGCATTCCTCCAAAGAGTATTTATTGAGCACCTACTGTATGCCTGGGACCCAGCAGCTCCTGGGGCGGCCCCGGCCTAGCCCTGTCTTCTGTAACAAGTGCTGAAGCCAGAGGATCTCCCGAACGCCCCCCACCCGCCGCGGGGCAGAGTGGGGCGCAGTTCTGGAGGGAGGCGTGGGGTCTGGGCGCCCCCTGGTGGCAGGACGGGGGGCGGGAGAAGGAATTCAGCGTTTCGGGTGTTACCTGCAGCCCCCAAGGGCTTCAGGTCCCCGATGGCCCCAGATGGTCCCCTCTGCCTCACTGCACTGTGGGAGTGTGTTCAGTGTCTGGAAATGGGAGCCTCCGGCCTCTTCCTCCCCGGAGCTCTGTGGGGCAACCCTGCCATCTACTCCCCAACCAGCGGGACCGGTTTGCAGGGGTGAGGTTCCTGCCGGGGCAGAGGCCAATGCAGGGCCCACTCTAGCAGACAGGATGGCCTGTGGCCACAGGAGCCACGATTTCCCGCATGCCTTCCTCCGAGCGGCAACATTTTTTCCGGTAATGGTCACGTAACAAACAATCAATGGAACCATTTAAAGAGAGAAGAAAGCATTGCAATTTTAAAGATACTCAAAATCAGCAACCCAGTTGAAGGTGGGACTAGCATTTGCACTTACTTGCCCAGCAAAAATTCCACGCTGCTTTGATGCTTTACTTTTAAACACGAGTAAAAACTCCAGGTGCAACAACGGAAACGGAGAGACTCAAGAGCTGTTATCTTTGTGTCTTTACAATCCCTGGCTCTCGGGTTTTATTATTTACTGTGTCCCTGTAGGAACACGCAGGGCCCATTTGGTTTAGAGACTGGATCGCTGCCCGAAGAGACCGCCGGTGATTACAGACGGAACTGCCTCTCGAGGGAAGCACTCACAGCTGAGTCCTCAAGGGTCCAGAACTGGGAATTCTCCAAATGGACTTCCCGCAGGAGGCGATGTTTATTAAAGGATAAAGAATGAAAACGGGCAAGCTTGAAACTTGTGTCTATGTTAATAAAACAATAGTAATCACGACAGTTCTTTCATCAACCCCACAAAATATTGTATTCAACAACCTTGTGGAGTACCAGCTCTGGGGGGTGCGATGCTTTTCTTACTGTTTTGAATTCTCTGCAGACAGCACCCCTCTGTTGTCTGCGCTTCTCTCTCACCGACCCTGTACCAGCTGGCTCACCCACAGGAGGACGAGTCCGGTTGAAGGGCTGCTGAAAACCCCTGGACTGTCTCACACCCTGAGGGTTAGTTGAGGGTTACAATGGCTTGAACACCTGGGAAAACAGTTTGGCTGTTTCTGCTACAGCTGAACACACACTCGTGTACAAGGTTGAATAATAATGTCCATGCCCTAACCCCTGGAACCTGTGAACAGATCTTTATTTGGAAAACGGATTTTTGAGGATGTAATTAAGAGTCTCAAGAAGATCATTCTGGAGTATCCAGATGGACGCTAAATCCGGTGACAAGTGCCTTGTAAGAGACACACAGAGGAGAGACAGAAGACACCTGTGTGAAGACAGAGGCAGAGATCGGAGGGATGTGGCCACAAGCCCAGGGATGCCTGGGGCTCCCAGAAGCTGGAAGAGGCAGGAAGGACCCTCTCCTGGACCCTCCAGAGGGAGCACAACCCTGGGACACCTTGATCTTGAACTTCCGGCCTCCGGATGGTGAAAGGAAAAATTCCTGTTGTCCCAAGCTACCCAGTTGGTGATGACTGGTTACAGCAGCCCCAGGAGACTCAGAGGCTCACCCTACACCCTGCCGTCTCTGGCAGGTGTACTCCCAAGGCAAATGAGAGCTCCGCTCACCAAAGGCTGCTTCTAGAATGTTCCTAGCAGCTTTAGTCACAATAGCCCCCCACTGGAAACAACTCTAACACCCATCAGCAGTGGACTGAATCATTCTCTGGCCCTCACAGAATACGCGCTCTGCCAACGAAAAAGAATGATGCACCAATCATTCCCGCAGCAGCGTGGTGAGTCTGAGTCAGACAGGAAGGGACAGAAGACACCGTGGACACGACACAAGTGACCTTCAAGGCCAGAGGCAATGAAGGCAGGATGGGGGTTACCTTGGGGCGGAAGTGACTGGGAGGGGCCGGCCCTGTTGAGATACTTGCCCCTGAGTCGCGGGTTATACTTTTCTGCACATTTAAATTAAAACCAAAACAAATCTGAGGGGCTAAGTAAACGTCACTGCTTCCACCTGGGGAGACAGGTGTGTGTCCGCTCACCTGTGCTCCCAGGTGACCTGACCCGGGGGGGCAGGGCCCAAGGACAATCTTCAAGGGGCACAGGGGGTGGGGCAAGGCCCCGTCTCCTGCCCTGGACCCAGGCCACACCACCTACTTCAAACACCTGGGCCGGCGATAAGCAGATTAAGGGATCACTGTCCCCAGAGCCCAAGTGGACTTCTCAGCAGGGTGGGGGCTCATTAATAATTACCCTCGATCCCTTCCTCCCAACAAATCCAACATCCTCAAGTAAAAGCCAAAGTCCTCACCACACCTTCCAGGCAGGCACCTGCATGGTCCACCCCCCAGACCCACCTCCTCTCTCGCCCTGGCTCATGTGGCTCCAGCCACACCGGCCTGCCTGCTCTTCTCCTAACCCACCAGGCACGGTCCTGCCTGAGGGCCTTTGCACGTCCTCCTGCCTGGACCACTCCTGCCCCCGTATTCACAGACTTGAGCCCTCGCCTCCTTCATGTCTCTACTCAGGGGTCACTTCCAGGGATTTCCCTGGTGGCGCAGTGGTTACGAATCTGCCTGCCAACGCAGGGGACGCAGGTTCGATCCCTTGTCCGGGAAGATCCCACATTCCACAGAGCAGCTAAGCCCACACGCTCTGGAGCCCGGGCACCGCAACGAAGACCCCGCGAGCCGCAACCAAGACCCGACGCAGCCAAATAGAGAAATAAGTCACTTCCATAGAGAGGCCTTTCTCTGACCCTCCAACCCTTGCCCCTCCCCCCAACTCCTAGTCACATATTCCCCCATATTTTCTTCCTTCTGACCTGTTACCCATTTATCCTGTTGATTGTCACCTCCCCAAATCCTCAGGAACAGGGATTTTTGTCTCTCTGGGTCATGACTCTACCCTTGGAGCAAGGCCTGGAATACAGTAGGCGCTCAATATTTGTTGAGTGACTGATTGAATGAACTGGACCCACTGCTCACCAGTAGCACTCGCTCCGTACTTCCTCCTCCCTCGCTGGAGTTCTCAAGGATGAGGACACAGGGCTGCCAGGTTGGCAGCTGCACAGAGCTGCCTCCTTTTCAGGAAAACTGTGATGGGTGGGATCACCACCAGCTGGGGACAAGCTGGGGCGCTCAGTGGGGAGAGGGATGGCATGTCAAAGGATTGCAGTACTTGGCTGATGTGTTCGGGCAGGAATCAAAGGTGTCTCCAGATATGGCCTAATGGCCCTGGGACAGAATCACCCCCAGTTGAGAACCACTGACTTATGGCCTTGAGAGCCACTGCCCTGTCGGGGTTCGTGGTTTCTCCTCCTAACCCTCCCCTTGTGTTGGCACCAGAAGTTGTGACCAACCAGAATGTGGGAGAAGCAGAGCTCGGGTGGGCGGGCAGACTGTGATGGGCGCTGCAGGGTCCTTCCAGCTGTGGCTGCAGATGCCTCGCGGGAGATTTGTCTCTGGGCGACAGTAGCTGCCACCCGGAGATGCCCGTGGGGTTAAGGCCCCCTCCCCGGGGGTGGGCTGAAACCAGTGACTGACAGATGTGGAGGCACAAAACACAGGCCCCTGGGCTCCAGGGGGGCCGATTTTAGGTGCAGTACCAGCTCCAGACCCCCCCCCCCACCACCACCACTGCTTCACTCAGCTCCCCCCACCCTCCGGCTTCCAACTCAGGCTGTGCTTCCAGGGACGTGAAGTTGAACGGGGCAGTGAGGGGAGAGTGTTCTGGTTTTTCATATCCTGTTGGGTTGGATTTGCTATTTTTTGCTTAGATGTTTTTGCGTCTATATCCACATGACAGGTGCATCACGTTCCTTACTTGTTCTGGCTCTGCCTGTTTTTACAATCAGGGTTGTGTTGGCCTCACAAAGGAAAGCAACGGCGGGACCTAGGAGGTCCTGTCCATGCCCACCCAGCTCCCGCCTCCCAGTTTCCATGAAGGCCAGGCTGACGTCCACGGCCAGCCTCCCGGGGCCTCTTTGCTGAAGGCTGCCTGGCCCTGGACCCTGCGCTGCCTGCGGGGGTGCTGGCTGGAGTGAACGGCCACCGCTCCCCCCAGTGACCGGCAGGGTGGTGGGTCCAGCCCCTCGGCACCTGGACAGGGTAAGTCTCAGGTGTGCGTTCAACATGGGAGGGAGAGCCACGTGCTGGCAGGTGTGCTGGGTTTAGCCACGCCTGCTTTATTGGCTTCTTTCCCCTCCCACCTCAATCTTCTCCCTCTTGGCTCTTCCTGGGATCCCTCCCACGTAAAGGACTTGTACTCAAATTCTTGCCCCGCCATCTGCTTCTAGAGGGAACGCAAGTGAGGTGGGGCTACTGCCTGTAGCTTGCTTGTCTGGAAGAGTTTTCAAAACAAGGGGATTGTGGGGACTTCCCTGGCGGTCCAGTGGTTAAGGCTCCGTGCTTCCACTGCAGGGGGCATGGGTTCGATCCCTGGGCAGGGCACTAAGATCCCGCATGCCGCATCGCACGGCCAAAAAAAAGAGAAGGGGATTGTGGTGAGTGGGCCTGAGAGCTACCCCAGGAGGGGAGAGAGAAAGCGTGAGGACAAGGATTGCCGAGGCTCGTGTCCTTCTCAGCCACTTGGTGACACCTCCATTCTGAGCCTCGGTTTTCTCATCTGTAAAGTGGGGCTGCCCAGCACCTGCCCCGGTTGGAGGAGACCCTGTGCCCATGAAGCCCCGCCCCCTGGAGCCCGGCGGACAGACGGTGAGAGAAGGCTGGTCCAGATGAGCTTTACTGAGCCCTCCCTAGCAGGCCAGGGGCTTCAGCCGCCAGCAGTGCTGCAGGTGGCGGGACCCGTGTCCGTGGTGGGGCCGGCTGCAGGCGGCCTCAGCGGCGGACTCCGAGGAGTATTCCAGGGAGGATTCAGATCGGCAGGAGGCGGGCCGCTCGGGCACCGAGGCGCTGCTGGCGGCTTTTGTTGTGGGCCGTTTCTGATGCCGTCTGCTGGACTTGGGGGCTGAGGCCCCTGGTCCATCGGGGGTCTTGTCGGGGGGCTGAGGGGGGATGGTGGTGCCACTGGGTGACTGCACAAGGGGGTGTCCCTGGCTGGAGGAGGTGCTGGGACGCTGCGCGGAGCCTGAGGACTGGTGGGCCGTCTGGGAAGGGCCTGAGGCAGTGATGGAGGGCCGGGCGTGCTGCCGACCGTGGACCTGGGGCTGTCGGGGTGGCTGGGACTGCCCGCGAGCCTGGGGCTGCCCTGGGGCCTGGGGCTGGCTGGAGGAGTTGGCTTGAGACCGAAGCCCACCCCGGAGCTTGCCAGGCAGCTGGGTGCCATTGGCAGAGCCAGTGGCGGGGGATTGAGGTTGGGAGTGGCCCAAGTTGGTGGAGCTCCTGAGGGCTGGCTTGCTTGGGGACGCGGGGCTGGCGGTGGACTCCACTGGGGAGTCGGCTGGGGGATCCGCGGAGGCCTTGGAGTGTAACTGGCCGGCCGGCTTTTCTGCACAGGGGCTGGGCAGGGACTTCACCTGTCCTTCCAGAGCTGAGTCACGCTTGCTTTGGCTGTGGAGAGAGCGCCCTGAGGGTGAGTGAGGTGGGTCTGGCTGTGTCCAGGGGCCCAAGGGCTGCGCTAAGCCGGTGGAGACTGGGACAGAGGCTGCCGGGGACTGCCGGGGGCCAGCTTCACTTAAGCGGCCAGCAGCCGGCCTTGGCAGGGAGAGAGGCAGGTGCAGGCACTCACACACACGCACGTGCGCACACACGTGTGGGCCCTCCCTACCTCCCAGGGGCGGGCATTACGTACAGTCGGCTCCGAGGGCAGTGAGGGGCCCACTGCCGCAGCCGCCGGGGTGATGAGAGCCCGGCTGCGGGCCAGGGCCTGCAGGACTGGTTCCGGAGAGCGTAGGAGAGAGAGGCGGACAGTGAGAGGGGAAGATTAAGCAAGCACCCAGCGGAGGTGGTCCAGACGCCAGACAGAGGCCAGTCAGAGTCAGGAGGACAGCAGGCAGCAATGAAGGCGAGTGGGGCAGGGGGAGCCGGGAGACAGACAGACAGACACCCCTCGCCCTGCGAGCACGCACTGTCCCTCGTTATTCCGGCTGCCACGTCCAGGGTCCGCCCGCTGAGGTCGCTCATGATGCTGTCCACGGCCTCGTGATGCTTTAGAAACAGTGGACGTATGACGCGATGATACAGCACGTGAGCCCCGTTCCAGGGGCCGGGAACCATGCAGAACAACAGGAAGGCGCACTGCGGACACAGGGCAGGAGTTACACTCGGCCCCCACTCTGTGCCTCGGGTTGGGGGGGGTCTCCTCCATCAGACGCTGGGCTGAGGTGGACCTGGCCACACTCATCAGACACCCCTGGGGATGGGCCTGGCTGCCCCCGTCAGACACCCCTGGGGATGGGGCTGGCCTCCCCCGTCAGACACCCCTGGGGATGGGCCTGGCCTCCCCCGTCAGACACCCCTGGGTACCCGCTCCTGGGAACCCCAGCCGCCACGGTGTGTCCCGGGTGGTGCCCACCTTGCCCGCGTAGTAGAAAGGGAACCAGGACAGGAGTAGATCGCTGAAGAACTCGGCCAGCCCAAACAGGCCGTATACCACCCAGTAGGTGAGCCACACAGTGTCGTCCTCTTTGCTTGGGCTCTCGATAGCTTTGATCCTGGGGGAGGCGAGGCAGGGTCAGGGGCTGCTCGGAGCCCCAGACGCCCCCCTGCACCCCTAAACCAGCGGGCACTCACGAAGCATATGCGGGGTATGCAAAGCCGATGAGATTGCACAGCAGAGACGCCCCGTACCCGAACAGAAGCCACAGGCTTAGCAGAGCGGCGGCTCCTGCGGAGAGAGGGGGCTGGGTGTGGGCTGCACGTGCTGAGCCCAGTCTCCAGAGCCCCCTTGGCCTGGCCCATGCAGCCTGCATCCATCACTCCTCCCAGAAGCCTCGGCGGCCCCTCTAGGAGGGGTTATTGCCCCACAGCACCTGGGCAACCCTCATCGTGGCCCTGAACCCCACTAACATGTCAGTCTCCGCCGCGGGACTGTGAACACTCCAAGGGCAGGCCGGCACCTCAGGACTGGTCTGTACCGAGTGGCTGCCCCGTGTTTGTTGAATGAATATGTGATCTCTGCAATTATAACCGCCTGACTCTGGGTCCTATAGGAGGGGCTGAGCACAAGAGGCTAGAGTTTGAATATAAGTAAATGGGAGAAAAACCAAGACGTGATTCCTGGAGAGTGGAGAAAGGCAACAATTTCTAACTTTTTTCTTAGTCCAGGGTCTCTTACCCTCACCAGTGCTGACTCTGGGGCGGGGGGAACCACCCTGGGCACTGCATCTGGGGTGTGGAGCAGCATCCCTGGTCCCCACCCACTTGATGCCAGGAGGCCCCCACAGTCGTGACCATCAGATGTCCCCAGACATCGCCCGGTGTCTCCTGGGGGCTGCACGGCCCCCTCTGAGAGCCCTTGTCTTAGTGGGAGGATGCAAAGCGCCGTATTGAGAGTACCTCTGGCTGAGGAGAGCTCTCACCCACTACGAGACACCTAGCAAGTGTCTCTCTGCTTGCAGCCTCAGTTTCCCCAACTGTCAGTGGGGCGGGTAGTGGCCCTGTCTCCTAGGGCTGCTGTGGGGTTAGCTAAACAAGACTCAGTAGAAGGGACCCCGCCCTACATGTCTAGGGAACCCCTTCCGGCGGGCCAAGCACACTGCCAGCAATGAGGGCTCAGAGGAGAACGGTGTGGGGGATGGGGGCCAGGAGCGTTAGCCACTCTGAAATCATAATGGTCGCTGCTGCATTTATGAAGCACTTCTTGTGTGCAGGGCTCTGTCCCTCCCTGCTCTGTCTCATTCAACAGCCAGGACGAAACGGAAGCTGGGGATAGGGGTGGCGGAAGAGGCTCATGCTCGGTCACTGGGGGAGCCTCTGGCTCCTGGGAGCATTTACAGCCTCTTCCCCCACCTCCAGGCTGTTATCTGCAGAGAGAGACAGAGGCCACTAGTGGACCAAAGGGCAGAGTCCCCTCCACCCTCCCCTCCACCTGCATTAGCCTTTATCCTGGGGATCTGGGGTCAGGAGAGGGAGGGGAATCCCCAGCTGGCCCTAGGAGGCCTGGTCACTGCCTCTTCTGGGTTTCCTCCTCGGCTACCTGGGAGGGGGTATTTTGGCCGTCTCAGGCCGGTGGGGCCCAAGGGTTCTGACATCTGGGAGAGGGGGTGGGGGAAATGGCACCCCTTCCCTGGCGATTGCTGCTAGTTGGGGAGAAGCAGCTCTCCCAGGGCCCCTCT
Source organism: Balaenoptera physalus (assembly GCF_965194825.1). Taxonomy (NCBI): domain Eukaryota; kingdom Metazoa; phylum Chordata; class Mammalia; order Artiodactyla; family Balaenopteridae; genus Balaenoptera; species Balaenoptera physalus. Next base: position 961,177 of record NC_138890.1, on the reverse strand, counting down.
CCCCTCAATCCCTATTCCTGCAGCCTCAGCAAAGGGAGGATGACCTTGGACATGGGCGAGGACAGTCCAATCAGCAGCAGATGGGGCGGGGGTGGGGCGGGGGTGGATGCTCCAGACAGGGCAGGCAGCAGGGGCAGCCTTCCACTCCAGGCCTCAGTTTCCTCCCTGTGACCCCCCCAGCCTACCCAGCAGGCCCCTCCCAACGGGCCCCTCCCCTGTGTTCTATGACCTAAATTCCCCACCCACTGGTATCAGGGATGTTGAAAACCAGGCAGGAGGTCAAGGGCTTGCTCCCAGGGGCAGGTCCCTGGCTGACCCGACACAGATTGGGCACCAGGAACCTGGGGGGACAGGTTTTGGACCTTCCTTGGGCTGTCTGGCATGGGAATCCCCCAGCTGGCAGGGAAATGGGAGGAAAGTGGACTCCAAGGATCTGTACACAGGTGCTCAAAACACGTGGCATGTCCTCAGCCAGAATTGCCCCCCAGTGTCCGAACAAAGTGTCCTGTGATTCATTCCAGGGGGGCTTCCTGGAAGAGGTGGCAGAGGGCAGTCGGGTCTGAAGCACCAAAAAAGAGGGGAGGCACTTAAGGGACACTTACTGGACAGTTTCAGAGGGTGGCAGGGGCCACCCAAGGTCACTGAGGAAGAAAGGCAGAGGAGGGACTGGAATGGAAGTGACAATCGGGGTGGCTGGACCTCCCTCTCCGTGGGCCCCATCCAACCTTTCTGCAACCCCACCACAGCAAACAACCCAACTCCGGACGGGGGAGGGGAGAGGGCAGGCCAAGGGCGGGGGGTGGGAGGTGATATTAGCAGGAAAACAACCTGAGGAGAGGTGGGAGTGACCCTTCCCCTCCAGGTCTGGAGCATCCCCTGGGAAAACGGGAAGATCTCTACACTTGCTTCCATGCTGGAGCCCATCCGGGAAGAGGGTGGCAAGACTGGCAGGGCACTGGCTGCCTACCTGCCCCGTCCTCCCCCGGGGCCAGCAGGACAACTGGAAGAACAGGACTTCTGCCTGGCGGGCACCCAGGGCCCGGAGGGAGGGGGCAGAGGACGGCTGTGGGGCCGAAGGAGGGGGTGGTCCTCGACCGAGGTCGCACAGCGGGGGCGGGGAGGGGCTGCGGGTAGACCTGAGGTCCCGGTCCACGACCTCTCCCCAGGATCTCAGTCTCCTCCCTGAACTGTGGGCGCGCCCCGCCGCCTGAGCTGGACCCCGCAGCCGGAGCTGGCCGGAGGGTGCAGGTCCGAGGACCCGGTGGCCCAGGGCCTCAGTGTCCCCGTGGGCGAAATGGAGAGGCGGTCCCGAGAGCCCCCCCGACGGCTCACCCGCGGCCAAGTACCGCTTGTCGACACCGGTCTTGGCTTCGAGCGCCCCTAGCGCTTCGGTGGCCAAATTCCTCTGTTCCAGAAAGCGCTCGAAGCGCTGGCGCAGGCCATCCATGGCACCGGCGGGCCCGGGGCTGGCAGGTTGAACTTGATCGCCACCCCGCGCACCTGCCGTAGAGCGTGCGCGCTGCCTTCCCTCCACGCGAGCCGCACCGCCGAACCCTGGGGCCACTCTCCGCCCCCGGGCTGGTCTCCGCCCCCGGGCTGGTCTCCGCCTCCTGCCCCCCGCTCTGGCCAGTGGGAGGGCAGGGCGGACAAAGGAGGTGGGGCCTGCCCCTTCTCCTTCGCCGCATTGCCCCAGGGCCGGCCGCGGCTGCCGCAGCCGCGACTTTGGAGGAAGGGGCGGGGCGCGGGGGCTGAGGGCTCCGATTGGCCCAGCGAGAGCGGGACGTAGCTGATTGGAGGGGCGGGGTCATGTCCTGGGATTATTGGCTGAGCCGTTGTGGGTGGAGCTGGGTGAGGAGAGAAGAGTGCTGGGGAGGCGGAGCTGGTGGGAGGGGCTGGAGAAAGGCCAGAGCTGATTGGAGAAACGAGAAGAGATTCATTAGCAAAAACAGAGGGGGCGGGGCTGAACGTAAAGGAGGAGGGACGGAATCTGAAAGGCAGGGATGAGGCGGAGCTAAACTGAGGAGGTGGGACTTATTCGAAAGAGCAATTCTGGTTGGACCGAGGAGGAGGCAAGGCTTATTCTAGGGGGAGGGGGCGTATAGGAAAGTGGGCGGGGCAAAATAAGGGGCGGGGTCAATTATAGCAACAGTGAACCCGTACCTCTGGGTCAGCAGAATTGGGGAATCATTGTACAAATGGGGAGACTGAGGCTCCAGAGGGTTTGAGTCTGCGGAAGAACAGGGTGGGCATGTCTCTCCCCCACCCTGCTGTCAGATCTTCGCGCCCATCAAGTTGGGGAGCCGCAAGGCCCCCTGGGAGTTGAAGGCTTTCAGGGGTTGCTATGGCGCCGGGGGCGGGGCGGGCACTTGGGCCATCTCGGCGGTTTGGCCAGGAGGAGGGGCTTCCTGAGGCCCCGCCCCCGGGGCCGCCCCCGCCGGCATGCGGCCCGCCCGGAGTGCGCTCTGGCTGCGCCTGACCTTGGCCTTGGGCCTGGCACTCATTGGCCCCATGGCTGTGGGCTGGGCCTCACCCCGGGCTCCCATCTATGTCAGCAGCTGGGCCGTGCGGGTGTCCCAGGGTTACCAGGAAATCGAGCGCCTGGCGCGCAAATTCGGCTTCGTCAACCTGGGGCCGGTGGGTGGGACCCGGACTGACGGGAGGGGGCGGTGGCTGGACGACCCCAGACCCCGGCAGATGAGAGGGTCCCTCGCTAGGTCCCCCAGATATCCAGGACCCCCCAGCTCACTACTGCCTAGACCATCTCCAGATCCTGGGACCCTCAGAGGGCATCTGAAGCTCCCACCTGGGCACCTGGTTGGGGGAAACGTAAGGAAGGGGGGCTGGCCCCTGTCCTGGGAGAGGCTCCATCAGGGGAACCAGGTCCCAGCCATGCAGTTGCTCCCCTTTATTCCCAGATCTTCCCTGACGGGCAGTATTTCCATCTGCGGCACCGGGGCGTGGTCCAGCAGTCCCTGACCCCACACTGGGGCCACCGCCTGCGCCTGAAGAAAGACCCCAAGGTGAGCCTGGCCTTGAGGCTGCGCCCTGAGGGGTGTCAGCACCTCTCGTTATTCTTGTAATTGTAATAAATGTCTGTGTGACCTTCGGCAAGTCACCAGCTCTCTCTGAGTCTTGGTGTCCATTTGGCCCCCTAGTCTATACAGTGGGGAGCCAAATGGGGAAGATCTGTGCAGAGCACTCACCCCAGGGCAGGTGCACTGTCAGCAATTTCTTGTCACCTCCCCTTCCCTCCTCTATCTCACCCTGAAAGATCAAAGTTCCCAGGTACCCCATAAAGAGGCTGGGCTGGGGGAGGTGGGGGGGGCTGATTGGCAAGGAGGCAAGAAGCATGACAGCTGGAAACCCCACCAGGAGCACTGAGACAGAGAGAAGTGGTTGGTTCGAGACGTGGTTTGCGGGACAGAGGCCAGGGCTTGCTGATGGATTGGGTGTGTGGGACAGAGAGAAATCAGGATCTGGAGCTGAGCAAATGGAGAGAAGATGGCCCTGATTGCTGAGATGGGGACGGGGGAACATGAACCAGGTTGGGGGGGTATTGGGAGCAGAACAAGGAAAAGGGGGAAAGGGCAAAGGTCTGAGAAAGGGCGGCCTGGGGCAGGCAGAAGGGCATGTGCAAAGGCCCTGGGGTGAGGCAGCCACTGTGGCTGCAGCAGAGGAAGGCTGCTGGGGGCCAGACAGTCAGGGGGCCTTGTGGGCTTTGGAGAGGTGGTGGACAGGCATGGGTTTCACAGAGAGGGTTCCACAGAGAGTAATGCTGCAGTGTGCCAAGAATGGGTTGTAGAGAGGCAGCAGGGCAGGACTGCTGGATGACCAGGGAGGAGGTGGGTGTGGCCATACAGGGGTGTCCTGCACCGGGGAGGGTGCGGTCGAGAGAAGTGAACACTGCAAGGGGATATGGGCATGTCTTGGGGAGAGGGATTCTAGAACAGGGATGGGGACAGGGGCAGGGTTGGGACCCCAGGAGCTGCAGCCACCCTGAATAGCAGCCACCACATGTCTGTGGGCCACAGGGGATGGGTGCTCTGAGGCCCTCAGTCCCCTCCGGAGGCAGAGCCTCAGGCACACGGGGACCCCCAAGAGCAGCCCCAGCAAACACGGGGTCCCTGGCCCCATCACACACAACGTGGGCCCCAGGACAAGTAGGTGACAGCCCAGACCCACTAAGCCTCAGCCCCACACCGCTGCCCCTTGGCAGATCCAGGGAAGAGGTCGACGCCAGACCCTGGAAGAAGATTTGGGCCCTTTGACCAGGAATTGGCGGAAGGGCTGAGGGGCAGGGCCCTCTAAAGCAGCCTGGTGTGAGGGCAGAAAACTGGGAGGAGGGTGGGCTGCTCATGGGTCCAGCCCCTCCCATGGTGTGGTCTCCCCGCCCCCAGGTGCAGTGGTTCCAGCAGCAGACGGTGCAGCGGCGGGTGAAACGCTCCTTGGTGGTGCCCACGGACCCCTGGTTCTCCAAACAGTGGTACATGGTGAGCTGGCCGGGCTGGGCGGCGGGGCCAGGCCAGGCCAGAGCCCCACTGACCCCGACCCCACCTTGCACAGAACAAGGAGGTGCAGCCGGACCTGAACATCCTGCAGGTCTGGAGCCAGGGGCTGTCTGGCCAGGGCATCGTGGTCTCTGTCCTGGACGACGGCATCGAGAAGGACCACCCAGACCTCTGGGCCAACTATGTGAGCCTGTGGGGCTGGGGTGGGGGCTGCCCCAGGTCCCACGGCTGGTCGCAGCCCCTCATGTCTCCACCCCCCCAGGACCCCCTAGCCAGCTATGACTTCAATGACTATGACCCGGACCCCCAGCCGCGATACACACCCAGCGATGAGAACCGGTGAGCCCGGCATCCCACAGGGCATGGGGGCAGCCCCCGCTACCCTACAAGGGGCCAAGGGGCTGTGACGGGCACCTGTCTCTGCCCTGGCACCAGGCATGGGACCCGCTGTGCCGGGGAAGTGGCAGCGATGGCAAACAACAGGTTCTGTGGTGCTGGCGTCGCCTACAATGCCCGAATCGGAGGTACTCAGGCCAGGAGGGTGGCGGGGCGCCTCTCGGCCCCACACTAGCCACTGGGCCGTGTCAGGGCCCCAGGCTCAGGGTCGGGGAGAGCTGAGCCCCCCACAGACACCTCCACCCCCAGGGCGGGGAGAGTGCAGGGCGCAGGCGGGGTGTTCACCGAGGCCGCCTGTGCAGGGGTGCGCATGCTGGACGGCACCATCACCGACGTGATCGAGGCCCAGTCGCTGAGCCTGCAGCCGCAGCACATTCACATCTACAGCGCCAGCTGGGGCCCCGAGGATGACGGCCGCACAGTGGACGGCCCGGGCATCCTCACCCGAGAGGCCTTCAGGCGCGGCGTGACCCAGGTGAGCTGGTATGCGGCATGGAGGGCCTGGGCCAGCATGCGAGGTCCACACCCCGTCCCTGTCTCTGGCCTGGTTCTCCATCTGCAGGGCCGAGGCGGGCTGGGCACCCTCTTCATCTGGGCGTCGGGCAACGGCGGCCTGCACTATGACAACTGCAACTGTGACGGCTACACCAACAGCATCCACACGCTCTCGGTGGGCAGCACCACCCAGCAGGGCCACGTGCCCTGGTACAGCGAGGCCTGCGCCTCCACGCTCACCACTACCTACAGCAGCGGCGTTGCTGCCGACCCCCAAATCGTGAGCGCCCGCCCCGCCCGGTGCCCTGCCTTCCCTCCTGTCCCCCACCTTGCCTCCTCCCAGGGCTGCCCGGTTGGCGTCTGACACACAGACTGGGGTCCGGGGACCAGGCCCCACGGTTGGCGCCCCTTCACACGCCCTCGTGTCTCCCAGGCGGGGGCTGGCAGCTGGGCGGCTGTGTTCAGGGCCCCAGACCTGCTGTCGTGCTCTGAGGTGCCTCTTTCTTGGAGCGCTTGGGACGTTTTGAAAAAGGGCCGGGTTTTCCTGTGCACCAGGCGCCTGAGTCCCTCTCTATGCCCCCAGGTCACCACAGACCTGCACCACCGGTGCACGGACAAGCACACGGGCACCTCGGCCTCCGCCCCGCTGGCTGCGGGCATGATCGCCCTGGCTCTGGAGGCCAAGTAGGTGACGGAGGGGTCCCGCCTACTGCCGGAGCTCCCCAGCGTGGCCCCGGCTCACCCTCCCTCACCCACCCCCAGCCCGTTCTTGACGTGGAGGGACATGCAGCATCTGGTGGTCCGGGCATCCAGGCCAGCGCAGCTCCAGGCCGAGGACTGGAGGACCAACGGTGTGGGGCGCCAAGGTGCGGCAGGACCGGGCGGGGTTGGGGACGCCACGCCCACAGGGCGATGACCACCGCCCCTCCACGCAGTGAGCCACCACTATGGCTACGGGCTGCTGGACGCCGGGCTGCTGGTGGACTTGGCTCGCTCGTGGCTGCCCACACAACCCCAGAAGAAATGCGTTATCCGCATCGTGCACACGCCCACGTGAGCGCCCTCCTCTGCCCACCTGCACGCCCACATCTAACCCCAGCCACGTCCCCACTGCCACGTCCCCAGACCTCTGCCCCCACACCTGTCATTAACACCCTGGGGGGTGGACATGTGGAGGCAGGCCCCGAGGTCTCAGTTCAGCCATCTGTACAAGGAGAGGGCAGGATCTGAGCCCAGACCCTGCCTGTTGGCCGCCCATCCCCCAGCAGGCCAGCAGGAGGGGTCCTCGCCTCGCGTGCCGCAGCCCCCAGCCCCATCCTGCGGGTGATGCACGTGAGGAAGAACGTGTCAGCCTGCATCGGCCACGCCAACTACATCCGCTCGCTGGAGCACGTGCAGGTGCAGCTGTCCCTGTCCTACAGCCGCCGTGGGGACTTGGAGATCTCGCTCACCAGCCCCATGGGCACCCGCTCCACGCTTGTGGCCATCAGGTGCGGGGGCAGGGGACCGGCCGGGCCACAGACTCTCTTTCCTGAGCGACCCCACGAGGAGGAGCCAAGTGCCCCGTGGGGTCAGGCGGGCTGGACCCCTCCCCTTGGCATCACAGACACTTACTGTGCTCGCAGCCGGTCAGGACTGTGGTTGTGAAGCCCCCCTCCGCCCCCCGCCTGCCTGTCTGTCCCAGACCCTTTGACGTCAGTGGCCAAGGCTACAACAACTGGATCTTCATGTCCACCCACTTCTGGGACGAGGACCCGCGTGGCTTGTGGACCCTGGTCCTGGAGAACAAGGGCTACTATTTCAACACAGGTGAGAGCCAGGCACAGGCTGGGGCTCGAGCCCCACCCGCCCCATGCTCTGGAGCTGGCGGCCTCCTTACTGCCCCCAAGCCCAAGGCACGGGGCTCCCGCTGGTCTCCTCTGAGAGACTGAGCACACAGGGCTGGCATGTAGTAGGTGTCTGGTTACCAGTGCACAGTAGGGGTTCAGGTATTAGGGAGCAGGAGGTGTCCAGTTACCAGCACGCAGATGGTACTGGGCAACCCTGGGCACCGTCTGAGTCTGGGGATCTGGGGAGGGTGGGGGCCCAGAATGGCAGGACGAGGCTGCCGACAGCCTTTCCCTCTTCTCCCTGTGCCCACCACGACCCCTGCCCAGGAATGCTGTACCGCTACACGCTGCTGCTCTATGGGACAGCCGAGGACATGACAGCGCGGCCCTCGGGCCCCCAGGTGACCAGCAGCGCGTGTGTGCAGCGGGACACAGAGGGGCCGTGCCAGGGTGAGTGCCCGGCGCCGCATGGCCCACCTGCTGGGAGGCGGCAGGCGGGCAGTGTGCGTGTGCGGCCTGGGGCAGGGGGCGAGCGGGCCGGGGCAGCAGGTCACGGCCTCACAGCCCCGTGGACATGTCCCGCCCTCGTGTAGAATGCCAGAGCCCCGCCTATATCCTGGGCCACCTCTGCCTCGCCTACTGCCCACCGAGGTACTTCAACCACACCCAGCAGGCGGTGACGGCTGAACCTGGGCGCCCAGCCGCGCCTGCCCTGCGGGTCTGCTCTAGCTGCCATTCGTCCTGTTACACCTGCCGCGGCAGCTCCCCGCTGGACTGTACCGCTTGCCCCCCGCCGTCCACGCTGGACGCGCAGCGGGGCTCCTGCTCGGGACCCGACCCCCCTGAGGGCCCCCCCCAGCCCACCGCGACCGCCTGCCCCTGCCGCCGCGGCCCGGCCCAGGCCGTGGTGCTGGCCCTGCTGGCCGTGGCCTTCGGGAGCCCCCTCCTCTGCTGCGTCCTCCTCGTGGGCTGCCCGCCACCATGGGTGGGACCCCCCGGCGCGGGGGACCACTCCCGTCACCACTCCAGACCCCGCTGCAAGCTGGAACCCGGAGCTAGTTGACAAGGACAGCCAGCGTGCGCCTCCACCCAGGTCCCTGGTGGGCACTGCTGCCCTGCTGTCCAGATGGGCGCCCCGTGGGAACCTGCCCCGGGAAGGCCCTGGCTGCCACCGAGGCCGCGGGCCAGGGGCGGCCGCGTGGGATCCTGCACCCCGGACTTGGCAGGTCCAGGTGAAAGAGGGGGAGAGAGAGAGAGAAGTCTCGTTGCACAGTTTGGGTCGGGAGAGGGTAGGATGGGGCAGAGCCCGGCAGTGACCACCATCCCTTCCCTTCCCGGAATGGGGGAAGCGGGAAGGAGAGCAGATGACACTGTCCAGAGTCTCGGGTACCACGTGCGACCTCAGAGTTTGCAAATAAAGGTTGAATAGGAGGTGCAAGTCTGTGGGCTCCTTTGGGGCACCGGCCCCTTCTCCATGGCATGATTGCAGGAGTCCCCTGCGTATCATGTGGAATCTGCCTTCCCCTGGGCATCTGTCCCTGGAGAAGGGGTCAGCTGGGGTTCTGGGGGTGGGGGTGGGGTGGGGTAGGGTCCCAAGTGATGCCCGCCCATGTGCTGCAAAGCCTCTGAGGCCCCACGACGCGGCCTGGCCCCCTGTGGCTCTGGTTCCTCTTCCATCTTTTTTTTTTTTTAATTTATTTTTGGCTGTGTTGGGTCTTCGTTGCTGCGTGTGGGTTTTCTCTAGTTGCGGCAAGTGGGAGCTGCTCTTCGTTGCGGCGCGCGGGCTTCAGTAGTTGTGGCTCGCGGGCTCTAGAGCGCAGGCTCAGTAGTTGCGGCGCACGGGCTTTGTTTCTCCGCGGCATGTGGGATCTTCCCGGACCAGGGCTCGAACCCATGTCCCCTGCATTGGCAGGCGGGTTCTTAACCACTGCACCACCAGGGAAGCCCTCCTCTTCCATCTTTATGCGGGAGTTTCTCTTTAACACCAAGAACTAATAGAAGTGCAATTTGCAAATGACAATTCACGCAGCGTTCCATCCACTCAGCCTGTCTACCAGCTTCCAGTAATTACACCTTTGTCTATTTTCTGAGGTCGTCGGGAGGCTGAGGGAATTATAAGCTGGAGGTACATTGATCTCACTCCTTCAGGCCTCGACCTCCTCATCTGGAAAATGGGTTCTCCACCTCTCTGGAACAGAAGGAGGATCCTGAGGTGCAGGGGAGTGGGGATGGGGGTGGGGTAGGGCACGGACGGAGTTAGTAAGAGTCCCTCCTCTGTCCTCACACACACCGGTGGGGTGGGACATGTTCCTCCTGATTTTCAGGGCGGGGAGGCGATTTCCACAAGGAAGTGGAGGCTAGTTGTGCCTTGACCATGGGCTTCACTTGAACTCCAAGGGGTGGTCCTGATTTGTTTCAGGAGCCCCAGAGACAGCCCCAGTGTCCAGTGGCCCTGGGCCCCTGAGCATCTGCTTGGCCACCAGTTTCAGGTTGGCCAGCCTCAAGCCATGAAGGGAATGAGTCTCTGTCTAGGGCTGCAGCTGGACCCAATGGAAGCAGGTGGCTAGTGAGGGAGGGGAGACAGCCAGCTGCTCTCCGAGTCCTGCCCACGCCCCCCAGAGTCCCACCCAGCTCAGCCCCTAGTTCTGAAGTTAGGTCCAGTCTGTGTGTCCAGAGGCACCTGGCCTCCCTCTCAGAGCCTCGGTGGCTGCACCCGTGCAACAGCATTAAGCCTGGCACCTGCCTCACCAAATACTCTCAAGGATCCAAAGAGGTAGTTTTCCCGCCTGGCACATAGTAAGTGCCCAAAACATGCCATCTTGGGGCAGCCACTTTGGGAAATAGTTCCACAGACAATTAAACATAGAGTTACTGTAGGACTCAGCAATTCTGCTGCCAGGTACGTGCCCAAGAAAACTAAAGACACATTCACACAAAAACCTGTGCAAGGATGTTCACAGCAGCATGATTCACAGCGGCCAAAACGTGGAAACAGCCTAAATGTCCATCAACAGGTGAATGAATAGATGGAGTGTGGTCCATCCACACATGGGAACATCACTCAGCCATGAAAAGGAGTGAAGCACTGACACTCCTTACGACATGGATGGACCTGGAGAACACGATGCTCAGTGAGAGAAGCCAGGCATAAAAGGACACACGGTGTGTGATTTCACTGATGTGAAACGTCCAGAACAGGTCTCTCTATATATTCCCAAACCATTGACTTGTACACTTTAAACAGGTGGACTTTATGGTATGTAAATTGCTTTTTTTTTTTTTTTGGCCGCGCCTTGCGGCTTCTGGACTGTGGGAGTTTAGTTCCCCCATCAGGGATTGAACCCAAGCCCTCGGCAGTGAGAGCGCGGAGTCCTAACCACTGGACCGCCAGGGAATTCCCTGTAAATTACTTTTAATAAAGTTGTTTAGAAACGCAAAAACCTCCCTGGGCTCTGAGCCTGTCTTCCCATGCTACCCAAGAGGGGAGGGGCCAAGATCACCGTCCAGCGCTACGCCCCCGCCCCGGTGGGGAGGGGGTTTTAGAGACAGGAGAGGCGACCCTGACGGGGATCTGGGAGGCCGGACCAGACGCGCGTGCTACGCCCCTGGCCACCTCGCTGGGGCTGGCGCAGCTGGCATTCACAGAGCGCTCGCTGTCCGCCCGCCACCTGGCGTGGGCTGCACAGTAACTTTGTTCCCACGACAGCCACGTGGGTTGGGGGCCGTGTCCCCCTTTTGCAGAAAACCGGGCTTCGGATGCCTTGTTAGACAGCGAGAAGAGCCGGGATTGGACCCTACGCCCACCCCTTGGGCTTCCAGGCCTGGCGCGGGGAGGATGATGTCGCGTCCTTCCTAGTTCTGGTCCAGTCAACTTAGCTGCTCGGATGGTACCCGGACCCTCGCGGGCCCGGCCCCTTTAAGAGGGGCGTGGCTTCGCGGCCGGCGGGAGCCGGAGGAGGCCGGAAGTGCGCGTCACGGGCCTGTGGGGCGGGTCCGCGTGCCAACCGGAAGCGGAAGTGGCCGCTGGGCCGCGGTGGCGGGTGAAGCCTTTCCCCCAGGTGAGGCGGCGGTCGCCCTGGGAGCTTCAGCGGGAAGCTGGGGCATGGGTGGAGACGGAGGCTGAACCCCCTGGCCCTGTGCTGTTCGGCCCTGGGAGGAGCGGGGCAGGGCGCGTTTCGCCGGGAGCGGGGTTCCGGAGCGCGTGTAGGTGTTCGCTGGGCGGCAGGAACGACCCGGTCCACGCTCCCTTCTCCCACCTGCAGGGATGGGCTCCAAGGCCAAGAAGCGCGTGGTGCTGCCCACCCGCCCGGCGCCCCCCACGGTGGAGCAGATCCTGGAGGACGTGCGGGGGGCGCCCGCCGAGGACCTAGTCTTCACCGCCCTGGCCCGGGAAGGTAGGGGGAGCCCAGGTCGGGCAGGGGAGAGGCGGCCCAGAGACCCCAGCAGGAAGGGGCGGGGGAAGCGCCTGGCTGCCTTTAAGACATACTGGCAGAGTTAAGTAGTCAGGACGGAGACTGTCTGGCCCTGCAGTGCCAAAAATACGTAGGTCTGGCCTTTTGCAGAAAACGTGTGTCCACCCTTTGTTCAGAAGGTGGAAGCAGATGAGTGGCATACAGTTGTAGGGTGAATTTTGTGTTCCACTCTGTGAGGTTTGTTTATTCATTCAACAAACCTTCATTGAGAACCTGTTGTGGGCCAGGGTCTAGTCTAAGTACTGAGGTGGATAGGTGATCAAAAAAGATGGAAATGCCTGGGACTTCCCTGGCGGTCGAGTGGTGAAGACTCGGCGCTTCCACTGCAGGCGCCACGGGTTCGCTCCCGGATCGGGGAACTCAATCCCTCCTGCTGCGCGGCGCGGCCAAGGGAAAAAAAAAAAGAGGTGCCTGCCCTCGGGCCATTCTAGTGGGTAGAGACATTCAATATGTAAGACTTGTGGGACGATAGAAAGTGAGAAACGCTTTGGGGCTTTGTTTTTTGTTGTTGTTTGTTTGTTTTTGGTTTGTGTTTGTGTCTTTTTTTAAAGTCGAAGTATAGTTGATTTACAGTGTTTTGTTAACTCCTGATGTACAGCAAAGTGACTCAGTTATACATACATATATATTCTTTTTCATATTCTTTCCCATTATGGTTTATCACAGGATATTGAATATGGTTCCCTGTGCTCTAGAGTAGGACCTTGTTGTTTATACATTTTGTGTATAATAGTTTACATCTGCTAATCCCAAGCTCCCAATTCGTCCCTTCCTCGCCCCCCCTCCCCTTTGGCAAGCACAGTTCTGCTCTCTATGTCTGTGAGTCTGTTTCTGTTTCGTAGATAAGTTCATTTGGGTTGTTTTTTTTCTTTTCTTTTTTTTTGGCCATACTGTTCGGCATGTGGGATCTTAGTTCCCCGACCAGGGATCCAACCCACGCCCTCTGCAGTGAAAGTGTGGAGTCTTAACCACGGGGCCACCAGGGAAGTCCAATTTGGGTCATAATTTTTTATTTTTTAAATTTTTTAAATATTTATTGATTAACAAATATTTATTGAGGATATATGGTGTACTGCTATAACGTGAATGGTATTTTGTGTTTTTTTTTAAATTTATTTATTTTATTTTTGGCTGCACTGCGTCTCCGTTGCTACATGCGGGCCTCTCTCTAGTTGCAGCAAGTGGGGGCCACTCCTCGCTGTGGTGCGCGGGCTTCTCACTGAGGTGGCTTCTCTTGTTGCAGAACATGGGCTCTAGACGCGCGGGCTCAGTAGTTGTGGTGCACGGGCCCAGCCGCTCCATGGCGTGTGGGATCTTCCTGGACCAGGGCCCAAACCCGTGTCCCCTGCATTGGCAGGCGGATTCTTAACCACTGCGCCACCAGGGAAGCCCTGGGTCATATTTTAGATTCCACATATAAGTGATATATAGTTTCTGTCTTTCTTTTTCTGATTTATTTCACTTAGTATGATCATCTCTAGGTCCATCCATGTTGCTGCAAATGGCATTATTTCATCCTTTTTATGGCTGAGTAGTATTCCAGTGTGTGTGTGTGTGTGTGTGTGTGTGTGTGTGTGTATACACACACACACACACACCATATCTTCTTTATCCATTCATCTGTTGATGGACATTCAGGTTGTTTCCATGTCTTGGCTATTGTAAATAGTGCTGCTGTGAACACTGGGGTGCGTGTGTCTTTTTGAATTAGAGGTTTTTCTGGCTATATGCCCGGGAATGGGATTGCTGGATCATATGGTAGCTCTATTTTTAGTTTTTTGAGGAGCCTCCATACTGTTTTCCACAGTGGCTACACCAACTTACATTCCCACCAACAGTGTAGGAGGATTACCTCTTCTCCACGCCATCTCCAGCATTTATTGTTTGTAGACTTTTTTTTTTTTTTGGCTGCGTTGGGTCTTCATTGCTCTGCTTGGGCTTTCTCTAGTTGTGGCGAGCGGGGGCTACTCTTCGTTGCAGTGCATGGGCTTCTCATTGCGGTGGCACGGGCTCTAGGCACGCGGGCTTCAGTAGTTGTGCCTTGCAGGCTCAGCAGTTGTGGTGCACGGGCTTAGTTGCTCCGTGGCATGTGGGATCTTCCCGGACCAGGGCTCAAACCCGTGTCCCCTGCATTGGCAGGCGGATTCTTAACGACTGCGCCACCAGCGAAGCCCCGTTTGTAGACTTTTTAATGGTGGCCATTCTGACTGGTGTGAATTGATACCTCATTGCGGTTTTGATTTGCAGTTTTCTAATAATTAGCGATGTTGAGCATCTTTTCATGTGCCTGTTGGCCATCTGTATGTCTTCTTTGAAGACATGTCTGTTTAGGTTTTCTGCTCATTTTTCGATTGGGCTGTTTTGTTTTTTTGATTGAGTTGTATGAGCTGTTTGTATATTTTGGAGATTAAGCCCTTGTCAGTCTCATCATTTGCAAATATTTTCTCCCATTCCATAGGTTGACTTTTCGCTTTGATGGTTTCCTTTGCTGTACAAAAGCTTGTGAGTTTGATGAGGTCCCATCTGTTTATTTTTGCTTTTATTTCTATTATTCATTTATTTATATATTTTTGGCTGCGTTCGGTCTTTGTTGTGCCACATGGGATCTTCGCTGAGGCACGCGGGCTTCTCTCTAGTTGTGGCGCATGGGCTCCAGGGTGCATGGGCTCTGTAGTTTGCAGCACACGGGCTCTAGTTGAGGCGCACGAGCTCAGTAGTTTGCGGCATGTGGGATCTTAGTTCCCCCACCAGGGATCAAACCCTCATTCCCTGCATTGGAAGGTGGATTCTTTACCACTGGACCACCAGGGAAGTCCCAGTTTTGCTTTTATTTCTGTTGCCTTGGGAAACTGACCTAAGGAAATATTGGTACCATTTATGTCAGAGAATGTTTTGCCTGTGCTGTCTTCTTGAAGTTGTATGGTGTCATATCTTACATTTAAGTCTTTGAGCCATGTTGAGTTTATTTTTGTGTATGGTGTGAGGGAGTGTTCTAACTTCACTGATTTACACGCGGCTGTGGGACAACTATTATTTTTCTTAATAGTAAAAGAAAAAAAATTCTGATCTTTGTTCCATGTGGCCACATTTCAAGGGCTCAGGAGTCCTGGTGGCTCAGCTGGAGGCTGTTTCCATCACTTGGAACGTCGTGTTGGACGGGGCAGCCCCAGGAACAGGAGCTGTATTTATCCCTGGCCCGCGGCTGGGTCTTCAGAGGCCATTTGAGCCCCAACTTAAGGATCCTGGGCCCAGTTACCCCATGAGCAGTGCCGGGACCACTTGAGGGCGAGGGGCTTCCCCTGTCGGCCTGTGTTCACGTCTAGGACCATACCTGGCCTCCGTGTGCACTGTCTGGCCTTTCCCACCTTGTTACTAAAGCAGATAAAGTGATTTTTAATTAAATGCCAGTGTTTCTGGGCCTGTTTGTAGACAAGGGGACCAGGCAGAGTGGAGAGGACCTTGACGTGTCTCCAGGTGGCCCTGAAACCTGTGCTTTTCCTGCCCTGGTCCCCCCCCACCGCCCCCCGCCATGCCCTTTAGGAAGCGTGGTCATTGGGAAATGTGCGTCCATGCCCTCCTGGCCTCCTCCCACCTCCCTGATTGCTGAGAGCACAGGTGAGGCCGGCTGGCTCATGGTCAGGGTCAAGGCCCTTTCCAGGAGCTGGAGCCCACCCCCAGGTGGGGCGGAGGGACGGTGGAGTCCGGCCTTTTCTGTGACCTGTCCCCTTCGGTCCACTGCTTTCTTTGGGGGGTAAACTGAGTCCCCTGTGTGGCCAGCGGGCAGTGATGCTGCCGTGTCCTGTCCCCAGACCCCCCAGCCCCCTCTGGGAGGGCCGAGGACACTGAGGCCCAGCGGGAGCAGCTCTACCAGCAGAGCCGGGTCTACGTGGCCACGAACCAGCGGCTGTGGCATGCGGGCGCCCAGCTGAAGCAGCAGCGCGAGGAGCTGCGGCGGGCACGCGAGGAGCTGGAGCAGGAGGTCAGCCACGTGGGCCAGGTGGCTCTGCCGGGCGCCGCGGCCGCCACCTCCTTGGGCTGACCCGGCTCCCCGGGGCCTCGGGGGCTCCGCTCGACACCTGGCCTGGCGCACCTCACCTGACACCTGGCCCCTGGTCCCGGAACCAGGGTCCAGGCTCTCTGTTCCGTGGCCTAGCACGCCTGGCACCCAGAGACCCCGGGGGACACAGCCTGCCCAGGGGGTGGGGCTGCCTCAGCCAGGCACAGGCCCCTCCCCGAGGGTGGGGTCCGGGTTGTGCGCATGACCCTCGCCCTGAGGAGCCCCGACTGGACTTCCTGCGGGGCCCAGCCCCCGAGGGCCCTCCGTCCATCCTCCCTTCCTTCCTCTGGCGACCCTGCTTCACTGTCCCCCCCCCATCAGGCTGAGCTGGTGGGACCCACCCCTCTGATTCTGCCGTCTCCGTGTGAACTGGGGGTCCCAGGGGTCCCAGAAGAGGGTGGGGAGTTCAGTGTCCTCCCTGACACGTGGTGGCTGAGGTTATGTGAGGAGCTGTGCCCCCCCCAGGGCCCAGATCTGAGATGGGGCCTCGCGGTGGGTGCCACCCCTCAGGGCCCCCGGCACTCCGACCCAGGGCCTGGGCGCTCCCCCAGGGCACTTGTCTGTCCGTCAGCTGTGGGGTTCTGTCACACGGGGGCGCCATGAGAGGACGTGGTGGTCAGTCCACTGCCCCGGGCCATCACCCAGCTGCCCTCCTGTCCGTGCACCTTGGTCTGCGGACAGGTGGGTGGTGGGGCAGGAGAGGATCTTGAAAAGGGCATCACCCTAAAAAACCATCCCATGAAGACCAGAGAAGCAGTAGGCCGGCGGGAGGTGGCCGCGGGGCCAGGACCGTCGTGGATGAGCCTGAGTCCCTCCGATGAAATCCCCGTGTGTAGCTGTCTGAACAGTGCCCCGATGGACCACTCCTTTGCAGGGTCCCCGGAAGCTCGGGGCAGCGCTGGGACCCAGCACGCAGGGCCCTGACAAGGGAGACCCTGCGCATCCCAGGAAGAAAGAGTGTCTCCTTCACCCTGAGAGACCCCAAAACTGGAGACTTGACCTTGGAGGCCCAGGTGTCAAGAAAGTGCGGGCTTGTCTCTAGTGGCAGCAGTGGACGCCAGGCTGCCTCCTCCAGGGCGTGCTGGCTAACAGCGGGCCCTTGGGGTGAGCTGCTTCCCCTCTCCCTGCCCTGCCTGGCCTCCGAGTGGGGCCGCCTGTCTTTGGGGCACTGTCCACCCTCCGGATCCCCCCCAGCATCAGGCAGAGACACTCCACTGACTCCTGCCGGGTGCCTCCCCCTGCGCCTGTCCTGAGCGCTCTCCCCGCACCCCCGGGTCACGCTGGGGCTCAGCCCTCGGGCGTCCCCTTGCGTCCTCGCGGTTGTGGGGGGTTGTGGGGAGCGAGGCTCTGCAGGCGGCACGTGGACCCCCACCCCGGCTTGTCCCCTCTGGAGATGGGCGCAGGCAGTGTGGAGCGCAACTCAACAGCTGTTTATTAAAGGTGCATATGCGACGCCTGGTTCCGCGGCCTCCTTCCGCCAGATGATGGCTTTACGGTTGGGGGGACGGGATGGGACGGGGCTGTACGTATTTACATGTGTCCGGTGGCACTGCAGACCCAGGAGGGAGACGCAGGGTGGAGGGGGAGCCTAGACCGCTGGGCTCGGGCTGCAGCCGGCAGGGTGGCAGGGGTCAGGTGATGCACCGAATCCAGAACCCAGCTCGTGGCGTCCGTCTGCCCCTGGGCCAAGGTCCGGGAGTGGGTGCCCCGTGTCCCCTCAGCGGGTGGCCGGGCGGCGTCCTGAGGGCTTCAGACTGTGGTCCTCCAGCTCCTGCCTCAGACGACTGTCCAGCAACCGCCACTGCCTTCCTCCAGGAAGCCCATCTTCTCAGGGCCCTGGGCCCCCACTGGCCCCATGGGCTGGGTGATGAGGTGTGGCTGGCCCCGCTGCAGGGGTTGGACAAGGCAGAGGTGGCTCTGACAGGATGGCCCCGGCCTGGGGAGAGAACGACTGGGCCAGACAGAGGGCAGCGGGGGCAGCCGGGGAGGGTCCTCTGCCCCCAGTCACGGTGGCCGCGCTGCTCGCCGAGAGGTAGCTCTGGGAGTTCGCCCCACGGCCCACGTGGGGAGACAGGCACACAGCGGCCAGAGCGCCACCTGGGTCTCCCAGTGCGGGGGGCTCCCACCCCACCCCTCACGGCGGGGCGAGCTGGGGTGGGGCCTCCTTTTCCAGGGGAGGCTGGCCCGTGGTGGTGGGGAGCAGCATCCTTCAGCCCCCATATCTGAGAAGGCGCTCGGAAGACGCCCCCCCAGCCCCGCCCTTCTGGCTACTGAAGGGGACTGGGGGCGGGGGGCCGGGGGCGGCCGGTTCCTGAGACGCGTCTGATCCTGATCCGCCAGGGGGCCGGGTTCCTGGCACCCTGCTCAGCCCCCGGCCTCCTCCACTGCTGCCGCCGGCTGGCCCTCCACAGGAGGGGCACGTGGTGCAGCCCTTCCCTCGTGCTGCGTCCAGGCCCTCAGGCAGAGTCCTGGCGCCTGTCCTGCAGGACGGGTGTCCGGTGTGAGGGAGAGGTTGCAGCGAGTCTGTGTGTCTCAGCGGCGGCACGGTGTCCGAGGGAGAGGAGGGGCAGTCAGTGGCGCCCGGGGTGGAGATGGGGCCCCTCCAGCACCTCCTCTTGACTCAGCCTTGCTCCCCCTCCTCCCAGAGAAAGGACGGACGCCGGCACAGGGTTCCCCGGCCCCAGGAGCAGCTCTGCAGGGCGACTGTGACTGCATATCCGCGGGTCGGCCGAGAGCAGCCCCGCCCAGAGCCGGGTTCTGCAGGGAGGCGGTGGGCGGCTCTTCCTGCAGGTGTGCTGGGGCTCCCCCTCCGCCTCCTCTGGGACCAGCTCCCTGCAGCACCTGTGGGCTCTAGGGCCTCCCACTCCGAGTCCCACAGCTGTGCTGGACCTCAGGGAGGAGGCCGTGCCCGCACGGAGCCCACAGATCCAGGGCTTCCCGCGTCGCAAAGGAGATTGAGATCGAAAAGGGAAAGGCTGGGGGCCGGGCGGGCGCCTGCCGGGACGTCCTCCCTTAGAGTGCAGTCCAGGCCCGGCGGCGGGGCGGTCAGCCGGGCCCCGGCCTCCCCTCGGTGCCCCGCCCGCCTCGGCCAGAGCCCTCGCGGCACGCCTGCCTCTCCGTGTTCCTTACGAGGGTTGCGGGGGTGCTGTGTCCAGACCACCCCCGGCCAGTCCCGGGGTGCTCCAGGCTCCCTACACTCGCCGTCTCCGGTGGGGCCCCCTTTTTGTGGGGCTCAGCCACGCCCCTCCCCCGTGCCCCAGGCTGAGGCTGAACAGGCAGACGAACGGGCTAAGCCCTCGTGAACAAGTTACTCAGCCTTGCCCTTAATTACAGGCTTTCTGCTGCGCCTGCTCTGCCACGGTTGCCTGCCGCTGCCCCCAGCTGGCAGGCTCCCGTCCCCCACGTCGGCGGGCGGGCACTGTCACCTCCCTGCAGCTCCCCGGAGGGGAGGGGAGGGGGTGTGGTGCTGATGCTGGGCCCGGTGGGGTCAGGAGCCCAGGAGGGCACTGCCGAGGACAGCCCCAGCCAGGAGAGCGGTCTCCGCGTGGGGGCCAGGCTGGGACGACGCCCCCGTGGGCGCCCCCTGGCGGGGACGTAAGGTCCACCTTGCAGCTCACTTTCCTTGCGGAGCCCCCTGGGCACGGAAGCAAGCGTCTACGCAGTGAGTGTGGGGCCCGTACGGGCAGGGCAGAGGCTCAGAGGGCGGGGGCCCGGGTGGGCAGGCGGGTGCTGGGACCACCCTCGGGGCAGCCAGACGGCCCTGGGCCGGGAGAGGACGTTCTGGAAGGCCAGCCCCGGCCACTATCCCAGGAGGCCGGTAGGGACGGGGGCGGGGGCTTTCTCCACGGCAGAGTCAGTGGTGGCTGCCACCATGGGGCTGGGCACGTAGTTGAAGGGGGGGACGCGGGCGGAGCGGCTGGGGGAGCCGTGTCGGCTGGCGGGGACGAAGGGGCCGGGGGCGGGCGCCTTGGCGGGGCCCGGCCCGTCCACGTCGCTGCCGAGGAGGAGGGAGGGGGGGCCGCCGGTCGTGGCTTGTGGGGTCGCCCAGCTCTCCAGGCTCGGGGACGTGCTCGAGTTGGTCTTGGCAGTCGCGAAGTCCTCGGTCTGGACCACGGCGTCGCTGGTCTTGCGCTGAGAAGGGCCTGTGGGGCCGTCCTCGGGTGAGGAGCCCAGCAGGGGCAGGGCGCGGGGGGGCAGCGTGCTCCGCAGGATGTGCGGGACGTCCTCGTCCCGGATGCGACGCCACGTGGTGCCCGGCGCGGCCTCCCCAGTGCTGCTGCAGGGCGCGTTGTCCGCCACAGGCCCAGGGGCGGGGGCGTCGGGCCCGCGGGCCACACTGATGTGAGGCAGGGAGGCGTAGCGCTTGACCGTCTCGGGCCGCGCGGCCGGCGTGCGGACCGGCAGGCGAGACGGGCTCTCAGAGCTGGTGCGCCGGGGCAGCCGCTCGCCCGGGCCGGGCCGGGCCATGGGGGGCCGCTGGGGGGCCGGAGCCTGCCGGGGGGCCCCCCGCAGCTCATCACAGCGCGAGGAGCATAGGAAGACGGCGGGTAGCGCGGGCCGGCCACGGCGGGGCAGGCTGGCCTGGGCAGCCGGGGTGGCGGCCTCGGCGGCGGACAGTTCGGAGCGTCGGCGGCGCAGCAGGCCCGGCGACTCCTTGATGAAGGTCAGCTGCCGCCGGAAACCGGAGCGGTCGGAGGCCTCGCTGCCGCTGGAGCGGGCGGAGGCCACACGAGGCAGTCCCGGGCGGCCCCCTTGGGCCCTTGGACCTGGCTCCGGGGCTGCCCTGGCCAGGGGTGGCGGCCCCCGCCTGGCGGGCCTCTGCATGAAGGGGATCCGCACGGGCGACTTCTGTGTCTTGTGCTGCTTGGCCAGCAGGGCCCGGGCGGGAGTCTTGGTTGCGGAGGAGGCCCCGGGGCCAGGCAGGGGTCCTGCAGCCTGGACGGCCGGGGGTGACCTCCTCGTCAGAGGCTGGGAGGCCGGGGAGGTCTGGGAGGAGCTCGACGAGGGGGTCTTGGCGAGGCGGGCGGGTGGCGTGGCGCTCCTCTGAGGGGGGCTCAGCGCCGCCAGCTCTGAGATCTTGCCAGGTCGGTGCAGGCTTCGAGACCGCTGCTGCCCGGGGCCTGGGGTTTTGGCGGGGGCTGCTGGATGCACTGGGCCTGGGGCTCCCGTCTTTCTCGGCACATTGCGGGGCCCAGGGGCACCTTTGGGCTGGGCCCGGGTGGCTGGGCTGGGCATGTAGATCACCGTCCGTCCCCGGAGCACGGCTGGCACCCCAGACGTGGCCTTCTGAGTGCCACGTGGCTTCTCCAGGTCGCCGCTGCGCTGGGCCAGAGCCCTGTCCCTTTTCTCTGGCCGCATGGCACTGCCTGCCTGGCCCTCTGCCCTTGGCCGTCGCCCCTTCCTGTGCAGGGGAGGCTGCAGGGTGGAGCCCACCGACTGCCCTGAGGCAAAGGACAGAACGGAGTCGGACTCAGAGGAGGCCTCGCCGGTGGCCGCCGCCGCTGCCTGGTGTAGCCACGTGACGATGGAGTTGGCCCCCTCCTGGATGGCGCGCCACTCGACGCTGTCCAGGTCTGAGGCGTGGTCCGAGCCCGCTGCCTCCTCACTGTGCTCCCGGGGGCCCTCTGCTGGCCTCTTCTCCTGCTGCGCCGCTCGGGACCGGCGGCACCCTGGGCCAGACACCTGGGGCCGGCGTCTGGGCACGGCTGAGCCAGTGCAGCGCCGGAGCAGCTCTGCCTCGGCCCGCGGGCGGGGGGCGCCGTCCCGCCTGCCCCCGGGGCCTGGGTCCTTGGTGACCCCTGGCTCGCGGGCTCGGGGCCGGCTGGCCATGCGGTCAAAGGGTTCAGGCTCGCTCAGGGAGCTGGCGGAGGAGCTCAGGGAGTAGCATGGTGGCGTCTCATCGGCAATGAGGCTGGGCTGGCCCCTGGCGGGTGGCGCGACCTTGGGCGCAGCAATCTTGGGCGGCGTGACCTTGGGCGCAGCAACCTTGGGCGGCGCGACCTTGGGCACGGCCTGCACCTCCTTCCTGCCACCAGCCAGGGATTCCCTCTTCACCGCGCGGGGGATCGCAGATGCCCGCCGCGGGGGTGCCACCGCCGCTGCCGCGGACGGCTCCTCGTCTGAGTCGTTGCCGTAGAAGCAGTACACAGCCTCCTCGGTGGGTGTCGTGAGGCACAGAGATTGCAGGGCCCCGTCCCCACGCGCCCGGCCCGGGCGGGAGCTGTCCCTGTCCCTGCAGGCGCTCGGGGGCCGGCAGAGGGGCAGCTCGAGCCCTGCGCGGCTCCTGCCAGCCCCCCGGGGCTGCTCTGTGCTCCGGCCCGTGCCCCCCGCCCTGTGCCGGTGCCCGGTGGGCTGCCTGGTGGGGGCGGCACGGCCTGCAGCCTTCTGCCCCTGCGCAGGCCCGCCGTCCCCGGGGGGTCCCTGCAGTGTTTCCTCGCTGAGGGAGGTGGCGCTGGAGAAGGTGACTGGCGTGCCCTCGGCCGAGTCGGTGCAGGACTCATCCTCCCGGGCTGGGGCGGGCACCAGCATGTAGACGGGCACAGGCAGGGTGCGGCGGCCAGGCACCAGTGCCGAGGCCACCTTGCGGAGCCGGGCGGGCACGGCCCCACCCAGGCACTCGCGCAGCAGCTCCAGGTCCCGGTCGGTGGATGTTGGCCCTTCGAGGCGGCCGCCGGCCTCGTCCCGCCGGCGGTGCCCGGGGCCCACGCCTCCCCCACTGCTGCGCTCGGGGCAGGCCGGGGGCAGCAGCCGCAGCTCCACGTCCTTCTGCACGTAGAGCTCGTGCAGAGCCAGCGCACTCAGGCTGGAAGCACATGAGAAGTTCTCGTCGGGCTTCTCCACAGTGAAGCGCACGCTGCCCGCGTCCAGCTCGGACGGCAGCCGGCAGCGCTCCCGGCAGTCGGCGATGTCCAGGAAGCGCTTCACGTAGCTCTCCCACTGCAGGCTGAACTGGGTGGCCTCACGCTCGCCCGGCGGCGCGGGGGCCGGCGGGGGCGTCTTGCTGCGGCTCGGTGGCATTGTCTGCCCGGGGCTGTCAGGAAGCTCGCTGGGGCTGACTGTGCCGCTGCCCAGCCCGCTGCACGGGTCGCTGGCGACGGAGCTGGCGATGGATGGGCTCTCGAAGCTGCCCAGCGAGCTGACCGAGCTGCAGCGGCTCAGCACCAGTGGCGTCTCCTGCACGCAGTTCTCGGACGAGCTGGACGGCGTGGCGTCCTCCACCCCCAGGCCCCGGCCCCGCTGAGGCACCGGGATGGCCATGGGCAGGGAGGCGGCCCCCGGCCCCTGCCAGGCCCCGTCCAGCCCGGCCTCACTGGGGCCGGCCTCCTCCAGCCCCTCCAGGGACGAGTCGCTGTCGTCCAGGTCCCCGGCCTCACTGGGCCCTGGGCGGCCGGCCGAGGACAGTGAGGACAGGGAGCTGCAGCGCGACAGGCAGAGGGGTGCCTTCTCCGCCGCCAGCTTCTCGGGCACCTTGTTCAGGTCCTCTGCGGGCAGCCAGGCCTGTTTCCGGGCCCTGGGGGCCAGGGACCCCGCGCCCGCCCTGGCGGTGCCCTCAAGCAGCGGCACGTGCTGGTAGGTGGGCGACAGCTTGATGGTGCACACGCGGGCATCTGTGGCCGCGGCGTCCCGGGCCTTGGGCTCAACCTGGCCGCTGGGCAGGTTGAGGTCAAGCCGGCTGGGCCGCGCCTGGCCGCACAGGGGTCCCTCGCAATGCTCGGCCAGCGCGGCCAGCGGGTAGGGCCGCGAGTGCTCGCGGGGACAGTGCCCGTCGCTGGTGCTGCCGCTGTTAAGACTGTCGTTGGAGAGGCTGGCGTGGGCCGCCTTGAGCCGCAGCAGCGGGTGAGCCCGGCCGCCGGCCTCTCGCCGCCCCGCCTCGGGCCCCCGGCAAGGGGAGCAGGAGTGCGCGCGGCCCTCCCGCGGGGCCTCCTGCCCGGGATCCCCAGAGCTGAGGCTGAAGCTGTCGTCGGACGAGGTGTGCAGGGCCGAGATGTCCTCCACCAGCCGGTCGATGCGCGCCACTGCCAGTGCCAGCTTGGCCTTGGCCCTGGCTGCCACAGCTGCCTCCCCGCCGGCCTCCTTCTCGGACTCCAGGCCGCCCCGGCGGGCGGGCGGGGCGCGGACCAGCGCCTGGCCCTGCAGGAAGGGGCTGCCCAGGAAGAGGGGCAGCACGGCGGGGCTGGCAGGCTCGGCGGTGGCGGCAGCAGCGGTGGCCAGGGAGGGTGCGTCGTCATCATCGAAGCAGCCCGAGTCAGAAGCGTAGTCCTGGGCCAGGCCGTCCAGGTGGCGCAGGGGCGGCAACGGCTTCTTGGAGGCGGCCTCGGCCTCGGGCAGGCCCTGCTTCTCCAGGTGGTCGAGCGCCTGCGCCAGGTGCCGCGCGTCCAGCGCAGCCTCCAGCGCCCGCTGCTTGCGCACGTACAGGCTGGGCGCACAGGCGCCGGGGGAGACGGCGGTGGCCGCCGCCTGGTACTTGGCGGGCCGGTGGGCCAGCAGGTTGCGCAGGGCGGCGGCGCTGCCCATGGCGATCATCTTGTGCTTGGAGTGCACCAGGTTGCGCAGCATGCCCACGGCGCCCAGGTCCCACAGCAGTTCCTGGTCGCCGGCGCTGCGGGCCGACAGGTTCCAGAGCGTGCCGCATGCGTTGCTCACGATGGTCAGGCTGTGCGACGTCAGGTGCTGCAGCAGCGTCTGCAGGCAGTTGTGGTCCCGCAGCACCTGCCTACGGGGGCCCGAGGGGCGAGGAGGGGCGGGAGGGGCGCGTCAGGCCCCCCGCCCAGCTCGGACCCCAGCCCGCCGGCCGCCCGCGCGCCGGCAGGACTGTGGCCACATGGGGCAACTCAGAACAGAAGGTGCCCAGGTAACTTTGAATTTCAAAGGAAGGGATACATTTTTAGTAAAAGCATATCCCAAATATTGAATGCGCTGTACTTGTGTGAAAGCTTTCATTCATTGATGTCAACAAACTATTTATGAAACAATACTAATGTATTAATATTACTTATTATTTAAAATGAAATTTCATTAAAACCATCTCATTTTATTTCTTTTTTATTTTACATTGGAGTACAGCTGATTTACAGTGTTGTGTTACTTTCAGGTGTACAGCTAAGTGATTCAGTTATACATATACATGTATCCGTTCTTTTTCAGATTCTTTCCCCATTTAGGTTATTACAGACTATTGATTGGAGTTCCCTGTGCTACACAGTAGGTCCTGTTGATTACTTATTTTATGTATAGTACTGTAGAGTATAACTCATTTTAGGGCACCTAAATCTTGTGATATTTGGGATATACTAAAGACATATTTCTGTTTGCTTTTAAAAATACTAAGTATTGTTTCTTAATTATTGGCCTTACTAGTAAATGTTTTATTTTACATGGTAAGATCCTTAGCCCAAGTATCTCCCATGCAACATTCAGGAATATACTAAAGATAGTATTTTTAAAAGAAGACAAAAATCTAAGTATTGTTTGCTAATTATTAGCATTATTAGTAAATTAATGTTTTATTTTAATTGATAAAGTCTTTAGCACAAGCATATCCCATGCAGTATTTAGGATATGCTTTTTTAAAGTTATGTGTTTTCATATATCTGAAGCATTATTTATTAGTATTAACAAATAATTTTATTTATTTTAATAAAGAACACATTTTTACTATTATTCAGAAAATAATGCATTTTTATTTTAATAAATGAATTTAAAATTCAGTATATTCCATGCAGTATTTGGGATATACTTTTTAATAGCTATGTATTTTCATACATTAGAAGTATCACTTATTATTAATGTTACCTAGTAGGTAATAAATATTTATGCTAATGAAGAATAAGCATTGTTTTATTTATTAATATTGCTTAGTGAATAATATTTTAATAAAGAACAAGTATTTATTATTAATATTATTTAGAAAATTATGTATATTTTTACTAAGTTAATTTAAAATTTAGTACAAGTATATCCCGTGCAGTGTTTGGGATGTATTTATACTAAAGATAGTACTTTTAAAGTAAACAGAAATCTCAATATTGTTAGTTATTAGCATTATTAATAAATTAATATTTTATTTTAATTGGTAAAATCTTTAGCACAAGTATATCCCATGCATTATTTGGGATATACTTATACTTTTTAACGGTTATGTATTTTCATACGTTAGAAGCATTACTTACTGTTAACGTTACCTAGTAAGAAGTAAATATTTATGTTAATGAAGAATAAGTATTGTTTACTACTTAGTGCATAATAGTTTGAAAAAGAACAAGCATTATTAATATGACTTAGAATGCTACGTATTTTTACTAAGTTAATTTAAAATGTGGTACGAGTATATCCCAGGCAGTATTTGGGATGTATTTATACTAAGAACAGTCAGCGACCGGGGATGCATCGGGCCGACCCATTCGCAGGAGGACGAGGCTCGGCTCCCCGTGGTTCACCGCAGAGGGGGAGCCGCCTCCCCCACCCCAGCTGCTCCCGGGCTCCACCTGCCCAGCGCCCTCCCCCACGCCCCCGGCTGACCTGTAGTCCTCGCGGGTGGCGATGAGGCTGGACACGTTGCGCAGGATGCCGCCTCCGCTCTCGATGATGGCCAGCGAGTTGCTCTGGCACTTGTAGGTCAGTGTGCTGACCAGGAAGCCCAGGGCGCCGTCCACCTGGCAGATGGCGGCCTTGTTCTCCGTGCTGTGCGCCGAGAGGTTCCACAGGGCGCTGAGCACGCTCTTCAGGGTGGACTCCTGGGCGCGGGGCAGGAGCAGGAGGGGGTCAGCGGTGGGGGCCCCAGCCCCGCCCCACCCACGGGCCCTCTCCCTCGAGGCACCAACACAAGGCACCCAAATGCCTTTTCGAGTAGAAGTCAAAAGTAACACAGCCGGCCACGGCAAGACCTTTTGAGTCGCCGGGTTGGAAGCCCCTGGCCTGGACCCGCTGCCAGGTGGCGGGTTGTCCGTCTGGCTTGACTTCCCCACAAGGTGGCGAGCTCGCCACCTGCTGCCAGTGCCTCCCGGCCACGCGGCTGGCACTGCGCAGCCCTGGCTCCCGCCACCCCGCCCGGTGCCCACCTTGGAGGCTCGCAGGACGCACTGCATCAGGGCCGTCATGCTGCCCACCTCCCTCAGCACCTTCTTGCTGCTGATGTCCGCCCTCCAGGACAGGTTGCGCAGGATGCTGGACACCACCTGGGCGAGTGCAGGGCAGGCCGTGTGGGCCCGGGCCCGGCTGCCAGGGTGCCTCGCAGGGCCCACGCGCAAGCCCCACGGCGGCAGGTGGCAGAGCCCAGGGGACGCCCCCCACCCCCCGGCAGCACCGCAGCCTCCCGGGTACCTGGTGCAGCTCCTCACTGTCGGACGCCAGCTGCGCCACGATGGCCTCCATGCAGCCCCGGCGGGCGCACAGTGCGGCCTGTGGGGCGACACGGGAGTCACGCCATGGCGGGGGCACCTCCCGCGTTGACTGAGCACCTATGTGTTAGAGCTCGAACCCCACCCCCCATCTTCACCGCCACAGGGGAGGGAGAGCACTCGCCCTGTTGCTCCGATGAGGAGACTGAGGCTCAGGCAGGCACAGACACCCCGCCCAGGCCCAGAGGCCCCCGCTCCACAGGGGCAGCAGCAGAGGGGCCAAGAGCATGGCGGCCTGGACCCCAGGCCTCAGTCTCCCCGCCTGTCCCCGCCTCTCAGTGCTGCTTCGAGGCGGGCAGGAGGCCAGCGGGGCTTAGCCTGGGCGATGCTGGCCCGCCCGCCGGCCCACCCAGCCACCTTGTTGGCGACGTCCCCGAAGGTTAGGTTGGTGAGGGTCATGCCGGCGTATCGGCGCAGGGCCAGGTTGAGAGGGTCCCGGGTCATCTTGTGCATCTCATAGTCGACCTGCAGTAACTCCGCCACAGCCTGCAGCCCACCTGTGGGGACACGGCAGGGCTGGGGGCAGGTGGGCACCCCCCCACCACCCCGCCTGCCCACCTCCCAGCCTCTGCCCGCGCAGCTCACTCTACCTATATGCCCTCCCCTCCCTCCAATCTGCTCTCCTTAAGCCCACCTTTGAAGCCCAACTCTGAGGACACCTCCTCCAGGCAGCCTGCTGCCTGGCTGGCCCAGCCCCCTGGGTGCCCTGCACCTTCACGCCCGCCTCTTTTCTGCCCTCAGCCCCCAGTCACACTTCGTCCGGCTGCCGGGCCTTTGCACATGCTGTTCCCTCTGCCCGGGATGCTCTTCCCCACTGTTTGCTCAGTTTCCTGGGTCCCCTTCTGCTCAAGAGTGACTTCCTCAGGGAAGCCCCCAACTCCCCAGATGAGAAGCTCCCAAACCGTCAGCCAGCAAGCCACTGAGGGCAGGGCTGGCGGCTGCCCCGCTGCGTCCCCGGGACGGACCGGACGGCGTGTGCTCAGGAGCCACTGCTGATGGCCCACACACACGATTTTTCTTTTCCTTTTTTTTCTTTTCTAATTTTTTGGCCATGCCACGCAGCATGTGGGATCTTAGTTCCCCGACCAGGGATCAAACCCGTGGCCCCTGCAGTGGAAGCACGGAGTCTTAACCACTGGACCGCCAGGGAGGTTCCTGCACACACAGTTCTTTACTCACCAGGACAACTGGGTTCTCACTTTACAAAGAGTAGATGGTCGGGACTTCCCTGGTGGTCCAGCAGTTAAGACTCCGTGCTTCCAAAGCAAGGGGCGCCCGGGGTTCGATTCCTGGTCAGGGAACTAGATCCCACATGCTGCAACTAAAAGCCTGCATGCCCCAACTAAAAGATTCTGCATGGGGACTTACCTGGTGGCGCAGTGGTTACGAATCCACCTGCCAATGCAGGGGACACGGGTTTGAGCCCTGGTCCGGGAAGATCCCACATGCTGCGGAGCAACTAAGCCCGTGCGCCACAACTACTGAAGCCCACACGCCTAGAGCCCGTGCTCCGCAACAAGAGAAGCCACCGCAACGAGAAGCCAGTGCACCACGACGAAGAGCAGCCCCTGCTTGCCGCACTAGAGAAAGCCCGCATGCAGCAACGAAGACCCCAACACAGCCAAAAAAAATATTTTTAGTTAAAAAAGAAAAGATTCTGGGGCTTCCCTGGTGGCGCAGTGGTTAAGAATCTGCCTGCCAATGCAGGGGACACGGGTTCGAGCCCTGGTCTGGGAAGATCCCACATGCCGCGGAGCAACTAAGCCCGTGAGCCACAACTACTGAGCCTGCGCGTCTGGAGCCTGTGCTCTGCAATGGGAGAGGTCACGACAGTGAGGCCCGCACACCACGATGAAGAGTGGCCCCCGCTTGCCGCAACTAGAGAAAGCCCTCACGCAGAAACGAAGACCCAACACAGCCAAAAATAAATAAATTAAAAAAAAAAAAAAAGATTCTGCATGCTGCAACTAAGACCTGGTGCAGCCAAATAAATAATTTTTTTTTTTTTAAAGAGTAAATGGTCAGCGGGAGTAGAAGGGAAAGAACCTGCAGGAACCCAAACACACGCAGCCCTTCCCCCTCGTTCAGCAACAGGATTGTCCTCGGGACCCGGGACCAATGAGGCAGTTTTGCTGAAGAGCACACCAGTGGGGACCACCCTGGGGAAGGGGCTTAGCAACACAAACCTACAAACTTCCAAAGCGAACCTGTACGTGTGTGTGCACAGCAGCACAAGTCACAACAGCCAGAAGGTGGAAACAGCCTGAGTGTCCATCACCAGATGATGGAGAAACACACCGTGTCCCTCCACACACGGGGACATCCCTCAGCCACGAAAAGGGGTGACGCCCTGACCCTCGCTACCACATGGATGGACCCTGAGAACACGATGCTCAGTGAGAGAAGCCAGACACAGAGTGTGTGATTCCATTGATGGGAAACGTCCAGAACAGGCAGATCCACAGACACAGAGTGTGGGTTCGTCGTTGCCAGGGGCTGGGGAGGGGGAGGGGGACTGAGTAGTTAATGGGGACAGAGTTTCAGTTTGGGAAGATAAGATTAAAAATGGTTAAGACAGTAAATTTTATGTTACATATAATCTACCACAATTTAAAAAAATGTTTAGGGAATTCCCTGGCAGTCCAGTAGTTAGGACTCGGTGCTTCCACTGCTGAGGGCCCGGGTTCAATCCCTGGTTGGGGAACTGAGATCCCATAAGCTCTGCAGCGTGGCCAAAAAAAAATTAAAATAAAATTAAAAAATGTTTAAATACGTAATTAGAAGTTGGAGTGGGGAGCTTCCAAAGCCTTTTTGCTTCTTAATCTGGAAACTCCACTCCCGGGAACACACACAAAGGAAAAAAATAACAATAGGGGAAAAGAGGTTGAACTGAACTGTGCGTGGGGCACTTTCACTGGAACTGAGGGGCCACTCAGCTCATCACGCATCCCTTGCCTGACTGACGGACACCAGTGACATGCCAGCATTTTCATCTCGGGACCCCTGTACGTGCTGAACATTTTTTTGAGGACCCCAAAGAGTTCACTTGGGTTACAGCTCAATAGTCATCATACTGCCACCAACAACAAAACAAACATCCCAATCGAAAAATGGGCAGAAGACCTAAATAGACATTTCTCCAAAGAAGACATACAGATGGCCAACAGGCACGTGAAAAGATGCTCGACATCACTAATTATTAGGGAAATGCAAATCAAAACTACAATGAGCTACCACCTCACACCCGTCAGAATGGCCATCGTTAAAACGTCTACAAATAACAAATGCTGGAGAGGGTGTGGAGAAAAGGGAACCCTCCTGCACTGTTGGTTGGGACGTAAGTTGGTGCAGCCATTATGGAGAACAGTATGGAGGTTCCTTAAACAACTAAAAATAGAACTACTGTATGATCCAGCAATCCCACTCCTGAGCATATACCCGGACAAAACTATAATTTGAAAAGATACATGCGCCCGTGTTCATAGCAGCACCATTTACAATAGCCAAGACAC
The DNA here is from genome assembly GCF_965194825.1 of Balaenoptera physalus. Taxonomy (NCBI): domain Eukaryota; kingdom Metazoa; phylum Chordata; class Mammalia; order Artiodactyla; family Balaenopteridae; genus Balaenoptera; species Balaenoptera physalus. Next base: position 930,512 of record NC_138890.1, on the reverse strand, counting down.
GGAAGCAACCTAAATATCCATTGACAGATGAATGGATAAAGAAAATGTGGTATATAGATACAATGGAATATTACACGGCCTTAAAAAAAGAATGAAATAATGCCATTTGCAGCAACATGGATGAACCCAGAGATTATCATACTAAGTAAAGTAAGTCAGACAAAGACAAATACCATATGATATCACTTTTATGTGGCATCTAAAATATGACACAAATGAACTTACCTACAAAACAGAAACAGACTCATGGACACAGAGAACAGACTTATGGTTGCCAAGGGGGTGGGGGTTAGGGGGGAGGGATGGAGTCGGAGGCTGGGATTAGCAGATGTAAGCTATTATAGACAGGATGGATAAACAACAAGGTCCTACTGTAGAGCACAGGGAACCATATTCAATATCCTGTGATAAACCATAATGGGAAAGAATATAAAAAAAAATGTATATATAACTGCATCCCCTTATACCTGAAACTAACACAATATTGTAAATCAACTATACTTCAATAAACAAAAAATATTTACCACACTAGAAATGAAAACGGAGAAATCTTTTAACCCCAGAACGCACAGCCCAGCGGTCCTCAGAGTAGGAGTGCCTGGAAAACCCCTCTGAACACACATGCGCACGAGTGAAAAAGGCAGATCGCATCTTCGTGGAATTATCAACATAGCAGTGAGTGTGCAAGCCTCTTGGAAGGAGCTTGGTAACCTCCAGGGGTCCCTGGACCGGCTGGCAGAGGAAGGACTGCAGACCTGTGCCCTCTTGTAAAATGTCTGCCACTCCAGATGCCCCCCCGCCCCGGAAAGGCTGCACCTGGGCGCTCCCCCCCACCACCCCCATTGGGTTTTGAGCGCCCGAGTCTATGTGGCCAGACCACGTGGGACCTTACAGAAGAAACTTTGAGTGCTTTGACCATCTGCCGGGTGAGAAGTAGTGCCTCGTTTGGCCCTTGATATTTCCTTTCCCCGTGTTTTGATTACTTTTATGCGGAAAAGATGCTGTAGTACTCCCAAACCTAAAACTTCACAGGGTCGCTCCGCCTCGACCACCCAGTAGCTTCGATTCACCTTTTCTCCTGGCTTCCCGGCCTCTCCCCTGTTCTCTGAACCCCAGGACCACTAGTGCCGAGAACCTGCCCTGCGCTGAGTGAGGCCCAGAGGCCGTCCAGATCGGGGGTAGCTCCAGCTCGCGGGGGCGGCAAGGGGCACTCACCCAGCTCGTTCATGGCGCGGCGGTATTCCTCGTCGAAGGACAGCTTCATCACGGCGCAGGTGGCCTGGCAGATCTGTGGCTCGATGGGGACCGGGGCTGTGGGCAAGGGGACCGGGTCAGAGCCCTTCCACTGCAGGAAATGTCGCCTGGTGGGTCTCCGCCCCTCCCTGCAGTCTCCACCCTGCAGACCTGCCAAGACCTGGAGCTTTACAAAGTGCTGCCCGCCGGGCGTGTGGGGTTACCCCCAGAGCATCGGCCCCTCTGAAGTGAACAAGGAGGGGCCTGCCTCACCCAGCCTGGTGCTTAGCATCTGATACTAACTTTGTGGGCAGCCCCAACAGCTAGGAATCTCAAACTCTGCCCCCGCCTTTCGAGGGTTAACTACAATCGATCCTTTCAATCAACGACCGTTTCTTGAGCATCTATCTTGTGGCTATCCCTTTGCCAGTCTGTCTTCACAGGTTCCCAGGAGGCCTCAGCTGGCGCGTGGCACAGAGCAGGTGCCCGGCAAAAGCCAGAGGCCGCTGTTACTGCCAGCGGTGCTGCCCTGGCACCTGGGGAGCCCAGGCTGCCGCCCAGCGCACAGAAGCTGCTCACTCACTCACCGCCGCCGGCGCCGCCGCCCTCGGGCCCGCCGTCCCGGGCCTGCAGCCAGTCCCAGCAGGTCTCACAGTAGGCACGGATCTGCTCGAGCACGTGCAGGACGCGCATTTCCTTGCGCGCCAGACCCTGGTCCGGCTGGGAGAAGACGATGTTGTGTAGCGCTGCGTTGGCGCGCATGCGCGCATCCTTGGCTCCCGGCGCCCCTGGGGTCCCGTTGCGACCCCCAGCCCCGGCCTCGGTGCCGTGCAGGATCTGCAGCAGCAGCGGAAGGCAGCCCGAGCGGCGCATGGCCACGCAGCTCTCAGGTGAGCTGGACATGGCGAGCAGCGTCCGTGCCGTGTCCTCCTGGTCACGCGTCGCCAGCATGGACAGCAGCCAGAAGACCACCTCCACCTGCGAGGGGCAGGAGATGTCAGGGTGGGGAGCCCCGCCTGGCTCACCTGGCCCACCTGCACTCCCCCTGAACGGATGGGAGTCCTATGACCTCAGCCCAGGAGAATCTCTTGCTCACCCCACTACCCTCACCCTGCATCCTCCCGGGAAGCAACACACACACACACACACACACACCCCACTGCAGAGATTCCCCCAGCCCATGAGAGCCAAATGTCCACCCCATCAGCCTCACCAGTACTCCTAGGGGTGGTCCCCTACATCTAAGCCCAGAGTGCCCCCCAAATATACAGAACAGGTATCCACACCCACGCCAGGCTCCGCACCACAACCCAACCTCCCGACTCACTCCAACTCAGGGTGACCCTCCCACACCTGGGGATGCTTTATGGCGGCCTGGAGAGGGAGGGGCCTTCAAATGCAGCAGGGATGCAGGACCCACTTCACTGTGTATCCCAACCCAGCCGGCCGCCACTGCCCCCACCCCACCTCTCAGCATCCCCCACCCCCGGACTCCCCTCACCTTGCTGTTGCCCGGCTGAGGGGCACCATCCTCAGGGTGCGTGGGGACCTCAGCCTCGGGGTCCTCATCCATCGGCATCGACTTCACTGCCAGCAAGGCCTGTGGGGAGAACTCCAGGCCTGCGGGTTCCGCCCAGGGGCACCCCACAAAGCGCCCGCCCAGGCTGCTGATGCCTGCCCTACCCCCATGACGATGTGGCGGGGGCCGCAGACGTATTCCTGAACCCTGGGCAGGGCCCGGGGGTCTCCCTGCTGCCTGGGGCTGTCACCACCCACTAGGGCCCTGACTCCGCCCCTCCTGGTACCTGGGGCTCGGTCTGTTGCACCCGGTCCTGCGCCGACAGCAACTCCTTGTCGATCTGCTCCAAGCGGGAAGCACGGATCTGCGTGGGAGAAAGGGCACACTGAGGAAATCCCACCCCCACCCCGGCTCCGACTCCGCCCACACTCCCAATACGTCCCCGTCCCCAGTCCAAATCCTGCCCCATGCTGACTCCGCCCAGTCCCTGGTTTGGCCCCATCCATTGCCCAAACCCCACCCTGGGCTCTGACCCCGCCTCCTCCTTGATATGGCCCACCCATTCTCAACCCTCCCCCGCCCAGTTATCTGACTCCATTCACTTCCTGGTTCCACCCAAGGTCCAACCCTCATGCCCAGGCTCTGGCCCCGCCCACAGCTTATTCCCCAGGCCATCCCTCTGGACCCACCTATTTTCTGACTTGGTCCCGCCATTTGACTGTCAACGCCCAAGTCTTGTTCAGACTCGGTTCCTCGCACTGGTCGCCCCGTCCCTATCGTTCTGGGACTCTGTCCTCTGAGCCGGGCTCTATGCTAAGCCGCCTCTGGCTCCGCTCACACCCAGCTCTAACTATGGCTCCGCTTCCTGCGTCAGGCCCCACCCGCAGGAGTCTCTGTCCTCTGATTTGCCCGCAGACATGTAACCCCGCCCATTAACAATATCTGCGCTCCTCCCACAACAATATCTGTGCTCTGATCCGCCCGCTGGTGCATGGCTCCGCCCAGGCTCCGCCCCAGCCGCACCTGCGCCCGCTGCACCATCTCGTCCGAGGTGCCAAAACGCTCCTCCATCAGCGAGCGGATGTGCTGGGCTTCGAACTCCAGCTGCTGCCGGATCAGATCCATCTGCATCGAGAACTGCTGGGAGGGGCGGGCGGGCCTCGGTGAGTTGGGGGTGGGGGGCGATACCCGGGCGAGGGCTGGGCCTCCGCTCCGCCCCCCGCCATGGGCGGGGCGGGGCGGGGCACCGCAAAACCCCGGGCAGCTCCGCACGCTCACCGTCTCCACGTGAGGGAGTTCGTCCAGGCGCTTGGATAGGCCCTGCAGCTGCGAGTAATACCAGAGCTTCTCCTTCTCCTCCTTCTCAATCTCATTCAACAGGAAACACCTGGCGGAGGGCCGGTCGGTGGACGCGGGCTCACAGAGCGGGAGCCGTTGCCATAATGTGTTTGTTTACTCTGATTTTTGTAATCACTTGTGGGGTGCTTACTGGGTGCCAAGTTTAATAGGTAGTGTGGCAAAGTCTCGCCCGTGGTGCCCCCGGCACTGGGGTGGGGATGGAGTGCAGAAATTATTTGAAAGTAAAAAAGGTAACTCCTTTGTAAATCTTGGTCCTCGGAGAAAGGCTCTGAGGAGGCTGTTCTAACACCTCTCGAACACCGGCTAATCTCCCTCTAGCCTACACAGTGCAAACTTCAGGCTCGGATTGCTCCAGGTGCAGTAGAGTCTCCCTTTTCACACCCTGTGAGGAGACACTGCTATTCCCATTTTACAGAGCAGAAGTCTGAGGCTGGTAGGGGCTAGGGTTCTTGCTTGAGGTCAGACAGCAAAGCATGGACTTAACTCCAGGCTGCTCCAGAACTTCCCTGTCTGACCCCACACAACACAGCCGAGCTGAGCTAGGCACCCAGACCCTGCCTCCTTCTTCTGGCCTCAGGCCCAGGTTTCTTGGGCCGCAGCCCTTTCTCCACAAAGGCCGCCTTGAGTCTCTCTGGCTCCAGGCCTGACTCTGAGCCCTGGCACTGGACACAGCCCTGTTCCTGGTGACGCCTGTGTGTCCAGGACCCCTGGGGACGTCTCCCAGGAGCCTTCCCCTCTGCCAGGAACGCCACCACCACTCCCGCCCTTGTCCTCCAGCTGAGGTCAGTTGGGCCAGGAAAGGGGGCTGAGGCGCCACATGGGCATGGGGCAGGGAGCGGGCAGGGGGGCTCATGAGGTGGGTGGAGCCTTGTGACCACTGCCTGTGGCAAGGTTCCCCGCCATCTCACCGTTCCCGGTCCAGTTCCTCCAGCAGCTGGATGGTGGCCCGGCTCAGCTCCCCAAAGCTGTCCTTGGAGGGCCCGGAGCTGTGCACCGGGCTTCCCTCGGGGGTCCGGGCAGTGGGCTCGGGGGCCAGAGCCGGGGGTTGGAACTTGAGGTTGTACAGGCTGGTGATGTCCATCTGCAGGGCTGGGTGGGCGCAGAGGGAGAGGCTGAGGTCAGCACGCCCCCTGCCCCCCTCCTCCCAGCTCCCTCAGGAAGCGGACCAGGGTTGGCCCCAACGTGCAGGTGGGGGGTCCCCAGGCCAGCCCCTCACCTTTCAGCTGCTCCAGCACCTCGGTCTGCCCTGAGGACACCAGCACGCGGGCCTCCTGCTCCAGCTTGCCCTGCAAGTGCTTCAGGACCTCCTGAACATGGAGGCCGGAAAGAGAGCCGTCGGTGGTCCAGCCCCCTGTGAGATGCCCCTGTCCTGCCTGCCCATCCCTGGGCCCAGCGCCCTGGTGTTTGTCCCCGTGACCCGGGTCCACGTCCTCCGCCCAGCCTCCCCTCGCACCTTCATGCCCGACGTTTCTGTCTCCAGCTTGGACAAGTGGCTTGAGTTATCCCGAAGCTCCTGCCTCAGGTGACTGTTCTCGGCCTTCAAGGCCTCCACCTGCCGCACCAGCTGTTCGTAGGGCGCCACGGAGCTCGTCATCTTCAGCTCCTGCAGCGCCTGGGCCCACGGGAGAGAGGGATCATCCGAGGGTCTGGGTAGGGGGCGGCCCTCAACCTAAGTTCCAGCCCTGGGTTGGGTCTCAGGCAGGGGTGGCTGGCGTGGACTGCTGCAGGCGGGATGGTGCTGGCCCAGGGAATCCGGCGGACAGACGGCCTGGCAGGTGGAGTGACAGACATAGGCAGGGACAACGGGAGACAGAGGGACAGAACTGTCGGAGAGGTGTTCAGACAGACAGCTGAACTGACCAACAGACAAGACACAGACAGACACTGGCCCTCACTGTGAAGCTTTTAGACACACAGACGGACAGCTGGCTGGACAGACGGACAGCCAGACAGTTGAAACTGGCAGGGGGACTCGCCAGCCCAATGCCACCAGGCTCAGAGACACACAGCCAGAGAGAGAGAGAGACAAACAGACAGATGGACGGACAGCCAAGACCCTCTCCTGAATGAGCACAGCCGCCCAGAGGCTGGGTGGACAGACTGCCAGCTGGCCCAGATGCTGGACAATAAGAACGCCGTGAAGGTTCTAAGAAAGCGATGGATGGGCTGATGGTGGCCCCAGCAGCTGGACAGCCAGCCAGCCAGACCCAAACCCACCGCGGTCATCCTGGGGGTCTGCAGCCCGGACACCCCCTCCAGCAGCGGTTGGATCCGGAGTAGCTACCTGCTCGGCCCTGGTGCCCCTCCAGTCAGCCCTCTGTCTGTCCCTAGAGCCCCCGGGGGCCCCTGCCCCATCCCCTGGAACCGCCGCTGCCGCTTGCTCTTTGTGTGTCTGGGTGCCCTTCTTGCTCCAGCCCAGCCTCCTCCCTCTGTCCAGCTAGCCGGTGTCTCCTCCCTGGCTTGGCCCTCTTGACCGAGCCGCCCCACCACCGGCCCCCCTTTCCTCTTTGTTCCCTTCCCATCAGCCCTCACCCCCTCCCTCTGCCTTTGTCTGAGATGCACCAATGGCAGCCCATCCCCTCCGCCACCTCCTCCCTGGGAGCCCCCTCCCCCTGCCCGCCTGAGCCCCCTCCCCAAATCAGTCAGCCGCCCCTGCCCACAGGGGGGCACCTGCCCCTTCCCTCTCCCTCCACCACTGGGGCGCACCCATTCCTTCACTCGCTCACTCATTCTCTCTCTCCTCCCCCCAGGAGCCCCCCACCCACTGTGGGCACAGCTGGGCCTGGAGTAGGGGTGGGGGGGGCTCGGCCCCAAGGAGGAGTCAGTCCATTCTAACCACTCAGAGGACCTACTGCGTGCCTGGCCTTGTCATCTGACGCCTTGTCACAGTCCTGAGCCTTGAGCCTCAGGGATCACCATTCGACTGTTCCCAGAAAGAGAAACTGAGCCTGGGGGGACACACCAGGCATGACTGGAACCCAGACACTGCCCTGGAAGTGCTCACAAGTCCAGGCAGTGCTGGAAGCACACAAGCCCCGCCCCTGCTGCAGGCCTCGGTTTGCACATCTGAGAAATGGGGAGAACTCGGTCTACCAGGCTTGTCTTATGGGCCAACTAGAGGGCCAGGTGGGATGGTGGTCATGGAGCAGACAGGACAGTCCCATAGGTGACAGCGTGTCAGGTGGGGGAGGCTGGCGCCTGAGGACCACAGTCCCCCCTCTCACCCTGATACTGATCCCGCCCGAGGCTCAGTCGGGGATCCCAGCTGGGGATCAGGACCCACTGGCGCTGCGGCAAGATCCCTGGGGTCCGGCTGGGGCCCTGTGTCCTGGCTGAGGCCACCATGCCATGCCCAGCCAGGAGGAAGCACTAGTCCCGTGCATGCCCCTCCCACTCGGGAAACCCAGACCCCTCCTGGGGCCCTCTCCCCAGGCTGCCCCCAAGGGGCTCTTCTGGAATGGACCAGACCGAGCCTCAGACCTTTCACTCTCCCCACACCCAGTGGTCACTCCTGCGGCCCCATCAGACTGAACTTGGTAGCAGGGCCAAACATCAGGCTCCCTCCCATTCCAAACTGGGTCCCCAATGCCACACTCCCACCAGCCCCTCAAGCTCTACCCAGCTGGCCCCTCCCAGGGCAGCCTCGACAGCCTCTTCCCGGCCTCCCACGATCCCCTTTTCATGCACAGACAGAGGGAAAGTTGCAAGTTGGATTCCATTTCTCCCCTGCGCCAATGCCTCCACGGATCCCCAGTGCCCTCAGCATAAGCTGTGAGCCCTCTGCATACAGCCCGCATCACTGCCACCGGCAGCTCTCTTTCCCCCAGGCCATTCCACATGCACACCTCTCCTAACTCCTGCCATCGTCACAAGGCCACCTCCTCCCTCCTGCCTGCCCCTCACCCCCAGGCTGCCTCGGGGGACCGCATCCGAGATGTGTGCACCGATAGGAAAGCACCAATAGCTAGGGGTTTGTCTGAATGACAGTGAGGGGCCGCACGTCCTCTAGTTAAGCTGCCACCCAGAGAGGTGCAGCACCATTCCCCAAGACACACAGTGGCTTGTCCGAAGACTCTGGGAGGTCTGGGTATTGAAACCTGTGAGTGGGTGTTTGCATGGGATCAACTGCAGCGACGCAGACGCCCACCTCCCTGGGACACAGGTTCTCCTCTGGCTCCGCCCTGAAGAAACGGAGGCTCCAGCCTGTGTGCTTACAGGCGCGGGAGAGAGAAAAGGACGGAGGCTCCGGCAAGGCGGAGGCCGCACCCGCGCTGCCCTCCACCCAGGGAAGGCGCCCGCTTACTTTATCTCACTGGGGTTGGGCCGGCTGCGGTGCCGAGGGCCTGGGGGTTCCTCCCTCCGCGCAGCTACGCCGGCCCCGCCCAAGTTCCCAGTCCTCCGGGGCTGGGGCGGCCGCGGGGCGCGGGCTCCAGGGCTCCGGGGTTTCGGCGGGGCGGACGAGGGCTCTGCGTTAGACAAAGCCCAGTCCGGGCCTCGCCAGGCGGCGCCGCCGCTCCGGGCGCTGGGCGAGACCACCGCGAGCGGGGGAGGATGCGGGATGCAGGCGCGGCGGCCAATGGCGGCACGGGAAGATGGGCTGGTGCCATGGCAACAGCCAATGGCGGGCCGGGGCGGGGACCGCCGGCGGCTGCGGGGCTTCGGGCCTCCGAGCGGGTTCGGCGGGGGTTTGTGTGTGTGCGTGTGTGTGTGTGCGCGCGCGCGCGTGTGTGTGCGTGTGTGTATGGGTGAATCCCCCTTAGGGAAGGGAGCGTCCCAATGACCATGACCTTGTGTCCTCCACTCCATTCCGGGGTGAAATGGCCTTTCAGAACCTGCAATGGCTGGATCTGCAGAATTTGAGTGTAAGCCATCCAGTCTTGGGTGTTACATCAGAACCTTAGGGTGGAGGGAGGGAAGCTCCAGGGGCGGGGCAGGAAGCCCCTCCCCACGGATCCGGCCTGGCCTGGATCCGATGGGTCAGGGCAGGCCAGGGTTGGGGATCCAGCTGGACCACCCCATCGAGCGTCCTGGCTGGCATGGGGGGGTGAGCGTGGGGGATGGGCAGGCACGCTGGGGAGCACCTGGGACCCTACATCTCTCCCTGTCACCCTGCCCTGCAGAGTGTCAGCGCCTCCGTGACACCATGGCCCTTCCTACATTCTCTGAATCTCTGACCCTCTGTGTCTCTGCCCCATGTGGGACCCATAATTCACCCTCGCACAAGGGAAGCCAGAGGAGGGAGGGGGCTGGGCTCCCAGGAGTACCCGTCCCCAGCTGTCTCAGATCGTCAATGGGTCCCTGGAGGCCACTTGAGGGTTTAACACCCAGAGGCCGAATCTGCAGCTGCAGCTCAGGCCGCCTGCTGCCCAAAGGACGAAGGAGCCATGGGTTTGGGGCCTGCCTCTGTCTTCTCTTGGCTGGGGGGCCAGGGCAAGTCGTTCACCTGGAGACCCTCAGTTTCTCCCTCTGTAAAATGGGGAGGTGGCTGCAGCCTTTGTAAGGGCTGGTGCAGGGAAGGACAGGACAGAAGGGGCAGCCAAGGACACAAGGACCAAGGCCACCATGGTGTCTCCTGTTGGGCCGGCTGCAGGAGGCCCCTTGCGTCCCACCCTGGGACAACAACGCTGGGGGCGCCGAAAGAACTTGGACCTTCCGTGTTCCAGAGCCTCCGGAGCCAAACACAGCCGCCCCCAGCCTGTGGGACCCAGGAGGGAGTGCAATGGGCAGAAGGGCTCTTTCCAGAGGCTGGGAAGGCTGCACTGAGAAGGGGACACCAGTGCTGGGCCTCTTCAGCATGAATCAGAGTTGGGCATGGGATCAAGGAGGGGAAAAGCATTCCAGGCTGAGGGAAGAGCACATACAATGCCTGGAGCCAGGAGAGATCAGAGCCCACTCAAGGCATATGGACTTCGGTGGTGGGGCTGGACCAGGGAACTGATGAGGCGTTTAGAGCAGGAGGAGTCCTGGGGCTGAGCTGACCACGGGAAAGCAGGGCAGACTGGGCAAAGCTGGAATGGGGGCAGGTAGAGGACAGAGCCCAGGGCCGACTTCAGCTCCACCTTGACTCCCCTGCATGACCTGGGGCATGGCCTCAGTTTCCCATTTTGTTCACTGGGAGGTGGTTAGAGAATCCCTGCCCCAACCCCCATGGGATGAAGTCTCAGCTCCCCCATCCAGTCTTAGATGCCACTGTTCTCCAGACCTCTCTCAGCCAGAACGTTAGAGCTGGCAGGGGGCTTGGAGGGTCCAATGGCCAGTCTTGTCCTCATACACAGGGGGAAACTGAGGCTCAGGGCAGGGAGCACGTTGCTTGAGTTCATGCACAAGCCCCACCAGGCCCTCCCTGGGTGTTCCTCACCAGTCTGGATGGGGCTGGGGCCTGGAAGGTTGAGGGCACATGAGGGCTGAGACCCCAAGGCAAAATGCCCTTGTCCCCAAGCCTCTGGAACATCACGTCCCTGACACCACCCCAAATCCTTGACCCTGTAAATCTTTGAGCCACAGCCAGAATCGGGCATCACTGTAAATTCTAGAAAGACAAGAGCCTTCGGAACCCTCAGAGCCTCCCAGGACCCCAGGCCCAATCTCGGGTTGCCCAGGCCTAGTGGGGGGCCTCTTCCCAGTCTCCCTCCCTGGTATCGTCTGCTCCCTCTATCGCACAGGGCTCGATTCTCCCCATCCCCACCATAAAACAACGCCCCCCCGAGCCTGGCACACAGCCAGGTTCACTCTTGGGCCTTCTGAGCCTGATCCCAGGCATCTCTGCCCCCTTGATTACACTCCCCCCCTTCCCCACTGAGCCTCCGCCGTGTCAGGGGCTGGGGGCGGAACCAGGAGCGTCCCCCGACTCGGAGCTGGATCGGGGTGGGGGACAGGGAAGCAGGAAGGCAGCAGGTGGTCATGAGATCACAGAGACGGGCTCAGGCTGGGTGACTGCGCAGGGCCCTGACAGGTGAGGAGAGAATGCCACTGGAGGTGGGGGGGGGGGGCCGGCTGGTCCAGGCCGTGTCCCCGAATCCCGACCCGGGATGGGTCGCCTGACCACGGTTCTGGGCCTCAGTTTCCCGGGCGTGGAGCGGGCGGGCTCGCGGCCCCTTCAGCACCGCGGACAGCTCCCGCCGGCCTCTGGGCTGTGTCCTCTGCGGGCACCTCCGCCCCGCGCTCAGGCTCCAGCCCAGCTCGAGGGGTGACCTTGGGCTTCCTGCTGCACCCTCCCAGCCTCAGTTTCTCTTAAAGAGGGGATCTTATTGCCCCAGAATTCAGATTGCGGAGGCCAGCAAAGCGCTCGGGCCCGGTGGGATGGATATTACTATGAACATCCGCGTGGGCGAACATCTAAGTCAGCCCTACGCTCTGCGGCCAGAAGGGGAAACTGAGGCCTGGAGAGGTGTAGGGCGTGGCACGGTCCCCCACCCGCCTGCGCACGGCGGAGCCTCGGCAGAGCGAGTCCCCGCCGCAGCCCCCCCGCCGCAGCCCTCCCGCCGCAGCCAGTCTTCTGGTCTGCGCAATGAGGAGGGGTCCGGGGGTCTGTCTCGGAGGCAGAAGGCTGGGCCCGGCGTGGCCGCGCCTGCGCAAACCCGGAGGGGGGGGGGCGGTTGTGGCTGCGGCGCGGGGGAGGGGCTGCCAGCCCTGCGAACAACCTGAGGCGGTTTCCCTGGCAACGGTCTCCACAGCGACTGCGCGAGACCCCAGACCCTTGGCGATTCCCTCAGCGTGCCCTTGCGCCTCCCGCTGCCGCGACCACCGTTACCGCGGTCCTCACCCCATTCCGGGCTGCGGCTCTCCCGCCCCAGCCGCGCCCACGGCCAGACCCCACCCCCCGCGGCCGGGACCCCGCGCCCTACCTGGTCCCCGAAGAAGGCCGAGTGCAGCAGGCTCAGCAGCCCCAGGAGCCCCATGGAGCCGCGACCTCCTCAATCAGTCTGCGCCCCGCCCCTCGGCCGCCGGGGGTGGGGGTGGGAGGGACGGGCCGGGAAGCGTGCGCCTGCGCGGAGCAAGGGACGGAGGGGGGGGTCACAAGGCGGGGCAGGCGGGGACTCTAACGCGAAGGGGGCGAAAGAGGGGGGGACTGGGGGGCCCGCCCGGGCGGGGGAAGGGAGTCTCGAGGGACTGAGGACTTGGGAGGGGCAGTGTGAGGAGATCCCGAGTGAGGGAGATGGGGGCGGGGACCAGCGTGAGCGGAGAAGGCGGGGGGAGGGGCGGGGGTCCAACGGGGTTGGGGAGCCCTAGAGAGGTGCGGGAGGAGTCCCTGGGGACGGGGGAAGAGCAGGGAGAGGCTCTCACGGGAGCTGGAGAGGCGGTCCGGTGTTGGGAAGTGGGCCCGGGGTATGAGGGGTCCCCTAGAGGACGGAGATCTCGAAGGGACGGAGGGGGGCGCCGCCCTTCGGCCTCAGTCGGCTGCCTGCTTGGACAGTGTCCCCGCAGTGGCCGGGGCCGCGCGTTCCGTTCATTAGTCATTCAGCAAACGTTGGCTGCGCGCCTGCTGTTTGCCGGGCTCTGAACTGGGCGCTGGGCACGCGGGGGCCTGGTGGGCGACACCACACGTAAACCAATTTTCAGTCATTTACCAAACACTTATTAAACACCTACTGCGTGCTGGGCCCTATGCAGTGAACAAAATAGTCAAAACCCCTGCCCGTGGGAAGCTGACAATGGGGGGAGAGGGACCGATAGTCAACAGGAGAACATGTTGGCTAGAAGTGGGCGCTGAGGAGGAAACAGCAGGGGAGGTGGGGGGCGTGGGGGGCTACTGGGAAGGGCACTTGAGTGGAGACCTGGGGGGTGACCCAAGAGAGAAGAGCATCCCGGCAGAATCAACCGCTAGCGCAAAGGGAGGGGGCAGGAGGTGAGGGCGAGGAGGGGACTGGGCGGGTCAGGCCGTGCAGCGCCAGGGTGGGGGGACGAGGGAGCCAACCCCCAGGGCGGCGGGCAGAGCAGGGACGCGCCCCGCTCGCTGCTCACACGCGCCCTCTGGCAGCTTCGGGGAGAACAGGCCGTGGGAGGTGCCGGGAGACGAGGCGGGGTCCCGGGCGACTGAGGGCGGGGTGGGGTGGGGGAGATGGGGAGGATGGTGTGGGGTGGGGAGGGATGGGGGAGGGGGGATGGAAAGGGACGGTGGGGGTGGCGGAGGAGGCGTTATCACGAGCTCTGCTAAGTCCTGGGGAGTATAGAACAGCGGCGAGAGGAGAAAGGGGCGCTACTGTGGCCCGGATGGTGAGAGCCGGCCTCCGCAAGCAGGTGCCGGGAATCAGCGTGAAGGGCGTCCGGGTGAGAGCGGAGCCCGTGGGAAGGCTGGGAGGTGGGAACTGGTTTGGAGAGGCCGAGGCACAGCGGAGGGGTGGGGCTTCCTGGGCCACGGCGGACCCTGGGCGTTCTTCTGGAGCCTGGGGAGGTCCCAGGAGGATGACACGCATTAAATTGACGTCCAGGTGGGAGATGGTGGAGGGCTGGCCAAGGTGGTAGCAGTGGGGCAGTGGGAAGCGGCAGATCCAACTTAGGTTCTGAAGCTAGCTGACCGACGGGGGTGGGGGAGTGGTGTAGAGCCCCGAGTCCCAGAGAAGCAGTTGCCTCTGAGATGGTGGAGATGGCGCGCAGGCTTGGGGAGCCCAGGACAGATTCAGGAGGGACGGGACAAAGAAGCAGGAACGTAGCGCGGCCTGAAGGCGGAGCCCGGGCCGCCACCAGACAGAAGGGCTGGGCGGGGACGTCCGGGTCTACAAGGACTCCTGCCTCGCTCCCTGGACCGCCCCGACAGTGCTCCAAGATTCGGACGCCACCTGGCGGCCACAGTGTGCGCCGCAGTCTGGATAAGACAGGGTGTTTCGCATACAATACTAATATGCAGTCTCCTAATCGTAGGTAATTATACAAACTGCAGAAAATTTAAGTGATGATCATTGCCACTCCTGCCCTAAGCCCACCGAGGTGACCTGTGGTGGCCAGGCTGGAAGCTTCCTGTGAAGGCTCAAAAGGTGACCCTGGTTACCGGGGGCCTGAGGAGGGGTTACACCAATGCTGCTGTACTAGGGAGGGTCCTGCTCATTTTTACAAAACAAGAAACTGTGCTAAAGGTTCAGTCAATAATTTTGACTCCGCAGGCCAGGAAAGCACCGGAACGAATATGAATGCGCATGTCTGTGTGCCAATAACACTTTATTTACAAAACAGATGGCAATGTTTGCACACCCTGGCCAGCACCCATCCCCACTTCCACCAGCACAAGATGGAGGGGCTCACACCCCTGGCACGTGCATTTTGCTCCTTCAGGAGGGCCTAGCAGCTCCAAAGTTACGCACGTTTGTACAGCTTTTCATGTTCAGGGTCAAACACCACCTCCCTGCAAAGGGTCGGATTTGCCCAGGGCATTCCTCTCTACTCTTCCAATCCAATGTAAAAAACATGTTTACTTCAGCAATTGCTTTATCTTTCCAATCCAATGTAAAAAACATGTTTACTTCAGAAATTGCTTTATCTTTCCTTGTTTTTAAAATACATTTATTGATTTATTTACTTATGCCTGTGTTGGTCTTTGTTGCTGCACGCGGGCTTTCTCTAGTTGCGGCACATGGGCTTCTTGTTGCGGTGGCTCCTCTTGTTGCAGAGCACAGGCTCTAGGACTCCCGGGCTTCAGTAGTCGTGGCACGCAGGCTCCAGTAGTTGTGGCACATGGGCTTAGTTGCTCCACAGCATGTGGGATCTTCTTGGACCAGGGGTCGAACCCGTGTCCCCTGCATTGGCAGGCGGGTTCTTAAACACTGCACCACCAGGGAAGTCCTTTTTTTTTTAAACTTTGTTATTTTGGCTGCGTTGGGTCTTTGTTACTGCGCAGGCTTTCTCCAGTTGTGGCGAGCAGGGGCTACTCTTCGTTGCGGTGCGCGGGCTTCTCATTGTGGTGGCTTCTCTCGTTGTGGAGCACGGGCTCAGTAGTTGTGGCACAGCGCTTAGCTGCTCCGCGGTATGTGGGATCTTTCCCCACCAGGGCTGTAACCGGTGTCCCCTGCGTTGGCAGGCGGATTCTTAACCACTGTGCCACCAAGGAAGCCCAACTGCTCTTTTAAATTATGGAATTTCCAAAAAGACAACTGAGGCTACAGTGGAGGGAGGCTACCTACTTCCTTTCTAGTTGTAGGGCCGGGCAGGCAGGTCCTGTTCTGATTGAAGTGAATCTGGTCCATGTTGCCCAGAGACTTTCCATGGCAGCCCTCACAAAGGCCTTTAAACTCACTGCGAGGCACACAGCTAATCTCACCTGACACCCAAGCCTCACATGATGGATTCAAGTTTCTAGCTTGTTCTTCTGAAGCCCGATCAGGTTCAGGGGGCCATCCACAAGTGTGTCAGTGTTCTATCCACTGAATGGGCTGCCAGCCCCTCACTTCTCACCTTTGCCATCACCCAGGTGTCCTATCTAGTGCGCTGGACCCACAGGCTGCCTTCCCCACTCATCCTTCCCTCCTGCCAGGTGTAGGTCAGGCCCACCTGTCCTTTCTCGGCCCATGGAAGCTCACGGTTTCTGCAGGGCTCTGGCTCCTGGCATGTGCGCGTTGTGTTAGGAACTAGAGGTCCAGCAGCATTTTGACGTCTGTCTGTTTATACATCAGCCCTGTTCCTAACGGGTTGCTCTCTTCTCCTTAAGGGTTTATAGGAGCCCTCCATGAATCAGGGACATGAGACAGACTGCAGAGAATCTCGTCTCAGCACTTGGGTCCTTCTGCCAAACTGGGCCAAACTGGGCCAACCCGAGTCCTTAATCCTGTCACACAATCTGTCTCCTGCCTTCTCCACTCGAGGTTACACACGATGAGCTGTGCTTTCTGTTCAATTTAACTCCAGATCAAGATATAACAGTACGAGCAAATTATGTTAAAACTGAAATTCTGGAAAAGGAGCCCAGAGCAGCAGTCACAGAAGAAGCAGCTCCTTTCAGCCATCTCCTCCCCGCCTCCATGGCTGAACTGTGGCCGCCCCTCACATTCTAAACTGAGGTGCAGACTTGGGTGCCTAAAGACCACCTGCAGGACACCCCCCTACTCCCTACCTTGGCTGATGGCAACTCCAGCCTTCCAGTAGCTCAGCCCAGAACCTGGGAGTCCCATCCACTTTCTTCCACATCCCACCAGCAAGTCGCAGGGACCCCTTAGGGCCTCACTGCTGCTTGGACAGTCACCGTGCCTGTCCATCCACTGGGGCATCTGCCATCTTTCCCATCGTGAAGGAAACAAGATCTGACCAGGAAGACTTTAGGGAACACGGTGGAGACCCCACCCACAGGACACCCCAGGAAGGGCTCACTCCAAGGCGCGGGGCCCCGGGGTTACCGTGGAAGGTTTTTGGAAGCTGATCAGGAGCACAGGGAGAGCCAAGAAGAGGCACCGATGCAGGCAGCACAGGCCCCTGGACATCCCAGGACTTATCACAGAGCCCAACCCACCCGTTCCCTAGCCTCAGCCTACCCGAGAGGGGCTGTGTCTACAGCAGGAAACCCAGGGCCACACGCTGTCCAACAATGGCCCATGACCCACCTGAGCCTCCAGATTTTGTGACCAGGCCCAGCCCCCTTCCCGGGGGGTGGGCCGGAAGCACCACACGTGGGAAGGACCGGACTCGTGGGAAGGACCGGACTCGGGACTACACAAGTCTCTACCTTTATTGGCCAGCAGGCTACTTGAGGGGGATGAAGCGGGAGGAGTGGGTGGCCCCAATACCGGGCCGGCCGTGCTTCACAGGCTTGTAGGTGATGGAGAACTCGCCCAGGTAGTGGCCGATCATCTCAGGCTGAGGAGGAAGGGAGCAGGGTGGTCAGGCGGGCGTGGTTGGCCAGGCCCTGGCCCCCACCCCGGGCCAGCACAGCCCACACGCACCTTGATTTCCACCTGATTGAAAGTCTTGCCATTGTAGACGCCCACCATGCTGCCCACCATCTCGGGCAGGATGATCATGTCGCGCAGGTGCGTCTTCACCACCTCGGGCTTCTCCATGGGCGGAGCCTCCTTCTTGGCCTTGCGCAGCCGCTTCAGCAGCGAGTGCTGCTTCCTCCGAAGTCCGCGGTTCAGCCGCCGCCGCTGCCGCGCGCTATACAGCTGCATCAGCTGCTCACTGCAGGCAAAGCGCACAGAGCGGGTGGCCTGAACCCCGGCTCACCCCCCACCGCCCGCCCACTGACATTCCCGCTTCCCGTAGAGCCCCCAAAGCAACACTCGCAGACCGCCCAGGGCCCACGGCACCCGCGCCGAATTGTTCAGGATAAAACCCTCCGGTTCAAGAACCGCCCCCCCCGCCGCCCCGCTATCTACAAACGAGGAAGCCGAGCCAGGAAAAGAGGTAGCTCAGGTAAGAAGGCGGAGCAGCCGAACTTCGCGGGCAAACTGCTCTATCCCGAAGGCCTCAAGAACCCAGGAGCGGGGCCACCCGGAGAAACCCACAGCCAACGAAGACCCTGTGCTGTGCCCCCAGGAAGCCTGTCCCTCCGAGACAGACCCGCGCACACTTCCAGGAAAAAAGGCGTCCCTGGCTGTCCGCAAGCCTCCCTCCCCACCTGGGAGCCAGGGCGTCGCACCCACCCTGCCTAAAAGCTTCCAGCTCCTACAGCCAAACCTTAGACCAGGGATCGGCAAACTCCCGCCCACGTAGCAAAATCCCAGCCTGCAGATGCCCGAGCTCAAGAGGCTCACGAGCTAGGACAGCGTTTACATTTCCGAGTGGACGAAAACACGTCCAAAGGAGACACGTAGAAATCCTCTTAAATTCGATCCTCAACGTCTCCACGTGGAGTTTTATCCGCACGCAGCCCCGCCCTCTCCTTTACACACGGTCTCCGGCCGCGGCCGCAGGTCAGGCTGCAGCCCCTGGCCCTCGGGCCCACCCCCCCCCCGCCGCCATCCCCCCCTGCCCGGCAGCCACTTACTAGGACATGTCCAGCAGCTGATCGAGGTCCACGCCGCGGTAGGTGAACTTGCGAAAGGTCCGCTTCTTCTTCTGCTCCACTTCCGCCTGCGCGGGCCGGGATGCGGGTGAGCCGAACCCCGAGACCCACCTCCCAGCCTGCGGCGGCATCACCGAGCCCGCGGCTCCCGCCGAAAAGCGTGCGGCCCTCCCGGGTACGGAAGCCCACGGGGACGCACCACCTCGGGCCCGTCCCGGGGCGGCCCGAGCGGCCCGTGGCTACGGGGACTCGGCTGGGACAAGCGGGCCGACACAGGCCTTCCCTGCCCCGGGTCGTCCCGACACCCAGCAGGCCCGCCCCGCGCCCCCATGTCCGGCGGCGGTTCCGGAGGCCTTCAGGAGGCTACCGCAGCCGCGCGGCCTGACCCCGGCCTCCACTGCGCGGCCAGAGCTCGGATGGCGCCAGATGAGCCCGGAACAGACACGGTAACCGTGACACTCACCATCTTGTCAGTTCTTCAGAAAGGAGCGTCCTTTCTGCGCCTGCGCAGTTATCCCGAGGCCGCTCGCGTGCCCCGCCCCAGGGCTGCGCGCGCGCGCGCTTCCGCTTTCCCAGCGGAGGACGCGCGCCCTCTGCTGTCCGGAGGCCAGAGCGCTGGCTGCGAGGAATAAAGGAACCTCTGCCAACCTTGTGTGCTCGGACACCCCAGGCTCGGGCCGGCCGCCTAGTATTTTGGAGCCCCTTCCTCAACTGGGGGACGTGGGACGCGTCGCCGCCCGCTTTGGAAACTCATATTCGTGCTCCGTAATCTCCATAATGAAATCCACGTAAAAAAGTGTTCATGGAGTGCCTGTTTGCAGTAAGCGCGCTGTCTGGGTTCGGGACTGGCCCTCCCCTAGGGAGCTCGCATCCCAGTGGGCGAGACAGACCCGTAAGAAACAAGGTCATACAGATATCTGAGCCAAAAGGAAACTCGGGGGGTTGGGACGCTGGCTTTGCACAGATGCTCAGAAAAGGCTTCCCTGATAGGGACCAGCCAGCCTTTAACAGACGAACTTATATCGATATAAAGTAACAACTGCAACATTGCAGTGCTAGGTTTGCAACACATAAGCATGTAATATGTCTAACAAGAAGAGCAAGGACGGGCCGAGGGCTGAGAGCTATATAGGAGTACGCTTTCAATAGTCACTGGAACAAGGTGTCCATCTGAAGGCGATTCTCGTACATTAAGATGTATGTGGTCCCATGGGGCCCAGCAATCCCACTCCTGCGTGCATACCCCAAAGAACTGAAAGCAGGGACTCCAACAGATTTTCACACCCATGTTCACAGCAGCATGATTCACAGTAGCCAAAAGATGGAAACAACCTAAGTGTCCATCCATGAATGAGGGATAAACACAATGAGGTCCACCCACACAGTGAAATATAATTGAGCCTTAAAAAGGAAGGAAATTTTGACACATGCTACAATGTGGACGGACCTTGAGGACATCAGTGAGAGAATCCAGACATAGAAGGACAGAATACTGCATAATCCCACCCATGTGAGGTCCCCAGAGGACCCAAATCCATAGAGGCAGGAAGTAGATGGTGGGGTTCAGGGGCTGGGGGAGGAGGATGGGGAGTTAAGAGTTTCAGTTTGGGAAGAGAAAGTTCTGGAGATGGATGGGGGGAGATGGTTGCACAACAATGTGCATGTGCTTAATGCCACTGAGCTGTGCACTTTAAAAATGGTTAAAAATGGCCAATCTTGTATTTTTTTAATTTTTTTTTTGGCTGCGTGGCATGTGGATCTTAGTTCCCTGACCAGGGATCAAACCTGTGCCCCCTGCAGTCAAAGTGTGGAGTCTTAGCCACTGGACCACCAGGAAAGTCCCCTACTAATCTTATATTTTGTCACAGTAAAAAGCAACCCAACAGATGTGTGTGGTAAACTATAGAACAACCCCTAGAAAACTCAAAACGCACAATGAAAAAAATTAAAAGAATTAATTTTCTAGGTACACTAGAAAATAGTCACTGAATGCAAAAGAAAGGCGTAACAGAGGCATACAAGAACAAAAAGACATGATACATAAAAAACAGTTAAACGTTTGGCAGGGGTAAGCCCCATGAATGGATTGAGGATGCAACCAGCCCTGCAGGGAGGCTGAGGTCCTGGAAGAGAGAGTGAATGTGCAAAGGCCCTGAGGTAGGAATGAGAAGCTAAAACAAGAGAAAAGGCCAATGCCCTCCCCTCCCCCCGCCACATGATTCCACCACACCTCACTCAGTTTGCGTGTGGGGCATGAGGTGACCGTCTCCAGCCCCCTACCGACTAGGCTTGGCCAAGTGGCTTTGTGGGGAGCTGGGGCTGGCCTGGAGGGGACGGGGTGTGGGGGGAGGTAGCCAATTAGGCTTCACACGAAGGAGGGGACGTCCCTCCGTGCCCCAGTGGGGTACAAGCACTGTGTTTGGGACTGCAGGAAGTGTCTATCAGGGTGTGAAGGTGCGAAGCGGGCTTGCCCAAGTTTATGGAGGCAAACGCGGTCCTGGGAGCTCCTGGCTGGCTGGAAGGCCCTTCAATGATTGCATGGCACCCTTTGGCCAAGAGACTAATTTTGCAGAGAATTCATCTTGCTGATGTAAGGAGCTGACTTTTAACAATGCAGCGACACGTGGTGGGGACTGCAGGGTGCGGGCACGAGGTCCCCCGCTTTGCCTGATCCTGCTGCTTCTGTGAACCGGAGGGACGGGAAGAGGAGGGGTGCAGTCTTGGAGGGTCATCTTGGGTCTGGGGGAGAAGATGCCGGTTTCACTGGCTTTCTGGGCTGAGCCAAGCTTCCCTTCCCCTGCAAAGTGTGCTGGGCTGGGGCTCTCCGGCTGTCTAGTTCACCGCATTCTCAAGCCTGGCACACTGGAGCCATCCAGGATTTGTGTTCTGAAATCTCGATTGTCGTTTTTACGACGACAGAACGGCCCCGTCACTTCATGTGGCAGAGGGCACTCTGCAGGTGGGAACTTGTCCCACCCCGCCTCCCTGGCCCCCAGGTTCCTTCTGCATCTCTGGGATCCCCCTTTGCTGGGACTCGAGCTGCTCCACTGCCCAGGCCTGGCCCTGCCTCTCGGGCCCTGTGAACAGCAGCTGTGCCCCACCAAGTGCCCACCATGACGACCTTCAGCTCCCTGAGCTGCACCCCACCGGCCCTGAACTGGGGGTGCCAACAGCCCCCCCACCCATGTCCACGGCCCACTTCGTGGAAAGATGAGCAGCCTGCCCGAGGCCACAGTCCAGGTGTCACTCCCGCAGGGGGGGGGGGAGGCCTGGCCAGCCCCACCCATGTGTGTGCAGACGTCTCTTCCTCGGAGCCCGGCAAGTGGCCTCTGAACCCTGGGACCCAGGGTCCCTCACAGTGGGTCTGCAGCTCTGACCAGGCCAGCCCCCCAGACCAGATCCCCCAAAGCCCCAGACCTGCCGAGGAGGGCCCGGGCTCCCCGCACGGAAAGAGGCTCCTCCCAGCAGAGGGAATAACGGACACAGCGTGGGTTTCTAATCCAAACGCACTTTCTTTATTCAAACCGGTCAGCGGGGATGCCCTGAAGCCCCAAGCGCGGGAGATGGGCTGGCCCGGCCTCCTGGTCCTTGACGCCAGGGCGGACGCAGGCGAGCACGGCCCCACGGCGCACCTGCAGACGTGGCCAGGCACGCCAGTCGACAAAAGCAAAGAATAAACAAAAAACAAAACACACTCAGTAGATTTCTTCTTTAAGCTCCCAGAGTTTCTGGACCAACGAGTCCCAACCCTCAAAGCCAGGAGTGAGGGACTAAAAACGCCCCTCACCTCCACCAGTGCCGACAGAAACCCTGTTTTAAATTAAAAAATAAGCGAGTATACATTGTAGAAAATTTCTCTTAAAAATCTCACAATTTGTAAATGTATATTTTTTTCTTTAACATAAAAGTTTACAATATACGGTAAAATAAAGGCTCAGGAAAATAATTTCAAAAAAAAGGAAGAAAAAGAAACCTGAAGTTTTGAATTAAAGCTGAAGAATTTTTTTAACCCTGTTGTTGAACCAGTGACTTTTTTATTGAGCTGATGGGTTAGAGAAAGAATACGTTTAAAAACTTCGGTCCAGATGCCCACAGCCACCGCCAGAAGCCCCCCACGCTCCAGTTGGTATTTTCCCCAAGTTTGTGATTGTCACGAGTTCACAAGTTTGAATCCTGGCCTCAGCCGTCTGACATCCTCTATGTGCTGCGGCTAGCGTCGGTAGGGGTGGAATCCTTGTACGTTGTGGTTCTGACCGCGTCCAAAGCCACTTCCGCCGGCGGGGGGACCCCCCGAGCCGGGCACCGAGGGGCCCCCGTAGGAGGGGGGCTGCTGGCTGGGGTCTGAGAAGCCCTGTCCGAAGCCCGCCAAGTCCTGTCCGTAACCTGCGGGGAAGAGCCCAGTGAGCTGGGACCGCTTCCGCTCCCACTGGCACCCACGGCCAGGGCCCTGTGTGGGGCAGGGTGTGGACCCGGAGGGTGGAGGGCCCACCTGGGAGCCTCGGCAGGACCCTGGGCAGCTGTCTTGCACAGAAAGAAAAGCAGCTCCGAGACCCCTCGGACCCCTCGTCTGTCCCATCTGTTCTCAGCCCCTTTCCCCGATCACTGCCCTGCCCTCACGGCCGGAGAGGCCCTTGAGCCTGGAGACACAGATTATCTGGCCTGCCTTGGTGGACCACAGGCTTCTAGAAAGTTTGTCCTCGGGCGGAACACAGGGTGGACTCAGCACAGATTTCAGGACGGGAGGAAATGTGACAGGCCAGCCTGAGGTACAGGTACAGAGCTTGGCCCTGACGGTGCTGCCTGCACAGCCCGTCCAGGTCGGGCAGCCCCTCCTCCAAGCAGGAGCAGACCCGCACCATGCGCGGCAGAGGGGGCCGTCCAGGGGGCTCAGACGCCCACCGTGCTGCCCCATGGAAGGAGAGCTCGGGGTCAGCAGGGCGGTGGCCGGCCGAGATCCTTGCCCCGGCAAGGGCCCGTCCCCGAGGGCACCGCCGAGTCCACCCCCGCCCAGGATGGCAGAGGAGGCGACATCGTGGCCCGGGCACAGGCAGTGGGGACCGTGGAGGAGGAGGCGCCACCTACCTAGGCCACATCACTGCTCAGCCTGACCATAAGAGTGTAAACAAAGTGAGGGCCGAAGCCTGGCGGCTCTGGAGAAGAGGTACCCAGGCCTGGCAAGAGACGAGACCAGGCTGACTGCCCCAGGCGGCCTCGGCAGAGGAGCGGGGGTGGGGAGGGGCACACGCGCTGTCGCTCGCACACCCCCACCGGGGGCCGGCGACCCCACACCCGCCACCGCCACTGCGTCCTGCTCCGGGTGAGGCGAGAACCCACATGCTCAGGGACCGCGGCCGGGCAAGGCCCCCAGGGGAACAAGAGTGTGCGATGTAGGGGTGCTGAGGGCGTCTGTTCAGCGCCAGCAGAGCCCCAGGCCCATCCTGTCCCCACAGGAGCTCCTCTGATGGGTGCGGACCCCGGGCTCCAGCACCTACCTGGCGAGCACCAGTGGGGACGCACAATGCTGACGTCGCACGGCCCTCATACCCGCCTTGCGCCCTACAAACCCAGACACCCAAGGCGGCAGGGCCCGCCGGGGCGCCCCCAGGCACAGGCCCCGGACGTCTGCCAGCCGCGGATGCTCCTCCGCGCCAGCGCCCTGGCCGAGACCCCAGAAACCAAGCGCCTGCTTCAGACCTGCTCGAGCCTGGGTCTCTCGAGCTCTCCCCGCGGCGCGTGGATGCAGAGAGCGAGGCACTCACCGTACTGGCTGTACGGGAAGTCGGGCTGCGCCGACGGCGGTTTGCTCATGTCCGGGGCGGCCTGAGATGGAGGTGGCGGGAAGGCCAGAGGCGCAGCCCCCGGAGTGGCCGGTGGCGGGGGGACCCCCGGGGGGGCGAACTGATCCGGTGGGGGAGGTGGAGGCCCGTAACCAAAACCTGCAGACAGACAGTAAAGACAGACACAGACGCGGTGCTCGCCCTCGGGGAGCCGCCCGGACCACCTCCACCCCAGCAGCCAGGCCCCGAGGACACCCACAGGCCGGGCCCATAGCCGAGGAAATGACCCCCGCCGGGCAGAGCCCGACCAGCCGCCAGCCTGGCAGCGCATGCCTAGCGGGGCGGGGCCGCAGCCCGGATGGCCTTGGGAAAGCGGGAAGTTGTGAGCCGTCCGTGAAGGGTGCCCCGCTCTTTCTCATCAGAAATGAAACTGGCCGGGGGCTGCGCAGGGAGCAGGCGCCCCTCCTGGAAGGGCACACGGTCATCAGGTGGCCCGCAGGCCCTGGTCCGGGCTACAGGGCTGCACTGCCCGGTCCCGGGTCACTGGCCACAGGGGGCCGCTGAGCACGCCGCCCCAAGGACCACGAGGGAAGGAAGGCAGAAGACACTTCCCACCGGCCGAACAACACACTCAAGTGGCTGCCTGTCGGCCCTACAAGATCAGGTGAGGCACTTCTCTTTCCCGATGGACACACGGTCACCAGGTGTGGCCACACCCCCTCTACCCACGGTGCTGGGGGACGGAAGGCCCGCCCCAGCCCTCCAGGGGCGCTGACCATCTGATGCCTCTTCAATTACAGCTGGGCAGAGCAAGTGAATCAAGCCCCCTCAAGTGAAGCACGGAGAGCAGGTCCCGAGGGATTGAGGTGAGCAAGAGTGGGGGGGGGGGGGGTCCTCTGTACCCGACAACTCCCAGCCCCCTCCACCCCCCCCAACAGGGCCCGTGACCACTTACTGAACTGCGGGGGCGCGCCGTAGCCCTGGGGGAAGCCCTGGGGAGGGGGGAACCCTCCGGGAGGGGTGGACACGATGTAAGAAGTGAAGGGCGGGGGCGGCGGCGGGGCTCCTCTTCCCGCGGGGGGCGGTCCGTAGCCACCTGGAACACAGCAAGCAGGCTGAGGGCGGGCAGAAGCCCCCAGCCCTACCCGCCAGCTTCACACCCTGTTCTCTCCATCTCCTCCCAACAGGGACTCACCGATTGCCTGTCCTGCTGGCACCCACATCCCTGTGGGGAAAACAGAGAGGGGTGGGTGCCGCGTCAGCGCCATGGTGTGGACTGGGGACCCCGGCCCCCCCGCGGGACCTGGTGTCCTGACGCATCACGGGTGCAGGGGAGGCGTCAGAGGGGAGCCTTCCTTGGGTCACATGGACCCAGCTCTTCCAAGCAGCCCCTCAGACGGGAGGGCGGGGACGCCCACAGAGCAGGGACTCAGTCGCATGTGTGGGACTCAGGCTGGGAGGCAGGAAGCCAGGGCGGCCTCCGGCCAAGCGCTGGTTCTTCCCCTGCTTGTGGGTGTGAGGGCATCTGGTCTCACTAGATGGTCCCCTACAGCCGTGGCTTGTTTTGCAATAAAAAACATTCTAAAAGCCAGCCCTGGAGAGACCAGGAATGAAGCCTGGAGCCATGCAGAAACAGGTCTATGAGCTTGGGGGCGCCCGGTGCCCTTCCCTGGACAGTGTCCCTTCTCTGGGTTTCTAAAGGGAATGGAGGCTCCTGGATCCTGGCTCGGGGCCCCTGGCCACCCCAAGCCTCCCCCAAGCTGTCCGTAAAAGTTCTGCCAGCCCCACATGGAGGGCTCGCAGCCCGGGGAGCTGGAATAGACCCAAAGGGCCCAAGAGGCAGGACTCCATGCTTCCTCCCCACTGGGTGGAAACCCCGCTCTCCCCAAAGCCTCCGACCAGAGCCTGCGAGACAGTCAGGCCACGTCCATCTCCCACTCTGGCCTCGTGGCACCTGCCCTTGGGGACACACCTCCGACCTCCACCAGAGGCACCAGCCCAGCACTCCCAGCGCCCGCAGGCGGCAGAGGGGACAGACCCACCCAGCCCTGGACAGGGAGGGGCCCTGGCGTGAGTTCCAAACCCCACGGCCCACACGCGTCCCAGTGGGCGCGTCCCAGCTGTGGATGGGCCCGTTGGGAGGGGCGCCAGCCTTACCTTGCGGGCCGTACCCCTGCTGCCACGTGGGTGGGGGCTGACCTGCCCAGCCGTTGGCGGCACTGGGCACGACCCGGCTGCCCCACTGGCTGGCCCCCGGCTGGCCCGGCGCTTGGCTTTTGCTGTCCCGTGGCTCGGCCCGTTTAACTTCCACCTAGACAAATCGAGCTCTGGTTTAGGGAGACGCTGAGGGTCTCAGACCCCCTTCCCTTCAGACACACCCTCAGATAACTTACAACTACACTTAGCATCTTATGACTTAAAACTAAATACTTAACTATAAACCTTATTTAGGCCAGTAACTTTTTTTCTTAAAAAAGTTTTTAAATTCTTTTGTCTAAAAAATGTTTCTCAGGTACAACAGATCCAACTGTAAGACACATGAAGCCCCACCCACTGCAGAGCAGGGCTGAGGGCCAAGAGTCTGCAGAGAGTTCTGTGCGTGACAGGGGGCTTTCAGTCAAGTTAAGGGGCAGTGTCAACCCAGGGTCACGCAGGCCAGACTTGTGCCAACCATCGCGGCCCTCCTCTTGGCCTCCCCGGCCGTGCAGGCCCTCTCCAAAGCCCCCACCCTGCCTGCGCCCTTCAGCTCATACCTGAGAAACACAGTTGGTTTACTTAGGTTTTTTATTTAAAATGTCTAATGGAAGATAAAGACTTACCTTCCCCAGGCTAACGCTTAAAGAATCTCAATTAACTCAAAATAATGTCAGAGGGAATGGATGTGATAAGAGAATCTTACATTACATCTAACAAAAAAAGTAAACAAACATGCAATAAAATGGACATTTGAATCAGTAAGCAATCTTCATACTGTGTTAGGTCAGCAGCCCAGGACCCTTCCGCTTTTGGACGTGCCAGGAGCCACAGCATGTGGAGGGCGGGACAAGGGGACCGAGGTACCCATCCCACCAGGCCTAGCCCCGCCTACACAGCCTTTCCAATGTGGGCCACCTGACAGCAAAGACCCCCGATTCCAGGGCTGCGTTAGCATTCTAGAATCCCGTTATCCTTGTTTGTAGGATAAATTTTAGTGAGGAGGAAGAGACAATGAGTTCACTTGGAGTCGTCCTTGGGGTCTCGCAGCCTGGTGCGCCAAGCGTCGTGTATTCAGAATCCCATCAATTCTGCCTAAAGGCGTTCCTGAGAGAGGACAGACAGGCGGGGGACAGAGGCACAAAGACCCCACCTTCCGATGCCCCGAGGATGCTCCCTGGACAGGAACAAAATCCCCAGTAGCTCAGGGCGGTGTGAAAGCAGGACCAGAGGACCCATTTCAAAGAACTCAAGTTAATGAGTCTTCACACTTTCCTTAAGGGAATTTGGTTCCTGCTTACAAAGCAAAGCAGCCCTGTGATTTAAAAAGTATACATATTCTTTTAGTCTTCCTATTCTGCCCTTAGCTTTTAATTACAAGTGGGCCCCAGCCCTTCGACATGGGGCTGGAGCTGGACTCTGCCCCGGGAGCAGATTCGTGCACTGAGCGGGCCTCTCTGTCCCTGAAGGAGGACCTCACTTCTCCCCAGTTGTAAATGCCACAGGACCTTAAAACATGGGACACGGGGCTCCTCTGAACGTGTGTTCATAACAGCGCACACCCTCGGAATCCGCACGCTAACCTTAAACTAGGAGCATCAATGAACGTCTCAAACTGAGAGCGTGACTGTGTCTCCTGCAGTCAGGTTCGGGTGGAGCTGAGTCAGCCGCCCATCTGTAAAGTGAGGGGGCGGGGGGGTACCCATGGGGCCAGAGTCCCTCCACATCTCAGCCGACGAGTTGGCCAGGGCTCCGGCAGAAGGGCTGGGCTTGCCGAGGGGACGAGGACAAGCCGAGGGCCTGGGAGGGACGGCAGCCTGGCCGACTGCACAGCCCCCCACCAGCTACTCAGGTGAGAGCTGAGTTCTCAGCAAGCTCAGGGTCGGAAAATGAGGGGTCGGGCCACCTCCCGAGAGGTTCCCTCCGTGGCAGCAACACAGTATGAAGATGAAACAACCAGAGGTCACTTGACTGCATGGAGTTAAGAACTATCAGGAGCATGTGGTCGGTACCGAGTTCACAGTAAGTGACCCAATTTGAAAACCAATCCTTCAGGATGTTTACGTTGCCTTCAGTTTTACACGGAACCTGTTCTCAAAGGTTCACGGCCCGGCACTTTACGGGCCGGCGTGGGATGGGAGGGGAGGGGACACACATCTGAAGGAGTGGTCACTGAAACCAAGCCTGAGGCAACCCGTGACTTCACTGGACGCCAGCCTGCCCGCCCCGCCGGCTGCCCCCCAGGGGCTCTAGAGCCAGGGGCTCCCAGAACTGGGTCCGACCCCCAGCACGGACTCCCAGGATGACTAGCCCGGCCCTCCTCCTGTCAAGGGATTTCCTCTCCAGTGAAATCCCTAGGTTGCCTAAGACTTAGTTTGGTCTTAAGGTAAAATAAAACTACAACTACACACTTTTTTGCCCATGATGTCGTGAAAATGCATGTTGACAGCCTGGTCCACTGATTGTTCGTCCTCGAAAGTAATAAATCCAAAACCTAGCCAACGACGAAGAGTGAATCAAGGTAGCAGGGTGTTGTGACACAAAACAGGATGATGAACAGTATTAGGGACGGGCCGAGGGATCGACCAAGGGTTTCAGCGAAGCAAGTGTGCAAGGCTGTGGGGCATGAGCACATCTCAGCCCAGACGCCGCTTCCGCCACAGAGATGACCTTGGAACCACCGGGGTGCATCTTAGCAGCAGCCCGGACAGCAGGGCGGTGAGGGCCCGGCTGGCGGGCAGCCCCGAGTGTGTCATGGGTGTGCTTCTGCTTTTCTGAAACCCAGGGTCCTCCCCCTCGGCTGGCAGTCGCTTTGCAGCTAGTGCTGACAGCAGCCGTACATTGTTCTAGCGCCTTAACAGAGGTACGTCTCTACCAGTTAGAGCCTCGCCAAGCTTGCCCAACGCTGTTGGGTAAGCCCGAGGAGTCCTGCCAAGGTAACGTACGTATGTATACAGGTGTCTATCTACACGTAGCTACATAAATAAATACACAGAGATACAGGCCACAGTGGGTTCCAGCAGGTCAAACACTGCTGTCGGCAGCAAGAGCAAGAGGCACCATGTCATCAAAAGGACAATTTCAAAGGGAAAAACAATTGAGCGTTTCCCAAACACAAGAGAGTGCAGTATAAACGAAGTTTGCTGGTCTGGTGAGCGCGGCCGCCTGCCTAGCGTGGAGTGTCCAGCCCTCAGGCTGCTGCTCTGGCTCCCCAGGGCCCATCTGCGCTGAGCACTACAGGCCCCCCACGGCAGCTGGCTGCCGGAAGACCCTGAACAACAAAGGACAGGCCAGGGGAAGGGCCAGGGCCGAGAAGGGGCGGAAGATGGTTGTGGGGGGAGGGGCACGGAGCACCGCGGGAGGTGGACGCACGGGGCAGGGGGCGGCAGCCCTGGGCAGCAGGGGAGGGAGCGCCCAGGAAAGAGCAGCTGCCTCCAGGCCTCTCAAGCTGAGCAAAGAAGGATGCGGGAGCACAGTCGTACAGACCACGTGGAAAGACTCCTGGCAAAACTGTGGTGGGAGAAGGATGGAGGAAGGAAGGCAGCTCAGAATGGTGGGCGGCAGCCTCGCAGGGAGGCCTGTTCTCTCCGCACACACGCGTGCCTGAACGTGACACACACGCACACAGAACCTGCACACGGCGTGGGGAGGAACCATGAACAGACTGGAGGAGACGGGCCGCAGTGGCGGGCGCGGGCACGCAGGAGGGCGTGAGGGAGCAAAGGCAGTGGCCGGCGGGGGTGTGTGGGGACTGAGCACCGGGCGGGGACGGGGAGGCTCAGATGGACCTCAGATGGACCGAGGGACAGGGAGGGAGGGAGGGAGGCTTCGGAGAAAGCTCAGGAAGGAGAGAAAGTAGGGACGAGCTCTCGGGGCGCCTGCTGACCAACTGCTGGCTCTGGCGCAGCTCCCGCCCTCCACCCGCCTAGCACTGGGGGCCGCGCGGGGACTCGCCAAGCCCCACGGCGGAGGAGGATGTCAGGAGCCACATGGGAACGGGGCCAAGGGGCGAGCCCCGAGCGCTCTCCCGCAGCCCCTCCTGCCCAGACCCCGCCCAGGCCGCCTGGCGCCCCCAGGGGCCCGGGCTGAGGACCACAGGCGGCCCACAGGGTGTCTAAGAGCAGCCTCGGGACCCCCGCGTCCTGAGGCGTCCCAAGATCGGAGGCAAATGGTGTAACACAACATGGGTGATGAACGGCATGTGAAAAAGTGAACATTTTCTCCAAGTGCAGGAGTGTCTGAAGCCACAGGGCTCGCGGTCCTTAGAGTGCAAGAGGCGGTGAGTCGTGGGGAAGGAGCCCCGGGGCGGGGCTTCTAGGGACGCGTCTGTCTGTCAAGAGGCGACATCACCGCTGAGGAAGCGGAACAGAAACACACTGAAACTTCGTTTACACCCCACTGGAGCAAAGCCCGCTCCCTCCTCTGACTGCGGGACTGGCCTGTACCTGTGTGATATAATTTAGCACCTGGAGAAGAGAAATCTAAAAAGATATCGTTAATCACAAACAATTCACAGAGAGAAAAGGAAAAACAACTTACTTAACATTACTGTACTTTACTATGAAACACTTAAGTATGTCACTAAGCATGTACGTCTACATTAAAATTAAGACTAAGACTTAACAGCTTAATCGACATGAAGTGAGGATACGTTACTTAATCATGGAGGAAGAGGAGGATGAGGTTCAAATGGCAAACTATTCTCCAGCATGGCGGGCGCATGCTGCGGGCGGCGCCGGCCACGCTTGGATGCCTCGAGGGGCTAGGCAGGGGCCGTAGGGCCTGGCGCACCTAGCTCACAAGGCCAGTCCAAAAGCGGTTCAGGAACCAAAACACAGAGGCAGGGACAAATAGCAGCAGCCAGGGGGTGAAAAAAAAAAAAAGGAAAGAAAGAAAAACAAAGGGCACGGAAATTGGGCGCCCAGTGTCCCAGCCCCGCAAACCAAAGTGGACGTGCAGGTGGGCGGCTGGGGGAGCCTGGTGGGGACACGCTGGGGCGGCTCTTTGCCCTCCTCCCACCTGCCCCGCCGACTTAGGGGAAAAAGAATAAGAAAAGAAGAAAAAAGCATGGGATGGATCAAGGGAACTCCACGTTCAAGCCGAGCTGGGGCAGACCTAGCCTGACGACATGAAATGAGACTCCTGACTTCGCTGGAGTGAACTTAAAACAGGAGACGGTCGTAATTGAGGAAGTTCACAATTTAAAAGAAAGACTAATCTTTCAGGACACCCTTAAAAACAGAAACCATGTTGAAATTCATTCCAAGTTGTAAAAACTTCAAAAGAACAAGCTAAAAAAAAAAAAAAAAAAAAAAAGGTTGTACCGCCTTCCCTTAGGAAGCAGACAGGCTGGGGCTGCGTGGGAAGGGACTTCAGTCTCCAAACCACCCTCTCCTGAGGCAAGGCTCGCTACAACCACCACCTAATTGTGAGATAGTTTGCCATCTGAGGGGAAGGCCAGGGACAAACTCCATCTCTTTTACCTCGAGGCCTCTGCTTTTCCGCATCGTAGATCATGACCACTTCCGTGACCTGGAAGGGAGATGGGCGTCTGAGGGCCCAGGTCTGCAGGCGGCATGGGCACATCTGCCTACAACACTCCCGGCCCCCGCTGCCTGGGACTGGCTGCCGAGTGCAGGAAGTCCCGAGGCAAAAGGCCAGCTTCCTGGGCTCTGAGGCCCACGGGGCCGAGAGCAGGCCGAGGGGTGCTCACGGGGCAGGGTGGGCGGCGGATCACCAGGGGCCCAGGCCCCACGCTCCAGTGGGGAGACGAGAGCCAGGACCTCCCACCCGGGATCAGAGTCCCCGGCCTGGCTGGGCCACCACACTCCCCTCCTCGTCCACTCCGCGCAAGTTCCTGCCAGGCCCTGGGCACACACAGGCACCACCAGGCAAGCATGCTGCAGCCGGGGCATGCGTGGCCGGTGGAAGCCTCGGGGGACTTCGTGTCTCTGCTTCGGATGAGGAGACAGCCTCCCCGCCCACTGGCCCCCTAAGCCCTGCCTGTGTCCTGTCTGCCCTGCTAGAACTCAGCTCCCCATAGGAGCCCCCGTAAGATTCTGACGTTTTTTAGCCTCTTCCAGAAAACAAACCCACCCGCCCCCCATCCTATGGGAGGGGGCGGAAGCCTCACCCAAGCCCAGCCCCTTCTCCCTGACACCATCTAGCGCTTTCCACTGCGGTGGCTACAACCGACCCGAGGGCCTTCCAGGAGGTCAGTCTGTCCCATTTACAGTAAGTCCTCTCCTGGGATGGTAACTGGCCACACAGGGAACGGATGGGCCTTTGGTCTGCTTTGTGCCAGTCTCAGCCTCCCCAGGACACAGGGCTCCGCCACTCCCGCCCTGACCGACCTGCTGCTGGCGCGGGGAGAACTCACCACTCCGAATTTCTTGAAGTATTCCCTGAGCTCTGTCTCACCACAATTGTGAGGAATTCCACCGACAAATATCTTATTTGATTTACTGTTATCACTCCTGGGTCCTTTCTGCTGTTTCAAGGAAGAGAAGATCGTTAGTTCACGTGGGGAAACTTCCTAACACTCCCCGCTGTTGTGCACGGCGTGGCCTCTGAAGGTCAGACCAGACACCCCAGGAGCCCAGTGAGTCCAGAAAACCGCCAACGGCCGCTGTACGAACAAACGCGTCCACCCGCCGACAGAGGCCGGGGCACCCCAAGTGCGCCCACCGACGGCGCCTGCCAGCTCTGCGGTGTGGAACCCAGGGCTTTAGGGAAGGAGAACGAGTACCAGGGTGGCCCGCACAAACCAAACTGGCAGACCAGCCTCGCTTCCAGGGGCAGTGTGTAAGCTGGTGATGCAAGGACAGTGGAAAGTTCTGGTAACTGAGGCTCAGTTGCCACCTCTTCCGCCTTCTGGCCCGGACCCCGCTCTCTGTGGACACCCCGCGCTGCCACCTCCTCCCACCCCCCCAGACACCAGCAGCTGGGGACGCAAAGGCTGCACTTTTGGGCGTGGGGGCAGGGTGCCAGCAGCAGGGGCAGGCGCGGAGGTGGGTACACACACGGCCGGCCTCCGCAGCCACAGGTTCCGCGTCCTTCGATTCGACCAACCATGGATCAAAAATATTCGGAAAAAAAAATTCCACAAACTTCCACAAAGCAAAACTTGAATTTGCCGCACGCCAGCCAACTATTTACACTGTATCAGGTATCATGAGTCATCCAGAGATGGTTTAAAGTGCACAGGAGGACGTGCGTACGTTACAGGCCATTTTACGTAAGGGACTTGAGCGTCTGTGGATTCTGGTCACCTCGGGGGTCCTGGAAGCAGTCCCCGCAGATCCCACCAAGGGACGGCTGTGTAGATCACTGATGCTGACCACTGATGAATCTGGGCAGTGTTTTATTTAGGTGTTCACTGTACCACTCTTTTTCTGTATTTGATATTTCCTAACAGAAAGCGGGAAAAATACGCCCTTGGTCTGAGGCCCCTGATGGAAATGCAGGTGCCCGGGCCCTAGCCCCGCACAGCCCCCAGGCCAGCCCGTCCAGCAGGGCTTTCCTCGAGGACAGGGCACTCTGGGTGACAGCTGGCCTGGCGCCGGGGGCCACACGCGGCTCACAAGAGCCCCAAGGTGGGTTCTGAACTCAGCAGGCCTCCTCCCTGGAGGGGAGCAGTCAGCGGAGCGCTGAGCGGGGGGCGGGGGGTGGCCGGGAGCAGTCGGCGTGGATACAACGGAAGGTTCCTAATGACAGATGGCTGTGAGCCGTCGTTTGCAAGGTAGACTAATAAGAAACTTCTCAGCTACGAGATAAAAAACTTCCAATACTGAATCGACCCGAGCAGTTCTCAGCTGCTCAACCTCATGCCGGAAGCCCTCCTGTTGCTCAGTCGGAGTGAGCAAGGACCCAGGTCAGAGACACGGCTCCCCTCGCATCAGCGGCTGCGGGACACCCAGGAGGAGCCCCCAGCCCCTTACCCAGCCTTCCTTCGGCCGCGTCCTCTCCGGCTGCATCCCCCGAGGCGTACATGGCTTTGGGTCGATCTGTTGGAAGTTTCAAAGGAGCAGTGGTGAACAGGAGGCTTGTTTCCCCCAGAAGAGAAGGTGTGTGAGCAGCAGGGTCAGGGGCACAGGGCCCATCAGGTGGCCCGGGCCGCATCCTGGCCCAGCGCCCGGTCTAAGCTCGGAGCCTTAACCCCTTCAAACCAATCCCACGGGAAAGCAGTCCTCGACACACACACACACACCACAGCTCGGGCACAGAGGCACGCCCAGGAGCCACACACAACAAGACGGAGAGCTTTCTTCGGGGACCGGCACTCACGTTTCGGCCATCGAGGGTGTGTGGTCTGCTGGCCAGTACTGTGCCCACGCAGTTTGGGTCTTTGAATTTGACGAACCCAAACCCTCGAGACTGGTTGGTTGTCTTGTCTTTCATGATCACGCAGTCCACAACCTCTCCATACTGGGAAAAGTAGCTGCGCAGCGTCTCTGCTCAGAGATCGGGACACACGTACATGCACAGCAGGGCGTTAGGCAGGTCACACGCTCCCAGCCCGTCAGCCTGACCTGGAAAGTGTGCAACTAGGAACCTTTAAACTGGCTGATCCACTGACGTGGGGGCAGCGGAGAGGGTGAAGGACGGGGCGCCAGGGAAGGGAAGGTGCACCCCATCTCTGCGGGAAGGAGAAAGGCCACAGCTGAGTAGGCAGAGCCAGTGGATCCCTAGCCCTCCTGGCTCCACCTCCACACGCCAACAGCCTCTGCCTTCAGAGCCGGCCACCCTCCCGGACCGTGACCATGACCATGAAGCATCAGGACGAGATCAAGTTCCAAAGCCCACGATCACTCATCTCTGCCCCCATCAACTCCTGATCAAGTGCCCCTTCCCAGAAACCAAGACAATAAATAAGTCAGGAATTAAAGACAATTCACACAATCCGAAGACCGAGGTCCACTCGCACCTACCTTGGGTGGTGCTCCAGTCAAGACCGCCCACAAAGAGCTTCCTGCAATGCAACGAGAAAATATTCAGGGTCAAGAGGGTTCTGCCCTGGGAACTCCCTAGTGATCCAGCGGTTAGGACTCGGTGCTCACTGCCGTGGCCTGGGTTCAAGCCCTGGTCGGGGAACTAAGATCCCGCAGGCTGCATGGCACAGTGCCCCCCACAAAAAAAGAGGGTTCTGCCCAAAGTGCCGACCATCTGGCCTACCCTAAGGTGGTAACCCGGGGCATGGCCATGGCCCAGCCTCATCAAAGGCATGAAAGAGGCCTCCAAGATCTGCCCACAGGGCGGGCGTGAGAGTTAGAACATCCCAAGTCGCATGTACACGCTAACCTCAACCACAGTAAGAAAAGAGAGACCGACGGCACCCCCTACCGTGCCAGTTTGGGAGCAGGATCACGGGGCAGCTTCCCAACTGCTCAGCAAACACCAAAGGTTTCCAAGTCCAGAGCTGAGATCCCACGCAACAAACTCGGACGACAGCGGGGGTGAGGGCTTTAGGACAAAGCTGGGATATGCAGCACGTGGTCACAAGTAAGGACCCACAAATCACTGGGGAGGTCCCTGGAGCTCAGACGTGGCAGGGTGGCCCGGGCTGTCCTTTCGGACAGGTGCCCTAGAATGTTTGAGAGGAAAACTTCCGGTGGCCTCCCTGCCTAGTGTCCACGTGGTCCCGGGGCGGGTCCAGAACCCAGGAGCCTTCCACTGCCCACCACTCTCAGGCTGGCTGGGCCTAAGTGAACGGAGAGGTGCCCTGTGCTGCGGGCTCCCAACCCGATCCTGGGGAGGTGTGATAGGGCAGGCAGGGGACGGGGCTCTCCATCCCGCCTGCTGCCCCGGGGAAAGGACTGACACCGGCACCCTCGGAACGGCACCCAGGCACTGTCCCCGTCCACAGCCAACCCCACCTTGCTTGGCTTGAAGACAAAACGGCCCCCTGAGGCTGAGCGCGCTGAGCCCCCGAGCGCCCAAGAACCGGCAGCCGGGATGGAAGGACAGACCCTTGCAGGGCAGTGGCCCTAGCCGCACTCAGGGGTCCCTCCCACTGCGGTTTTCTGCCTGGGGGAGAGAAACTCAGTGTGGAAGAAACAATTTCCCCGCCCCAGACAGGTGGCCCCTGCCATCCTCAACATGTCCCCGTCCCCCCACACAGAGCGCGTTCCTGGATGGGGAGGCCAGGAGCTCTCACCCGGGCCTCATGACCTTCCTGTCCTGTCCCCTACGCACCCCTGCGAGGTCAGGCCAGGCTCCTCCTGCCTCCCAGAGACCCTGGAGAGTACAGCCCACAGCTGTGCCCCACTGCCCCAGGGCCTGGCACCCAGGCGGGCGATGACCGAAGGGCCCTGAGGCCGGCATGGACCGCCTCTGTGCCCAGGCCTTGGGCACAAGCACAAATGGGTTGGCTGTGGAAAAGCAGCTTGAAGAAACAAAGGACCTGGAGCAGTCTCAAAAAACCTGAGACAAACGCCAACTCACTTAGAGGAATACCCACCTCTGTTCAGCCTGCACGTGGCCAGGACAGGAAGGTTGTCAGCCAGCCCCTCCAAGCAACCCAACCCCCATGCGCTGAGGAGGAAGGAACTGGTCTGACCAGTCCAGGTTCCAGCCCTCGTTTAAATTTCAAAATCAGACGTTAAGAGAAAAAGAGAGAGAAAGGCCATCACCTGTGCAAATTGACAAAACCGGAATCTGCCCCGTGGATTAGACGATGACATGGTGTTGATATGTGCTTCCTGATTTTATCACTGTGCTGTATTTAGAAAATGTTTCTGTTCTTGGAAAACAGGACACACAGGAGCGTCCAGAGGCGCACAGGGCTGGAACGCAGCACGGAAAGCACGCAGCAGGGCCGGCGTGAGGAGGTCGTGGCGACTGTGCCCCTGTTCCTGTCACTGCTCTGCGAGTCCCAAGTTATATAAACTAGGAGGCGAAAGCTGCTCACCCCTGAGAAGATGCCAGGAGCACAGCTGGCACAGGAGAGAGCTCTATGTGACCGGAGATCCCATGCCAGCGCTGTGCTGGGTGCTTTATATGTTTCCTTTCCTCCTGCTCCCTGTCTGCAGATAGAAGGTTCCGGAAGGCCCAGGGAGACCTCACTGACCCGCGGTGGCAGGGACTCAGGGGCTCTAGGCAGACTTGGCGCCATCGCCGGTATCGCAGCCAACACACCTGCACAGGGCGCCGGGCTCTGCCCACCCTGCCGCCGTCGGGGGGTGGCCCAGACAGACTTGCTGGCACCAGATGACCTCAGGCCTTTCTGGGCGCTTACACACGACTCAGCAGATGAAGGATCAGCTGACCCCGCGTGGCAGCCTCTCTCCAGCCCTTCCCTGCTCTGAAGGGTGCCAGAGTCATCACTCAGCTGAAGATGGAAACTGGGGGGCCCTCCCACAGACCCCGCCCCGCCCCCAGGGGACCTCCTGGCTCTGTCACACCCCTCCATCCCTGGAGACCCGAGAGGAGGTCTGCAGTCAGCATTGGCTCCCGGGGTCTGCACCCTGACTGCCGGGGTGTGGTCACTGCCTTCCTCCAGGAAGGGGTTCGGCACAAGTGACCGGGTGCTGGGATCCGGGAAACACTCACCCTCTTCTGGCTGCTGAATGGAAAACTGCTCTGGATGACTCCCCTGCTCTGGATGACGCCCCTGTTCTTGCTCTGGGTACTTTAGGGCAACTGTGTGGTACGTACGCCAGAAAGTCAGGCTCCGGTGGCTTCCCCGGCCCAGGCTGCCCACGGCAGGCACCACAGGCCGCGCCCAGGAGGGCAGGGGGCCGAGGCCAGGACCCCTCACACCATCCGACAGGCGGCCCTCTCCTCGACAGCCTGTGTTCACGCCTTTCTGCAGCCAAGGAGCCACCCCACTTTCAGCCCTTCTGCTGCGACAGACTGGACACCCCAAAGACAGTGGTCGGGGCAGGGGTCTCACCCCACAGACCGGGCTTCCCTCCGCTGGCCGGTGAGATCACCTCTCACAAACTATGGGGCTGCACAACACATGGAAAGCCTGGGCCGACCTTCGCTGAGCACGTGGGAGGCGCACCAGCTCCCGACAGACACCACAGCCCACCGACCCCCGCCGGCCTGGAGCCCCCCAGACAACGACCTCCGCTGAAACACAGCCCCGCTCGCCTGCAGGGGTGCCCCCAATTCTAGCCTGGCCACCCTGGGAGTGACCTTGGCCGAGTCCCCTGACCCTTCTAAGCCTCGGTGTGCCCCGCCGAGGAAGGGGTCAGAGCTGAAGCTACGGAGGTCCAGCGCAGCCCAGGGCAGGGGCTCTGAGGAGGGGCCCCGCACAGAGGGCAGCACGCCACCAGGTCCAGGTGCTGGGGCCCACTGCAACGGCCGGAACCAGAAGTGAGTCAAGCGGAGCAGCCCCCAGCATCACAGCCAACTGTACAGGCGTCCAACCAGCCCTGGGACACATGTCCCAACCCACGGGAGCGAGCGGCATGGACATACTGGGAACCAGGCCTCAAAGAGCAAATGCTCCCAAACAGGGGTCTCACCTGGACAATCCTGCCCCCAGGGGACACTGGACCACGTCTGGGACATCTGTGGCTTCTGGCATCGAGGGGGTGGGGGCCAGGGATGCTGTTCCACACCCTGCAGAGCCCAAGACAGCTCCAAAATGCAAGAGAGAAGCCCCAGAGAAAAGGCCCTCCACTCCCACTCCTACAGGGCAGGAAACACCTCTTCCCCCACCACACAGCGGACCCCCCATAGGGCGCTCACGCCCACAGGCCTCAGGAAGCTCCCGGTCTACACCCACGGGGCCAGCCAGAGCTCAACGGAAGGCTCTCTGCGTCCAAAGCCTCCGCAAGTAACCATTCCAGAAAGAGCCACGCCCATGAGGAACCCACAGGCTCCGCCCCAGGACCCCTCCGGTGCTAAGTCACCTGAGCCCTCATGTGCCCCCCCATCACCCACCTCCCGCGTTTCCGCCGTGAGCAGCCGCGTGCCCACGCTCTCTCCAGAGACCCAGTGCCGCTTTCCCTCCCCTCCCCCAGGTCCCTCCTCACCCTGGGACCCTCCCCTCCCCTCAGTCACATCCAAGGGTCCCTGTCTCACCAGCCCCGGGGAACGGGGAACGCCAGCAGAACCACATCTGCCAGATAAAACCCCCCTCAAACTCCTCTCCGGCTCCATGACACGTCAGTCCCCAGAACATCAGTCCGGGGACCCCTCTTTAAGCTGACTCTCCAAGGCCACGGAGGAGACCGGGACACAACCCTGACCGCTCCCCGGCCCTCAGCAAGGTGAGCGCCTGTCCCGCCGGGCGGCTCAGGAGGGAGGACATCCGCCCCTGGCACCCGGGCTCCACGAGGCCACACGTGACACCTGCTGCTCCTATTGGGCCTCTGCCCTCAAGACCCGCCCCGGCTCTGCTCGGGCCACTGTGACAACCAAGATGACGAAAACATGAACTAAAAGCAGTGGCCTCACCAGCCCCTGTACAGTCCAGACGCGGGGAAGCTTCGCCTTCAAAGGCTCAAACTCAAAAGTGCAGATCCCCGATGGGGCGGCACCCCAGGCATCCACCCACTTCCTGAGGACGCAGGTAGCGTCCCGACAGTGGAGCCGCCCCTCTGGCCTGGGAGCTGCTCGGGAGGGGCTGACCAGACACCAAAGCGAAGGAGGTCTGAGGGGAGGGTGGGTGTCGTCAGCGATCAGTGAGACTGTCACATCCCCGTAACATGGCTACCACTTCGTCTGAGCATGATGCGCGTTCCCACACGGTGACCACCCAAAGTGGGCAACGGTGGTCCCCCCACGGGAAACTCCAAGAGGGCCCATCACCAGGGAGCCGGATGGGGTCACGAGCACTGAACTAGAACAGCCACACAGAGCAAGGAAGTCAAGGTGGACCCAGACTTCCCACAGCAAACGGAAACAAGGCTCCCACCCACATAAAACAGAAACTGACCAATGTTTTGGGGCAAAGCAATAAAGTTTCGGGGACACCTGACATCTACGACTTTAGAACTCAGGTAACCTGGGCGCATTCAGCAGGGTGGCGAGGGGAGCGCGGCGAGGCAGGTCCCTCATCCCGATCCTGGTTCTGCTACTTGCTCTGCGGCCTCCCCAAGCTGCCTATGGGTCTGGGGTAGGTCTGCGGTGCCGAGGGTGGGACCCTCCAGACCCAGCCTTGGATCCTGGCTCCACCCTCTCCCAGGGGTTGGTACAAGCTGTCGGGGTGAACCACCAGGGACCCCTGTCTGACCGTCTCTTCGAGGGCACACCAAGGGGCAGGCCTCTTGGATCTGGAGGCTCCCTGCCTTCCCAGGCGAGAGGAAAGGCAGCTCAGGCCTAAAGAAGTCAGCCTCTTGGCCGCAGAAGGCTTGGCTGTCAGGAAAAGAGGCCCATGTGGCTGTGGAAGACCTGCTGCCGCTCCCTCAGGTCCTGCCCCTTTCGGCAGCAACTTTCTTTATGCCCACATCCTAGTTTCCCAGCGGAAGCGCTGCAACTTTTCACTTACCCGACACACAGCTCAGACTTCCAATGCCTGTACGTCTTTCCTAAACAAAGCAGGCTAGGAGCTACACGCCTTCTTTCTGGTCCTCTAAACGCTGTGGGGTTCTGGAGGGGGGAGCCCACAAAACACACTTTATGTCCTATGGTGTAACGTGCTGCTGGAACCTGGCGGAGGCTCAGTGAGGCCAGCCACCCACCAGCCAACAATGACTTACTCACCAAATCAAGCGTTTTGTAAACACCACATCTGTTCAAAGCTAAGTGCACGGAGAAATGTACACAAGGCCACGGAAACCCAGCCCAGGCTGTTCTGCCATCTCCGCAAAAAGAATTTAACTGTAAAATTACGCTGATGCTGTAGAAACCAGTCTCTGCAAAGAAAACTAGACCAAACCCCTAGACTAGGGCAGAATGGGATTTCCTAGCTCCTCTGGGATCACTCTCCTCTCCAGCTCGTTTAACATTAGGCAAGGATATAATTAAAAGGGAAACTTAGCTATAACAAACCTTTTCTTACTAATAGTTGCACCAAGGAGAAAGACCTCAGGAGCACGCCTGTCTGTCCACCGCCCAAGTTTCTCTTTCTCTTTATCTTAAACCCGCCCATGGGGGTTAGGTGGGGGCTGAGCAGGAAGGGGCTCCAGCAACATAAAAACAACAGTTGCAGACACCCCATCAGGTGGCGCGGAGGCGCTGAGATGGTGGACACTGCGGGGTGCGCTGCTTGCAGACCGGGGACGGCCCCCCATGACCTTGGCCCTCGGGCCTTCGGTTTGCGAAACTACACTTGGGAGGAGAGTAGATGGTGGAGTGGGCACTCGCTGAGCCCCGGGTGGGAGAAGCTGGGCGGTGGCAGAACTGGAACCCCCCCCGCCCCGACCGGGCCGCCACGTGCGCTGACCCGCCAAGTTCGTGCACGGGCTAGGGGCTCCCTGGACCCCACAGGTTCCTGTTCGAGGTCCCCGAGGAAAAGCACGAGCACGGAGACGGTTCCGCCCCCCCCCCCGCCCGGCCAGCGAGAAATCCAGGCGCGGGGGCAGACAGGGTGCCCCGAACCCACCCCCCACCCCGGGTTCCCGATCGAGAGTCTCCCTGCGGTAAACTCCGGCTCGGCGGCGGGGTCTCCCCCCGGCAGGAAACAGCAGGGACCCCCAGGAACCCCCAACACTCCCCGGATCCCCCGGTGGAGGTTCGGGGTCGCCGACCACGAGGCGGCGGGACACCCGGACCCCCAGGACTCCCCGGATCCCCCGGTTGAGGCTCGGGGTCCCCGGCCACGAGGCGGCGGGGCGCCCGGACCCACAGAACTCCCCAGACCCCCGGTTCCCGCTCGGGGTCCGCGGCCACGAGGCGGCGGGGCGTCCGGATCCCCAGGTCCCGCCAGGGGCCCCCGGCCCGTCGCGCCCCCGGGTTCCCGGCCGCCGGCTCGGCACAGCCCCGCGGCGTGACCTTGACGGGCCGGGCGGGTCTGGGCGGGGGCCGGCCGAGGCGGCGGCGCGGGCCGGCGCGTCCTCACCCGATCTCGTCGGCGCCCGAGTTGTTCATGGCGGCGGCGGCGGCGAAGGCGCTCGACGTCCGGGCCCCCTGGCTCGCTCCCGCCTCCGGAAGGTCACTGGCCCCGGCACCCTCCCCACAGCCGCGGCCCGGATCTGCGCAACGGCGGCTGCCGCGCTGCCTCCTCCCCTCAGCGCCAACGGTCACCGCGCGCCCTCGCGCCCGCGCCGCCGCCCTGCGCACGCCCGGGCGCGCTCCCGCACGGGGCCTCCGGGGGCGGAGCCAGGGGTGCGCCCATGTGCGTGCGTGCGTGCGTGCGGCGGGCCCGCGCCGCCGCCACTTGGCCGCTGCGCGTCGGCCTTCCTCCTCGGCGACGGCAAGCGTCGCCGCGGGGCACGTTGGGAAGTGGAGTCCCGCGCGCCGGCGCCGGCCCCGCCCTGAGGAGGGGAGCGCGCGGATCGAGCCGCGTGCGTGCGCGTGCGCGTGCTGAGAGCGTACGTGCGTGCGCGGCGGCGCGGGGCGCGTGCGCGGCCGGGCGCTCGGGGCTAGGCACCGCGGGGCGCAGGCGCGGCTGTGGCTTCCTTGTTCGGTCTTGAGTGCGGGGCGGGGGCGCGAGTGGGGTCTGCAGTGGGAGGAGGCCACGCCCGCACCCCGCCAGGCTGCGGGAGGCTTCGGCGCCACGTTCCGCTCCTGCGCGTCGAGTGCTCCCGCTGCCCCCAGAAGACGATACCGACGGTCAGAGAGGCTCATTCACCTGCCCAAGGTCACTTACTCAGGGAAAGAACTGGAATCAAATCCAACAGTTGGCTGTAGATCCAATGATTATGAAAACACATCGAGTCCCTGCCATGTGCCAAGGATTGTCCTGTCCTCATTTGTCCACACCGGTGGTTTTCACCCAGGGTGATTCAGCCTCCTTCTCCCCCCGGGGAACAATGAGCCATGTCTGGAGATACGGTTTTGGTTGTCACCACTGGAGGTGGGTGCTACTGGCATCTAGTGGGTGGAGGCTGGGGATGCTGCTAAATATCCTACAATGGGCAGGACAGTCCCTCCAGCAAAGAATAATCTGCCCAACACGTCAACACGGAAGGTGGAGAAACCCAGGTCTACACGGACCATAATAAAAGCTGACCTGAATGGTGTTGTTAGATGGCGGTTTGTGCTGCGTGGTGACTTTCCACTCACTTTCTCAGCCTCTTGGTAGCCTGACAATATAACTGATTCACCATAAAATGAAACAAATGTGAGGAATCAAGGAACCAGGTCACAGGCAAACAGTACAACATAAAACATTTAAAATACACCTCACTTTGGCCACTTTACAGTTTGCAAAGCACATTGGCATCATCAGTTCCACCAGAGGAGAACAACTCATTAGTCCCCCTTCGCAGGTGAGAAGCAGAGGCTCAGCAGAGGGGAAAGGAGTGGCCTCAGGTGGCATTGGGCAGGTGTTCTGTCTTCGCCCTGGGGGCTCTGTGAAGTTTTTCTGGTCAGAAGAAACCAGTAACACTTGTGGGGGGGGAGGGGGGCGGGCTCCCCCCTGGGAGGGGTGTGGGGGGAGCACGACCCAAGTGCTCAGTCAAACAGACACGCCCTAGGTTACTCACAGTGCACTATTAGAAGAGCAGAAAATTGGAAGCAACCCCCATGTCCATCCATTGGTGACAGGATAAATAAACCACGAAGGGCGTGAATGACATGCACAGGATGTGGTCAAATGAAGGAAGGCAGACACAAACTGTTAAAAAGAAAATACTTTTAAAAATACAGACACCTACCAGGGATAAAACAACAAGCAGCTATGTACCTGCCACTGAAACGAACACGTTAGCGTTTTTGTCACGTTTGCTTCAGATCTTTTTAAAAAAATGAAC
Organism: Balaenoptera physalus; assembly: GCF_965194825.1. Taxonomy (NCBI): domain Eukaryota; kingdom Metazoa; phylum Chordata; class Mammalia; order Artiodactyla; family Balaenopteridae; genus Balaenoptera; species Balaenoptera physalus. The sequence goes on along the minus strand of NC_138890.1, from coordinate 886,700 downwards.
TTGACGGTTTGCTTTTCCCTCCTCCCCGTTCACTTCCTTCCTCCCACCCCAGGGCAAACGGTGGGACAAAAACGGGTATGTGCACACTTTCCTGAATTTACTCCTAACGTGGGTTCAGGCATACCCAATACACAGAATATAGTTTTGGTTCTTTTTTTCATTGTGGTAAAATACATGTAACATACAAGTTATCGTTGTAACCCTTTTTAAATGCACAGCTTGGTGGCATTAAGCACATTCACATTGCTGTGCAACCATCCCCACCATCATCTCCAGAACTTTCTCATCTTCCCAAACTGAAACTTGGGAAGTTTGACTCCCCAGCCCCTCCCCCAGCCCCTGGCCCCCACCATCTACTTCCTGTCTCTGTGGATGTGACTCCTCCAGGGACCCCCTGTGAGCGGAATCAGACAGTATTTGTCCTTTTTCATCTAGCTTATATTTCACTGAGCATCGTGTTCTCAAGGTCCATTCACGTTGTAGCAAGTGTCAGTGCTTCACCCCTTTTCATGGCTGAGTGATGGTCCTGTGCGTGGAGGGACCACATAGCGTTTATTCATCATCCGTTGATAGACACTTTGGTTGTTTCTACCCTTTGGCTATTGTGCATAATACTGCTAAGAACGTGGATGTACAAATAAATGCCCATTTGGTCCCTTTTACTTTAAAACATAACTACATGTAACACTGTATACACAGAAAACATACAGCTACGTGGACATTGCCTGGTAGAGGAGAGACCTGGGCAGAGGGTAGGGGTCATGGGGACCTTGTTCTGTCATAGCTGCCATGTGACTTGTAATTATGTGATGTACTTATTACTTATTTTTGTCCATCCCCCCAGTAGGCTATGAGCTCCAGAGGAGTCAGGGCTGGGCCCCCTGGGGTGAGGAAATCAGTATGTGCTGAATAAATGGGTGACTTTCACTTCCCAGGAAAGAGCTGTGGGCTGCTCTGTAAGGGGGGCTGGCAAGCTTTCTGCTCAGGGCCACACAGTAAATATGTTGGGCTTTGCCAGCCGTCGGGTCTCCGTGGCAATGACTCTGTGCTGTTGTAATTGGAAAGTGCCAGAGTCCATACGTAAACAAGTGTCCTGACTATTTACAGACATGCCAGTGTGACTGTTGTATAATTTTCACGTGTCTCGAAATAGTCTTTTGATTTTTTCAACCATTTAAAAATGTAAAAAGCAGGACTTCCTTGGTGGCCCAGTGGTTAAGACTTCCTGCTTCCCCTGCAGGGGACATGGGTTCAAACCCCGGTCAGGGAACTAATATCCCGCAAGCCTCGCAGCATGGCCAAAAAATAAATAAATAAATAAAAATGTAAAAAACATTCTTAGCTCACAGGCTGTATCAAAACCACAGAAGGGGGATGTGACCTGCAGGCCGGAGTTTGCCAACTCTATAATGTTAGAATGTTTTGATCAACTGTGTCCCTTTTCTAATCAGAAAATAAATATTTTCCTTCTTTTAAAACATCTTTTAAGACTGTGGTCTGGAGTCAGGCACACCCCTGTTCCCATCCCCTCTGCCACTGATTTGCTGTGTGTCCTTGAGAAAGCCACCTTCCCTCTCTGAGTCCGGGTCTGCAAACTGCAGATAACTGCAGCACACGCACACTAGACTCTCTTGAGAAAAGTGGACACAATGAATGACCACGTGTCAGTAATTCATTTGAGGACATCAGCTGGGCAAGAGTGGTCACTGCATCGAGAGAAGAGGACCCCAGCCAAGGCTGGAACAGAGACCCCTTGGCTGAGTCGCCAGCCAGATTGCGCCATGCCCTCAGCCACTCTTGGGGATAGAGTCCAGGCTGCATGTAAGCGACCACTGGGAGGTGGCAGCTTGGCCAGACACAGGCGGTTCCTTATCTCCTGGGCACCAAAGCTGCAGGAAAGGCTCCCAGTTGACCACTGCCTCGGCTTCCTCTTAGTGTCTGTGTGGGCAGTAGCCTCTGAGACTGACCCCTACTTCTTGATATTCATAGCCTCCTGGGATTCCCTACCCTTGTGTACCTGGCTTCTAACCTGTAGGATACGGCCAGGGTGAGGGGATGTCCTTCTGTGATCAGATGGCAAACGGTTCTGACTTCCGTCTTGCTAGAAGCAAGTTGTCACTTCAGGGAGGCCCACATGGCCAGGGATTGAGTGGAATCAACAGCCAGTGAACAAGCCTAGAAGCGGACGCCTTCCCCAGCTCTGTGCGACACCTTGACTGCAGCCTTGCCAGAGGTTGTGAAACACAGGACCCGGCTAGGCTAAGCTGCACCTGGATTCCTGACCCACCGAAAAATGATAAACATGTGTTGCTTTAAGTGGCTACATTTGGGGCAATTTGTTACATAGCAGTAGCTAATGAATACAGCCTGCCTTCTGTCTCAGGCCGGGCATTCCAGGGCATTGCTTGAGTTGGGTGACAGTAGTGAGTGCCACTTGTTTACGTGGGTGGCCCAAGGATGCTGGCATAAGGATGCCCGCAAAGCCCCTGCCACAGTAACCAGGACAGCTGTAAGGAAACTAGACAACACGAAATCTCATGGGTTCACGAATTCAGCATGAGCCCAGCCCTGGTGCCTGGTGACATCTACTCATCCTGCTTCCACCTGAGGGTCTCGTGGAATCCGTGCTGTCCCATCCAGACCACATTAGACCCAATGTGCCCTCAGGAGTCATCAAGCATTTTCTGTGTGCCAGGCGGGTCGGACAGACAATGTAACCATGAAGAAATACCTTCGGTGACTGAAATACCAAAGAGAGGTACTGAGAGATGAAACAGCTTCAAATGGGCCATACCCAGCCTGGGGGGATCCGGGGGGCCTCCCAGAGGAGGTGTGGGCTCGGGCATGAAGCAGAAAGAGAAGGAGACCAGGCCAGGAGAGAGGAGAAGCTGTCCAGGCAGAGGGGAGAGCATATGCAAAGGCCCAGGGGCAGGAGGGACACAGGAGCTCTGCAGGGGGTGGGAAGGGCCACGGGGAGGACTCTGGAGCCACGTTAAGGCTGTGAGCAGCCATCCAGAGGTGGACACAGAAGAGCAGGGCTGCCTGGGTTCAAACTCTGTGACCTCAGCCTCTCGGGGCCTCAGTTTCCCCACGTGTTCACTGGGATGTGTTCACTTGGCCCAGATGGGGTGTTCCAGGCTCACAGCCAGTGGCCCCCTGTGTGCAGATAGATGGGAAGGGGAAGTCATGTTTCAGAACCCGGAGGAAACCCCAGCTCGCCTTGGGGGCCGGTCTCAGCGTGGCCAGCAGAGGACACAGCTGAACCCCAGGGCTGCCCTGGGGCAAGGCTTTAGGGGTGGGCGCTGCAGGGCTGCCCTGCCTGCCGTCCTGGGCTGGAGGGCCCGGGGACCGCTGGGGTGGGCATTTCAGTCCCAGCACTGGAGGCCCCTGTGCGCTGAGCCCCTCATCAGGCCCCTGGGGTCTGAGGTGAGCTCAGGAAAGGGGAGAGGCAGCCCCGCACAGGGGTCAGAGTGGGGTTCATCAGGGGTTCCCACACCCCGCCCTCCCGGCCATGAGATTTCCCGCTTTGTCTCTGGAGCCTCAGTTTCCCCACCTGTAAAATGAGGACGATAGAAGAAACCACTGCAGCGCTTCTGACGATTAAGTGATTGCATTTATTCATTCTATTTATTTTGGCCGCGCCATGCAGCTTGTGGCATCTTAGTTGCCGGACCCGCGCCCTGGGCGGTGAAAGCGCAGCGTCCTAACCACTGGACCGCTAGGGAATTCCCTAAGTGATTTTATATACTTAAGGCACTTCCAACCGTGTCTGGAAAATCCTTAGACCCTCACACCCCGGCAAGGAGGGGGCTATTGACGCGGTGGTGACAGACGAGGAAACCGAAGCAGGAAAGCGACTGGGTGAGGATTCCAAGGGCTCGCTGCGCTGGTGCCGAGTCCGCCCGCCAGGCGCTGGCGGCTCGGGAGGTGGGGTCGTGCGGGGGTCCGGGAGTCAGTGGGGGCCGCCTTCCCCGCCGCGGCCGCTAGGGGCCGCGCGGGCCGCCTGGCAGTGCGCTCGTGCCCCGCCCCCGCCCCGCCTCCCGTCCGCCCCCTGCCCAGAAGGCCCTGCAGGGACGCGGGCGTTCCTCTCCCCAGCTCCCGGGGCGCGCCGTCCAGCTTGCAGCATGAGCGCCCCCGCCGCGACCCCTATCTTCGCACCCGGCGAGAACTGCAGCCCCGCGTGGCGGGCGGCGCCCGCGGCTTACGACGCGTCGGACTCGCACCTGCAGATCCTGGGCAAGCCGGTGATGGAGCGCTGGGAGACCCCCTACATGCACGCGCTGGCGGCCGCCGCCGCCTCCAGAGGTAGCCCCCGACGGGCGCGCGGGGTCGACCGAGGCCGGGGCCGGTGGGACCCGGCGCCCGCCCGCTCTCCAGCGACGTGGCGGAACCTCTGCGCTCCTCTCCTCGCCTGGAAAACGGGGCCGCTCGCGAGGGCAGCGGGGTAGTCCTGGGGCGCTGCGGGCGCCCTGAGTACCGGGAACCCCCTCTCCGGGGGGCACCGAGGCCCCGACCCCGGGAAGGGGTCGGGCTGGGTCGGGGGATGGGTTCTCAGACGCGGAACTCAGCCGCCGGCCCCCCGCCAGATGTCGAGGACAGGGGAGTGGCGGCCTGGCAAGGTGCTGCCCAGGCCCACGTGGGTAATGTTCCTGCCCAGGAGTCGCGGGAGGCCCTGCCCTGGCTAAGAATAGCTCTGGTAAAGCTGAGGCCTGGAGACAGCTGTCGGGGGTGGCCCTGCACCTGGTGTCAGAGCCCGCGGGGTGCCGAGGGCTCCCCACGACCCCCAGAGGCCGGGCGCACCACCTCTGGGCCTCTGTGTTCCCATCTGGCAAATGGGCACAGCCAGTGTCCCTGCATGGTTAGGGCGTTTCTCCCCTCCTCTTTGACCCAAAGGGGCTCGACCCCCGCCCCTCACTGTTCCAGGCCTGGGCCTTGAATCCTGGTCCTCCCTTGCCCTTACTTTGTAGACTTCGTTGTTTGTTGGGGGGGCAGGGGACGCTGCCCAAATCAGGAGATAAGCGCCCTCAGTGCAAACAGCATGGGCCAGGGCTCAAAGTCCAGGGTCTGCCCTGCCCCGTGGGCCAGCCCAGAAGCCGCTGTCCGTGGCCTCCCCGGCAGGCCACCCTCTCTGGCTGCTGGCCCCGGGCCCACACTGTTCCCTCTCAGGGCTGCTGTGTTCTGTCCCACCCCCCACCTTTGCTCTGCCAACCGGTCGCTCCTAGTGGCAGTCGTTTCTCTCTGCCAAGGCCCTGCCCCCGCACCCCCTCCTCCAGGCAGCCTCCCCAGCCCCACCCAGTGTGTAAGGCGTGGGCTGTCTGTCTGCCCAGGGGGCCGGGTGTTGGAGGTGGGCTTTGGCATGGCCATCGCAGCTACGAAGGTGCAGGAGGCCCCCATCGACGAGCACTGGATCATCGAGTGCAATGAGGGCGTCTTCCAGCGGCTCCAGGACTGGGCCCCACGGCAGCCGCACAAGGTGCCCGCCTCTGCCCGAGGTCCCGCTCCTCAGGGGAAAGGCCCTGCCCTCGGAGTGGGTTGGGGACCTGGGGTGGCCACAGACATGGGGGAGGTGGTCTTCTCTCTTGGGAGTTCCTCTGCCCCCTCCCTTGCAACAGGTGGAGAAGTCCTGGGCCCCCTTTGACCCTCAGCCTTCTCTTTCTTTCTCCCCTGCGCCAAGGTGGTTCCCTTGAAAGGCCTGTGGGAGGAGGTGGCGCCCACCCTGCCAGACAGTCACTTCGATGGTGAGGGGCTCTGGGCACTGGGCGGGGTCCTCTGCCTGGATTGCCAGCCCCTCCTTTGCCTGCTTCTGAAGCACACATGCCTTGATGTGTCACTGGGGTGGCAGAGCCCGGGGGGCAGGCACGGACACACATACAGGAGCCTGGCACTCAGGTGCGTGGACACCTCAAGAACGACCAGATGGGACACAATTCGTAGGGCCGGCTGCAGCATAGCAAACTCTGGGTTCCCGGCCGCCTCAACTTGCAGCCAGCGTCCTGACCACGTGGCTTCTGTCTTCCCGAGCAGGGATCCTGTACGACACGTACCCGCTGTCTGAGGAGACCTGGCACACGCACCAGTTCAACTTCATTCGGGTAGGATCGCTTGCGGTGGGACGGGGTCTGCCAGCCCTAAGGTGGGGGTCAGCCCAGTGGGCGCGCCTGCCGTCCACACAGGAGGCACCTCTCCTTCCGCCGTTCCCCTGACCTGGCGGGAGGCCCGCTGGGAACGCCTCTGCCCACCCCCACCCCCTCCTGACCACTGTCCCCCCACACCCCCGGCCAGGACCATGCCTTCCGCCTGCTGAAGCCGGGGGGCGTCCTTACCTACTGCAACCTCACCTCCTGGGGGGAGCTGATGAAGTCCAAGTACTCGGACATCACCACCATGTTCGAGGTGCCGCAGCCTGGGCGCTCCCTGCCCCGCCCCCCGCCCCCCCTACGCCCCCGGCAGCGACTTTGGGTGGGGAGGCAGCTGGGGTCACCTGTGACCTGGGGAGGGTCCCTTGCCGCTGGCCCTGGGGGCTCATCTCTTGGGTGGACTCTGCGCCTCCACTTGTAAATCAGGAGAGGTTTCTCCCTAGCTCAAGGACCTTAGATGGCTCCCCAGTGCCCTCGGGATACAGGAATTCAGCCCAAGGTCCCCAGCGGCATCCCCTCACTCTGCCCTCCTTCACCCGGGGTGCATCTTTATGGGTCTAGCCACCCCTTGTCTTGGGCCTTTGCCCACTCGGTTCCCTCTGCCTGCGAGGACGTGTGGGTGAGCAGCCTGGTGATACCCCATGACAGCCAGGAAGCTGTGTGTGGACACCTGGAGATTCCCACCCAGACCTGGGCTTCAGCATTTTCTTAGCAGCCCCGCCCAGCCCCCAAGGGCCTTGGCACTTGTAGGGGTGGCTGGCAGGGTGTCTCCTGAGGCCCCAGGGCCCTGGAGGTGACTCGGCACCTCCCTCTGGCCAGGAGACACAGGTGCCAGCCCTGCTGGAAGCGGGCTTCCGGCCGGAGAACATCCACACGCAGGTCATGGAGCTGGTCCCACCGGCCGACTGCCGCTATTACGCCTTCCCGCAGATGATCACGCCCCTGGTCACCAAGCACTGAGCCCACTGGGCCCACTGGCTCAGCTGCCCACGCCACCCTGGGGGCTCTGGGCTTCAGGAACCCCTAATCCCCAGACCCCTACTGAGCGCCTTCGTGGCCGGGAGTGCAGGCTCTGGCCCCTCGGCCCTGGTCCAGACCCACACCAGCCGCATGACCAGCAAGCTTCCCTAACCTTCGCTGCAAGGGGACGACCACTACCTTCCTACCATGGTCCTGAGAATGAAATAAACGCTAACACTGGGTTTAGCCAATCAGCACGAAGACACAAACGTGTGCTTGCTTTACTCTTCCTGCCCCTCCAAAAAAAAGTGAAAGGAAAGAAACCTGTTAAATTGACCACCACCGAGACACTGGCTATACCACTCCAAAGTGTCTGATCCTGCCTCTGACCCCCCCGCCGTGCCCACTGCAGACATTGCCAATTAGTCACCCACAGCCCCTCCCGCCCTCCCTCTGGTGGGCAGCTGGGGTCCCCAGAGGAGGTGGAACTAGGTCAGGACCTCATAGCAGGTGGCAGCCCCAAGGCCCAGACCCTCTGGTCCCACCCAGTCAGGCTGCACCACGATGCCTCGCTCTGAGTCGACGCCCCTCCAGCCCCAGCGCAGGGACACCCTGGCTCCGTCTGCCCTGGGCCCTGGTGCCCGGCTGGTCGCCGCGGTGCCATCTGCTTCACCCCAACCCGCTCTTGGACGCGTCCACTCCCCTCCTTCATGGGTGGGGCCTCCCACTGGGCCACGCTGGGCCCGGCTGTCCACTCCAGGGGCCTCGGCATCTCCATGCACAAGAGAGACAGGCCTGACCCCGCCAAGCAGCACTCGCCCCGCCCACCTCCCGGGCCCCACCCCCGGCCCACACCCCACGTGGAGCAGGGGCAACCAGGCGGGTTTATCGGGTTTATTGACCGCCTCTGGAGTAACGGCGCAGACGCTGCAGGGCGGCCAGGCGGCTGGCACTACCTGCGGTACCAGATCTGGAGCCTCTTCTCGCGTTTGATCTTCTTCTGCAGCTGCAGGATGCCATAGAGCAGGGCCTCAGCCGTGGGCGGGCAGCCTGGGGGCGGGTGACACCTCAGTCTCCCTGCCCTTCCCCCTCCCCTCCGCTCTGCTCCAGGTGGGGGCAACCAGGCCACTTCCCAGGGTGGGGAGGGGCAAGACGGGGCTCTGCCCCAGCAGCCTGTTAGGTCTGCACCAAGAGAGCTGGGGGGCTTGGCCCATCACGGGAAAGGAGCCAGAGGGGGGCAGGGTGGGCAGATGCTGACCCCAGGGCCGACCTCCCAGCCAGGATGAGCGAGGCCTGGGCTGCCCCTCCCAGGCCGAGCTGCCCTGTCCCGGGCCCTCCCGCCACGTGACCTAGCTCGGGACCCGGGAGGACAATGTGGGCTGCCTGCCGACCCCCAGGCCACGCCGGCGTCCAGTGAGGACCCTTGGAAAGGAACGGGGCAGACTTCAGGCTGGGAAACCCTCCAGGGACAGCGGGGGGAAAGGCTGCGGTGCCACTCTTTATTCTTGTACCCAAATCTGCTTATTCTTAAAAGGGGGCGAGCTGTCTCAGTGGGGCTGTGGGGATTCTGTGAGTTGGGTGAGGGCCGCGTGGGCGCCACCTGGGGGCTCACCTGGCACGTAGATGTCCACGGGCACGATACGGTCGCAGCCCCGCACCACAGAGTAGGAGTAGTGGTAGTAGCCGCCTCCGTTGGCGCAGCTGGTGGGGAGGGGAGCGCCGGCCGTGAGAGCCTCTCCAGCGACCCCGGCCTCCGTCCCTCCTCGCAGCCCCCAACCCGCACCCCCTTCCAACCTCAAGCAGGTGCCAGGCGGTCAGGAAAGGGCAAGACTGGGACACAAGTCACAGGAAAGACAGTGGCCACCTGAGACCTTCTGTGGGACTGGGTAGGACAGAAACAAACGGTGGGGCTGTGAACAGATGACGCTCAGTGAGAGAAGCCAGACGTGAAAGGACACAGCGTGTGACTCCATTGATGGGAAACGTCCAGGACAGGCCAGTCCACAGACACAGAGTGCGTTCCTGGTTGTCAGGGGCTGTGGGAGGGGGTGGGGAGTGACTGGTGATGGGGACGGGGCTTCTATTGGGGTGATGGAATGCTCTGGAATTAGATACAGATGATGATTACACAACACTAAGAATGCATTAAAATCCACAAAATTGTACGTTTTGAAAACGTGAACTTTGTAGTATGTGAATTCTACCTCAACCAAAAAAGTCAGGTGACTAAATGTCTTTTAATGATATGGAGAAATGAGGTGCTGGCTAGATGGTGAGGAGGCTGCAACGCCCCCCCCCCCCAGCAGAACGTCCTTCCTGTGGTCATAACACAGAAACGACGAAAATGGACAGGCTATTGGGGTGGCGGAGCAACTGTAACAGGACAGAAGGGGACGTTCTGGACGACCCCGATCAGAAAGCAGCACAGAAACGAGACTGGAAGAGACAAGCCAGCATGTCACCGGCGGGTCTGTTGCTGGAGCCCCCGCCCCGCCCCGCCGGGCACTCACCTCCCCATAGACACGACGTAGCGAGGCTCTGGCATCTGGTCGTAGACCTGGAAGAGACGGGGGTCTGCGTGCAGCTCGAGCCTGGGGGGGGGGGGGTTGGGGGAGGGGGAGGGGAAGGGGGTGGAGGGTGGAGGGTGGGGTTGACGGTGGGGCCCACCTTGCGGAGCGCGGGGGCCATCTTGTTGGTGAGCGTCCCAGCCACGATCATCACGTCGGACTGGCGGGGGCTGGCGCGGAAGACCACGCCAAAGCGGTCCATGTCGTAGCGGGGCGCTGCCATGTGCATCATCTCCACGGCGCAGCAGGCCAGGCCAAAGGTCATGGGCCACAGGGAGCTCTGCAGGGCGGGGCAGTTGGCCCGTGAGTGGACGAGTGGCCCACCGTGTTTAAAGAAATTGGACGATTTCACATAGAAAAATCTGTTTCTAGCCTTTTCTGGGCCCTGCCCACAGCAACCATGTGACCTCCAGACCCCGAAGGCTGCCCTGGACACTGGTCATCGGCCTGAGCCTGATGCCCCAGCCCAGGACTGTGTGACAGGAGGGCCAAATGAGTTAGGCCCTTGGGTCTACACTTCCCAGCAGCCACATTACCAAAAAGAAGAACAGACAAAAATAAAACCAAGTGCAACTAGCTTTAATAATATAGTCCACATAACCCAGCATATCCTAAATCCCAGCCTCCAACATGGGCACTTGCTGCTCTGAGTGCCCAGTGGCCACCCACGGCACAGATCTAGACCCTGGGGCTCAGCACCCTGGAGGGTCTTGTTCCCAACACCGCCTGGACTCAAAGTGCCAATTCCTCCAGGAAGCCCTCCTGGATGCCCTCTGACTTCCCTCCATCCTTTGGTGCCCGATATCGCCCTGGCCCCCACCCACAAGCTGTTCTCCACCAGAGCTTTCTCTGCTTGTCTGTGTCCAGTCTGGGATCTGGCCAAGGTCCCTGCTGCCCTGTGGATGTCCCAATTCAGGTGACAGGGCTCGGGTCACACAGCGGGCAAGGGCTGCCCAACACGGCAGGGCCATGACTCCACAGCGCACGGCCACAGCAACCATCACCGCCCTGGAGCTGTGGGCCTGGAGGGACACTCGCTGTGGACTCGCTGGTCACACACAGACACCAGGACAGCACCAGCCCGCCCGTCAATGGGGGATTGTTACCCAGCCGGGCGCCCCGAGAGCACTGAAAGGAACCACTGTCCTGGGACAGAGGACACATGTCCAGGGGGAGACATGGACACACACGTGAGCACGCAGACTGTCCCACGGCCAGTGTGGGGGTGGGGTGGGGGATTAGGATATTTGCTGGGAAGGAGCTACTGTTTCCATCGTGTATTTCCAGTTAAAAACATGGGTTTTACGTTAAGAGAGAAAAGAGAGGAATGAACAGAAGATGAAAGGAGAAGAACAGGAGGGAGGTGGCTCATCTTCTCTGGGGGCCGATGCGGGGGGCAGGGAGCACCGAGGGAAGTCAGGCCAGGAACTGCTGGGGGCAGGGCAGGGGTCCTGAGACAGAATCAAAGCCACAGGTCCCCACACGGAGGGGCCCTGGGGGAGTCCGGCCCACTCCGTAGCCACGGGAGCGTGGCTGAGCAGCCAGAGGGGGCCCCACGGACGCAGACGGGGAGAGGCTCACCCGGCGGGCCCAGTTGATGAGGTCGTCCAGCTTGGCCACCACATATTCGCCCCGGCTGCTGGGAAGGGCGGCGGGTTTGGGGACCACGGCTCCGGCCTGGGACACGGCGGGGTGGGTGCTGGGCACGGGACACACAGCAAGGGGAGGCGTCAGCCAGGCAGGTATCCCCGGCCAGGCCCAGCCCAGAGCAGCCTCTCAGAGGGCAGGACAAAGCCGTGGTCACGGTGGGTCCCCAGAGCAGAACTGGGAGTAGCCGTGAGGCCAGGTCTGCAGCAGCCCTGCGCCCCAGCCTGGGGCAGGACACGCCTGCTCAACACTGGAGTGAAAGATGGTGTGGACAGGCGTCTACCGCCTCACTGAGGCCCAGCACGACCCTGTCCTCTCGGGGACTGTTTCCCCATCTGGAAAACAGGCTCGGCTGACATACTCTTTAGCGAGGGCCCTCCTGGTCTGGAGTTGTGCAGCCACTGGCCTGGGCGCACAGGAGCGGGCTGGGCAGGACTCTGAGGGCAGGGACCCCCTCACATACCCTGCTGGGTGGTGGGAGTGCCCCGGAGTTGCCACAGGCTGCTGCTGTGCTGGGGTGGGGGGATGGGGGACTTCAGGGTGTGTGGGCTCCCAGGAAGGCTGGCCTCACCTGCTCGGGCTGTCAGCGGCCGAGCTCTGATGGACCCCGCGCACCTGCAGAGCCGCGCCCACGCCGGAGCTGCGGGGAGACAGACCGCCCATGACTAGGAGCCCGGGGCGCCCCAACACACTGTGACAGGGTTACCCCGGGGCCAGGATGGGGAAACTGACCAGGGGGTCAAACCCAACCCACCGCCGGTTTTCGTAAATAAAGTTTTTTTTTTTTTTAATTTATTTATTTTATTTTTGGCTGTGTTGGGTCTTCGTTGCTGCGAGCGAGCTATAAATAAAGTTTTATTGACACATAACCACACCCATTCACTTCCTTGGTGTCTGGGACTGTTTTTACAGAGGCAGAGCCAAAAACCGTTTACCGTTTGGCCCTTTACGGAAAAAAAAAATCTGCTGATCCCTGGTCTAGAGAGTGCCTGGTTTTCATTTGATACTTCCCTCATTTTCCCCGTCTTCCCTTTGCTTTGCAGTGAGTGTGTATTTTATTCGTAGGAAAAAGGCCTTATCAAAACAAACAGCCCAAATCCGAGGGCCTGGCAGCCACCTGCCTTACTGTCCCAAGGAGGCCTGCACGGGGCTGCCATCAGAGCAAACGTGCTGAATGCCTTTCGTGCGCCAGGTAGCAACTGGGCTCTGAGGGTACTAGGGCAGGGAGACGTGGGGCTGGATGCCAGGCGGCCCCTGGCCTGGTGCTGATGGAGGGCCCGCCCGGATATGAGGCCCCCTGACAGCCCCCTCTGAGCCCCTCCCTGCCAGGGCCTCACTGCGGGGTGTTAGGATCAGAGATGCAGACATGCAGGCAGGAAGGCAGGCACTCACCGAAGAGCAAGGGTCCCGCGGAGCAGGCCGGGAGCTGCAGAAAGAACCACAGGGTTGGGGCAGTGAGTTGTGGCAGCACCAGAGGCCACAAACGGCCCAGAGGGTCCAGCCTCCAGGTGTTTGCCCTTCAGGCCCCCCACGTTGTGCGTCCGCCCTCTCACTCTCAGGCTCTCTACATTCCATTTAACAAACAGTTGATAAAGAGCAATCTTTCAGGGGAATTCCCTGGTGGTCCAGTGGTTAGGACTCCACGCTTCCACTGCAGGGGGCCCGGCTTCGATCCCTGGTCGGGGAGCTAAGATCCCGCAAACCGCAAGGTGTAGCCAAAAAAAAAAAAAAAAAAAAAAAAAAAGTGATCTTTCAGAATGTGAACCAGACAGCGTCATTCCCCTGCTTCCAACCGCGCACTCCACATCAGAGATCAGAGCCACCTTCCCTTTCATCAGGCATGTCAGCGTCCCTCCTGTCTCAGCGCCTTTGCACTGGCCGTCCCCTCTGCCTGGAGCACCCCTTTCATGGGGCAGCTTTCAGCTCAAACGCCTGGGTCTACGCTCGCTCCCCACGCCCTCTCGATCCTGTCACCCTGTTCTATTTCTATCCACGTGTCCTCCTGTGGCGCCTGCCTCCCCCCGATGCTAGGGCCTCCCTGGGTTCCCCAGTGTCTGTCTCGGCCTTGGCTCAGCCTGACAGGCAAGTGTCAAGTCAACAAACCCACAGACATCAGCGAGGCTCCAAGCCCTGGGCTGGGAGTTCCGGGGTTTCAGAGGCTGGGCAAGGAGTCCAGGCTAACAGCCCAGCCCCGGACTCTGGAGCAAGCTGCCCCTCTCTGAGCCTCAGCTCCCCCACCTGAAAATGTAGGGCTTTGGGTAATCTCACAGCACAGTAAATGCCCTTCACCTCCAAGGTGAGGGGATTCCAGCCTCTGGACCAGACGTTCTTAGCAAGGGGCCGCTGGTGAGGATTCAGCAGACCGGTGAGCTTGCACGGGAAAGAAAAATATCCTCTTTATTGTCACCAACGTCTTGCTGAAAATTGGCCTTTCCTTAAAATCTGAGTGTAGCCAAAACTACAGCAGTATTAGCGAGACTGAGGCTTTTCACCAACAGAAATGACAGTGGTTTCCTAACACCGACATAGAGGCTGCAGCCAACTCTGTGTAAAGGAACGTGTCCACTTCTCACTCCTTCAAAGTCACAGCAGTAGGCAGATCCGCCACCTCGGCTTTCCAGGCATGAATAATGAAGCACCTGGACTGCGAACTGACCCCCGGTTCCCAGACAGTATCCTGGCAACAGTCAGTATAACCGCTTTCCTTTGCAACCCTGTGAATCCATCCTATGCGTTTAATCGCTAATCGGAAAAAAGGTCCCCGGAGCAGCCCGGGTTTGGACGTCTTCTCTGCGGGTGACCGTCCCCTTCCCGGGGTGGCAGGGTGCCCCGGGGTCGCGTCCCTGCCCGGCCAGGCCGCGTGACCTCCAGCGGTTCCAGCCGCTCTCTGGGCCTCAGTTTCCTCAGATGTCGGGGCTGCTGCCCCCTCGCCGCCTCCTCCCGGAAACTTCAAGGGCACCATCCCGGGCCAAGCCTGGGTTCCTCCGGCTCCCGCCCCGGCTCCCTCCCGAGGCTGAGAGCCTGCGTCGCCCTCGGCCTCCGCTTCCCCAGGCGGCCGGGCGGAAAGGCGCCCGGAGCGACCCAAGCCCCGACCCCGCCGCCCCGACCAGCTCACCCGCCAGCGCCGCCATCTCGGCCTCGGCCTTCAGACAACCTCTATGGTCCGTCCTCTTCAGAGCTCCGGGTCCCCAGGGCCGTCGCCCAAAGTGCCTCGGCTCGTGCTCGGAAACCGGAACTCGGGCGGGGACGTTCCGCCTCTGTGGAATCCCCCCCGCCGCGCGCCGCCGGACGCCCCACGCAGGATAGAAGGATACGGAAGTGCGCGGGGAGGGTCGTGGCAAAAGAAGGCGAGCCGAGCCGTCCACTCTCTTGTTACCCGGGGAAGGAAAAGCGCAAGTCCGTCCCTGGGTGGGCTCGAACCACCAACCTTTCGGTTAACAGCCGAACGCGCTAACCGATTGCGCCACAGAGACGGTGCTGTGACCTGTTTTCAGGCGCGACCCTACGAGGCATGCGCGGCCCGCAGGGGCTGCCCGAGCTGCGCCTGCAAGCAAGCGGCTCAGCGTGGGGCGGAGTCGGGGGCGGGAACAACCCCTGCTGCGCAGCCGAAATAGCTCAGTTGGGAGAGCGTTAGACTGAAGATCTAAAGGTCCCTGGTTCGATCCCGGGTTTCGGCAGGCGTTTTGGCGCCCCCAGCGAACAGCGTTCTTTTTTGCTCCAAGCTGATCCAGCTTCTCCCAGCACTTTTACCCAGAATGTGTCGATTTTGACCTTTCCTCCCCAGAATACTCTCCATTCTTCAGATGAGGAGCTGGGCTGCTGGCTCATGCCAACGCGGGAGCGCTTAGAACAAAGCCTCATCCCCACCCACCCCGGTCCACCCCCAAAACTATGATCCCAGCCCAAATGACCCCCTTCCCCACTCCCATTTACAATATTTTTTAAGTGGCAGGATTAGAACGAATGTAATTGTCAAAAGGAACACTACTGAATACCAAAGGCGCCAAAAGGGAGTTCCCAGAGACACCTTCTGCTCGGATGTCATTTAACTGTGACAGTCCTGCTGGGTACCTATTCTGCCCATTTTACAATACGTATGGGGAAACTGAGGTTCCCCCGTTCCCAACAGGGGAATGCAGGTGAGGAGCAGGGCTGGCTCCTGGCGAGGGAGGACCACGCCAGGTGTGTCCTGGAGCCGGACTGCACGGTCCCGGGAAGGGGAGGCGGGGCGCCGGTTGGTGTCACCATCCCGGTGGTGACATACAGGAGAAAAGAGCGGGGCTGGGCCGAGGGCCCGGTCTGTTGGGAATCCTACACCTCCTTGCCCTCCGTTCCCACAACCGGCCAGGTTGTGGAGCTGGAATTTTTTAATTAAAATAAACCGTGTACTTCCAAATAGTTTGATTCAGAGAAAAGTCGCAAACCTAGTACAGAGTTCGCTGTACTCATCACCCAGTCTCTCCTACTGCTAACATTTTACACTGACGTTAACAATTCATGACCCAATGTGTTACATCGCCAACTCATGTCCAGGCATTATTCAGGCTCCTGTTTTCTCCTAACGTTCCTTGTCCCGTGAGCCAGGCACCTGGGAGCCGAGCCCCCAGCCTCATTGGAGCCTTCAGACATCTGACTGCGACCTCCTGAGACCACAGAACAGCCCAGTCAAGAGAGAATGTTGCTTCCAGCCGCCAGGGGCCGGTTCACTGCTAAGGCAGGGATGGATAACTAATACAGGAGGGGCAATCAGCTGTCAGGGTGATGGATTGGATGGGGAGGGGAGGTGGATAGGGGAGGTAAGAGCCTGCATCAGGAAACTGGGGGGTCAAGGGAGAGCCCTGAAACGGAGAAGCAGGTCTGATAGGGCAGGGAGTTAACAGAGTGATAGGGCAGGGAGTTAACAGAGGGTTCACCATAATTCCAGGAACAGTGAGGGTCAGTGAGGGGGTGAGGGGCAGATGGGTAGGTGGGGAGGAGGTGGGGGGGAGAGGAGGGGGAGCCAGGGCTGGAGGAGGTGGGGAGCAGGACCTGGAAGGGGTGGAGCACGGGCAGGAGGATGCGGGGAGCAGGAGCTGCGAGGGTAGCCGGGACAGGAAAGCCTGGCCGTAGAAGCCATGCATTGGGGGGAGGGGCACTGACCACACTGCACAGACGTGCCTGTCTGATTTGAGATTCTGTGTGTGTGTGCATCCCTCGTCTTAATCAATTTCCTAGATAAATGATAGACTTAAAAGAGGTGCTGGGGTGGGATAGGGAGGGTGGGAGGGAGGGAGATGCAAGAGGGAAGAGATATGGGAACATATGTATATGTATAACTGATTCACTTTGTTATAAAGCAGAAACTAACACACCATTGTAAAGCAATTATACTCCAATAAAGATGTTTTAAAAAAAAAAAAAAAAAAGAGGTGCTGAAGTGAACACAGGAAAACTCCCCCTTCCAGGAAGCGGTTTTGTTGATGCACTGCTCCTTGCACTGGGGGGTCTGATCGTCCCCTCATGCCATCTGGGCTGGAGCGAGAAAGGTACAGAGACTGTAGGACAAGCATCACAGGGTCTGGGGTCAGGGGTCTGGCTGAAAGAGGTTCAGGAAGGGTGGCTGTGAGTGGTGGGAGGTGACCGGGGGAGGGGTGGACGCCCGGGGAGGGGATGGGACACGGGGGGGGGAAGCAGGGTGGCCATGCAGAGGTGCGGGCTGCTGAGACGCCAGCTGGACGGAGCCCAGACAGCTGAGGGGGGACGCCGGGTGAGGGTGGGTGCAGGGAAGCTGGGGCTGTGGTGGACGGGGGTGCAGGAGGCCACGGGCCGGCCGGTAGGGGCCCCGGCTGCACCCCGTGTTGTGCTGGGTCTCTCTTCTTGATGCAGAAGCAGCCCAGTGCGCCGGCTTCCTGGGGGCCAGGGCCACCTCACAGCCCCTCCTGGAACATTCCTCACTTGGTCAGCTGGCTCTGCCTTCGTAACCACTACCCAGCACCAATTTGGGGCATCAACAAGACGCCCACCCAGCACTGCCTGCCCCAGTGGCCCTGGGACAAAGTTTCAAGACGAACAAAAACATAATACAGTGGGAGTCAGGAGCTGAACACACCTGCTGGGGCGCAGGACTGGGATGGGGCTGGGTGCCGAGAGGCAGAAGCCTCCAGCACTTCTGGTCAGCACCCGGCACACCTGACAGACACCGGCTCTGCTCGGCTGATGTGGAAACCGCCTCCCCAGCCAGGCTGGGGAAGGAGCCTCCAGAAGCAGCCGTCGGGGACAGCGTGGCCGGCCCGAGTGCCCAAGGTGGGCTGCGCGTGGGGCCCAGGAAAGAACAGGCAGGGCTGCAAAACGGCATTTAATTCCAGTCTGAATAGTTCAATTCCACAACCAGAGCTCAGAACACAGATATATAAAAATACTTCACAATAACGGAATATTCCACGTGGATGCCTCACCCACAAGAGCACCCTGTTCTCCATCCTGACCCACTTCAAGGAGGCTTGCTGTCTAGAACTTTCTAGAAGGGAGCGAGGCCGCGGTGGAGATGCTGGCGGGGCCGTCCTCCCAAGCCTGGCCCACACGGGATGCCCCTCCGACCGCCCTGGGGGGCAGCTCAGCGGGACCTCCAGGGCCGTGTCTGCACCTCTGCTTAGGTTTCAGCAAAACCAGCAGAGACACCACACACAGGTCCCCGCAGTGATCTCTGCACCTCCCTCCCGCGGGGACCCAGCCTCCCGTCAGGATCAGGGCCCGTGTCCCCGGCGCCCGCGAGAACCTCTCCCCAACTGTCCTCTGCAGCGGCCGCTCGCTGGCCGGTGCCGGCTTCGGGGAGGACTGGCCATGCTCAGACGCCGCGGCCCAGCCATCACGGTGGAGACTTGGCTGTTTCCTTCCACAGGCAGCCTCGCATCAGCTTAGAATAAATGATCCACCGTGTGTGGCTTTAAACCAGAACAGAATTTCTGTGACCACATCAAGGACCGGGCCTTCACACAACTCTCTCCAAAGGTGGTGGGGGAGGGTCCTGAGCCTGGGACCCTCAGGCATCGGGGGACCCATCTGTGCTTCGGGCTTCCAGACAAAGGACTGGTTTCCACGGGCGCCGGGCTGCAACCCCACGGCCCAGGCCCAGGCTGTGCACACAATGACCTTGGCCGGGCCGGGCGGGCGCAGCAGCCCGGTGGGATCGTCACAGCTATCTGGGCAGTTGGCTGCGCAGTGACAAGGCGGGGCGGGGAAACCCACATGGGGGCCGTGCGGAAAGAGGCTGGAAAGACTGCCGGTCCGTCTGCTCTCCTGCATGAGTCCCAGAAGATGCTAGAGCACGGGAAAGCAGCGGGTCTCGGGTCCTGCCTCTTACAAACACGGGTTTGCCTCAAAAACACGTAACAGAGGCACAGCAAACTCAGGAGCCATCGTAAGAGGAGCCACACACAGGAGGGAAACAAACGGAAAAATACATTGATCTTGCGGGAGCCGTACGTTCATATCAGAGTCTTTAAAGCTCCTGTTTAACGTTGGGTACAGTGCTTTTCAACATAAAACACAAACGTGCACCTTCTGTGAACCTACACGGTACAGTCACAGGTAATGACGTAAAGTTAAAAAAAAAAAAAAAAAAGTCTCTGTCCTTTCAAACCCTTTCAGGAGCTGTACCTTCCACAAGAGCCAGGAAAACAGAGGTGGCAGCCATCAGGGAGGCCGACGGCCCGCCTGTGCTCCGGAGTGCAGGGCCTTGCCTCCACCGGCCTCAGCTTCGCCGGCTCCTTTCTTCCAGGAGCTGCGTATCAAATATTTCTTTTTCCCTGCAAAACCAAAAGGAGATCACTTCGTTTTAGTCAGCAATTCTGTTTTAATAAACATAAACCCTCTCGCAAGGCAAGAGAAATCAAAGAAAAATAAACAAATGGGATCCTAACCAAACTTACAAGCTCTTGCACAGCAAAGGAAACCATCAACCTATGGACTGGGAGAAAATATTTACAAATGATATAACTGAAGAGGGCTTGATTTCCAAAATATACAAACAGCTCATACAACTCAATAACAAAAAAACAAACAACCCAATCGAAAAACGGGAAGAAGACCTAAATCCAAATTTCTCCAAAGACATACAGATGGCCAACAGGCACACGAAAAGATGCTCAACATCACTAATTATTAGAGAAATGCAAACCACAACTACAATGAGGTATCACCTCACACTGGTCGGAATGGCCATCGTTATAAAGTCTACAAGTAACGGGACTTCCCTGGTAGCACAGTGGTTAAGATTCCGCGCTCCCAGTGCAGGGGGTATCACCTGATCCCTGGTCAGGGAACTAGATCCCACATGCATACCACAACTAAGAGTTCACATGCCACAACTAAGACCCGGTGCAACCAAATCAATAAATATTAAAAAAAAAAAAAAGTCTACAAATATCAAATGCTGGAGAGGATGTGGAGAAGAGGGAACCCTCCTTCTATACTGTTGGTGGGAATGTTAAGTTGGTGCATCCAGTATGGAAACCAGTACGGAGATGCCTCAAAAAAGTAAAAACAGAATTACCATATGATCCAGCAATCCCACTCCTGGCATATACCCAGACAAAACTCTAATTCGAAGACAGGGACTTCCCTGGCGGCCCAGTGGTTAGGACTTCACCTTCCAATGCAGGGGGTGTGGGTTCCGTCCCTGGTCAGGGAGCTAAAATCCCACATGCGTCATGGCCAAAAAACCAAAACACAAAACAGAAGCAATATTGTAACAAATTTCATGAAGACTTTAAAAATGGTCCACATCAAAAAAATCTTGAAAAAAAAAATCTTAAAAAAAAAAAACAGATACATGCACCCCAATGTGCATTGCAGCACTCTTCACAACAGCCAAGACATGGAAACAACCGAAATGTCCATCGATGAATAGATAAAGAAGATGTGGTGCACATATACAATAGAATATTATTCAGCCATAAAAAAGAACTAAATAATGCCATTTGCATCAACACAGATGGACCTAGAGATTATCATACTAAGTGAATTATTTGTAGTTTTTTTTGGCCATGCCACACGGCTTGCAGGATCTTAGTTCCCCAACCAGGGATGGAACCTGGCTGCGGCAGTGAGAGCACCAACTCCTAACCAGTGGACCGCCAGGGAAATCCCCATACTAAGTGAAGTAAATCAGGCAGAAAAAGACAAATACCATACAATGTCACTTACATGTGGACTCTAAAGTATGACACAAATGAACTTATTTACAAAACTGACACAGACTCACAGACATAAACAAACTTACGGTTGCCAAAGGGGAAGGGTGGGAAGGGATAAAGTGGGAGTTTGAGATTAATAGATGCACACTGGTATATATAAAATAGATGAACATCAAGGATTTACTATATAGCACAGGGAACTATACTCCGTATCTTGTAACAAACTGTAGTGAAAAAAATCTAAAAGAAAGAACACAGACACACACACATGTGTACATACAACTGAGTCACTTTGCTGTACACCTGAAAGTAACATAATATTGTAAATCAATTATACTTCAATTAAAAACAAACAAACAAAAAAACCCCCCATAAACAAAGAAGTGAGTGTTTCATGGGGACCGGGTTTCAGTTTGGGAGGATGAGAAAGTTCTGGAGATGATGGTAGGGATGGTTGCCTGACAGTGTGAATGTGCTCAATGCCACTGAGCTGTGCGCTTAAAATGGTTAAGATGGTGAATTTTACGTTATGGGTGTTTCATCACAGTGAAGAAAAATAAACTACAAAGAAAAAATGATGAAATATCAAACTGTCCTTTAAATGCCTGTCTGTTAACAAAAAACTACATGATCAGTTAGCTGACTGGCCGCCCCTCTCAGGACCAACAAGGAATATGACCCTGAGGGGACGACCCAAAGGTAAACGCAACACAGCAGCCTAAGAACCCCACGAGGAGACCAGAACCCTGTCGTGGTGCCGAGGCTCGATGGTCTGTGCACAAGAACCTAAACGCAACTACGGTGTGAAAAGAATCGGGAGGTGGACGCACCGGGACAGACCCACTGCCCGACTGACACCCGGCCCAAGGGACCGGGCTCAGCGCTCGGCGCTCAGACCGCGTCCCTGAGGCGGCAGGGCGCGGCCGGGGCACAGCCCACGGCCCTCCACAGGCATCCGGGGTGCCTGCAGCCGGCTGAGGCTGCGGGAAACTCAGGACGCCCTCCGACCGGCAGCCCGAGCAGGAGGGTGGTGCCGGCTGGAGATGGGCCGCTCGGACCTCACTCTCCCGGGAGCACCGTCTCTTTACCGGGTGTGCAGGGCAGCCACTGAGGCTGGGGAGAGTCTGTACCACGAGACCCTAGTTGATTCTTCAGCCTGTCACCGCCACGCGGCCCCGCCTGCTCCCAGCAAGGCCTGGCAGCCCGCCCAGAGATGGGATTAGGGGCTCCAGAACGCCAGTCCAGGGCGCTAACCACACCAGCGTGAGAGGAACATCTTGATCACCGCATTCTTCCCGCCAGCCAGGGACGTCCAGGCAGCGGCTGCTGCTTAATCTCGCTGTTTCCTCAAATAGCCGTGGCATCGAGGCAACGGGGGAGAACGTCGGGGAGGCAAACATCAGCCCCACAAAGGACGTGGGGCACGCTGGGCCCAGCTCTGCCAGCTCGGACCAGGGCCCCTCAGCCCAGCCACCACAGCCGCCGGCGCGTGGAGACGAAGCCCTTCAGGACGCAGCGCAGCCTGCCTACCGGTAGCTGAGCGAAGGTCCTCGTATGTACTTCTCCTCGGCTGTCTTGTAGTCCACAGCGTCCACCGCGGAAATTGCGCAGATGATGGCCTGCAAGAGGGCAGCGCACATCAGGCTCAGGCCGGGCCTGGCGGCTCGCACCGAGCTCGGAGGAGGCCGCGTGGGCGGGCAGTCCAGCCACGCCCCGGCCGCCAGAGCCCTCCCAGCTCACACTCGTACAGTCTGCGAAATCTCTGCTCCTGATGTTTCCAAATTAAATCTACAACGTTCTCTTTTGGATGAGATGAGAGTTCATGTCACCAAAAGCAGAGAAAGGCAGAACCTGGGGACTTCCCTAGCCGTCCAGTGGTTAGGACTCCATGCTTTCACTGCCAGGCCTGGGTTCAATCCCTGGTTGGGGAACTAATAAGATCCCACAAACCGTGTGACGTGGCCATAAAAAAAGGAAAAAAAAGGAAAAAAACAAGAAAACACAAAGCAGTAATCTGAATACACAATAGATGCCTGATATCAAAAGATCACTGTTACTTTTTTGGAGTGAAATCATAGTATCGTAGCTATTTATTTTTAAAGAGTTCTTCTGGTTCAGAGCAGGGTCTCTCTCCCCTCGGCACGGCTGACACAGGGGCCGTCCTGGACCGTGGGGTGCGGAGCGGCGTCCTGGTCCCCACCCACAGGACGGCAGGAGCCCCCCACTCGTGACGACCACAGACAACCCCAGACGTCCCCCAGTGTCCCCAGGGAGCAGGATCACCCTTTTTAGAGACACACATGAAAGTACGCACGGATAAAAAACAATCCAGAAGGAGGGGCTGGAAGTGCAAGTGGAGCAAGGCCGCACTATTCCAGCGGGTGACGGACACGTGAGGGTTCACGGCGCTACTTAATTTTTCTTAACACATTTGAAATTTCCACAACGATAAAGCTCAACACTTTAGAGCCTGGTGACATTTTCCCACACATTCCATTCACAGCCAGCAGTGTCCTCCCTGAACTGAAGAAGGGCCGAGGGGCCGTGCACCAGCTCCTCGACCGCCCGCGCTCCAGCTGAAGCGCGTTTGCAAAGCTGAAGCTCCCCTTCCCCTGGGCCAGGGACCACCTGAGGGGCCCAGGCTGCAGCGCCCAGCCCACAGCGCCTCGGGGAGACTCAGGCCCCCAGGCCCCAGGCCCTGCCCGTGGACGGCTCAGGCGGCACCGCCCCGGGAAGGCTTCTGGAGAACGACACCCAGGCCCCAACACCCCGGGGTGCTGCGGGGCCCGCCGGCGCTCACCTCGGGCAGAAGCACATCCAGGACGAAGCGGATCCCGTCCCCGTGCCCGCGTGCCAGCAGCCTGCTGCCCGCCTCTTGGTACACCCCCTGCAGGTACTTCACCACCAGGTCCAGCTGCTCCTCGTCCTCCAGGTACGTCTCCACACAGGTCACGTACTGACCCGAGCTCAGGAACGTCTTCAACCACCTGGACGGCTTCCTGTTCTTCAGGATGGCCCGCAGGTGGCTCTCGGCGCCCCGGGCCTTCACGATGTACTCCACCAGCTTCTGGTTGGCCCGGTCCCGGGCGGCCCGCGAGCGGTCAGGGAGGACCTTCCTGCAGGCCGGCCTCCTGCCCCGCGGGCTCCCTGCCGAGGCCTCCTCGGGGCCCACCCCGCTCAGCAGGGGGAACCTGGTCCCCTGGACGTCCCGCTGGATGGACTTGCGGACGGGGGAGCCTGCGGAGGAAGCGCACCCCCGTGACTGGGCGCCCTCGGCGACCACGTGGGCTGCGCCGGGACGGTCCCCGAGGGCTCTCCCGCCGACAGGACCCCCGCCCCTCGCCCCAGCTCTGCCCTCCACCCTGCTTCAGCGGCACCCTGCAGACGCCAGCGACAGGAGGGCAGGGAGAGGGCCACGCAGATGCCCCGGCCCCAGGCAGGTGACCTGGGCACTGGCGGCAGGTGTGGGTGTGCAGCCGCCCTCCCAGCCCCACAGCAGAGGGAAGCGAGGGGACCCCGTGGACCCAGGCATGGCTGGACCGTAGGCCTCAGGCTTGGGGCGCGCTGCCCGCCGCACACACCCCTCCAGAGCTCAAAGAAGACTGCCACTCCTAACGGGCAAAAGAGCGGGTCCCACCTTAAAGGAGCTGCGGGCGGACTTACTTATATCAGCCGCGTAGTATTCCAGGAAAGAGCCAGCGAAGGAACCACAGCCTGCACAGGGGCGGAAGGGAAGTCAGGTCACACACAGGACTGGACTCTGCCGGGTCGTCCAGCCGGTGTGCGCCCTGACCTCAAGCCCGAGGACCCCCCACGGCCGGACCTGGGACGGATGGAAACCAGCCCGGATTCAAAGGAAACCATTCTGTTCAGACCCAGGATGAGCCTCCACCAGGCGCCTGCCTGTCCGCTGGGATGGGGAGAAGCCTGCTCGGGGCTGGTCCAGACAGCTATGGGGACCGGGCCACCCTCCACCCTCGGGGGCCCTCAGGGAAGGCCCCGCACTGCTGCCCCCCGTCACTTCGTGCAGGGGCGCCGGAGCCCCACGTACCAAGCCGGACCCTGTAGTCGGTGATGAGGGAGACGCACCAGCCGATGGCCTGGTCGAAGTCCTCCTTGGCCTCGTCCTGCAACAAGACCCAGACGGCGGGCGTCAGCCGGGAGCACCTCCGAGGCCCCGCGTCCTCAGTCCCCTCGTCCAGGAAGGGGCCTGCAGACGCCCCCGCACAGGGCTCCCTGCGAGGCATGTCTGGGGCCGGGGCTGCTCAGAAAACAGTCCCCTGTGAGCCGAGCCCTCGGGGCCGAGAGAGACACCACACACCCTGAGAGCAGGAAGGCGAAAACCCACCGCAGGGCAGCTGACAGGCCATCAGATGGGCAAGACGTGAGGCTGCAGGAGATGAACCCCGTGGGAGACACCTCTGGGCCCGTGGCCCTCAACTGTACACGGTCAGTGGGAAGAAGTGCTGCCCCGGGGGAGGGACCCCTGACGTGTGATCCTCACATCAACCCAAGGCCGTCACCCCCAGGGAGAACCCCTGAGCTGGGATGACCAGCGAGACCAGCCTGAGACCCACAGGTGTGTGATGGGAGGGGCGGGCAGCTCCAGAGGCGGAGGGTGTTTGGGCCGCGGCCAGGCTCGCTGACCAGCACCTGGGACAGCAGGGTGTCGCCGGCACATGCCCGAGCTCCCACGGCCCGTTTCCAGGGGACATGCCCAGGCATCCGGGTCTCGCGAAGCCTACACGCCATCTTCTTGAACCCAGGCATCCTTGCGATAAAACCCATTCCTCAGGTATTTGAGGCACACGAATCTCAAACTCGATTCCCCCCTCCCCTCTGCCCCCGCCCTCCGGTCCCAAGAGCCCAAGGCTGGGTCCAGCGTGGGTGCCGACCTTCCAAGCAGCGCCCGCACTTGAGGCCCGTGGCCTGCTGCCCTCAGAGAACAGCTGGTCGGCAGGAGATGCCCTGACAGCCCCACCGCATCCCACTCACCCGGGGAACCAGCTCAGACGCTGCTTCCCACACGGGAAGGCGTCACCCCACGCAGAGCCCAGAACCCGCTGACCGGGGGCCAAGCAGACACCCGCGTCGGAGCGGGGCTCATGGGCCCCATTGCCCGACCCAGTCGCAGTCTGTGTTTTTGAAAGCTGGGACAACGAGGTGGTGGGTGTTTCCGAGTTAACAGGCGCACCCTGTGCGGACCAGCTCCTGGGGACTCATGGGCTGGGCCAGTCACGGGGCCACGGCGATGGTGCTCCCTGACGTACGTGCTGCTCAGGCTCACAGCCTCGGGGTCTACAGTGCTCTTCCCGGCAGCGGCTCAGATGCAGCCGCAAGTTGTGGGCCTTGGCCCTGGGCCCTCCCACCTCCCCTCTGTGCAGGGCGCCCTGTCCTCCACGCCAAACCTGCGCAGTGGGGAACGGCCAGCAGCCGCCCCAGGGGCAGTGACCCCCAGCGGAGCAGCCGGGGCCAGGCGTCACTCCCACAACTACCGCTGTCTGAAGGGCCTCGTGGTGGAGGACACCGTTACCAGCCACCAAGCCAGCCCTTCAAAGCAGCGCAAACCACCATCCACGTACCAGAAGCGCCTGCTTTTCTTTACAATCAAAGTGCTTCAATCGCCGGAGAGACACCGTGATGCTGGAAGCAGAGAGAGCAGAGGTTCACGGGAGCCAGCCCCATCTCGCGACCTAAAAGCGCCCTTCCTCTGGGAAAGCGTGGGGCCTCTGCCAGCGCAGGCTCGTGGGTGGAGGAGGGAGCCCCTCGGAGCTGGGCCCAGGTGTGCCCATGCTTCCAGGCTGGCTCCGGGAAGACGGTGCTTCCGCCCCCAGTCGAGGACTGGGCGGAGGGGGGTGACTGGGCAGGGGGTTGCTCACAGCCCCTGCAGGGAGCCAACTCCGCTGCAGTTTGTGGGAAATGGGGGCCCAAGGAGTGTCCGGCGGGGCTGACTCTGGAAGCCGGCAAGCAGTCTGGAAAACCCAACCATCTGGCCGCATCCCTGAACACAGCCTTTGCGGGGACCCTCATCCGGGGCTCTGGACCCCACCCCGGCCCCGTTCGCCAGCCTCCACCCAGAAGCACTCAGCAAGAGCAGAGAACAGTGGGTTTACCCTCTGCCTTTGGGGTTCATGTTTCCTTCAATGAAAAGCACACTCGCTTTCTTATCTCTTCGCCTGACACTTTTGACCTGTTGGCAGATCCAAGAAAACCAGGTGTCAAGGACCCAGAAGGTCGTGGGTTTTCGACACTTTCCTGATGTCACCTCGTCAAGCATGTGACAAGGAACGCAGCCGGCTCGGGCTGACAGCCGACACCGGGAAACGCTCAGAAAGCGCCGCGTGGCCCTCAGTGCTGTTCCGACCGAGTAGAGCCAGGGCTCTACAACAAGAGGAATCATGGCCGCTGCCTTCAGCACTTCCGCCCGGCTCAGGGCGCGATCCTCCTCATTCTGGGGGACAGGCAAAGCGAGCTCGGGGAGGCCCGGCCGGGCCCAGCAGATGTTAGGCGGGAGGCGGCAGGCTGTGGACCCCAGAGGGGCCCCTCTCGGCGTCACCAGCGCCGTGGGTGAGGATGGAGCCCGCACGCCACGGGTATCTGCGCCGCTGGCACCCATGAACCAGCAGGGCCCCCGGGAACTGGGGAAAGCGGAGAGGCGGGGAGAAGGCTGCCAACTGCAGGAGGACACGGGAACCTCGGGAAGTGAGGGTCCCCGATAATTAGCCCCTCAAATCCTGCCACGGAGCTGCACGGCAACCTCGGTTCATCTGCATGTCTGCGCTCTATCTACAGATGCCACACAGATTTCATTCTGTCCTTCCTGGGACGGTCAGTCACGTGCCAGGAGGCCGTGCTGACCTGGATGAGCTCAGACTCATCGTGACAACAAAAGCCGCTCCACTGTGGCAGCTATCTTTAGGATTTACACACCACTGCCTCTTCCTAAAAGTTAAAGAACTACAGCTAGAACCATCAGAACCCTGCCCCTGCCAGAAGAGGACAAAGGGGGGTAAATTAAGGTGGAAATGGCAGGGGCGAGGGCAACCGGGTGGTGCCCCTGCCTCACAAATTCTCCAACTGACCATGGGCACCGTCCAAGCAGGCGGAGGAGGCACAGCCAGGACGTCAGCCACACTTAAGGGCGTCCGCTGCACTGGGGGCGCGGCCAGGACCTCAAACACCTGCTGTGCAACGAATGCCCACCCTAATCTGCACACTAAAAAGCTGAAATGTAGACTATTTTAAATGAGCAAACCATGGGCGTTTTTTGGAGGCGGGCTTTCTAAGCCTGCTTGATAAAAACCTGACCTATAAGCCTCACAATCCTTTGTGCCAGAAGGCTGAGACCCCCTTTCCTTAGGTAAACGCGTCCACGTCGATGCTCACGGACCCAGAGTTTCCCCAGTAACACCAGAACAGTGGACCACCTGCCCGGGTCCCGGCGTCAAGAATGGAGGACGCTGGACCTCAGGCTCGGGGGACCAACTGAGCGAGCAGGGGGTGGAGGAGAATTCTTACCACTGCGGGCCAGAAGGGGTATTTTTGGTATTTAAGCCAGACTAGCATTCCTACTTCAAACGAACGTGGTTCTAGAATTTAAAGAAAGAAAGGAAAACAAAAAGAGACAAGTTAGATCCATAACAGGCACCAAAAGCAGCTGTTGGAGAAAACGCAACCACGGAGACATTGTTTAAGCCCAGTGTTGACATAGTTCCCCTAACAGACCCGAGAGTCTGAGGGGCAGGTTTGTAAGTCCTGCCCCTGGAACCCAAATGCCGACCACAAGCGCGGCCAGGGTGACAGCTGGTTTCCTAGCAGTGACCGTGCGCCGTGCTCGTGGGGACGGGGGCAGGCGGGGGCTCGGTGCCACCTCTGCAACTGCTCTGTAAGCCTCAGGTTACTCCAGAATAAAGCACTTTTTAAAGAGCATGGCACATAAACAGAAAGGAGACCACAGCACACAATGAAGACCCCATACGGGGACTGAATTTCTGAGAAGCTCATCTGTCTGGGAAACTGGGGGCTTTAAAGTGTTAAAAAAAAGAGAACTATTCAAACAATCGTAAGATAACTGCAAGTAACTTCTCAACAAAATTTAACTGCATCCTCAACTAAAAAAGTTCCAGAATGTGTAAATAACTCAAACATTCAAAAACCGGCCACACTGCGGTGCCTGACAGGAGGAAGGGCTGTGAGAGAAAGGGGACCTGGGGGACAGGGAGCCGCCTGGGGCACACGCGGAGTGCTGGTCACCCGCGAGAGGAGCGTCGTGGCCCCCAGGACGACGGGTCATGGGTGCAGACAGCCAACCCGGGCCGGCCGGCCAAAACACCAGCAAACCAAAACCAAATGGAAGACAAAACCGGGAGAAAAGAGCCAACACCCGGGTTTCTGGGGCCGTAACTGACCCCTGTGTGGCGACAGGGACGGAAACGCCCTCTGCAAGAAGGCACGGCGGCCCCCCTGCGCCCAGCGAGCCCGCGGGGAGCTGACCCCAGTGACTCCCCAGGAGCCCAGGCACTGCAGCCCAGGCGGAAGCATCCAGACACCACAGTAACCAGCCGCCACCAGGAACAATCGGCAGAGCCCGCGGGAAACGCCCGAGACTCGCTTACACAGAAAGGGCAGGGAGCCTGCTGCGTGGGGACGACAGGGGACGGGGGGGGGGGCTCCAGGACAGCTCCCCGGCCGTGCAGGAGAAGCCCCCAGGCCTCCCGTGCTGCTCGCGCTGCAGCCTGTGAACGCGTAAACGTTTCACAATAAAAAGGTCCAAAACCCAAACCAAAACCACCCCCAGACCACGTTAAGACTAACGGTTAACGGCCGAGTCTAATACTGAAACCGGTCCGCGATTATTCAGTTGAAAGCAAACTAGCTTTCCGTTCCTGGCCGGTTCTGACCTTTGGGCCTGTGTCTGACCCCCTTCCGGGGAGGACAGGGGCAGCTGACCTGTGCCCGGGGGCGGGGGCACTGTGCACACAAGGGGGCGCCGAGCCCCTGCTTCTTGGGACGCCATCCGGGAAGGCTGCGAGGCAGCCTCAGGCCGCACCCAAGCGGTGGCGACAGAGCCCATCTATTCACTCGGCTGCCCTCCTCCGTCCCCTCTGAGGGGACAGCAGGGAGGCTGGGCTGTCGCGCCCCAGGGAGCCCCCCCTCACGTGGTTGTCCTGGACAGCGGACCCCGGACTGCCTCTCCGTAAGCCCTCGGCTCAGGACGAAACCCAGGCAGCGCGGCGAGAGACCTTCCCCGGACGTCGGGCGCCGCGGGCCTCCCCCTAGGAAGGCGCCACCCGCTTACCGTGGTACAGGAGGATTCTCGGGGGCTCCTCGTCCTCCTCCTCCTCGTCTTCTGCCAGGAGAGCGTTCACGGCGTTCAACTCCACTGACTCTTCAGAAGGTGGACGGGCTGCCAACAAGGGTAGATCAGACTTCCCCCGTCACGGTCCTAGGGACTCACCCCAGGAACAACATCTCCTGATACGTGGGCATCGGCGCAGAGAGCAAAGCTGCCGCGACGCAGACTTCCCCGCGGCCTCGCTCAGGCAGGGCACGTCGGTTAAAGCACGTTCAACAGAATAAGAGAGAAGGGAGGGCAGGAGAGACCTCGAGCGCAAGCAGGGAAGGTGGAGGAACTAGGCAAGGGGTCCTCGCGTGCGGCTTGTCCCTTCACGCAGGCGCCCTCGGACACGCGGGGAGGGGGCGGCCCTGGGGCCAGGCCCCTTGGGAAACCATCCCCGCGCCTCCGGCGCCAGGGAGAGGGCCCCTTTCAGGGGCCGAAGAAAGGCAGAAACCCAGGAGTGACTGCGGGGCAGGCAGAGCGCAAGGTACCAGCCGTGCAGAAATGGATTTCCAAATTAGCATTTCAAAACTAAGTGGGATGCTACAACGTCCAAACGGACGGAATCATAGCGCCTGGCAGCAGCCACACAGAAATACATGACACGGGAATCCTTAAAAAGTCAGGAGCCTTTTAAGTGAGTTAATCACTTCTGAGATTCCTGCCAATTTAACGGGAGTGCATCATGGCTTCTGCGACGGGAAGAAGAAAGGAATTAATCCTCGGGGAGCAGATGCAGCATTATCACAGCCACACGCTTCCGCCCCGCGCCCCTCCACTCCCTCCCTCCGCTTCAAAACAAAAATAAAAACACACTAGTATTTGGGAGCAGTTGAGGTAATTATAGCCCAGTGGGAGAGACAGACGAAAAGGACTTAGGACATCTCTGCTCGGGATCTATCTTGGTAACAATCTCATTCAGAATCTAGTTAAAAATACACAGGTGCCTGGCTCCGGATGGGCCACGGGAGAAGCAGACGCTGCCCCCTCCCCGGCACACGACTCGTCCTCTCCGGGGCTTTTACCTCCCTCCAGGAGCCGGGCGTCTCTGGTCTCCTCTGCAGGGCCGAGCTGAGTAGGGCTGCGCGGAGCCATGCGGGGCCCCGGCCTCTGGCCGCCGTCCGGGCACAGGTGCTGGGCAGGGTGGCCACGGGCACTGGGGCCGCCCGGAGGACCTTCGGCCCCGCCTCCGGGAGGCGAGCGCAGGGCTGCCGGGCTGGCCCCCGTCTCACTCTCTTCCTCCCCGGCTCCCTCTGAGGACGGAGGCGCTTCCTGACCCCACCTGGGCCCCCGTGCCAGGTTCCTCTCCCGTTTATTCAGGGTCGTTGTCCGGTTTGCCCGGTGTTTTCTGGATCCCCGTCCGTCCTGAGCACCACTGCCGGCCGAGGAGACGGCTGGGGCACGCAGGCCTCCGCTTCTCCCGAGCCCCTTCTTGTGGTCCACTCTGCACCCGGGGTCCTCCTCGCGAGCAGGCGGGCCGGACAGCCTCTGGGGCGCACGTTCCCTCCTCGTGTGCCCAGGACTGCCCGACGCGTCTTCGTGGAGCAAAGGCGAAGGGCTGGGGTCGCAGAGCGAGGAGGCCGGTTCCGTGGGCTTCGCTCTCAGAGACCGAATGGTCCTCTCTTCCCCGGAAGAGCTTTCTTGACACGGACGGGTTCTCTCATTCAAAACATCCAGAGCCACGCGGAGCGACCGCCTGTAGGCCAGCTCCTCCAGGGGCGCGGCAGCAACCTCGTTCTGCAAGGCTGAAGGACAGAAAAGGAACAAAGCCTGGTGATGGGCAGACAGCCGGCACCGGCACCCGAGCGGTGCTCCACCGGCTGGGGCGTCTCACTGGGACCGCTGGTCTCGGCACCTGAAGGGAGGCTGACGTTTCTCACCTACATCTTCCCAAAGGAGGGACCCGGACGACAAAAAAACAGTTCAGGGCTGCAAGGCTTCCCTTTCCCAAAAGCAAAATGACTGACCCTCCCCTGATTGGGTTACAAAGATACATTCCTCCAGGTTACAAAACAATGCCGCCCGGCAAAACGTATTCAGATGTTTCTCCAATCCTCTCTCAGCCTCACAGTTTCAAATTCAATCAGGGTCAGCAGAAACCCACACCAACTAAATAAAGAACTCTTCGGGCAGTGTACTCTGGGGTGGGGGTGACAAACAGACGACTAAGAGGCTCCTCGTGGGCCGGTAAATCGCCCACACTTCTCTGCAAGGGCATTTCCAAGCCAGCAAGTGGCACCAGGGGCCTGGAAACTTCAGCCTGACCTCCCCGCTGCAACAGCTTTCCTCGTTCACTCCGACGCGCAGGTGCCGTGCTCTTATCTGAACGAGGGGACGGAGGCGACGCCACAGCTCAGCAGGCATAAATGATGCCTCCATCAACACAGTGTTTACCCGTCTAACGGTAAAGGCGCCCACAAGCAAGCGGCCCCCCAACACGGGCTGCACGAACAGTCACGGCGTCTGAGAGGTGCTGGTCGCCGCCGCCCGAGGCGGGCATCGTGCTCTGAACGAGAGCGGTTTCCCCAGAGACGCAGGAAAATGGACCCTACGTCACAGTTACCGCTGGAAGATACCCTGGGCAACCTTTACACAGGACAGAAAGCTCTCTGCACGTGAAGTAAGCACTCCCAGTCTGAGCAGGGAGAACGCTTCCGCATCTGGGCCTGTGGAAGGGCGCGCCTAGGCCGGTGCCCGGTCGGTCTCCTAGCGGGTGTGTGCACCGTGGGCAGAGCTGGGCCGGGCTCAGGCCAAGTCTGTCTGACCTACGACGAGACGCAAGGAGGCCGGAGTCTGGGCTCCACTTCCAGCCCGCCTCGCACCGCCCCCCGCCCCGACAGCCCGCAGACACCGACACCCTGGCAGCAAGGCTGGTGCCGGTCACACCCTTTTTACTCCCCTGGGCTCAGCGATAGAATTTAAATACACATCCAACTGCTTCTCAGACCTTGGGCGGAGGCCAGACCAGCAACAGAACCACCTCAGTCTTGCTACGCGATAAGCAAAACACATAAAAAGAGGAAAAGCCTCTCCCCCTTTCTTCAGGGAGGTGTGCCCCTTCTGCATGGCCTGCAGGGCCGCGGATGTGGCCTGTGGACCCTGATGCCACCACTGGCCATCCTAGGAGTCAAGAACAGGACGGGCTCGAGGGGCAAATTCTAGAAAGGGTGAAGAAAGCAGACCTATCTCCTCCAGCTCAGGGAAATCACGTTCCCTTGTATGAAGGGGAAAACCCTGAACAGGGTCGCTTTGCAGACCTGAGTCTCCATCTTCTCCCAAACTGCCTCTTACTTTATTAAAACCTCACAGTTACTCAAAAACATGGTCTTACCTAACGAGGAAGCAATGCCTTCAATGTGAGACTTCTTCAGGATCTGGGCTCCCGTGCTTTTCACCTTAATTCTGCAGGGACAGGAACGGCCGTTATACGCCACCAGCCATGCCACCAAGACGTTTCAAACATGTTTTGCTTTAGACGACAAAAGAATTAGATTCATTTTCTTCCTTTGCACCCTTCCACTCAAACCAAAAGTCACGGCCAACTGGGAATTCATGCACCTGAGGTGAGAGGCAGCAAGGACCCTGGTGAATGTTTTTGGTTTTGTTTTTTCCTTTCCCCTTTTAAGACAGAAAAGGTTGGCTGGATTTAAGAGCAAAAATGAATTCAAATTGTGGCTTTTATGTGGCAAATCCCACTTTCAACTGCACAAATAACTCCTTTGTTAGATTTTCAGAGTAGAGGATAATGTCACGAAAAGCTGTTTACGGCCCAGCAGGTGTGTTTTAGTTTAAAAGGATGCGCTTTCCTTTCAAACTCGAGTATTCAATTACCTTCCCAGCCTCGGGGAAAGTGTGAGCTGTGGACTAAGCAGGCTTAGGAGCGGCTCTGAAGAAAGAGGGGTGGGGACGCGGGGACGCGGGGAGGCAGGAGCAGGAGCTGACTTGGTTTCATTCTCTATTTAGAATTGGGAATTCTCCCGTCAGACACACATGACCTGGGCATTTTAATCATTCCCGGTCATCTACGTCCTTCCACCACGGACGGACGATCAAGAACACAACATAACGTGCTTCCCCACACCCGTGCGTTTGCCTTCTGAATGCTAAACGACAGTTTATCAGAGGCACAGGCTCAAACATCAAATATCCCAAAACTCAGGGGGCTGTCACACAAGTTTCTGAAAAAAAGACACACAAATACATCTGTGGGAAGGAAACAGCCCTACTTGAACCCCAATGAGCGTTTACCTCGCGTTTAATTTAAATTCGTTCCATTTTTGTACTGATCTCTCTGGACATCAGTACCTCGTATACATCTTCAATTACCAAACTTACGTGAAATAAAATCAGTTGTTTTCCGCTTTGGGTTATTTTGATCCCATTTATAACTAAAAAGATAAGAAGCCCTTAAGAGTGCTCTTCACTTTTTTGGGGAGGGAATGGTAGTATCAGAAATCTCGTATGGAAAAAAGATAATATCACAAAAACACAACACTTAACTTTTTGTCTAGGGAAAGTATCTGAACGTCTAGAAAAAATCCCTTTTTTCTCTTATTTTTGGCTGACTTCTCAGTTCTGGCCAAGACCTACATTAGGAAAAAAAAAGAAGAAGAAAGAAAAAAAAACCTTGTTACTTAGACACAACAAACAGCTAACACAATGTAAGAAGCCGTGGCGACCCATAAATACAAATGCAACAGATGATTCTTAAAGGAGCAAAGGACTCCAGAGGCGGGGAAACTGAGGCACAAGGTGCAGCAGCAGACCCAGACCAGAACCAGGGTTTTATCTGGCCCTCTTCCCACAACGCTGCTGGGAAGTCTCCCCGAGATACTCCCGTTATTTACTATCAGGGCTACCGGCCAGCTATTTCCTTGAGTTACAGCCTTACATGCCTTTTTATAGCTGACTCTGTTACATTTTTTTTTTTCCCCAGTGTGAGGAAAAAAAAAAGACACTTCCGGAAGCATAACCTTGTAAGCGCTCGACCAAAACCCCATTAGACGGGGAAGGAGGGAGAATCGGTGCCAACGGAGAGGAGCGCCAACTGTTCAGACTCAATTATTTCGCTGAAGCAACTCCTAGATATCTCCTGATAAAGATTTTACTTGTCACCCGAAAGTCATTTCAAATTCCTGAAATTACAGAAGAATAGCTGTCACCTTTGCAGGCCATAATCGCCTTTTCCATCTGCAGAGGACATACTTGGCATCCGTCATGATTTAGACTCATGTGGTAAGCAGTAATGATTTGGCACAAACAAAGTACTTGAAGGTCTGACGCGATGTGCCCTGCAACAAAATTTGCACGGTGGTTTATAACATCGTTTGCTTCCCATTTCAACGCAGACACAACCCTCAAGGGCAAAGGTTAGTGGGGCTGATCCTCAAGGAGATGGTTCAATTCCATCATCCTGCACTGAGTTGGCTCAATGCCAAAAAGAAGTGACTGGCCTCAGTGCCTAGGGAGGCGCCTGGATGATTTTCATAAATAAAATACAGCCAAAGTCCCTCCCAAAGGTCCCGTCTAGATTATTTTTAAAAGGCTCCTGAATAAATCAGCCTGCCTCCAACGTCGGCAGGAGAGGCGTTGTAAACATTCAAAGCTTAAAAACAATCAAAGCTTACAACTCTCCCATGTTTGGGGAGTTAACAGTTGACCACAGCGCAAAAAAATAAAATCAGAGGAACACGACTGCTCTTTTGGCTGCCGTGTCCCTGAAAGGACTGGACAGCTGCAGACCGTTGATTACATCAATCGGGAAGGCTGGTCTGGCGGTGACAGTAAAGAAAAAAGGACGTGTGGGGGGGGGGTTCGTTTGTGCAAAGAGGGGTTCACCCCGGCAGGAGAGGGTGGGTCCAGTTAGCAGAAGATGGGGGCTTCAGGGGGCAGAGGTGGGGCTTCAGGCAGCAGAGATAGGGGTTCAGGCAGCAAACGAGGGGCTTCAGGGAGCAGAGGTAGGGGTTCGGGGAGCAGAGATGGGGGTTCAGGATGCAGAAGTGGGGTCCAGGGAGAAAAGAGGTTCAGAGAGCAAAGGGGTTCAATGAACAGAGACGGGGGCTCCCGCGGCAGGGCGGGTTACCGCCCTGGGGAGCCTCTTTCGGGGTTCACCCCTCCCCCAGGCCCGGCCGCGCCGCCTCAGCCCCCGCCCGGCCGACCCGAGGGGCGCAGCCCGCCGGGCTCACCGGGCGCCCCGCCTCCCCAGCACGGCGTCCCCGAGCCCAGCGCGGAGGGCGAGGTGGCCGCGGCGGTCCAACGGCGGTTGCACCCGCGCCGCCCCAAGCGCAGCCGTCCGCGCCCGCGCTCACCACCTCCGCCGCCACCGCCGCCGCCGCCGCCGCCGCTCCCGCGGGCCGGGGGCGGGGCCAGCCTGGCGGCTGTGCCAGGCCCCGGCCCCGCCTCCGACCAATGGGGAGCCCGCGTTCGCGCCACGGCCCCGCCCCTTCCGCCCGGCTGCTCGCAGAGTGACAGGCGAGCGCGCGCTAGGCTGACTGAAGGGCGAGGGCGGGCGTGCGGGCTCGAGGTGGGCGGCGACGGCGGCGACCTCCATCTTCCGGCCCGGGCGCCCGCCGCCTCCTTACTGCGCCTGTCAGGCCCGCGCGGCCCTCGAGGCCCCTCCCCGCCGAGGCCCTGAGGAAAGCCTCGAGAGCCTTCCAGAACCTTCCACGGCCTGAGGCGCCAGAGGTGAGGCGTCGCGGCGGTTCCGACCCGCGCCCACCAGAGGGGTGGTCGTGCGTTTCGCACATGACCCACTTGTGTGGGCGATGACCCAGGAAGCAGGTACCCTGCCGACCCCGCGCCGGCCACGTCAGTGCGGTGGTCGCCGTGGGGTCGGTGTGAAGACACAGTGTGGGGTTCAGGTGTGCGAAGTGGCGACCCCACGGACGGCCACACACGCGAGTGTGTCCCCTCCGCCCCCGGCCGGACTCAGAGTGTCTGTTGGGTCGAAGGCAGAATTCGGGGTTCAACGTGTCGTGGCGCCGCGTTCAGGAGCCGGTGCTGCTCGGCCCGCCTCGTTCGAGGAAGTTTTGTGTCAAACGCGGCGGGTCGCTAGGGGGCCGTGGACACGGGTGCAGCCCACGCAGGGCCAGGTGGCCGCTCGCCCCGGTCACGCGGGGGTCGGAGTCCCTGTTCACAAGATCAGGGTGTTGAGTGGGGTCCCTTCGTGGCCTCCTTAGGGCCCCGAATGCATGGAAACACGGCGGGGCGTCTCAGTCCACGGGCCATTTGGATGCTCCATTTCCATCGTTTGAGAAAATACAGATTCCGCCCTGGTGCAGGCTGGCTCGCTCGGGGGTGTGTGTGTGTGTGTGTAAAGACGTCTTCGTCTTTGACGTGATTCATGGTTCAGTAACAAACATAATACGTTTTTTCTGCCATCATCCCATTAGCAAAGGTGAGAGAAATCCTCAGGCCCGACCCCAGCGCGGGATGTGAGATGGGCAGCCGTAATTCGGGGCTGCTGAGACGTGTGAATTGGTACCTTTCTGGAAAACGACTTGACGTCATCTGTCAAATGCCTCGAAAACGTCGCAGACCCTCCAACCCCGCAATTTCCACTTCCAGAGATTTATCGGAAAGATATAATCAGATGTGCACAAAGATGGGTGTGCAGTGATGTTTTCTGCAGCGTTACTTACATCGTGGAAAAAATCAGGAGGCCCTGAGATGTCCAACAGTAGAGGTGTGGTTAGCTAAAATACGATGGAAGTTATTTTTTGAAATGTCTTCGGTAACAAGAAATATTTATGATGCATTTCCAGTGGAAGGGGAAAAATTTTTAATGAAAGCCAAACAGACTTCTGAGAAGGGTGGATCCTGTCAAAGGATGTTCCCTCACTGACTCTGCCCGTCATTTGTGCTGCTTCAGAAGTAGACTCTTTGGTGCAACTGTGAGTCTCGATGATTTGGAGTGTGTGCTTACTCTTTAAACGAATGTTTGAGTGACTGCTTGGTGACAGGAACTGGGCATACAGTGGTGAGGAAAATAGCACTCAGGGAACTCAGCCTGATGGAGAAGACATTTAATAAAACCACAACTAAGACTGAAACACTTTATGCTGGCACTACTATAAGCACTTTATAATTATTAATTTTATTTAACACAAGAACCCTAAAACGTTAGTATAATAATCGGCCCCGGGACTCCCCTGGTGATGCAGTGGTTAAGAATCCACCTGCCAATGCAGGGGGCACGGGTTCGAGCCCTGGTCCGGGAAGATCCCACATGCCGCGGAGCGGCTAAGCCCGTGCGCCACAACTGCTGAGCCTGCGCTCTAGAGCCCGCGAGCCACAACTACTGAGCCCACGTGCCTAGAGCCCGTGCTCCACAACAAGAGAAGCCACCGCAATGAGAAGCCCGCGGACCGCAGTGAAGAATAGCCCCTACTCGCCGCAACTAGAGAAAGCCCGCGTGCATCAACGAAGCCCCAAGGCAGCCAAAAATAAATAAATAAATAAAAAGAATCATACCGTTAGTATGATGCATTTAAAGATAAAAAATAATAATCAGCCCAGTTGTTTTGGTTATTACTGTACAACAAGGGACCACGAAGCCCATTAGCTGAAAGAACCGAGTTGTTTGCTCACAGTTGTGCAGTCTGGCCTGGGTTCAGCTGCGTGGTTCGTCTGCTGGTCTCGCCAGTGGCCACATGGGTGCTTGTGTTCAGCTGGCGAGTCAGCCAGAGCCTG
This sequence comes from Balaenoptera physalus, assembly GCF_965194825.1. Classification (NCBI taxonomy): domain Eukaryota; kingdom Metazoa; phylum Chordata; class Mammalia; order Artiodactyla; family Balaenopteridae; genus Balaenoptera; species Balaenoptera physalus. The sequence continues at coordinate 848,188 of NC_138890.1, read as the reverse complement.
GGCCTGTCAGGTTTGTCTCTCCACGTGCTCTCAGGGCCCGGCCCCTCCACATGCTCGCTTCAGCAGGGAAGCAGACTTGTTGCCTACACGGCTGCTCAAGGTTCCCAAGAGCACAACGGTGGACGCTGCCAGCCCTTCTTAAGGTGTAGGCTTGGAGCTGGCACGACCTCACTTCCACCATGTTCTCTTGGTGAGAGCGACTCACAGGGCCAGTTCAGATACAAGGGGAGAGGATTATACCAGCAGATGTGATTCATTGGGGACTTTAAAGGAAACTGAGATAGAAAGAGGTTAAGTCACCTGTCTAAGGCAGAGCTAAGACTTGAAACAGGAAGTCCCGCTCCAGAGTCCAGATTGGTAACCACTGTACCAAAAAATAAATAGAAGTTCTGAAGAAGTTAATACAGGAGAAGCGCAGGGAGCTTTGAGAATTACAAAGAGACAACCTTGTCTGGAGCAGGGGTGTGGGTGGGGATCAAGGAAATGAGGTTTAACCCAGAAACCTGACGTCTGAATGGGTTGGGAGAGAGCTTTCAGAGCTTAGGGAACTGTGCAAAGGCCCTGGGGTGGCAGAAGGCCCAACTCGTCAGAGGAACTAAGTGAAGCCTAGTGAGGCCAGGACTAAGGTGAAGGTGGAGTGACACAGAGGAGTCCCTCGGGGCTTAGATGTGCCCTAGGAAGATTTTTTTTCTATCTTATTATTTTTTAAATAATTATAGATTCATAGAAATTTGCAAAAGTAGTACAGAGAGGTCCCTGTACCTGTCACCCAGTTTCCTCCAAAGGTTATCTTATGTAACTATAATATAGTATCAAAACCAGGACAGTGACATGGGGACAGTGCGTGTAGACTTCTGAGTCATTGTATCTCTTGTGTAGATTCGTGTAACCACCAGTCAAGATACAGGGCATTTCTCTCCCCACAGAGAGCTCCCTCCAGCTACCCTGGGTAGACCCCCACCTCGCCGCCACACCTCACCCCTGGGCACCAGGACTCTTCTCCATCTTCGTCATCCTGAGAATGTTCTACAGAAGCGACAGTGCAGCACAGAACCTTCGGAGCTGCGTCTCTCTTACTCAGCGCAACACCCGGGAGGTGCCTCCAAGCCCTCGAGTGTATCAGGACTGCCTTCCTTTTTGTTACCGAGCAGTATTCCATGCTGTGCGTGTGCCGGATGATCTCCCTATCTTAAGGTCCCTAACCTCAGTCCCACCCGCAGAGTTCCCTTTGCCATCTCACATGATATATACAGAGTTTCCAGAGATGAGGGTGTGGACATCTTTGGGGCCCATCTGCCCACTGCAGGGATCGAGGGTCAGTGGGGGGCCTGAGTCACCTAGGCCTTGGATGTACCATGTCTGCCCCACGTCCCACGGGCCCAAACATACCCACCCAGCTATGCCTAGGTGCAGGCCGGCTGGGAGAGTTGCCCTTATTCTGGGGGCCACATGCCTAATCAAGAATGGGGTTCTTCTATTTGAGGGAGAAGGGATATTGGAGGGCAGCTGACAAACTGTCACAGCAGAAGCCTTCCACACCTCACCCCTATGTAACTCAGAGCAGCATTTTTGTTACTTGGGACCCTTACCCATAGCATGTAAAATAGAGGGGAGGCTGGTGCTGTGACTCTGGGGGGCCGAGAACAAACCCCAATGAGAAAGGCACCTGCATGTCCTGAATCACTCCTGCCGAGACCCCAGGTGCCAACGGCCACACCTCAAGCTGTTGTGCCAGCGGCCTCCTGTTGGCCGTTCTCCACCCAGTCTCCCCCCTGCTGTCAGTGTCTTTAACTGGGTGGCAGGCAGAATCCTAAGCTGGTCCCCAGTGGCTCACGCCCTTGAGCGTGGGTAGAACCTGCGATGTGATGAGCGTCACATCCTGATCATATGATACTCTGGCAAAGGCAAAGGGATTTTCCTGATGGAATGAAGGTCTCTAATCAGTTGACCTGTAGTTAATTAAAAGGGAGATTATCCTGGCTGGGCCGGGCCAGATCGAAGGAGCCATTTAGAAGAGAAGACTGGGTTCCCCCGGAGGCTGCAGAGGCTCTCCTGTGGTCCATGGGGAAGGAAGATGCCATGCGTTATGCAGCTGCCAGGAAAGGAACTCAGCCAACAACCTGTGAACTTGGAAGAGGCCCCAGCCTCGGATGCAACACAGCCCCAGCTGACACCTGGATCACCACCAGGGGACCCTAGCAGAACACCCAGCCACACGTGCCCGGGCTCCTGACCCACAGAAGCTTTCAGGTAGTGGTGTTTTAAGCTGCCATTTGTGGTAACCTGCTGCAGTGCAGGCGTCCCTTGGTCCACTGAGGCAGAGTTCCCAAGTTCCCTCTCCCGCCTTTCTCCGTTTCTGTTCTCTCCAGGGCCACCTCCCCCTCCAGTCCCAGCTCAAGTTTCGTGAAACCCTCCCTGGGAGCCCAGCCCAGGGAGCAGGTTTCCCTCTGAGCCCACGGCCGGTCTGAACCTAAAGCATGGTGGTCACTGGCACTGTTCCCGTCTGTTTGGTTCTCCCTCCTCCATGGGGCGCATCCTGCCCACTTGATGCAGACGTGGTCAGGGCACTTGCTTTGGCTGATGAAGTGTGAGCAGAGCACCGTGGCCAGCGTGCATGTCCCCTCATCCCCTTTCTGTCCACCCTGGGGACCGGCTCTGCCCCTGATGCTGGCTGCCCCGCCAGCCGGGCCCGAGAGTAAGGAGGACGGTGATACACAGATGAGCGCCGCCAGCTCTGGTGGACGGCTGGTGGATGAGTTCCCGTGGCTGCAAGCAATGACATCCCTGACCCCACACTTCCGGAGACATCTGAGATCGAGGTGTGGGCTGCACTGGTTCTTTCTGGGGGCTTGAGGGAGAATCTGCCCCACACCCCTCTCCCCGCTGCTAGGGGCTCTGGCAATCCTTGACTTGTAGACACATCCTTCCCCTCCCTGCCTCCGTCTTCACATGGCTTTTTCTCCCTGCCAGGTGTCCCTGTGTCTCCTCTTATACGGACACCAGTTGTTGGATTTAGGGCCCACCCTAATCCAGTACGGCTTCATCTCAACTAATTACGTCGGCACAGACCCTATTTCCAAATAAGATCACATTCTGAGGTTCTGGGTGGACCTGAATTTGGGGGGGATGATGTTCAACCAAGTCCCACTAGTGTCTGTGAGAAATGAACCTTAGTTGCTTATAGATGCTGAGCTGCGGGGTGTTTGTCACTGCAGCACCACCGTGCGAAGCCTCGCTGATTTACGCTGTAATGTAGTTATTTGTCTACATACTCGTCTACCCGAGACGCTGACCTCCTGCCGACAAGAGACTGTGTGTCTTTCGTTACTGTATCGTAGAGGATGGTTGGGGAAAAAATTAATTTTACCAGCTGGTATCAGAACTCATTTTAGAGACCAACTGGGCTTGTTTAGGAAAATACCGTAATTAGTACTAGGGGACGGTGAGCGAGGCCCTGAGGACGTGAGATGAAAGGGCCCACAGGGAGACAGCTAAACTCCTCTGCATGAGAAAATAGCTGCATTCGGGAGGAGAGGGAAAGGAGCCGTGAGAGGTGGGGACCCGTGGAGATCAAGAGACAGAGAGACGGCGGGAGATGGCGGAGCAGGTGGGGGTCAGGGACCACCGACGTCCCGTTCGCGGGCCTTGAGCCATGAGGCAGGATTGGCCAGACCCTTGCGGAGCTGGACCAGCTAAGCTAAAGCAGAGAAGTGGCCTGCACGGCCCAGCCCACCAGCCAGCTGGAACCCAGCAGCCAGGCGCCCCGGCCAGCACTTGGTAGGCGTGCAGCACGACCGCGTCTGACAAAGATGAATATTAACGTGGTTGTTGGAAGACGCCCGCGATTCACGAGAGACCCAAGGAGAACCAAGCTACTAATTAAAACAATGAAAGCCTAACGTGCCCAGGTCCCCATAGAGCCGAGGCCCAGCTCATCTGGTACTGACGTCAGCCAGACGTGGGCGCAGGGCCGAACTGGAGGAAGGGCAGGCGGGGTTCCATCATGTTCTTTAGCTTTGTCTGGCTGCCTTAGGCCTGTATTACTTCTGTACTGTTATTTAAAAAAAAAAAAAAAAAGTAAAAAATTTTAAGACCACCAACATAATGCTAGCTCTTCTGTGCTCTGTCTAGGCCCCAAGGGGTGATCAAGTGCTGCTGAGCTAACTGCTCTTTGCCGTACCGTGTTGACCCCCATCCCCACAGCTGCCCCACTGCCAGCTGTCCCGGGAGCCCCGACTCCTCACTTGGCCTTCAGGCCTCATCCATGGCTCCGCTGACCACTGTGAAGGAGCCGTGTGCCCTTCTCAGCACTGACCCCATTGTGCACTGACCAGCTTTAACGCCAGAGTAGGGTCTCCCCCTGTGACTGCTGATGCTGAAGCCAGTTGTTTTCTGGGAGGGGGGGGGGAGGTCGCAGGCACTGTGGGGTGTAGAGCAGCCTCCGTGGCCCCCATCCACTCGATGCCAGGGGCACCCTCAGTCGTGACAACCACAGATGTCCCCAGACATGGCCCAGTGTCCCAGGGGAGCAGAATCCCCCTCGGGTGAGGCCCACGGCCATAGACTAATTGCATCCCTGCCAGCGGTGCTGGAAGTAGCCGCGCCTGGGTCAGCTTGCTCCCTGCAGTGTCCTCAGGACGAGCCCTGCACCTGCACCCAGGGTATGCTTGACAACTGGTGTCTGAACAAATGAAGGGAAAGGCAACCCTCGCAGCAGGCAGATTTCCTCCAGAACTTCCCTGTGTAGGTCAGCGCTGCCCTTTGGGCGGGGGCCACAGCAGGAGGAGGGGAGAGCCCAGGGGTCAGGCGGCCTGTCCCGGGACGTCCTTCACCAGCTCCCCATGTCAGCCCACCCCATCTTTCTCCCTCCACCATCTCCTGGCATTCCCAACCTGATTTTGGCAAACGGAACTTGGTTTTCCTCTTCACGCAAAACCTTCCTGCCTGAGACCCGAGACAGTCCAGCCATGCACCTCAGTAACCAGCCGTGTGCATTTGGCACATGGTTATTCTCGGGGCTCAGGACTTGGTGCCATCCACGGGGGCTGTGCTGGCAGGGGACTAGCACCTCAGATGAAATGCTAACGGGGCAGCAGCTGGAGTGCCTGGCCCGGGAATCCCAACACAACATAGATCCCGTCTGTAGAGCGCTCCAGCTACCCCTGGCCTTGGAGAGAAAAGTGTGTCACCAGACAAGGATGCGGCCCCTCTAGAATCTGGAAAAGGCAGGAACCAGTCTCCCCTGTAGCCTCAAGAAAGAAATGCAGCCCTGCCCACACCTGGATTTTAGCCCGTGAGACCCATGTTAGACTCCTGATTTCCAGGACTGTGAGAGAATCAATGTGTGTAGTTTTAAGCCTTTGAAAAAAATTGCAGTTGTGGACAATGTAATAAGAAGAAAATTATCCATGCTTTCTAATCCCCATTTTATGTATTTCCAACCCACCTTTATAAATACCAAAAATATTAAGCATGGTGATATTACTAAGAACACGGTTCAAAAACACATACCAAAACCACACCCATTAGGATGGCAAATACTAAACAACAACAAAAACACAGGAAATAACGAATTGGTGAGGATGTGGGGAAATTGGAACCCTCTTGCGTGGCTGGTGGGAATGAAAAAAGTACAGCTGCTGTGGAAAGTCTGTAGGGTCCTCAAAAATTTAAACACAGAATCACGATATGCTCCAGCAATCCCACTCCTCGGTACATACCCAAAAGAAGGGAAATTAGGGACTCAGAGATATTTGCATACGCGTGTTCATAGCAGCATGATTCACAACAGCCAAAAGGTAGAAACAACGCAAGTGTCCATGGACGGATGATGGATAAACACAATGTGGTCCATCTACACACTGGAATGTTATTCCGCCTTAAAAGAGAAGGAGGGACTTCCCTGGTGGCGCAGTGGTTAAGAATCCACCTGCCAATGCAGGGGACATGGGTTCGATCCCTGGTCCAGGAAGATCCCACATGCCGCGGAGCAACTAAGCCCGCGCCACAACTACTGAGCCTGCGCTATAGAGCCCGAGAACCACAAGTACTGAAGCCCGCTCGCCTAGAGCCCGTGCTCCACAACGAGAAGCCACTGCAATGAGAAGCCCACGCACCACAACGAAGAGTAGCCCCCGCTCACCGCAACTAGAGAAAGCCCGCAGGCAGCAACAAAGACCCAACGCGGCCAAAAATAAAAATAAATTTAAATAAAAAGAGAAGGAGATTCTGACACCTGCTACAACGTGAATGAACCTTGAGAACGTGATGCTCAGAGAGGCGCGCAGACACGGAAGGACAAATACTGTCCGATTCCACTCACATGAGGTCCCTGGAGGAGTCACATCCACGGAGACAGGAAGTAGATGGTGGGGGCTGGGGGAGGGGTGGGGAGTCAGTGTTTCATGGGGACAGAGCTTCAGTCTGGGAAGATGGAAGACTCCAGGAGATGGATGGTGGGGACAGTCGCACGACAATGTGAATGTGCTTAGTGCCACCGAGCTGTGCACTTAAAAATGATACATTTTGTATTTTACCACGTAAAATTTTTTTTCCTCTAAATTCATCCCTACGAGCAAGCATTTCCCGTACCATGTGGGATGCTTCCTGGTGTGTTCACTGTTCGCATCAGAGGGCGACAGACACCCCGCCAGGAACATGACCCCGTCGTGGCCCCGCTTCAGTTCTCCCGTCGCTCTGTCCTCCACTCCACGGAGATCCCCGGCGTCCCCAGACCAGGAAGGGGCGGTGCGCTGCCGTGTCTCTTCAACAAAGAGTCAAGGATTAGGCCCCGTTTGAGTTTCCATCCTGTTTGCCTTTGATTTTTTTAAAAAAGCCTTTCATTTTAACTATTAGGCATTTCAGGGCAGGCTGCACAGTGTCATCTGCATTTCAAAAAAGCGCTGCTGTGAGGATTTGTTTTCTTCCTTTTTTCTGTTTCCTTGTTCTTCTCCCAGACGTCAGTAATCTACAACCGTCTTTTGTTTTCTTCAAGGTCCTCTATCATATTATCTCACATTGTTCCAGGCAGTAACTTTCTTCTTTGTCTGCAACTCCTCCACACGGACACAGCGCTGACCGCCCCCGTCCAGTGCCCCCAGGGTCCAAACCAGCACTCAATGTGGCACCCAGAACCCAAATTTCTCAGGGTCACCCCAACCCCGTTTCGGTTCCACCCAAGAGACACTGAGCGGAAATAAGGATTCTGCTTTTCTAAGTCCCCGAGAAGCTCGACAGCCACTCCGGGCCGCCAGCTGCAGCAGGAACCCAGAACTGAAGCGCCGGGCTGGCTCCTGGCTCCTGGCTCCAGGCTGGGCCCCGGCGGGAATCGGGCTGCACACCAGAGGCACGGTGACCGTCGCCTGCCTCTCACTGGGTGGGTGCCCCTCAGTTCCACCCTGTGGATTCGAAGGATTGTTTATTTCTGTGTCTAATTGTCACACGGGGGCAGTTTTCAAAAACTGTGGTAAAACACGCATAATCTAAAATTACCGTCTAAGCGCACAGCTCAGTGGCACTAAGCACATTCACGCTGTTGTGCAGCCATCCCCACCCTCCATCCCCAGAACCTTCCATCTTCCCAAACTGAAAGCCCGTCCCCATGAAACCCTGACTGCCGTCCCCCACCCCCGCCGGCGACACTGGGGCCGTTCTGAAGCTTGGGTTCAACTTCCCGTGTCCATACACGTCTGTCATTGGACAGACTAGGCCGTCATGGATCTGGCTAAGAGATAAAAACTGCAAGCATTTAGTGTTTCAGTTGAGTCATATTTTATATTCGCCACGGTTCATGGGTTAGCTTACGACACGAGCAGTGGTATATTTAGGCTTTTAATTCTTTTGATGAGGAGCAGACGACTTCACTGTACAATCTTACTAAAACTAAGTGGGACGATGCCGGGAGGCGTCGGTCTCCCTACCATCCAGAATTTCATTCTCTGAACGTGAAACTGATCAATAAAAAATTTAAAACCCCACGACTGCACGTCAGAGTGACAAGAGCTGGAGACCGGTCGAGTTGCCAGCTGATGACGAGCACATCTGGAAGATGGACGCGTTCGCGCCCCCGAGTGCACCCCTCTCCCAGGCCGCCCAGGTCTGTGTGTCTCCCACCGTTTGGGACATCAATCGCCGACGCCCTCGGCCTGGCCGCTGAGCCGCCCCACGTCACCCATCAGCGCTCACCAGGACGCACTGCCTCGGTGGTACAATATAGCTGTGAACGTTTCCGTAAACACTCCCTTTTGTTCTTTCTATTCTTTTTTTTTTTTTTTTTATGAAAATCCTAGGCTCTGATACCTGCTTTCAACAGCGCCATACATCAGAATATAAGGGAGTGAGGGAAACAGAGGAAAGATAATAAAAATAAACTTTTTTTTGGATACAGAGTGCGTTTGCTGTATTCTCAATCATGCTGCCGCCCGCTCAGTAATTTGCCTCGTCCTCGGGGGTGCGCGAGGTGGCAGAAGTAGCTCTCAGGATGGAGAGACGGCCTGGCGAGGGCGGGCCTGTGGTGGGGGCCCGTGTCCTTCTGTCACTTGACCTCAGGAGCCGTGATTCACATCTGCACATGTAACCGAATGGCAGGGAAACACAGACAGATGCACACGTGGAACTGGCAAGATCCGAACGGGCTCCTGGGTTGTGCCGGCGGCAGCAGTGGCCTGGCTTTGATGCTCTGCTGTCTGGTTACCCTGGTGTCTGGGATCTAGTTACTATCTGGGTGCTGTAGTATCTAGTTAATCTAGTCACTATCTGCTTACTCTGGTATCTAGCTACTCTCTGGGTGCTCTGGTATCTAGGCGCTGTAGCATCTCGGTGCCATGGTTACAAGATGTCACCGCTGGGCAGGCTGGAGCAAGGGTGTCCTAGTACGTACAGAACTGCCTGTACATTTCTTTGCACCTTTCTGTGACTCTATTAATTACTTCAAGTAAAAAGTTTGAAACTGCATTTAAAAAAATGAAAGCAGTGCTCCAGAAATCAGTTCTCTCCCCAGGCCGGCGGGGCTGCAGGTGGACAGAGGCGAGTGGACACCTGTGTGACCACACGCCATGGAGAAGGCCTTTGAGCCCGCACGGCGGGGCGGGGAGCGGCAGGCCTGGGGATATGGGCAGGTCCTTCCTCTTGGGGGCTGCACTGTCCTGATCCTGCATCCCCCTCACACTCAAGTCAGGACCAGTTCTCATCTGTCCAGGAGACTTGGGGGCCTCTGAGCAGCCCTGGCTACCCCCCACCCCAGGTTCCTCCCGACCTCAGCGTTCGCAGGATGTCCGCCTGTGCCCAGACCCGCGAGCGGGCAGCTCAGAGGGCCCGGACTGTGGGGTGTCCCTGATGGGGCCCAGCTCCGTGGGGACAGAGCCCAGTAATGCATCTAACACCCCGCAGCACGTTGTGTTTCTGCAAACCCGTGTCAAGGTTGGCGTCCCCTACTTGGAGACAGTGCGCATATCCTTGTTAGGATAAAGGAGGGCGTTAATATTCTACTAGCAACCGGAGGTTCTGGAAGCAACAGAAAAGCGCCGTCCTGAAAACGCAGCCATGGTGGAACCCACGGGACTCCAGGTGAGAGGGAGGCCACCGCTGTGCCCCTACAGGAGGGCAGTGGCTTAAAATGAAGTGCCCCACCGCCGCAGTGACCCCGACACCCCCATGCTGGCCCTGGGTGCCTGGAAATTGCAAAGACTCCCTGAAAGCGCCTGTCCCATCGGGGCACCGTCCCTGGAATCGGGGAGGCTGTCGCGGCGGGACGGTGCCCCCCTCAGAGCTCTCCAAAAACAGTGCCTGTCCCCAGCATGGAGGTGGCGAGTTGAAAGGAAGCTTTGAAGTGCTGCTCCCGTCTCCTGAAGCCAACGGTCCCAACACAAAGGTGCCGGCAAGGACAGGACTGGAATCCCAATGACCTTGACGAGATAAAGACACTCTTCAGCAGCGGCGAGTCCAGTGTACAAAGAGAAAGCGGGTGTGGGGCTTGAATCGGACCTCCAAGGCCACGTGTGAAGACCTGAGCCTCAGGACCTCAGACCGAGACCTTGTTTGGATATAAGGTCGTTGCAGGTGCAATCAGGGGGCCCTGATCCAACACAATGGTGTCCTTACGAAAAGGGAATATGGGGACACAGATGCACACAGGGGAGCGCTCTGTCAGCCTAGGGCAGGGTCTCCCCCCCGCCACTGCTGCATCTGCTGCCCATCCTCTGTGGGGACCGTCCTGGCCACTGCAGGGTGTGGAGCAGCCTCCCTGACCTCCACCCACTCGATGCCAGGAGCCCCCCAGTTGTGACAGCCACAGATGTCCCCAGACGTCGCCCAGTGTCCCCCTGGGGGCAGGACTGCCCCAGTGAGACCCATGACTATGGGTAAATCTCTATTAAAGGTGTCTCAGCTGATGTGCTGCCTTTTTCAGTTTAAAAGAACATACAGTTTCCTTTAAAATGGTCCTAGAGAGACTCCACCAGCGATTAAAAGAAGTATTTCCTTCTGAAATCCAAGGAAGGGCACATACTTTTTTTTTTAATATGAATGACCAAACACTTGAGTATTTTTTTTTAAGGACACAAAAATGTTACTTTTTGTTTTCAGATTCTGAGATCTGAGGTTTTCCTTTAATTTTTTTTTTTCAGAGTATGATTCCCTTTAAAGTTCAAAAGCAGGACAAAGTAGACATTTCATTTAGGATTGCAGATACAAGTGGTATCCTTGCATTTTTAAAGGTCATAAAATATGAGTAAGACATACATAACGCCAAAATGAAATAATGTTAGAAAACAGAAGAGCCCGGTTATCGATGATGTGAAATATGCCAGAGGTGCTGGGTGTGTGTCCTGAGGTCTCCCCCCAGGACCTGAGTCCAGGGGACATGTGACCCGAGTTCACAGGAGACCCCACGGAGGCGGGCCTGGACCAAGGACTCCTCCCCGAAGCCAGCTCCCCAAAGCCACCTCCCCGGGCTAATAACCACGAGAAAAACACCAGACGAACCCCAGTTGTGGGGCTCGTTCTACAAACCCCCCTGACCCGTCCCCCTCACAACTGCCCAGGGCACCAAACGAGGCACGACTGAGAAACCGTGACAGCCCAGAGGGCCCCAGGAGACGGGAGGCCTGGACATCACGGGGGACCCTGAGGATGTCAGGGGAACCCGAGGAGATCTGAACAAAGCATGGGTGTCAGTTCATCACATCTCGAGTTCGTTGTTTGTGACAAATGTACCGCACAAGGGGAACCAGGTGTGGGGCTCCCAGCTCCTGTCATTATTTTATCGTAAATCTAAAACCCCTCTGAAATCTACAACTTATTCCGAAGCGACAAGGAAAGTGAGTTTGGTTTTGAGAAATGGGCGCAGAGGTGCGGGGACAGTGGGCCCAAGGGGGGACTGGGTGGCCCTGGCTGAAGGACAGCGTCCAGGCGCCCTGTGTGCGAGGGCAGAGCACCGGGGAGGGGCTGGGGTCCGCTCTCTGTTCCAGGAACCGGTCAAGCCAGCGCCTGGCCCTTCCGAGGGTGGTGGCCTTTATGATGCCTCGTGACTGCGGCCGGGGGAGCCATCGCTCCCAGGGAGGGTTTAGCGCCCCGCAGGGCAGGGACAAGGCCCGACTGTGGGGGGCGGGGGGAGGAGCCAGCAGCAGGCGTGGGGACGGCCAGGTCCCAGCCCCCATGCAGCCCAGCCCCGTGGCCACCTGGGGAAGCCACACACCGAGCTGATGACAGTGCCCACCCCGGGCTCTCCCCTGACCTGGTGAGGGAGGGATGTGGACAACGGGCGTGTCTTCTGCAATAATAGTAAAAATCAATGCCTGTGTTCGGTTAAAGGGCAGCCGTAACAAAGCACCACGAACAGGGAGGCTTAAACAACACCTGAGATCAGGGGTCCCAGGCTGGCTCCTGCCGAGGGACCACCTGCACCCCACCCCCACCCCCGCTCTCTCCCGGCTTCCGGGGGACACGGCGCCTCCCTGTGCGTCTGTGTCCAAACATCCTCCCTCATAAGGACACCGGTCCTGCTGCATTAGGACCACCTGCTTCCGTGTGACCTCCCCTTAACTAGCTGCTCCTGCAAAGACCCCGTTCCCACTCAGGTCCCACTCTGAGGTGCCGGGTCAGGACTTCAACTTCTGAGCTTTTCTGGGGGGCACAGTTCAATCGATAACAAAACCTGAACTCTAAGGACGCGAGTCCACATGCGACCGAAGCCAGCGCCAGCGCCCAGACCGTTCTCTCCCCTCCTTCCTGGGCATGCGGCACGAGGCCCCGTCGTCCTGGCAGCCCCACCTGGCCATGTGACCTCTCACGTCGGGACGAGGCACTAGGGCATCTCGCTTGGGATCTCAAGGGCCGGCCGGGCACCTGCGCGCTCCTTCCCGCCGCCTGGACCTGGCCCGGCTCCCACCCTCACCTCCCGCGCTGGGACACCTGCTCCACACCTGCTCCCCCGCAGCTGCCCCGTGAGCTCCGCCGTGGGATGTGAGGGCGCCGCTGGGGCAGCTTTGCTCTCCCATGGGGGCCCCACCCCCGGCTGTGCGCACGACAGTGACGCCGAGGCCCCGGGGCCACCTTGACCCCCAGAGCCCAGCCAGGGGTCCCGCCCCTTGGTTGTCAGTTTCTGTGGCAATGACCCCGTTTCCAAATGGCAGAGAGGCTGGGGCAGCTCAAAGATCGACCTGGAACCACACGCCAGGACCAGGAGAGAGGCTTGCGTGGGCCCAGCGGCTCCCAAACCTCTGGCCCTGCACTGCAGGGACGGACACCGCTGCAGTGCCCGCTCCCCGGTCCTCCAACTCGGGCACCAGGATGCAGCCCCTCTCTCGGCAGGATTCTGAGAGCCAGCCTGCAGGGGCCCAGGTGGCTCCCTGCCCCATCTAGTCTCCCAGGGCCCACACTCTGAGGCCCGGGCCTCGGTCTGGGTCCCTGGGGGAGGCCTAGGGGTGGAGGGGCTCTCTGTGTCTGCCCCCTGGCCACGCCCAGCATTCCCCAGACCCTCGGCCTGCCCAGCTCACAGAAGCTTTGTATACAGTTTGTCTCAAGGCCACGGAGATGGCTGCTGAGAGCCCAGACAGAAAGAACATTCACAATGTCCAGAGCAGGTGTTAGAACACAGCTCCCAGGCGTGTCCCTACCCTGGTCCCAGGACCTGTGGACATGTCGTCTCACATGGTGAGGGTCCTTATAAGAGGGAGGCGGGAGCGTCTGAGGCCGAGGGAGACGGGAGATGCTGCGCTGCTGGCTGTGAGGATGCAGGAGGGGCCGCGAGCCAGGGATGCGGCGCCTCTAGAAGCTGGAGAAGGCGGGAACCGATGCCCCCCTGGAGCCTCTGGAAGGACCAGCCCTGCCCACGCCTGGATTCAGCCCCGTGAGACCCGAGTCGGACTCCTGACGTCAGCACTGTCAGAGAACCAAGCTGTGTGGTTTTCAGTCACCAAGATTGTGGTGACTTGTTCCAGCCGCCGTCGGAAACGCGGAGGCCCTACAGTGAGAAGCCCCAGATAATCAGCCTCAGGGTCACGCAGAGCTCCCTCTGGCTCCAAGGACCTAATGCTTCAATGACAGCCTGTCCTAAACAATAAAACCACAGTCTGCTTATCGAAACGCTTTACATGTTCCTGCCCGAGTAGGGGCACCAGGAGGTGCTGCAAAAGTGCCGAGCAGCCATTTGAGGAGGACACACCACGAGTGCAGGACCCCGGGTGGGGGACTGAGAACCACCAGCCGGCCGGTTCCCACGCGGCCGCCGCACACCAACCGGTGTAGCTCTAAGCCCAACAGGAAACTAACAATGCTTATTGTTCAACCGTTCCCAAGTTGTTCTCTTAACCATCCTCTCAACAGCTCCCAGAGTCCTTGGAAGTAAACCATGAACTGAAACCCTGACCTACTTCCCAGGACCGGGAGCCAGGCTGCAGTGCAGAGGACGGAGACACAGGCAGTGCTGTCGCCCAGGAAGGGTGTTTGCAGAGCTTTGCTGGGAAAGCCTTCATCACCCTATTGCAGAGAATCAGCAGGTCCCCAAGAAAAAGGGGCGTTCCGTACAGATGAGCAGGAGGCCGATAAGAAAAGAATTACAAATGGCTAATAAACTCGTGAGAAAGGTATTGTTACCCTGCGTGGGAAATTAAAAATAGGGACTAACTCCAAATAGTCAATTTTAAAAAATAATACCAAGAATTGGTGCCGACGCAAGTGGTTAAAATGGCACATTTTATGTTAAATATATTTGACACGCTTTTTTAAAAAATTGATAATGTAATATTCCAGAAACCATTGAATTGTACACTCTAAATACGTGAATTGTATGATATGTGAATTATGTCTCAATAAAGCTGTTTTGTTTTGTTTTAAAAGCAGTATTATGCTATGGTCTCAACCTTTTAATTTATATATTTTATTTTAAAAATATATACATATACACTTTATATTTTACACATATGTTTGTATATGTGTAATTAGTTTAGTGGATATTTTCTGCTCTCTTTTCTGAGTTCTCTCCAAAATCTCTACCACTTAAAAACTTTGTAATTTAAAAAGTGCTTTTATGAAACCTACAATAACAAATGCTGGAGAGGGTGTGGAGAAAAGGGAACCCTCCTACACTGTTGGTGGGAATTAAGTTGGAGAAAACTCTAATTCAAAAAGATATATGTGGTTTCCCTGGTGGCGCAGCGGTTAAGAATCCACCTGTCAATGCAGGGGACATGGGTTCGAGCCCTGATCCGGGAAGATCCCACATGCCACAGAGCAACTAAGCCCGTGTGCCACAACTACTGAGCCTGCGCTCTAGAGCCTGCGAACCACAACTACTGAGCCCGCATGCTACAACTACTGAAGCCCGTGCACCTAGAGCCCGTGCTCTGCAACAAGAGAAGCCACTGCAATGAGAAGCCCGCGCACCGCAACAAAGAGCAGCCCCCGCTCGCCACAACTAGAGGAAGCCCATGCACAGCAACGAAGACCCAACGCAGCCATAAATAAATTAATTAATTAAATTAATTTTAAAAAAAGATATATGCACCCCTATGTTCATAGCAGCACTATTTACAGTAGGCAAGACAGGGAAACAACCCAAATGTCCATCGACAGATGAATAAATAAAGAAGATGTGGTACATATACACAATGGAATACTACTCAGCCATAAAAAAGAACAAAATAACGCCATTTGCAGCAACATGGATGGACCTAGAGATTATCACTAAGTGAAGTAAGTCAGACAGAGAAAGACAAATACCATATGATATCACTTATATGTGGAATCTAAAATATGATACAAATGAACGTATTTACAACAGAGAAATAGACTCACAGACATGGAGAACAAATTTGTTGTTGCCAAGGGGGAGGGGTGTGGGGGAGGGATGGATTGGGAGTTTGGGGTTAGCAGATGCAAACTATTATAGATAGGATGGATAAACAACAAGGTCCTACTGTATAGCACAGGGAACTATATTCAATATCCTGTGATAGAATATAAAAAAGAATATAAAGAATATAAAAAAGAATGTATGTGTATAAATGAATTACTTTGCTGTACAGCAGAAATTAACACAACATTGTAAATCAACTATACTTCAATAAAAAATAAATTTTAAAAAAATTGCTTTTATGGACCCTTGGTACGTATGATGTGTTGATCTTCCTCCCAAAAAGCCATCACCCCAGTCTGACCATGAAAAACATACCAGCAAACCCCAAGAGAGGGGCGTCCACATAACTCCTGACCCGTTCCCCTCACGACTGCCCAGGGCTCCAAACAAGGCACATCTGAGAAACCGTCACAGCCCAGAGGGCCCCAGGAGACGGGAGGCCTGGGCGTCTCGGGGGGCCCTGCAGGGTCCTGGGGCAGAGAGCATGTGGGCTTCAACGAATCCTGACACAGCAGTCAGTGTGGGATTGTTAGTTGTGAGCGACGTACCAGGACACGGTAAGATGCTGTCTATCATTGGGGGGCACTGGGGGCAGGGCACATGGCAACTGTGCGCCGTCTTTGCAACTTTTCTGTGACTCTAAGACTGTCCGAAAAAATAAAGTCTATTAATAATAGTGAGAACAATAATAAAAGGTCCAGAAAATTCTGTACAAGCATGGCGTTCCTTGCCCTGTGAAGCAGTCAGCCCGGTTTGTCCTGGGGGCGGCCAAGGGGTCATTCTCTCATGGGCAGTGGGCGCCCAGCTAAAGCCTGCGCTACACACTGCACATCCGGTCCCCTAGAGCCACTAATCCTTCCGCCCTGGACCAGGGCCCGCCCTGACCTGGGGCTGGGAGTCGGGGGTCCCTCTGTACCCGTAGGCATCCACACACCCCCACTCCCACCTCGCCCCAGCCCCAGGCAGCACATGGAGGCGCCCGTCTCCCGGCCCTGACGCAGTTTTGAAACTACTTACATTTTCACCTCCAGGCAGATGATGGGTTTCACTCGTGTTTGGAAGCAGGTTTCTGTGATGCAATTTGCGTACCTGGTGCGCTCCTGGGAGCTGGAAGCCTGGTCCTTCCCGCCCAGGCCTGTGCAAGAGCTCTGCTGTACGTCCCGAGATTCCCACGCCCGCAGCAGCTCCAGGGTCCGGCCTCCCGGGCTCAGGGTCTCCTGGTGCGGCGAGCCCTCCCGCCCGCGCACCGCGGCCTCACCTGCGCCTTTTCGCGGGGCGCTGCAGGAGCGCAGATGACCCCCTGCAGCCGGCAGTGCTGCACACAGATGTGTGTGTGTGCCAGAGGGGCCCTGTCCGGAGAGGCTGCAGGTGCAGCGAGTAGGAACCCAGGCTGTCGGCCGAAAGGGGGTTTCAGAGACACGACCGGTAACTTTAGTGAAAGCGTGAGCCGTAGCATCTGGGGCCTGCTTACCGAGAATCTGCAGCCATCCAGCGTGCAACCCCACTGATGGGAAACGTCCAGAACAGGCAGATCCACAGGGACAGGGAGCGGGTTCCTGGTTGTCAGGGGCTGGGGAGGGGGTGGGGGTCACTGCTGATGGGGACACGGTGGGGGGGGCCTTCCTTTGGGGTGATGGAATGTTCTGGAATTAGATAGAGGTGATAGTTGTACAACAACAAATGCCACTGAACTGTTCACTTGAAAATGGTTACTTTCACTTTATGCAAGTTTCACTTCAATGGAAAAAAAAGAACTTCAGGGACCACTTCACGGGGGGAATTTGTCCCGTAAGCCGGGGCATCTGACGGGCCCTGCTCTGCTGGTCGGAAGATGTTCTCCATAGGCGGGGCCATGACACCCCACCCCGGGCTTCACAGAGACAGGGAACCCCTCCCCAGCCCCCCAGTGGGAACAGCCACCACCTCTCAGCCCAGAAAGCCATTCTGTGTGCAAGCGGGGCCCAGACATCCAGCTTCTCCCCTCCTCCCCCTACCTGCAGCCCCAGTTCCAGGAAATACAGACCCTGGGTGGGGGTGGGGATATATTAGGAGACTGGGATTGACATACACACTCTGCTATGCATAAAATAGATAACCTGCTGTAGAGCACAGGGAACTGTACAGAGTACTCTGTAATGACCTATATGGGGAAAGAATCTTAAAAAGAGTGGATATATGTATATATGTATAACTGATTATTTTTGCTGTACACCTGAAACTAACACAACACTGTAAATCAACTATACTCCAATAAAAGTTAATTTAAAAAAAAAAGGAATACAGACCACACTGAGGAAGCGGGCGCAGCCTGGCCCTGAGGGGGCACGGGGTGGCCAGCTACCTAATGCACACCTCGGACCCCCGGTCCCCAGAGGTGCACCAGAGCAAGGACCAGCCGGCGAGGCAATCAGCCCTCGGGTGTGAATCACGGCTAGTCGCTGGGGTGCGGCCCCTCCACGCACAGCCCCACGTCCCTGCTGTTTTGCACTGATTATGCATTCACCGGAGGAGAGGAAACGCCAACGCCCGGCCTCGTGTTTTATTCATCGATCCCGGCTCTGTGTAACCATTACAGGTTTTTAGCAGGGAGGCCAGGCCAGCACGAGGAGCTGTGGTCCCCACGCTGCCAGGCTTCTCTGGAGGTCAGGGGAGGAACAGCTGGCACCTCCAGGCTGCAACGCCACCGCGGGTTCTGCCCCGACAACCGGAGGCTCTGGTTGGAAATGTGCAGTGCCTGGTAACTTCCGGAACAGGCTGATGGGGGACAGAGGGCTGCTTATTAAAAAAAAATAAGACTCACCGCTGCTTGTGAGTCTTTGCTCTCCAAGCGTCTCGGAAGTTGGGTCTGCCCTCATTTCTTTTCAGCGCCTTTCTGTAATTTTGCATTTTTTATAATTTTGCACCAGGCAGCTCAGAGGGTTGGCCTGAGCTGGGCTTGGGGGTTCCAGAGCCCCCCTCCCACCTGGTCACCCAGATCGGAGCCACGATCCTTGGTGGTCAGATAATCGCCCCCCGCCCTCCACCCAAGCCCACCCTGCTGCCAGCCCCTGTCACAGCTGGTCACTGCCTGCACCGTCCCTGTCACTGTGCGTGGAGGGAGACCCCGTGCCCCCGAGGGAAACACACCAATCAAGGGTCAGGACGCTGCTGGGCAGGGGTGTGGCCGGTACCCGCGGAGCTGGCCGGAGGGGCTGCGAGGACCCCTCCCCCGCTGCTCCCCTGAGAGCCCCCCAGGGCCCGGACGACGAGGGTCTGACTGTGACCGCCATCGGCCAAGAGCTGTCACCCCGCCTAGTTCAGAGGGTGGAAAGGAAGGTGTCCCTTATTGTCTCCCCCAAGGGACACACAGAACAGCGACAAAGACAGCCAGCCAGGAAGGGCCCTCGGTCCCCGCTTTCCACAGCGGCTGCAGGGATGGCAGACAGCAGGCGGGGACGGCAGAAAACTCGGGACGACAGTCCGCATTGTGCGCGCGGCTCCTCACCGCGCCACAGGCCGCGGCTTTCTGCAACCGTGTCCATCCGATTTCGGGAGAACCAGACCCCGGGGGAGGGTTCAGCGGCCCATTGTGCCCCCACCTCCCCTCCTCCCCACCCCCATGCCTGGGGTCCCGCTGAGCACTGGCCCGCACGGCATGTCCGGGGTTGGACGCCAAGGCCTGGGCCTTGTCCCCTTGTCGTACGACAAGCCGAGCAGCGGCGGGTCACCCCCTCCCCGGGGCAGGTCACTCAGTCCCTCCCGGCCCATCTCATCCCCTCTCAGCCCACCAGGGTCCCCCTCCAGGCGCCAGTCTGCCCTCCCTTCCACATCGGATCAGGGAGCTCTGCCTGCTTGCTGTGGGTCAATGTTCAGGGGCTGTTCAGGGAGGATTGAATGTAATCTGCAGGAAAATTTCCAGAAGGTTAAAGGAAGCAACATTCTGCTTGCAGCCAAAGGGAAACAAACTCAGAACACGGCACGGAATTTCCTGCCTGGAGCAGTGGGCAGGGGGGCTGGGGTGGGGGGGGGCCGGCGGCTCTCTGGCCTGCACGTGGGGCTTCCTGGGCAGGAGAACGGGGTGCGCAGCCAACCTGCCAGCCCCATTCATTCGTCCCCTCCACTTTGCAGATACAGGCCATCTCTGCCCACAGGGCCCAGGGCCATCCTGGGGCCATCGAGAAACAAGACAGAATGTCCTGCCACCCCCAAACCACACCGCTCAGCACCGCCACACCTCTCTCCCACCATCCAAGCCAGACGGGAGAGCTCGGCCCTGGCCAGAAGGAAGGAGACAAAGACCCAGAGGAAAAAATGGACCAGAGACAAGGCAGCAGGTGTCAGAAGACACACAACCACTAAAGATACCCGGGGTGGGGGGAGAAAAAAGGATCGCATCGCCCGTGATCGCACACAAGTTAGAGTAACCACCTACCTCTGGGGCTTTCTAAATCGACCAAGATGAAAAAGGAGGTCCACCCGGCCTTGCCCGGCCAGCAGGCATGCGGACCTGAGCCGCCCTCCTGGAGGGCAATTAGGTGACATCTGTCCAGAGCCCTCGGGGGGCAGGGGCTGCCCCCTGGGAAAAGTCCCAGCGAGCGTCAAGCCACGGCCCTGACCGGAAGGAGGACGGTATAGACACCAAAAATTCTGTCCCAGGAGAACAGTCCACGTGGGGAAAGGGCCACGATGGCGAAACATTGTTAAGCTTTAAACGGGTTACGAATCAGCAGGCAAAACACCTCCGATCGGGAAAAGAAAAGTGGATGAGCGTGTGCACACAGGTGCTCAGATACACACACACACACACGCACACACACACATGGACACGGTGGGGCCAGGGGCTCACACCCCACGGTGCCAGTGTGGGTCCTGGGAGGAGAACTTCGGGTGAGTTTGTGGCTTGGTCTGGAGTGCTTTTCTGTGCTTTTCACGCCTTCTCCGACGCTGGTGTCCCACTGTCACAAGCAGTAAGAAGACAAGAAGTGTCTGTAACGGGCAACGAGCCACAGGGAGAGCCGGGAGTTGGCCAGCCCGCAGGCGAAAGGGCAGGCATCCAGGAGCCAGCTTTGCACCCCGGCCCGGCACTGACGCTAACTCCCTGTCGGAGCAGGGGTTATCACTGCCCTTGCGTGACCCTCCTCTGGGAAACGGTGACAACTGGAAAATCACAGACTGTCGGGTCTGCGGAGACCACGTATAACGACGGCTTCCAGTCATCCATCCGGGCGCTGAAGGACATGACACACACACACACAGGCTGCCCAAAATATAGGCGTGTATTTTCCAAAAATTAAAAACTGCTTTTTTTGTTGTGTGTTTGTTTGTATGGTAAAAATACCTCCTTGTGTAAAAACTTTGTAAACATTCAGAAAAAGGAGAAAGGAGACACTCCCCCAGACTGGATGGATGTCACCATCCCAGGAACACCCCATCAGGGAGTCTGTGTGTTTTTACACAAACAGGATCATATTTTTTATGCTGCTTTATTTTTTTTTCTACTGTTTATTTGGAGCTAATGACAGAATCACATCAACATGCACAGACAGCACGGAGAGGCCCGTCTACCCATCACCCAGCTTCCCTCCACGCTCAAAACCAGGAATCTGATGCTAAGGTGCTACATAATGTCGGGCGTGTGTAGACTTCTTTGTATCAGTTGTATCACTGCACCTCCCGTGTAGATTCCTGTAACCATCACCCCAGACAAGATCCATGCCCCACCCCCCCCCCCACCCCCGCCCAGCACCACGATTGTTCTCTGTCTCTGTCATCCTGAGAATGTTCTATAGATGCAGCCATGCAGCTTGGAGCCTCTGGAGCTTAGCGCAGTACCCAGGAGAGGCCTGCACCGTGTCGCCCATCCCCATGGCCGAGGAACACGCCATGGCGTGCACGTCCCAGCCGGCACGGCCAGTCACTTCTTGAGGGCATCTGGGTTGGTTCCCATTGGGGGCTTTCGAAAATAAGCTGCCCTGCACATTTGTACACAGACTGTGTGCAGGACGTGAATGTTCATTTCTCTGGGATGAACGCCAGGGATAAACACGGCAACTGCTGGGGCGCCTCCTACGTGTTTTACATGCTGTTTGGTGAGCTTGACACCAGCATATCAAGGACAATATCCCTCACCGCTGGATACTCTCGTTTACAGTGGCTGCTCGGGATCTCCTCCACACAGAGGCGAGTCCCTGGGTTCCTTGGATATGAACGTGCAGGTCGCTGGCGGGGATGCAGCCCCAGACACACGGCGCCCACTGACTGCTGTGACTCTCGGACTACGCTTTTCTAGAAGTGGAACCACTGGGTCAAGGACTCGTGCTCGTGTTGACATGTGGGGCCACGTGCCCTCCAGCGCATTTAAACTTTTTCTCTGTTGCCTTTTTTTTGGTAAATTGAGATATAATTGACATATAACATTGTGCTAATTTCAGACGTACAACCTAATGATTCCATATTTGTGCATATTATGAAATGATCACCACGATGTCTAGTTCACCTCCTTCCACACTTAGCTACAAATTATTTTTTCTTGCTTTTTTTTTTTCTGGCCATGCTGTGCCGCATGCAGGATCTTAGTTCCCCCTACCAGGGGTTTAACTCTCGCCCCCTGCAGTGGAAGCTTGGAGTCTTAACCACTGGACTACCAGGGAAGTCCCAAATTATTTTTTTCTTGTGATGAGAACTTTAAATATCTCTATCAGCAACTTTCAAACACAGGATACAGTGTTAACTATAGTCAGCAAGCTGTAAGTTACCTATCTTGTAACTGGAAGTTTGTACTCTCTGACCCCCTTCACCCAATTCTCCACCACACCCCCTCGGACACCCACCCATTGGTTCTCTGCATCTATGAGCTTGGTTTTTTTTTTTTAATTTATTTAATTAATTTATTTATTTATGGCTGGCATGGGCTTTCTCTAGTTGTGGTGAGCTGGGGCTACTCTTTGTTGCGGTGCACAGGCTTCTCATTGCGATGGCTTTTCTTGTCACGGAGCACGGGCTCTAGGCATGTGGGCTTCAGTAGTTGTGGCACGCAGGCTCAGCAGCTGTGGCGCACGGGCTTAGTTGCTCCGCGGCATGTGGGATCTTCCTGGACCAGGGCTTGAACCTGTGTCCCCTGCATTGGCAGGCAGATTCTTAACCACTGTGCCACCAGGGAAGCCCTGAGCTTGGTTTTTGTTTCAGATTCCACATTGGAAGTGAGATCGAACAGTATTTGTCTTTCTCTGACTTATTTCACTGAGCATGTGTTAAACCTTTAAAAATAGATGATTCAGACTATATATAAAATAGATAACTAATAAGGATCTACTGTATAGCACACAGAACTCTAATCAATACTCTGTAATAACCTATATGGAAAAAGGATTTAAAAAAGAGTGGAGGGCTTCCCTGGTGGCGCAGTGGTTGAGAATCTGCCTGCCAATGCAGGGGACACGGGTTCGAGCCCTGGTCTGGGAAGATCCCACATGCCGCGGAGCAACTGGGCCCGTGAGCCACAACTACTGAGCCTGCGCGTCTGTAGCCTGCACTCCGCAATAAGAGAGGCCGTGATAGTGAGAGGCCCACGCACCGCGATGAAGAGTGGCCCCCGCTTGCCACAACTAGAGAAAGCCCTTGCACAGAAACGAAGACCTAACACAGCCAAAAATAAATAAATTAATTAATTTTAAAAAATTAATCAATAGTCAATCTAAGAAAGAACTAGAAAATTTAAAAAAAAGAGTGGATATATGTATGTGTAATAGATTCACTTTGTTGTACACCTGAAACTAACACAACATTGTAAATCAACTGTACTCCAATAAAAATGTTAAAAATAGATGACTCAGGACATTGGTAAAAAAAAAATGTTTTTACCAATATATATCATATATATAATATATGAAGGATACATACAGTGTAGCCAGTTTAAATCTCTATCAGTCATGCAGCCCCGTCCAAAACACACACACACACACGCGCACACACACACACACACAAAAAGGCATCTCCTTTTGGGTGACGTCTTTGGCTGTTGGGCTGAACATCACTCCCATCGAGAACTGCATTTTCACTGAGTTTGCCCATTTTTCTCCTGGGTTGTTGGTCTTTGTTGATTCACAGCAGAGGTTTGTATATTAAGGATATTAATTGTGTGTCCCAATGGTTACACGTACATAATTTGTTGTAAACTTTTCAGTGGTCAGATCTCTGAGTGTTTTTTATTGATAGTTTCTGGCATTTAGAGCAGATTTGGACAGGATTACCTCATCCCAAGACTAAAAAGAAACTTATCTGAAATTTCTTCTGGGACTTTATGGATCTACGAATGACCCAAGGATGTCTTTTTCTTTTTCTTTTTTTTTTAAAATAAATTTATTTTTTTATTTTTGACTGCGTTGAGTCTTCGCTGCTGCATGCGGGCTTTCTTTAGTTGCGGCGAGCAGGGGCTACTCTTTGTTGCAGTGTGCAGGCTTCTCATTGCGGTGGCTTCTCTTGTTGTGGAGCACGGGCTCTAGGCACGCAGGCTTCAGTAGTTGTGGCACATGGGCTCAGTAGCTGTGGCGCACAGGCTTAGCTGCTCCACGGCATGTGGGATCTTCCCAGACCAGGGCTTGAACCCATGTCCCCTGCATTGGCAGGCGGATTCTTAACCACTGCGCCACCAGGGAAGTCCAAGGATGTCTTTTTCAAGTGAACTTTCTACTGTGGAATAATTTGAGATTCTGAGAAAATTTGCAAAGGCAGTGCGTTGTGTTCCGACACCCAGATCCCCATGGGAACCTCTGATGGGGGGAGGGGGTGCATCCCTAACAAGGAAACCAGCCTTTCTTTGATTTCACCCATTTTTCCACTTCTTTCTGCTCCTGGACCCCATCTAGGATTTCACGTTTCAGTTCTCATGTCTCCCCAGGCTTCTCTAGCCAGAAGTTATTGTCATATAAGGATCTGCTTGATTTTCCCCCAGTGGCATTTACAAGAAATTTACACAAATTTAGAGTCCATTCTAATCTCTAAAGGTGGGTTTTCTCATCCCTGAGCGTTGTGGGTTGCCTTGTGTTCCCTGGAAAGATAGGTCCACGTCCCAACCCTCGAGACCTGTGAACGGGGCCTTATTTGGAAATCAGGTCTTTGCAGGCGTGATCAAGTTAAGATGAAGTCACACCGGATGAGGGGGGCCCTGATGGCTGGTGTCCTTGTAAGAAGAGGGACACTTAGACACAGATGCACAGGGAGTGGTCACGTGACCACAGAGGCAGAGATCAGGATGATGCAGCTTCAAACCAAGGAACGCCAAGAAACCACCAGACACTGGAAGAGGCGGGAAGGACCATCCCCTGGAGCCTCCAGAGGGGGCATGGCCCTGCCACACCTGGATCTTCACCTTCTGGCCTCCAGACCTGGAAGGAAATAAATCCTATTGGTTTGGGTTTTTTTTTTAATAAATTTATTTATTTATTTATTTATTTATTGGCTGCATTGGGTCTTTGTTACTGTGTGCAGGTTTTCTCTAGTTGCGGCGAGCGGGGGCTACTCTTTGTTGCAGTGCGCGGGCTTCTCATTGCGGTGGCTTCTCTTGTTGCAGAGCACGGGCTCTAGGTGTGCGGGCTCAGTAGTTGTGGTTCGCGGGCTCTAGAGCGCAGGCTCAGTAGTTGTGGTGCACAGGCTTAGTTGCTCCGCGGCATGTGGGATCTTCCCGGACCAGGGCTTGAACCCGTGACCCCTGCATTGGCAGGCGGATTCTCAACCACTGCGCCACCAGGGAAGCCCTACATCCTATTGCTTGAAGCCACCCAGTTTGTGGTCATTTGCCACGGCTGCCCCAGAAAACCGTATACCCAGTCACCCCGCAGAGCTCTGGGCGCACAGCGCAGGAGGACGACCAGGCCAGGGCCAGGGGACGCTGAGTGGCTGCAGCACGTGGGAGCACCTCCCAAAATGCCGCTTCGGAGCTCCCCCCGACGGGGAGCCCGCACGCAGGCCTCTCTCCAAACCGGCCCTCCTGCAGAGGGAGACACCACAGAGGCCGCTGCCCCACATCTGCATTTATTATGAAAACAGCAAGTAAAAGCTCAGTGACCAAATATAGCATCTCTGCCACAACGCAGAGCAGCCAGGCTGGCTGGGTGCTGGTGCACGGCTGGTGGAGCATGTCACAGGCAGCCGCTGTGCAAAACAGGATGGCGGTCCCCCAAAATTAAACATTGACTCACCATGTGAACCAGCAATCCCACTTCTGGGTCCCCTTTGGGTGTATGCCCCATAGAACTGCAAGCAGGGTCTCAAAAAGATATTTGCACACCCATGTTCACAACAGCGTGCTTTACAACAGCCAAGAGGCGGAAAGAACCCAAGTGTTCATCAATGGATGATGGATAAACAAATGTGGTCCATACACACAGTGGAATATTATTCAGCCTTAAAAAGGATGGAGATTCTGGGGACTTCCCTGGTGGTCCAGTGGGTAAGACTCCGTGCGTCCAATGCAGGGGGCCTGGGTTTGATCCCTGGTCAGGGAACTAGATCCCACATGCATGCTGCAACTAAGGAGCCCGCCTGCCACAACTAAAGGAGCTGGTGAGCCACAACTAAGGAGCACGGCTGCCTCGAGTAAGACCTGGCACAACTAAATAAATTAAAAAAAAAAAAAAAAAAGGGTATCTTGGAGGTAATTAAAAAAAAAAAAAAAGGATGGAGATTCTGACACCTGCTATGACGTGGATGGACCCTGAGAACACGATGCTCAGTGAGAGAAGCCAGACACAGAAGGACACACAGTGTGTGATTCCATTGATAGGAAACATCCAGAACAGGCAGATCCACAGAGACAGAGAGTGGGTTTGTGGTTGTCAGGGGCTGGGGAGGGGTTGGGGGATTGACTGCTCATGAGGACGGGCTTCCTTTTGGGGTGATGGAATGTTCTGGAATTAGAGGTGATGGTTGCACAACCTTGTGAATGTACAAAATCCCACTGAATTTTTTGCCTTAAAATGATTAATTTTATGTTGTGTGAAGTTCATCTCAATTAAAAGGTTACCTTCCTAATTTCTGTTCTTTGTATTGCAGAAGTCAGGCATGGTCACTGCTAACTAAAGCCGACGTAAAAGTCTGTAGCCCGCCAGGAAGCTCGCACCTGTGTTCAAAGTTCTCTCCGGGGACAGAGGTCTGTGCAGACAATGCCGTTTTTATGTAACAGTGAAAAAGTAATGTCAGCCACGGCTGTGGTCCCCAAGCTGAGGGCAGCTCACGTCCACCCCTGCTGGCTGCGAAGGACCTCAGAGCCCACAGAGCCAGAAGTGGCTGCTGATGACGGTCCCAGGCCCACCCATCCTTCTTGGGGGCCCTTCTCCAGCGGGATCGCTGCTCTCGGGTTTGCAAACCTGAGCCTCGCGTCTGCTTCAGACCCAGAGGGGCTGCTGGGTCCCTGCCCCAGGCCCAGGAAGTGGGGAAGGAGACCCCTGGCCTCTCCCAAGCCCCAGCTCATCCCCCCGGGCACTGCCCAGACAGGATGCACTCGTGGGAGACTGGGACGCCAGCCAAGCCCCAGGCCCTGACCGCTGCGTCTGAGCCGCTGCAGGGCTCGGGACTCTGCAAGTGACTCCATACCAGCCCAGGCCAGGGCGGGGGGTCCCACTGCTCCCACTTCACAGCCAAGAACACCGAGGCTCACGGAGGTCTCAGCAGGCCCCAGCCCCAGCCAGGGCAGGGCTGGGATCTTCCCTGTCCCCACGTTCCTCCCAGGGCCCCCATGCCCCACCTCG
The DNA here is from genome assembly GCF_965194825.1 of Balaenoptera physalus. Classification (NCBI taxonomy): domain Eukaryota; kingdom Metazoa; phylum Chordata; class Mammalia; order Artiodactyla; family Balaenopteridae; genus Balaenoptera; species Balaenoptera physalus. The sequence continues at coordinate 821,113 of NC_138890.1, read as the reverse complement.
CTGTGCTCCAGCCCCCAGCCTCCCAAGGCCCCCTGCCCCCAGAGCTCACAGCCAGGGCCCTCGCATGGGGCACCTCGGGGAGGGGAATCGTCTGTTCTCCTTAAGCCTCCATCTTTAAGCCGGCCGTTGCCTTGGCAACGGTCTGTGGCTGACCTTTGTGCAGGAAGAAAGGGTGACCCTCCCAATGCAGCCCCCCTCCCTGCCTTCCCCGCCCCCCGCCCCGCCGCGGTTTAAAGGCATCTGTCTAAACAATACATTATGGATTTCTCTGCCGGTGCTCACGGCCTGAGAATTTCAATCCAGGTGCTCCACCGTGTCCTAAACTTGAGGAGGGAACGGTGTCCTGGGAGAGGGTGTTAGAAATGCATGCTCTGGGCTGGGGTGGGCCTGGGAATCAGCGAACGCTGCCCGGACGGCCCAAGACGCAGTCGGGCCAAGATCGGCGCCCCAGCCTCAGTCTCCCCCTCTGTACACTGGACACGGCAGGACCCAGCAGGTGGAGGTGACTGGCTGGCCGTGCTGGAGCCCGTAAGGGGCAGTTCCCCAAGCAGAGCCACTGCCACGCCAGGCACAGGGACGCGCTGGTCAGTGTGCAAACCAGGCCCCCCTATATTGCCCAGGACGGGGAGGAGACTCCCAGGCTGCAGCCGGTCAAGGCCCGGGGTCATCACTGGGCCCGGTGCTCCCTCAGGGGTCAGACAAGGGCTGAGGGAGGGAAGGGGAGGCTGGCTCAGCTGGGCCACCCCCACACACAATGGAGAGTGGCTTCAGGCACCAGGACCCTCGCCACCAGGCACAGGAACCCACCCCCAGGCCCTTCCGTCCAATTCCTTAAACAGTGAGGGAAACAAGGAAACGAGGTCGGGAAGGAGAAATTTTCCTCCAAGTTCCTGTTGGCAGGATTTCTGCCCTGGGCTCCTTCCCCCACCTCCAGGCAGCCCTCCGTGCCTGGCCCTCCTGATGGGCCCACCATCGGATCATGTCCTTCCCCTGCTCCAAACTCTGCCATGGTTCCCCAGGGACCTCGGGGGGAAACCACACTCCTCCCTGAGGTCCCCCAAGCCCTCACTGGCCTCCCCACACCAGCCTCCCCCACTGCCCATCACACCAGCTGCCCAGAGGACCTGCAAACACACCTGGCTGTGCCCCACCTCAGGGCCTTTGCACTTGCTGTGTCTTCTGCCTAAAGTCACCTCAAGACACTCCTCTCCTTTCAGCTCAAATGACACTTCCTCTGAGAAGGTCTCCTGTTCCTTCCCTTAGAGCTTATCGAGACAGACAGGGAGAGATTGAGGCAGAGAGAGATCCAGGCAGCTTTTGGAGCTCACAGACTGCCGGCTCCCTGAGGACAGGCACCAGCTCTGTCTTCATTTTTATTTTATTATCTTTTAAAATTTCATTTCATGTTCAGACACAATGCACGTGGATTCTGTGCCACACACTGTTCCAGGAGCTTTACAAATACAGACTCACTGGACCCATAACCACCCAGTTACCCCGATGTCTGAAGGTGGAAACTGAGGCCAAGGGAGCAGGTCTCTCTTTTCCTGCTGCTCCCCTACACCCAGAGCACAAAGTCGGTGCTCAATGAATGCACACGTATTATGTGTTATGATACCAGTCATTGGATGAGGGTTCACTCTGTTGACCTCATCTTCACTTGATCACACCTGCAAGGGCCCTATTTCCATACACGGTTCCATTCCAGGGGTTGGGACTTGGACACATCTCTCTGGGGACACGATTCCACTCATAATAGCACATCAGTAGGTCTGGGCCCTCCCTCCTCTGCCCCCCTCTGCACCAAACCCTCAGCCTCTCGCCCTTCCCTGCGAGGTCTGGGGAGATGCCGTGAGCGTGCCGAGGGCAGTGCCTGGGGCTCCACCATCTGAGATATTGGGACCTGACATTAAGAGGGGCCCCTCTTAGGGGCTACCCTGGAGGTCCAGTGGTTAGGACTCCTCACTTTCACTGCCGAGGGCACAGGTTCAATCCCTGGTTGGGGAACTAAGATCCCGCATGGCGCAGCCCCCCAAAAAAAGAAGGCCCCCTCTTAGATCCAGAGTCAGGCCAGGAGGCCCTTCCTGGGGGCCTGGGGCGCTCAGGCCCAGCAGAGCCCAGTGGTGTCTGAGCCTTTTCCTGAGTCCCTACGGCCATGCCTGGCATACGGCAGATGCTCACAGATGGGGCCACCCCGGAGCTTCGGGACACTGGGAGCGGACATGAGGCAGCCCCTAGGCCCCCGGGGGTCCTGACCTGGCGGCATCAGCTCACCCTCAACCCCAGACTCAGAGGAGTCATGCGGCTGTCCGTCCAAGGCCACAGAACGGAACCACCCGAACAGTCGGGGCGTGGGGTTCGGGGAGCTGCTGGGCTCAGGGGGCCCGGGAGTGAGGCCGCTGGCCTGGCAACATCGTCCCCGGCCCCGGCTCCTCCTGTGTCCCTCTGTGTCTGTCCCTCTCTGTGTCTCTATGTCTCCCACCCATTGTGTGGCCTTTGGCCCCCGTCCTCTCTGGCCTCTGTCCAGCAGTCTCCACTCTGTCTCTGAGATCTCCTTCAGGAAAAGAAGGAAATGGATGCAAGGGCAGGGACTTATGCAACCCCTGCTCCTTGAGGACTGGAACACAGGTCACCTGGCGCCCCAGGCAGAGCGGGGCAGCTTCCAGGGAGGGCCCGGAAACTGCCAGCTGCCTAGCCAGCGGACAAGGGGGCTTTAGTGCCCCCACCAGGCTGTAGGCATCAGGTGGGTGCTACCCACGCCCAGGCCGGGCTCAGGGACCCCATCCCCTGCCCTCCCCACGTCTGCACAGCAGGTGCGAACTCGCTCCTCTGGGACCACCCCTCCAAGGTCGGGGACCAGAGCCTTCGTGGATTTCTGGACAGAAAACCGAGGGGTCGTGGACGCTGGGACACCCCCTCCACATGCCCAGCTTGCCCTCCAACAAGAGCGGTGGTGAGACCCCCATCTGCGGGAGCGTGCAAGCCGGGACCCCCTGCGCAATTGCCTTTAAGTGAAAAGCAGGTCTGGGCACAGGCGCTGTTCCGGTGTGACGTGAACACATTAGGTGCTGTTAAAGCCCTTTGGCCAATGGAGACACTGGGGTCAGGGCAGGGCCACCCGGAGAGACTCGGGGTCCATGGCCCTGACCCCACATGAGGCTTTTTCCCAGAGCTGCAGACGCCCCGACCCGCACTATGCTTTTGGCCTTGGTGGGCCTTGACCTTGTGTGAGGGTTTCATGCACAAGGCAAGGGATGATTAAAGGGCTTTCAAGAACAGAATCCCCTTGGGCTTCCCTGGTGGCGCAGTGGTTAAGAATCCACCTGCCAATGCAGGGGACACGGGTTCGAGCCCTGCTCTGGGAAGATCCCACATGCCGCAGAGCAACTAATCCCGTGTGCCACAACTACTGAGCCTGCGCTCTAGAGCCCGCGAGCCACAACTACTGAGCCCACGTGCCACAACTACTGAAGCCCACGCGCCTAGAGCCCGTGCTCCGCAACAAAAGAAGCCACCGCAATGAGAAGCCTGCGCACCGCAAAGAAGAGCAGCCCCCACTCGCCGCAACTAGAGAAAGCCCGCGTGCAGCAACGAAGACCCAACACAGCCAAAAATAAATAAATAAATAGATTTAAAAAAAAAAAAAAAAAAAAAGAACAGCATCCCTGTCATAAACTCCAACAGAGTGGGAAACAGCCCAAGTGTCTCTCAGTGGTGAAGAGATAAACACCACGTGGTCCCTCCACACACGGGAACATCACTCAGCCATGTAAAGGAGAGAAGCACTGACACTCGCTACCACGTGGACGGACCTTGAGAACACGATGCTCAGTGAGAGAAGCCAGACACAGAAGGCCACACAGTGTGTGATACCGCTGATGGGAAACGTCCAGAACAGGCAAATCCACAGAGACAGAGAGTGGGTTCCTGGCTGTCAGGGGTTGGGGTGACTGCTGATGGGGACGGGGCTTCTTTTAGGAAGGACGAAAATGTTCTAGAATCGACTGTGTTGATGGACACATAACCTTGTGAATATAGTAAAACAAGTGAATCATACACTTTAAATGAATGAACTGTAAGGTATGTATCTCAATAATGTTGTTAAAACCATGACATGCCCTCCTGCCCTGTGTCCCATTCCTCCCTGACTTTGGAAGTCCACCCCAGGTAAGGCACAACTTCGCCCTCACCCAGGGCCACATGCAAGGAGGCCTTGTCTAGAAGCCTTGCAAGGTAGTGAGCTTCCCATCTCCAGAGGCGTGCAAGCAGGGAGCAGCGAGCTGCGGGCAGGTCTCCCTGCCCTTGGTGATGAATGGCCTCTGACTCAGGCCCAGCACTGAAAATCCTGGAACTCCTGGCTGCTAAAACTACCTGGTATCTCAGACACTGTGCCTGGTGTAGGGGCCCCAGGGGTGAGCCCTCTGCTGACATGGCACCTCAGGGATGCAGCCTCAGGACCTGGTGGGGCCGCTGCCATTGCACATACATACATGTACGTTCACATGCACACATATAAACGTTTGGGGATTTTTCCCTTCTTTTCTTCAAGTAAAGGAGCCTGTCATGGTCACGGGGCAACGGTGACACCGTGGATTTCACGGTGCTTTCATCATCGCCGGCCTGGCTCACAAAGGCCCCTCTAAGCCCTCTCCTCTATTCTCTACGTGGGAGCCTCCTCGTTTCCTATTAACTTCAAAAGTCTCAATCCCATTAGGGTGGGGGCAGAGGGACAGCAGGCCGGCCAGGGGCCCTGGGGACCCTCATTAGGCCGGCGGTGTTCCCGCAGGTCTGAGGGTCTCTGACAACTCCCCTCCCCACCTCAGCACTTCTGGAAGCAGCGGTAGGATGCTGAGCCACCCACAAGGGCCACTCCTTCCGGGAAGGAATGCCGGGCGGGGGGCAGCGGGTTCTGGGCATCTAGGGGTTCAGCTGACATCATTTTGTGCAGCTGAGAAGTGTCTCTGGACCCCGACTTATGCCGCATCCCCTGAACCTCCGTCTCCTTACCAGGAAAATGGGGCCAATCCCACATCCCCCAGCTGTCGCCCACCCTACCCTTCCTATCCGAGCCGGGACCCTCCTGAAGATCAACTGGCCTCACCGGCCTCACCGTGTGGCCGCGGGAATGTCTGACCATGCCCTGGAATTCGGATTAACCCTGAGGGCAGTGGGGAGCCTTGGATTTAGGCAGGGGAGAGTCACAGTTTGACTTGGGGTTTTGAAAAGTGCCCCGGTTGCCCCAGGAAGCAGGCAGTGTGGGGTAGTTAACCGTCCTGACCCAGAGCAGAGTCGCGGATGAGGGAAGGGGCAGATGCCACGTGTGTTGTACAAGATGGGGACAGATGGGGGGGTCAGGGAGGAGGCGGATCGCTGTGGGACCCGGCCTGGGTGTGCTGGCCCACAGGGAGGAAGGAACGAATCGGGCTGCCTACATACGATATTCAGACACGAATCTCATCAGCACCCTGACCAACACGGAGAAAAGGACAGGACAAAATGGGAATATCCACACACGGGAGCATCACTCAGCCACGAAAGGAGAGAAGCCCTGACACTCGCTACAACGTGGACGGACCCTGAGACCACGATGCTCAGTGAGAGAAGCCAGACACAGAAGGACACACAGTGTGTGATTCCATTGACGGGAAACGTCCAGAACAGGCCAATCCACAGACACAGAGCATGGGTTCCTGGTTGTCAGGGGCTGGGAGAGGGTGGGGGGTGACTGCTTATGGGGACAGGGTTTCTTTTGGGGTGATGGAATTTTCTGGAATTAGACAGAAGTCATGGTTGCACCACACTGTGAATGGACTTGAAAACACTGAACTGCACACTTTGAATGGATGAAGTATGTGGTATGTGAATTACACCTCAATTAGAAACAAGAGAATCACTGGGTCTTCTGGGTAAGAATGTACCGCTCACTCCATCAGTGTATGAAGCCGTCCTTTTTCAAACACATTTGCCTCCTGTACTCGACCGTGACTTTCTGGAGGCAGTGGGGCACAATCCCCCAGCCTCTTTGTAATAAATATTGTTGAACTGAAAGTGAGAACAGGGTTGGCACATGGGGGAGGGTGTGCCCAGTGGGGCTGCCCTTCGCCTGATTGGCCAAGGGTCATCACACACGGGAAGGGAACAGGCCTGTGCAAAGGCCCTGAGGCAGGGACAAGATTCATTTGTTCCAAAGAAGAACAGGATGGCTGGGTCGGAGTGAGCAAGGAGGAGGGGCGGCCTATGGGGCCAGATTCCTTACTCTCAGTGCCGTGAACCTGTATAGAGAAGCGGCTGGGGAGAAGGTTCAGGGGCGGAGCAGGGCGGCTGAAAGATGCTGGAACCCCAGTGCCACCCCACAGCAGATGGCATGCTGGGGAAGGATAGAAGCCGGTGCTTTGGGGGGGACACCTCCCCACAATGAAAACAAGAATGGCTGCCAGGGCAATGTGGCCTTCCTGGGGCCCAGGACATGGGAAATGGCCACCAGATGGGCTAATCATACCGAAGGAGGGACCCAGGTATGCTCATTACACAGAAGGGGACCACAATGTGCTAACTGCACAGAGGAAGCACCGCAGATGTGGCAATCGTACAGAAGAGGAATCCCAAATGTGCTAATTACACAGAGGGAGCTCCATATGTGCTAATTACACAAAAGGGGACCCACATGTGCTAATTACACAAAAGGGGGTCCCAGATGAGCTAATTACACAGAGGGAGCCCCACAGGTGCTGTGAATGACCAAACCCTCTGTGCCTCAGTTTCCTTTTCTGAGAGATGGGTCTTCCAAGAGGATGAAGCTGTACAGCAGAAACTAACACAACATTGTAAAGCAACTATACTCCAAAAAAAAAAAAGAGGATGAAGCCAGAAGCCACTCCTCAGGCGGCAGGTGGAGCTGGCAGAGCCAGGAGGAGGGCACGGGGCAGGCTTGGGGTTCCAGTCAAGGGTCAGATCCGACCCTGAGGCTCTGGCAAGCAGGGGACAGCCTGGGGCCGGTGGCTGACACCTGAGCCCACTCTGGTTGTCCACAGCTGGAGCCCTGCGGCTCCGTCCCTGCCCAGGCCCCACCTGGACCCCACCCAGCTTCCCCCCTGGCCCTACCGGGCCCCCACTCCTGCCTGGGCCCAGGCAGCCGGAGGGAGCTGGGAAACAAAGTAACTTAGACCATATCACTCTCCTGCCCTCACCCACCATGGCTCCCCAGTGCTCTCTGCACAAAACTCAAGTCCTCCCTACCCTTCGTGGCCTACAAAGGCCTGGGGTGGAGGCAGCCCTGCTCTGCCTCTGCCGCCCAGCCTGCGGTCCACCTTGGGGCGGGGAGAAGCCGCCCGCTCTGTGCAGGACACTCACTCTGCCCAGTATCCCTCGTGCCCCACGTTTCAGCTGCAACACCACCTCCTCAGAGAAGCCCACCTGGGTCCTTGCCTGGGGGTGAGGAGGGGGCCCTGAGGACCCGAGAAGACCCACCCAGCCTCAGCAGCGCCCTAACTCAAAAGGACCCTCGCAGTCCCTGCACGCCGGCGGGCACCCAGCCTCAGCCTCCCCAGCCGCCTACTCGCGCCGCTGCCAGGCTGCGGACGTTCGCTGGGAGCTGCCGAGTCTGAACTGTGCGTCCGGCTCCCACAGCGGCATCCGCGCGGCGGCCGGGTCAGGGGGTCGGGGGTCAAGGTCGGACGGGTCCTCACCGCGCGCGCTCTGGACCCCGCCCCTTCTGCTCCCGCGCTTACCCCTCGCAGGCTGTCCGGCCCGCGGGCGGCGCTTCCCTCTCAGGGCCGCTGTTTGCAGGGCAGGGGGCTCGAGCGCGGAGGGGTCGCGGGCGTCCACCCAGCAGCGTCCGCTCAGGGCCTCCGCAGCTCCGGACCGCGTGTCCGCCCGCGCCGCGTCTCCACCGGCCTCCTTGCTCCACCTAGCGGCGGCCGGAGCCGGAGCCACGCGGGGCCCAGGGAGGGCGCGGGCCGCCAGGCGCACAGCCGGGGTCGGAGCCCAGGGGGCGCGCGGGGCCCCGGGCGCACAGCCGGGGAGAGCGCGGGGCCACCAGGCACACAGCCGGGGTCTGGGCCCAGGGAGGGCGTGGGGCCGCCAGATGCACAGCAGGGTCGGGGCCCGGGGGGGGGGGGTCCCGGGGCGCACAGTGGGGGTCGCCCCCTGCCAGGTGCACAGGCCGCAGCAGGGCTGCGAGGGTGGGGGGCGGGGTTCACAGCCAGGAGAGGTGGAGCTTCATACCCCCGCCCTTACTATGAGAGGGAAGAGTCTCCCACAGTCTCTTGTTACAAGGTGGGGAAACCGAGGCACGAAAGGGACAGGCATGCCCCAAGGTCACCCAGAAGGGAAGGCGAGTTCAAACCAAAGTCCACCGACTCCGGACCCCATTTATGTCCTTCCTCACCTCAGAAATTGTGGGGGGCCTGGAGTCCCCGAATAGTGGGGTGAGGAGAGGGGTACATGGATGGGGGTGGGGAGGTGCTGGCTGAGAGTTCACTGCAGAGGGACGGACGATTCCCCCCCCCCCCCGTCCTGCCTGGGACTCTAGGACAGATCTGAGCTGGGACCAAACCCCAGCTCTGCGCCGTCAGTAAACTTGGCCAGCAGCCCCCCCCGCCCCCCGCATGGCCTCAGTTTCCAGATCATAGGGTAGTTGTGAGGGAGATGAGGCATATAGTAGGCACTAAATAAGTGTTGGCTGTTGATTAGCATTGAGTCATATTGTCACCAGGCTCATCCACACTCCCTCTGCTCCCTGCTCCTTACCTGCTCCCGCCACACGGGTCTCCTCGTGCTCCTCCAGGGCCCTATGCTCCTGCTGCCTCAGGGCCTTTGCACGTGCTCCCCCCGCCCAATGCCTGAGAGTCCCCTTACCCTGATTAACTCCAGCTCAGTTTTGTCTACTTTGGTTCCCACTTTGTCCCCAGCGTTCCGCCTGGGATCAGACACACAGTTGGCACTCAAGAAATGCAGGAGGTCCGATGAAACAGGCCTGGCCCCAGGCTCCCTCCCCCCATTTCATTATTCCCGGGAAACCGAGGCCCAGAAAGGGGCAGCAACTGCAGAGCCCTCTTGGCACCAGGCGCAGGTGCTCGGGACCTGGTGGGGCAGGCTGAGGAAGCCACCACGTCCCCCTCCCCAACCCCAGCCCCCGAGGAGGGCCAGGCTGCAGAGGCAGAGACCAGGCCAAATTGAAATTGATCGTGGGGAACAGCTCGGCAGGGTGGAACAGACACGCGGCCACTGGGGAGCCCAGGGGCGCCCGGGCGTGCGAATGCATCCCAGCCAGCGGTGGAGAATCGTTTAATCTTCACTGAAGGCTCCTAGCGGCGGCCTCCAAGGAGCCGGAAGGCTAAGTCGCCACAGCTGCCAGAAGCGGGGACACCCCCCTCTCCTCATGCCTTCACCCCATTCTTCCTCAAGCATTTAACAAGCATCTGGTTATTCAGTGTCTTAGTTTCTCCTCAGCCAGCCCTGCCGGATCGGTAGAAGCAAAAAGAGGCAAAATGCTCCTGCACGGTGGCCCAAGGTCAGCACTGGAGCCAGGGCTGAAGTCAGCACCGTCCTGAGCTGCATCTATTGAGTGCCTGCTGTCTGCCTAGCCCTGGGCTCAGCCTGATTAGCGCAGTTCCTCATTTTATCTTCACAACAACCCTGGTGTTACTATCCCCTGTAACCACCGGGGGAGGCCCAGAAAGGAAGACGGCTCACCCACACCCACGCCCACGGAGTGGGACTCACCCTGGGTGGGGGGAACTGAGATTTGAACCCAAGTCACAGAGCTCAATGGCCAAAGCATTTGCCACTGTTTCTGTGGCCCTTGTCCAGGTGGGGAAACTGTCTTGAAGACAGTGGGAGTTATGGAGGAGTCTAGAGCAGGGGAGGGCAGTCTGGTCAGAAAGCCTCTCCCACACTCCAGGCCAGGGTCTCCTGGGGCTTTCCCAGAGGGGACACGGGAGCCATCCTTAGCCATCCCCCAGCCCAGAGGGGTACACTGAGGCACAGAGCCAGTTAGGAGCCCAACACCCAGCATGGCTGTGGGATGCCTTCCAAGACGCCCGGGCTGCCTGTGACCTTCCTATATTCAGGCTCAGAGAGGGCAGCTGCTGGCCTCTGGTCACCAGCCTGGAGGTGGCAGGGCCTGGGGGCTTCCAAGGGCTCTGCCTGCCCTCAGTTTCTCCCACGGGCCTCTGCGGGATGGTGACCAGACACGTGGCCAATGGGGCAGCCGTGTTCCCTGAAGCCCCTGTGACCCTGACCCGGAAGCCCCCCTTGGTGCCTGGGGCGGGGGTCACACCCTGGCCCATCTCTTAGGGCCCTCCCAGTGAGGGCCTCAACCCCGGGATTAGGGGGCCGGGGTCAGGGGTCAACAGCATTTGCCTCAGCCCCTTTCAGGCCTCGAGCAGATCCGTTCTCCCTGCCACCTCGAATTTCCTGGACAAAGGCTCGGTGGAGGGACTGGCCAGAGGGCCGGTCCGAGCACCCCTGGGAAAACTGCGGCAGCTCAGGGAGGGTGTCTGCCCGCCAGCCGCCACTGCCCACACAGCCCCCGTCAATCCCCAAATGACCCGCGGGCAGCCCCGGAGGGCGCGCCCATGCTACAGATGAGGAAACTGAGGCTGGGAAGGGACTCAGCTGGGCCACTGGGCCGCAAGCCGCTCTGCGGAGGGTCCGGTGGGATCTTGTGCCGGCCTCACCCGGCAGGGGCCACAGCTGAATGTGCGGCACTGGAGACGGCGTCCGGGACAGCGCGCGGGCGGGGCCGGTGGTGGACAAAGGCCGGCAGGCCGGGCCCGCGGGGGTGCGTTCCGCTCGTCAGCGTCGGTTCCACTTGAGTCCATCCTGGACAGGCCGGAATAATCCCTCCCGCGACCGCTGCTGGGCCGTGACGACTTGAAGGGGCCCCGCGGGCCTGACTGACGGCCAGGCCGGTGCGGGGGGGTGCCGGGAGCCCGCCAACAGCCCCCAGTGCTGGGAACAGCACCAAACCACCACTGATGACGACGTGGGGAAACTGAGTCACGGGAGGCGCACACGACCTCTCACATCACACAGCCTCACCAGGACCTCTCCGCCCCCACCAGCAACACAGCCTCACCTGTGACCTGGAGGAATTTGGGGGCCTGGGCCCCGCTGAGTCATGGGAACCACTCACCTCCTGTTCATTCCCCAGCACCTGGGCGGCAGGTACACACAGGTGGCTGGACTGGAGCCAGGCCAGGGTCCCAGGGGAGGCCCCCCTGGCTGCTGCCGAGGCCGGTAGACAAGGCTACCTGCCACGTGCCTCCGTCTCTCTGGCTCAGGCCTGGAAGGGTTTCTGCAGGAGGGGACAGATCCTGGGAGGAGGAAGGCCCAGGGGCAGAATAATTAGCAGACTCGTGGAGCGTGAGGGTAGGATGGGGTCTGCGGGAGAGTGGGGAGCAGGCTGGGGAAACTGAGCCCCAGGGGGAGGTGTCCATGGGGGTCAATGTTCCGCAAAGAATGCTGGGAGGGGGACGGGGACCAGTTGGGCTAAAAACCCTCACGGGGCTCCCTTGTCACCCTCAGAAGGAAAGATGAACTCCCTTTCTGCCAGCCTCCTGCCACACCACCCTCAGGCCTTCCTGGGCTCCGGCCTTTACTGCTTCCACCCGGAGTGCCCTCCGCATTGACCTCCTCCCCCTTTGGTCCCCAGAGCTGCTCCCCAGTGGGCATTTCTCTCCCACCAGACCCCTGGCTGCACGGGCCCCAGTCTCCCTCCCTCTTGTTCACTCTTTGGCCTCAGCACTGGGCTTGGCAAACAGTAGGTGCTCAATAAAGCCATTCTGAAACCACAAAGGAATAGGAGCCGCTTAAAAAGGCCTGGGTTCCAGGGACCCTGGACTCATAGCCCTGGAATCCGGCTCCTCCCCTGAGGGGCTCCCCGTGCTGGCCGGGGCCTGGGCTCCAGGCAGCTTGATCAGGACAAAGACCCCGCCTCTTGTCCCTGCTGTTTGACAGCCATCTAGGCCACCTCGCCCTCTGTGGGAAAACCCACCTCGGTGTGCAGGAGGGAACAGCAGCGGGCCGTGCTTGGGCCGGGTCCACTGGGGGTGCCCTGGGGCGCATGCCCTGGGAGGCCCCCTTCACTCGGGGTCTCTGAGTCTATCTGGGCCTCAGTTTCCCTCGCTGAAAATGGGTCCTGGCTTCTGCAGAGGAAGACCTCTCTCCCTCTGCCTGCCCCCACCCCCGCCCCCCTGGGGATGGCTCCCTTGCAACCCTCCAGGGGCCTCGCTCCGCTAATCCACCAGCCAGCCTGCGCCTCGGTTTCCCCTCCCGGGGCTGCCTAATCCCAGGATTGTCGGAGGCCGGTTTTACATACATTTAGAGGCTTTTCATAATAGATTTACTGGGCCCCAGAACGGCCCTCGCTGGGTGATTAGCTTCTCCTTAATTGAAAAGCCCCTTCCCACTCCCTCTGCCCCTTTGGGCCGAGCTCAGGCGGAGGGATGGGGCCAAGGAGTACCCACGGCTGTGTGGGCCCCACGGGGGCCTCCCCCGTGCTCAAATGGGGTCTCCCTGGTATCCACCTTGACGGGGGCTGCCAGTACTGCTGCCACCCCCGCCCAGGAGGGGCTGAGCCTGGATTCAAACCTGTTCTGTCCCAGCCCCACGTCCATTGCTGCCATGGCTTGCGGGGGGGTGGTCTCCCCAGTGAGGATGGGGGGGGGTCTCACTCAAACCTGGGCCTGTAGGACCAGGTTGTGGGCGCCCACCCTGGGGCTCAGAATTCAGGTCTTGGACCCAGATCTCACTCCCTGAGGTTCCCAGGATGCCCCCCCCCCCTGCCAGGTCCCCAGCAGGCTCCAGGGGCGCCAGAATGTTCGCCGATAGAATGAGGGACGGTCGAGGGGCAAGAGCCAGTGACGCATCCCCACCCCCCCCACCCCAGCCATCGCGGCCCGGTCCCCAGCTGGGCGACTTAATGCCGCCTGTCACGAGGCTGTGGGCCGGGTTATTTATCTGGTGTATATACGCATTGTAATGTAAAGATCTGCCAGCCAGCACGGCTGACTCCTGCGGTGCCCCCACTGCCCCCCTCATCCGAGAGAGGCTGTTCCCCACCACCTCCCCATACCCGGGCCTCCCCCAAGGAACGAACGCTGGAGAAGGAGGCCAGCACCTCCAGTGCTGTTGGTGAGCAAGAGCACTTGATTTGGAGTCCATGTACAGAACACACTCAGTAAGTCATTCAACAAATGTTCGCTGAGGGCTGGCTGACATTGTGCCAGATGCTGGGGCCATGGGGGGAGGGGAGAACCAAAGGTCCTGCCCTTAAGGGTCATCAAGAACCCCCAGGCAGAGTCCCCTCTGTGTGCCATTATAGCTCCATTTTCCAGACTAGCAAACTGAGGCTCTGAGAACAGCGGTGGTTCATCCGTGGTGGGTGGTGGGCCGCCTCCCTCCCCACCCACCTCGTGCTGACGGCAGGGTCCCAGCTGTAGGGCCTGGGGCTGGCCCGCCCCTCCTCTGGCCTCAGCACCTCATCTGTAGAATGGGTCTCAGCTGGGTCTCATCTGCTCGCAGAGAGGTCGACTGAGGCCCAGAAGGGAAAATGCCCCCTCCCTCGGGGGGTCCCAGCGGAGAGAGAGGCTGAGTGGAGGCTGGGACCCAGACCTTGCACCACACCACACAGCTGGGGAGACTGAGTCCCGCGGGAGGGGGCAGCTTAGCCAAAGCTCTCAAACCGGGCCTGTCCTCCCCACCCCAGACCGGAGCTCACACCCCCACTTTGTAAACGGGGAAACTGAGGCCCACAGCAGGCCCTCCAGGGTGAGATGAGCGCCGCTGGCTGGGGGGCCCATCTGGGCGGCGGGGGAAGGAAAGGAGGGAGGGGGGAGCGCAGTGGGCAGGGCCTCACGGGAGGGGTGGGGCCTTGTCCTGGGTACCTGGGGGCCAAGCAGGGATTTGAGCAGGGGAAGGAATGCGGGATCCAGGACCTCGGGCTCAGCGGCGTTGTGGGGGGTGGGGGTGGAGGGGGCAGACGTGCTGGGATGCACCGCCTGTCTCAGGGGCTAGGGCTTTTCGGGTGGAGGCACCCCCAGCCTCGGCCCCCACTACCCTTCCCCCGCCCGCCCGCCAGCCTGCGGGTCCCAGCGGCCGCAGGAAGCTTTTAAGCACTTAGAGCCGGAAACCGGTGTGAGAGAAGCAGCTGGTCCTCTGGCCCATCCCAGCCTGGCCCGAGGGCCCCCAGGGGCCCAGCACCACCTCTCGCCGCCCCTTCCTCCCCCCAGGAACCCCGCCGGGGCTGGGGCAACGCCCCTGAGGCCTGCCTCAGATTCCCAGGGAGGGATCAGTAATGGTGCAAACAAATCCTGGAAGCCGCGGAGGGGGGTGGCCCGGCGGGTGCGGGGATCGGGGGCGCCATAGACAATACCCCCCCTCACCTCCCTGCACTGGGAGGCCACACAGCCTGGTGTTTCCTGGAGGAGGGGCTTGCAGGGCCGCCCCCACCCTGGCTGCTGTCGGGGAACCCAGGCCTCCTCCATCGCCGGCTGCCCTAGGCCCAACTCAGATCCAACTCCTGATCCCACGGAGGCCTGGGGCTCACCCTGGATTCACCCCATTGACATATGGGGCCTGGTGAGGCCTCAGTTTCCCCCTCTGTGCAGGAGAGGGGGGTCTCCTCCGCCACTCTCTGCCCCCCCTTCCCCAGGGACTGCATTGTCCATTAGGGCCCATCGATCACCTCCGGGCCTCAACCTCCGTTTCCGGATCAGTGGGGTGGGTGAGGGGCTGTCAGGTGGGCGGCCCCAGAGGAAGGGGTCCCGCCCCCGACACCCCTGCCTCCACCCCAAGTTTCCTGGCTCCCATAAGTGAGCCGGTAAGCGTGGAGAGGATGCATGGGGTGGGCTCTCTTCTCCAGCAGAGAAGGCACAGAAGGGTCAGTGGCCTCCTGGACGCCTCCCTGAAGGGAAGCCAGGGTTCTCGGGCTCAGCAGTTCCCCACCCAGAGTCCTCTCCTCCTCCCTGGCCTCCAGTCCTGCCCCACAAGCCTCCCGCGGCCCCAGCTGCCCATCTCCTTTGCTCCTGCCCCCTCCCCACCCAGCCTCCATCAAGATCAGGCGAAGAAAGGCCTCAATCGCCCAGCAGTCCGTCTCTGTCCTGCACCTGCCCCGTGCCCAGCATTTGAGGCCCCTCCCTGTCCCAGGTCCACACCCAGCCCCAGTCCTAATCATCCTCACAAGTATTGTTCCAGTAAGGACCACCGCCAGCAGCTCCGGGGCGGGGGGGGGGGGGGGGATTGAAGGTGGGAGGGGCTCCTGGCTCCCCCCGCCCCCACCTGTCTCAGCCCCACCAGCCACACCAGCCCAGCTGCAGCCACTTAATTTCCGCCTTGTGTGTCATCTCATGTGATTTATGGCTCCTCAGGGGCTCCCGGGCTGTGAACTCGCTTTTTATTTGTCTGTCAGTGGCCGCCTGGCCACCTGCAACCTGGTCCACAGTCCCCATCACCGTGGCCTCCTCCCATGACCCATAAGCCCGCCAAATATGGGGCCCGGGGCCCACTGGGGCAGGCCCCACTGTCCTCGCCCTGATGCCACAGACAGAGGGAGGGCCCTGCACTGACTGCACACAGTAGGAGCTCACTGTTTGCTGGGGGGCGCTGGCATTGACATGGGAAACGTGGGGGGGTGGGGCGGCAGCACCCCAGGGAGGCAGAAGGTCCCCGAGGGAGCCGGTGGCAGGAGGGAGGAGCAGGTGGAGGCACCTAGACTGGGGACATGAGCCCCGGGCCCCTGGGATGGTGGCCTTCCCTCCGCGTGACATGACCCACTGCGTGACTGTGGTCAAGGGACTTGATCGGACCCCTGAAAGCCAGGGTGGTCCCCATCAGTCCAGAGGGCGAGGCGTGAGCCCCCTCGTCACGGTCACGGGGTGGGGAGGTGGTCGGGGACTCAGGGTGTGGCCTGGGGCTTCTCCTGAGACAGCGCCACAGATTAGAGGGGGACTCAGGGGCCCAGAGGGGAAGGGCTGTGGGGTGCCCTCCTGTGACTGTGGGCATTGATGCCCCCAAGCCAAGGCGGCCATGAATCTGAGGGGGCCCCGACCGGGAGGCCTGGCTCCACCCGAGAGCGACCGTCAGGATGTGGGGGAAACCTCAGGACTCCCCCTCCCCACCTCCCTGACCCCCCACCCTTGGGGATCCTCTGGGTACGCGCAGGACCCCTTTACCGATGGCCACCCTGGGGGTACCCCGCTGTGCCCAGTGCAGCCCCAGGAGTGAGGGGCCACTCTGCACCTTGGTGGTGGCCCCCGAGGCCGTGGCTGGTGACCAGTGATGGACAGCGTGGTTCCTGAGAGACCCAGGCCCCAAACGCAAGCATCCGTCGGTACAAGGGTGCGCACAGGTGGGCGCGGCCATGGGGTTCCTCCACACACGTGTGTGCACGCGTGTCTGTGCATGTGGCAGATGACAAGTCCCAGGGGAGACTCCTGACTGTGGGCCCGTCCCCCCCCCGCCCTCTGGGGACTCCCAGCCGGTGGGGAAGATGGACAAGTAAAGAATCAGAGATTTGTGTTGTATGAAAGGAGAGAAGGTTAGCACTCCACTCCCCTCGACCAGGATGGAAGAGGCCCTCGGGCCTGACAACACGCATACAGTTAAGGCATTGCCACCTACTTCGTGGCATCTAACCACTGTTTTTGATGTGTACTATAATGTTCATTGCAGCACTATTTACAATAGCCAGGACATGGAACCAACCTAAATGTCCATCGACAGATGAATGGATGAAGAAGATGTGCCATATATATACAATGGAATATTACTCAGCCATAAAAAGAAACGAAATTGAGTTATTTGTAGTGAGGTGGATGGACCTAGAGTCTGTCATACAGAGTGAAGTAAGTCAGAAAGAGAAAAACAAATACCGTATGCTAACACATATATATGGAATCTAAAAAAAAAAAAAAAAATGGTACTGATGAACCTAGTCGCAGGGCAGGAGTAAAGAGGTAGACATAGAGAATGGACTTGAGGACATGGGGTGGGAGGGGGAAGCTGGGGCGAAGTGAGAGAAGCATCGATGTATATACACTACCGAATGTAAAATACTTGGCTGGTGGGAAGCAGCCACATAGCACAGGGAGATCAGCTCGGTGCTTTGTGACTGCCTAGAGGGGTGGGATAGGGAGGGTGGGAGGGATGCTCAAGAGGGAGGGGATGTGGGGACATGTGTATGCACATGGCTGATTCGCTTTGTTGTACAACAGAAACTAACACAGTATTGTGAAGCAATTATACTCCAATAAAGATCTAATAAAAAAAAAAAGATACATGTGGTAAATTAGATGTAAATAATGCCTGGTAAATAAATACACATTATTGTTAAGAAAAAAGAAGAAAAGAATCAGAGATTTGGCAGCAGGGGGATGGGGTGAGAGCCACTTGGCCAGGGAGGTCTAGAGGGGACATGTACCCCTTATGAAGGGGCTGGGGGAGACAGTCAAGCAGTGGTCTGCAGAAAGGGCACACCGGAGAGGGGGAACAGCACGTGCAAAGGCCCCGAGGTGGGAATAGAGCTATTTTTATACTTACCCATCCAAGGTCACCTTTTTGTGTTAAAATTTTGTCTCAAAAGTCCTCAGAATAGCTAAAAGGAAACAACCCAAATGTCCACAAACTAGTGAATGGACAGAAAGTCATCCCTCCACACACTGGAACATCACTCAGCCATGAAAAGGACAGAAGCCCTGACACTCGCTACAACGTGGAGAGACCGTGAGAACACGATGCTCAGTGAGAGAAGCCAGACGCAGAAGGACACACAGTGGGTGATTCCATTGATGGGAAACGTCCAGAACAGGCAGATCCGCAGGGACAGAGAGTGGGTTCCTGGTTGTCAGGGGCTGGGGAGGGGGATGGGGCTTCCTTTTGGGGTGATAGAATGTTCTGGAATTAGATAGTGGTGATGGTTGCACAACCCTGTGAATGGATAAAAATTGTGGAATCGTACTTTAAACGGATGGATTGTGTGGTATGTGAACTATATCTCAATAACTTTTTTTTAAATAACAAAGTCAAAGTTAGCTGCTACGATTCTGCCCCACGACCCCTGCATTTAATCCTTGCCCTCCAGTTTCCTCTGTCCCCGTGGCCGAGTTGGGGTGTTCGAGCGAGGGGTCTCACGGGGGTGGACATAGGGGGGCCTCCTCCCTCTCTGAGCCTCGGGGTCCTCTCCACAGAGTGGGGGGGATCCCTCGGCTCTCCCTCCGTGGTGCTAGGCAGTGGCCACCCTCCGTCCCACTGCTGCTGGGCAGGGCAGGCGGGGCGCACACAGGGGTCTTTGTGCCGCTTCCTGGACTCATTAAGAGGCAGCCCCCGTCGCTGGACCCAGCACGGCCGAATTAATTAGCTGAGAGCCTTCCCTCTTGGCTAATTGTGCCCAGGACGCCGCAGTCCCTGCGGGTGACACTGAGGCAAGGAGCAGCCCCGAGTCCCCAGTCTCTCCGCCCTGTTCTGTGCCTCTCCGGGGCCAGGCTGGGGTGAAGGCCCCGGGGACCCCAGAAGCCTCTGACACATGTCTTTCGGAAAGCCAGGAGGGAATTCGAGATGACAAACCCCCACCCTTGCCTGGAGCAGTTGGAGAAACTGAGTCACCCCTCCGCAGAGCTTGGCGACCAAGATGGCACCGAATTTGGTTGGATCCTAAAAGACCTGTCATAGAACCCAAGGACCGCCCCCAAGTGAGGACAAGGGTACAGGAGGCCTTGACTGGCCCTGGGGTCCAGGGATTCCCACCTGCTCAGGTGCATCGAGTGACAGACACTTAACAAGCCCCTGCTGTGTATTCAAAGCCAGCTCTGTCTCTTCCCTCCATCCTCCCAGCTGCCCCAGGGGAGAGGGGCTTGTTCCCCTCTCCTAGGGGTGGTATGAAGGGCACAGCACCCCATAAGATGCTCAGTTCGGGGCCGGGCACCCAAACGATACACAAAACCAAAGGATCACAACCGGCCCCAGGGTCTCCAGACATTCCTTAAAGACACCCCTCCCCAGCAGGTTCCAGACCCGACCTGCGGCCCCAACACAGACACACAGCCTGGATGCTTACGCTCATTTTATTATAAAAAAATACAGAATCCAAAGTTGACTGTGACGGGGTTGGGGGGGCGCCCGTCGCCAGCTCCAGGCGTGGCAATGCCGCCCGCCCACGACCCCTACAAAAGCCCCCCACTGGCGTGCCCGAGCCATCTCCCGGCGGCCGCGCACCATATATATTTATATATAATATATATAAAACACAGATCAGGAAAGGCGGGTAGAAATATGAAATCTGTATAAATGCACTGTTTACTTCATTAGAGTGTTTTTGGGAGGGGGTTTCTCTTTTTTGGTGGTGATGTTCCCCTCCCCCCCATTTTGTTTTGTCCTGTTTTCCCTTTTCTTACAAACATTATTAGTCATACAGTAGAGGGAAGGGGGTCTGACAGACAAAGGAGCTTATTGTGAAGTGCGGCTTCTACGCTAAAAAGTCTACCCCAACCCCCCCATCAAAATAAAAGCCCCCCCCCATGAAGGGGTGAGAGAAAAAGAAACATTCCAGTCCATCCTCAGGAATACAGTAAAAATAAATCACAGTATATACTTGCTGGCTCTATTTACAGAAATATAACGTCTTCTCGGCCTCAGGGGCAACTGTGTGAGGCTGGGCAGACAGGTGGGGCCTACATCATCTCTAAGACATTGTGATGCTATGATTTCGAGGGGGCCGGGGCTCCATGGTGGCCGCTGGTGAAACCCCGTGGTTTTCTGCTCTAGGAGACAATCACCAGGAGGGAGGAGGGTAGAGCTGGCAGGACAGGGGTCTGAGGGCCCCGGACCAGAATCGGGGGGACTCACCACCCGCCCCTTCTGCCTCAGGCCAGCCTGTCCCGTGGCACCTGGGGTTCCACTCCATGGTTGCCTCCACCCAGGACCCAACAAATGGAGTGACCAGGCCAGGGGTGCCCCAATCCCCCTCCCCTCAAGGGGGCCAGGGACCCCTGCCCTGTCTGTCTGTCCATTCTGTTTCCTTCCCAAAGTCACAGGCGACAGCAAGGAATAAATTAAATTAAAAACTCAAGTCTTTCTGATGCAACCATGAAAAATACACTTAAAAAACAAAAACAAAAACCAACATCACCAAGAGATCCCAGGGTTCAGCAGGTCCCCCGGACAAGACAGCATGGCCAGGAGCTGAGCAGACACCCGGCCCCTCTGGCACAGGGTTGGGGGACCTCGGCTGCCCTCACCCCCCTTCAGCCCTGGGGCGGGTGGACGGCCCCCTGCCCGGCGAAGCAGCACCAGTCGTGGGAGAAGCGGAGTCTCTATTTGGTCTCGGAGGCGGGCCATCAGGGCAGGGCCAACGTCCCATTGGGGACTAGGAGCCCAGGAGGGTCCACAGCACGGGGACGGTGCTGAGGAAGAGCTGGCAGCTGCGCAGGCCGCTGCATGAGTTATTGCTGGTGAAGATGGGCTCGGGGGCCTCATACAGGCTCTCGTCTGTGTAGACAGGGAGACAGGGGGGTCAGTGGCAGGCCTCCCACCCCCCACCCTGCTTCCTAGACCTCACCACGACCTGACATTGTTAAACATCTCCATTACGGGACTTCCCTGGCGGTCCAGTGGTTAAGACTCTGCGCTCCCAATGCAGGGGGCACGGGTTCCACCCTTGGTCAGAGAGCTAAGATCCCATATGCACTGCGCAGCCAAAAAAAAAAAAAAAAATCTCCATTTCGCTGCTCCTCCAAGGGCACAGAGATTTCTGTCCACCTCGGCTGAGGCTGTGCCTCCAATGCAGAGCATGGCAATCAGCAGGCGCCGGGTGAAGTGGCGAGGCTGCAGGATCCCCCTTCCCCATGTTTCAGGAGCTCAGAACACAGACCCGTTGGTCCATCTCAGAGAACTTCTGTGATACCCGCTCACTGGGTGAAGGGGGCTTCAGCCTCAATGAAGCCCAGCCATGGACTTCAACCCTCATTCTTGAAGGTCTGAAATGGCCCCATTTGCAGATGGAAAAACAGAGGCTCAGGCAGGGCCTGTCCCAGCCATCGCTGAGGTTGTGGGACTCCCCAGGCTATGCCATGACCGCCTCCTAACTCCGCTGACGACTCACTGGGTTCTGTGAGTTGAGGAGCCTACATGAACCCCCACCGATAACTTACTGGTCGGTCGCACGTAAACCTTCAGCCGCAGGCAGGGTCGGTCCACAGCATTGGGGGGCGTGGCAGCTGGAAGAAAGGGGTTGGGGGTTAGTAGGGCAGGAGGCTCTTGGTGCCTGAGACCTCTTGAGGCTGTATCCCCTTCCCTATGCCGGTAACCCAACCCTGACCCCAGGTTGGGGAATCCACCCATAAAACTCCTCATCATACATCAAAGCCCCAGACACAATGCCCATGATTTCCCAGAAGTCCTCTTGCACTCTCCCCCTACCTCTCAGTTTGCTGAATCCTAACCCCAGAGACGGGGGTCAGGTGAGGTGTCTATGTCACCCCAGGGCTCCATCTCACCCCAGGGCATCACAGGGCAAAGTTCAAAGGTGATGAATAAAAATAGGTGTGTTTCCAATCAGCAAAAAAAGGGAATTCCCTGGCGGTCCAGTGGTTAGCTTTCACTGCCAGGGGCACGGCTTCCATCCTTGGTCGGGGAACTAAGATCCCGCATGCCGTGCAGCACGGCCAAAAACAAAACAAAACAAAAATCAAACAGCAAAAAAAAAAAAACAGTGTAACCAAATGATTGACCAGGGATCAAATCCCTGCTCTCAGGGTGCCTGTCGGCAAGTCACCCCCTATCTGGACCTCATCTGGCCCATGGGAGGTGCTTTGGAAATCATTCTTTCCATCTGGGTGACGCCGGGAACCCAGTTACCCCTGGGAAGGAGGCAGCTTCCGGCCTCACCTGGAGAGTGACCCACACCGCCGAGTCATGTGCAGGCCGAAGGGCATTGGGTCCTCACACCTAAAATTCCACCACAGGGCTCCCAGCTTCTTGGCCCACTTGGCGGGCGGGGTCCAGAGCATCAGCCATGAGTCAGGAGGGAGGAGCTCGGGGACCAGGACAGGGGCAGGGAGGGAGGCCTGAGGCCCTGCGGGGGTGGGGCTCACACCCGTGAACAGGCACGGGCACCCACACGGCTGCGGCTGGGCCTGCCCCCGCCTGTGCTCTCGGCCGGTCCTCTCTGTGGCCGTCACCTCTGCCCGCCCCCCAGAAGCCCCTCGTGCTGGGAGATGAAGATAAAAAGCACGTAATAAAAGTAACATTCATCACAGAGATAGGACGAATAATTACAATAATTATCTTTATGAAACTCCCGTCTCGGAAAAAAAAATGTAATTTTTCTTATATTATGGAGACTTAATTTAAGCACCTTCTTCCCCTCCCCCACCCCCTTCTTCCCTGAATTAAAAAGAAAAATTCCAAATAGAGCAGAGAAAGGAGGAAATGGGAGCCTTGTAGAGTTTAATTTGACTCAGCAGGAACCGGGGTGGCGAGGCGCTGGTTCCCTCTCCGAAGCCCCGGGGGCAGAACCCCCCTCCCACCTGCTCCCCATCAGCCCCCAGGACGCTGAGAAACGGGACTCCACAATCCGTTGAAGTCTCACCACCTCGGGAGAGGCATGAGTCCGATGCCAAGGTGGGCTCCTTGATACCCCCTCTCGGCAGGGGCGATGCCTGGACCCCAGTATTCCTGGTTTAGGTTCTCAGACTACAGTCTGCCAAGGCCCCACTGAACGGGAACTTGAACCCAGGCCCGACTCTGCCGCCTCCCCAGACCCTGCCCTTGGCACTTGATGGGAAGGAAAAAGGGGCCCCTTGGGAACCCCTGATGCCCAGGACAGGTGGGGGCAGCCTACCCGGCCCCCCCGCAAGGCTCACAGAGGGGCACGCATGCCCAGTGTCCCAAGGCTGCCATCAGCTGACAGGGAAAAGTCCCACGCTCCTCGGGGAATCTGGGCGCGGGTGGGCCGCTGGGAGGTGGGGGGTGGGCCCGGGAGACCCCTGCCGGGTCCAGGGTTGGTCGCCCTCACCCCCTCCCTCAAGATTTCGCAGGCCTCAGTTTCCCGCCTCAGTGCAATGGGGGGACGGCACCCCCGGTCTCAGTGTGGGACAGGCTGACCACATGGTCCCAGTCCAGAGGCCCAGAGGCTTATCCAGAGGCCGAGGTCACAGGGGGGCTTGCGGGGAGGATGGCGAGGCCACCGGAGCACCCGCCCGGAGACGGAGGCCAGCGCGGAGGAGGGGCCCCCCCCGCGCCCCTGGCCCGCCCCCACTCACAGATGTAGTAGTATTCATGGCCCGGGCGGAACTCGAAGCCCAGCGAGAAGGGCGTGAAGAGCTGGAACTTCTCCGAGAACTTGAGCGGCCCCCCGGGCGCCGCGGGCCGGTTACACTCCCAGCGCTTGAAGCCGCGCTGCCGGTGGTCGCAGGAGGCGTGGCCCTCGCCGTTGACCATGTACAGCACGTAGTGCTCCATGCGCTCGGCCGGCGGCAGTGGCGCCCCGTAGTGCGGGCAGTAGATGTCCAGGTAGTCGTTGATGCTCACCTCCACCGTGTAGCCGCCGCCGTCGTCCGCCGCGCCCGCGTGGAACCTGGGGGCGGGGCCGGCGGTCAGCGCGGGGGGAGGGGCGGGGCCCGAGATGGGGATGACGGATCAGTGCAAGGGAGAAGGGGAGGGTCAGGGATGGGGTAAATGGAGAGGGGTCAGCGGTCAGCGCGTGGGAGGGGACGGGGTAGGGGACAGGAAGCACGAAGGCGGGTGGAGACGGGTCAGTGCAGGTAGAAAGGGGTAGGTCAGAGATGGGGAAGGGGGAGGGGTTAGGGGACCGATGGGCGGGCACCCTACCCACAGACAGGTGCCAGGGTCCGAGCCCACGGCCCCCTGCCTGGCACAACCCTGCCCCACCAAGGCCACAGCAGGCTCCTTGACACTGGGACTAGCGCTGAGCCCACGAGGTGGGCGCTGGGGAAGAGGGGCTGCCGCCAGGCATTCTAGATAACCACGTGCAAACGAGCAGGCGCCACGTGACTCGGAGCCCCCCAGTCTCTCCACCCCCTGCAGAATCCACATCTGGGCCCCTCAGCCGCAACAGGCCTGGCACAAGATATCCCCCACCCCACCAGGAAGTCCCTCTCCAAAAACCTTACTGCTTGACTTCGATGCCCCCTCCTCCAGGCAGCCCCCCACGCCATCCCCAGATGCAGCCTCCTCAGCTTTCCTTTTGCAGATTTGCCTGCCAAGAAGGCCGAGGGCAAGACTATACTTTCAGGGATCATTTCTATAGTTCGTTACTAGAGAGGTTTCAATATTACTCAGCCATAAAAAAAAATGAAATTGAGTTATTTGTAGTGAGGTGGATGGACCGAGAGTCTGTCATACAGAGTGAAATAAGTCAGAAAGAGAAAAATAAATACCGTATGCTAACACATACATATGGAATCTAAAAAAAAATAAAATGGTTCTGAAGAACCTAGGGCCAGGACAGGAATAAAAACGCGGACATAGAGAATGGACTTGAGGACACGAGGAGGGGGAAGGGTAAGCTGGGACAAAGTGAGAGAGTGGCATGGACTTATATACACTACCAAATGTAAAATAGATAGCTAGTGGGAAGAGGCCGCATAGCACAGGGAGATCAGCTGGGTGCTTTGTGACCACCTAGAGGGGTGGGATAGGGAGGGTGGGAGGGAGACGCAAGAGGGAGGGGATATGGGGATATATGTATACGTATAGCTGATTCACTTTGTTATACAGCAGAAACTAACACAACATTGTAAAGCAATTATACTCCAATAAAGATGTTAAAAAAAAAAAAAAAGAAGGCCGAGGGCAGTGTGGGACACAGGCCAAGTGTTCCCAGCCTCTCTGGGGCAAGCTCTGCCCCTCCCCTAGCCTCAGTTTCCCCAGAGGGGGCGGGGTTTGGCATAAAGGATGCTCAGGCCCTCCCTCACTCAGTCCAACTCAGGGGTGCCCTGGGTTCAAGCCCCCCAGCCCCACCCCTTCCATCCTGTGTGACATCCTTCCTTCTTCCTCCAGAGCCTCCAAAATCTGGCAGCTACCCCTCAACTTCCTGGTCACCCCACCAGCTTCCCCACCCCTGACACCTCCACCCCCAAGCCCTGCCTCCCAGCCTTTGCTCTGGAGGTCTCCCCACACTGTCATGCAGCCTGCACCCCTTTCTCTGGGGGGGGGGGCTCCTGACCCAGGCTCATCTGTCAAGGATGGAGGTCAGCTGAGCGAGGGACCAGCAGCTCCCCTTCCATCACCGCCTCGGGCTACAGCGCCAGGAGCCCCTATACCTCCTGGACGCGGTGCCCCGGGCCCATCATGTAAACGTGGCCTGGACCGAGGGGGGACAAGGGGGCCTCCTGAGAGGGGCTTATTAGCACATAAAAGGCCTGAGCATCAGAGGGTTGGGGGGCGGGCTCCCCCAGCCTCCTCCACTCTCTGTATCGGCTGGGAAACTGAGGCCCAGTGCGGGTCAGAGGCAGGGAGGGCTGCTAGGATCCCAGCCACGCCGCTGCCTCCGTGCCCGCCGTGCCAGCCGCCCCGGCCCATGGGAGGGAGCAAGGTGGCCCCCGTGCCGGGTGCGCTAATCCCCACAGCTGGCACCTGAGGGGGCAGCTGGATTATCAGATGGCATCGGCTGGCCCCCCCCCCGCCCATGAGACTGAGCCAGGTGGGGGCGAGGGCTCCTGGGAACCCAGAGCTGGAATGACGGAGACAGGGGACCAGCTCACGGTGCCTCAGTCTCCCCCTCCGTCAGCAGGGATCCAGCGTGATGATTCACATCTGGGGCTGAGGTCAAGGCTCGCAGAATTTCAGGTTGGGGAGCGGGGGAGTGGATTCACCTCCAGCCCCTTCCCTGCTCCACTGGGTTCATCCAGGGACAGGGAGGCCACCCCCTCTCGCAGAGGTGGGAAGGCGTTTGCAGAATAAATGTGTCTGGCCTCGGGGGTCAGTTGGGGGCCGAGGAACCTCAAATGTGGGTCAGTCACAGGTTGGAACCCAGCTGGGTCTCAGCTCCTCTTCTCAAAGCCTCAGTTTCCAACTCTGTGCCGTGGGGATGGTCCTCAAGGCTGATGGGAGAACTCCAGCTCTGTACACAGCAGGCACTGCATAGATGCATGCGGGGCGGCCCTGGGTCGGGCTGGGACCCTGCCCGTCCCTCAGGCAGCTCCACGCCTGGCCAGGCACGGGCGTCTCATTGACCGGCCGCGTCCTCCGGCCCCTTGGGCACGATCGATGCAGAAGCTGCTCCAGGCTTTTTGAAAAGTCATTTTCGCTCCTTCCCGGCCCCACTGAAAGCCCCATTGATCAGCCGATCGATGGCAGCTGTGGCCCAGCAGCCGCCCAGGGACCCAGCCTCACCCAGGTGGGCCCTGCAGGGGAGGCTGTGACGGGGAACCACAGGCAGTGGGGGGAGTCCTGGTCCTGGCCTCCGGCCCTCAGTGTTCCCTCTTGCCCTGGCACGATGCCGAGGGATGTATACTCAACCTGAAAGAGAACGTGACTCCACGCACGGTCTTTCTGGAGAGAATGGACTCCAGAAGGTGGCCTCCCCTTTCCTCCTGCCTGTCCCATCAGGCTTGCCTCCCTCCCCCTGTGACACCTGCACCGTCAGGTCCCCCCAGCTCACTTTCTGAAGAACATCAGAGACCGAAGCTGCTTTGCTGCCTCAGAGGCTGGACACCTGGGCCCCACTAGGGCGGCCAGACTCCTGGCCTCCCAAAATCCAGGGCTCACTTTTCTGAGTGTGTATCAGACCCCGTGACCCACTGTCTCAAAGCCCTCCATTGGCTCCCCCAACACAGAACAAAATCCACAGTCCTCCCAGGCCCACGAGGCCACATGTGGCCCCCGTCCATCCCCAACCTCATCGCCCTCTGGCTCCCCCAGCTCACTCCCCTCCAGGCACACCAGCCTCCGGGCTGCTCCTGGTCCCACCCCAGGGCCTTTTTTTTTTTGGCTGCGTTGGGTCTTCGTTGCTGCACGCGGGCTTTCTCTAGTTGCAGCGAGGGGGGGCTACTCTTTGTTGCTGTGCGCAGGCTTCTCTTCTCTTGTTGCAGTTGCAGAGCACGGGCTCTAGTCGCGCGTGGGCTTCAGTAGTTGTGGTGCCTGGGCTCAGTAGTTATGGCTCGTGGGCTCTAGAGCGCAGGCTCAGTAGTTGCGGAGCACTGGCTTAGCTGCTCCACAGCATGTGGGATCTTCCCGGACCAGGGCTCGAACCCGGGCCCCCTGCATTGGCAGGCGGATTCCTAATCACTGTGCCACCAGGGAAGCCCCCACCCCAGGGCCTTTGCACATGCTGTTCCCTCTGCCTGGCACGTTTTTCCCTACTTTTTCCCTACTTTTTTTTTTCATCTCGTTTGGACATCATCGTATTTATACCTTTAAGCAGCCCATTGTCTGCCTTCCTTGGATCCTGGGGGTTGGCCTCCTTCTCTGCCCTTTTCCCTGTAGCCCGCACAGGCCCTGTATACAGTGGTGCTCAATACATGTTTGCTAATAAAACAAAGGCCAAAGACTCGAGGTCTTTGAGGTGCTAGAGTCATGGGGAGCAGAAAGCTGCCCCCCAGGTGGGGGAGTGAGGACCCCAGACAGGCGGGTCCCCAGGAGACGCCTACACCCACACACACACCTGAGCTCTGGCCGCCTAAATGGACCATTTTTCTCCCTTCCCTGCTCTAAAATAGTGACGGCCTTGCTGCGTTGGCATTCCTGTTCCAAGTTGGCGCCTCGCCCCTGCTCAGGGTGACGCTTATGCAGGGGAGCAGGCCCCCACCCCAAACGGAGCCTGGTGAGAGCAAGACAAAGCCCTCATTTCCTCCGTTAGTGCCGAAGCCTGATATGCAAATGCTCCGCGGGAGCTGCGGATAGAGATCGAAATTCTCACTAAGGGGTTAATGACTGACTTGGGATGGTTCCCAGACAGAGGGCTCCCGAGGCTTTCAGACCTCCCCGCCCCCGCCCCGCCACACCTTCACCCCCAGCTGCTCACCCTGCCGGCCTCCTGCCAACGTCCACCCTGCAGGCAGCACCCCCAAAGCCCAGGTGACCCTTACCCGCCACCAACTCACCCACCACCCCTTCCCCAGCAACACGCAGCCCGCAGCTAATCAGCTCCAATTGGGCGACTGTCAAGTCATTAGATGCTAATAGCAAAGCCACTAATTAGGAGTCTCACCCAAAATGGGGGTGGGGTGCTGTACCACCTTCCCAGACTAGAAACTGAGGCACGGGCAAGGCGGGCAGTGGAGTCTGTCCCCCTCACTCCCTGTGGCTCTGCCTCTGTCTCCCTGGTCTGAGTCCATGCACAGCTCCTACTAAAGGCACTCAGACATGCCAACAAAGATCCCAGCAAACAGCACGCCCAGGCCGGCCTGAGTGGGCAAAACAGCCCCGAGGCCCAGGGTGGGCCGAGCTCGCCCATCCCCACCTGCCACCCCCAGCAAGACCCCTGAGACCTGTGTCCTCCCCCAGCTTTTCTAGGGGCCAAGAAGACATGTCCCCCATCTTCCTCCTGCTGGTGGGAAGTGGGGAGGACCTCCCAGAAAATTAGGGCCCCAAGGTGGTGCAGGATCAGCTGAGAAAGGACGATTATGGCCTTGTGTGTGGATGGGTAAACTGAGGCACGGGCCCCAGAGCTGAAGCAAGAGGTAAAAAAATGGGGCTGGGTGGGCAGGAAAGGTAGGGGGAGGGCCTCAGGGCCACCCCACCCCTCAGGCCTTGGTCTGAGGCAGGAGGAGGCCCAGGTGCACGGTCCACGGGGCACACCTGCCTCGGTCACCGCGCCCTCCTCTGCCCCCCGGTGTGCATGGCGTCCCTGATGCTCCTCGGCCGGCCGCAGACGTGGCTGCCTCTTGGAGGGGGTCACCCCACTGGACTCGACTTCCTCATGGCCACCGAGGAGCCACTTTCTCTGGGTCCATGAAACAGGGGCTTAAGGGGGAGCCCGACCCATGGGGTGGGCAGATTAGGGGGTGCATGGCTGGGTTGGGGCGGGCGAGGGGCAACATGGCCCGGGTGGTGGAACGAGCCCCTCGAAGCCAGGGTCCCTGCGTGGGAGGGGGTGTGGGGACAGGCCCCCCCAACCCAGGGCCGGCCGGTGCAGAGCTCGGACTCTGGCTTCTGTGCTCCCAGCCTTCCGCTGCGCGTCCGCCATGGGGCAGCCACAAAGGCGGCTCTGCCCTCTCCCCGCAGGGCCCACCAGGTGGGGGATGCAGCCAAGCCCCCTCTGGACCCGTTTCCAAAGAGACAATTTCCCCAAAGCAGCACCTGGCGGAGGGGGGCAAGGCTGGCCGAGTGCCGGGTCCTGAGGAGGAGGAAAGGGGAAGGGGGGTGTCCCAGAGATAACCTGCTGCGAGGCGGGACCCCCCCCCCAGCAGGCCCGGCTCGGAAGCTGCAGAACCAGTCATCGGCCCTGCAAGAAGCCTGTCTTCCAGACCCCCGTTCACGCACCTGCCGTCCCGAGGAAAACCACCTTTGCACCCATGACCTCGAGGGACCCGTGAACCTCACGGGACGTCTGCTGGGGGGTCCCGAGGTCAGAGACGGCCGCCCCTTCCCCGGCCCAGCTCCCAGGCAGGCTGGAGGCGCCCCCCGCACCGCCCTGTGTCCTGAGCTGGTCCCTAGCCTCGCTTCCTTCCTCTGCAAACTGAGCAGCCTGGGCAGGGGAGAGGTCCACTGCGGGGAGGGACCAAGGCTGGGGACAGGAAGCCTGTGGACCCCAGCTTCAGCGCCCAGGCCCCCGGCAGGGTGGGGGTATCTGAGAAACACCCCGCAGCCCCGGCACTGCGGTTCCCCCCCTAACGTCACGACTGCTGCAGATGTGAGGGCCTGGTCCCCAAGGCTCCCCCGCTTGCCCACAGGAGCTGCATCGGTTTCCTCTCCCCCTCGGGGGCCTCTGATTCCCTGGGGTCACGCCCATGCCTCGCCCGTCCACGCTGCGCCCTGCTGCCATCTGCAGAGTGACAAAACCCACCGGCTCACTTCCTGGAGGAGGCGCGGGGGCTCCGAGCAGCCAAGCTGCCCACCCGAGGGCACAGCCGGGCATCCCAGATCCCCGAGTCCGAGCCCCGGCCCCCCACGGCCCCCCAGACCCATGGATCCTCACTCTCCAAGCCACCCCCCACCCCACCCTGCAAGCCGGGTGGTCGAGCCTCTTCCAAAGGAAACAAAAAAGCCTCATGCGGCAAAATATGGCATCGCCCCCTTCAAAGCTGGTTCCCCGGAGGCCTGGACGAGGCTGGCAGGGACCGGGGTGCCCGACATCCCCCCCATGGAGAAGATGCTGCCCCAGTCGCCATCTTCCCACCCGGTCGTTTGAGAGGGGAACGTGGCTGCTGCCCACACCCGAGGGTGATCAGAGCCTCCACCCGGGTCCGCACCGCTGGGTCCACCCGGGCTACAGGCCCCCGACCAGGTGGGGGGCCCCGGGGACGGCGGGAGTCCTGCCGGTGCCAGCTCTGAACCTCGATGGCCCCTCTGCACCGAGGGTGGCACGGTGCCCATGGGACCTGGCCACGTCCCCCCAGCAGGAACCCACTGGGCTGGAGGAGGGGGCGGAGGAGGAGCGGCCGGGCGGGCAGGGAGGGCAAGCTGTGCCCCCTCTGGTGTGGAGTGTCTGCCCCCTCACCGGAGGCCCCGGGACGGCCAGAGCCAGGCCGCACACGCAGATACTCTAAAGACATGCATGCATCCCACATACAGATGCACCTGCTCCCCAGGTGCCAATCTGCACACACAGATATACACACGCATCTCAGACACCACGTACATTCCACACCCAGACACACTGCTGCAAACATGCATGCACCCCGCACACGTGTGTACTCCAGGCACACTCACGTGGGCGCATGCAAACGTCCAGGGCCAGGGTCACCGTGCACACGTAGGCACACGAGCATCTGTGTGGCGGGGTGACGCATGTGCTCCACACACACAGTTCTGCACCTCCCAGGGCCCCAGGACCCCCGAACATCATGGGCGAGAACACGCAGCTACACGCAGTGACACGTGCAGACACACCCTGCAGCTCAAAGAGACTCCTGGGTGCCCCCGGGTCCCCCATGTACACAGATGCACCCGCAGCCCCACGCTCGGCCTGTGAGCAGTCGACCAGGACCCCCGGCCCGGTCCCACCAGGGCCACGGACAGGTCCAGAGACGCCCGGCAGCCAGCCCGGGAGTGCCTGGCCCAGGCAGGGGCCGGCCGGAGAGACGGCTGGACAGCCGGCTGGTCGGGGTGCCGGGGCCAGGTGGCTGGACTGGGCTCCACCCTTTGGCTGCG
This sequence comes from Balaenoptera physalus, assembly GCF_965194825.1. Taxonomy (NCBI): domain Eukaryota; kingdom Metazoa; phylum Chordata; class Mammalia; order Artiodactyla; family Balaenopteridae; genus Balaenoptera; species Balaenoptera physalus. The sequence goes on along the minus strand of NC_138890.1, from coordinate 789,841 downwards.
GCGGAGGTGGGTGCAGGGCTCCCTGGCAACGTCCGCCAGCCTCACGTGCGCAGGAAATACACGGCACAGCAGGAGAATGCAACTGGGGAGACATAGCCACATACGCATTACCTCGGCGCGGGTACCAGGCCCGGCCGGGCGAGGGTGGCCGGCCTCACTGAGCCCACCTGAGCGCACTCATCCCCTCCCACCCCTGCTCCTCCGCTGGCTGCCCGACAGCCCCCCACCCGAGCCTGCCCAGCCCTGGCTCCGTCCCCGTCCCCACGGTGCCTTTTGTGTGCACCCCTGTCTCCGGCACGGCCCCTGTCCCCGGCACGGCCCCTGTCTCCAGCACAGCCCCCCCGTCCCTGCGTTCCCCATCTCCTCCTCCTGCCGCCGCCACCAATCTCTCTGTTTCGACCCCATCCTTGTCTCTCCCCGCACAGGCCCGTCTCTGCCCACAGGACTGCCTCCTGCGTGGGGCCTGCTCAATGACTCCACACCTCTCCCCGCACCCCCGGACCCTGGCAGCTGCCCCCGGGACTGGGCGCCCTCAGGAAATCTCCATTCCGGGTGCCCTCGGACGCCGAGGCCGGACAGCACCCCTCCTCCCGTGACTGGCACACACCCTGTCACCGGACGCAGATTCCAGTCCAGACACCCCTGGACACGAAACCTCCTGAGGGGCCCCCGGGCCTCCAAGGCCCCCTTTGGAAGAGCCCCTGAACCTCAGCGATGGATGGAGCCCCAATTCTGGACCCAACCGGGCTTCTTGGGCAAGGGGCTCCCCAGGGCCCCAGACCCCATCGCAAGAGGTTGGGGAGGTCACCTCCCACCCAGGATGCCCCAGGCAGAGAAGGGGGAGGAGAGGTAGGAGAGGAAGGCCCTGACTGCCAGGGTCTGCGCTGGACAGCAAGGCCGTCCCCTCGGGCGGCTGGTCGGAGCAGGGCTATCAGGTCAGCAACAGGAGGCGGCCGAGCGGCCGGCCGGAGACGGCCCCAGGGGCTGCCTCCTTCCCGGCCGAGATCCTGCCTGCGGCCCGGTGGCAGGTGGGGCAGCAGGCGGCCCCAACGACCCCCTTCTGTCCCCGTTCGAGGCTCCTCGCGTGTCTGGCGTTTGCTAGAACAAAGGACAGGCCATGCCGGGACGGAGATTCCAGAGCTGAAACCAAAAACTTGGGCCGGGGAAGTGCTGCCCGCTGGGCTCCCTGCTCGGCCGCAAGGAAGAGCCTTAATCAAACCCACATGTGACCAGCGGGGCGGGCCGTGCAGGGGACCAGCTCCATGGTGGCCCGGCCAACCCTCCTAGGCCCGGGGTCTCTGCCCTCGGCCCCGGGGCCCAACCCCACAGCCAGGCAATGGAGGGGGGTGTCTGGGCGTGCTCCCTGCCTCCACCCAGGACCCTGACTGCCCTGGTCCCAGGCCTGCCTCAAAGATGGCCCTTTATGCAACTTTCCAGCGGAGGATGGAGAACGGTGGGGGACAGTGAGGGGACGGCGGGCTGCGGAAGGCGGTGCGGCTGGTGCTTGAAAACCGAGAGAAAGTGACTGGTAGCAGAGGGTCAGGGGGCGGGGAGGCCAGCGCCTCTACCCCCACGTGCAGCCCGGCTGGCCTCGATACAACGGTGACCGTGACCGTGGGGCTGACCGGGAGCAGCAGGACCCCGAAGCCCCATGTCCCACGGATCCCCAGCCCGCTCCAGCCTCCCAGACCCTGGATGGCCCGAAGTGTCTGCTGCTGTCCAGGATGTGGTCAGTCACCAGCAAACTTTTCTCACTCGACAAACAAGGGCTTCTGCTGCCCCCCAGATGGCACTCAGCGCCTGACACCGAGGAGGACTGCAGGCAGGCGGGCGGGGCAACTCGGCCGGGCGTGGCAGGCTGGGCACAAGGCCACCTGGGTCCCTGCCCCAGCTCTGCTCCCCTGGCCGTGACCTTGAGCCAGCCGCTCGGCCCCTCTGTGCCTCAGTTTCCCCACCAGCGCCAGGACAGGAGAGGACGCCACCTGGTCAGGACTCTCGGGACAGACCACCAGCCCCCTTGGTGCCTCAGTCTCTCTGTCCCTGCAAAGCAGGGGCCAGGGACCCCCTGCAGCGAATGTGGACGCCGGCCCGTAGGGAGGGACATTCTAACTTCCCCAAGTTCATCTGGGGACCCGCCGGCAGAACGCACCCCTGGACTCCTCCCCCGAGGGGTCACGGTCCCCCACCTCCGGGCGCGGCTCAGTGACAAGGTTCCCGGGAATCCCCACCAACTCTAAAGCCAGCGGGGGTCCCTGGAGAAGCCAGAAGATGGGGTGCCCCAAGTCCGGGGAGGGAACTCAGGGCCGCACTGCATCTGAGGGTGCCAGAGGGGATCCCCAAACTCCAGGGCCGGCGGCGCGCCGGGGCATGCAGGGCGCCCAAATCTGCAGGCGGCGGGGCGCCCTGGGGGTAGATGCACACGGAGCGTGAGTCCCCCAAACTCTGGGGGCCGGAACTCCCTGGGGGCGCCCGTGGGAAGCGGGCGCCCCCACTCCGGGGGCAGCGCGCAGGGCCGCTCCAAGACCGGGGCGGGAGACCAGGCTGGGATGGGGGCGTCCGGAGTCTCCCGGCGCCCGGTCCCCGCCCGCGGCCACGCTCACCTGGGGTTGCTGCGGTTCCAGTAGACGGCGTAGCGGTCCGAGTTGGCGCGGGCGGCGTCCTCGGCGCGCGCGAAGGGCGGCGGCGGCGGCAGCGGCAGCAGCAGCAGCAGCAGCGGCAGCAGCGGGCGCTGCGCGGGCGCCATGGCCCCGGTCCGGCCGCCGCGCTCGCCTGGCCGCCGCCTGCCAGCCGTCTCCGCCTCCTCCGCCGCCGCCGAGCGGGCGGGCGCGGGGCGGGCGGGAGGAGGGAGCGCCGGCGCTTGGAGATCCCCGGCCGCCCCCGCCTGAGCGCGCGCGACCTCGGGCGCCGGAGAAGTCAGGCGGCGGCGGGCGGGGCGCCGGGGCGCCGGCCCGGCCGCTCGGACTCTGAGAGCACGGGCCGTCGCCGCCGCACCGCCGGGGAGGGGCCGGGACTCCGGCCTTTGTCCCGCCCGAGCGCCGGGAGGGCCGCGGGCGCCCCCTCCTGCCGTGCCCCAGCCGCGCGGGGGCTGGGCGGGGGGCTCCAGCCCCCGCCGCGCCCCTACCTCTCCACCCCCCGCCCCGCCCCGCCCCGCCCCGACTTTCCGGGACGCGTCCCTCCCGTCGGGCTGCCTGCACCCCCGGGGTCCTGCCCCCCCCAGCTCCCCGGCCACCCCAACTCTGAGGGGCCCTGCAACCGCCCCTGTCATCACGGGGACAGGCCGGGGTCGCTGAGTTGCTCTCAGTCACCTCCATTCAAGCCACCAAGCGGGTCTCCAGAGCCTGGCCCGGCGCCAGAAGCAGAAGACACAGAGATTGCTCACCCCCATCTCCCCTCCCTCATTCAAACCCAGACCCCGAAATCCTAAACCAGGCCCAGCCAATGCCGTACCACCCTGTCCAGCCTGGTGAAGAGTTTTACAGTCAGGCTGACCAAAGTCCAAAGCCAGTGTCCACTGCTGCCACCCAGGGGGACCCCAGGGCAGTCACTTCTCCTCTCTGAGTCTGTTTGTTCATCTAGGAAACAAAATAGGAATCCTGACCTCAGCCCCTAAGGGTGCCAAGCATAGTAGGTGCCCAATACTCCCAGCAACCCGGAGTTGGGTCCAGGCCAACAGCGGGTGGGAGCACGGGGAGTCTGACCGGTGTGGAAGATAGGAAGGGCGTCAGGCGGAGGGTGCAGCTTCAGCAAGGGGCTAGAGTGCCTGATGGGTTCAGGGCACTCAGTGACCACTCCCGGAGGAAGGGGGCAAATTGCTGACTGTGGAACCGGGAGACTATCCTTCATTTCTGTCCTTATTCATGTCATAGTCTCCCTCACCAGGCTCTGAGTTTGTGGAGGTACGCTGTCACCAAGTGCTGGCAGGAAAGTGCCAGAGATGCCCAGCCAGATTCCACCTCTCTGGCTTTGTTTCACTCTCCCAGGCCTGCTGCAGGGTCTGGGAGCCAAGAGCAGGAAGGTCCCCATGTGAGGGATTATCGAAACTCCTCGCAAGAACCTTGAGAGGCCAGAGACCAGCAAACTAAGCTTTGCCCCAGCCAGGCGGGGATGGTAAATGCACCCGCCCCAGCTACACATTTCCGATATGCTGTGGCCATGTTCCACATGTGCCCTGAGCTTCCTGCCCTCCTCCCGGCACTTACCCCTCTTTGCTTGGGCTGCACCGTGCCTGGGAGGCCTTCCCCTCTCTTCCTGTAAAATTCTGGTTCCTCCTTCAAGGCCTGTCGTCCTCCCTGTACTTCAGCTACCCCCCACACCCCGCCCACAAGGTTCTCTGTTCTCCGCCCTCCAGGGAACTCTGCCCATCTGTTTGGGGTGTTCTGGCTTCTGGGTCTTGTCCATTGACTGCAGGTGCCCAAGTTTGAAGTCCCAGGGCTGGCTGAGGTGGCTCCACAGAGGAGGGTGGGAACCTGCCCCCAGGTGGTGGGTGGGGCAGGCCCGGGAGGCCGAGAGAGGACCAGAACTGGCCCAGGGTCACCTGGCAAGGCCCCAAACAGACCATCTGGACACCACTGGAGTGAGGGCCTGGGGCTCCAGCCACACAGGCCAGGCTCGGCCCGGGCTGGCTGGTCTGGCTCTTTGGGAAGTGATGGGGCCACCACTCTGGAAGGCGTGGGGCCTGAGCCCAGGAAGAGGGGCTGCGAGCCCAGGGGTGCCAGGCCTGGCCGGCAAAGGGGTCCACCCAGAAGCTCTCTCTGCCCTGGGATGAGAGCACCCTGCCCGGCATGGGACTTCATGGGTGGGCGAGGGTCTCTTCTGTCACACCCAGCAGGGCTTGGGCCCGCAGGGTTGCAGGGGTGTGGGAGACAGAAGGGCACAGCAGGTGAGGGGACATGCGGCAAAGACCCGGATGGGTCGGCTCATTTGCATGCAGGGGCCACCGAGGCGAGAGCCGCTGCCGCTGAGCGGATTTGAGCAGAAGCTCCGTTTTCCTTCTGTTCTTGTCTCTCTCTCAAGGTCAGAGCCCGAGCAGGGACAGGAACAAAGGCGCACGTCCCCCATTCAACCTCCCTGCGCCCGCCGCGCTCCCGCTCCCGGAGGAGGGGCCCCCGGGGAGGGGAGGGGAGGGCAGGGCTGCTCCACGGTCCGGCCCCGGGTAAGGCGGGGACGGGGGCGCGGGAACAGCTGCCCATCTGCCCTTGCGGACCCCTGCCCGGTGGGTCCCACTGTGGGCCCCCAAGAGGCTCTGTCGGCCTCCCAGAGTGGGTGGCCATCCCAGCCTCCAGGCTCTACCGGCAGGGGGGGTCAGCTAAGGTCAGGGGTCATTCTGGAGTAAGCTTCTGCTGGAATCAAGGGTCAGTGGTCAGGCTCACTTTGGGGACCGTGGTCAGTCTTAGGTTCAAGGCTCAATCAGGGTCAGGGGTCACTCAGGGTTGACTGTCAGCCCCAGGCCCAGACCCAGGGCAGGGTTTTTGATGGGGTCTGTCCCCGTCCACTGCAGTCTGCACTCCTGGGCTCGAAGGTCCACCTCAGACTCAGGGAGGGTCTTGTCCGAGCCAGGCCCAGACCTGCCCCTAGTCTGTGCCCAGCACCCCTGCTCCAGCACCCACTGCCCACCGCCCACCAACCCTGACCGATCACCCCCTACCCACTGTACCCTGCCCACCCCCACTGGCTCCTGACCCACCACTGGTCACCCGCCGCCCACGAGCCCCAACACATCACACACCACCCATCACCCTCTGCCCACCGACCCCCAGCCCAGGGCCCACCACCCATTACCTGTCGCCCCAGCCCACAGGGTGAATTCCCAGGGCTTGGCATCAGCGACCAGCGCCCCCTCAACCTTCAAAGGCCACAGCACCTTGAAGAAAGCTAAAAATATGTGGGCAAAAATTTCTCATTACAGAAAATATTGGACCCAGTCCGCCGCCCGCTCCGGCTCGGGCGCTTTTCAAGAGGCGGGAAGGGGTCGCCGGGGAGGGCAGGGGGTCTTGGCGGGTCTGGGGCTTCACTGAACCAGGTCAGAGCGGGCCTCAAGAAGAGTTCTCCAGGCTGTGACTGAGCATAAACAAACCAACGGGTCCCTTTCTCTTGCTGGTAAATTAAAATTCCCACCCTCATGTCCAGTGACCAGTCAGGCCCTTGAAACCTCAGCCCGGACCTCAGATTCCTGCAAGCTCCACAGCCAGGCCAGCGCCGGACCAAGCAGGCGTCATCCCAGCTATTACCCCCTCCCCCTCCTCCTCCTCCTCTCCACCCTCCTCCCTCCTCCCCCTCCCAGCCCCAGGGCCCTGGACACAGACCCCCTCCTCCCAGTGGCCACCTGACAGTCTGGGGGCTAGACCACCACTGTCCAAAAGAACTACCCACAAGGATGGACAAGTCCAACACAGGCACCACCAGCAGCTCCACATGGCTACTGGGCACATGAAATGTGGTCAGTACGATGAGGAACAGGACTTTAGACTTCACCTACGTTTAATTAACGTGGATATAAATAGCTAGTCACGGTCACCATACTGGGTGGCACGGCTCTGGGTGGAGCCGTGCCTGGGTGGCCACCTGGACCGCCACTCTTGTCCGGGACCAGGACCTCAAGGCCTGCGTAGAGAAGGGAGATGGCGGCTCAGCGCAGAGAGGAGATGGGGGAGGCGGGGCTGAGCCCCCGGGTAGGATGGGGGATCAGGGGAGGGTCCTGGGAACCCCAGGGAGGGCACAGCTCCCTCGCCTGCTGACCCCAGGGTAGCGGGGGCCACGTCCGAGGGAGACCACGTCAGAACCAGCAGAAGGGCTCCCACCTACAGGGAAGACGCCTGGCCTTGACCAGCTTCCCCGCCCCCTCCCGGCCCCAGTCCCCAGACGGAGAACCGAGGTTGGGGGCGGGGCCGTCTAGCCTCACAGCGAGCCTCCCGGGAGCCAGAGACCCCAACGTGGCCCCCGGGCCGAGGGGGCTGCTTTGCTGCGTGTCCAGTGGGCACTCCCAGGGTGGGGGCTGGGGGACGGAGGTGGTGGGAGGGGCCTCGAGGGCGCCGGGCTGTGGGTCTGCGCACCCTCACCCGGCGCAGGCTTGGGACCCGCTGCGGGCGACACCCGTGTGTGCGCGCGTGTGGGCTTGTGCCCTGTGTCCGTCCCGCACGCCTGGCGGCCGTGTCGCCTGTCCTCGCAGCCGTGTCATGCCTGTGCCCGTGTGTGAGTGCGGGGAAGGTGCTGGAACGCCTCCCGAGCCGGCATGCACACGCACACGCGGCCCTCCAACCACCCGGGCCCAGGGGCCTTTCATATCGCGCTGACAGGCCCCTCTCCCGGCTCTTAGCCGCAGAGAACTTCCCGCTAATAGTGCATTAACCTTGGCGGGGGCTGCCAATTACTCGGCACTAACGCCGGGGGCGCGGTGCGCGCGCGGACGGCGCTGACAGGCGCAGGGGCCCGGGAAGCGGGCGGGGCTCCCCCCCACCCGAGGGGGGCGGGCAGGAGGCGCGGGGCTGCGGGGGCACGCGGTGTGTTCCCGGCTCCGGAGGCAGAGCGCGGGGTCTCTCCTGACCTCATTAGAGTAATTAATGTGCCTTTTGAAGCTCGAGAAATCGCTCAGAGCTGTGGGAATGGGGCGCAGATCACGGGGTGGGGGCTGGGGGCGGGCCGTGGACGGTGTCTGAGCGCCTGTTAAAAGCGTGTCCCAGCGGATCAGACACGGAGAGAGACGGAGTGACAGAGAGGGACAGACAGAAACCCAGGGAGGCTGAGTGAGAGACAGTGCAGATGGAGACACCAACAGGGAGACAAGCAGAGGTTCAAAGACAGAGACACAGAGACAAAAAGACAGAGATGCGTGGAGAGAGACCCACAGGGGGAACAGATGGGGGAGAAAGAGCGGCCAGAGCCCGGGGGTCAGGGGGCATGACATCTCAGGGCCTCCCAGGGACTCTGGCCGCACTTCCTCAACCCTCCCTGGCTGCTGGGGACCGGCTCGCCACTCCGTACAGGACCCTCCCAAAGAATGGGGGTGGCGGGGGCAGTTAGGACTTCCTGGAGGCAGCAGCTGGGCACCAGAGGGGCTAGAGGAAGTGTGAGCAGACTTGGGGCAGGGTCGGGGGCTGCCAACAGAGATGCCCAAGGAAGCCAACTGGGGGCCAATGCAGAGGACCCCGGCTGGAGAGAGGGGTGGCCAGCTGACCATGACAGCTTTTCTGCAGGAAGCCAGGCTCAGGCTGGGCCAGGAGGATCAACAGGACTGCAAGGTAGACGGGCCCCAGAGGCTGATGGGTCTTGAGTGGGCAGCAGGCTGGGACCATCCCATGGTGGACATGGCAACAAGGTGGGGTTGAGAAGGTGTGCGAAACAGGCCCCCGACTTCGAAGTACTTCCCCACCTGTACAACGGTTTGCCTCAGGCCAGCTCGGGACCACAGGCCAGCATGGTAGAGGCCGGGCAGCACAAGGCTGCCACCTGGTGGCAGCTCCTCCTAACGACACAGCCTCGGTGCCTCCAGCCAGCGGCCCGGGGAGACCTCAGGCTGTGGGCAGCCACAGGCCAGCCCCACCTCTCCCACTCTCCAGGACCACAATGACAGGGTGCGGGCGGGGGGGCTGGGGGGGAACAGGCCAGAGCTGGACTCCACCTAGAAACAAGGCCCACAGAGGAACTCATCAAGCCCCTCACCAGGGATGGGGACTCAGGTGCCCAGTATGGATCTCAGATGGCCAGGATGGGGATTGAGGCACCCCAATGGGGTGCAGGTGCCTGGGATGGGGCTCAGGTGGGAAAGGAGGTCAGGTGCCCAGGATGGGGGTCAGCTGCCCCAGTGGGACTCAGGTACACAGGATGGATCGCAGGTACCCAGGATGGGGGTCAGCTGCCCCAGTGGGACTCAGGTACACAGGATGGATCGCAGGTACCCAGGATGGGGGTCAGCTGCCCCAGTGGGACTCAGGTACACAGGATGGATCGCAGGTGGCCAGGATGGGCAGTCAGGTACCCCAGTGGGGGTCGGGTGCCCAAAATGGGGCTCAGGTGGGAAAGGGGTTAGGTGCCCAGGGTGGGGGTCGACTGCCCCAAGGGGATTATGGTGCCTGAAAGGGGTTCAAGTTCTGGGGATGGGGCTGAGGTGACCAGGATGGGGGCTGAGGTACCCCCCATGGGACTGGGGTGCCTGGGATGAGGGTCAGGTGCCCAGTGGGACTCAGCTAGGTACCCACGATGGATCTCAAGTGACCAGAACGGAGGCCTGAGTGCCAGAATAGGTTTCCTGGGATGGGGGATCAGGTTCATCAGTGATTCCACAAGAGGCTGATGGGGGAGAGGCAGGGTGGGCACAGGGAGCCTCAGGCTGCAGAAAGCTCCAGACCCGTACACTACAGTCTGGGGTTCCTTAAGAAACACCCCCAAAATAGTGGTGTGAGTGTGGTGAGGCAGAGAGCATGGCCCTTAGGGGCCCCAGGCTGAAGGCATTATGGACAGGGGAGCCCTGAGCCGGAGCTTTGCTGAATGAATAGGAGTTCTCCCTAGGCTCAAAAACAATGACTGGCAGGGTCTTTTTCCAGGCAGGTAGGAGTAGTTCTCCCCCATCTCTTTGTCTCCTTTGTGGGATTCCTCACGGGACCCTCTGGACACCTGAGGATGGGACCAAATGGTCACAGGTGGGAGAACTAAGGCCCACATGGAGCCCAGGTCTGCTGCCTACCACCCACCTGTGAGCCAGAGCGCTGGGTCTGGCCCACTGTGGAGCTGGGTACCAGCTACAGAACCACTGGCTGCCTTTATTGTCCTCCGCCCAGGCATATGGTGCTCCCAGACAGGCCCCCCAGCCCACCCGCCTACCAGGCCTCAGCTTGGGGCTGACGCATCCCCACCAGGAACGGTGATCAGCACAAGTCACAACGTGGCCAGGGGACCTCAGAGTTCTGTGTGCTGCTGCCGGGGCCCCTCTGGCTTCCAGCCGGTATCCTGGGCGGTCTTGTCCGGGGGCAGGGCTGAGGCGGCTTCTGGAAGGCCGGGCAGGCCCCACACAAGCTCTTTGGTGGCAAGAGAATCAGCAGGGCGTTCCAAGCACTGGGAGGGACCCTGTCTCTTGTCCTTCCCACAGGGCCGCTGGACATGCTGCCTTCCCGACCTGTACATCTAGAAACGAGGGGTAGGAGATGAGAAGTGTGGGGTGGGGAGCCCGTCCCGCCCCCACCCCGCCCCGCCCCCGCCCCCACCCCGCTGTGCCTGTGCCTCTAACCTGCCCAGCCCCCACCCCCAGCCTGCAGGCCCTGCCGACTCCCTACCTGGGGGAAAGGGGTGTCCCAGCCAGGAGACGCCGAGACCAGAGAGATTTTCAGGCCATACCCACACCTCCCTCGGGGGGCTTGTAAAGTCAGAATCGTCCTGTGGTCTCTCAGCTTCTGTGCCTGAGCCCCCAACAAGCTGGGGTTAAACAGGCCATCCCTCCCCGCTCAGGTCCTGTCGCTGGCCCTGTCGCTGGCTCGCTGGCCCTGCGCCCAGTGGCCACTGGGTCACCTCCGTCGTCAGCCCTCTTTCTTTGTCTCTGCCATTGCCTCTGCCTGGGATGCTCTACCCCGGGCTGGGGCCGTGGAGAGGCCGTCTCTGATCCACCCCCCCCAGCTTTGGTAGCACCTCGCAGTTCATTCTCCATCTCTGACACTGATCTTGGCCTTCGGGGTCAGGCCCAGAACAAGTGCCCACTGACTCAAGCGCTGCAGCCCGTTCCCATCTTAAAGAAATGAGAAACTGAGGCTGGGAGATGGACGTGCCTGGGACGAGACCACACAGCCTGTGACAGCAAAGCCAGGCCCGGCCACTGTTGTGTGCTGACTGCACTGAGGACCTCACCGACCGACAGTCTTCCTAACTCTCTGGCCTGCTGACCCCACCCCCCAACCCAAGGAGCCCCTGAAGATGTGTGGAGGGCTGCCCTACCATCTCAGGTTCCTTGTTTCAAAGACTGTCTCCTCGTCGCTGTCCAGCGATGCCATCTCAGTCAGGTCCTCGGTGTTGGCCAGGAGCCCGTACCTCCTCCGCTGCGGCTTTTTCAATCTGGAAGCAGACCCAGGCTCGCTCAGCGGCCCTCTCATGGCCCTTCGGTGGAGCTGCTGACACTCTGCCCTGCTTCCCACCTTCTCCGATAATGCTCGTCTGCTCGACTCCTAGAGTCTTGCTGTGAACTTTCCGGCTCCAACTGTGTTTCTTCTCATAATGGTCACAATCATTATCAGTTGCTGTGGACATCTCCCTTGGCAGGCCCCCAGGGCGTAGGCCCTTGGGCGAGGACCCCTGGGAGGGGGGCGCCGTAATTCCATTTTACTAATGAGACGACTGAGCCTTAGAGAGAGTTTGCTAAAGACATCAAGTGGAAGGCTGTCACGGGCAAAAGCCCCGGCTCCTGACCACCACCAGGGAAAGCATGGGACCCTCTGTGGTGGATGTGGCACGTATTCAGATGGGAGACGAACATTGTGTACCCACAGCAGTGTCAATGCAAGACAGAAAAGGCCCCTTCAGAGGATCTGGATATGATCAGCTCTGCGTGACAAAGGCCCTCTGAAGATCAGCCCCAGAGAGGAAGCCAAACGGGGAGGACAGGGGCCTGAGGAGGGGGTCACGGGCCTGCAGGAGGCAGGGCGTACGCCGCGGGGAAGGCAAGGGGGTCCTCAACTCTTGGGGAGAGCGTGGGCAGAACCTAAACACTGACGATCACGGCCAGCTCTGGGCTGAAGAAGCAGGAAGAGCAAGGTGCGGGGGCAGGCTCCCGCCCGGCCCTGGTCAGGCTGTGGGCGTTAACTACAAAGAAGGATGCAGCCAGGCCCGCGTGGCAGATGCAAGTTGGGTTAGTGGGCGCTGCGCTCGTCGTCGCCGGGCTGGGGGAGCCGCAGAGGGTCCCGGGAATTCCCGGTGCCCTCATCATCCCGCAACCTCTAGTCTCGGTGGCTGCGTCTAGAAAACCGACCCCAACATCCCGAAGGAGCGGTGCGTCACGTGATTGCCTGACCCCACCCACTCACGTCCCCACCCACTCACGTGACGATGGCGCACCGCGCTGGAGAGGCGGGGCTCTCGCGCCGCAACACTTGGGGCGCGAGGCGCGCGCGGATTGGCCGCGCCAGGGCAGCGGCGGCGGCGTGCGCCTGACGCACCTGAATGCCCGGATGAGGAAGTAGAGCACGGCCAAGAAGATGAGGCCCGTGACCACGTAGAGGGAACGCAGAAGCGGCGAGTCCGGCGAGCCCAGCGGCCAAGGGTGTGTGCTGTTGTGCGGCGCCCCCGGCTGGCTCCCGTTCGTCACGGCGGGCTGCGGCAAGAGCGTGGCCTGCGTGCGGCTCAGCGACGAGGGCGTGGCACCCTCGGCTCCGCACGGCGGCGCCGGCAGCAGCAGCGCCGGCAGCAGCAGGAGCCGCGGCGGCAGCACACGCGGCCCCATAGCCCGGCGGAAGCGGTAGCCGCGCCCCGCCCCCGCGAGGAGCAGTCACTCACAGGCGCGGGGGAGGGGCCAGCCAATGGCCTGCGGGGGCGGGGCCTGGCTCCCGGAAACGCCCGGCCCGCCCCCGGCCGCTCACCTCGCTTCACCCGAACCGGGGAGGTACCCCGCGCCCCACCGGCTCCGCGCGCACCCCGCCCCCGAAGGCTCGGAGCCGCAGTTCTGTGTCCCCGGCCCAGAGCGTGAGCACCGCGGCCGCCCCGTAGGGGAGCTATGATAAGGGACAGGCGCGACCGTGCTCTGCGGGCCTCCCTCCCACCTGGGCCCTGGAACTCTCGCGTCCCCGCCCCCAGTCGCCCTGGGCTTCGGTGACACCAGCACAGTGGCCCGCTGTCCCTGGCCCTCCCGGAGGGGAAACCTGTCCCGGCTGTGAGCCTGGGCATCCCGCCTTTGGCAGGGGCCAGGAGGGACCAGACACACCCCGTGGGAGAAGGGGGGGTACCGGTGACCCGGACCTCACCCGGCCGCACCCTGCTGGGAGTTGAGGTAATCCGCCCAGAGCCCAAGGCAGCTGGAACTGGGGCTCAGCCCCAACGTTCTGTACCCCAAGACCAAGGCTGGAGGCAAGCAGCCTGGCAAGGCAGGCCGGCTCCGGGGGCGGCCAAGCTGAAGGTGCCCGGGGTTACTCTGACAAGGCCTCCGCCTAGCCCTGAGGGACGCGCCGCCAAGGGACCACCTCCTCCACCGCCTCCTTGACTCCCTCGGCGGCCCCGAGAGAACTGCCCCGGGGGGCAATGAACTGCTGCGTGGCCTACGGGTCTGGATCCAGCTCGTGGCCAGAACGAAGGCCCCAAGAGGAGGCTATCCCTAGTGGACTCCCCGCCACAGCCCCTCCGGCCGGGCCTCAGCCTGAAGCTCAGTGTCCGCCCTCCACGACGCACCCCACACCAGACTCGGATTTGTGGGTGGACACACCATCCCTTTATTCAAATGCACCTTCCACATTTGTCTTGTCACATCGCGAGTGAGGACTGGCCGCCGTGCCAGCGCCACACGCCCATCCTCCTGGAGCACCTTGAAGCCCCGCACCCCAACCTCGCCAGTGAAGCACCTGCTGGAAAGACGGGAGAGGTGAGAGGGGGACACGAGGGCTGCTCCAGCAGGAGATGAAGACGCTGCCCCCGACAGGGGTCACACAGCCAGGACGGGGGAGAACCCACCGCAAGGGCCAGGGCCACAGGGCCACGTGTCTCCCACCCCGAGAAGCACTTACAGGAGACGGGCTGCAAGGGCAGGCAGCTGTGCCGCTGGCTCTTGCTCCCAGGTGAAGTTCCTCCTGGGGCAGTGACCCCAGGTCACTGTTGCTCTCGGGTCACCCTTCCGGGTCGCACTGGCTTCCATTCAACCTGCCAAAGCAAAGGAGTGTTAACCCTGACACCCTGGCTGAGCTCACAGCCGCCCCTCCCCGACTCCCCCGAAACCATCCACAGCTCCTAGGAGGGTGTCAAGCTAGTCATCGGGGCCAACCCAAGAGGCCCCTCCACGGGCCAGCGTGCCCAGGGCGGGCCTGCGCCTTTCAGATGGGCCAGGCCACTTTGTACTCTTAAGCAGAGCCAGCTACCCACTTGGGATGGAGCTGCTTAGAAATCGGCGCGGGCTCTGAGAAAAAACTCATGGCAGCAACAGACATCAGAGAGAGCTAGTTAGGAGTGTGACTCAAAGAGGTCTGGAAAAGACAGTCAATTGATGAACAAAAAATTCCAAAAGGCGGGGCGTTTGGTGGTCTCCAATCCTGCTCAACTGCCCGGGCCGCTCGCCTGGCTGCAGGCGGGGAAGGGCAAACGGCCAGGGTCTGCCTTTAGTTCTAGCTTGATTTTTTTTTTTTTTTTTTTTTAAAAAAAGGAAAAAGAAAAATCGAAAAGCAAAAAAGTCAAAGGAACATTCCCCGGGTACACGACTTTACTTTCAAATGAGCTCTCAACAAGAGGAGGGATGCGGACGAGCAAAAGGAGTTACCTCGAATTACAGGACTATCTCCACATATGAGCTAGCCCAGGGAGCAGCTTGCGTCTCAGAGGTTTCTGTTGGGCGCACAACACTTCTGTCCTCCGAGGGGCTGCAGCTTCCATAGGCTAGCAGAGAACGCTCAGAACTTGTAAAGCAACAGCAGAGCTAGCTAATGAGCCGGTCAGTCTGTGGTCACCCGGGGACCCTGCCTGTGTCTGCTCTGGCCTGCTTCTAGACTAAGGGGTTCAGGGTCAGCGTCGGGCGCCCGCGTGTCCACCGTCCCTGCTAGGCTGCCCGCCCATCGAGCCTTCCGGCTGCCATGGCCAGAAGCGCCCCGGGGCTGCCCTGCGGTCCGAGAGCCCGCTCCCGTCACCCACCTGCTCGCCTAACTGGGGCCGGTGGCTGTCGGCTGTCACAGGGGCCCAGCCAGCGTCACTGACCCTGCCTTTTTCCTCTAGCTGTGGCAGCCTCGGGCGGGACTGCGGACCTAGTCCTCTAGCTGCCCTCTCTGCTCAGGTCTGCCTGCCTCGAGCCCCTGCAGGGCGCGTGTGGTGCAATCAAAGGGAGATGGTCAGAGCGAGGTTCATTCAGATGGTCTTTTAATCGGCTTCGTGAAGCCAAAGAAAACTGCGTACAAGAATTCCTTCACCACTTCAGATACAACATTGACGGGATATGCGTACGTCTTCCGGCAAAAAAGGACAATATAAATACACATTTTCAAGAACCTCTCGGGGATGTCTGCAAGTCTACTGTGGGTCCCACAGGACAGGTGGGCGCCCGGGCCGGGCCAGGGCAGCCCGGGTGCTCTGCTGCCACCCGCACGGTTCTACCACGCTACACTCAGAAACGTGACACCGAGTTGGAAAAAAGCTACAACTTGCTCAGCTTCCGACAAAGAGCAGATTCAGAGTCTGTTCAATCTCAAAGAGAAGTGACTCGGGGCACCCAACTTCACGGGGCTGACCCCACTGAAAAGAAAAAGAAAAAAAGCAACACAACCGAAAACAAAAAACAAAACTCTCACAACCCCTGGTGATTTTCTAAAAAAAAAAACTCTTGGCTCACGGTAAAAAGGTAAAAGTAAAACTGGAAGTGCTCTTCAAAACGTTTTTAAGACTCTTAAAAACGGACAGCGCTTCCTTAAAAAGCAAAGTGTAGTAACGAGGCCATCTGGGGGCCAGAAGCAGTCAGGCTGTGTTTGACAAGATCAGAACCAATAAGACTACAAAAGTGGGTACAAGGAGGTGTGATCACTACACATTAACGATTCAGCGGAGCTCCCAAAATCTTTAAATATACGGCCATTGGAAGGACGATCTCGAGCAGGAAGGATTTTTACTCGTTGTGTGTAGCTGAGAACAAGAAGCAGGCACAGTGTAAAGGCGCTGAAGCACGCGACGAGAGGCAGCATTCCACTCCCGGCCCAAACCTGGGGGCTCAGCCCTGGGGGCTCGGGAGCGACCAACCCCCCCCATGGCCGAGGGTGGCGGGCACAGCCGACATGCACGGATGCGGCCTGCTCTGCTCGGTGGGCCCTCGCTCTCCCTTTTCTCCTTGGTCAGCCTGGGTTTGCCTTTACGTTCTGTGGCAGAAGTGGCTGCTGGCACCGAGACCCAAGAGGGCAGTCTCGTCCCTTACGGGGCAAACATAGTGACCGGGTCTGAGCACAGCCCAGAGGGCACCGAGGCTCACTGAGCTCCCACCACAGGCCCTTGGAGCGCCGCTTACCGTAACTGTCGTAGCTGTCTCTGTAGGACCCGCCCGAGCTTCGGTCACCGCAGCTGCCACCCTGACTCCGGCTGCAGGAAGGACACAGGTGAGCGCCGGGGGCCACCTCGGGGGACTCTCACCGGTCCCCGTGCCAACGTCCCCCCAGAGCCTCCCAGGCCCCCCTGCGCAGAACCACCGCCCGTACCTGCTGTAGTAGTCTCTGGAGCCTCCATAGCCCCCACTCCTGGACTCGAACCGGCTCCCCCCGTAGCCGCGGTCCCCTCCTCCTACAGACGGGACGGGAAGGAGAAGTGAGTGTCAGCTCCTGCAGCAATGCCCCCACCTTGTCCCTGCAAGTGGCACTCACCTCTGGAGAACCCACGGCCCCGGCCTCGGCCCCCGCGGAAGAAGCCCCGGCCCCCGGCAGAGCCACCTCGGTACCCGCGGGATCGGTTATCAGACGACTTGCCAGCCTGGTCGACCCGGATCTGCCGCCCATCCACAGACTGGAGACCAGAAGTGGACACGGTTAGCCTCTGCACCTCCCGCCCTCGGTCTGCAGCCCGGACCCACTGGACCCCAGAGCAGCCAGCCCTCACCTTCCCGTTCATGGCCATCATGGCGTCCTTGGCATCATCGATGTTCTCAAAGGTGACAAACCCAAAGCCCCTCGATCGCTGGGTCTCCCTGTCCTTCACGACCACCACTGTGCAGGGGAGAGGTCCGTGGTCAGCACCCAGCCCTCCCCGTGAGCAACCCCACTCAGCCACCAGTCTGGCACCAGCCTCACCTTCTGAGATCTGTCCATATTTTGAGAAGACCTGCTCCAGTGACTGCTCGTTGGTGTCAAAACTCAGCCCTCCGACGAAAAGCTTGCCCTCATCTGATGCCATGGCGGCCTGTGACAAACATCATTAAAAGCCTCAGAGGTCCTGCAGGGGCTTCGAGACTCAACACCCACCCCCCACTTTACTTTATACAAATAACATATGTTTCGGGGGGAAGCGCTGGGAAACTATTTTTCTGCCCTTTAACCATCCCAAGCCCACACCCAGGACTTAATTCAAACAAATCCTTAATTTCTTTATCACTGTGGGTCCCTGGCCGCTTTTCTATGTTTGGGCCAACTCCGCTCCCCAGACTGGGGGCTCCCTGAAAGCTGGGGCCACACCGCGGTTCTGCAGTACTCCTCAGTGCTGCCTGGCTGTGGGGGTCCAAAACTCCAGCCAGGGGACGCCCTCACGGGACGTTTAGGGCTGTACCCTGAAGGCAGGCATCATCCACCATCGTCACGGGCTGAGTGCACCTTGGTTTCTGCCCGTTGCAAACAGCGGGGGACTAACTCCTAACCCGACCGTCGCGGGGTGGGCGGAGTGGCAACGTGCTTGGTCCACTGCAGGGCGCTGTGCAGGCGGGACGGGGACTCTGCGCCGGGATATCAAAGCGGGGCGGTGCTTATACCGACCCTTTACAGGCTGGTAGCCTCCGCTGAATGGCTCCGAAACACTGGCCAGAAAGCGCCCTGCAGCCACGCAACTAGGACCCAAACTTGGGGCGTTGGGGGTGGCACCGGGGCTGTGTCGCCCTCGCACTACTCCAACGGGAAATCGGGGAGGAGCCCCAGCCCGGCCCCACCCACGCGCGCATGCGCCCCGCGCCACTCCATCCGGGCACTCGGCGCTCCCGCCATTTCGCTGGGCGCAGCTTCGCGCTCGCGGCCGCCATTTTGCGGCGGTGTCCCGCTCGCGAATACCCTGGCCCACGGGGGATGCCCTCCGACCGCGGTTCGGCCCGGTCTCCGCTGCCCCTCGCCGCCGGCGGGGCGGACTACACCCCGGGCCCGCCCCGGCACCGCCCCCGCCCAGGGGCGTGCCGCCGCCGCCCCGCCTCCTCCGGCCGGCCACAGGCCGCCCGCCGCCCCGGGCCCGTGGAGCCGGTGCCGCCAGGGCCCTCACCACTGAGTCGGGCAGGTCCCTGGCGCAGGCGGGAAGACGGCACAGCAAAACGACCCGAGCCTCCTAACGCGCGAAGTGACTGGGGGGGCGCCCGGCGCCCGCCTTATGTACTTCGTCGCCAGGCCCCGCCCCCGAGCCCGCCCCTCCGCCCCGCGCCGGCCAATCCGAAGCCCTGGAGGCCGTGGCTGTGCCTCATATTCATGAGCTGGGGGCCGGGCCTGTACCGGCCCCGCCCCCTCCCGCGAGCGGGCGCGGGACACAGTGAACAGCGGGGACGCGCATGGTCCGCAGTCCCCCGCCCGCGCGCGGGAGGCGGGGCCAGTGCGCTGCGGGGCGGAGCTGACCCACTTCCGCGCGCCAGGCCCCCCACCCCCACCCCCACCCCCCCGCCTGTGGCGGAGAACAAAGGGGTTCGGGCGGCTTCTGCCAGTGGCCCAAGCCTCCTGGGAACCTTCTGGGGGTCGCTGGAACCCAGACCTTTGCGGTGCTCCCGCAGTCGGCGACTTACCGACCTCACCCAGGTCCCCACACCCACCCGAGATTCAGTTCTCGGACACCCCAACTTCATGTGAACCCCGATATCAGTCCTTATGTACTTGCCAACATAACCGACACCCCAGAACTCTCAGAACCCCAACGCTCCACTTCGTGTGATCCACCCCAAGTCCCGCCCAAACCCTAAAACTGAGGCAACTCCATTTATGTGGACCCCAATATTCTCCACGATCCCAATTCTTCCTGCTTCCCAACTTTGGGTCACCCCAACTTCACCCAACCCACTTTGCCTACGAATCCCAACCTGCAACCACACCTAACTCCCACCCCAATCCGGACTTCACCCCAGTGTGGTGCAGCACCCACACCCCACAGTCACCTGGCAAGACACTTTTTACATCCCAGCTTCAGACCTCAGGCTGACCTTGACTTGGGCTCTCAAACCCACCATTGTGCCCAACTCTCGAGTCTCCACTGCACCCCAAAATTCAGCTCAGCCCCCCGTCTCCCTTTCACCGCTGTGCTCCAGCCGCCCACCAGAACACTGTTCTGCACACCCAGAACCCTCTTGGCTCCTCCCCCTGCATCTTTTTTCTGTCTGGGGGTCCCGAGACCTCTGCTATCAGAAGAACCAGATTTGCAGAGATCTTCACCCCCAAGGCTGTTCCTGGGAGCCCCTCTTGTGGTCACCCCTTTCCCCCTGCCCAGGCCTTGGCTCACGTTACCTTCTGTGGCCCTGGACCCTTCCATGGGTGGAAGAAGCTAGTGCAGACCCCTGCCTGCCCAGACCAGAGGCCCAAGCTATACCCCTGCCCCAGAAAGTCTTCAAAGGGCATACCTTCTGCATAAAAGTTAGGGGGAATTTGAGGGACTTCCCTGGCTGTACAGTGGTTAAGACTCCACGCTTCCAATACAGGGGGCGTGGGTTCGATCCCTGGTTGGGGAACTAGGACTCCGCATGCCGCACGGCGCGGCCAAAAAAGTTAGGGAGATTTGAGAACAGAGACCCCTGCTTTGCTGCCTACCCCAGGAAAGTTCCAGCCCCACTCCAGGCCCCAGACTCATGGCAGCCGTGTCCGCACCTCGTCCCCCCACGCCACAGCCCCCCCATACAACTCCCTGTCAGCCGCAGCCCGCTGCTGCGTCAGCCACTCACGCAGGGCGGTTACTAAAAGGAGCAGAGAGAATCAGCACTCAGCTCTCACCCTCCCGCCGGGGCCCATGGAGGGGACCTGGGGCCAGGCATGCCCAGCCCAGGAGTAGTCCACCCCCTTCTGATCTGCTCCCCCAGCAAAGTCAGGTCGGCGGCTCCTGACCCCAGACCAGGCGAAGGGGTCCTTGCAGTCACCGGGGCCCCTCATCACTCTTTGCCGCCCCCCCGCCCCCGCCCTCACTGTTCTGTGGTTCCTAGTCTGCCTTCTCCTGGTTTTGTGAAGTTCCCTGGTTCATTCATTCATTCCACCAGCAGTTATCAAGCGTGTACTTACTACGAGCCTGTTGCTGGGTACGGGGCTCCATGCGTACCCACGACTGTCCTGGGTTCCCATCACGGTGAGGACCTTTACCTATGGATACCTGTCCCCAGGTGCGCCTGTACCGGACATTGTGTGGGAACTGTGTGCTTGCGTCTCAGGTGTGTTACCTGTCTGCGCACCTGTGTTTCTGCGGCTACCGACGTCGGCGTGTCCCTGTGACTCGGTGTGTACCTAGGACCTTGTGAACCCGTGAGGGGCGAGATGGGGGGGTGGTCTCAGGGGGCTGGCACCACCTTCCTCCCTGCCTCGGCCTTGACTCCACGCTCTCCCCGCGGACACAAGGGGGAGCTACGGCCTCGCTGTCAGCCTGGCCGGGGGCTCCCGGTCCCGCCCCGCCGTCCGGCCAACGGCCGCGAGCACCAGCGTGGGAGGGGGTTCCCGTCCCGCCCTCAGGCCCGAGCGCTGGGGGTGGTCGGCGAGGAGGAGACTTAAAATAGCCGCGGGCGGGGGCGAGGCTGCTATTCACGGCCGGGACGCGCGGTGCTCACCGCCTGCCCGGCGGGACGGGGCTTAGGCCGGAGGTCCCTGTCTGCACACTCACAAGACGCCCCTCCCCGGCCGCCCGCCGAAGACCACCCCCGGGGCTGCGCCGGCGTTGCCACGGAGACGGGGGCGGGGCCTCCTTGCTCCCGCACTGCCCCCTCTGTCCTCCCCGCGGGGTCGGGCCCGCCGGACGTCGGGTCTTCCCCCGACCCCGGCTAATGACCGGGCGGGAGGCAGTAATGAGCGTCTGGGCTCGGGTCGGGCGTGGACGGGATGAAAGGCGCGTGGTGGGGGGGGGACCCCGGGGCCGCGTAATTACCGGTCCCTCCCGGCCGGCCAGGCGGGGGCCGGGACGGTGCACCTGGAGGCCGCCCGGCGCGGGCGCGGAAGGGGACCGTCCTGGCAGAGACTCCAGCCCGCCCGCCTGGCCCAGATCCCCGGGGCTCAGAGCCAGGGAGGGGGAAGCGGGGACTGGATGTGTGTGTACGTTGCCAGGTGTGGTGCACATGTGTGCCCGTGGGCAGGGGACTCGTGGGTACAGAGATGGAGAAACAAGGTTTCTGGGGACCATGCCTGTGTGAACATGAAAATGGGGCCGTGTGCCTGTGCACAGGGCTGTGGAAGTGTGTGCATAGAACTCACACGTGTGTGTGTGTGCAAACTGGCATGGAGGTGTGTGTGTGCGTGTGCACACATGGAAACATGTTTGCATGGTCATGTCTTATATGCAAGAACACAAGGGGTTGTTCGTGGGCCCCAAAGTATGTGCATAACCAGGATGTGGGATCAGCCGGGGACAGCGCTGCTGCGTGTGCATGACGCGGGGGAACCGGGACTCACAGATCATATGCGCCCATGGCTGGTGGCGTGACTCATGCCCCTGGGGTGGGAACATGCCACGCGCTGTTAGCGGCCGCCGGGGTCTCTAGGGCAGAGGAGAGCTACAGGAGGCCAGAAGCCAGGAGGAAGGGTTTAACTTTAACTGCCCCCCCATTCCCCCCCACCCCGTTTCCCACCTGCATGAGTAGGTGGGGACATCTGAGATCCCTAGGAGGCCCCAGGTGGCTGCCAACTGTGAATTGGCAGGAGATTCAGCTGCCTGCGCCCTGGCCTCAGTTTACCTCCTGTTCCTAGGAGGGGTCTTCCTGGCGGAGGGGGACGTGGGAGGGGGCACCTGCGTGGAGCTCCCTGTGACTCATGGCCCAGGAATGTGGAAGCTGCCACTCTTCTGCTCCTGCCCCAGCCCCCAACCCAGAAGTGCAAAGGCCAGGCAGCGCATGGGCCGTGCTGGTGACCGCAGTCCCCACCAACGGCAGGCACACGGGCTGTGGAATGGGACCCCGGGGACACCCGGAGGCCCACACCAATAACATGCATTCATGCAGAAGACATACGTCAGGTGTGTGTGAAACGCCAGGGCCTGTGCATGCGCAGAGACCCCTGTGTGCTCGTGGAAACCCCAAGGCTTGCCTCGGTGGGGGCTGGGGATGCAACCCCCTGGGTTTCCGAGACGGGGGGAGGGCTGAGGTTCACAGGCCCGCCCCAGGGGCGGGAGGAGCTGACCCCCACTGATGCCCTGTCCGCTCCCTTGACCTTGGCCCCACGTACAGGCTCCCTGCAGGCACACAGAGGGGCCGAAGCACCCCTGACTGGGGCTGTGGCATCTCCATGGCAACACTGGAGTGGCAGCCATGGAGAGCACACCCCCCTGGGGCAGCTGCCAGGGGCTCAGGGAAGACACCTGTGTGTGTCCAGGCGGCCGCACACAGCAGTCCCACATCCTGGCCCCCACACCCAAGCAGGCGGACACAGGTGCCCATGGACCTCGTCCAGCCTTCGATCACCATCCCACCCTGGAGGGTCAGCGACGGCCCGGTGCCCAGCTGTGCAGGTAGGCGGTGTCCGGGCTCCTGTCTGAGCCTAGGGTGCATCATCTGAGAAGTGGGCACAGCAGCAGCATCTCCTGGGGTCAGCGGGGGTGATAGAAGGGCAGCCGGTGACAAAAACACACCACGGAGGGGCTCCCAGTTCTCTGCTGTTCTCTTCTTTCTCCGTGTCTCAGGACACTCAGAGAATCGCCGGCCATGCCGGAGGAAGCCCCACTTCTTCTGAGGGCGCACACAGGTCCCTGCACCTGCCCCAGCCCAGTGGCCGGCTCTGCTCGGTGCGTGGGTAGTGTTTGTGGCTGGAGTGTCCGCGGATTTGGGTGCCGTCTCAGCTGAGCTGCGTCTCTGAGGGTCTGAGTTTGGGCTGCCTGGTGTGACCTTCAATTTTGCGGGTTTTGTCAGGGAGGTCTTGGCCCAGGGTGAGAGTGGGTTTTGAGGGTCACACAGTTGACTGAGGTTGTGGCCCCCAAAGTGTAGCTTGGGGCGGGTTTGGGGGTGTGGGGGCGGTGTGCATTGGGGTCCCTGTGCTGCAGAGCCGGAGCCTGTCACTCAGGTGGGATCGGCATGTACCCGTTGACTGCGGAGGGTGTGCAGCGCGTGTGTGGGACGGGGAGACGGGTTGGTCTGGGTCTGGTGGCGGTAAGGAGCCCTGCGTGGGCGTCTGGGCTTGTGTTGATTTTCTGCGAGGCCTATGGATAGCGTCTGGGGTGTGGGCCGTGTGCAGGGCAGATGTAGCCAGCTGTCTCGGGCCACCGGCTCCGCCTGCCGGCGGGCGACCTCCTCCCCCCGACCCCGTGGGGCCGGCCCCGCCCACATTCCAGAAGAGTTAGGGGGTGCCCTCCCCAGCCCCCGCCCGCTCCCGACCTCTGACCCCGGCTCAAGCCCACTCCCAGCATCCCGGGCACCGAACGCCGCAGCAGCTGGCCCCAGGGAGGGGCGGCGAGGCGGGGGTGGAGGCTGGAATGTGTGCCGGGGGTGAGGGAGGGTGCCCCCGAGAGGGGGCGGAAGCGGGGGAGGGGCCGGGAGGAGGAGCCGGTGAGACCGAGAGGGGAGGAGGAAAATAGAGAAGAGACCTCCAGGGAGAGATGGAGACCCGGACAGAAATACAGACAGGCCCAGAGATCGAGGAAGGCGGAAAGGGGAAAACAGAAAGACACAGGAAAAGAGAACTCAGAGGGAGCAGGGGGAGGGGCACACGTGGGCGGGGGGAACAGAGGCAGCAGGCCAAGGACAGAGGCCCCTCCGAAGGGCAGTCTCCAGTCGTGGAAGGGCCCCAGGTGACAGCGGCCCCGCCCGCACCTGCGGGCTGGACGCTCTCCCATCCCGAGTGACACCGGCGGCTGCCTGTCCTCTGCCCTCCCAGGTCTGGGCGGCCGTGGGTGGGGCTGGAGTGGAGACTTCTGGGTGGGGCCCCAGCACCCTCGGCCGTAGCTCGGCGACTCCCGTTCCCAAGGTGCCTGGAGAGGAAGGCGTTCCCGCCAGGCGAGGTAGGGGTGGCTGTGCTGGGGCAGCCGCCGGGTCCTGGGGGTGCCGGAGCTGGCCCCAGCGGGGCACCACTCCCTTTCATCTCCCTAGGGGCCTGGCTCCTCCCTGCCTTCCTCCCAAGCCACCCCTCACCGCGTCCTTTGGCATTTCAAAACCGTGCAGCTTGCCCCAATTACCCATTTGGCCGCCTCCAGGGGACTCTGGCCTCCAGCAGAAAGACGTGACCCCAGTGACCTTCTATTGCCCGCCCACAGCTGCCTCATCACCCCCAGAAGCCAGCACCTGGAACCAGGCCTCCGTCCGGACTCCACACCTTGGTAGCCACACCTGTCCACACCGCCAGCCCCAACCTCCATCAGTCTCAGGGCTCTCTGCCCGCCCGGCTAGCCCCAGGGGCTAACCTCGGACCAAAGGTTTGCTCACATCCTCGCCACCCGTCAAAGGCGACCCTGTTTACGCCGACCGCGGCCTGCTGCCTTTTCAGAGTGGACTCCTGGCCACAGCAAAACTGCCCCTCAGCCAGGCAGCAACGAGGACTTCCTGCCGCCATAAGCCCCCCCGGGGCCCCAACTGTCCCGGCTCCTGGCTTGTAGGCTTCCAGGTGCACAGGGGCGTCTCCAACTGCTCCCCTTCCCCCAATCTCCGAGCTCCCTGCAGCCCCCTTGCCAACCACCTCACTGTGAACCAGACGCCACCTTCAGACAATGCCCCATCGGTCCCTTCCCAGGCCTCTCCGAAGCCCAAGCAGAGCGTCCAGACAGCTCCTGGGATGTTCTGGCCTTTGCCCTCTCCACCCGCCCCTCCTCCCTGGGGTTCCCATCTCATCCCCCCCTAAGCCAGACTTGAGGAATCACCCCTTTCGAGTCCTTGCCTTCGCCTTTTGGCTTAGGCCCCCCAAATTGACTTCCCAATTGTTCCCCAAATGCACCCGCTTTCACGTCTTCAGACATTTGCACACGCCATGCCCCACACCTGGGGCACCAGTTCCCTCTTCCTATCCTTGGCAAAGTCCTATTCCTTTGGCAGGGCCTCAACCCAAGTGCCCTCCTCCTGCTCCTCGCCCTGCGCTCCCCCCCAGCCCGGGGCTCGCGCACACGGTGTCGTGGGGAGGGGGCAACAGGCAATGGCCCAGCTTAGAAGGGGGGGTGCACGTGCGGCGCCCCCGGGTACGCCCCCTCTTCCGTCCCGGAGCTGCCGCAGGCATCAGACCCCTTGGCGCGCATCCCGCCTCCAAACTGCGGACGTGCGGCCGAAGGAGGGCCGCACGCCTCCGCGCCGCGCCGCGCCTGCGCACTCAGCCGGGCCACGCCGCAGTCCCACCTCCGGGCGGCAACCCCGCGCGGCTATTGGTGCGTGCGGAAGAGCGAACGATGTGGCCACCAATGAGGCGTCCAGGGGGCGGGGCCTGGGCCGCCTTACGCAAGGACGGGGGCGGGCGGGGCGCCCTCCCCACGGTGACGTCAGGCCCGGTTCGCGGCACGTTGCTATGGAAGCCGCGTTTCCATCCCTGCGGGCTTCCGGGGGCCGCCCCCTCCCATTCAACTTTTTCCTCAATGGGGGCAGGGGGCGGTGGAGGGCCGTCCCCGCCCCCTGTGATTCCGCGGCCCCTGCCTACTCTGGGCCTCGGTTTACCTTTCCGTGCTGCCCACGCCCACGTGGCCTGGCCTGCTGCCTCTCCGGTCGCTGCATCCCCTTGGCTGGGCACCTCTCCCCTCTCAGCCCCCGCCTCAGGTGTGTGCGTTTCAGGCCCGCGCAGTGGGACGGGGCCAATGGCCGCAGCACCCAACCGGGGTGGGGTTCTTCTAGGACTCCCGGGCAGGGCTGTGACCCTCGGACCCCAGGGCTGGGCGCCAGGCAGCGCCCTGAGGAGTGAGTTCCCCGGCAGTAGACCAAGTGCCCCCTGCCCTGCAGCGTGCAGACACAGCCCCCGTGATTCAGCGGGTGCCACCATCTACTCCCTCCTTCCGCATCTCCCACCCAGCCCTGTAGCGGCCACCTGGGTCACAGCCCTGACCTCCGGGGAACCGGCTGCGTGGGCAGGGGGTTCGACCTGAGCTGTCCCACCCACACTTCCACCCTGCGTTCCTCCGGGCCCGCGGGGACGTTTGCGCCTTTGACCTGAAGGTCTGAAGGGATCAGCCTGACCTGGGCATTCTACCTTCCTGGCGTGGGCGTGCGATGATTTGGGGGTGACTGGGTGGCAGGAGGGACAGAAAGGCCTTAGCAAGCTGCTCCCAGGACACCTGGGACTGCACCTGTTTCCCTTCCCCATGGGCGGGACTCCTAGAACTGAGGCTTGGGAGGGCAGGGTCTTGGGCTATAAGAATTCAGCCCGGGGATGGTGGTCGTTAATGTAACAATCACCCCAGTGCTCTAGAGCAAGTGGTATTTCTCTTCGGGCCTCGGTTTTCTCATCTACCAAATGGGAGGATAATTAGTTCTCTTAGGTGGCTGCGTTAAGTGAGGAAATACATGTGAAATGACCTTCAGTGTTGTTATGATTGTGTGTCTTTGCCCAGCCCCAAAGTGGATGAAGGTGGGACTCGCCACCTGGCCCGGCCCTCCGGGAGCTCCAGGTGGGCAGGGGTGGGAGATGCAGACGGGGGAAGTTCCCAGGCAAAGCAGGGGCGCTGGCTAGGGGTGTTCCTGGGTAGGGCACGGCCCGGAGGCTTAATCCCGATGGTCAGGGATGGGGAGCGCTGGAATGCAAGGCCGGGCAGGCCGAAGGGAGTCCACGCAGGGCTGGGGTGGAGCCAAACCGGGAGGCCTCGAGCGCCAGGCCCAGGCCCTGGCTTGACTCTGGGAGGGAGAGGGGGTGCTCTGGAGGCCTGGCGCCATACCCCAGGGGTGGGGATCGGGTCAGGGGTCCTCAGGCTGGGCCCCCCACGCGTGGGCGGGCGGATGGAGCTGCTTCCCCCTTTCTGGGGCTGGGGAAACCGTGGCGCAGAGCCTGCGGCCAGGTCTCCCTGGAGACTGAGTCCCTGGGCTCGCCTGCAGCCCACTTTAGAGCCTAGAACCGAGAGGCCCCACCCAGGGCACACAAGCGGGCAGCCCCGTGCCCACACCCTGCAGGACTTCCGGCCTTGGGTACCGGGAAGTGGCCGGCCCCTCCCTCCCCCGCCAGGCGGCTTCCTGCCCACCCTCACCCCAAGGCGGGGAGGGGGCGTGGGAACTGTTCCGGGACGCGCCCCTTCCCCCGCTGGGCGCCCTGGGAGCACGTTCCCCCTCCCACTCCCTGGGGTGGCGGGCTACCCCAGCATCCAACCCGACCCTCCTGAGACAGATCACCCCCTACCGTACTCAGCCCACTCTGTGACAACCAAGACCACCCCACCCCCCGAGACGAGCAGGCCGGACGTTCACTCGTGTTTCATTTTCTGTTTATTCCTTGCAATCACGGTGTTTGTGTAGGCTTTTTTCTTTTCCAATTTCATGTTTTCATACAGGAAACTCCCGCAAGGTGCTGGGACACCCCACAGCCCGACCCCCCGAGGGTGGGTAATGCTTTTTTGGGGGGGGGCCCTGGCGAGGGCAGAGAGGGGTGGGCGGTTCCTGCCTGGGGCCTCCACCCTCAGACCAGCGGAGGCACAGACGTTATTTAAAAATCGTTAAAAAAAACCCCATCAGAACACACATTAAATAGATATCCAAGACAGCGCTTCAAAAACAAACCCGCCCCTTTTTTTTCTTTTTTTCTTTTTTTTGGAAAAACGAAAACAAAAACAAAGATCCTTGACCCCTACCCTCTGACCCCTCCCTGACCACCCCCCCACAAAAAATTTACAGAGCTACAGTTAACACAAGATGTTCACATCTGAAACCATTAACTTTAAACACATAACCGGGGGCAGGGTGAGGACCTGGGGTTCATCTAGGAGGGAGGGGCAGGCAGAGGGAGAGGGGTGTTGCGCAGCACAGAGGGGCGGGGCCCGGACGAGACTGACAGGTGGGGGGGCAGGGCCCAAACATCTCCATTATCAGTAAAAAATAAAAGTGAATGAAAAACACCCTCCACCCCCATTGAAATGGCCCCAGTAAGGGGGGGGGAGGTCTGTCCCTCTGCCCTGGGGAATGCCCCTGGGGCATGGGCATGAGTGGGGAGGGTCCAAATTAGACCAGCAGCGAACCCCCCCCAAGGGGGTTAATGCTACACAGCGTTGCCCCTCCTGGGGTTTCACAGCTCAGCACCCCCTCCACTCCCCTCCCAGCTGCCGGAGGGCCCCCAGACACAGTCCACAGGCCCAGATCCCTCAGGTTGGGGGGGGGAAGGAGGGCTGGGGGCGTCAAGCCCGCCCCCCCAGCCATTGCTCTCCGTATTTTTCAAGAGATTCCCAACCACTATTGGCTCAGTCAGAAAATTAATAGTCTATAAATACCCCAAGCTCAGAAAAACGGGGTGGGGCGGTGGGGTAGCGCTGAAGGAAGTCGCACAGTGCGTGAACTGGGTGCAGGCTGGTGGCGGGCACCTCCCCTCCCTCCCTCTCCTTTCCTGGCAGGAAAGGGTCCCCCCCGCCCCGCCCCGCACCCCAGCCCACACCGCAAGGCAGGCTCTGGCCAGCCTCTCCCCTGAAACGGCTTTTCTTTTCTTTTCCAGGAAAAAGGAAAATGGAAAAGGAGACCAAGAAGAGAAAAGAGTACTGGATGTGGAAGAGAAACAGTCCCTGGCGGTCAAGGTTGCACCTGCCGAGTTGTTTTAGGGCCAGGGTTTGTGGTGGGGGCCTCTCCTCTCCGCGGCCCCCTCCCCGTCTGTAAAGTGCATAATGAGGCATCTACATTTTTGACTTCAACCTGAAAAGGGTGGGGAGGGCGGCAGAACGGAAGGGGGGGGCGGCTTCCTTGTCTCCGCTCTCAACCATCTGGAAAGACTGCTACATATTTGGAGCTTGGGAAGGTGGGCGGGAGGGACCCGGCCAGGTCGGGGATGAGGATGGGAGATGGAGGGAGGGGCGGGGAGTGTGAGCCAAACCGAGGAGGCAGGAACCCAAGTCCATGGAGAGTTCGGAAAACCACGGTAGGAAGTGAAATTTCAAAAAAAAAAAAAAAAAAAAAAAAAGGCCGCGTAACCGGGAGGGGGAAGCGCCCCACTGCACCGGCCAGCTGCTGGCCCTCCCGCGTGGGGCCACGCTCACGGGCCACCCTGGGCTGGGGCGAGGGACAGGGTTCCTAGGCCACCACGAACTCTGACTTGATGTCGGGGTTCACTTCTGGCTTCCAGACGGCGTCCTCGAAGTCGAGGCCCAAGCCGGCCGCCTCACTGGGGCCGCCGCCTCCCCCGCCGCCGGTGCTGTCGCTGCGGCCGGCCTTGCGGCTGGGCGGCCAGTGGTAGGGGCCCCGGGCGTCGCGCCGGGCCTTTCTGCGGAGCCGTTTCTGCTGAAGCAGCAGCTGCAGGCGCTCCACCTTACAGCGGGTGGCTCGGTTTTCCGTCTGCCGCAGCCGGTCCCCTGCAGAGGCGGCAGTGACCATGACCCTGAGGGCCCCTTGGAGGCCAGACCCCCAACCAAACGCGAGGACCCCCAGCAGATGGGCATCAGGCCCAGTCCAGCCCTCGTGGACACTCCCTCCAGTGAGTGAGTGGGTCAAGAGGGTCTGCTGAACCTTTAGATCGTTAATTCCACGTCTGGTGACCAGCAGGCTGTGAGCTCCATGAGGGCAAGGGCTGGCCTGAGCCAGGCGCTGGGGACATGGCTAGCATAAAAATGAGCTGGAGCTTGAACACTTTAGGCTGTTTCTGCGACCCAGGGTGTGCCTTGGTTTCCCCTTTGAGACGGGGCCTGGGGGCCCACATCATGTTTCTACAGGAGTCCGGAGGCGTCCGGAATAACCAGATCGCTGCAGTGGCGGGGCAGCGCAGGCCGCTCTTGAGCGGGAGGGGAAGCTAACCCCCTCCTCGGCCTGACTGGCCCATTCACAGAGGCCCCACGCACCATCTGGAGAAGGTGCCGGAGGGGGGCGAGGAGGAAGTGAGGATGGAACCCCCACCCGGAGGGCACAAAGATGCTGTGTGCCCCCAACACACACACTCCCTTCTCTACACGCGCCTGCGGAGCAGGGCGAGTGGCAGCTGGCGGCCCCCTCCCTGCCACCATCGGCTCAGCTGCTCTGAGAGGCGCACAGAGGGGCCTTGAGAGACCCAGGACGGGGTGGGGTGGGGGCGGACACTCACCTGGGGGCTTGCACAGGCGGGCCTGGCTCAGGGAGGCCGGGGCGGCGGCCGCCAGCTTCTCGCAGGAGGTAGTTTTGGGGGCGAGGTCCGGGGCACACTGGGCGTGGCACCGCAGCTGGGTCAGCGATGGGGGCATGCCCTGGTAGTGCCGCGTGGCACTCAGGAGGTCGTTGAGGATCTGCAGGATGGTGCCGATGTCCCGCCTCGGCCGCCCGCTGCTGTCCTGGCAGTTGGGGTGCAGCGTACCTGTGGGAAGGGGTGTGGATGAGGACCCCAGTGGTAGACACGAAGCCTCAGCAGTGCCTGGGTCCCATATGTGCAGGCGGAACCCCTGGGTGACATGGGCACTCGCACCCACCCATGAAGACACGTGGCCTGCTGTATGGCCAGGCACATGCGTGGAGATCCCGGGGAGCGTGTCCCATCCCTGGTGTGGGTTCATGTGACTGCTCGCGGGGCACGCCACGATACCTACCAGAGAAGGTCCCTGAGAAGACCCCCGGGGCATGGTTCACGAAGCTCTCGATGACTGCACCAGGTTTGCGGGAGCGGGACGTGGGGCTGCCCCCGGTGGGGGAAGTGGGGCTGGCACCGGCGCTGGCAGGGGCAGAACAGTCCATCTGCTAATGAGGGAGGGCGGCACATGAGCTTTGGGGTTCAGGGTCAGGGGATCACTCACCAGACCAGCACCAGCCCAGGGTCTAGGGATGGCCCTTGATACAAAAGACGTATCCGGGGCTCTGACGTTCTCCCACCACGTCCTTCCCCAGACTCACCTCGGGACAGGTGGTAGAGGCCGAGTGGGAGCGGAAAGAGCCGGCTGTGACAGGGGAGGATGCGGGCGCAGGGCTGGTGGGCACTGGGGGGACGCGGGCGGCACTGGACACTGGCCGGCAGGGAGAGGACACAGGGGTGGTGGTCACACTGGGGTCTCCACGGGTGGCAGCGGCGGCGGCAGCCAGCACATGGCGGTGCTGCAGCGGGGCGTGCTGGGCTGCGAGCTGCAGCTGGACGAACATCATATGGTCACCAACGCGCAGCGCCAGGGTCAGCGGCGAGCGGCCCGACAAGAAGTCACTGACCTGCAGAGAGCGGCCCGTCAGCCCAGGGCTCCAGCCTGCGGTGCCCCCAGCCCGGCCCGGCCCGGCCCCCCGCGCTGCGTGACCTGGGGCCTCTCGCCGCCCCTCTCTGGGCTCTGGGGTCCCTGTCGGTGCCACGGATGCTTAAATAAAATGAATCGGTATTTCCGGAAGCTGCCTCCGCCAGCCCGACCCGGGCTGGGCGCCGCTGGGGGCTGTGGGGGGACAGAGGCGGGTGAGACGGGGGCCTGGCCCGCCCTGGCCAGCTTGGTTGTTTCAAGGGGAAACCGAGGCCAGAGGGGGCGGGGCCCAGCCAGTAATCACTGCTCTCAAAGAACCCTCACCTCACACCTCTTCCCCACCCTCTCTTGCCTGTGAACACTGCAGGGGCCTAGCTCAGGCCCCCTCCCAGCTAAGCCACTGGAGCAGTGAGTGGGTGGAATTCCTGGACAAATTCTTGTCCTAACCTTTGCTTTCTCAAGATAAATATTTATCTGTGCTGGGCGGGGCGGAGGCTGAGGAGGAGGCGTTGCCTCTGCGGGCACTGGGGGGGCCCTGACCGGTTCCCTGGGGCCCGAGTCTCCCAGGGCCTCAACACAGCCCATTCAAACGTGAACCTCCAATCTGGCAGCCCCTTCACAGTGGGCGAGGGGTGCATACTACCCCCATCTGCACTGAACCCTGGCCAGTGCTGCGCTCTCCCCGGGGCCGGGATGGGGCGGGGGGGGGGCGGAGGTTTCTGAGAAGTGACACAGGCCGCGATGACTCAGAACCACCCCCTCCCTGCTGGCAGCGGCTGGCGTAACCTTCCCTGCTTGGGGGCCGTGGGGAGAATGCAAAGGAGGCAGGCCGAGCGCAGCCCCTACCCCACAGTCCCTGTGCACACGCCCTCCGCAGCCCCAGAGATGCCCTTTGCAGGAAGGGCCTGGGGTGGCTTCCCAAGAGCAGCTGGGGTGTCCCCCCCACTCCACCCTGCAACTTCCTCCCAGGGGAGGGTGAACGGGCAGGCATGACTCGGTGCCAGGCGGAGAAGCAGCTCTGGGAGCCCAGTCACTCCGCCCAGCGCCTCCCATCTCCCTCCTGACGTAGACACCCTGCGGCGGATGTGAACCAAACACGCCCAGGGGCCCCCTGCCAACCACAGCACCCCCAGGAGCAGGGAGCTCAGTTCACATTTGCCCCAGGAAAGCACACGCCAGCCCCACCCGGCTCCAGGGACCCTGGCTCTCCCGCCACCCCACTGCTCCTCCTGACGGCAGACCACCCAGCTCCTGGGTCCCCTCCTCCTCCTCCGCGCCAGGTGGCTGGTGAGGGCAGGATGCTACACGCCGCCGCCGGGAGGGGGCGAGGGCCTCAGGGCAGGAGGAAGGGAAGCCGCTGAGCAGGTTCCTGAGGCCGGGGGCCAGCCCAGCCCAGCCAGGGAGGCCGGGGACCTGCCACCCCCACCCTGGCAGCGGGCGGATAGCTGAGGCCTGTGTCACCCTCCTGGGAGGAGGGCCCTGCTGCCAGAAAAATGAGGAAAGGAGGAGGAAACAAAAAAGAAAAAAGCTGCAACAAAACCGGGAACCCAGTGTGGGCCAGGCCCAGCCTTCCTCCTCATCGCCCAGCCTTCCTCCTCATTGCCCTCCCGGGCGCTTACTAAATATTTCTCTAACATCCTGTCTGGGCTGTGCTGGTCCCGGGGGCTGGGCGCCCCTTCCCCCTCCCCCTTTTGGGGCAGAGAACAAAGAGCAGAGGGAGGAGGGGGAGGGGTGACTCCCCACCCCTCGCAATGGGGTCACAGAAGGCGGAAAAAGTATCACCCAGTCCCATCCCTCCCCCACCCATCAGAAATGTTAAAAAGGTTGCTCTGGGGAAACCGCAGTGGGGCGGGGGGAGAGCGCCTCGGCAAAGGTGGTGGGGCTGGGGATGCAGGCCCGGTGGTGTGGGAGCATGGGCCAAGGTCACCCCGCAGGCAGGCTTGTGAAAGCTAGGCCCCCTCCCCCATAGCGGCCACCGTGGGAGAGAAGGCTCTCAAGGTCAGGTGGTGAGTGCTAGGGGGGCGGGGAGAAGGAATAGGAAGCTGGGTGACCAGGCCAAGCTGGCACGAAGGCGGAGCGGCGCGTCCCCTCCCCTCCTCACAGGCCTGCTGGGAGCACAAACAACCCCCAGGCTCTCCAGAGTGGCCGGGCACTGGGCCTGCTGCCCCCAAGGGCCAGGAGGGGGCCGGCGCGGGTCTTACCTGGGTCTCAGTCAAGCTCTCGAGGGCCTGCATCACAGACTGTTCTGGCCTGGAGACCTGAGACTACAGAGAGAGGAAGAAGAGACCCTGAGCGCGCACCCGAGCACCGGGGTTGGGAGGGCCCCGCTTGATGGGTGGGGTGGGTGGTCCTGAGGGGAAGGGGTCCAGTGTGTGATGGGGACTGTGCTCGCAGGGGAGGGGACTGCCTGTCAGTGTGGGGCCTCGGGGCGCACTGCCCCAGCAATTTACCATGAGGCCCGCCTCCACGGTGGGCACGAGCGTCAGCTTGCTGCCATCCCCCACGCCGAACTCCTGCAGCTTCCCCGAACTGAGCCGGCTGAGTGGGGAGGAAGGAAGAGGGTGAGGCTACACGGAGACAAGGCAGGGGCTCGGAAGCGGAGTCCGCGGGGGAGGGCTGGGCTCGTGAGGTAGAGACAGGAGTCCCTCACCCCGACCCCTTCCTGGTCTCCAGATACAGAGCCCTGAGTGTGTGCGGGGTTGAGGTCAGACCCTGGGAGCCTCTACTGACGGTGCAGACCCCTTCTTCCGAGGAACCCCAACTCTGGACTGGGGGCACTCCCTCTGCGCCTCAGCGAGGCACGTTTTCACCATCTAGGCCCAGCGAGCCCCTTGGCACCCTCCCCCCGCCCTGGGGCCGCCCCCCTGTAATTCAACCACCGGGACCTGGGCTGTCCCTGCGGGCCAAGCGCTTAGCCTTTCCGGGCTTTGCCGGGCGGGCCTCCCCTCCTCCCTCCTCCCTCCTCCCTCCTCCCTCCTCCCTCCTCCCTCCTCCCTCCTCCCTCCTCCCTCCTCCCTCCCTGGCGCAGGCTGCCGCCGCGGCCGCCGCTCAGACAAAGGAGACCCTCCCCCTCCTGCCCCTCCCCCACCGGGGCCCCTCCGCTGAGGATGGACACTGCGTGTCCCCGGAGGCCCGCGGAGGGAGGGCTCCCCGGCCTGGAGGCGATTTAAATGGCGGGGGGGGGGGGAGGGGGAGACTGCGGGAAGCGCTTGGTGGCGAGAACAAAGGGGGGCAGAGAGACGCAAGTGGGGGGAGAGGCAGCCAGACGCAGAGAGGGCCGCCGAGCAGAAGCGGAAGCCGGCGGGTCGCAAGCAGAGGAGGCAGCCGCCGCGCCCCCCACCCCCGTAGCTGGGACCCCCGCGCCGCCCGGGACTCCTGCCTTCCGGTGGGGGACGCCGCCTAAGCCCGACCCGAGGCGCCCTCGCAGCCGCCTTTGTGCAGCGACCCCGGGTGGAGGAGGGGGCCAAGACTGGCAGGGCCGAGCAGAGGGCGCCCGAGAGCGCGCGGCGCGCCCCCGCCCCCCGTCTGGCCGCCCCCTTCCTTCCCCAAGCGGCGCGCTCTTTGTTCCCGCCCCGGGGCCGGGGCCCGAGGGGGCGGCGGGCCCGGGGGGCGCGGGGGCTGGGGGCGCGCGGTACCTACGTGTCTTTGTGGAGCAGCGCCAGGCGCTCCTTGGGCACTTTGAGGCGTTGGGACAGCCGCTTGCGCAGCCCCTCCACCGTCTCGTCGGGGGGCACCGACAGCTCGTAGCGGGTGCCCGTCGTGCTGTGGATGGCCAGGCTCATGGGCGCCGTCTCGGCCGCCGGGCCCAGGTCGCAGGCACCGCCGGGGGCACCGCGCCGGCAGCTCCGGGCGCCGCCGGGCTGCGGCTCCATCCCCGGCCCACGCTGGGGGGCTGGAGTCCGCGGGGCACCGCCAATTCTTGCCGCGCCTCCGGGCAGGGCGCGGGGGCTCCCCAAACAGGGGTCCTCGGGGCCCCTGAGGGCGGGGGGTAGCGCGCTTCCCCTTCGAGAAGGTCCCAGGAGCGGAAGGTGAATCAGGAATCAAAAATCCGAGTGGCGCTCCGGGGTCGCGTCGGCTCGTCGGGGCACCTTCCTGGGTGGGGACTACACTCTCAGCTCCTTTCAAGGGCGGCAGGCGCGGGGAAGGGTCCCGGAGGAGGGGGCGCCGCTCAGCCGGCCGCGCTCAGGGCCGTCTGCCGCTCGGGCCGAGCTTCCCCGCGCGTCCCCTCCCTTAGCAACAGCCGCCGCCGCCGCCGCCGCCGCCGCCGCCGCCGGAGGATCTGGGGGTGAAAGTAACAAGAAAAAAAAGTTATAATGTATCAACGTTCCGAGGGGCGGGGCCGCCGCCCCCTCCCATTCACTACTTACTCCGCCGGCTCGCGCCGACCAATCAGCGCGCGCCGAGCGCCCAGTCGGCCACACGGGCCGGCCAATGGGAGCCCCCGCGGCACCGCCCCACGTGGCCGCGAGGACCCGCCCCTCGCTCCGCCCCTGTCCCGGCGGCCAAGCGGAGCGCGGCGGGGGCGGAGCCGGCGCCGCTCTGGCCCGCCTCCGCACCCCCGCCCCGCCGCGGCCATTCATAAGGCCCGGGCCCGCAACAAAGGGCGGGCGGCCCGGCCCGGGGGGCGCGGGACGCAGGCTTAGGACGGCGCGCCGTGGGGGAGGGCAGTGGCTCCGCGCCGAGGGAGCAGGAAGCCGGGGCCTTCCCCCAGCGCCGGTCCGGGAAGCCGCCGCGAGCGGAAGCTGGACGCAGTCCCCGCGCCTTGTGGCCGAGCCCAGGGTGGGGGGCTCGCGGGAGGGTCGGTCCGGGGCGCCCCCCACCCGTGAGGCGTGAAGCCCCGACAAGGGGTGGAGCTGCGGGCGGGGCCTGCACCCCGGTGACGTGGCCGGTGCCGGAGAGGCCCTCCCGCGCCGGTGCCACCTCGCGTCCCACCCCCGTCCCGCGGGCCGGGCCCGCTTCCCGACTCGCGCCCGCCCGAGCCGTGACGTGACGCGGCGTCCCCGGCTGCGCCCGCGCGCGCCGCTCCGGGCTGCGGTGAGTCAGCAGCGCCGGCGCGCCCTCTGCCGGCTCCACCCGGGAGCGCTGCCCAGAGACCCGGGGAGGGGTCGCCGAGGCCGCCAGGGACAGGGGGCAGTCCGACGGGACTGCGGGCGTTGTGGGAGCCTCGCTAGGAGCATGAAGCCTCCAAGTCAGGAGAATGGGGCCTCACAGTCGGGGAAACTGAGGCCGGAAAGGCAACTAGCTCAAGGTCACTCTCGGGGAGGGGGAGTGCCCGAGGGGCGGGGCGGGGCGGGGCGGGGGCAGAGGTCCCTCCCAGGCTGTGCTGGCTGCGCCGAGTGCCTCCCACTCCACGTCCCGGGGGGCTTCCCAGGGCTGGAGACACCTTTCAACACTGCCTGCTCAAAGAACAAAGAAAAGTGGGGCATCCTCAAGAGTCTGGAGTGGGAACCTCCTTCCTCGGCCCGCGAGGTCCCGCCCCCCACTCACCGGGAGAGGCAAGTCCGAAGTCTCAACTGTCCTGAGTGTACCCACGTCCGGGCCGAGTGCGTGGTGGCGGAGCCGGTCTGGGGCCGAGCGGGCGGCCCCCGAGCCTTTATCCGCGCCGCCTTCCCTCGGGGTGGAGTTTGGGCGGCCAGGAGGCGGGGGGCCGGGCAGGCGGTGACGCAGGCCGGCCCCCGCCCCTGCCTGCCGGCCGGCCAGGGCCCTGGGGCGCCGTCGGGCCTGGGCCACCCGCCCCCTAAATCTCGCATTTTAAACGGGGAGGGGGTGGCGCTCCTTGAATGCTACGAACCCGGGGTCACGGTCGGCCGCGTTGACGACTCGGGCGCACCCGCACTCCGGCCCGTGCTACGGGGTTTCGGGGTGCACAGCTGGATTCCCTGCCCTGCCCCCTTTCTGGCCGAGTGCTTCCGCCTGGGGGCGCCCGCATGGGGGAGCGGGAAGGGGGGCCTGAGTCAGCGGCCTCGGTCCAGGAAAACAGGCTGGGGTCACCTGCCTGCAGTGGGGGGGCCCCAGCCAGCTGCCCCGGCGGCCCGGCCTCCTGCATCCCTTAACGGTGACCTCAGAGGGCATTTATGGAGCGATTCACCAGCGCCAGGCCTGCCTTGTGCATCCAGTCACCGCCCGCTGGGCTTTGTGACCCCGTAGGGCACTGACCTTTGTGAGACTCAGTTTCCGCAGGGTGGCAGTAGAATGAAGTGAGAGAACACAGCCGACCTCACTCTGGAGCCTGGGGATGTGGGACCCTCACCTAGGCCTGGCAATATTGCCATGATCCCATCAGGCATGCTCACCTACTGGTGTCCTGCCTTTGTGGTGGGCGTAATCACCCTACCCATTTTACAGGTGAGGAAACTGAGGCCACGCAGCCATTAACAGGCAGAAAGCCTGACATGTCCTCAGGTGTGTCCCTGCAGGTCGCCCTGTGTAAGGGGGCTTTCTAAGGATGACCCTGGCTGAGGGTAGGGCCCTCTCGGTCGTCCCTCCCTCTCTGTCCAGAGGAGGAGGGGGACCCCAGGCCACTTGTCCACTTATCTGGTGTCTCCCTTTATCTGACCTGACCACCTCCGCCCCCAGCCTTGCCCTGGGGGCCCCTCCCAGGGCTGTGCTCCTTTCCAGGTCTGCCTCCTACTCCCACCCAAGGCTCCTGCGGCCTCTGGCCCCCCACCCTCTCACAGGCACACCCAGACACTCCCAGCCCCACAGGGTCAGGGCTGGGCCTGAGGGGATCAGGAGGCTGGGATTGAGGCATGGATAGGAGTTTGCCAGACAAACAGAACAGTGCTCGGGTGAGAAGCAAGTCAGCGCAAAGCACCTGAGGCTCTCACGAGACCCGGTGATGGGGCCGGGCTGAGGGGCTGCGGGCCTGGCTGGCTCTGCCTGCAGAGAAAGCAGGAAGGCAGCACAGGGGACCGTGCGCTCTGAAGCCGGAGCATCTGAACACTGGAGGGCTCACAGAGGGACAGGCCAAGTGGGACCCTCAGGTGGGCAGGTGGCGCTGGGTGGGGTGCGGCTGAGACCTCCAGCGGGTCTGTGATCTCACCGGGCCTGGTTTGTCTGCCTGCAGGGAAGTGGGCTATCTCCTGGCATGGGGCCCCTGAGGGTCACACACACAGGGGAGGGGACCAGTGGCCCCTGCCTGGCTTTGCAAGTCCAAGTTGATAAACATGCCAGATCAGCCTGAGGCCTGTTCTCTCGCACTCACAGCATCCCTGTGCTATGGGGGGCAGTCCCAGGCCGTCAGCACACTCAAGGCACGAGGAGCACACTCTTCCTGGGAGAGAGATGAACCCTTGGGCACCGCCTGCCCCCACAAGGCCCAAGGCCTGCACTCTCAGAAGGGGTCGTGACCCCAGGTTCCTGGCCCTGTGACCCATCCCACCCTGGGTGCCTCCCACCCCAGGATGCAGCCCGGCCAGCACAGGCTGATCCTGCAGCTGTTCGGGCGCAGGTATCTCCAGGCCAGGCTCTGAGGCTTGCACGTCTCCCAGGGGGCCTGCATTGTGCTGGGGGTCCTAGCTGTGTGGCTGTGTCCCATAGCCCCGGGCTGTGGCCTCAGGAGGTGACGGTGCAGGCAGGTTCCCTGGTGTGGGGACCACTGGTCCAGGGTCTCCTCCCACAAGCCCCCACCAGCCCCCAGCTGTGTCCTTGCTCTTATTTATAGACCAGATGAGAAGCCAGTCCAGGCGAAGACCTGGGCTCTAAGCCAGGAGACAAGGAGGGGAGGAGTGGGGCTGCACCTGTGACCCCACGGCTGTCCCAGCCTTAGCTGAGCTGGGGTTTCCTGAGGGAGTGGGGGCTGGCTGCTTGGACCTCACCTGCACAGAAGGAGCAAACCCCAAACGGACACCGCCCAGAGCTGCAAGCTTGCCTGGAGGCTCCCCGTACATCGAGCCTCAGAAGCAGCTACGGGACAGTCATTCGCATAGGACCGTGACACAAGACCACACAGCCCACCCCTGCCAATGACAAGCCCGAGAGTGGCCTCTCCGTCACCTTCTGGCTGCCAGTGACACACAGAGAGGCCCAAGCTTTCCCACACACTCATCCCCCTGAAATGCCCCACCCGCTCTGCTCTGACCCAGGGCCGGGGAGGGGGGCAAGGAGGTGGCCAGTGCCTGGGCCACCCCCATGGTTACAAAAGTGAGTTACTGGCTGAAAGAAATGGGACAGCGCTGAAGCTTCAAGGTGCCAGGACCGCCCCCGCCCAGCCACCCCACCCATCTGGGGCCAGTCCAGGGGCCCGGGTGCCACGGAGGTGCCAACACCACCAGGGATCGGGCACCTGGCCAGCTGGGGCCACCCACAGGCCAGGCAGGCACAGGGCAGGGCCTCCGTGGGAGCAGACAGGACCCACCCCTTCCCAGTGCAGCTGGGGTGGGGCCGGGAAGCCCACGGGACAGACGTCACAGTCTGGAACCTGGCAGAGCCTCATGTCTATCCAGCAGCCCAGGCCCAGCCCAGAAGCGGCAGCCACGCTGCTGCCTGCCGTCCCCAGCCCTGGCTGGTGACCTTCGCCTGTGCCCACCCTCCTGGCGTGACAGCCAACAGCCTTCCCACAACCCAGCTGGGTTTTGCGAGCTGAGCCCGCACCGCACACCCCAGGCGGTTCAGACTACAGCCTGCTGAGCTGGGAAGGCTGAGGCTGGCTGCCCCACCTCGCTGCGCAGACACAGGAAACTGGGGGAGAGGCCGTGCTGGGTCCCGAGCCCACCACCAAGCAGGATAGAGTCAGCGTACGCAAACTGGATTCCAGGTGTTTAATGGGGGGTTCGGGCAGGGAGCACGCTGTCCGTTGCCGGTGGCTGGGAGCAGAGGTCTCTGCGGCAGATGCGGCAGAAGAGTGGTAACCAGCACGTCGGGTTGGGGAGATCTTAGGAGGTGGGAAAAGAGCCCTCTGGGGTGAGAGTAATCCCCACAGGCAGGGCAAGTGCCCGACCTTGACGCCAGCCCCCAGGCCTGCCAAAGCTGGCTTGTTTCCCTGGTTTATTCACCACAGAGAAACAGAGCCCTGAAAGGCGCTCTAGGTAGACGCTGGCACTGCGCTGCCCCCTGGTGGCTTCCTAGCGAGGATGGCTCCCCCAGGCTCACTCCCCCAGCCTCACAGCCAGCCTGCACCCACAGGAGCTGGGTCCTCACTCCAGGACATCCCCTGCCCAGCTCTGGCCCAGTCTCCCTGCCGGAGGCAGCGTGGGACACGCACCGCCTACTCCAGGGCCTTCACCAAGGCCTCGTTGGCCTCGATGCGGATTTGGATCTCGGCCCTCATAGCCTCGTCCGTGGCCCCCAACAGCTCCGACTGCGCCTTCTCCAGGTTCGCCTTGGCCACCTGCAGAGGGTGGGTGGCAAGTGAGGGCGAAGCAAGGAGCCCAGCCCGGTACCTGTTCCCTCCCTGCAGCTGGGGGGTTCTTGGGCACTAGGAACACCAGCTTCCCCTGGGACACTCACCCCCAGATCCAGCATGTCCAGCGTGACGGCTTCCTCAGCCAGTAACTGCACCGAAGAGTCAGCGTTCACTGTGACCGAGCCACTGCTCACTGCGGGAAGAGGGGGAGTGAGAGGTCCATGTACGGGCGTGGGGACACAAGTCAGCCCCAGAGCCCCTGCAGGGCCAGGAAAGTGACCACACAGCGTGGCTCCAAATTCCAAAGGCCCCAGCACACAAGTGAATGGGGGCCACCAAGTGCATCCACTGCAGACTGGACATGGGGACAGAGCCCCCTCCTTTTGCCCAGCGGCCCAGGAGCGGAGCTAGGGTTAGGGGTGAGCCGGAGCTGGGTTCCAGTCTGGGTTGTACTGCTGGGGCCAGGCTGTGAAAAACCTCCTCCGAATTGAGGATGCTTTCTCCTCTGATGGGCCCCCGCCAGGCCCACTGCTGACCACTTACATCCCTAACCACACCCAGCCCAGTGCCGGGGAGTTCTATATCCTTGGTGCGCTTTCTGACACTGCCAACTGAAACGAGAACTAGCCCGTTGAGACAAGCATTTCTCACCCAGCCCCTTCCCTCTGCCCTCCCAATCGACTCACCAAAGTATTTGGAAACGGTGCCGTTCTCAGCGTGGACCACAACCAGCCCCGGTCGCAGGACCTGCAGTGTGGGTACGTGGGCTGCCAAGATGCCAAACGCTCCAGTCTGCGTGGGCACGTCCACCTGTCGAACGTTGGCGCCGTTGAAAAATACCTAGACAAAACACATGAAAAAAGGGTCACTTCAGGCTAGTCCCTCGCGGAACAGCGGTCAGTCTCTCCCGCAGTTAAACAACCAAGGTAGGACTGAAAGCTGACGGGAGACACAGAGGCAGCCCATGCTTCGGTAGGATCCTCGTGCAGGACTGCAGCGCCTTCGTCTACTTGACAATGGAATCCAGGCACCCTAGCCCTCGGGTAAGGAGACGCGGTCAAGGCAAAACCAGCGAGCCGCCTGGGGAGGAGCGTACAAGAGAGGTGCCCAGGGACTCAGGTTCTGAACCAAGTGAGGAAGGCCGCACATCGAAATGGGGGGCTGAGGAACGACCTGAAAATTGGGCGGTCTGATCCCGGACCACACGGGGGAGGGGCGCGGATCCGGAATGGGGGTCGCCGACCTGCGGGTTGGGGGCTCGGTTCCTGGGCCACACGGGGGAGGGGCGAGGGTGCTGGGTCCAGAATGGGGTCTGAGCCCGGCGGACATCCGAACCTGCGTGGGTGAGGCGAAGGTGAAAGACATCTGTCCCGGGCCCGCGGCGGGGGCCGGGGCGGCGGCGGCCTCGGCGTAGGCGCGGGCCTGGCGCATGAGGCGGCCCAGGCCCGGGCGGCGGAGGAGCGCGGCGGGCAGCATGACGGCGGGCGGACGGCGGACAGCGGAGCAGGGGCGGGCCGACTTCGGCTGGACGCCAGCGGCCTGGAGGGCGAGGAGGACGACGCTCGAGGACTTCTGGGAGAAGAATCCCGACGAGGGCGCAGGCGCGAACTACGACTCCCGGCGCGCTGTGCGCGATGTTGAAGACGACGCACCGCCTGGACGCGCGGCATGCTGGGGGTTGTAGTTTCCTTCCGGCAAGAGCTCCCAGCCCGGTGGTCAGGTGCGGGGGTCGGTTACACGGCTCTGCAAGGGGAGGACCAGAAGCCCGCGCGGAGAAAGAGACACTTAATTCAAGATTTTGGAGACGCTCATTGGATGTCAGGCGCTGGGGAGACATCAGGGAAATATTAAAATTCCTGCTCTAGTTTGGGGTGGTGGGGGCGTTTAACAGACACTCAACGTAATAAATTGTACAGTATGTTAGGAGGTGACAAATACTTAAAAATGAAAAAGCAGAGTATGGGGGCCGGATGGGGCAGGCTGTGACTGTAGGAGGTGCAGGCGTCCCGGGAATGGCATCCCAGGCGGAGTGTCCAGCTCCCGTAAGCGTCCAGCGGTGTAGGAATCTCCTGGCTGCAACCCCAAGGGCGCCGGCAGAGGGCGCGCCGCGCCCGGAGATGCGCCCCCCCGCAGCCCCTCCCGGCCACCGCCTCCGCGCGCTGCTGACGCAGGGGCGCGTGCGCGGGCGGCCCCGGGCTCCGCGGACGTCACCGCGGCCCGCGCAGCCTCGCTCGCGGCGCTGACGTCACCGCTCCGCCCCCGCGCGCGGGCAGGTCGGCACCCCGGTTGGGCCCCAGCCCCCACCTTGGGCTCCGGGAAAACGTGGAGTCCGGCTAGACCGGGCTGGGGTCCACATCCGGAAGGGCCTTGGGTGAGGAGCGGACGGGTGCAGGGCGCGGGGGCTGGGGGCGGTGTCACACCTGGGCTCGTGTCTGGGCAGGTGCTGTGGCCGAAAGAGGCTCCCACACCAGGGAGGCCCGGGGCCTGGCGCCCAGGCCCCCGCCCCCTCTCTAGGCCAGTGCTGTGAGGGGTACTCGTGGAATCAGTCCTTATGCGCTGGGCATCCTGGCCCTAGTCGGGTGTGTGCAGAGGGAAGCTCTGCTCCCATTTCTTAGGGGTGCGTCCTGTGCACGGCTTGCTCGTCCCGGAACCCTGGATCCTACTGGAATGGAGGCCTGTTCTCATATGCTTCTCAGACCCATCTATTGGACTTGTGTCTAATCCCCACTCCAGGGTAGCCAAGGGATCGGGGCATCACCTGTTACTCAGGTCCTCAACCCGGGTTTATCCTGGAATTCTCTGGTGTACCCATCGACAAGCCACCCAGTTCGGCCCCTGCAGCTACCTTTACTGGCTTGGATGGCCCCAGGCTCCTGCCCTGGCTTCACCACGGCGCCTTCTCCACAAACAGCCAGAGGGACCACATCATTCCCCTGCTGGGAACACAAGCTGCCTCCCCCTGGTCCTCCAACACATTCATCTTCAGCCCACACACTTGGGGACCTCAGGGACTTTGCCCATGCAGTTCCCACACGCCTGGAGCCAGGCTTCCCGGGTAATTGTCCACTTGACTGCCCCTTGCCCTCCTTGGGCAGTGTCACCCTTTCATCCACTGGAAACACACCTTCCCTCCAGGGTGCCGCCCCTGTGCTATGCTCTGCTCAGGGACCCAGCTGTAAATGAACTGCTTTTGGAGGTCACCGCAGTGGGGGCAGGGGTGAGGAGGGACACAACGCAGAGGAACAAGTAACAGGCAACGACGTGCGACGTGCATGGCCTCGGAGTGAAGCAAAGCGCAGCAGAGGTCCGGAATGTGGGGTGGGAGTTGCTTTGTTAGCAAAGGGAGTCAAGAGGAGATGAAGCCTTTGTCATTGGGAAAGAGGTGAAGGAAGCTCCGGAGGGGACAAGCTGTCCAGGCCTGGCACCTGCACGTGCAAAGGCCCTGGGGTTGGACTGGGCCTTCCTCTTTCACTGGAGGAGAAAGGGGTGCCATTGTGCTGTGCTGAACACAAGGCCAGGTAGTCTGGGATGGGACCCTGACCAGGCTGGTGGCAGATTGGTGGCCTGAGCATCTAGAAGGATAAGGCACAACTGTCTGAGAAAGAGCAGCTTTGGGGTTGACCAGGCATGGGGTTTCTGCAGGGGTAGTCCTGTTGTCACCCCACCCGGGCAAGCCCTGGTGGCACTCAGAATGCGTTGTGTTCCATTATCTTTGCTGCTCATCCTAACAAGACAACCCTGACAGTGCTGCCCACGTAGGGGAAGAAAAGTGGGACATGTGCCCCGAAGCCCCTAGGCTGTGCACCCCGGAGACTCCCAAACCGGGGAAGCGATGGATAGGGAGTCTGGGCACCCCCGGACTCCAGGCTGCGGGGAGTCGTGCGCCCTGGGACCAACACCCCTTTGGTCCCCCGTCCCCGGGGATCCAGGGAAGGTCGGGGAATCGTGCCGCAGGGGCCGGGGGCGGAGATTCAGCTGCCTCGGGAGAGGGCGGCTCCGCGTGGGGAGGGGGCGCCCAGGAGCACAGGCTCCGCCCCCCGCCCCCGCCGGAAGGGACAGGGAGGCGGTGGCCGGCGCGGAGCAAGCGAGAAGCGGCGGCGAGCGCGGTGGGGGCGGCCGGCCGGGGACCCGGCAGCACCGGGCGGCACCGAGCGGGTCGGAGCGGGCTGGCCGCCAGCGTGGTCACGTGTGTGGCCCCTCCTCTCGCGCCTGCCTCCCCCGCGCGCCGAGCTCTCCATTCATAAATTCTCCGCCTGCTCCGCGGCTACCGGGCGCCGGAGCCCGCCGGGAGCGCCGTGCAGCAGCCCGCCCGCCGCCCATGGGCCGCGCGCCCCGGCGCTGAGGTAGGCGCGCGGGCCTGGGGCTGCACCGGGGCGGGCGGGGGACAGG
Organism: Balaenoptera physalus; assembly: GCF_965194825.1. Lineage (NCBI taxonomy): Eukaryota > Metazoa > Chordata > Mammalia > Artiodactyla > Balaenopteridae > Balaenoptera > Balaenoptera physalus. The sequence goes on along the minus strand of NC_138890.1, from coordinate 744,879 downwards.
CCGAGGCCGCACGGCCCGCCTTGGCTAGAGACCACCGGCCCTATCCCGCGAGGCGGCGAGGCCGGAGGCAGGGAGCGGAGGGGCCAGGGCCGGCGTGGGGGCCAACCTGCCGGGCTCTGCACCCCTCTTCGGCGGCCCGGAGAGGGACCCTCGCCTACGCCCTCCCTCAGCCTCAGTTTCCCCCTGAGAGATTCGGCGAGGGCCGTGGCGTTTCCGCCCCCGGGCTTAGCCCGGGGTTGAGATGTGCCCGAGGTCAGCTCTCTGCATCTCATTGCTCGCCATCCCGGTCCCCGGGGCCGGTTGGGGACGCGGGGGTGGGCGCGGTGGCGAGCCCGATCGGGAGCCGAGGCCCGGCGGGACTTTAGGGTGGCCCGTGGGCAACCTCCGCCCTGGTCTCCCGTCCCCACCTGCTCCCTAGGAGTCCACCTCCCTTCCCCTTCGGCCTCCTGCCGTCTTCCCTGGTCTCCTGTCATCGTCCCTGTGCCTCTGCCCCCTCCCCCTCTAACCTGAACTCATTTCCCGACCTACATAGAGGCGCCCCCTCCCCCGAGAATGCAGGGGAGCTGCGGCCAGCCTCTGACTCGAAGTGCCGAGGACACCTGGCTTTTCCAGGACCCTCCCCTGCTATGGGCCTCAGTTTCCCCCGCTGTCGAGTAGGGTGAAAGTCCCAAAGGGTTGGGGGCGCTGGAACCTGTGCACAGGCTTTCCCTTTCCTGTGGGGAAGGGCCGCGCGCCGTGCCCACTCAGGGCTGCTGGTCGTCCTGGCCCCGGACTCGGTTTCCTGAGATTCCCGAGTGCGGCCACCGGTCCTTCCCGCCGGGAGGAGCCGCGTGTTGGGGAGAGCGGTCAGGTGCAAGGTCCAGGCAGTCCCTTCCCGAGAGCTGAGACCCTCTTTGCCTCAGTGCCCCCGGCTCCAGGCAGACGTGGAGCCCGGCCGGCTCGGGCGGGGACGGGTGCGGCGGGGGCGCGCGGCCGACCGGGCACCGGCGGGCGGCGGCGGCAGCAGCCATCTTGCCGCCCGGGGCTGGCTCCAGCCGCCCCTGCAGGAGGCCTCCCTCCCCCGCGCCCCCTCCCCTCCCCAGTGCTCCCTGGCAACCCGCCCCCCCCCCCCAGCTCGGCCTGCTCGCTCAGTCGCCATGGGAACCAGATTCTTGAGGGTTGGGAACAGATGCGCCTCCTTTGGCCTTTTCACTCCCACCGGCACTGGGCGGAGGGGGAACCTGTACCTCCAGGAGTCGTAACCTGGAGTCCCGGCGCTCAGCCCCTCCGCCCCCTCCCCGGGCTGGCCAGCCCCAGGGATGGCCCGAGTCCCCGCTATTCTGGAACCAGTTTCCTGGGGCCGAGGCGGCCCCTCCCGCTCCCCTGATGGTGCAGGCAGGGCCCCTGGGGTGTGGCGGGAGTGAGTTGAAGGCCTCAGTTTGCCTATTCCTCGCAGAAGCGCTTCTTTCCTGGGCAGGGCTCCCGCCCCATGCCACCTTGCCGGGTCGGCCCCACCGGCTGGGGAAGCTGTTGATACGCACGCGCCTCCCCCTTTTCAAAGATGGGGATATGGAGGTCTGATCTGACCCGGGTGGGGGCTGCCTCGGGGCTCCCCCCCACCTCTTCGTGAGTCACCGCCCTGTGTAGTCCCCTGCTCAAGCTCCCGGGAAAGCGAGAGGAGGGACAGAGGAGCTGGAGCTGAGCAGGCCCTGCCCCCCCAGGCCCCTCCTCCTAGCCTCAGAATGCAGCCCACGGCCACCACGGCCACGGCCGCCACCACCTCCGCCACAGTCGCCCTGACCACGACGTGGGACAACGCCACGGGCCGCCCCACCGTGAGTGAGGGGGGGGCGGGCTGGGAGGATGGGGGGCGGGGCCACCAGAGTCCACCCCCACCGGCCCTGACCCTTGACGCTGGCCCCGCAGGGGGAGCCCGACCCCGTCCTGGACAACTACGTGCTGCTGGTGGTGGTGATGGCGCTCTTCGTTGGGGGCACCCTCGTGGTGCTGTCGGGCGCGCTGCTGCTCTGCAGGCGCTGCTGGGAAGTCCACAGGCGCGTCCACAGGTGTGCGGCCCCCAGCCCCACGCCCCGCCCCGCCCCGCAGGGGAGCTGGGACAGGTCAGCCTGAGAGCCCGCGCCGCAGGGGCGCTGGGCCTGCTTCTGAGTGACGGTGCCCACGTGTCTGCGCAGGAGCCTGGGAGAATGGGGTGGGTCCAAGGGAGTGGGCTCCCGTGAGCTCAGGATGCCCCGGTGGCCATGAGCCCTGCGGGGGACCCCGTGGGCAGCGCCCTGGGTCCTCTGGCCCACTTTGCTCTCCTGCTGCCCCTCCCCAGAGCCACAGAGGAAGCAGAGAAGACCACCACCAGCTACCTGGACAACGGCGCCCGCCCTGCTCAAGGTGGGGCGCCCTGCCAGGCCCGTCGCCGCCCGTCTGCCCCCCTCCCCCCCCCCCCCCCCCCCCGGCCGCCTGACCATCTGTGTCTGTCTGTCTCCCCCACCAGACTGGGCGCAGCTCGAGTCCGACTCATCTCTGTTTCCTTAAGCCCACGCGTAGGTGCTCACAGGCGCGTGCTGCGTGAGTGAGTGTGTGAGCGGATGAGCGAGTGCCCTCCACGCCCCCACCCCGCCCCCGGTGGTCAGTCGGGCCCTCGGCGCTCCCTTCCCGACCCGGTCCCCCAGCCCGGCTGCCCGCCGGCGCCCGGCGCGGCCCACCCGGGGCCCACCCTCTCTTGGCTCTCCTCGCAGACCCCGAGTTCAGGGGGGAGGAGCCCGAGGGCCAGGACGCCGAGACCGAGCGCTTCCTGTCCACCAGCTCCACCGGCCGCCGGGTGTCCTTCAACGAGGCAGCCCTGTTTGAGCAGAGCCGGAAGGCGCAGGACAAGGGCCGCCGGTAAGGAGGGCCCGGTGCCGGGGCTCAGCCGGGAGGTCACCTTGCAGCCCTGCGCTGGGCTTGCGGGGTGGAGCTGGCCCCCGCCAGTGCCCGGCTGTCCCCCACTCCCGGCGGGCAGGGTGACGGTGGGGCCAGGGAGGACGCTGGGGCGTGGGCAGAGGGACCCAGCTCGCCCAAGGTGACGGGCAGGCGCGCTGGGCGCAGGTACACCCTGACCGAGGGGGACTTCCACCACCTGAAGAACGCCCGCCTCACCCACCTGCACCTGCCGCCCCTCAAGATCGTCACCATCCACGAGTGTGACTCAGGCGAGGCCAGTGCAACCACCACAACCCACCCCACGGCCGCCCCCAAGGCCAGCCTCGCCATATTCCAGGTGAGTTGGAAGTGGCAGCTGGCCCGGAGCTCGGGGGCGGCCCACCATCCCCCAGCAGGCACCACTTTTCCCACCCTCTGGCTGCGCCCTTCACCTCCGGGTGGGGAGTGGGGACTGGCCGGGTCCAGCGGGTGGCGGGTCCAGCACGCACCCACCCCCCCACCCGTGCTCTTTGACCTGTCACTGCTTCCTCCCCACCCCGGCTCTGTCCCACAGCCCCCGGGGAAGGCCCTCACCGGCCGCTCTGTGGGCCCCAGCTCCGCCCTGCCAGGTGACCCCTACAACTCGGCTGTGGGCCCTACCGACTTCGAGATCAGCCCCTCGGCTTCCAGTGACTCTGGGGAAGGCACCTCGGTGAGGCCCCCGCACATGCATCCCCTGTCCCACTCCAGGACGGGGCAGCCTGTGGCCGGCCCCCTGCCTGGTCCCCGAGCTTGGGAGGAAGAGGGGCAGGTGGCACACAGGGCACATGCACGGCTGGCTCACCCGCACACAGGGCAGTCCAACAGCTGCAGAGGGTGTGGTCAGGGACCCATCCCAGCCCAGGGGACGGGACCCCCTCTGTCCAGGGCTGGGGGAACAGAGGTGGCCAGTGCCTGGCCGAGCCCTGGGGAGCCTCTCAGGCAGGGTCTTGGGGGGAGGAGGCCCCAGCCCACCCCCAGCCCCCTATTTCTTCCTCTGTCTTCTATGTGAGTGCTGGGTGGCCCGGGCTGGGCTGGCACTAGGGCAGCAGGGAGGGGCTGGGGGGTCTGAGAGCATCCCTCTTCCCTCACAGTTGGACGCAGGGGCCAGGAGTGCCAAGCCTGGTGGGCCGGGGGCCGCAGCAGGGCCTGGGGAGGCGGGCCCAGTCTCTGGGGCAGGCCCCGTCCTGCAGTTCTTCACCCGCCTGAGGCGCCACGCCAGCCTGGACGGGGCCAGCCCCTACTTCAAGGTCAAGAAATGGAAGCTGGAGCCCAGCCAGCGGGCGTCCAGTCTGGACACGAGAGGTGAGCTGTGGTCCCTGGTGGGGAGCGAGGCCCAGGGGAGGCCCCAGGAGAATGTGGAGCAGGCGGCTCTGCACCCTGGGAGGGGTCCCCAGCGCCCACCCCATGCTGGCCGGCATCGCCCGCTTACCAGCGGGCATCTCGCCCAAGGTCAGAGCTGGTCAGGAGGAAGAGCCAGGGCTGCACGCTGAGCCCCGGTAAAACCAGGGGTTGTCAGGCTAGAGCGGGTATCAGTGAGCGTCACCTACGAGGCACTGCATGGTGTTTCTGGCTCTGTGGTCAGTGTGTCTGCTGCAGTGGCGTGAAAGCAGCCCTAGATGGCGTGTAAAAGAGTACAGCTTTGGCCAATAAAACTTTATTTACAACTACAGGTGGTGGGCCTTCGATCCTGCAGACCCTTGGTCATGGGGCCCTGGATACAGGGCTTCCAAACCTCAACCCAAGGACCATGCATGTGTGTCTTGGGGGGGAGGTGGCACCAACAGCTACAACCATCCCTGCTCATGGGAGCTCAGTGGGGCCAGGCCGCTGGGGTGCCTGCTGCCCTGTGGCGGAGGTGGCGGTTCCCACTGCCAGGAAAGGAGGGGCGAGGGGACGAGCAGTGTTGGAGGCCAGGGAAGGTGCGTGGCCAGTGACAGTGACAGTCCCCTTGTTGGGGCCCGGCTCCAGCTGCTGTGGGGTGGGGGGAGGGGTGAGTTCTGGCTGAAGTGCTTCTGGCCGGGGAGGGGAGCGGAGGGGATGGCTTGTCCCACTGCCCCATTGGGAGCCCAGACAGAGCCTGTGCTTCGGGAGGTGATTATAGGCAAATGCAGGCACAGAAGCGCCCAGAACCTGTTTGCTGGGTGATTGTCATCCCCACCCCTGAGGCTTTCCCACTGAGTCCTCCCTTGTGGGAGGGTCCTGGCCCTGGGCCGGCAGGGCTGGAGCTGGCAGGAGAGGGCGTCACCTCTCCCTCACTCTCCCCCACCGTCGGCCTTCTTCGGCACTCTAGCTGGGCCGTGTCTGTTACCTGGTGTCCAGGACAAGGCTGTGCTCTGGCCACACCTGCCTGCCAGGGCCACTCGGGCCAATGCTGCCGCCTTGGCACCTCCAGTCCCGCCCGCCCTGGCTGCCGGGCGTTTGGTCCTGGCCTTTCTGCCCTGGCCACCTTGGTTTCCCCACCTGCAAGGCCGGGTACATGCTCACCTGGTCCAGGCTGGCTCTGTTGGCTCAGGGGTCAGGGGGCGGGGCCTGGGGTGGGAGGGGCCCAGGCAGGCTGCTGTACCTTCCTCTGCACAGGCTCCCCCAAGCGACACCACTTCCAGCGGCAGCGGGCAGCCAGCGAGAGCATGGAGCAGGAGGAGGGGGACGCCCCCCACGTGGACTTCATCCAGTACATCGCCAGCGCTGGCGACACTGTGGCCTTCCCAAGCCCCCGCCCCTTTCTGGCCAGCCCCACCAGCCCCGCCAGCCCGCCCCCCACTCTCGGCAGGTATTTTTCAGTAGATAGAGGTGCTAGGGGTGGGCCCCTGCCCCACCCCATCCCCCATAGGTGGCCCAGGGAGCGCTCTCCCCGCCCTTCGGACAGGCGGTCGTGTCCCTCTGGCTCCACCGTCCTTCCCGGAGGCTGCCTCGCTGGGGCCACCTCTCCAGCACGGACCGGAGGAGGGAAGCAGGGGGAGACTGGGTAAGGGTAGAGGGGCGGGCGGGGCCTCCAAGACAGAATGCCTGCTCAAGCAGGGCCGCTGTGGGTATGTGCCCACGTGGGTATCGCTGCTTCCTGGTGGAGTCTGAAGGGCTCCGCTGTGGCCCCAGGGTCCCTCTCGCCTGTCCATGCTCCTGAGGGCTGGATGGCCGCTACTCAGAAACTGTTGTGACCACTTCTGCCAGCGGTACCCCCTCCCCCAGCCCAAGGACAACTCTGCTGAAGCTCTGGGCTCACGTCAGTGGGATGGGGAACTGGATCCCGGGAGCAGGGCTCCCAACTCTTGGGCATTCCCTGGTCTGGGTAGTTAACACTTTCTTTGTGTGTATCTTACTCCTGGCTACTTGTCAGTCTATTGTGGGGAGCTGAGGCGACACACCCAGGCGTAGGGGCTGAGCTGGACCCTGCTTGGTCCAGTCCATCCCCAGCCACCCCTTGGTACACGAAGCTCTTAGTCGAAGAAGGCCATCTCCCGAGAAGAGCCTTCACTCTTTCTGGGCGAGGGGCAACCTCCTGCAGTGGCAGCAGATGCTCTGGTCACATTTTGTAAGAGGCCCTGGTTGAACGGCAGGCGCCAGGACGGCTCCGGGTTTACCCGAAAAGCATCCAGTGCAGAGTGAACAGGCAGCATGCAAATACATCATCTTCCACAGGGCCTGGCCAACCCTAGAGGGTTCCCACCCGTGCCCACCCTCCCGGACCCAGAGGCAGGGTGGCCGGGGAGGGGGTGCGGGGGGCCTGGGCTGCCTCCTGACGGCTGTGGCCTGGTTTGCAGGCTAGAGGCAGCCGAGGAGGTGGGCGCCGCGGGAGGAGCGAGCCCCGAGATCCCCCCGGAGTGCGGCGTCAGCGCGGGGCCTGAGCAGCAGCAAGACTCAGATAGTGAGCGAGACGCGGGGCCAGAGCAGGCCCAGACCATCTACCGCGACATCTGGAGCCTGCGCGCCTCGCTCGAGCTGCACGCGGCCACCGCCTCAGACCACAGCAGCAGCGGCAACGACCGCGACTCGGTGCGCAGCGGCGACAGCTCGGGCTCCGGGGGCGCCGCACCCACCTTCCCGCCGCCCTCGCCGCCGCCCACACCACGGACAGCGGACGGCGAGGCGGGCGGGCCGCGCAAGCTGCTGCAGATGGACAGCGGCTACGCCAGCATCGAGGGCCGCGGCGCGGGCGACGACGGGCCCCCCAGCGCGCCCGAGAAGCGCTCCTCCTTCACGAGCGCGGGCCGCGAGGCCACCGTGGGCTGCAGCTTCGAGGGTCCCGCGCCCGAGGCACCCGCCCGGCCCGGCAGCCCGCGCGCCTGGCCTCGCCGCGCCCCTCGCCGCGACTACAGCATCGACGAGAAGACAGACGCGCTGTTCCACGAGTTCCTGCGCCACGACCCGCACTTCGACGACGCCCCTCCCGCCGCAGCGCGCCACCGCGCGCGCGCGCACCCACACCCCCACACGCGCAAGCAGTGGCAGCAGCGCGGCCGGCAGCACAGCGACCCAGGCGCGCGTGCCGCACCCTCCGCCCCACCCGCAGCCCAGCCCGGCGCCCCCCGCCCCGCGCGCGCGCCCCTGCGCCGCGGAGACAGCGTCGACTGCCCGCCCGACGGCCGCGCGGGCGACGACCCGGCCGCGCCTCCCATCCCCGTCATCGAGGAGGAGCCCGGCGGCGGCTGCCCTGGCTCCGGTCTGTGCGCCGGGCCCCCGGGCGCGCTGCTGGACAAGCTGGCGGCCAGCCTCGACGACAGGCTCTTCCCGCCACGCCTGGCCCAGCCCGTCGCCGCGGCCCCTGTGCTGGCCGCGGCCGCGCCCACGTCCCCCGACCACAGCCCGGTCTAAGCCTACGCCCTGCGCCCACCTCGTCAGCTTATTCGGCACCGGCGGGGCCTCGGCGCCGGACACACCTGGGGCACGACGCCCTGGCGCGCCTGCCCTGGGACCGCGGGCCTCGAGCACACGCGCAGTGCCCCAGGCACCCTGCGCCAGCCCGAAGTGCGCACGCACACAGTCCCCTGCGGGCACTTCACCGGGTCGACAAAGAGTGTGGCGGATTCTCATCTTCGGGGTCCCGAGGACCACATTCAACTTCCCTTGGCCCCAGACAGCGGCCTCGGGCTAGTGACCGGGGCCGCCGTGCGCGCCGCGCCGCGCCGCGCCGAGCCTCCGGCACGACACAACGGGAAGCGCATGCGTAGGGCTTGCATCGTGGAGGGGCGATGAGAGCCGACTGCGCGAGACGCATGCGCAGAGCGCCCCTCCCAACACCAATCGAGCCTCGAGACGCGTCCGGTTAGCACGCGCCGGAGTTCGCGCTAAGGCGCACGCGCAGGGACCAAGGGGCGCCGAGGCTCCGCGAAGAGAGGGCGCGCGGCCCGGTCTGTGAGGTTAGCTCGAGGTCGTGGCCTCCAAGCCCCCGAAGCCGTTTACCTCACCGCGGCGAGTGTTCGCGGCAGTCCGCGCCTCCTCCGAGCAATAACCGTACCCGCCGCCGCCGCCCCCAGCCCTGTACACGCCCCCCAGTCCCCTCCTTCCCGGTGTCTGCACCCTGAACCCGCTCTCCGCATGTTGAGCGGGCCGCACTTCCCGTAACCGCACCGTCCAAAGAGCCGCCAGGACTCACCAGTGTTTGAGACACCAAACCCAAACGGTCAAGGTTTCAAGTTTCCCAAGCTTTATTTATTGCCAAAAGATGGGGCAGCCCTCGCCAGCGGCCGAGTCGCCCTGCCCCGCCCCTCGAAGCTTCGTGCTGTCTGTGTACCATCCAGTGATGGAGTTTGTGTTCTGTTTTCTGATTGATTATAAATATTTACTGCATACTCTTGCTTGCTCTGGGTTTTCTCTGGGGACCCAGGAGTACAGAGGCCTTAGGGGGAAGGGGATCAGGCCCCCCTGGCCACTGCACTGTGGAGCTGTGGCCCCCGGGCTGAGCAGAGGGGCCTGTGGAGGTCTGGGGAGGCCGGTTCACCAGAGAGCACAGAGATCCAGCATGGCCAGAGGCAGACACGCGTGGGAGGCCCACGTCTCCACCCGGCACCACCAGCAAGACCTGCAGACCCGGGCCAGCCCCTCCACTGCGGGGTCCGGAAAGGGCCCCAGGCTCAGGCTCAGGCTCAGACTCAGACCCCCACCCCCGCCACCTGACAGCACATCCTGCCACCCACAGTTCCCAAACATCCCTCACAACCACAGCTCAAATCCACCTGTTTTATTTTTTCTTAAAAAAGAAGAAGAAAAAAAACCCAACCAAACAATGAAAACAAGGCAGCCGCCGGGCTCCCCTGGGCACTGGGCATGCATCGCGGTCGACAGGTCCGCTTGTCTTGCCCATCCCGCTGCGGCTGTGGTTGGTGGGAACACATCACCAGGTGTGGGAGGCGCTAATGAGCGGCAGAGTAAAAAGAGGGGTTGGGGCGGGCGAGAACCAGTAGTCTCAACGTAAAGTGCATGGCGAGGGCTGGCGTGGGGCCGCGCCGGGCCCTCTCCCTCCTCCCCCGGCCGGGGGAAGGGGCTCAGCACAGGATTGCAGTCAGCAGGAGGTCGTGTCCACCAGCCACCAGGGGAGGGCGGACCCCAGTCCCTGCTGTCCCCCAACCACAGCCCTCCAGGCCCCTCCGGCTTCCGGAGGGGCGGTCAGCACGAAGGGTGCAGCGGCGGCCTTCCTGGGCAGTGGGCGGCAGGCCAGCAGTCGGCGGGAAGACTGAGCAGGACCTGGCCGGGGCTCCTGGAGACAGGCTGAGACCAGAACAGAAGGTGGATCACTTCTGGGTCAACGCAAGGCCCTGCATCCCAGGAAGCAGGCCTGCCCTGGGGCCGCCCAGAGGGTGGGGAAACTGAGGCCTGGTCACGCCTCAGTGATGTCAGATGCCTCAGGAGGCCAGGGAGGGCTGTGCTGCCTCAAGGGGCCACCCCGGGAATCGCTGGCCACCTGGTGGGATTAAGCACGGCTCTTCTGCCACGGAACCGGGCCTCCCTCCAAAGAGTTCCTACCCCACCTGGCTGGTTCTGATGCTGGCAAATTCTTTGGGGGGCGTTTCAGGGGCAGTTCCCTGGGAGAGGGGACATGGCTGGACAGGGGCTGTAACCTCAGGCCCCTACCCCACTGCTCACATCCTGAGCAGGCGATGGGGTCTCCAGTGCCTCTGGGGCCCAGTCGCCCTTTGTGGACTGGGTGGTCAGGGCTGGGAGGAGGAAGCAGGGAGGGGAGATGACGGCCTCTGTCAGAGCCCAGCCCCTCCTAGCCTGCTCACCTCACCCTCCCAACCCCCCACCCCCCAGCCTCGTCTGACGCCAGCATCGCCCTGTCGCAGAAGCAGCCTGGGTGGGGTGGGGGTGAGCCCCGCAGGTCTGCAAGACAGGCTGCCGGCTTAGGGGCCCTGCTCCTGCACACGCCGCCCCCTGACCCCAGTGCATGGCCAATGCCCTGATGAAAGTGACCTCCTGCACCTCCAACCCAGACCCTGGGGGTGACAGGCACAGGCCATGACGGTGACACCAGCCAAGCAGGGCAGTGCCCATGGCACGCCCCCAACCCATTCCTCCGGTCCCCACCACATCCCACCTGCAGGCGGCCACCCTCACTGCTGCTTGCAGGCCGACAGCCGGCGGATCTTGCTGCTGGCCGAGCAGGCCTTGCGGGCGGGGTTGGAGGCGGCGCTGGCCCGGCGCTCCGCCCTCGACCTGGCGCTCAGCTGGGCTGACTCGGTGCCATTCACACACATGGCTTTGTGCGGGCCCCGGCTGTGTGTGCTCCGCCCGGCCTCCTCCTCCGGGACCTGTCCTAGGAGGGAGAAGGCAAACGTGTGCTGACTGGGGGTCCACGACCAACACGTCCCCAGTGCCCCGCCTGCCCGGGCCCAGGGCACCTCCACCACCTGTCCCACCCGGTCCTGCCAATGGGGCCCTAATCCAGGGAGCGGCGGGGCTGGCCTTCGAGTCGGCCGGGGCAGGGCCCGGCCTATGCTCACCTGCCTGTTCAGGTGTGAGCGGAGCCCTGCACTCAGGTGGGTGGGAACACGGTGGACACCAGGGACCTGGGGCCCGAGCCTCGGCTCTCTCACCTGTGCGATGGCCAGACCTCGCTGGGCCCCGTGGGACTCGGAGGGGCTGGGCTCGGGCCGGGTGTCCGGACTCGCCGTCTCTCCCACAAGAGCCCGCCCCGGCTCTCCACGCCGGGCACAAACGGAGAGGCCGTCACAGGTGCCTGCCATGCCCCGGCCCCAACCGTGTGGGCTGTCAGCCCTCACCGGGTCCCGGGGCCACTGGCCCGGGGCCGCCCGCCCCACCGTGTGCCCGCTGAGGCGTGGGGGGAGGGAAGGGTGCGGGGAGCCCGTGCTGCCCGCGGCGCACCCCCCTCCCATGGACGTCAGCAGGAAACCCCTCAGCTGCCTCAAATCCATCTCCTCCATACACGGAGCCCCGTGTCTGCCAATGGCGTCACGTGCCTGACTCGGCCTCCGGACCTAGCCGGGAGGCACCGGCCCATGACCGGGAAGTGTCTCAGGTCAGAACCCAGAGCGTGGGGTGGGGGCAGTGTCAGGTGTCTGCTCTGATGGGGGAGGGGGGCTGCAGGGGCGCTGAGCACCGAAACTCTGTGCAGATCACCTGGGGCCCAGCCTCCGGCACAGTGACCACAGTCAGAGGGCGGCTGGAGGGCACGGGATCTGCCCCACATGCCCTCAAGGCACTGGGGCCACTGGCCCCGACCAACCAACACCCGGCCCAAGGCCCAGCACCAGCCCTCAGGGTGGATGGCAGGACCAGGGACAGACCAGGGGCCCAGGGGAGCAGCTGAGAGCCTCTGACCGTGACCACACAACAGGACCGGAACGGGAGGAGCCCCAATACGGCCCGCTGCCGGCCCACGGGCAGGTCAGCGAGAAGCAGCTGCCTGACCTCAGCACAGGACCGTCCGTCCCCACGTCTTGTGTGGCGGACGTTCCCAGGCCAGGGATCTGGCTCAGGCCCAGAGAGCCGCTCTTGAACAAGCCCTCCCCTACCGAGGCAAAGCAGTCCCAGGCCTCTGGAACAGGCCTGAAGAGACAGTGTGTGGTCAGTGCCTCTACAGCCGGCCGGCCAGCAAGGCTCACACCCAGGCACCTGTCCCAGGGCCCCAGTGCCTCTGAGAGGCAGGACACCTTGCTTCTATCCTGTGGAGGGGACGGAGGCTCCAGGAGGCCTGACTCAGGACTGGACCGTGGCCAGGGTTCCCAGAGCGGGGGCATCCCACCTGACCCCAGGACCCCATGGGGAACGGCTGCAGCCAGCTGCACCAGAGGCCTGAGTGTGCCCCCAGGAGAGTGGGACACGCGGACCCACCCTGGGGCTGCTCCCTGGAGGCCCCGCTGGCCACCCTGCACACGGGCTCTTTCTACGGTAAATGCCTAAGCCCTGGCCGGCGAGCCGGAAGGAAGCAAGCATGACCCGCACACGCTCAGCGGGGCAGACCTTTATGCGGGAGCCTGCAGAACCAGCCCCGGGACAGCACAGCACCGCGAGGCGGTGGGTGGAGCAGCGCTACACTAGGGCCCGGGCTCTGCCCGGAGCTCCTCGGCGGCCCTGGCCTCAGCTTCCTCTCCAGAAAGGTCTGAGCACTGGCTCTCCTGCGGGCCTCTCTCTCTAAGCCCTGCCTCAGACGCCTCCTCGCCACCTGGGGAAGAAGGCCACTCGTCAGCAGTGCGGCCGGTGCGGAGAGGGCCACCGGACCCTCGGGCCGGGGGCAGGGCCTCCCCGCTTCCCCCGCAACCCCCGGGGACTCACCGGGCACCGTGAAGTCCTGAGTGTAGATGATGTCGTCCTCGATGTCGAAGAGCTCGTCATCCGTGGCGTCGGCGCAGCCGTGCAGGTCCTCCAGGTAGGGCACCACCGTCATGCCGCGCCACCGGTCCTTGCAGTCCGCGCTCGGCGGGATGGGCACTGGCTCCTCGGCCGGCGGGTGCTTCTTCCGGAACCAGCTGCGGAAGCCGGCGGGTCAGGGCAGCCAGGGGCTTGCCTGGCTCCCCACGTGGGCCCACCCCCAATTCCTGCTGAGAACCACGCGGGGTGGGGGAGGGAGAAAGGGCCCAACGGGAGAGACTGAGCCAGCAAGACCCCCGTGGCCCCAACCTCCCCCTCCCCTGCCCCCACTCGCTCTTGCCACACGGGCCCCCAAGTCGGGGAGCCCTGCGGGGACTCACCTGTGCTGCCGGATCTGCTGTATGGAAAACCGCTTGGCCGGCTCGTATTCCAGCATCCCTGCCAGGGAGACCAGCGGTGGGTGCAGGGGCCAACACGGGCAGAGGGCCCTCCCCTGCCTGGGAGAGGTGGGGACGCCCGTGGGTGCCCGTACAGGGGAGGGGGTGGCGTGAGTGAGCAGAGCCCCCTCCCCCGCAGGCCTGGCCTCTGCAGCCGGGCGCCCAGCACGAGGGCAAAGATGCTAAGCCCGTAGCTGAACGGAGGCGGACGCAGTCGGGGCCGTCTCCCTGTCTCGACACGAGGGGCTGCCTGGCAGACACTGCAAAGCAAGGTCGGGAGGACCAAGACCAGAGAAGGCTGGGATGCAGGACGGACAGCCCACCCCAGTGACCCTGAACCTGTCCACACGCCCCAAGAAGACAAAGCACACGGCTCGCCCCTGCTGGTGCCCGCCCGGCTCTGGACAGCAAAGCCTGTGACTGGCCATTCTAGCCAGGACACCAAAGCCCCCTGAGGCGGCGGCAGGAGAACCGGAGGCCTCAAGAGTGACACACTGTACGTAGACACTGGTGTGAGGGCCTTTTGCCTGGCATCCGGACACTCAAAAGGGTCAAGGCTGACCTGCAGGCTGTGCTGGGCTGGCCCGAGGCAGCAAAGGGCGGCACTCCCCCCCCAGGGCTGCAGGGGGCCCAGGGCCCGAGGTCCCCAGCCCCCACCATGCTCAAGTGCCCACCCCCTTCCCCACGGGAGGACCGAGCGTGACGCAGAGAGGGGGATGGGGGCGGCAGGGCTCTGCACACCACCTCTTGGAGGTGCCTTTGTTCTCAGGAAATGAGAGGCCATTTCAGAAGCTGGGGCTCAGAGAGCTGAGTATCTGAGTGGTGTGGGAGAGGAGGAAAGGTCACGGTCGCGGCCTCGCTGCAGGAGGGCAGGGCCAGGGCGGTGTTCCAGAGACTCACAGGGGAGGCGGCCCAACAGCCCAGCGGCCGGGAGGAGCCTCCATGCAGAGTGCAGTGCAAAGGCCCCGAGGCAGGCCTGGGCGGACGAAGCGAGGATGGGACACCCTGCCTGGATCTGGGGACAGGGACACGGGTGCTCTCTGCCATCTCGTCGGCCCCACTTGGGACTGTTTTGAGCGCTTATGAGAGTGAGGGTGGCAACAGATCATCATCTGTGTCACCGGAACAAAGAAAGCTCCGTACAGAGGAAACTCTGACCCACCAGCCCCTGGCGAGGGAAGGAGAGTCTGGAACACCAGCTCACCGCCTGCAACGGCCCTCGGCCCTCAGTGCAGCTGGTGGAGGCCAGGGGGCACGGTCCAGGCACCCCTAAGGACGGGGCCCACAAACTGCTAAGGAGAGCTCAGGTGGGGAGGGCCGGGACTGAGCCAGCTGGGCCGCTGCCTCCTGCTTGCTGGCTCCTCCCACGTTCCAAGAAGACCCCAGGCAGGCGGTGTGCCCAGCCCTCTGAGGGTCCTGGGGCAGCTGGCAATGCAGGCCTGGACTGGCGGGGGGGGAGGTGGGGGCCGGGGCCGTAGAGCACTGGGAACGCAACTGCCCAGCTTCATTTCACCTTCACTAACAAACCAAAGAACCGGCGAGACTCAGTCATCAGAAAGCTCAGGAGCCACGCAGGACTGTGAAGATCCTCTTGGCTGTGCATCACACGAAGGCCGGGCACTGACCCAGCGTTCAGCACAAGCCGAGTGTCAGGTCAGTTACACAGAGCCCAGGGACTGTGGGCAGGGAACCTAGGACGGTGCCGGTCAAACAGGGCGATACCCTGGATGTGCTGCGTCATCAAAACTAACTTCGGCCAAGCCCCAGGATGCTGGTGTGGCTCCCGCCCATCCACACCTAGACACGCCCCTGCGGTGCACAGACAGCGCCACCTGCTGTACAGCCTGGGAACTGCAGCAGGAAGAGCACCCCCCCCCACCCCCACCCCCCCCGCAGGAGACCCCCACTCAGCAGGCGGACCGGGGTCCCCGCTGCTACTTCACTGTAGGGATGGGGGATCAGAACAGGGTGGAACGAAGGTCCAGGGCAGGCAGTGGAGCCCAGAGGAGCCAACGGCCCCTTGCAGGCGCCCCTGCGCCCGCTGCTCTCCACACCCGACTAGGCTCTGCACCACCCCGCCCCGCCCCGCGTCGGGGAACTGCACAGAGAAGAGCCGGCTCCCGCGGGGCCAGCGGGCCATGGGAATCCCACGGGGGCCCCAGTACCCGCCGCCAGCCCACCCACCCCCGCAACCCAGCCTCCTGCCTCGAGGGCCTCACCTTTGAGCAGGTCTGAGAGTGGGGGGCCGCAATCCCCCGGGATGGTGTAGTCCCCCTTCCCGATGTTCTCAAACAGCTTGTAGATGTTGTCTCCCTCGAACGGGTACAGGCCTGTCGTGATGTTGTAGCTGCGGCCCCGGGAAGGACAGACCAGTCAGGAGGGCCTGCCTCGCGCCCCAGCCTGGAGCCAGCCTGGTCCCGAGCCTTAACCACCCCCACCTGCGGGGACTTGGACTTGGTGAGGAGAATGTTCTGGAACACATGGTGGTGGCGGCTCACTAGGAAGATACGGAAAGCCACCGGATGGTACACTCTGACACGGTGGGTCAAGGGTACACGAGTCAGCTCTCAGTAACACGAAACAGGACACCCACGCCAGCGGCTGCGCGCACAGGGGGCTGCAGCGTGAACTCGCCTCGGGCAGGAGAGGCTTCCAGAGAACACAGGCCCACTCGGTGCCGCCTGAGCTCACGGAGGAACAGACGACCACGTGGCGGCGTCTGGGTGGGGGGTACGCAGCGGTGGGCCGAGCATTGCCGGCGACTCGTGGTGTCTGAGAATTCTCAGCCCCAGGGGTCAGGACAGAAACACCCGCCCAACAGCGACTGTGGCCGGTGTGGGAAGCAGCGCAGGTGGAGACCAGCACAAGCCCAAGGTGGGCGGGGGCCAGGAGGACGGCCGGTCCCAGTGCCTGTCCCCCCACCCATGGGGGCTCCTGACCCCGGCTCCGTGGCCTCCACAGACTCTGGGGGGCGGCAGCAGCTGGGAGACCTGTCAGGAGGGGCAGGTCATGGAAGCCTGGAGCCCAGATGGGGTACCTGGGGCTGGGGGGGGTGAGGGAAGACCCCTGGGGTGGACGGACCCAGACCCAGGGGCACTTACAGCGTGACCCCAGCTGACCAGATGTCCACCTTGAAGCCAGAGAAGGTGTCCAGGCCGTTGGCGATCTCGGGCGGCTGGAATGCGGGGGAACCCTGGCTCGTCCGGCACGTGTCGTCCTCGGCAAACGGGTGCAGGGCCTGTAGCAGCACCAGACAGCCCTCAGGGAGCGGCCCTCGGTGGGCGGGGACCCCACCCTGCGTCCCCACCCTGGGTCTGGCTTGGGGGCGGGGCACCTGCCTCGGCCACACCGAGGTCGGAGATCTTGAGTGTGCCACCCGTGGTGAGCAGCAGGTTGCCGGGCTTGATGTCCTTGTGCACGATGCCCTGGCTGTGCAGGTACTCCAGGCCGTCCACCAGCTGGCAGAAGTACCTGCAGGGCACAGCCTCTGTGAGCCACCGCACCAAGGGGCGCAGCCCCACCTGTCGGGAACCTCAGCTGCCTAGAACGGCTGCCTGCAGCAACCCAGCGGGACCAAGGATGGGAGGCCGAGGCTCAGGGGCCGTCGGCGCCGGGCGGCCCATCAGGGAACCAGAGGGCCAGTGGCCGGGCCGAGCCACTCCTGGGCCCCCCCGCTGCAGTAGCTCCCACCAGGGGCACCTGCCCCAGCTGCCCCCCCCAGCCCGGGCAGCCCAGGGCCCCTGCTATCATCCCAACCTCTGTGGCCTGGACACAGCCCTGCTGCACCCCCCCGGTCCCCCCTGGGGCCAGGGACCCAGGCCAACCCACTGACCCCGTTCCCCTCACGCCACAGGCCAGCTGGTCCTACAGCAACTGGGTGTTAGGGGTTGACTGCCCAGGAGAACTAGCCAGCCGGGGCAGTACAGGCCGCTGTCAGCAGCTTCCCAAGCACAGGAGGCCCCAAAGCCTCGGTGGTGGCCACAGTGGGGCAGGGAGGTGCGCAGAGAGGAGCTTGTGGGGCTGCCAGGGCGTCCACAGCAGGTGGGCTGCGGGACTGCAAACTGAGCCCCAAAGCCCTGAGTTTTGAAACACACTTGAGCTTTCGTTTCACTAATGATCAGAATTAAGTTGTTCGAACGCTTGGGCCCGTGAGTGACCGGGCGGGGGCGGAGGGGGCAGCAGTGGGGCCCGCAAGCTCACCCGTGGGCCTGGCACACGGGGAAGCGCTTCTCGGGCACGCTGTCCAGCATCTCCTGCATGCCGCACACGCAGTACTCCATCACCATATACGTGCAGCAGCGGCAGTGCTAAGGAAAGCACGCTCAGCCAAGACCCCGCCCCGGACGGGCCATCCCCAGGGAACAGACAGATGCTAGGGGGCGAAGGCTGCACTAGTACAGTGAGCTGGAGACCCCAGAGGGATCACAGGTGCTGCAGGAAGCCCCCCGGTCGTTCCACACCCCAAGGAGGAGCGCAAGCCCCAGCCCTGGCCCCCAAAGGAGCGAGGGAGGGGCGTGTGGGCCCTGGGGAGAGAAGGCCTGAGCAGGGGTGGGAGGCCAGGGAGAGACAAGGGCAGCACAGGGGTGAGGCTGCAGAGCAGGGACGGGGGGCCCAGGGCCAGGCTGGAGCCCCCCGGCCGCATCTCCACCGTGGAGGGGCAGCCCTGCGACTAGGACGGAGGACCCCCGTCGCGCTGCGTCCAGCGAGGCAGTGACAGGCCCTCTGCGACACAGGCCCCTCAGCAGGCCCCCGGGCCCCTAGACCCTGCTTCTCGGAGCTGCGGCCCAGGAGTAAAGGGCGAAGGCCGAGGACACTGCCAGCACACCGCTACCGCAGCGACACACTCCCCATCCGGTCCGGCACGCATCCGCCACAGGCCAGGGCGCACAGCCCCCCAAACAGAAGCCAGGAAAGCGTCCCCGCTCCAGGGACCAGGCTGACAGCAGGGCCCCAGCTCCGCACGAGAACAGGAGGTCTAAGCGGAGAACCAGCCCGCATCCTGTGGCGCCCCCCGTGGGCACTCGCTGGAGAGGGGCCCCGGCCCCGAGGTCGGCGGCGCTCAGGGAACACCTGGCACCCCGAGCCCCAAAAGGATATATCTTCTGCTTCTCCTCGTTGTACAGCACGTCCACCAGCTGGATGACGTTTTTGTGCCGTAACCTCCTCAGCAGCTGGATTTCCCTGAAGACAGAGGACGGAGGCGTCAGCCAAGCCCCACGGCCTGGCAGTGCCACCGGCCCCCAGGAACCGTGCAGAGGGCAGCACCAGAGTGAGCAGCTCCGCACAGGGGCAGCTAGTCCTGGGCACGTGCCCGAGCCCAGCAACACGACCAGGCCCCGTCCCCGCATTTTAACTGAAGATTCACAGAGACCACAGCGAAGACCGCGCGGGGACAGCAGGAGAGCACGCGGGAGTTGGGGCTCCAGCCAGGTCCCCGCATCCCCCCACCCCCTCCTCCCTCTGGGACTGAAGCCCAGGCTCCCCTCCGCTGCCAGGGCGGCTCCACGAGGACTCCCTGCAGGAGGCGGGGCGGGCAGCTCCACAGAAGGTTGAACAGTCACCAACTGACCCAGCACCTCCAATCAGGGCACGTGCCCGGGAGGACCGAGAGCACGGCGACCCGGTCACACGTGCTCACGGCGGCACCGTCCACGGGAGCCCAAGGGCAGATACAACTCCAGTGTCCCTCCACACACGGGAACACCACTCAGCCGAGCGAAGGCAGAAGCCCTGACACTCGCTACAACGTGGATGGACCCTGAGAACACGATGCTCAGTGAGAGAAACAGACACAGAAAGACACACGGTGTGTGACTCCATTGATGGGAAACGTCCAGAACAGGCCAGTCCACAGACAGAGAGTGCGTTCCTGGTTGTCAGGGACTGGGGATGGAATGGGGTGACTGCTGATGGGGACGGGACTTCCTTTTGGGGTAATGGAATGTTCTGAAACTAGACAAAGATGAGAGTTGACATGAAGATACTAAACGTCACCGAATTGCATGGTATGTGAATAATACGTCAATAAAGATTTTTTAAAGTTCTCACTGGGAAGCCCAAGCATGAAACACAAGACCAGCCAGGCAGGTGAGGGGTCCCCAACCTCACGAGACCCGAGTCGCACGCCTCTCACTGTCCATGAAGAGGTCGCCTATTCCAGGAAGCCGTTCCTGACCACACCCCACCCTCGCACACCAGCGCGGATCCTGTGCCCTCGACACCACCCGCCCTCCCCAGCGTAGGTCCTCCTCCCATGCAGATTCCCCAGCCCGGCACTCATGCAGGGAGGGTGCCCCGGAAACAGCAATTGTGTGTAGCGCCCACTCCCCAGACCCATAGCACAGGAGGCCACCGACTTGCTGGAGGAAACACAGCTTTACAGCTGCTTCCCGTGAGCTCACTGCCTGCCTGCCCCCCACCCCACTCCCACCCTCACCAGAGGGTTGCGGGGCACAGCAGTAACTCTGCCCTCGTTCCCCCCATCATTCCGCGCTTATCCCTAACCACCTGACCTCTGAGGTCTGGGACGCTGCACACATTTCAATCCACACCTGAGTGGGAGGGAGGGGAGGAGACTCACAGACGTTGGGGTCACCCTGGTTTACACCGCCTGACCTTTGGGATTTATCCTGGTGTCCAGTGTGAGCAGGGATCACACTCAATTTTCCCCCCGATAAATGATACACAGTAGCTCCGCCTCAGCTCTGTGACGTCAGGGCGTCCTGGGCTCTGTGGGGTGTGGAGCAGCATCCCTGACCTCCACACCTTTGATGCCAGGAGCCCCCCTCCCTCATCGTGACAACCACAGATGTCCCCAGGTATCGCCAGGCGTCCCTGGGGGCAAGACGGCCCAGGTGAGAGTCCTGCTGTAAAGGATCAGGAACGTCCTGGGGTGTGGGGAGCAGACCCTGAACCTTTCCAGCTCGGGCCCCAGTGCTGGTCCCCCAGATCCCACTCACTCACTCAGTCCTGCAACAGACGGGCCTTATCAGGCCCCTGTGGGTCAGGCCCCGGGCAGGTGGGTGCCCTGTCCGTGGGGGCTTGGGTGCCCCTCTGACGCTCCAGGTCCACCACCACTTGTCAGGGAGCGGCCCTGTGCCCCCAGGCATCCCTCCCCCTCTCGCCCAGATCACCCCACAGCTCTGACTCCCGGCCTTGCTTGCTGCCAGCTCTCCGGGACCAGAGCTCGGCTCTGGTGACTCAAGGACCCTCCCCCGCAGGCAAGTCCCCTCCCTTTCTATCTGACAGTCGAGGACTGGTGGCCTCCCCGGGCCGCACCGCACAGCAGCCTTTGTCATGACAGTGGTGACCAGGCCTTTGGGGTCCCTGCCAGGACTGAGTACAGCACTCCTCCTCGCAGGGGTCCCAGGGGCAGGGGTCCCAGGGGCAGGTGCAGAGCCGGCTCCCCTCAGAGACCAGCGTTTAGCACCTGCCGTCCACCCAGCCAGCCAAGTAACCGCTGAGCTACCTAGCCAGAGCCGCCATGGGGTCTGCGGCCCAGAGAGGAAGGGTGTCACGTGGGGGGCAAGCTGTCGCGAGCTGCAAGCTGGGGGGGCTGAGGGAGGGCCCAGCGCAGACTCTGACCCCGTGCCAGCCTCCCCTGGAAGCTGGCTCCAGGCACTCTCCCTCTCCTCTCCATCCAGAGGCGCTACAGGGGCTAACTAAACCGCACGTGTGGACACCAGGAGGCCCTTCGTACCTGGAGCCAACGCGTGGCCACCACCTGGAGCGCTTACAGCCAGGCTTCAAGCAGCGTCTGCCGATCCGAGTGTGAGAACCCGCCTGAACGCAGACACAGGCTGCCAACAACACGTGTGGCAGCTCCGGGAGGGGGGCCCGCGGCTAGTCCAGGGGCCCCGGGGAGCTCACCCCAGGCCTTCCAAGGCGAGGACAAACCCCACGGCTCTGCCTTCTGTGCCGTGAGATACCTGGGCCTGGAACCATCTTCCGGGCTGCGCCTCTCCATCCGCCCACTGCCTTTGGGGCAAACTTCTGTGCGGGAGGAGGCTGACGGCAGCACCCTTCCCTCCACAATTAAACAGCTCACCCCCTACTCCAACGCCAACAAAGCCAGCCCTGAAGGGAGGTCCCTGCGCTGTGGGTGCGTCGAGCGCTCATGAGGTCAGTTAAATGTGATGGAAACCTCCTGGAGAAAAACGGGTAAGTCCCATTATGGATATCAGGTAAGTGGCTACAGTGTCCAGCTCCTCTGAGAGGAGAACCTCGCCCACAGGCGGCATGGAGATGCGCGCTCCAAGCGGGTAAAAGGGGCGTGCAGGAGGACCCCCGAGACATTCACTGCAGAGACCGGGCCGGGGAGGGGCTGCTACACCTTCTCTGAGTTCTCCGTCTCCTACAAGGCACACTACTGACCGGAAAAAAAGAAAAATAGTATTTAAAGAAAGAGGAAAAGCCAGGCGCTCAGCCAGGATGCAGGAAGTAAAGTGACAGGAAGCCGAGCCTTCCGGCCCAGCCGCAGCTGCTCAGGGCGGGTGTCACAGGGACCTGCCCACAGTGCCACCCGAGCAGAGCGGACTGCTGGGGACGGACTCGCTGACTACCCACGAGGGAAACAGAAGAGCCCCTGGAGCTCACAGAGGAATGGAAAGGAGCTGCCACCACAGTGGCCCATCCCAGAGCCGCCGGGGACGCACCCACCTCACTCCCTCCAGACGGTGATGGGGACAGGGACGGGTCCACAGAGAGCAGGGGAGGGGACGATGGCAGCTCTGGACGAGGGACACTGAGCAAGACCCCCCTCACCCCTTGGCCTCTCTGCTGATGCTTCTAATCATATGGCAAGAGGCCATCGGGGATCCGGGAGAGAGACTAAAATGAGGAGAAATTCACCAAAAGTGAAGTTCAACACAAACACTCGCTCACGCAGCTTCCCAGAAACACAATTCCTAACAGGCACCAAGTGGGGACAACCCGAATGTCCACTGAAGGGTTAATGGATACACCACGTCCCTCCACACCCAGGAACATCACCTGAAAAGGGGTGAAGCACTGACACTCGCTACCACGCGGATGGACCTTGAAAACAGGCTGCTCAGTGAGAGAAGCCAGACACAGAAGGACACACGGTGTGTGATTCCACTGATGGGAAACGTCCAAAACAGGCAGATCCATAGAGACAGGGAGTGGGTTCCTGGTTGTCAGGGGCTGGGGGAGTGAATGCTGATGGGGGCGGGGTTCCTGTTGAGGGGATGGGATGTCCTGGAATTAGAGGTTATGGTTGCACACTCTGTGAAAATACTAAATGACACTGAGTTACCCGCTAATAGTTGAATTTTATGTCACGTTAAATTATGTCTCATTAAAGCCGTTAAAAGAACAAATTGCCGTGCAGCGTGAGGTCAACATGGGATAAAGGGCAACTTTGCTGTGATTCCCAAAACACTCCTGAGTGAGGAGCCAGTGTCCCCACCCACCCCCTGCGCCCCGGCCTGGGGTGTATCCCAACGGCCCCCGAGCTCCCACTGCATCTCACAGTCACCCCCTTGGCCAGGGAAGGACCAGACAGGGAGGCCACGAGGACGTTCAGTGTGGGGCGCCTCAGTGGACCAGCCATGCCCTATCGCTGCCAGCCTGGCCTCACGGAAGAATCCTTCCCACTGGGGGGCGGGGGGCAGGTGCCCCAGCAGATGCCAGGACCTGGCAGAAGCCACTCAGGACGGGAACGAAGGCCAGCAAAGTCCAGGCTCTGCTGCACGCGCTAAAATCCCAACCACTCACCCCCCAGGTTCAAGTACCTGCCAGTCACCGCTGGCCCGGCCGAGGGAGGCCCAGCCTAGAGACTGGCGCCGGCCTGCTGGGCCCCAGCCACACGGGCAGGGACGCCGATGAAGAAGGAGGCTGGCAGGGCCCTGACCCGCCCAGTGCCGGCCCCGCACGGCTCACCAAGCACCTGCACCCCGCATACACTGGGTACAGACCCCGACCTGCCCTCACACAGACGGGCTGTGGGGCACACAGACTGCCCCGGCCGCTGTACACTTGTAAACAGCTGTTGAAAACCCACAAAGAACAGTATCTTGGGACAGGTGAGAATCCCGTGAGAGGGGCCCATCTGCCACCTGCCCTCCCCGGGGGGTTGCGTCAGAGGGGCGTGTGCCCACCGTCTGTATGGGCGCGAAACCCCACGGCTGCCCCCGGCCAGGCAGGCCCCAGCGCGGCTTCTGCTGCCAACCAGGAAAGCAAGCAGGTACAGCTTACTGTTGAAAATGATCCTTAGGAGAGTTTAATTTTTCATTAAAAAGTGCTTGGATAGGTAATGAAAACATGCTAAAGAAAGGCTCAGAGAGAGTGTGGCAGAAGCATTCGTATTAAAACGATGAGTAATTTCTGTCTTACTTCTTGGTGGTTTTCGGAACTTTCATGTTTTACAGTAAGAGCAAATTAGTCTTTGTGAGCAAGACGGGGACAAGCACAGACCCACAGCAGCCCTCCCGGCAGGAGCCACAAGAGGGGAGGACCTCCTTTAACACAAAGTGTATCCTTTAAGGAAAAGCTTCCCATCCCAACTGGAGCTAGAGGACTCCTGAGGCTTGTCTGGAAAATTCTGGACGCTTCACTCCAAGAGAAGAGTCTGGAGTTGAGTTCATTAAGTCTCTCTAAGACAAAGGAGCCTTTTTTCCCTGCAGCCGCCTGGCAGCAAGGCTGACCCAGAAGCCTGGATCTCTGGGCCGGGGAGTGGACACCCAGCCCTTGCTTGAGCCCAGGGCCTCACCTCCTCTGGCCTCCAACCCGGGGCGCTCTGTCAGGACTCAGGACAAGGGAACAGGGTGCCTCCGAGCAGGGCACGCCCCCTCACAGCGCCCAAGGAAGGAGGCGCGGTGGGTTCTAACCCGCAGCCGCATACCCAGCAGGTCCTCACGCCACACGCTGCAGACGGCAGGCGGCCGCACGGGGCCAGCGCTGCCCTCCAAGGGGCCTCAGAGAGGTGAAGACCTACACGTCTAGGGCTAAGCTGGAGGAACCGGCCCAGGCCCTGCAGCTGTGACACCTCGTGTTGACTGCCAGGCCGGCTGTGGACCGCCAACCACTCTGCCTCCCAGGCCTCAGTTTCCCCTCCGGTTCTTCCGACGGACACTGTGTCTCCACAACTCCTGGGACCGTGGCTGACTGCTCTGGAAACGAGGTCTGGGAGCCAGTACGCTGCGACCCTCCAGTGGGGCGGCAGAGCGTGAGGGTACTCTTTGGGTGGTGAACAAACGTCCCCTAACTTGACCTTGAGCATGCGCATTTGCATGTGGGGAGGGCCTTTATTACGTGTACATCATGCTTTGGCAGAAGTGGGCGCTCGACACCTCCATCGCGTCTGCGAATGTTCTGGGACCCACTCAGCTCAGCTGCCCCCAGTCCACGCCCCTGGACGCATGCACTACCTGAAGCCCCAGGGATGGCCAGCAGGGTGGGCTTGGGCGACTCTAGCCAGACAGATCAGTTGGGGCTGGAAGCCAGCCTGGCCCCTTGGGGATGGACTCTGGGAACCCCTCCTACCTCGGGGTGCTACTCCCAAGAGGCTGGGGCCTGGGGTGCCATGGCAGCCCAGCATAAAGCACCGGCACCAGAACACCTCCATGGACCCAGGCTGACCTCAGGCGGAGGGAGGGTGCATCCAGGCTGCAAGAGCACAGCACCCTGTTCCCCGGACAGATCCAGGGATGAGGCCTAAGAGGAGCCAGGAGGACGAGGACCAGCCCTGGAGAGCGGAGGTGTGGGGGGGGGGGGGGGCTCAACCTGGAGCAGTGGCCAACTGGCATCCCGAGGGCCACATCTCCCCCACGTGCTTCTGCCTTAAAGAGAAAATGTGACTTAGAAGCAGGGAGTAGGAATCTGATCAGAGGCGTGGCCTCGCTTGGCCCACAGGAGGGCACCCGCTGTCCCCTGGCCTGTCTCCCCAGGACACCGGTGGCCCCTGCCCCACCCCCCACCCTGCAGGTAAGAGACGGGCACAGAGAACTGAACAACTGGCCCTGGGGCGCCCGGCCCCACCTTCGCCAGGGGTCCACAGCTGGGGCACTGACCACAGCCAATCAGGTCTCAGCACCCTGCTCCCCGACTTGACCACCCTAGGCATCCCAGAGCAGGCGAAAACAGCTGGGCAGCGCGCTGTCACACTGCGTGAGAGCAGGGGGGCCAGGAGGAGGGAATGAAAATGGATCTGGGAGCAGCACTCCCAGTACTGGCCAAGGTCACCAGCCAGTCCTGCTGCCGCCTGGCCCGTGAGATAAACCCCTCGGCTCGGGCAGGGCAGGGTCCCCCCAGGCAGCAGCGATAAGGAGGGGTGGCCCCTCCTGAAACCAGCAAGAGGGACGGAGGCAGGGCTCCCACCGTCCTGGCGGCGGGGGGGTGGGGTGGGGGGGTCTGCACACAGACCCCACCATCTCTGGGATGTCAGGAGGCAGACGGGCGCCTGAAAATATCCGTGTAAAAAGTTTGCGGGGACACAAGTTGATCCCCTTCTCAGGAGTCACCGGGACTGCGAGTCGCCAAAGTGTCCTGTGTCACATCCCAGGAAAGTGAGAAAGGGCGAAGTTCCCCCCTGCTGACTGATAAGCCGGTGCAAACAATTATTTTTGGCAACCGTACGGTCCCCCTCCAACAGGATAAACAAACCGCGTGTCCCCGGCCCTAGTAAGAGCCGCACGCTGCGCGGAAACCTGCCGGCGGCGGGCAGGCCCCTTTCGGAGCCCAGCTGCTCGCAGCCAAACCAACGCCGGTCCCTTCCGCCGGGCACCTCAACCCTCCGGACAGCTGGGAGGGCAAAGGGGGTGAGGGGCGCCCCCTTCCGAGGAGGGTTCCGCATCGGCCGAAAGCACAGGACGCCCAACCGCAACAAGCTAGCCTGACTTCACCAAAGTACCCTAGCGAATTGCCCACGACCTTCCCTCGCTGGTCGGCTCGGGTGCTTAAGGAGAGGACAGAAGGAAGAAAGCGAGAAATGGAGGGAGAAGAAAGGGAGGGAAGGAGGAAGGAGGGGGCCGCCCAGCGGGCCGCGCCCCCACCCAGGAAGCCCGCACTTACTTCTTTACGTTGGCTTCCCCGTTGGGGATCCTCCGCAACTTCTTCTTCTTGAGAATTTTGACGGCTCTCCGGCACAGCGTCTCCGAGTCCAGCACCTCCTTCACCTTGCCGTACGACCCCTCCCCCAGCAGGTCCCCCATCAGGTACTTGCCGATGAGCTTGGCCCGCTTGCGGCGGGGCTGGTAGATGACCTCGGTGGAGTCGATGCGGTGGATGAACGTGTCCATCCCCACCGACATCAGCTCGCCCTCTGTAAACATGCCCAGCTGCTGCGGGTCCGCCACCTCCATCCTAAACCCCAGGCCTCCGACTCCCGCCGGCGGTCCCTTATTCCCTTTTCTGAGCTTCGCGGTGTGCGGTTCTTCCGTTTGTCCCCCCCACAAAAAAAAATTCCCTTCTCCAAAAATAAAAGTCAACAAAATCTCAAAAAAAGGAAAAAAAGAGAGAGAAAAAAAAGAAAAACCCTTCTTGGAAAAGAAACGATTGTACTGAACGTGAGTTCAAGAAGCGCGCCTGGTCCAGAGCCCGGGCAACCGGGCGTGCGCAGCGTCCCAAGTTTGGGGGCCGCCCGGCCTCGCAGCTTCGAGGCGGGCCGGCGCGTCCACGGGGGCCCTCGAGAGGCCGGTGGGGCCGAGAAGTGCTAGGTCATCCTCCAGGGACTTTAGACCCTCGAACGAACACGGACGCGGCAGGGTCGAGTCTTCTCCGCGCCGTCCATTACTAGCGGCCCATGGCGCGCGCCGGGAGCCCCGCACAGGCCGGCCCCGGGGCCCCCAGAGCTGGGCAGGCGAGCTTAGCCGGGGGCCGGGCGCGCCGCTCGGGGGCGTCTCCCGCCGGCCTCGCCGTCCGGGGAGCCCGAGACGCCGGCAGGTGCGTGTCCTGAGCGCGCGGGGCACCTCCGTCCGGCCCGGCCGGCTCCCGCCAGCGCCGGGGCTGCCCGGGGCCCGCCGGCCGCAAGGAACAAGCCCCGTCCGAGCCGCCCACTGCCCGGGCGCCCGCACACCGGCCCGAGACCCCGAGCGGCCGCGCGGGCCCGGCGGGCGCCCCTCCCCAAACGGCAGCCCGCGCTCGCTCTCCGCCCGAACGCCGTCGGCCGCGGGCCGCGGGGCGCGCGGGGCTCCGGGCGGCCGAGGCGGCGCAGGCCGCAGGCCCCGGGCCGGGGTTCCGGAGGCCGCCGGAGCCCGGGCAGCGCGTCCCCCGCCGCGGCCGCCGCGCGCGTGGAGCAGGCGGGGCGGCGCGGGGACCCAGCCCATGCAAGGCGGCCGCACTGCCGGCCGGCGCCCGCCGCCGCTGCCGCCGCGCCCCGCCTCAGTCGCGGGGGCCTCGGGCCGCCTCCCGCTTCCGCGCCCGACACGCCGCCGCCATCTTGTTTACCTCCTCCCCCGCCCTGCGCCGCCGCGCCGCCGCACGCCCGCCGCGGGCCCGCCCCTCGCGGCACCGACGTGCACGCCCGTTGGCCGAGCCGGCCGGCCGCGCCCCCGCAGCGAGCCCCGCCGCCGCCGCCCATTGGGCCGTTTGGACCCAGGCGGGCGCCCGAGCTGGGATTGGCTCGAGCCCGGCCCCGCCCCAGGGGTGGATACTCCTTGCTCATTGGTCCGCGGGGGCGCCCGTCAAGGGGAGGGGGCGGGAAACAGGCGCGGGGAGGCGAGGCCTCGGCGCTGACCTGGGAGGGGTTGGGGGCTGGGGTCGGAGGTCGCGAGTGCCAACGGCGTCCTCGGAACCCGCGGGGTCGGAGCGCAGCCCTCGCGGCCGGGACGTGGCTCGGGGACCCTGGTGGGTGCCTGTCAGGGCCTCTCCCCCGAAACCCCGTTTGAGGCGAGGTCAAGGGTCAAAAAGTAGCCGAAAGTGGCCAATTCGAGGCAAAAAGCCTTTATTAAGGATCTGTCGGCCCAGATGGGGAGAGAAGTGCGCAGGGCGGAGTCGGCCCAAAGAAACTCACGGGCTAAAACTCAGAACCCAGCTGGGATTTTGCCAGCAAAGTGCTTTGGATGAAAAACAGAGTTGGCAAAACACTACGGCTTAATGAAGCTGAAAATACCTCCAGGCCTGTGTTGTTGGGCTTTTTTTTAACCTTTCTGTTTTTTATCACTAGATTCTTACTTTGCCGGAACAAACTGCTTGTCTTGAGTGGAAAAGTTGGGAGCTGACACCATCGGATTTGAGTTGGGGGTTCTGAGCCTGACACCTGTGAACTACCTAAACCTATGTGCAAAATTGAGTGTGCCCATGTGCTTGTTCTTGGGGACATCCGTGAGTTTCATCAGATTCTCAAATGATCCACAGAAGAGGGATTGCTGTGGCTTTGGGGATGGGGGCCACAAGTCACACCAACATACCAGCAAGTCCTAATCAGAACATGTGGATTAGCCCGAGATTTCTAAATCATAAAGATCAGAGCAGAAACCACTGAAACAGAATAGGAAAAGAATAGCGAAAATTGATGAAGCCAAAAGATTGGCCTTTGAAAAGATCAAAACAATTGATAAGAGCTTCCCTGGTGGCTCAGTGGTTAAGAATCCGCCTGCCAATGCAGGGGACACGGGTTCGAGCCCTGGTCTGGGAAGATCCCACATGCCGCGGAGCAACTAAGCCCGTGCACCACAACTACTGAGCCTGTGCTCTAGAGCTCTCAAGACGCAGCTACTGAAGCCTGCACGCCTAGAGCCTGTGCTCTGCAACAAGAGAAGCCACCGCAATGAGAAGCCCGTGCACCGCAACAAATAGTAGCCCCCGCTCGCCACAACTAGAGAAAGCCCACACACAGCAACAAAGACCCAACACAGCCAAAAATAATAAATAAATTAAAAAAAATTGATAAAACTCTAGCCAGACTGACCAAGAAAAAAGAATGACCAGTATCAGGAATTAAAGAAGGGATATCACTACAGACCCTACAGATATTACAAGGATTAGATATCGGAACAACTCTATGCCCATAAAGTCAACATGAAATGGACCGACACCTGAAAAGGCACTAAAATGAAAGCTTACTCAAGAAGAAATAGATAATTTACATCGTTTTATATCTATTAGAGAAATTAAACCTGTAGGGAAAAACCTTTCTTTTTTTGGCTGCACGGCTTGCAGGATCTTAGTTCCCCCATCAGGGATTGAACCCAGGCCCATAGCAGTGAAAGCACAGAGTCCTAACCACTGGACTGCCAGGGAATTCCTGGGAAAAACCTTTCAACAAAGGCAATTAAGGCCCAGATGGTTTCATTCGTGAATGTCCATCAAACATTTTGGGAAGAAATAACATTGGTTTCAAACAATCTCTTCCAGAAAACCGAAGAAGAAGGAACATTGCCCAACTCAAGTTCCTTTTGGTATTTTCTATGTTTTTGACTGCTGGCTTACGCCCAAATTTCTTGGAATCTGGGGGTATTTGATAACTTTGGCATCTGTAGGCCTCACTCTCCTTCACTCCACCCCTCTCCTGATGTGCAGGACACATGGAAGGGACTCGGGAAATGTTTGGTGACCATTGCAGAAAGAGTCCATGAAGGTGAATCTCAGCTCAGATGCCACCTTTTCTGAGAAGTCCTCCTGATCATTCCCTTGAATGTAACCCCTTTCCAGCTTGATTTTCTTCTTAACACTTATCACCAGCAGAAATTGTCTCATTTATACGTTCCGTTACCTGTTTTTCTTCGGTGTCTGGAACTACACTGGGAGCTCTCTGAGGCAGAGGCTGGGTACGTCTTGCCCACTGCTGCATCCTCGGCAGTTTGAGCTGTGCTGTCCAATACGGCAGCCACTGGCCACATGTGTCTGATAAGTTCCTGTAATGTGGCTGCTGGAATTGAGATGTGCTGTGGGTGTAACCGCACACTGGATTTTGAAGCCTTAACGTGAAAACATGTTAACATAATATATGCGTATATACATATATATATGTGTATATATGTATATCTTAATATTGTGAAAACACCCAATAACTTTCACTGATCACATGTTGAAATGATAAATTTTGGATATGTTAGGTTAAAATAAATGTTATTAAAATTAACCACTTCAGGGAATTCCCTGGCAGTACAGTGGTTAGGACTCCACACTTCCACTGCTGGGAGCCCAGGTTCGATCCCTGGTCAGGGAACTAAGATCCCACAAGCTGTGCGGCACAGCAAAAAAATAAATTAATTAAATTCAATTAGATTAACCACTTCATACCCACTAGGATGACTATGATCAAAAAAAAAAAAAGGATGATAACAAGTATTGGCAAGGCTGTGGACAAACTGGAACTTTCATATAGTTGGTGCAGCCACTTTGGAAAAAAAGTTGAAAGTTTAACATTGAGTTACCACATGGCCCAGTAATTGCACTCCTAGGTGTCTGCCCAAGAGAAATGGAAGCATGCGTCCACACAAAAACTTGTACACGGATATTTGCAGGAGCATGATTCACAGTAGTCAAAAAGTGGAAACAACTCAAATGTCCATCAACAGATGACGGATAGACAGAATATGACATATCCACACACTGGAATAATATTCAGCCATGAAAAGGAATGAGTCATTGACACACATGGATGAACTTGAAAACACGATGCTCAGTGAGAGAAGCCAGACACAGAAGGCCACCCAGTGTGATTCTGTTGATGGGAAACATCCAAAACAGGCAAATCCGCAGAGACAGAGAGTGGATTCATGGTTGTCAGGGGCTGGGGGGGTGTGACTGCTGATGAGGATGGGGTTTCCTTTCCAGGTGATGGAATGTTCTACAATCCTCCTTCCACCCTCCTTACAGGTGACTGAGGTTTGCAGAGGCGAAGCCCCCTGACCAGGTGCCTGGTGGAGTGGGCACTCACATCTCAGTGCCCAGCCTGGGAGCCCCCAGGAGCCCAGTAAGAATTCTAGCATCATCCTCTCCGGGTGATGCAGGCCTTGGGGCTGCCCAGCTGTCGTGCTTATGTAAGGTTCATAGCAAGCATCAAACCCAAGCTGGGCCAGCACAAAGCCGGTTTGGGGGCTTCCCAAGCACGATGAGGTTGAGACCCCTGTGAGGGCTGCTCTAAGGCTCTCCAGGGACCCTCTCACAGGCCCCAGCCCTTTGCCCAGCAGAGAGCCTCAGCTGCAGAGCTGGGGAGGGGGGGCGGCAGGTGGGGGGGGTGTTCGTGGCTTCTCCTGTACTATTTCTCTGAGTGGGGGAGTAACAATACCGTATGTCATCAAATATAAGAGGCCATGGGAAGTGAGATGTACTATTACTTTATGAATCACCACAAAAAGAAAAGACTTAGCAGCCAGGGATGACACTTTGGACCTAGAGAGGCAGCGTGACCTCTGGGACAGTAAACTGTGACAAATGGGATTAGTAATAGGCCTAAGCCATAGTTACAAATATTTACGAGAGCCCTGGGAAAAATGCTTAGCCAGCGTGCTCTCACTGTCACCATCCTGCGGGTTCTGTTAAGGACCCTGGGTTACAGGTGGGGCCCAGGTTATATAGGTGGGGGGCCCCGGGATGGGGTCTCAGGTTACCATTGAGGGGCTCCAGTTTCTAGGTGGGGGTCCCCAGGTTATACGTGGAGGCTCTAGGTTTAGGTGGGGGGCCCAGGTTACAGATGGGAGCCCCAGATTACAGGTAAGGGGCCCCAGGTTACACTGGGAGGCCTCAGGTTATAGACGGGGGCCCCAGGTTGTAGTGGGGGACCCAAGGGTATAGGTAGGGGGGCTCATGTTACAAGTGAGGGGCCTCAGGTTTGAGATGGGGACCCCAGGTTATAAGTAGGAGCACCAGGTAATAGCAGGGGGCCCCAGGTTATAGGTGGGTGGCCTCAGATTATAAATAGAAGTCTCCAGGTTACGGGTGGGAGCCCCAGATTACAGGTAGGGGACTCCTGGTTATATGCTGGGGCCCCAGGTCACAGCAGGGGGCCCCAGGTTATACATGGAGCCCTCTAGGGCTCAGGGCTTTCCTCTGCCCCCGTCTCCTCCTGTGTACCCCATCCCTCTCACCTCTCACTTCTCCCAATCCCGCACAACTGTCACACACAGACATGCATGCTCAGCCGGGCCCCAGACTTGCTCGCTCCCTCGCAGCCCCCTCGCTGACCCCCTTGCTTCCCTCAGCTCTGATAGCAAGACCCCCTTCACCCCTTCCGTGAGGACCAAGGAGGCAAAGGTCCTCCTGGACCCTCTCCTGGCCAGCTGCCCCACCCTGGGTCTCCTCCCAATTGGCGGGTCTCTTAAATGTTGGGCTCCTGGTCCCAGGATCACCCCTCTCCAGGGGCCCAGCTAAGCCCCCCACCTGCGGAGTGGGGCCCCCAGGAGCCAGAGGTGTCCTTTCAAAAACGGGATCAGCCTCTGCCAGGAATCCAGCCGTGGTTAGGTTAGGGGCTGGGTCTGTGTGGGCCAGCGTGGCCGCCAGGGGGCGGGTGGGGATCGTGGCCGAGGTTAGCCGGGTACGGGCGTGAGCATGTGCATGTGTGCGTGAGTGTGTGTGTGTGTGTGTGTGTGTGTGTGTGTGTGTTGCCAACAAGAGAAGCCACCTCAGTGAGAAGCCTGCACACCGCAACGAAGAGTAGCCCCTGATCACCGCAACTACAGAAAGCCCCTGTGCGGCAATGAAGAACCAACGCAGCCAAAATTAAATAAATAAGTTTATCAAAAAAAGAAAAAAAAAAGGCCCCCTGTTCCCCCCTGTAGTTACCTCCGTCCCCCAGCCCTTCCCAAGCGCGGATCAAATTTTGACCTCTTAGTTTGATCTTCTCTGGGATGTCATGCAGTGGAATCAGACAGTAGGAGCCTGGTCTCCTTCACCTCGCATAATTCATCTGCGATTCATCAGCGTTCTTGAGAGTACTGACTCCTTGTTTGGTCTGGATGGTGTCCCTTCATACGGACATTCTGTAGGGTATTTTTCATCCTTTGACCAGTTGAGGACCATTCGGGTTGTCTTCAGTTTTTGGTGATTACAAGTCATGCTACTATGAACACGTGTGTGCAGCTTTTTCTGTGGACAGAAGACTTCATTTCTCTTGGGTTAACACCCAGGAGTGGAACAGCTAGATCATCTGGCAATTCTGCATTTCACATTTTGAGGAACCACTGAGCTGTCTTCCAAAGTGGCTGCATCCCCGCTGGCAACATCTGAGGGTTCCGGTGGTTCTGCATCCTTGCCAGCACTTCGTTTTGTCCAAATTTTTTTGGTTTTGGTTTTGCCATTCAAATAGGTGGCACGTTAACACACAGGCATGCACAAAAATGTGGCCACATAGAGGAAAGGATGGATGTTCAGTTATGTGCTAAATAAATATAGTAGAATGTTAATCGTAGGAGCTAGGTTTTGAGTTTTTAACCACAAAATCCTTTCAACTCTTCTCCACACTTGAAAATATTCATAATAAAAAGTTGGAAGAAATAATCCAAGGGACTTCCCTGGTGGCGCAGTGATTAAGAATCCGCCTGCCAATGCAGGGGACACGGGTTCGAGCCCTGGTCCCGGAAGATCCCATATGCCGCGGAGCAACTAAGCCCGTGTGCCACAACTACTGAGCCTGTGCTCCAGAGCCTGAGAGCCACAACTACTGAAGCCCGTGTCCCATAACTACTGAAGCCCGTGTGCCATAACTACTGAAGCCCGCGCGCCTAGAGCCTGTGCTCTGCAACAAGAGAAGCCACCTCAGTGAGAAGCCCGCGCACCGCAACGAAGAGTAGCCCCCGCTCGCCGCAACTAGAGAAACCCCGCGCGCAGCAATGAAGACCCAACGCAGCCAAAAATAAATAAATAAATAAATAAATTTATAAAAGAAATAATAATCATCCAAGGGTGGACTGGAGAAAAAACAAGACCGGCCAGGGGTGGATACTGGTTGAGGCTGGATGTGGGGGGCAGGGGGGGGGGGGTCCATCTACTTTCTCCTCTCCTGTGTGTTTGAAATACTCCATAACAAAGAGTTCGGGGGCTCATACCTCACGCCCCTTAGGATGGCTATGAAGGAAAAAAAACAGAAATGACAGGCTTTGGTGAGGATGTAGAGAAATTTTTGGAAGCCTTGTGGACAGCTGGAGGGAATGTAAGAGGGTGCAGCTGCCATGGAAAACAGCCTGGAGGTTGCTCAAAAAATTAAACATAGAATCACCATATGACCCAGCAATCCCACTCCAGCGTACATACCCAAAAGAATTTAAAGCAGGGACTCGAAGAGATATTTGCACACCCGTGTTCACAGCGGCGTGATTCACAACAGCCGAAAGGTGAAAGCAACCCTGGTGTCCATCGACATATGATGGATAAACACAGTGTGGTCCATCCACATCACGTGGTCCATCCATGGTCATCCTCAGCCATGAAAAGGAGAGAAGCACTGACACTCGTTACCACGTGGATGGACCTTGAGAACACAAATGCTGAGTAAGAGAAGCAAGGCATAGAAGGACACACAGTGTTTGATTCCACTCATAGGAGGTCCTTATGGTTAAGATGCTGAAATTTATGTTATGTGTTATGCTATTTTATGTTACGTTACCCCTAAAACGTACGTTACGTTACGTTCTCTAAAAATTAGGAGGTCCAGGAAACAGTCTCTGGTCTTCGCTGGTGGGACCAAATGGTCCCCCCAAGGGCAGTGAGACCACATCTTCTGAAATGACAGACAGCTGCCAGGGCTTGCTCCCTGGTTCACTTGCCGACGTGGAGGAGCTGGGACCACGTGGCTGCCCCTGGCAACCCCAGGGGGCTAGGCCAGGGTATTGTCTGGCTGAGATTCCTCTGGAAGGACACCCAGGGCACCGTGGGAGGGGGATGTTCATCTGGGCACACCTTTTTGCGGTAAAATACACACAACATAAAATTAACCATCTTCCCCATTTTTAAGCTGACAGCTCAGTGGCATTGAGCACCTTCACATTGTTGGGCAACCATCCCCACCATCCATCTCCAGAACTTTCTCATCTTCCCAAACTGAAACTCTGTCCCCATGAAACCCTGACTCCCCAGCCCCTGCCCCAACCCCTGGCCCCCACCATCTACTTCCTGTCTCTGTGGATGTGACTCCTCTAGGACCTCCTGTGAGTGGAATCAGACAGTATTTGTCCTTCTGTGTCTGACATATTTCACTGAGCATCATGTCCTCAAGGTTCATCCACGGTGAAGCAGGAAATCTTCCTTTTTAAGGCTGAGCAATATTCCACTGTGTGGATGGACCATGTTTGTTTATCCCTCATCCGTCGACAGACGCTTGGGTCGCTTGCACTTTTGGCCGTTGTGAATCCGCTGCTGTGAACATTCACACACAGGCAGGTGCCTGTCTGGGTCTCTGCCTGCAGGTCTTCTAGTTCGCACCTGGTAGAAGAGCTGGTGGGTCAGGTGGCAATTCTGTTCAACTTTTTGAGGAGCCACAGACTCTCCCACAACAGCTGCCCTCTGGATGTCCTTTTGACTCTTGAGTTTCGAAACAAGGGAATGAACTACCTATTCGAAAACTTAAATCATCACAGGGAAACAAATCAGCAAGTTCTAGACTGTGGGAAACTTAACAGGAAAAACAACCGGGTTTCATGCATAAAAACACAAAGAACAAAAAAACCCACCAAACCACAGAAAAAAAAAATGAGGGAGGAGGTGAAGCTATAAATTAAGACGTGAGCAACATCAGCTACATTTTGTTTATTCGTTTATCCATCGATGGGCATGAAGTGACCAGGTTGGACTGGGTCACCAGGGCCAGCATCTGCTGGGATGCTGTGGGCACCAAAAACCTTGAGTGAAAGAATGAGTGAGTGAATGAATGAATGAGTGAATGAGTGAGTGAATAAATGAGTGAGTGAGTGAATGAGTGAGTGAATGACTGAAGGAAGGAAGGAAGGAGTGAGTGAATGAATGAATGAGGAGTGAGCGAAAATTGAGTGAGTGAGTGAATGAATGAATGAGTGAGCAAGTGGGGTGATGAAGGAGGAGAAAGCCTGCCCAGTGCTGCCCATGACCACTCCAGCTTGCTTAGGACCCCGGGTTCCCAGCCCCAGCTCTGGGGTTCCAGACCTACTACCTTGAGCCTCTGTGGGCCCACCTCTGAGATGAGCTACTCATTCGGATCCAGGGTCCCTGGGTGGCCAGGGAAACGCCAAGGAAGGGGCAAGGCCGACGGCCAGCCCTGTGGGAGCAGGGTCCTGGCAGATGAGGGTCCCTGGGGTATCTGTCCCCACCGTGCCCAGGGCTCTGCTCTCCCTGACACCCGCACCCTCACATTGATCCTTCTTGGCCTTAATGGCAGGGTTGGGGCTTTGGGGCAGCACTTACTAGAATCGGAAACCTGTGGGGTAGGGGAGACACCTGTCAGTATTATCCTCACCCCCGGGACCATTAGCCCATTAGCCCATTGTTGGGCTTTGGGAGCCAGAGATGTGGTGGCCAGCTTGACACACAGCCAGGCCAGCACAGACCTGAAATTCCGGGACATCACCGGGTACTAGTCCCCGTTCTACAGTTGGGGAAAATGAGGCTCGGGAGGGGAAGGCTGGATTGGGGGTGGATGAGGGACCCGCCAGCCCAGTGTGCCTGGTGGTCTGGGGCGTGTGGCTTTGGCTAAGGGTCATTTTGTTCCAGTCACGTAGTCCTGTCATCTCCAGTCACCAGAGCAGCTTCTGTCTTACCCCAGGGCCTTTGCAATTGCTTTTCCCCAAAGTGTCCACACAACTCCCTCCTTCACTCATTCAGGTTGTGGCTTCAGGTCCCTTGACCCTCCTGGCTAAGCCCCCACCCTGACACACACACACACACACACACACACACACACACACACACACACACACACACATGCTGCCCCCATCAACCCAGGCTGCAGGATCCTGTTGCCCTATTCGTTGCCCTTGATCTCACAAGGTTGTGCTGTGGTTCTAAGGCACAAGCATGTGTAGGTGCACAGGATTCAGGTGTGGCTTCTTCTCCCACCTGCTGCCTGGGAAAGCTGGAGGCCCCATGCCCCAGGCCACCTAAAGAGTGACAGTTCTCATAATAGTGCTGACCCGGAGTTCACCTCTTGCTGGCTTGGAGGCCAAGGTCCTTCCTCCCTCTCACCAACCCCTTTTGACAGAGGGGACTCCTGGGCTCAGAGAGGTCCCGCATCCTTGCCCAGGGACGTACATCTGTGTGGAGCAGGGCTCAGCCAATCCTTTGTGTCAAGGGCCAGAAAACAAACATTTTCAGCTTTGCGGCTGGATGGACTCTTGTAACTGCTCAGCTCGGTCCGTTGTGTCATCGAAGTGGCCACAGATGATGCTTAATGGAAGGTATGTGTCCGTGCCAGTGAAACTTTGTTCACGGACAGTAAAATGTGCATTTCATGTCATTTTCGTGTGTCACAAGAGAAGTCTTCTTCTGATTTTTTTCACCCGTTTCAAAATGTAAACATCACTCTTAGGGTGATAAGAGTCCTCATACAGACGGACGGTGGCTGGACCGGGCCTGCGGACCAGAGTCTGCAGACTCCTTCAGGCAACCTCACTCTATTGCACTCAAGCACTGAGCTGCAAGACGGTGGTCCTTCTTTGCTGAGGCTGGAGGCTGTGTGGAGGACAGACTCTTAAGTGACCTGTGATTCCACCTCCTGCTGGTCATGCCTTGGTGTCGTCCACTCCCCTTGAGACGGGCGGGACAAACAGGCTGTGGCCGAGGTGACATCATACACGACCAGAACTACATCCCCTCCCTGTGGGTTTGACAAAGTGAGAAGCTGAGTTGGAGAAGCCCACGTGCAGCCGAGGTCGGCCTCCAGCCAACAGCTAGCAAGAAACAGGACCCTCAGTCTTCCAACAGCAAGGAAATAAATCCTGCAACAACGTGAGGGGGTTGGAAAGCAGCCCCCTCCGTGGTGGGGCCTCCCGATCAGCCCCCAGCCCTGGCCAACACCAGTGATGCACCCTGAGCAGAGGACCCAGCTCCACCAGACTTGGAAACTGTGAGATAATCAATGCGTGTGTTGTTTTAAGCCTCTGTGTTTGGAAAAATTTGTTATGCAGCAGCAGCTAACTAATACAAGCTATATGTGGGGACAATCCCAGCTTCCACCACTTGTTGGTCCATTCATTACTTTACATCCAGCATGTATTTATTGAGCACTACTGTATACCACTCATTCATTTATTGATGCTGCCCCCCCAAAGCCCAGAGCGGGATGACTGGCCAACCTCGCCCAGCAGGGGTCTCTACTGCCCAGGGCTACTCCTCCTGC
Organism: Balaenoptera physalus; assembly: GCF_965194825.1. NCBI lineage: Eukaryota > Metazoa > Chordata > Mammalia > Artiodactyla > Balaenopteridae > Balaenoptera > Balaenoptera physalus. Next base: position 706,545 of record NC_138890.1, on the reverse strand, counting down.
TTCCGATCCAGTCCAGAGGGTCCTTACCCCACTGGTTGACTTTATACACCCCATTAGCTGACATCATGGGGTTCTTACCCCATTGGCTGACTCCATACAACCATGTGATCCCAGCTCGGCCAATCAGGGCTTTCCCTTACCTGGCCACAGAGATTGGTTCAACAAGGACATGTGACTAAAGTTGGGCCAATCAAAGCCTTCCCTGTGACTTTTGCTGCTTTTCTTGAGGAAGAAGTGCTGACCTTCTGCTGGGGCTGTTAGGCTGATGGGGGGATTTGGTCTGGGGCTGCCGGCACCATCTTTGTCCCCTCAAATGGGGAGACTGTTGAGGAAAAAAGCCAAGAAAGAGGACGGCAGAACTGAGAGATGGAGAGGTGGACAAATCTTTGTGACACTGTTTGAGGGTCCTGGATCCAGCTGAGCCTGAAACTAGCTGGACCAGGGATGGTCCTGCCCCCAGGGGACACTGAGCAACACCTGGGGCGTCTGTGGTCGTCAAGACTGTGGGGCTCCTGGCATCAAGTGGGTGGGGGAGAAGGAGGCTGCTCCACACCCCACAGTGCCCAGGATAGCTGCAAAACACAAAGAACCATCTGATCCCAAATGTCAGCAGTACTGAGGGGGGGAACTCTGAGTTAAATCTATCCCTGGACCTTTCAGTTCCATGAGCAAAATTTCCCATTTAAAAGAAAAAAGTGCCAGTTTCAGTTGCAGTTTCTGTCACTTGCAACCAAAAGATTCTAATCAAACTGGAGTTAAGACTCATATAGGGGGTTTTGGATATGGAAGCTACGGGTGGCCAGCCTGGGTGGGCTTCATTCCACAGGGTGGGGTGGGAGGACAGGTCAGTCCTTACACTTTCATTATTTTTAATAGGCTTATTTTAGATTTATAGAAAAGTTGCAAAGATGGTACAGGGAGTTCCTGTATCCTGGCACCCACTTTGTCCTGCCGTTAACATCTTCCATGAGTGACAATGACATTTGTCATTGATACATTGTTATCAACTAAAGTCCTCATTTTTTTTTTTTCAGATTTCTTTAGTTTTTCCCTAATGTCCCTTTTCTGCCCCCAAGACTCCATCAGGATCCCACATGACATTTAGTTGTCACATCTCCTTAGGTCCCTCTGGGCTGTGACAGTTTCTCAGACTTTCCTTGTTTTTGATGACTGGACAGCTTTGGAAGGGGTTTGTCTGGTGTTGTTCTCAGGGTTCGACCGGGGTGATGGGCTTGGGGAGGAAGACCATAGAGGGGAGGGGGCTTCTGATCCCATCACTTCAAGGGTCCATGCTGTCCACACCGATGATCACAGTCAGGGGCCACGGAACTTCTTGAGTGTGTTTGCAACTGGTTTTTTTGTTTTTTTGGAGGCTTACTGGGATTTGAATGCAACTTTAGTTTAGGATTTGATGATGACCTGGCTGTGACATCTATCACCCCTTTGATTGCCAGGGTTGATTGCCTTTTGCTTCTTCTTTTTTTTTTATTTTGGTGAAATTCGCATGACATACAATGAACGATTTTTTTTAAATGTTTTTTATTTATTTATTTAATTTATTTATTTTTAGTTGCATTGAGTCCTCATTGATGGGCACGGGCTTTCTCTAGTTTCGGCGAGCAGGGGCTACTCTTCTTTGCAGTGCGCGGGCTTCTCATTGCAGTGGCTTCTCTTGCTGCGGAGCACAGGCTCTAGGCGCCTGGCCTTCAGTAGTTGTGGCACGCGGGCTCAGTGGTTGTGGCTTGTAGGCTCTAGGGTACAGGCTCAGTAGTTGCAGCACATGGGTTTAGCTGCTCTGTAGCATGTGGGATCTTCCCGGACCAGGGCTCAAACCCGTGTCCCCTGCATTGGCAGGCGGATTCTTAACCACTGCACCACCAGGAAAGCCCCATGGACATGGGTTCGAGCCCTGGTCTGGGAAGATCCCACATGCCACGGAGCAACTAAGCCCGTGCACCGCAACTACTGAGCCTGCACTCTACAGCCCACGAATCACAACTACCGAGCCCTTGTGCCACAACTACAGAAGCCCGCGTACCTAGAGCCCGTGCTCCGAAACATGAGAAGCCACCACAATGAGAAACCTGCGCACTGCAACGAAGAGTAGCCCCTGCTCGCCCCAACTAGAGGAAAGCCCGCACGCAGCAACGAAAACCCAACACAGCCAAAAATAAATAAATACAATTTTAAAAATAAATAAATAAAAAATAAAGTGTACAGGACAGTGGCTTTTAGCACATTCACCTTGTACAACCATCATCTCTCTCTAGTTTCAAAACATTATCATCACCCCCTAAAAACATCAAGTGCCCAATAGCACTCACCCCCACCCCCCTTCCCAGCCCCGAAAACCACACACCCACTCTCTGTGTCTGTGGATTTGCCTGTTCTGGACGTTTCCCATCAATGGAGTCACACCCTGTGTGTCCTTCTGTGTCTGGCCTCTCTCACTGAGCATCGTGTTCTCAAGATCCATCCGTACCGTAGTGAGTGTCAGTGCTTCACCCCTTTTCAGGGCTGAGTGATGTTCCCGTGTGTGGAGGGACACATCATGTGTATCCATTCATCAGCTGAAGTACATTGGGTTTGTTTCCACTTGTTGGCTGTTATGAATCGTGTTGCTGTGAATTTGTTTGTTTAAACAATTTTTACCATGAAGTCTCCAAGCTCATACTGGTTCATGACAAATTCTCACAAAAACCCTCCAAGGGAGGTACCATGATTTTTCCCATTTTATAGATGGGCAAACCGAAGCACGTAGAGATTAAGTAACCTGCCTGGGGTGACCCAGCCACTGGCAGAGCTGGATTTGAACCCAGGAAGTGTTAACCTCATGGTCTGCTGCTGGACCTCCACTCCATTCTGCTGGTCATTTTTGCAGCCCTGGGGACATGAGACAACCATCAGGGGAGGACAAACATCCCAGACCAGCTCCAATAGCCACCCCCAAATTCTCACCCACTGGAACTAGATTCCTGGCCTCACCCTGCAGATTCTGGTGGGGACACCTGACCCAGGGCTGGGGAGTCTGGCTTCTCCCTCAACTTGGGGTATGCAGGGGGGTGGGATTCCACGAGGTTTTACAAATGCCCCCAATGCCCCTCAGGAGCCTGGCCGCTCACGTGCCACTGGGGCCTGGACGTGAGTCAGCTTGGCCCCAGCTGGTTTGGAATTTCCCGTGGGTCCGGGCAGATCCAAGGTGAAGGTTCAGGAAGTTCCAGTGCAGGTGACATCAGTGTGCAGGGCTGGCTGTAGTCTACACCCGAGAGGACGGGCCGGGGCAAGGAGAGGCTTGGTCCACCTGCTCAGATCCTCCTCTGGCCCTTGTGTTGCAGGGACTTGCCGGGAAAGGCCAGCATGGCCGTGCCCTGTGCTGCAGGGGTGTCCTGTTCCCTTGTGACCCAGGAGCATAACGGGTGTGCCCTGCTCTCTGTTCCATCCCTTGTGCCTGGCCCAGGATGATAAATGTTTAATGGATGAACGTGTGGCCACAAACTTGCGGTCAGCCTCGTCTCTGTCCCCTGCGGCAGCCCACCCACCTCCCTCCCGGGGCCCTCTCCCCCTCCTAGGCCCACCCTTGCCCTAGCTGCCTCTCTGCTGGTGCTCTAAATCCTCCCTATCTTCCTACTGCCCTGGGGATAAAGCCAAGCCGAGTTCCCCTCTGAAGTGGGGCTGGGGGTGAGAGCACATCCTGAGGGTCCTCCCCCCTCCCCCAACCCCTCTCCAGCTCAGGCCTGGCTCACTGCTGGCCTTTGATAAAAAGAAATTCGAAGTTTGGCCCCTCCGGCTTTGGGACAGCAGCTCCACCTCCTCCAGCCTCCATGTTTCCACCAGATGAGCTTTGGAGAGGTGGCCCCTCTGTGCCCCCCTCTCCAACATATGTGGCAGATGGAGTGACCTCCAGCCCCGCCCTGACCATACCACGCCATTGCTCCATAACCTTCAATAGCTCCCTAGTGTCCCCAGGATAAAGGCCTCGCCCTAGCTTTCCACGCCCCCCACCATGCCACCTCTCCCTTCCCAGCCTCACTGCCTGTGTGTGTTCCCCCCCCCCCCCCGCCGCACACACACATGCTCCTCTGGGCCTTTGCACGTGCCGGGCCCCCCCCTCTAACAGTTCTACCCCTCTGGGCTTGGTGGGTGGACTGCTGATCTTCCTTCCCCTTCCACCTGCTCTCCAACCTCAGGGCCCAGCCCTGACCCAGCCTGGGGGGGGGGGGCGTTCCTAGTCAGGTGTCACATTTAACCCCTGCCGCCCTTGTGTCCCAGGCTCCGTGCAGAGGCGGGAAGGCCTGTCTGGGGCGGATCTCAAACCCGTTAGACAGGTTTGCTGTTCCCTGAAGTGGCTCTGGCTCAGAGGCGGCCCTGCCCGGGCCTGAGGATCCCGCTCTGGGCTCAGGCCAGGCAGGAGAGAGCCGTAGGGCCCTGGAACCCGCCAGCCGGCGCCACCTGAGGACACCGCGGGGCAAGTGGCAGGTGGGCCGGGTACAGGGAGGCGGCTGGGCTGGACGGAGTAGGCTCCAGGCGGGAGGGCTAGTGAGAGCCGGAGATAGAGGCGGGGACAGCAACGGAGACGGACAGAAAGAGAGAGAGGGGGCAGAAAAGAAGGAAAGTGACCAGAGACAGAGGCCGGGGGTGGGGGGGGCACAGACGTGGCTTGTGGGACCTTGCTGCCTCTGCCTCAGTTTCCTCTTCCGCACCCTGGGGGGGCCTGATTGGGACTTGAGAAGGAGAGAAAAGAGGGGAGTGGGAGAAGGGATGGGAAAAGAGGGGGAGGAGGGGGAGAGGGGAGGGGTGGGGTAGGTAGGAACCCAACCCGCTGGGCAGGGGGGAAGTGGGTGTGGAAAGGAGAAGTGGTGAGGGACCCAGGCCCTGAGGAGCAGGGAGGGAGGAGGTGCTCCGTGGCCCGGGAACGCCGGGGCTTTCCAGAACGTGGAGAAACAGGAAGTGGCTAGTCTCTGCCCCCGCTGGCTGGAAGGGCCAGGCTGGGCCCACCTGCCCCGCCTCACCTGCCTGATCACCCGGGCTCCTCCTCCCTGGATGGGCCTAGCCCAGGAGTCTTTCCCAGGGGGGAAACAGAGGCTGGCGGGTGGGTGGGGGGATTTCTCCTAACTGAGGCTTAGCCCAAGAATCTCCTGACTCACAAGGAAGCCCCCAGGGATCTGACCTCTGTCAATCTGAAGTTTTCTGCTCTTTAAAATAATGACCCGCACAGTGAGCTTGTCTGTATGTTGATGCTAGCATCTCGCCCATGTAGCAGGTGGGAACACCAAGGCTCGGAGAGAGGGAGCTGCTCGCCCAGACCCCTCCTGGCTTGGCTCTTGGGCCCCATTTCTCTCTGTGGTCTCCCCATGTCGGGTCCCTTAATTTCACCGATAAAAACACAGGACTCCCAAACCAGTTAGATGTGAATTTCAGATACACGGAGGCTACTTCTTTAGTATAAGTATATCCCAAATATTGCCTGGGATATACTTGCACTAAAAAATTATTCTCCGTGTACCTGAAATTCACATTTAAGTGGGTGTCCTGCATTTTATGTGGCGACCCTACTTCCTCGAGCCTGGTCAAGGTGCCTGGGGGACAGTTAGGGGGCCCCTGCGTGGGGCGGGGGCAGAAGGAGGGCTTGAAGAGGAGGCTCTTTGACCTCAAAGTGAGCTTCACCAGACAGACCTGTGGCCTTCTGTGAGCCCTGTCCTCACCGGACGAAGAGCCTTGGGCATTTCTGACTATTGAATGTTCACTTAGGTGACCCTACGATCCAGATGCTCACCTGGAAATATTCATAATGGCTTAATACTAGGCACTGTTCATTTAGCTGTCTGAACAGCCTTGGAGATAGATACTATTATCCATGGGAAACGGAGACACAGAGAGGTTAACTCACTTTTCAGGGGTCACACAGCACCCAGCCTAAAGCCATGCCTCGAGCTCCAGAGCTGCATCCCTTCTGCTCTCCCAGGCCTCCTCTTGCGATTCCCTGGAAATCCCCAAATCTGACGAATTCCCTAGACATCCCCAGACTTGGCAGTTTCCTCCATGCTGAGACGGCTGGACCCACCACGGCCTGAGCAAAGTGCCCCCATTTCAGGCAGAGTTACCCATAGAGACCCTGTGTTTACCTGAGGTGGACGTGGCGGAGGTCAAGTCCACACCTCCCCGCAGCTCGCTCCCTGACCTGCGCCAGCTGCGAAACAGTTCTGTGCCTCGGTTTCCCCACCAGCAAAACGTGGGTAACACCGGTCCTGACCCCAGAGGGCGGCAGTGGGAACAGGGCCAGCTTCGGGGGCGTGTGACTCAGGGCCTCGCCCAGGCCTGGCGCTGGGGCGGTGGGGGTGGCGCAGTTGAATGCTCTGCGGTCTCCGACTTGAAGTTCTTAATGCTTTTTGAACAAGGGGTCCTGCGTTTCACGTTTCACTGGGCCCCGCAAATGGCGTGGCTGGTGCTGTGTGAGTGGAAACGGGAAAATGCCACCAGATACTCTGTAAATTAGTTTATTCACCCTTTCGAAGCTTAAGTGTCTGTTGCTCAATTTGATTTCTTCTCATTAGCTGTAAAAAAAATAGTTCCAAAGTCAAGGTTATAACCCAATTGCCAAAAACTACGCATGTCAAAGTGAAGCTCGCTCTGGATAAATCACTTCTCTCTGGGTCTCAGTTTCCCCATCTCCTCCCTTGTGCTTGTGGGTTTGGGTATAGGGGGTCCTTGGCCTGAATTTTTTAGGGCAAACAGATATTAAACAGACCAGGCCTTTGAACAGCTTATAATTTGCCCTTCTTGGGACTTCCCTGGTGGTCCAGTGGTTAAGACTCGTGCTTCCAATATGGCGGGTGCGGGTTTGATCCCTGGTTGGGGAACTAAGACCCCACATGCTGCACGGTGCGGCCAAAATAATAATAATAATAATAATAATAATTTCCTAAGTTTAGCTGCCTGGCAAACTCCTACTTGAACTTCAAAGCCCCAGCTTCAACACCCCCTCAACCCCTCCTTCCATGATGCCCTAGGCAGACACTGTACTCCTCCCTGGGCTCTAGGCCTGACCTTGCAGATGGAAGTGTCTGGTCCTGGCCCTATTTCCCCTAGACTGGGGGCTTCCTGAGGGCAGAGATGAGAACTGAGTCCTCTTTGGGGCCCTGGATTTGTCTCCAGGCACGTAGCAGCATCCATAAAAATTCACTGAATAGACAAGCAAGTGGAAAGGTGATCTCTAAATTCAAGGGGTACAGGAGGCCTCTGGCTGGTGGTGAGGTGGGTCCAGGGATATGGTGGCATCTTCATTCCTGCACACCCTGTTGGGGAGGGGGTGGTGCCTCCTGCCCTGGCTCTGCCTGAACTGCCAGGCTCACCCTGTGGTGGGCCCAGTGGGCTCTAGCCACAGGAACACAGCTTGTCTGTGCCAGGGCTGAGTCCCACCCTGTTCCTGGCAGTAAGGCAAATCCCAGCATCATCTGCATCAGGCCCCTAGAAGCCCTAACGGGGAGGGAGCCAGGAGGGGAGCCACCCAGACCCCGCGGCCCTGCCTGAGAGGATCCTGCTTTTTCTCCTGGTGGCCCCTGGGGCTTATCAGAACCCTTGTGTCAGGCTCCCCGTTGGGGTGGGGGGTGGTCCCAGGACTCCTATTCTGGGGTGGAGACAGATTCATGAGCAGACTACTTTCGGTGGGGAGGCAATAGAGGGAGGGAGCATGACTGGGGGACCCAGGGCCCTTGCAGATGGTTTCGAGGCCAAGATCTGGGTTGTCCAAGAGCCCCAGTGGCTGACAGGTCAGGGTCGGAGTGCACCAGGGGAGGGCACAGCCATGCAAAGGCCTGCAGGTGGGGGTGATTCCTCATGCTGCAGAGGAGGAAACTGAGGCTCGCGAGGGTAGACAGCAACAGTCAGGGCGGGATTCGAATCCAGGACCCATAGAGTCCGAGCCTCTCCCTAAGGCGGAAGGGCCTCAAGGGGCTCAGGGGCCGCCGAGAGATGGCCCCGCCCACGACCCCGCCCACGACCCCCGCCCACCAGAGGCCCCGCCCCACGGCATGACCGGAAGTGCGCGGGGCCCCCAAGATGGCGCCCGAAACCCGGAAGTGAGCGCGGCCGCGGCGAAGCTCGGAGAAACGGAGGCGCCGCGGGCTCCGCGCCCGGCCGGACCCGGGTCCGAGGTGAGGCGCGCCCGGCCCCACCCCCTGGCCCGTCCTCGCTGCCCTCGCCCGGCTGAGCCGCGCTCCCTGGCCTGCGCGGGCCCTGGCACCCCGCGGCCGCCCGCGCCCCGGGCCGGGGGTTCCGGAGTTCCGGGGTTCCGGGGCAGCGGGCGCGGGGGGCGCGGGGAGCGCGGCGGCGTGTCCCCGCCTCCTGGGCGACCCCCGACCACGTCCTCCGCCGCGATCCTGCGACGGCGTCGTCCGCCGTGAACTCTCTCTAACCCCGTCCTCCTCGGCGACCCTCGACCTTGCGCTGCTCCGTGACCCCCGCCCGACACTCGCCTTGGCGTGAACCCTGAACCCAGGCGACTCCCCAGCCTTTTCCTCTCGCCCTCCTCGGCGATTCCCTGACCCCTCCCGTTTTGGTGATCCCCGGACTTTACTTTGGTGACCCTTGACCCCGCACTTCTCTGTGACTCTCCTGCAGTTGGTGACCCCCTCCTGACTGCTCCTCCGTCATTCCCCGGCCCCTCTCTTCTTGTGACTCTCCAGCTCCATTACCTTAGCCCCTCTTTTTCTGGGTGACCCCTGACCCCAGGCTGCTTGCAGATTTCTGCCCTTCCTCCTCAGTGTCCCCTCTCCCAGGACCCCTCCTGTCCTGGCTTCTCCACCCTGGGGCTGTTGTTCCCTGTGTTTCCACGGGTGGGATCCTGTGGCCTTGGGATGGGGGCCTTGCTGGTATTAGCTGAGCTGGCAGAGCATGTTGGGTGGGAGTGTCTCCCGGAGCTGGCACTGGAAACGGCCCCCAAGGATGTGCTGGGGGAGGTGGTGGGCAGAGGGCTGCCGGGACTTGGAGTGGGTGGAGGAGCAGCCTGTGACGGTGGATGGGGAAAGGAGGCCCCTTACCAGCACCCCAGCGCTGGCCGGGAGGGGCCGGGGCCGGGGAGCAGAGGCGTGGACGCAGAGGCGTGGACAGCCAGGCAGGAGTGTCTCATAGCATCGTGTTGTTAACGTCCTGGAAAAGGAAAAAGAATCGAGCATGTGGAGTGTGTCTGCCCCCCTCGGCTTTTGCTTCCCGGAATGCGCCTTGGTCCCGCCTGCCCTGGACATCCTTTCTGCCTGTCCACTGCCTGGCCCGGCCAGGTTTGGTGCCATCTGTTTGCACGCGGGGCAGGCCTGGACAAGGCCTGGGATGGAGCTTGCTGGCAGTCACGGGGTGGGGGTGGGGGGGTGCGGGTGAGTGTTCCACGTGTGGCGAGGGGGCTGGTGTCGGACGGACTTTAGGTGGGAACCTGCCTACCTGCTGCCAGGCCAGGTGATCCAGCCCCGAGCCCACCATGGTGGGTCTGTCCCCGTAGGAAAGGTTCAAGGGAACTGGGGCTGGTCCCCAGGGGCCGGAGAGCCCGGAGGGAAGAAAGGCCACCTGTCAGAGGCGTGAGACTCCAGACAAGTCAGTGGACGTGAGGCCCGCCCTTCCTCCAGGCTGGGCGGCCAGGGCTGGACCTGACCCTGCGTTTCCCGTCCCTGCCCTGGGCCCTGCGTGCCTGGCTGTGCTGGGAGCTCTGCCCTTAGGGACCCTTGTGAACTGAGGAGAAGCCGTGGGCCCCTGTCCTTGGGGCTGAGACCTGGGGCTATCGGGCGGTCTGGAGAAGCCACCGCCAGGCCAGCTGCACCTTTTCTTCCAAGCGCCCTGGATTTTCCCAGGGGAGTCCCCAGAGATGGGTAGTGGCTGTTCAGGGCTGTCTGCTTGGACCCTGGGTGGGTGGGCTGGGGAAGGGTGGTCCCAGGACGCCCCAGGGCCGGGGAGATGCAGGCAGGCGCCTGACAGACCCTGGGGAGCCTGGAGAGTGTGAGACACCGTCCCCAGGGACAGCCAATGGGGACCCAGGGGAAGGCTCTCTGGGATTTTGGAGGGCTGGAGGGCTCTTTGTTTAACTCTGTGAGATGTCTGCTCACACCTGCCTGGAGCCGGACCCACCCTGTGTGTGTGTGTGTGTGTGTGTGTGTGTGTGTGTGTGCGCGCGCGCGCGCGCGCACGCATTGGGGGAGATGTTTACGCTTTGGCGGCGGGGTGGTGGGCCCTGGGGCCCAGATGAGGGGCCTGATTTCCAGGGGAGCCTCGCGGCAGAGCACAGAAGAAGCAGTTGGCTTTGAAGTCCAGGCGGGGTGGCCCTCAGGTGTGCAGCCCAGGGCCAGCGCTCTCCGGCTGCCTGACCACCTCGACCTGGGTGGGGTGGGGGAACGGAGGCTGGCCCCCACTGGGAACATGACCAGCCCAGCTGGCCCAGCTTGGTTCTAGCAAAGGCCCAGACACCCCTCCAGCAGGGGCCGGGCCGGAAACGCTGACCCAGCACAGGGCTCTGGCCACGTGAGCGAGCCGGGCTGGGAATAAAGAGGCAACTGTGCCCAGTCCCCAGAGGCCGCCTCCCTCCCAGGATGGCCTCCACACGTGAGGCTTTTACAGAGGCTGCCGGGGGCGGGGATCTGCTTTTTCTTCGTGCGGGGGGGAGGGGGGGGGGTCTTGTCATCAAAAAGTGGAGGCATCTGGAGGCTGACACACAGAGTGGGGAGACAGGCCCCCAGGGTGTCAGCACAGTTCCAGGGGGTGCGTGTCAGTGTGCGCATGTGCGAGTGCATGTGTGCAGATTCGTGTGCAGCAGTGCACGTACATGCCAGAGTGTGCACACGTCATGTGTGAGTGCCGCGTGCACACGTATGCATGCGTGTTGCACTTGTGCATACATGTGAGAGTGAGTATGAGTGTGTGTGTGTGTGTGTGTGTGTGTGTCTTGCGTACGTGCGATCCGTCAGTGGGCAGGCTTGGAGCATCTCCAGCCACTTTTCCACAGCCAAGGGCCGTGTGGTCAGATGCGGGGAGGGCTGGTTACGGAAGGCTGCCTGGAGTAGCCGAGAGCGAGGTCACTCAGGCCCGGTCCAGGCCTGGCCAGCCCTGCTCACCCACCATCTCCCCATCTGCCCAGCCTGGGTGCGGCCTGGTGTCCGTGGGCCCCCTCTCCCCTGAGTGGAACCCCAGTCCCTGTCCCTTGGAACTACCCTCTCCTCTGCTGCTGGCAGGTCAGTCCCACATGGGCGACCTGAGCTGGGCTGGGGAGGACAGCAAACTTCCTTCATCTTCCTGCCATGGTGACAGCCACCAGCGTCCTCCCTGGGAGGTGGGGCCGCCCTGCCCTCAGGCGGGTGACTCAGGTGAGGGCGATTTCTGAGGCTCTGGGCTTGCCAGCCCCCTGGGGTGGGGGGCAGAGCTAAGGCCTGTCGTTTATGTACAGCGACAGGGACTGACTTTGAGAACACGATGCTCAGTGAGAGAAGCCAGATAGAAGGACACACTGTGTGATTCCTTTGGTGGGAAACATCCAGAACAGGCCAATCCAGAGAGACAGGGAGTGGGTTAGTGGTTGTCAGGGGCTGGGGAGGGGGTGGGGGTGACTGCTGATGGGAGTGAGGTTTCTTTTTGGGGCGATGGAATGTTCTGGAACTAGATGGAGGTGGTGGTTGCAGAAGTCTGTGGATGTACTAAAGGCCACTGAATTGTTCACTTTAAACTGGTGAAGCGTATGGCATGTGAATCGCGTCTCCATAAAACAAAGAAGTGTTTAAAAAAAGAGAGATAGCAGGGCCTGGCTGAGCCCTCAGATGCCTGGTTCTGCGGCCTGGGGTGAGCGGGCGTCAGCCGGCCCAGAGCGTGGAGGTCTGTCTTCTCCCAGCCCCACAAGGAGGGCAGGGGAGGTGCCGTCTGCCCATCTTATGGTGGGTGAACGAGGCTCCCCTGGGAGCCCCCAAGCCCCAGCTCTGCCCTGACTGCCACCGGCAGGAAGCGGTCTTGCGGGTACGTGGGCTCCTGGTGCAGGGGTGCCTGGGCCGTGGTGGGAGGCCTGGGAGCCCCTCCCTGAAGCCCGGCCCTGTGGGAGGTGGCAGGCCGGGCTGGCCGTGCCCTGGCCCTCCTGTAGGTTCCCCTGATTGGCTGGGACACCCCCACATTCACCCGTTAGGTGACTCGTCCCCTCCCAGGTCGGCTCAGCACTCCCCCCCGCCAACTCCCGTGGAGCCCACGGGGCAGAAAGGGCATCCCCCGCACGCCAGGCAGGGACACCACCAGGGAAGGCATTGAACTTGGCCCCGCTGTGTGCCGGGGGCAGAAGCGGGGGCGGGAGTGGGGGCAGCGGTCACCCCGCGCCTCCCTGGGGTCCTCAGGCAACCCCTCCCTCCAGGCAGGCGACCGCCCCGCCTTCCCCGCTGGCCTCGCCCCGGGGCTGCGCCCTCTCCCTGCGGGCAGGTACCTCCCTCCGGGTTGGCCTCCGTCCCCATTGCAGCCAGGCCCCAAGTGAAACCGAAAGAGGCCTCGCCGGCCTCGCTGCCAGGTCCACAGCTGGCGCGGGAGCCGGGCCACATTCCGGAAGGCCGGCGCCTTTCCCGGGAGCCGGGGTGGGAGTTGCAGCCCCCGGGTCAGAGGCTGACACAGGAAGCGGGATGGAGGAGGACGGGAGGAGGGAGCGTCTTGAGGCCGCTGGCGCAGTGAGCCTGTATGGCTGTGACTCATCGCCGGATGGGGATGGGGTGAGAATCCCGCGTGGAGTTGGCCGGGAGGCGCCAGGAGCGGGTGTACCCCAGCACCTGAGGTACGGTGAGGAAAGGCTAGCGCAGGAGCTGGGACAGTGGTGAGGGGCAGGGCGAGCCTGAGTGATTGGCCTCTCCGCCCTCCGCCCTCAGCCCTCACCTCTCGCGGACGCAGCCCTGCAGCAGCCCTGCAGCAGCCCTGCAGCGTTGGGGGGGCTCGGAGCTCAGCAGGGGCCGCCAGCAGAGCCGCTCAGTGTCTGCAAAGCTCTGCGTGGCCTGCACGGCTTGGGGGCGGGGCTCGGCCCTGGGAGCTGCACGGTGGGGGCGTGGGACCCTCCCCACCACCCACTCCCGGCCGGCCAGGGTGCCACAGGGCGTCGGGGCCCTCCTGGTGTTGCCTGGAGTATGTCCGCGGGCCGGGGCATTGGGGGGCAGTTCCGTGAGATTCAGGCCTTCCGGGAGGCTCAGCCACCGTCCTGGGCGCTGGGCTCAGGGTGAGTGAGCCTGCAGGTGGGTGTCGGGTGGTGCTCAGGAGGACCCTGGCCGGGGGGAGCTGGGTTGTAACTGGAGAGTCTGGCAGCTCTGCCCCCGGCACCGTGGGCACGAAGAGGAAGGCACCCCATGCTGGGACTGCACCCCAAAATCCAGACCTGCCACTCCCCTTGCAAAACCAGCCCATCTGGAAGACCCGGGCCGCATCCCTGCGCAGAGGAGGCCCCGCAGCCCCTCTGTGGCCCTGAGGAGGCTCCCCGGGGGCCTCACCACCTCCAACACCTGTGGGGTGGTACCATGCACAGGGTCAGGCCAGTCCCGGCCAGGCTGCCTGTTCACTCGTGGGCTGTGTCCTAGCTGGGTTCAGGGGTCGGCTCAGTAACGGCCCCAGAGATGCCCCCGTCCTGTCCCCGGGACCTGCAGACGTGTCACCCCACACACAAAGGCACTTTGCTGGTGGGATTAAATTAGGAGCCCTGAGATGGGGAGGACCCTGGATTCCCCGGGGGGCCCAGTGTCATCACAAAGTCCTTATAAGCAGAGGACTTTCTCCATGGAGGCTGAAGGGGACTGAGTCAGAGCTCAAGGGGCCTCCATATGCTGCTGCTGAAGCCGGGCTGCAGCCCCACCCTGCCGACAGGATCAGCACCAAGCCGGGCCTCTGGAGACCCAGAGCCGAGGGCTGGCGAGCTCGCCTGGACTTCTGACCTGCAGGCCTGGGAGAGGGCCTGAGTTTGTGGTTATTCATCTCGACAGGAGAAGCGAACGCAGGCTCCATCTGCTGTGATTTGGGGGCGGGTGCCCTTTGGCTTGGGCGAAGGTCTCTTAGGATGTTCTTGGCACCAGGCTGGACCTAAGGAGCCCAAGGAGGGTGCTGACGGGTCTGACCACTCACCTGGGACTAGTGCGACCCGGCTGTGGGCAGCACCAGCCACTGTCTCGCTCCGGACTCTCCGAGGAGCTGGGTAGAGAGACCTGGCGTGCCAGCTGGCCTGAGACACTCCTGTCATCAAGCAGCAAGTGACAGGGGGGACAGACCCTTCTCCCCACAGAACCTGGACAGACTGGGGCACATCAGTGTCAAAGGACTAGGAAGTCGGGCCTGCTGAGATTTGGCTTTAACATCCACTCAGGGGAAGAAGACCTGGGGGTCAGAGGAGACCACAAGCTCAGTGTGTCTAAAGCCTTTTATTTTATTTTAATTATTTTTTATTTTTGGTTGTGTTGGGTCTTCCGTTGCTGTGTGCGGGCTTTCTCTAGTTGCGGCTAGTGGGAGCTACTCTTCGTTGCGGTGCGCGGGCTCTAGGCGTGCGGGCTTCAGTAATTGTGGCTTGTGGGCTCTAGAGCGCAGGCTCAGTAGTTGCGGCGCATGGGCTTAGCTGCTCCGCGGCATGTGGGATCTTCCCAGACCAGGGATCGAACCCGTGTCCCCTGCATTGGCAGGTGGATTCCCAACCACTCTGCCACAAGGGAAGTCCTTCTAAAGCCTTTTAAAGACCACGAGTAATCACAAGCCCTGAGCAGGCACTCCCCAGTGGAGGAAGCCCGCGTAAAGATGCCCTGCCGCTGTGGGCAGCCGCTCCACACCTGTCCACGTGGACGTAGGTTGGAAGGTCCACCAGCAGCAAGGGTGGGCCAGTAGGCACCACAGCTGGAGCTCCATCCTGTGGGCTCTCCCCTGGTAAGGATGGACCACACCTGGGAGTTGGGACCAGGGGTCGGGGCCCCAAGACCCAGGCTCGGTATCCCCAGCTGTGACTAAGGAAGCTCCTGGTCTTCAACCCCATTCCCCGCTGGGCCCTCGAGCGGATACAAAGGGCTGCGTGCCTGCAAGCTGTGCCCTCAGGGCTGGTGGGGGGCACTGACTGTCCTCCTGAGGGCTGTAAGGCACTGACAGGTCCTTATAGATTCGGGGCGGCTGCTCTGGGTGTGTGAGTTGCTTTGTGAAGCACCCGCCGTGCCGTGGGCCATCAGAGCACCCCAGGCTGGCTGTTCTGCGCCCACATGCGGATGGGTATGTGGGTGCGGACACAGCCAGTGCAGGTGACCCCGGGTTGGTGCCTCTGACACTCAGCCTGAGGGTCTCCTTTTCTGCATAAACATTCAGCAAATATCGCTCTGTCACCTGGGTCTGGGGTCGGTTCTGCATCCCGGGGTGCAGTTTCTCCTAATGGCTGGCCTTGCCCTCCTGGCCTCTGGTCCGTCCGAGATGCGTGGGGGGAGCCCTGACACCCGCCGCCTGCTTTGCTGGCCGGGGCCTGTCCTCAGGCATGTGCCTGCCCCCGTGGTGGCTCCTGGGGTAGCGGCACCGTCCCTGGGTTGGCGTCCGGGGTCACCGTGCGTGTGCCCCGTGGCCGGCGCCCATGTGGTCTGGCTCTGTTGTGGTCGCCCTCCCCCCAGGGCCTCTCCGTGCGGCCTGGTGTTGACTGTACCGGGCCGGGGCCGAGGCTCTGATGCTGCGGCCCCATGATGGGGGTGGGGGCCGGGGGGGGGGGTGGTCTGTGTCCCAGTAGGCCAGGAGGTTTTGCAAGAGACTGCTTGTCACTTCAGCCACCCGCTGGCAGTGAAGTGTGGGAGCTGGGGGGCCTGCAGATCCTCCCCCCACTGACAGCAGAGCTGGAAGTTGGACCCCTGGCCTTCTCCGCGGGCCCACCTCGTCCTCCTTGTCCCAGACAGTGGGGCTCCCTGTCCCTCCCGGGCGTGTGCTCAGGGGCCGGGCCCTCCCCAGCTCTAGCATCCCAGGGCTGCTGCGTTCGCAGGCCTCCTGGGAACCCGTGGAGGTCCTGGGTCGCACGCTTGGTGCCAGCCTCGCCCTGGTCAGTGGTACGCCCAGCCCCGGGTGGCAGGAATTAGAGCCCAGTGTCAGGGTGGCTCCTTAGCTCTGCTGAATGAAGCGGCTGAAGGAAGCCTCCCCGTCCTGTCCTAGTGTCCGGGGGCGGCCGTAACAGCTGACCGCACACTTGGCTTAAACCACAGAGATTGTCCTCTCCCGGCTCTGGAGGCCAGCCGTCTGAGATCAAGGTGTGGCAGGGCTGTGCTCCCTCCAGAGGCTGGAGCGGGGGGCGGCTGCGGGGGGATCCTTCCCGCCTCTTCCAGTTCGTGGGGCTCCAGGTGTCCTGGGCCTGTGGCTGCATCACCCCGGCCTCTGCCTCTGTCTTCACGTGGCTTCTCCCTGTGTCTCTCTGTCCAAATTTCCCTCTTATAAAGGCACAGTCTTTGCGTTAGGGCCGCCCTACTGCAGTACAACCCCATCTTAATTGATTTCATCTGTGAAGACCCTATTTCTAAATGAGGGTCTATTCCCAGGTTCCTGGTGGACGTGAACCTGGGGGACACCAGTCTTTCCAGCATACGTCCTCTGTCCCACCACCTCCCTCCTGCACACTGGGCCCTGTCCGCCAAATCCCTGTACCCCCATCGCTCACCAGCTGGCCCTGTGTCCCCATGCGTCCCACCCGAGTACCTGGCCTGGTCAGTTGGTGGGGAGGCCCCTGAGGCTTCCCTTGGGACCCTCCCCCACCACTCCCCCTCCCTTTCCGGCCTGTCTATGGAGGTGACTGTCCAGGGGCACGTGCCCTCCTGGGGGTCCTGACATAGCCGAGTGGTGCCAGCCAGCCCAGGTGGGACCTCAGTGCGTGGCCGGTGCCCCCAGGACAGGGCCCCATCCCCTTGCCCAAGCATCCCTGTCCCTCTGTCCCTCCGACTTCAGCACGGAGCCTCTCTGGGCGCCCCCACTGGGGACTGACCCCAGGCTGGCTCTGACCAGCAGGGCAAGGAGGGAGCTCCCCACCCCGGCCCTCCCCCAGATACCCCGGTCAGCCCAGTCAGGGCCCGGCCAGGCCTCCCGATTCCACCAGGGCCTCTGTCCCCGCGAGCCCCCCACTCTGCCCCCCCGTCCCAGGATCCCAGGGCCATTGCTCAGAGCCCAGTGGAGGGGTGGCCAAAGGGGCTGCCGTCCTGTGGCCTGGAGGAGGCCGGCAGGTCCCTGATGCCTGGAGACGCGGTTCCTGGGGGGCCGGATAACAAGTGGCCAGTGGGGCCCAGGCACCACCCGGCAGGGGGTCCGGGCGGCCGGTTCTGAGGGTGCTTGGGCTGAGCCAGTAGCACGCATCGTGGGGTGAGACCCAGCGGCCTGCCCTGGGGACACTGGCCCCGCAGTGAGGTCCGGCCGGGGTGACGGGGTGAAGTGGGCTCAGCCAAGAGGCAGGGGTGGCCGTGGTCACCCGCCAGCTGGGCGCACCCCGGGGGTCCGGCTGTTCCAGATCTCGCCTCTTCCCACGTTCCGCCCCCCCCCCCCCCATCGTCTGGTCTGGGCCACCAATTCTTTGATCTTTCTGTTTTACAATGACTCATTTGAAACCTGATCTCAAAAGGAAATCCTGCAACTCAAAGCTGGGTGAAGCGTGGGCCCCTCCCCGAGAGCACCTTGTGGGCACCCACGCGGCACGTGTCATGGGGCTCACGTCTAAAAATACACTGTGACCCGGCCCCTTCAGTCCCAAGGCCCCACCTGGTGGGGTCGATCCTGGGCGGCTGGAAGCCCCCCAGGGACGTGGCGAGGTCACCCTCTGCAGCTCTGGGGCTGGCGACAGGGTCCTGAGCCCGGGGCGGGGCGGGGCTGGGTGGGGCTGCTCAGCAGAGGTCGGAAAGTGAGGGGACGGGTGTTTGAGGGCGGCTGCCCCAGTGCCAGCACTGGGGGGACGGGGGAGCAGGAGGCCAAGACTGTGGAGGTGGGGGCGGGGAGATGACCTTGGGCCTGGGCGTTGAAGGACAGGGACACCATAGGGGTGGCCCTGGGGCATGGGGATGGCGGTGGGCCCAGTGTCGACCCCTCCCCAGCCCCCGACAACTGCTCTCTGTCTGCGGATCTGCCTGTTCCGGACGTTTCCCATCAATGGAATCACACACTGTGTGTCCTCCTGCGTCTGGCTTCTCTCACTGAGCATCGTGTTCTCAGGGTCCGTCCACGTTGTAGCGAGTGTTAGGGCTTCACCCCTTTGCGTGGCTGCGTGATGCTCCCGTGTGTGGAGGGACCACGTGTTTATCCATCATCCGCTGGTGGGCACTCGGGCTGTGTCCACCTTTTGGCTGCCGTGGTGACTGTTTAACCGTGCGAGGAGCTGCCGACCACCAGGCGGCACCACGTTCACTCTCACCCGCCGCGTCCCCCCTGCCCCATCCCGGATAATGGTGCCCAGCAGACACCTTGACTCGCAACCACGTCGCTCCCCTCCCCACACCCCCCTCCGGGTCCTGGTCTGAACCCCCTGCTTGGCGGGGTCCCCAAGGCATGCCCCCCGCCCTGTGTCTTTGAGAGGACAGGACGTACAGGCTCCGTTACAGGAACTCCCACCCAGTCATGGGGCCCTCGCTGCGGGGACAGACCTCTTCTGCTGGGGGAACGTGGTGCCCTGGATGGCACGTGACGGCGTGGGGCCTCAGCCTGCTGGGGCTGCCACTCAGGACAGGGGCCACGGGGGCCGCGCAGGCCTGGCCTGCTGCCGGTGGGGGTTCCTCGGGCACAGCGCACCCTGGGGACGGCCCGGGGTCCCCCTCCCATGCTTTTCGGCCGTGGGCTCTGGATGGTGCTTCCCAAGAAAGCAGCCCTGCCCTCTGCGGCCGCAGAGCCCGGAAGTGCCCGCGAGTGGGCCGGCGTCGGCCGTGCTCGGGGTGTGGCTGCCGAGAGAGGGACGCTGTGGCAGCAGGGGTGTCAGTGGGGTTAGTGGGGGTCTCAGGCAGAGACACATCCCCTGCAGTTGCTGCAGACAAGGGACCCCAGGGACACAGCGAGCCGGCCCGCCTTCTGTCCCAGGTGGATCCGCTGAGGGGTCCCACGAATCGAGGAGCTTCCGGGGGCCTCCGCGGAGGCAGCGGTCACTGGAGTGGCTCGGGATCGCGGAGGCTCTGGGCTCCACTGAGCGCCAGATGAGCCCTGTGCTCATACCCGAGCAGCCCATCCTCCCGATGACCAAACCGAAGCTCAGAGGAGCTCAGGCGCCCCAGTTGTGGGAGGTTCTCCGACCCTTAGACGCGGAGCTGGGCTTTGACCGTCCGCCCGACCAAGACCGTGGGTCCCAGAGCAGCCTCGCATTCCTCCTCCTCCCGCCGGGTCCGGCCTGCAGGAGGCTGGGGGCCGTGGCACTGGCGGCCGGCCAGCAGCTGGAGCCCAAGGCCTGAGCAGAGCGGGGCGGCCCGGCCCCCGCTGCCTTCCTGAATGGCTGGACGCAGCTGTGGGCTGTGGCCTGGCCCCCGGGCTCCTTTCCCTCTGGGCCGCAGGGCGAGGCGCGCACGGGCGGCCCAGCCCGTGCAGGCAGCCCTCCCCGCCCCCACGGGATTGCACAAGCTGCCCGTGTGCGGCAGTGATTACTGGAAGTCCTGAGGATTTCTTCACTCAGGGCTTGGCCGGGAGCGCCAGCCGCCTCCCCTTCCTGCCTCCCTGGGTGATTAACGTCCTGGGGCTGCTCCCCGAGGCGTGCTCCTGCTATCCGTGGCGGGCGATGGGGTCTGGGGGACCGGGGTCCCAGGCCACAGGCGGGTGCGAATGGGGGGGATCGCGTGGGGCTAGGTTGGCCCCTGCAGCTTTTCCCGGCTGGGTGTCTGCCCTCCTTCTCAGTGGGGACCCTGTGCGACCTTAGCCCCATCCGGGTCTGGGGGCTCTTCCCCACTCAGCTTGGCCCCAACCACCTGGAGACCCTCGGCAAGCCTGACCTGGTGGCAGAGGTATGGGGCCGCCCGGCCCCGGTGGGCCCCCCAGCTCAGAGCTGCCCGTTGGCCGGGCTTCCTCTTTGCCAGACATGCTAGGCACAGAGAGCCGTGGGTGCGCCCCCCCACGGCTCATGCTGGGCTCCCAGGGCTCGAGGCCCACTTTGTGGGTGGAGGGAGCAGCCCCAGGCCAGCATTATTCAGGGGCCTGAGAACGAGGGCGGGAGAGCGGCGGGGCCTGGCCACCCGGAAGGGGCTGCCCTCACCCGGGAGGTCCCAGCCCGTGTCCCCAGGAGGGGGTGGCCAGACAGCAGGAGGGCCACCCCGGCAGCACTGCGATGCTGGGAGCGTCAGCTTGCCCCCCGCGTGGATGGGGCAGTCGGAGGGGCTGGGGGGACATCTGCGGGGTCCCCTGGGGGTCCCGCCACCCCTTAGCCTGCTGGCCCTGTCCCTGGAGGGCGCCCTCCCCTGTCGGGATCAGAGGGCAACCTCAGGACATGCACGTCTTTCCCCAGGTCATGATGCCGCCACCACGGAGCAAGAAGCCCAGATAGATGCCCCTGCGGCCCGGCTCGTGGAGCCCCCCGATGCTGGCAGCGGGGCCCACCATGGACGGGGAGTTCCCTCCGCACGAGCCTCCACCAGCCGGCAGCGTCCTGTACAGCCCGCCGCCCCTGCAGACCCCGCTGTGCGGGCCCAGCGTCCAGGTGAGCCCCAGCCCTTGGGGTCTCCTCCCTGGTGCCTCAAGCCCATATCCCAGCCCCCAGGTTTGCAGGCAGGACCCTCGGGGGGCTCCCGTCGCCCCCGAGTCCCTCACGTGTTAGCCGTGAGGTTTCTCCTGCCAAGGCCTCGGCTGGCCCTCAGGGGACGCTCGGCCCAGGCGGCTGCCCTCAGCTGCCCTCACCTGCGGGACATCGAGGGCTTGGACCGCTGCGGCAGGTCACACTCGTCCGCTCTGCTTCATCGCTTCTTTCTTCTTACTTTATGAGACTTTATTTCTTAAGCAGTTCTAGGTTTACAGGAAAATGGCACAGTAAGTTCCTGTACACCTCTCCCCTCCCCACTCCCCCACTATTAACATCTCACACTCGTGGGTGTGCCGTGTTCCAAACTGGGAGCCGGTGCTGACCCAGCATCCTTACCTAAGGGCCACAGTGACATTCGGTTCACTCTTGGTGTTGGATGTTCTGTGGGTTTTGACAGATGTCAGATGACCCGCATCCACCATTACGGCATCACACAGCGTAGTTTCACTGCCCTAAAACCCCTCTGGTCCCCACCTGTCCATCCCTCCTCCCCCCAAGCCCCGCATTGCTGATCCTAACCCCGGCTCGAGAGACCTGCCTTTTCCAGAATGTCCCAGAGTTGGAATCACAGTGTGTAGCCTTTTCAGATCTGCTTCTTCTACTTAGCGATGTGTATTTAGGGTTCCTCCGAGACTTTTCCTGGCTTCATAGCCCATTTCTTTTTAGCACTAAACAACTTTCCATCGTCCGCATGTCCCACGGTTGCTTCCACCCACTGAGGGACAACTCGCTTGCTTCCGAGCTCTGATGGCTGCAATAAAAGTACCGCGAGTGGTAAAACTACCCTAGGGGCCGGGCCTCCTCATATCACAGAAGGTACAAGAGGCCTCGCGAAGAGAAGTGTCCAGAATCCTCCAGCGAGTCAGGCCTGGAGCCAAACGGGGGCTCTTTCCCTGCAGAAAAGAAAAGAAGCCGAGTTTCTCGGTGCGGAGACTTGAGCTGCCGGGTGGGGAGACCAGATGGGGTGCGGGCGCCAGTGGGCCGCGTGGGCTGCGGCAGTGACGCGCACACCTGCACGGGGAGAGAGCGCGAGGACCCAGCTCGGGGTTGGGAGAAGCCGGGCCCTGGGCCTCGGGGCCCAAGTGGAGCTCCGGGTTGAGGGTCCAGAGCCGTCATGGGGCGTCCCAGGCCCCAGACTGTAGCATCAGACGGGGCTGGGAGGTGCGCGCAAACCCAGGACTCACTCTGTGCCCGGCTGTGCCCACAAGGCACCCTAACGGGGCAGAGCACAGTGCCAAGCCACATCGAGCAGGCCTTGCCAGTTGGCAGGGAGGGAGCAAAAGCGGGTCACAGCTGCAGACCCGCCCACAGCTTCCAAGCCTCGGCTGATGGCCAGAGCCTCCGGCCAGTGTCCCGGGCGCACGTGTGCCAGGCCAGCTGTGCCCACGGGGCCCCTGCCCTCCTCAGCCCCCGCCTCCCTCCAAGCCTCTGCCCGCCCGCGCCCGCCCTGAGGCTCTCGGATGCCCTGGTGGCATCCCACACGCGGCACAAAGTGTGCTCCTTCCTCGGGTGCTGTGTCGCCCTGTTTCGCGGGCTCGGAGCACGCGCTTGTCATTCTTATAACGCCTCAGGATTCCTCCTCCTCAGCATACCATCATTTGCCTAATTATTTTCCTGTTGTTGGGCCTTTGGGGTGACTCCAGTTTTTTCTGCCGCTATAAATAGCGCCACTGCGTTTTCCTCCCCCCTCCTGGATGAGTCCCTGGGGGTGTGTTTCTGGAATAGAATTCCTGGGTCAGAGCGAGCCCCGGCTCGGGCGGGTTTGCAGAGGATGGAGCTGTTCCACAGGGAATGGGCTCCTGCCACGTCCCGTGGTGGTGACCCAGGAAGCCAACTGAGGACCAGGACATGAGCTCTGTCTGGACAGCCCGTGTGGACCAGAGGGGCTCAGACACTGGAATTGGGGGAGGGATGTTTGGAACAAGATAGGGACCCTTTTACAAGGGAGGTGCCGCGTGGAGCCCGACCTTGGCTCCGAGCCCCACTCCGGGCAGTCAGAGCCAGCAGGGCAGGCTTCCCGGTGCCCTCCAGGGCTCAGGCTGTGCACAGAGCCTGTTCCTCTCGGGCCACCGAACGTGGGGGTTGCCCCTCAGGCCACACTGGGCCTGGCCCAAGAGCGACCAGAAGCCTGGGCAGCCCGTGTAGGCTGCAGGCATCAGCGTTGGCACCGTGCTCCTTACTTTTCCTCTCTTGTGTCCTGGCCGAACCAAGCTTGTAAGGAGGATCCCAGGGTGGAGCAGGCGGGGAGTGGAGCTGGCCCCAGGGCTGCCTGGCAGGGACATGCCCCCAGGACTGTCAGTGTCCCTAAGGTGGCCAGATTTAGCAAATAAAAATATAGAGGCCGGTGAAATTTAAGTTTCACATAAACACAAATAAAATTTTAGTACATGTGTGTTCCACACAGTATTTACACTAAAAATTATCTTTTGTTTATCAGAAATTCCAATTCCTGTTTTTTATCTGGCAGCCCTATGTTATCTGCCGCCCTTTCTGCCCTAGCAGGAATATCATCTTCCTTCATCAGTTTGCACATGGCCTAGGAAGCTTCTGGCTAATCTCCCAGGGCCTGCTCCTTCCCAGAAGAGGGCCAGCCTCTGTCTCCAGGCAGGCTCTGATTGGCTAGCTGGGGAAGGGGCCCATCTTTGGACTAATCAGGTCCCACAGGCCTGCCCTCTGAAGGTGGAGTCACCCCTCTGGCTGCAAGTGTAAAATCCCGAGGAAGGCTCTGATTGGCTGGCCATGCTGTACCACCCCTGTGGGGTGGGGCTGGATGTCCTTGGTTGGCAGCCTTGCCAGAGCAACGTGCTGCGGGAGGAGGTTGGGGTGCTGGGTAGACAAAGTTATAAGGGACCCTCCCAGCCTGAGGCCTCAAACTCCTCAAGGACCTGGGGGTCCCCTGGTCTGGGAGCTCCACAGGGACTGCCCCAGGCCCAGTCTGGGTGCAGGTGGAGAAGGTTGGTGAGCAAGGGGCCCCTCGGCGCCCCCCTCCCTGGCTGCCCCCTTCTGGGCCCAGACTAGAGCCTGGACTGGCCTCTAGTTTGGAGGCCAAGGGGCCTCTACCAGTCGATACCATCTCACCACATCTCCTTCATGCCTCTTCTCTGAGCTGGACCGTGGGGAAGCAGGCGGGGCCCTGTGGGCAGCCCAGGGCTGGGGGCACAGTAATGGAAAGTGGGTCTGGCAACCCCCTTGGCACAGAGGGGCGGTCCCGGCCCCCCAGCCTGGTTCTGGGCCGGTGCTAGGTCATTGAGTCCCGAGGGGCGGACGTTGTGTGGCCAGGGCTGGCACAAGCGGGCACGGCAACTGCAGCCAGAGGGCCTCCCTGGTGGAGTTTCACGTGGCCAGCGGCCCGTTTAGGACAGGGATGCAGCACCCCGATTCTACAGAGGGTGTGAGTGTCCACAGCCCTACCCCTCAAGCCAGTCCTGGCACGTGCTTCCCGTGCTGACTTCAGGCTCACCTTGCAGCCACCCTCCCTCCCCCTGCTGTTTCCTAAAGCAGGTTCCCCAGAACCCCTGCCTGTGCCTCACTCTTGGGCCACACGGGCTTGGCCTCTGGGAGCTCTGAGAAGGCCGGGCTTCAGACCTGCCTGGAGGGGTTGGGCTGCGAGAGTCTGGCTGGGACAGGGCCGTCCACAGTCCTGGTGGGAGCCCGTCACCATGGCCTCAGCCCCCGCCCCTCTGAGAAGTCCCCTGCCCCTCTCCCCCACCCACCTGCTGGCAGGCTGCGCGTCTCGCTCATGGGTGCTGGCCCAGGAGGGACTCTTGCTGTCTTGCTTTACACAGGGTCCCCTCCTCCACTTTCTAGAATGCAGGCGTCCAGCCTGGGCTCCCCAGGCCCTGCAGGGATTCTGGGGGCCCTGCCAGTCCAGAGTCGTGGCCACGCCTGCCATCCCCTCCCCAGCTGGTCCCCAGCGCTGCTTGTGTACTGACCAAAGCCTTCCTCTTCACCACAGCCCTCTGGGTGGGTTCTTCTGTGCACATGGGGAAACCGAGGCACCGGTGACCCAGCTGGGAAGCCCCTGGGTAGGCGGGCTCAGTGCTCTCTGGAGCCTGCCCCAGGGCAGTGCAGCGGTGGGGGGGGATGGGCGGGGAGGAGGGCCAGGGACCCTGCCCTCCTGTCCTCTCCCCTGACGCCCGCCACTCTGTCTCAGGATGCCATGCTGCATTACCCCTGGTGGAACAGCTTCTCGCCCACGCCATACCCAGCCTTCTCCAGCGAAAGCCAGTAAGTGCCCAGCCACACGGCGTCCTGCTGGGGGGTCCCCGCCTCGCAGGGGCTTCGCTCTGCCTCCTCATCCCGCAGTCATGGGCTAAAGAAAACTAGAGCTCTCAGTCAGGAGGGCTGTGGGCCAGGCCCTGGCCGCATGGGGAGAGCTGAGACTGACCTGCTGTGGTCTGTCTAGCGAGAACTCTCCAGGGAAGAGGGCAGGGGTAGTGGGGACGAGGGGACCAGGAAGGGCTCTACTGTGGAGGGGACACCAGGTGGTGGTGAGAAACTTCAGGGGTGAAAGGAGCCGGGAGGGCAGCTTCCCCATGGAGGGCATCAGCAAGCTGGGTTTTGAAGGGTAAGTAGGAGTTTGCCAAGAGAGCACGCCTGGTACCAGGCCAAGGAACGGCCCATGCAAAGGGCACGGAAGCACACGTAGCCAGAGCCTCGAGGTTCTTCTGGGGCGCCGTGTCCAGAGACATGGGTGCGTGGGCCCCTCCTGAGTGGAGTTTCTGAGGCGCTGGAGTTGTTCCTGCCGGCCTGTCCTGTACCTGGGGTGGGCAGGCAGCGCCCCCGGCACGCCTGCTGGCTCAGCTTCCTTCTCCGCCTCCAGCCAGTTCATGAACTCCTCCTTCATTGTGGGCCAGCCCTGCATGGACACCAGCTATGGCCCTGCAGCCGCCACCCCCAGCTTCCCGCCAAAGAGCAGCGACTTTCCTCAGGTAGGAGACCTCGGCTGGGCCGTGCCCCACGTGGGGTGTCAGTGCTGGGGGACTGGGCTTGTTTGGGGGACGGGCTGGTGTGACTTCCCCGCAGCAGACGGGGGCTCCGGGTCAGAGGTCACGTAACCGAGGCTGGGGGCCCAGCTGCGCTCCTGCCCGTCTGCGGGTTATGGGGCCACATCTCGAGCGTCCGATTGCCTCGCCCAGACCTGTACTTGCTCCATTTGGGCGCCCTAGCGCCTTGGTGGGGTCCACGTTCCCGGCGCCCCCCCCAAGGCCGGAGTGACGCCCAATCAGGTCGAAACAGCATAGTGAGCATTTATGTCCCCGAAACAGCAGCCGCTTGACGAACGTGA
Source organism: Balaenoptera physalus (assembly GCF_965194825.1). NCBI lineage: Eukaryota > Metazoa > Chordata > Mammalia > Artiodactyla > Balaenopteridae > Balaenoptera > Balaenoptera physalus. The sequence continues at coordinate 680,554 of NC_138890.1, read as the reverse complement.
GCCCCTCGAGTTGGAGGAAAGGAGGACGTCTGACCTCGATCTTTTGGGGGACGCCAGGCAGCTCAGCCCCCAGGGAGTCAGGCGGACCCCGCCTTGCAGCCTTGGCCGCGGGGTTCACCAGTGGGTCCCACACCTCTGTCCCGCACAGCAGCCGTCGAGCCTGAGAGCCTCAGAGGGGGTTTGCGGGAAGGAGCCCAGCAATGTTGTGGGGCGACCCCGACCCGGGGGCAGGAAGTGGGGGCAACGGGGGCCGAGTGGTGCCGGGCTTCCCTTGGGAAGTTGAAACCCTCGGCAGCTTCTGTGCTGGCCTCTGTGTCTGTGTCTGGGCTGCCTCGGCGCTCAGTTTGGGAAGCATGCAGGTGGGCCCGCCAGGGAGTGGGGTGTCAGGCGCTCAGCTCCCCTGAGCCTCAGTTTCCTTCAGTAAAGTGGGGGCTCATGGGCCCCACCAGGTGACAGGCCGAGGGAGGCCACGGCACACACCGGTCCTCACTTGGACCAAGACCAGGGCCGTTCAGACCGGCCCACACTCACCGGGGCAGCAGCAGGACCGGGCAGAGAACCGGACTGAGGGGTGTGTGCTGCGGTGACAGCGTCCCCCCAAATCCAGGCCCTCCCGAGACCTCACGACAAGACCCTACTTGGCCGTCAGGTCTTTGCGGGTGTGATTAGGTAGATGGAGCTGAGGTCCTCCCAGTTAGGGTGGCCCTAAACCCGCTGGGGGTCCCTGTGGAGACACAGCCGCGGGGGCCGGGGTGGGGGGTAGGCACGTGGCCAGGGAGGTGGAGCCCGGGTGCTGGGGAGGTGGGGGACCCCAGAGCCTGGGGGGCACAGCCCCGCCACACCGTACCCTGGACGTCTGCCCTGAGCTGCCCTGTCAGTGACCCTTTGTGGCCACCCAGGAAGCGACACGGCTGGGCCTCGTGGCGACGGGAGCAGAGCCTGCCCCTCGGGAGCCCCAAGTCCCCCAGGGTGAGGGCGAGGGCCGGGGGGCAGGGACAGCAGGCCCGTGGTCGCAGCCTCCCTGCCTCTACAGAGGTATACGCAGTTTTCTCTGCCCGCCGCCGGCCCGTGAGGAGACCCTTGGCCTCCAGGAGAGGAAGGGCCAGTGGGTTCAGCATCCAGGGCACCCGGCCGACGGCCCAGGACCCTCTCCCACCCACCGCGGCCCCACGTCTCTGGCTCGGCCGCGGGCTGGCGGCTGACGGGCCTCCTGTCCACCGTGTCCTGGGCACGGCTCCGCGTCCAGACTTGCTCCCCCGCTGGGGCGTCCCTGCTGGGTGGATGAAGGCTTTGGGGGTGTCCCGGCTCCTGCGGCCACCCGCCTGGCCTCGCTCCGCCCCCCACTCACCCGCTCCCGCTGCTCCCCCAGCTCTGCGAGGGGTCCACGTGGCTTCCGAGCCCAGAAGCCCCCGGGGCGCCGCGTCCGCTCTTTGCTGCAGGTGGGGAAGCGTGCCCCGTGTTGGAGGTTGCTCATCCACCCCACAGATGCTCGCTGAGAGCGGCCGCAGCCCACCCGCCCTCCAGCTGCCCTTGCAGGGGGCGACTTGGACCCAGATCTCCCTTTAGAGCAGCGAAACCTTCTTCAAACGAAATCTCACCTCACTGCCAACCGTGGGGTCAGACAGATGCGAGACCACAGTTCAGCCAGGCTGAGGGTCTGAGGCCCTGTGGTCAGCCTCCTCCACCTCCCCCAGGACCCTGGGCCTGTGGGCCAAGCCAGGACGGAGTCCAGAGCGAGCCTGGCATTCAAGGCTCTTCCCAGCCCAGCCCTGGCCCGGTGGGTCCACCACAGACGCCTCTGCTTCTGGTTCAGACTGAGTGACGTCGCATGGGGGCCGGCACAGGGACAGCCCCAAAGACGTCCCCGTCCTGATCCCGGGACCTGTGGATCTGTCACCTCACAGGGCAGAGGGGACTTTGCAGGTGGGATTAAATTAAGGCCCCGGAGATGGGGGTGACCCTGGATTCCCTGGGGGGCCCAGTGTCATCACAGGGTCTTTTTTTTTTTAATATATATATATTTTTTTTTTAATTAATTAATTAATATATGTTTGGTTGCGTTGGGTCTTTGTTGCTGCGCGCAGACTTTCTCTAGTTGCGGCAAGTGGGGGCTACTCTTCATTGCGGTGCGCAGGCTTCTCATTGCGGTGGCTTCTCTTGTTGCAGAGCACGGGCTCTAGGCGTACGGGCTTTGGTAGTTGTGGCACGCAGGCTTCAGTAGTTGTGGCTCGTGGGCTCAGTGGTTGTGGCTCGTGGGCTCTAGAGTGCAGGCTCAGTAGTTGTGGTGCATGGGCTAAGTTGCTCCACGGCACGTGGGATCTTCCCGGACCAGGGCTCGCACCCGCGTCCCCTGCATTGGCAGGCGGATTCTTAACCACTGCGCCACCAGGGAAGTCCACAAGGTCCTTATGAGAGGGAGGCGGGAGGGTCAGAGGCAGAGAGAGACGGGAGATGCTGCGCTGCTGGCTGTGAGGATGCAGGAGGGGCCGCGAGCCAGGGATGCGGTGCCTCTAGAAGCTGGAAAAGGCGGGATCCGATGCTCCCCTGGAGCCTCTGGAAGGAACCGGCTCTGACAGCCCATCTCAGACTTCTGACCTCCAGAACCATAAAGTAATAAACATGTGTTGTTTTAAGCCGTGAAGTTTGTAGTTTCATTACAGCCGCTTCACCACGTGAAGCCCTCACGAGGCCCATGGCACACCGTTGAAGCGTTCACTCCTGTTTGTACATCAGAAGGAGTTGGAATGGGGAATCCAGAGCTGGGCTGGGGGCAGGCAGTGAACAGGAACCCACAGGCCTTAACACACCTCCTGGTTACTAAACTTGAGCCCTGAGTTTCCTAGCAGCCAAAGCAAAAAGAGAAAGGAGATGTGTTGTGTGACTCTTGCTGCCTACCAGGAGAAAGCTTCTCCCCGACTTCCCTTTTGGGCCGGGAGCAGTTCCCTAGGGGCTGCACACAAGCCGGCCCAGGCCAGGACCTTTGGTGAGGGTTGAGCCGGCCTCCGTGTGGGGTCCCCATTTCCCAGGTACCTGGGAAGGATCTCTAGCCGGAGGGACTCTGCCCTGGGGAACACGGAGAGCCAGTCCGGTCCCTGCTCTGGGGCAGCTCTGCTTCACTGGACAGTCCTGGCCATCAGACCTGGCACCCATTGAACCCCCAGAGCCGGGGCCCTGGGTTCCAGGTGTGGGAGGGGAAGTGCACCCAGGGGTTACCTGAAAATTTCGGCTCTGACGCTCTTGCCTACACATTACACGTAGCATCTTACGTAGCCGAGGCCAGCGTCGCAGGGCAGAAATTAGCCCTGGTGCAACACAGGTGACCACACCCATGTACACCCATGGGTGCGCTGAGGCTCCGAAGAGAACCGGCCAGGCGTCTGTAGGGTGCCCCACACTGGGAGGGGGTCTGCGTCCCTGGCAGGAGGCCCACAAACACGGCACGTTGTCTTCAAGGCCCTGTGTCAGTGCGTCTCGTTGCTGAGGGGTTGACCTTGACCCCTGGTGAGGCAGCGTCCTCTGGGTCCCCCCACTGTGCACTGTCCTTCCCGCCCTCAGGTTGGCACAGAGTTGCTCAGGCCCTTACACCCCTTACACCTTGAGGGGCCCCACGTGGGGCCTCCCACCCCAGGGTGTAGTACGTGTTGGGGGGTGTGGACGTGTGGCTTTTATTTTTTAATTGAAATGTGGCTTGCATTTCATACGATTCAACAGTTTTAGTGCATTCACAGTGTTGTGCAGACATCACCTTTGTCCAAGTCCAGACCGTTCCATCCCCCCAAAGAAACCCCATCCCCCTTAGCAGTCACCTCTCCCCCTCCCCCTCCCCCATCCTGACACCACAAGTCCACTCTCTGTGTCTGTGGATCGGCCTGTTCTGGACGTTTCCCATCAGTGGAATCACACACTCTGGGTCCTCCTGCGTCTGGCTTCTCTCTCTGAGCATCGTGTTCTCAGGGTCCGTCCACGTTGCAGCGAGTGTCGGGGCTTCACCCGTTTGCGTGGCTGAGGGACGTCCCCGTGTGTGGGGGGACACGTGTGTGTATGTGTTTGTCCATCGATGGACACTTGGGTCGTTTCCGCCTCTCGACTGCCCTAAATCATGCTGGTGTGGACGTGCGTGTAGACTTTAGTGTGAGCGTGTGTTGCAGGTGTGGCTGACTCTCGCTGGGAGGGCTGTTTGGGGCCTTGTTGGAGTCGGGGTTGGGGGGGTGCCCAGCCTTCCAAATGCCCCCCGGGGCCTTGTGCCTCCAGCTCTTGCTGCCCCTCCCCCTCCAGGCCCTCCTCTGGGTTCTCCCCACCCTGGTTTCTCTGGGGTCCTGTCTGCAGGGGTGGCCGCCCCGCCCTCCTTCACTGCCCCCCAGGGCCGAGCCCCGCTGCAGCCCCCGGGATCAGGTGCTGCCCTCCTCCCAAGGCCCCCTGGACCCTCACATCTTGGCCGGGCCCCGGGGAGGGGGAGGGCTCTTTCTGGTGGGCTGAGACCCCCTCACGCAGTCGCAGTCGGCAGGGCAGGCGTGCGCCCTGAGGGTCCCTCCAGGTATCTCAGGTGGGCCCCGCGTCCACCCGATAAGGACACTTTCCGTCTGCCAGCCCAGGCTTCTGGGAAGCAGGATGAGGTCACAGCTCAGAAAAGTGCTTTGCAAACTATGGGCAGCTCCCCACACAGAGAGGGGTCGTCGACGTCCACTGCTCCGCGAACGGATTTCCACAGGGTCGGAGGCTTGGCCTACCCCGCCAGCAGGCTCCTGGCGATTTCTGGCGCTGGCAGGGCGCGGTACAGGGCTGCTTCCCACGGGAAGCCCTTGGGTCACGCGGGGCCACGGCCAAGGCCCCCCGCCCTGGGGTCCGCACTCCCTCCGCAGGCTCCAGGGGAGGGTCCATCCTGCTTCTCACAGCTCCTGGGGCCCCAGGCGTGGGTGTGTCACCCCACCTCTTCCTCCGTCTCCACGTGGTCTCCTCCTCTCTGTCTGTGTCCAGACCTCCCTCTTGTAAGGGCACCGGCCATTGGCTTAGGGCCCGCCCTGCTCCAGTGCGACCACATCTTCGTTGACTACATCTGCAGCGACCCCATTTCCAAAGGAGGTCCCGACATGGGCCGCGCCCGCCCCTCTGTGGCCAGCCAGGGGGCAGCCTAGGGACCAGCAAACATCGCGCCGGCCGGGCAGCCCCACGGATCGGACGCGCTGGCCCGACGGGGCCGACCAGCCATCTGGTGATGAGATACAGGGGGCAGAGAGTCCGAGTTTAGAAACTGCTGGCAACCTGACCAGTATCCTGCTGCTGAAATCTATTCACAAAAAGTTTGTGCTTCTCCTTTGTGGGTCTTCTTTTCATGTCCGTTTCCTAGTAATTCTTTTTAAAATTGAGACAAAATTCACACACCTTAAAATTCATCCTTCTAAAGTGTGTTCACAGAGTTTTACAACCACCACCTTTATGTAATTCCAGAACATTCCATCACCCCAAAAGGAAGCCCCATCCCCATCAGCAGTCACTCCCTCACCTCCTTCCCAGCCCCTGACAACCAGGAACCCACTCTCTGTCTCTGTCTGTGGATCTGCCTGTCCTGGACGTTTCCCATCAATGGAATCACACCCTGTGTGTCCTTCTGCGTCTGGCTTCTCTCACTGAGCATCGTGTTCTCAGGGTCCATCCACATTGTAGTGAGCGTCGAGGCTTCACCCCTTTACGTGGCTGAGTGATGTTCCCGTGTGTGGAGGGACCATGTCGTGTTTATCCGTCATCCGCTGCTGGACACTTAGGTTGTGTCCACCTTTGGCTGCTGTGGACGTGTGTCTCCGTTGCCCCTGGTGGGCGCCTGGCAGTGGAATCAGGGTCGTGGGGTGACTGTGACTGATTTCCGAGGACGCTGCCCGGTTTCACGCCCCCACCGGCCGTGTAGGGGTTCCGATTTTTCCACCTTCTCCCCACACTGGTCCCTGCTGGCTTTGTGGGTCCAGCTGTCCGGGCGGGTGTGAAGTGTGTCCTGCTGGTTTCGGGTTGCGTTTCCCCGCTGCCTGACAGTTTGCGTGTCCTTCCTCCCCTTGTTGACATTTGTACACATTCCTCACCTGTGGCAGTGGCCACCGTCCATGTTTCCCCCCCGCCCCCCTGCCGGCTGTGGGCTGGAGACAGGTGAGGGCTGCAGCATTGGGCCAAGGTCTCCCTGACCCCAGGGACCCTCCCCAGTCAGAGCTCTGGGGTGCTGGGCAGCTGCAGGGAGTCCCATGGGCCCACTCGCTCCTCTCGGCCGCGGATCCTCACAGAACCGTCCTGGGATGGGGGTGATCGAAAGAAACAAACAGGATGGGCACCGGGCCTCAGGGCTTTGTGCCCCCTGCCGCTGGCCCTGTCTGCGTCCTGCCCTCTGTTCTGGGCTGTGGGTTGCAGGGGCTGACGCAACAGGGAAGAGCAGCGTTTCGGGGACAGCCAGAACACTCGCCAAGGCTGGAGGAGGAGGAGCAGGGTGGGGCCCGGGGCCCCATGGGGGCAGCCCTCCAGGTGGGGCCACAGCACGGGCAAAGGCCCTGGGGCGGGCCCTGTGAGGCACTGGAGGCGGGCTCTGGGACAGTGAAGGTCCAGGCTGAGGAGCTGAGGGCAGGCCAGGGAGGGCGTGGGGGGCACGGAGTGGGCAGCCAGCCTAGGTTTCCTCCCTGCGATGCGGGGACCTCTGAACCTCGAGTCTCTGCTGTGGGCATCCCAGGGGCAGCCGTGGTCCCTGCTAGGCCCAGCTGGGCACGTGCTTTGGGGGGACAGTGCTCTGGGGGAAACTGAGGCCGGGGCCAGGAGAGCGCCCGGGGCAGGCAGGGGTCGAGCCAGTGGCAGCCGGCAGGCGTTGTTGACAGCCCTCTGTGGTAGATTCCGCCCCGTTCAGTAATTCTCCGCGCTTTGCCAGTAATCGTCCTGACTTACCAGGCAGGCATCATTTCCTGAAAGTCAGCCGGCCTTAGGGGAAGTAGGCGCAGGCGGTGACTAAACCAACATGCAAATGCGGCCGGGCGGGCTGAGGGCTGAGGGCCGGCGGGCTGAGCCACCCGCGGTCATGAGGCAGCTGCTCCCACCGCTTTCTCGGGACCCAGCGGCCACCATGTCCCAGCTGCGCTTCTGGCTGCAGTTTGCAGCCCTCAGCAAGGTAACCCTGGGCTCCTGCCTGGCGAGGGGGGCCGGGCTGGGAGGGCCCGTGGGAACCGCCGGGAACAGCTGGGCTGGGGGCGGGGGGAGGGCTCCCCCAGCCTGCTCCGTCCGGCTTTTTTTTGGCAGCGAGGGTGACCCTGCTGGAGTTTTCCGAGCAGAGCCACGTGGACTGTGGGGACAGCCAGGGAGGGCAGGGGGCTGCAGGGGGCTGGAGCCGTCCCACCTGGAGTCTTGTGGGCGCTCCGTGTCCTGGGATGGTGGCAGTGGCTCTGTGGGCCGGGGCGGGGCATGGTTTGAGACGGGCTCTGATTGGGCAGGTAGGATCGGTCCCTGTCCCTCCGTCTCTCTGTCTCTCTGTCCCTCTGTCCCTCTGTCTCTCCGTCCCTCCTCAGGGCCCCTGCCCAGGGCCAGTGAGAGGACCTGTGTCCGAAGAGTGTTTCTGGGGTCGCTTTCCTGGCTAGGAGGGGGTGCTGAGCAGACCCAGAGCCAGGTCCAGTCTGGGGGCCATCCTGTTCCAGCCTGCTGGGCGGTGGCAGAGATGAGGTGGGGGGGTCACTGCGTGGGCAGCTCCTCACTGGTCCAGGGTCCCCGACATGCTGAGAGGCAGTAAGCACAGTGGGCAACCCTGTGCCCTCCTGGCCCCTCAGAACTGTTGGGGTAACCAGCCAGCTCCCCCGCACTGGGGCCTGCAGTGGGAAGGGCAGGGCGGGGGCCTGGGATCCCGGAGGAGTTCCAGGTTGGGACGCAGGTCGGGAGGTGAGCCCAGGGAGGGGTGGACACAGGCTGCCGGGTTGGGGGCTCTGGTGAGGGCCTGGGAGCTGCAGCCCTGCCCTGACCGGGCCCTGGGGACCCAAGGAAGGTGATTCTGGGTTTGGGTCACCTTGGAGGTCTCCTGTGGCCGCTGGGAGTCAGGTCCCAACACTGGCAGGCAGCCCACCGGGGGTCCACTCTCACTCCCATCCAGCCACCCGCCCTCCACGGTGGGGAGGGGGAGGGACCTCGGGAGCCCCACCCCCACCCCCTGGGGACCCAAGTGAGGCCCACCTCCCTTTGCCCCCAAGGATCCAGGGGCCCCCAGACGATGCCGGCTGCCCATCAGGGCATCGGGTGGAGACGGTGTCCACAGACTGGGGAGAAAGCACCCACTTTCTTAATAAATTATATTTTTTAGAGCGGTTTTAGATTTATAGAGAGGCTGTGAATCAGTTCAGAGGGTCCCCGTGTGCCCACGACCAGCCCCTCGGCGCCGCCCACGTCCCAGCTGATGGGCCCGTGTTCATACGTCGTCCTCAGCCAGAGTCCACGCTGCCCCACATCGCCTCTGCCCCAGGGCCACTGTGGCACCAGGGGCCCCAGACTGTGCCGATGTCGCCCACTCTCCTGGGGTGGGCTGGGGCCCTGGGCAGTCGTGGGGAGCCCGGGCTGGGACTCCTGCAGGACGTCCCCAGTCTGGGTTTGTCCGGTGTTTTCTCGTGGTCTCACTGGGGCCATGGGTTCCCCAGGGGAGACCTCGGAGGGGAGGTGCCCTTCCCAGTCATCACCCCAAGGGTCCCTGCTGCCGACCTTGACCTGACCTCCTGGCTCCTCCACGGGGGGCTTCTTCACCTGCGCGCTGTCCTCCTGGGAAGGGTCTCCGTGCTCAGCCCTCACACAGGGTGGCCCCCGAGCGCCCCTTTCAGCGCCTGCCTCTGCCATCTTCGGGGCTGGCCCTCGAGGTCCCGCCCGGCTCCCTGCCCACTGCCCAGTGACTGTTTCACCTCTGGGAAGCAGGCCCACCTCTCAGGGCTCCAGGGCCCAGGGTCATCGTCACCCTGACCAGGCTCGGCAGCGCTCGCTGGGAGGGCCACGCTGGTCCCAGAGGGATTTTAGCAAAGACAGCTGTCGCCGCCTGTACCCGGACCCCACCCCAGCCAGCCTTTGGAGTCTCTGGGGGTCACTACCCCATGTCACTTCATGGGGTCCGGGTGGCCAGCTTCTGCAGCCCACCCTTCCCTGGCATTGTCCACCAGGCTCGGGATGTGCCACCTCTGACCCCAGCTGACCGGGGGTGGGGTAGGGAGCAGGCCTCGGGGTCAGCAGAGCCAGACCCACTGCCGCCGCCTCAGTGTCCCCCGAGATGGATGCTCTGGCCTGTTGAGTCGCCAGGCTCTCGCATGGGGGTGCAGGGTGCCCCAAGGAGCATCATGGAGCACCTGTTCCCTGCTCTGGGGTTGGCATTCCCCTCTGCTTCTTCCCAGGCCGCTGCCCGGGCCTGAGCCGGTCCTGCTAGACACCGTCTGCCACGCCCCCATCTCCTCGCCTGGACTTGCCCAGGTTGCCAGGTCCTGCGGCCGCAGGCGGTGGGGGGAGGTTGGGGTCTGCCCCCCTTCCGTGGGACCAGATTGCACGTGGCCAGGGGGCAGGGGCCAGGAGGGGCCTGGCGGGCAGAGTGCCCTCCTTATAAACCGCCGGAGCCAGGGCACCCTGGGCAGTGGGAGGCGTCCACAGGGGGCCCCCAGCCTTATACCAGCTGAGCGGGCCCCACCCCTTCCTGCCAGGCCCGCTGTCCTTTTCGCACAGTGGTCTCAAGCCTGCTTGTTGGGGGTTGTGCACGCACCAGCATCTGAGCATGGGGTCCTGGGGAAGCTGGACAGTGTTGCCTGGAGGTCCCGCACCCCAGGGCATGGGGGGCTGATTCCCATGCAGATCAGTAGGAGGGGAGCCCCAGAAACATGGCCCTTGAGGGGCCATGGGGCAGGACTAGGCACTGGCTGAGATCAGGGGCCTGTTCTCGGTGACCTGGGACTGCGGAGACCTGCCCTCCACCCCCAGAAGCCAGCTCAGCTGTGGCCTCCAGGCCTGAGCTGGGCACATCGGGTGGACCCTAGGCCCAGGCCCACCCTTCCTCCCCAGAGTCCACTGATCTGAGCCCCCGGGGCCCCAAGACCCCCACCGGTCAGCCCTGCCCACCCTCCTGGCCTTCTCTCACTGGTTAATGGGACACCACACCCTCTGTCCCAGCCCGCCCGGCCGCGGCCTTCCAACAGCCCTGATGGGCTGAGATGTGTGAACAGTACACGGGGCCGGGGGCTCCCAGAGGGCCGCTCTCCCTCCTCCTTGGCCCCTGCCCTGCTCGGGAAATGCTCCCGCTGATGGGCCCGCTGTGGCCACAGCCCACCTGGCTCCACCCATGGCAGGCAGGTGGGGGTGGGGGTGGGGTCCCTCCCTGGGGGGGTCGGCTGAGGGCTGCCCCGCATCTGAGCCTGGAGGGGCTAAGGGAGGTGGGGGGCCTGCACCTTCCCCAGCTCTGGGCACGGGGGGCTGTGCTGCACTGCCCTCCCCAGGTGGCAGGCGGCATGGGCACCGTGACCCAGCAGGGGACCCTGGTCCAGAAGCTCCAAGGGGCTGGCTCTGCATGTCCCCACGTCCAGCACAGGCCAGGCACACTCAGGAGCTCCATGCCTGCGACCAGGACTGGGAGGGAGGGAGGCCGGTACGGGAACCCCCGGCGCTGCACCCGATTCCCTTTGTTTATTTATTTTTATTTATTTATTTCGGCTGCGTCGGGTCTTAGTTGCGGCACGCGGGGTCTTCGTTGCGGCACACGGGGTCTTCGTTGCGGCACGCAGGCTTCTCTCTAGTTGTGATGTGCTGGTTTTCTCTCTCTAGTTGTGGCGTGCAGGCTCCAGGGCGCGTGGGCTCTGTAGTTTGTGGCACGCAGCCTCTCTGGTTAAGGCGCACAAGCTCAGTAGTTGTGGCGTGCGGGCTTAGTTGCCCCGTGCAGCATGTGGGATCTCAGTTCCCCACCCAGGGATCGAATCCCCATCCCCTGCATTGGAAGGTGGATTTTTTACCACTGGACCACCAGGGAAGTCCCCCAATTCCCTTTAAATTTAGGTTTAGAAACTGTAAGCTCCACAGCAGCAGATGTCTCCTGAAGCTGTGGCGGTCCGTGCGTCCTGGCATCCCTACACCGGTGTCACCTCCTCCACGGCAATGGGCCAGGGCAGGCACGGTGTCCGTCACCTTCTCCCGGTGTCCCCTGAGTAGAGTCCAGCGCAGAGCCTGTGGGGTCTGGTTTCTCTCACCTCCACTTGCCTTTTTCCTTTTTTTTTTTTTTTTTTTTTCAAACAGCTTTATTGATATGATTCACATATTGTAAAACTGACCCATTTGAAGTGCATAATTCAGTGTTTCCAGTGCATTCGCAGAGTCGGGCAACCATCACCTCTGTTTAGTTCCAGAACATTCTCATGGCCCCAAAAAGAAGCCCTGTCCCCATCAGCAGTCACCCCACGCCCTCCCCAGTCCCTGACAACCAGGAACCCCCTCTCTGTCCCTTTGGGTTTGCCTGTTCTGGCCGTTTCCCATGAATGGAATCACACACCTTCTGTGTGTGTCCTCCTGCGTCTGGCTTCTCTCACTGGGCGCCGTGTCCTCAGGGTCCGTCCACGTGGTAGCGAGTGTCAGTGCGTCACCCCTTTCTGTGGCTGAGCAGCGTCCACCGCGTGGCTGGGCCTCACAGCGGCCCTCACCCGGCCTGTCTTGCAGGACTCCTCGTACCTCGATGACCTCTCTAATGCCTCCATCTTCTCCTCGTCCGTGGACTCCCTCTCGGACATCGCAGACACACCTGACTTCCTGCCCGCCGACAGCCTCAGCCAGGTGCCCACCATCTGGGACGTGAGCACTGGCCCCTCCGCCCACGACAAGGTCAGTGTGCCCCATCCTCGGCCGAACAGACACGGAGGAGGGTGTCGCTCCAGGGTGCTCGTGTCTCCCACGTAGGCCAGAGGGTGCAGGGGCTCCCCGGGGGGAAGAGGGGCTCCGGCGAGCCCGGCATGCACTAGTGGACACCGGTGGGCATACGCCTAGCTGCCCTGACGGGTTCAGTGCCCATGAAACCCCCGGGCCCTCGGCAAGGGTCTGGGCCCAGTCTGGGGCTGGCAGGGGGATACGAGGTGCCCAGAGTAGGTGCGGCAGGCGACCCAGGCCCGTCCTCGCCTCGCCAGGGCCCTCCTACCGGCTCCCAGCCTCCCGGGGAACCTGAGGTCCAGGCGGGCAGCTGAAACGCCACGCCCACTGCTGCTGCGGCCAGCCCTGCCTGCGGGAACCTGAGTCAGCCTTCCAGGAACCTGCGTCTGCGGCTGTTTGTTTGTTTTCATTAATTCAAAAAAAAAAGGGAGAGGGAATTGAGAGTAGGTTTCAGACCTCCCTGTACCTCGCTTCCATTTTATTTTCGTTTCAAAAAAACTTTGTTTTTTTTTCCTTCCAGTTTTATTGAGATGTGATTGACATACAGCAGTAAGTTTAAAGTGTACATACAGAATGATGATTTGACTTGCATACATCATGAAATGATGACGACAATAAGTCGGTGAACATCCATAGTCTCATGTAGATACAAAATTAAAGAAATAGAGGGAATTCCCTGGCGGTCCAGTGGTTAGGACTCGGCACTTTCACTGCTGAGGGCCTGAATTCAGTCCCTGGTCAGGGAACTAAGATCCCACAAGCCACACAGTGTGCCCAAAAAAAAAGAAAAGAAAATTAAAGAAGTAAAAACCATATTTTTTTCCTTGTGCCGAGAACCCCTAGGGTTTACTTTCTTAAGAACTTTCATATATAACGTACAGCAGTGCAAATTCTATTTATCATGTTGTACGTTGCATTCCTAGTACCTATTTATCTAGTACCTTATGTATCCCTAGTACTTATGTATCTACCAGATCTAGGTGGGCGGGCAGCAGGAAGGAGGCCGGTGGCCAGCTGAGGGACTTGAGGACCGCAAGGCGAGCCCCCCTGGAGGCCGGGGGCCCATAGAGGCACTTCCTCCTCACCTGTGGCCTGCAGGCTCATGCCTACTCTCCCCGCCTCTCCCCTCCAGCTGTTCCTGCCCAGCGGGCCGTTTACAGGCCTTGAGGACCCTGTGTCCTCTCTCTCCAGCACCCCACTTCTCGTCAGCTACCAGGTGAGCCAGGCCCCTTCCCTACCCCTGCCCACCCCTCCTGGGGACCAGGGAGGGCCACTCACTCAGGCACCTGCTGTATGCGGGCCCTGGGCCGGCTTAGAGGTATGGTCTGCCCGTTATACAGATGGGGAAACTGAGGTCCCAGGGAGGCACCATGCTAGGAGGGGGAACCTCTCCCTATCACTCCGAGTCACTGGGCTGGCTGGTGGGCCAGGCTCCTGCCCCTGGTGGGGAGGCTGGCGTGGTGCAGGGGACAGTACGGTCCCCAGCGTGACAGCACCTTGCCCTCAGTCTCAGAGTCAGCCCGAGGAGGACGATGACGCCGAGGAGGATGAGGCGGAGGAGCTGGGCCACGCGGAGACCTACGCCGACTACGTGCCGTCCAAGTGTGAGTGTCCTGTGGGAGAAGACCCCCAGCGGCGGCCACCGGGCTGCACAGCCTCACGGGGTCTGCGTCCTCCGGCCAGGGGCGCCCATCTCCGGGATCCCTGATGGTCCCAGGGTCCCTTAAACCGCCAAGGCAGGTGTGGGAGCTGTGGGAGGGCTCCGGAGGGGCGGTTCTGTAATCGGGGTAGTGCTTCTCACTCGGCACAAAACCGGAGAGAGGCGGAGGGGGCAGTGGAGAGGTCAGCCGCCTTCCCGCTCTGCACCTATGGGCCACGCCCCCGACCCTGTCCAGACCACACCCCGACCTGCCCCCCCCCTCACCACGCCCCTCTAGCCAAGCTTGGGAAGCAGCACCCGGACCGCGTGGTGGAGACCAGCACGCTGTCCAGCGTTCCGCCGCCGGACATCACCTACACCCTCGCCCTGGCCTCCTCCGACAGCGGGGCCCTTTCCGCCCTGCAGCTAGAGGCCATCACCTACGCCTGCCAGGTGATCCCGGGGTCTCCCAGCAGGTCTGCGTCCGGTGTGTGGGGGGGGTCTCAGTGCCCACCCTGACCCTGCCGCACGCTGACCCCCGTCTCCTCCCCCACCCCCGCAGCAACACGAGGTCCTCCTCCCCGGTGGGCAGCGCGCGGGCTTCCTTATCGGCGATGGCGCGGGTGTGGGCAAGGGCCGCACGGTGGCCGGCATCATCCTGGAGAACTACCTGCGGGGCAGAAAGAAGGCCTTGTGGTGAGCTGTCCCTCCCTGGGCGCGGGGCGGGCCGGCAGGTGGGCAGGGGGTTCCTGAAGCCTGCTGGCCCGCACCCCCAGGTTCAGCGTCTCCAACGATCTCAAGTACGACGCGGAGCGCGACCTGCGGGACATCGCCGCCCCTGGCATCGCGGTGCACGCGCTGAGCAAGGTGGGTGGCCCGCAGCCCCTCGCCTGGTAGGGGTGGGGGTCCCGGAGCGCGGGAGCACGGGCGTGGCTATGCCCCGGCGCGCACCGATGCCCGGCCCTCTCCCCAGATCAAGTACGGCGACAACACTACCTCAGAGGGCGTCCTCTTCGCCACCTACTCCGCCCTGATCGGGGAGAGCCAGGCAGGCGGGCAGCACCGCACGCGCATCCGGCAGATCCTGGAGTGGTGCGGCGAGGCCTTCAACGGCGTGGTATCCTGGCCGCGACGAGGGGGCGGGGCCGAGCGCAGGGGGCCGGGAGGGGCGGGGCCGAGCGCAGGGGGCCGGGAGGCCTTGGTCCTGGCCGGCGCTGGAGGGGGCGGAAGCGCGGGAGGAATTCCCGGCAGGGAGGGCCTGGTGGCTCAGGCTCGCCCTCAGGGACCGCTGTTACCCGCCCCTGGCCGTCTGGCTCGGCCTCCTGGCTCCAGCCGGCCGGACCCGTAACCACAGAGTCGGGGTGGTATTTGCTGCGACACCGCGGGCGGCGGGGCCGGAGGTCTCGGGGCGCAGAGCACTTCCGCCCCCGTCCTTGTCCGGCCCCCAAGCTGGTCCCACCCAGGCTCCGTGGGGGCGGGGCGGGAGGCAGGCCAGGAGAGCCAGAGCACAGCTAGGCCAGAGGCCCCGCTGCTCTAGCTCTGCCAGCTACTGTGGGTCCCAGGCCCTTCCTGACTGGGCCGAAGCCCCAGGCGTCTCCCTCCTTCGCTCTTCAGCCTGAGATTACTTTCTTTTTGCTCCCACCGAACTGTAGGAAACAAAGCATAGGAAAGTCCACCAGGGACTGCCCTGGTGGTCCAATGGTTAGGACTCCCCGCTTCCGATGCAGGAGGCACGGGTTTGATACCTGGTCGGGGAACTGAGATTCCGCAAGCTGCCTGGTGTGGCCAAAAAAGAAAAAAAGGAAAGTCCATCAGGCTATAGGAAAAAGAAGTATAGAAGACTATAAGCTAGAGTCTGATGCTTGTCTGGTGTTAACGTTTTCTTGTTTCACGCATTCTTCTTACCAGTAACAGCCTTCAGGCCACCCCCCCTCGGCCTTCTCCCCAGCTTCTCCCCCCCTCCACACACACACACACACACACACGCACGCACGCACGCACGCGCGCGCGCGCGCAGTGAGATGCCACAGCTTCCCCTGGGGATTTCTGCAGGGGCCCTTAGAGGACCCTCAGGCTCTATCTCCCTGGGATTCACCCTTGTTCCCAGAAGTGGGGTGACTGCACTTTCCCGAAGCTCCCCTCGCTCCCTCCGATGAGACAAGGCCTGTGGGCCCTCTGTTCACGAGGCATAGTCTGTTCAGAGCTCCCATGAGCCAGAAGAAGCAGCAGGGTTACTGATGCTTCTGGGCGCCTGGTGTCAGGTGACACCTCAGCTCAGCAACAGCAGCATAAAAAAATAGCAATGTTAACCTCACACCTTGGGGGCTGCCTGACGGCATCAGGCTAACCTCACTCGTGTTTCCACTAATCCTCCGTCGAACCCCTATACACACGTGTGGACACGTGCGCGTGCGTTTGGCACTCACACCTTGTCTTTCAGGTAGGTTCGTGACAGACACACTTGTCTGTAACTTGCTCTTTTTCCCCTGAAAACATTAATTACTTTCTGTGTCTTCCAATTCCTGTCCGCGTTGTTCGGGGCCTAGAGGCTGTTTCCCTCTGGCCTTGGTGGCCTCACACACCCCAAGGACCCTACCCCATGGCCAGATCCCCCCAGGCACCTTCCGGAGTTCCCCCCAACCAGGAAGGGACCACTTAGGGCATCGTGGTGGGTCTGTGGGGCGGCCCGCCTTCCAGAACAGTCCTTAACCCACGCCCACCCCAGATTGTGTTTGACGAGTGCCACAAAGCCAAGAACGCCAGCTCCACCAAGATGGGCAAGGCCGTGCTGGACCTGCAGAACAAGCTGCCCCTGGCCAGGGTGGTCTACGCCAGCGCCACAGGTGAGGGCCTGGTCATCGATGAGCGATGCCTGCCCTGGCGCAGCTGTGTGTGGGAGGGAGTCGGGGAAGCGTCCAGTTTGCAGCCCAGCTCCTGCCAGGCCCTGTTCTCAGACACCAACCCCGGTCAGGGGCCTCCCCTCTGCCAGCTGGCTGTGGGCACTTTCCCAAGAGGCTCAGGTCCCCATTCCTGGCCCTCGTGCCATTTCTGGGGCCACACCTGAGGCCCCCGACCTTCCCAGGTCAGAGGAGCTGA
Source organism: Balaenoptera physalus (assembly GCF_965194825.1). Lineage (NCBI taxonomy): Eukaryota > Metazoa > Chordata > Mammalia > Artiodactyla > Balaenopteridae > Balaenoptera > Balaenoptera physalus. The sequence continues at coordinate 663,954 of NC_138890.1, read as the reverse complement.
CGGTGGCTCCCCCCTCCCCCAGGTGCCTCTGAGCCCCGGAACATGATCTACATGAGCCGCCTGGGTATCTGGGGCGAGGGCACGCCCTTCCGGACCTTCGAGGAGTTTCTGCATGCCATCGAGAAGAGGTGTGCTCTTTATACCCCCACGCCCATCCCCCACGTGATGGGAGCGGGGGCCAGGTGTCACTCTCACACCTGCCCATGCTCCTCTGGCAGCCAGAGAGATCCTAAAATGCAAATCCCATCCTTTCTCTGCCTAGTACTTCCCATCGGTCTCGGGGGGAAAGGGCCCCCTCCCCAGTTTTCCTGCTCCTGTGCAGGCCCCTCCTTGGTCCAGGCAGACCACCTTCTGTCTGTTTCCAAGGCCCACCAGGCCGTTGGTGGCCACAGGGCCTTTGCAAGTGCTCTCAGCTCCATGTACCTGGCCCTTCTTCACTCTCCAGGGCTCAGTGCTGGGTGACAGCCCCTCCCCGGGTCGCTCTGTCCCTGGGTGGAACCTAGCATGTGGTCCCAGGCCATTGCCCAGGCAGCCTGTGTTCACCCGCAGGGGTGTGGGCGCCATGGAGATCGTGGCCATGGACATGAAGGTCAGTGGCATGTACATCGCACGCCAGCTCAGCTTCTCCGGCGTCACCTTCCGCATCGAGGAGATCCCGCTGGCCCCGGCCTTCGAGCACATCTACAACCGGGCGGCCCTGCTGGTGAGCCTCTGACTGAGTGGACAGCCTGCGTGTCCCCTTGGAGTTACGCCCCCGTCACCTTCGGCGTCTGCCCTTAAGGACACCACGGGGATTAGTCAGACTGTGGACGGGAGGGCGCAGCTGGCCCACCCGCCTCGGTCTTTGGCAGGAGCCCAGCATCTTGATCCTGTTCAAGTTGGGGATTGTGTACGGACTGTACGACCGCGTCCCCGCCTCCCCTCCCCACGATTCCGTGAGCACGTTGCCCCCAGGACAGGACCCAGAGCTGGTGGCCGTTTTCAGTCTGTCTCCGTGGGGCCGTCCTGGGCGCTGCGGGCTGGGCAGCACCTCCCTGGACCCACCTGCTCGCTGCCTGGATCCCCCCAGTGTGACAGCCACAGATGCCCCAGACACGGCCCGGTATCCCCTGGGGGCAGGACCGCCCCGGCGAGACCCCTGGTCTGAAGTGTGGGGAGTCGGAGGCCGCTGGCAGGGAGGGAGGGAGGGTGTCCCCGCCGCCCCGGGAGGCGGTGTCCACTTGCCCCTGGGCTGCTCGAGCGCCATTCCACCACGGCGTCGCCAGCATCACACTTGTAGTTTCCTGACATTTCCGACCGTCCAGCTATCACCAGGGCCTCCTTGTTGCTCTACTTACACCCCCCTTCCCTGGCCCACATTTCCACGGGGCGAGGGCAGCCGGGGTCCGGGCAGAGGCGGTGGTGGTGAGCTGAGCCGGGCGTGTCATTGCAGTGGGCCGAGGCCCTGGGCGTGTTCCAGCAGGCCGCTGACTGGATCGGCCTGGAGTCGCGCAAGTCCCTGTGGGGCCAGTTCTGGTCGGCCCACCAGCGCTTCTTCAAGTACCTATGTGTTGCCGCCAAGGTGCGCCGGCTGGTGGAGCTGGCCCGGGAGGAGCTGGCCCGGGACAAGGTGAGGTGGGCTGTGCCGGGCCCCCTGCATCCCTGTGTCAGGGGCGAGTGGGCAGAACCCGGCACGCCGTGTCAGCCTCACGATCGCAGAGGAGCCTGCGCGTGGCTGGGTCGAACCTGCAAGGATGGGGCTGGTGAGGGCGATGCTGAGGCCCGGAAGGTTCTGGTCCCGCCTTGGCCCAGGCTCCCCCTGTGCAGGCTGGGCTGGCGAGTCCCCAGGAAGAACAGGGCAGAGGATGGGGGTGGGGGTCCGGGAGCTGAGGCTGGCTGTGGGCTGCCAGGTGGACTTTCCAGGTGGATCTGGGCTTGTCGGGGCCTGGCAGCCCGAGGGACACGGGTGGGAGGAGGGAGAGACTGAGGCCCGCCCTGGGTTTCGGCTGCCGGGACAGGGCAGGTGTGGGGCCTGAGGCTTCCCTGGTGGCCCCTCTGGGGCCGCACTCCGGGGCTGGTGGTCTGGTGGTCGGGGCTCTGCTCACCACCCCCCACCCCCCGCAGTGCGTGGTTATCGGGCTGCAGTCCACGGGTGAGGCGCGTACCCGGGAGGTGCTGGGCGAGAAGGAGGGCCAGCTTGATGGCTTCGTGTCCGCTGCCGAGTGAGTGATGCCTGCGGCCTGGGGGGGAGGGTGGGGGCTATGCCGGGGACCCCTCCCTGTGCGACCCACCCTGGGGCCGACCTGTGGCCTGGCTCTGCCTGTGTTCCCAGCCTAGGGAGCGGCCCCGGCCCTCAGTGACCTTAGGCCCAGCTCGCGTCGTAGAGCCAGAAAGGGTAACCGTGGGGACCCCAGGACTCGGAGGGCGCTGGCCGAGGGTCCCAGGGCTTTAGAATGAGGCTTCCTGGCGCCCGCACCCACCCCCACCCCCCCACGTGGGAACCGTGCTGTTTCAAGGACTGCACTGACTTTAGGGACTGGCCTTGGTGGTCCCCGAAGCCCCTGGCCTCCCTTCCCACCCTGGGTGAGGGTCCCAGCACGAGGCCCCTTGCCTGGCTCGCCTCATCCTGGTCCCTCCCCCTCAGCCCAGCGTCACCTCCCTTCCCGTGGGACCCCATCCTGGGAGCCACCCCCTCGGCCCTCAGAGGCCGTCAGCGCGTGTGGGCGGAACTGTGGGCCCTTTGACGGTGGGAGCCCCACCCAGCTTCCCACCCACGCTCAGTCCATTGCCCACCACGTGTGGGTGGGAACCCCGCCCCCCCCGCCCCCCCCCCGCTCCCCCCGCCCCCCTGCTCCCCCCGCCCCCATGTCCTTGCAGCTCCTTTCCCCTCCCACCAACCTTCTCTGAGCCCCTGCACCCAGACCCACCCGTGGGGCCCCCCGGCGCAGGGTGTCCCCACCAGAGCAAACCCACACACGGGACCCAACCCCTCCAGGTCTCCCAGTGAAAATAAACTTTGCTTTTCACTTTCAGAGGCGTCTTTCTGTCGCTAATTCAGAAGCACTTTCCTTCAACCAAGAGGAAGCGAGAGAGAGGACCGGGCAGTAAGCGAAAACGTAAGCGCCCGCTGCCCCTGAATCTCGGGCGCCTTGTGGCCTCCTCCCTTGCTCCTGCCGCCTCCCTCCGGCCTCCCTCCTTTCTAAGCCTTGATCTGGGTCGGCCCGTCACTCCCGCTGCCCCCTCTGCTGCTGGCTGCACAGCCACGTGGCCTGACCCCTGATGCCCTCCCCAACCCTCCAGGGCAGCTGCTCAGTCAGCTAAAAACCCCAGTGCTGCAGGATGGGGGTGTGGCTAGCGCATCCCCATGGCCTCTAGCCTCAGCCCCAGAAGGCGGGGCCTCGCACTCCCCAGGTGAAAGTGAGCCCGAGGCTGAAACCACACTGGTCCGGGGACTAGGGTGGAGCCCTTAAAAGCGCCCCGGGACGGGGGAATGGCCTCATAGCACCTTCTGGCATGCACTGCCCGCTGTTCCTCTAGGCAAAGACTGAGCATCCACTCCCAGGGGAGAAGTAGGGCTCAGAGAGGCCAAGCAACTTACCTGAGGGTACACGGCCAGCCTCGGGGGGCCCAGTCCTGCCCCTCCCACTTCCTGGGACCGGCCTTCCGGGTGTCCTGGAGAGTAGCCTAGTTACGTAGACCCCTGGACTACCACCCTATCAGGGCCTGGGCTCATCCTCTGGCCGACCCACCCAGGGCCGCCCTGTTGAGGGTGGGCGTGTGGCCTCCCCAGGCACCACCCGAGGACACACTGCTGTGTCAGGAAGTCTGGTGGGGGTGTTAGAGATGCCCCTTTACGCCGCGCCCCGGCCACCAGCAGAGCCCAGACCTGCCAAAGGTGGATGGAGCAGGGGGCTCCGGCCCTGAGCCCTGACCATCCTGGCACCCGGGCCTGTCCCCGGACCATGCCGCCAGGACAAAGGCGCGGGGCCAGGTGGAAGTGACTCCTGGCTGCTCCCCTGCAGGGCGGCCGCGGGGCCGCGGGGCCAAGGTGCCCAGGCTGGCGTGTGACGCAGCGGGCGTGATCCGCGTCAGTGACGACAGCAGCACGGAGTCGGATGGCGGCCTGGACAGCGACTTCCACTCCTCCCCCGAGTCCCTGATGGACGACGACGTGGTCATCGTGGACGCCATCGGGCTCCCGGCCGACGACCGCGGTGAGGCCCGTGGCTGCCCCCACACCCTCCCCCCACGTCCCTGCTTCTCAGGCTCCGAGTGTGGGGGTCAGGGCGTGCGGCTAGGCAAGGGCTGGTGGGGCTTTAGGGAGAAGGTTCTGGACCCCTGGCTCAGTCCCGCTCCCCAGAGACCCCTGTCATCCTCAAGGGCCAGGGCTGGGAACAGGGCCTTGGGCAGGCGGCCTGGCCAGTCCCCCCTGACCCTCTGGCCCCACAGGCCCCCTGTGTCCCCCACCGCGGGACCTGCACGGCCCCGGTGTCCTGGAGCGGGTGGACCGGCTGAAGCAGGACCTGCTGGCCAAGGTGCGGACGCTGGGCCGGGAGCTGCCCGTCAACACCCTGGACGAGCTCATTGACCAGCTTGGGGGTCCGGAGTGCGTGGCGGAGGTGAGCTCTGGTGCCCCCTAGTGGCCAGCTCGGCGGTGGCGGGGTGGGGGGCGGCTGCTGGGTCCAGCGTCCCATGTCCTGCTCTACCCCTTCAGCCACTGCCACCCAGCTCCACGCCCACCTCCCCCGCACGCCCCCCTGGGCCAGGACTCCCAGCCCGGGCCTCCGGGGTCTGGGTGTGCTCTCGAGCCCCAAGCCTGACCCCCAACCCCATCCCCCACCCTGTCCCCCCTCCCGTCCTTCCTTCCCCCTGTGTTCCTGTGCTCTTTCCTGTGACGTCCCTCTGGTGCCACCTCAGGTTCATCTTGGCCCAGGCAGCTGGGTTGCCATAAAAAAACTTAGGAAGATGCAGTGAACATTCCTGCTTATGGCCCCGTGGGCACCCGAGCCTGGCAAGAGGCCGGGTCCTGGCAGCCCCCTGCCACACACACCCAAGAGCCCCAGGGTCCCAAGTGGGGGGATAGGGAAACTGAGGCCCACGGGGACCAGCCCCTGGGCGACCACAGCGGCTGACAGCCTGTCCCCTCGCCCCCACCACGGCCACAGATGACCGGCAGGAAGGGCCGCGTAGTGTCCAGGTCCGACGGGACAGTGGCCTTCGAGTCCCGGGCGGAGCAGGGCCTCTCCATCGACCACGTGAACCTCAGGGAGAAGGAGCGCTTCATGAGCGGAGAGAAGGTGGGGTGCGGGGCTGTGCCTGGAGGGCACCCCTGTGCAGCTGCGCGTGGGCTGGGAGGCACAGGGGTCCCGAGCGGCTGGCTGGAGGACCACCAGCCGTGTGTGGGGGTGTGTGCTGTGCTCCTGTGCCTGCGTGGGGCCCTCGCAGCGCCCCCCAGCCAGCCCTGCCTTCAGCCCGAGTCGCACATGCCGTGTCGGTGCCTGGCCCACCGCTTCTCTGGGCTGCCCCATGGGAGCTGATGTCCACAGGCCAGGCAGACACTCCAGGGGTGACCCGGGATGGTCCAGATTCCATTCTAAGCCCTTGGAGACATGTTCACGGACACACACGTCTGAACTTCCTGTGTGGGTCACCCCAAATGCAGCCAGTTGACCCAGGGCACGCAGGGCGTGGGGCGAGGAGGAGCAGGCTACCCGCCCTGCCGCCCCGCAGACCTGTCCCCATCCACGTTCCTCTAGCTCGTGGCCATCATCTCAGAGGCCTCCAGCTCCGGCATCTCCCTCCAAGCCGACCGCCGAGTCCCGAACCAGCGGCGCAGGGTGCACATGACACTGGAGCTGCCCTGGAGCGCCGACCGGGCCATCCAGCAGTTTGGTGAGCCCCGCCCCCGCCCCAGGCCACCCCACCCCACCCCGGAGCCTGCCTGGTCCCTAAAAGCCCTTTCTGCCTCCAGGCCGGACCCACCGCTCCAACCAGGTCTCCGCGCCTGAGTACATCTTCCTCATCTCAGAGCTGGCCGGGGAGCGCAGGTTTGCCTCCATCGTGGCCAAGCGGCTGGAGAGCCTGGTGAGTCGGGGGGCGGGGGGGGCCGGGGGGGCTGGGCGGGGGGGCTGGGTGGGGAGGCTCCCTGGGGAGGGCGGAGGGCGCAGGGAGGAGCAACACGTGGGCAACATGTGACCGCTTTCCCCATCCTGGGCAGGGGGCTCTGACCCACGGGGACCGCCGAGCCACCGAGTCCCGTGACCTGAGCAAGTACAACTTTGAGAACAAGGTACCCGAGGGGGGGTGGCCCAGGAGAGGAGGGTCCCCGGGGTGCCAGGACCCCGAGACCTGGGGTGCCGCAGCCTCTGACGCGGCCCGCGGCCCTCACCCCTCCGCACAGTACGGCGCCCGGGCGCTCAGCTGCGTCCTCACCACCATCCTAAGCCAGACAGAGAGCAAGGTGCCGCTGCCCCAGGGCTACCCTGGAGGGGACGCTGTCTTCTTCCGCGGTGAGCTGGTGGACCCTCCCCACACACCCCAGGGGGACACGGGTGATGAGGGGGAGCCCCTGTGGGGTGGGGCGGGCAGGCGTGCGAGGCTCTCCTTCCCCACAGACATGAAGCAGGGGCTGCTGTCGGTCGGCATCGGTGGGCGCGAGTCCCGGTCCGGCTGCCTGGACGTGGAGAAGGGTGAGTCCCACGCCCCCGGCCCCGCACCTCCCGGGTGGGCGGACAGGGAGGGCCGGCCTGACGCAGCCTGAGGCCCCCTGTCACCAGCAGACTGCTCCATCAGCAAGTTCCTCAACCGCATCCTGGGGCTGGAGGTGCACAAGCAGAACACGCTCTTCCAGTACTTCTCCGACACCTTCGACCACCTCATCGCCGCCGACAAGAAGGAGGGCAAATACGACATGGGCATCCTGGGTGAGCCCCGCTGGGGATGCCCTTCCCCCCGGGCCCGGGCCCCGAGACCGGCCACTGACCCCGCTCGCCCTCCCCAGACCTGGCCCCCGGCATTGACGAGATCTACGAGGAGAGCCAGCAGGTGTTCCTGGCCCCCGGGCACCCGCAGGATGGGCAGGTGGTCTTCTACAAGGTGAGTGGCTGCACCCGCCCGCCCCGCCCCCACCCCTCACCCCCACCCCCCCTGACGCCCGCGTGCCCGCAGATCAGCGTGGACCGCGGCCTGAAGTGGGAGGAGGCCTATGCCCGGTCGCTGGAGCTGATGGGCACCCACGACGGCTTCTACCTCTCCTACAAGGTGGGCCCCCCAGCAAGCCCCCAGCGCCCCCCCACGGGCAGGACCCCCGCCGGTGGGCTGGGAGGGGAGGGCGGCGGCCCACGCGGGCCCGCACACTGTGGGGACCCCTGCCCGGCACACGCGATGCAGCCCCAGCCTCACACATGCCCCCACCCAGGTCCGCGGCAACAAGCCCAGCTGCCTGCTGGCCCAGCAGAACCGCGGCAAGCTCTTCACCGTGTACAAGCCCAACATCGGGCGGCAGAGCCAGCTGGAGACCTTGGACAGCCTGTGCCGGAGGTTCCACCGGGTAGGCCCCGACGGCCCCGCAGTGCGCCCCCACTGTGCCCCTGGCGCGCCCGTCTCCTGCAGACCCCAGGCTGGCCCTCCACCTCCATGCTCCGCTGCCCTGGTCGCCAGGTGCAGGATGAGCGGGCCTGGGGCCTTCGGACCTCCTGTTCCCCGCCTGCGCGCTGGGGAGCGCGGACAGGCCGCGGTCCAGGGGCTCAACTGGCTGTGTCCGCAGGTGACAGCGGAGGAGGCCAGAGAGCACTGGGAGAGCAGCTACACCTTCTCGCTGACGCACTGCAGCCACACCACGTGGTGAGGGCCCAGGGCAGCCTGGGGGAAGTGGGGGGGGTGTTGGGGGGGCGCGCCCATGCCTGTGCAGCAGTTGGTCTGAGCCGTGGTCCCCGCGCAGGAACCGGCACTGCCGGCTGGTGCAGGAGGGCAAGGACTGCGCGCAGGGCCTGAGGCTGCGACACCACTACATGCTGTGCGGGGCCCTGCTGCGCGTGTGGGGCCGCATCGCCGCCGTCATGGCCGACGTCACCAGCAGCAGCTACCTGCAGATCGTGCGCCTCAAGACCAAGGACAAGAAGAAGCAAGTTGGTGAGCGGTGGGCGTGGGCGGGGTGGGGGAGGGGGGCGCCCCGCCCCGCCCCTCGGGCCCTGACCGCCGGCCCCGCCCCCACCCCGCAGGCATCAAGATCCCCGAGGCTTGCGTGCGCCGCGTCCTGCAGGAGCTGCAGCTCATGGACGCCGATGTGAAGCGCAAGCAGGCACGCGCCCGGGGTCTCCCCGCGCTGCCGCCCGCCCCACGCCCGCTCGCGCTGCCCTGTGGCCCCGGCGAGGTCCTGGACCTCACGTACAGTCCGCCGGCCCAGGCCTTCCCGCCGCCCTCGCCCTTCGCCTTCCCGGCCCCGGCCCCCGGCCCCCGCGGCCTGCTGCTGGGTGCCCCCGATGCCCCGGCTGACCCCGCGGCGCTCCTGCACCAGGGTTGCGACATCAACTTCAAGGAGGTGCTGGAGGATATGCTGCGCTCCCTCAACGCCGCGCCGCCCCCTGAGCCCCCCGGCCCGCTGGGCGCCGGCAGGGGGGCAGCAGGCGCACCGGAGGGCAGTGGGGGCCCCGAGCGGCAGAGCGTCATCCAGTTCAGCCCCCCCTTCCCCAACTCCTAGGCCCCGAGGCATCCTTCCCGCACGAAACTTATTTATCTATAATAGGCGCCCTGTCTACACCGGGGAAGCGGGTGGTGAGCGGACTACTGAGAGGAGCAGGCGGGGCCAGGGGCCCTTCGTCCGGCCTCCCGAGGCCTCCACTGCAGTGCCTTCCCGCTGGTGCCTGGGCAGACCCTCGAGACGCTGCCGGCCCTGGGGGGGCCCTCCGAGCCCTGCCTGGTGGGCAGTGGCCATGCGCAGGCCCCACTCAGGACACTTAGGGGCCAGGCAGGGCCTGGGGGTGGGGGGCCTCCTCTGTGCCTCTGTCCTCTGCTGCCCCCCTCCAGGCCGGGGTTGGGGCTCCCACCCCACCCACCTTACCAGGCCGGGTCAGGCCTGGATCCCTGAAATCCACAAAACTGGGTGGCCCCAAGAGCTGGAAACTCAGGAAACCCCAGGTGCTCAGGGCCCCACCGCCTCTGGGGGGCTCCGTGGGGCAGATCTTCTATTAATATATGCAACCCCCTCCCTGCTCTCTGTGCCCTAAATTATTGCCCAGCCACCTCTCCCAGGGCCTGGAATCTCCTGCGGAGCTGGTGGGTGGCCCCCTGGTTTCTATGTGTATTTATAATGAATTCAAGTGTATATATGTAAAGAGATCTTTTTTAAATATATGTGCCTTTTCACTACTTCCCAGGCTGTCTGCTGCTCTGGCCTGCAGGGACGGCGGGGAGGGGGCGGGGGGAGGGGGCGTACGGTGGTCCGGGGAGGCTGCTGGCCCTCCCTCTGCTGCCTCATCCCGCCCACAGCGCCTGGCCTTCTGGATGACCGGGGCCAGTCTCGGGGAGACACCCGCCCCAAGAGGCTGTTTGTCCACTGCGTGGTCCTGGCACCGGGATAGCAGGCCAGCTGCCTCTGAACTGGCCGTACCAGGCCCCAGGCGTCTTGGAGCAGACACTGCTGCCTCCTGCCCGCCGAGACCTGAGCCGCCTGGGCCCGTTGCTCAGGGGCCCGTTGCTCAGAACCCCGTGTTCAGGACTGAGGGCTCTGCCTTGGTTTCTTTCCAGGTCTCCCTCGGGGTGTTTGTTGGTTGAGGCAGGTGGGGCAGCCTGGGGACAGGAGAGCCCAAGAGCTGGGCCGAGTCGGGAAGGCAGGACTGGACGCCAGGCCCTTCCTGGAAGCTGTGGGGAGCGTGCCCGGCCTCTGGCCCGGAAGTGGGAGGGGGCTGCCCCCAGCGGGGAGGCGGACTGGTGGGCCCTGGTAGAAGCAGGCCCTGGTAGAGCGGCTTGGCCACTCTACAGCTGTGCTCCCCCCCACTCTCACCAGGATGGCTCTCTTGAGCTGCAGGCAGGCAGGCTGTGCCCACCAGCCCTCCTGGGGGGGCTCCCTCTGCTGGGTGAAGCCCGTGGGCAGGCCTGGTGCAGACTCCGCGTCCTCACCGCGAGGCCGGCTTGGTGCCCAGCTGGGCCCGACGCCCAGCTCAGGTGCAGTGGGCCTCCAGCAGGCAGGCCCACAAGGCCCAGGTCGCCTGACCCTCCCACCTGGGCACACTGGAGGAGACCGAGGTGCCCCCCGCAGACCTAGAGCAGTGGGCCAGTCAGGAGGCAGCATCTCCGCCAGGATCAGCTCTGCCCTGGCTGGGCTGAGGAGATTAGCAGCTGGGGCAGCAGGGCGGGTGCAGCCCTCTGAACCCTGAGGGCACTCCACCTCCCACATTCCCTCCCTCCCCAGCCTGGGGAGCTGACTATACCTGCCCCTGAGCCCAGAGGGGCCTGGAACAAGACACCCCCCACCCCCCAGGTAAGCAAAAGCAACAAGCAAGTCAATTTGTATTGTGTGTTTTATTCCCACAAGGCAGCAGGGGGTGGGGTTGCCGAGCCGTTAGCCGGGCCGAGGGACCTTCCTCCGGCAGGGGTGCACGCCGGGTTCTCGGGTCTGCCCCACCAGGGGCTGGTTTTCAGGCAGACCATCATGGACGCCGGGTGGAAGGCTCCGAGGGGCACAGGCGGCAGGCTCGGGTCGGGGGAGCACACTTGTGGAGCTAGAGGTAGCACGGCAGATCCTTCTCTATCACCTGCAGGCGAAAGGGGGTCAGGGGCGCCTCTTCCCAGGGCCCTCCCAGGCAGGCTCCCCGACAGACACCTACCAGGGGCTCTTCCATGGGACCGTACCGCTTCACCACACAGCCGTTCTTGTCAATGAGGAACTGTGGGGGAGGCCGTGTCAGGACCCGAGGCCACCATGGGGCTGGGGCGAGCCAGCAGTCCCCATGCACCGCCCCATTTAGGTCAGGGCCAGGGACCCTCGAAGCAGCCCAGCTGTGGCTGGGTCTGTCCCCGTCCCCCAGCACCCCTTACCTTGGTGAAGTTCCATTTGATGGCACTAGAAGAGAAGCGTGAGATCGTGAGGAATCCCGTGGCAGCTGCAGACCCCCCATTGCCCCTGGGGAGCCATCCTGACCCCCACCGCCGCCCCGGCCCCCAACTCACTTTCCCAGCATGCCCCTCCCCTTGGGCTGGACTTTCATCCACTTCCACAGTGGGTGGGCATCATCCCCATTCACACAGATCTTGCTGAACATGTCGAATTTGACGTTATAGCCGGCAGCGAACTCTTTGATCTCGGCGTTACTCCCTGGCTCCTGTGCAGACAGGGGTGCTGGGGTGAGTGGGGAGGAGCCTGTACCCCTTTGGCTCCCGCTTCCACAGAGAGACCCTCTCCCCACGCCCGCACACAGGGACACACAGGGATATCCAGGGCCAGCCACGACGCACCTGCTTCCCGAACTGGTTGCAAGGGAAGGCCAGGATCCGTAAACCACGCTCAGCGAATCGGGCGTGCAGGTCGACTAGCTGAGTGTAGTTTACCTCTGTCTTGCCTCATTGCGAGGCCACATTGGTGACGATGCACACGTAGCCCCTGGAGGTGGGACGAGGCGGTCAGGTCATGGCCCCGACCTTCTCCCTGCTCCCTCCACCAAGTGGGCAGGTACCCACCGGTACTTGTCCAGGTTAACCATGCGCCCATCGATGTCCTTAGCTGAGAATTCGTGCATGGAGCGAGCACAGCGCCAGTCGTCGCGGGATGCGCACTGCAAGGCAAGGGCGTGCCGAGTGGCCGGCGGACCTCGGGGCCTGGAGCCCGCGGCCAACCGGCCCGCTCGCCCAGCCCGGGGTGCCAAGGGAGGAAAACCGGAGCCCTGGGGCAAGTAAAAGGGGAGGCTCCTCCTCCTCAAAGGCGTACGCTCCCCTGCACAGCAGGGCACATTTGACCGGAGACACTTGAGACCCAGGAAGTGTTCGGAACACCGCCAGGTACCCCAGTGGGTGGGGACGCCGCCCGCGGGTGTGGGGGCCCCGCGCGCACCGGGTCTTGGGACTCGCTGCCGCAGCCAAAGCTTTCCCCGGCCGCGGTCCCCACCTGCCCAGGGCTCTTGGTAGTCGGCGGAAGCCGGGGGCGCGCCCTCCTGCGACAGCACGCTCGAGCCCTCCGCCTCCGGGGGGCTCGGCGGTGCCGCCGCCCCCGGGAGGCTCGGCGCCGCCGCCCGGCCAGCAACCGGCGCCGCTGCCTGCGACGACCCGGGGAGCCGGCGGCTGCGCGGCCCATGCCCGCCCGTCTCCAGCCGCACCCGTGCCCACCGAGCGCCGCGCCCGGGGGACAAAGGGCCGGTAGCCAAGGGCGCTGGGCCGCTCCTCTGTGACGCCACCGCGCGGGGCCCCGGGGCGCGCAAGGCGGGGGAGGGGCAGTGACGCCCCGTGGCGCGTGACCCCGGATTTCCACCCCGTCGGATATCCCCGCTCTCCGGGCCGCAGGCGGGGCTCCAGTGGCCAACGACGCCACCCCCAGCTGCCCCGACGCTGCAGCTTCTGTGCGTCAGGGGCGCCCACCCAGGGGTCCCGACCGCCCAGCCCTGTCCCTGGCTCCCCCGGACGCGGCCCCCGCCCCCCACCGAGACTCGGACCGTGACCCCGGCCCGCGCGCTACCCACGGCCCCGACGGCCGCGGAGGGGGCGCCGAGTGCTGTCCGCGCGCCCGAGGCCGGCGCCCCCCGTCCAAGGTCGCCGTGGCCCCGAGCGCCGGAAGGCAGGCCGCACGCCCGCCCAACGGCCCGCCCAACGACCAGTGGCGCCGCGCTCACCATGGTGCTGGCCAGGCCGGGCACTACCAGGGCCCCGCAGAGAAGCGTTGGCTTCAACAGACGACACAAGCGGTTGAAGCTCATCGCGGCGGCAGCGGGACCTCCCCGGGAGGCAGCGCTCCTCCCCTCGCCGAGCCGACCAATGGACGCGCACCGGCGCGCCTCGCCTCCCCGCCCTAGGCCACGCCTACCAGCGCCCTCATTGGCTGGATGCGTAGGCTCTGCAGACGCGTGCCTGCGCCAGCCAATAGGAGGCCGGGGTGGGCGGGCTGGGCGGGGCCGGGGCCCGGCGGCTGTTTGTCGCTGTGACTGCGCATGCTCGTCGGCGGGCGGGTGGCAGCGTCGACTCCAGCGGTGCCGTGGAGGCTTGCGAACAGTTATCTACACTGAGGGTTGCCCAGCAACTTGAGATACTACCTGAAACCCGTGGCGGGGGGGAGGGGGAGGGGTGGGGAAGGAGTTGGGGGGGCTGGCTCGAACGCTCAGAAAACTCGCCCCAGCTCATTGAAAACTGTTTTTTGGGTTTTGTTTTATAATGTAAATAAAACCACGCTGGGTGTCGGAGTCCCCCCACTCGGGCTGCGGTGTCACTGCGAGGGCCTGGGGGTCACCTGCGGCGACAGGCCCGGACGGCGGCGTCCCTGCTGCAGGGTGCGCCGTCAGCACAGAGCCGAGTGTCGCCGCCCTTGGACACCGCCGTCTTAGCTGCTTATATAAGTGACACGTGAGCCCTGGGGAGGACCGTTAGCAGTTACCCTGTGGTCCCGCCCCCCTTTCTCCTGGAGGACGCGCAGGTGTGTGTTTAGCAAGGAAAGAGCAAGCCCAGAGGGGTCTGTTGTCATTTGCAATGTGACACAGCGTGCGGTTCGGGATGGGGCTCCCGCTGGCTTGGCTCCAGGCTCATTCCCACTCGAGGCTCAGGCGTTTGGCCACCGTCCAGAGAGCAGACCCACCCCATTCTCGGGACCTGAGTCACGGAATTCCACACCCGCCTGGCTGCCCCCACCCCCAGCCGTGGCTGGACGTTGACCTGCGGCCAGGAGGGTGTTGTGCCGCCCGTGAACTTCTCTCTCCTTCTTGGACCCTCCCGGTGAACGTTTCTGCAGAGGCTTAGGGGGCAGGGCTTTCGGGGCTGGGGTCCTTTGGGGGAGACAACGAGCCCCCTCCCTCTGCCCCAACCCAGGCCAACCCAGGGCTTAGACGGCCGAGTTCGGTGGCAAAGGGGACAGGATCCCCGGGGCCAGGTTGCTACATTCCTTCCTTGCCCAATAGCCTTCACGTGCTTCTCCCTCTCAGCCTGGTCACGAGGGGCCGGCGAGTTCTGAAGTCATTTCTTGGCTGGGAGCGCCCATTATCTCAACTGGGTGCCTCACTTCTCAGGAAACCCCCACTCACGCCCCCTGGCAGCACTGGGTGTCAGGCCACCCTGGTGAGTCTGAGTGGCCCTTGGGAAGCTTCAGCTGTTCCCAGTTTCCCTTCAGCTGGGATCTGTAACTTTGTCGTGAAGATGGCCACCGGCTGGCTATTTACTTGAGGGTTTGCAGAAAAACAGCTCGGGGCGACCTTCCCTCCCCTTGGAAGCCACCGAGGAGGAGAGATGGAGCAAGGCCTCACCCCATTCCTGACTTCAGGCCAGTTACAATAAGAGCAGAACTGGGCAGGATGAGCTGCCCACTGTGGTCCCACTGGCTCTGGTAGGGATTTGTGCCTGGGTTTCACCGCTTTTCCACACTTTCCCCACTTTACAGAGGAGCAGTGGAATCCTGGGGAAGTCTCAAGGCTCCAGCGAGGCTCCCTGTGGTGGCCAAAGTGCCTGTGTCCCCCAGTGGGGACGCTGAGTTGCCCACCAGCCAGAGACCTTTCCGGAACCAGGGCCTGATTTCTTCTTAGAAAAAAAAAATGTTTTTAATATAACATAAATTCACTATTTTAACCAAAGTGTACACTTAAGTCATTTTTAGTATATTCACAATGTTGTGGAACCATCACCACTATCTAATTCTAGAACATTCTCATCACCCCAGAAAGAAACCCCGTCCGCATTTGTAGTCAACCCCCAGCCCCTGGCCCCCACTGTCTACTTCCTGTCTCTATGAATTTGACTTCTCTAGGGACCTACTATGAGTGGAATCAGACAGTACTTCACTTTCTGTGACTGGCTTATATCATTCAGCACCCCAAAAAGTAACCCCCTGTCCCCATTACCAGTCTTCTCCAGCCCCCTCCCCCAGCCCCTGACAACCATGAATCCACTCTTTGTGGATTTGCCTGTTCTAGACGTTTCACATCATGTACTATGTGGCCTCTTGTGTCTGGTGTCTCTCACTGAACATCACATCTTCAGGGTTCATCCATATCGTAGTGTGTGTCAGTGCTTCTCTCCTTTTCATGCGGAGTAATATCCTATTATATGAATGGACCATATTGTGTTTATCCATTTGTCCATTGATGGGTTGTTCCACCTTTTGGCTTTGTAACGCTGTACAAGTATTTGTGTGGGCATATGTTTTCATTTCTGCTGGGTATGCACCTCAGAGTGGAACTGCCGGGTCACATGGTAACTCTGTGTAACTGTTTGAGGAGCTGCCAGACTTTCCCACAGCCACTGGCCCATCTCACATCCCCACCCAGGAGCGTGAGGGTGGTGGCCTGATTTCTTTTTTGTTTAAACATTTATTTTATTGAAGTATAGTTGATTTAAAAGTTGTGTTAATTACTGCTGTACAGCAAAGTGATTCAGTTATACATATATAACTTTTTAAAATTTTATTTATTTTATTTATTTATTTATGGCTGCATTGGGTCCTGGTTGCTGTGCACGGGTTTTCTCTAGTTGTGGCGAGCAGCGGCTACTCTTTGTTGCGGTGTGTGGGCTTCTCATTGCAGTGGCATCTCTTGTTGCGGAGCACGGGCTCTAGGCGTGGGCTTCAGTAGTTGTGGCACGCAGGCTCAGTAGTTGTGGCGCACGGGCTTAGTTGCTCCATG
The DNA here is from genome assembly GCF_965194825.1 of Balaenoptera physalus. Classification (NCBI taxonomy): domain Eukaryota; kingdom Metazoa; phylum Chordata; class Mammalia; order Artiodactyla; family Balaenopteridae; genus Balaenoptera; species Balaenoptera physalus. The sequence goes on along the minus strand of NC_138890.1, from coordinate 648,175 downwards.
GCATGTGGAATCTTCCCAGACCAGGGCTCGAACCCGTGTCCCCTGCACTGGTGGGATTCTTAACCACTGCGCCACCAGGGAAGCCCAGTGGCCTGATTTCTGAACCTTGGACTCTGCCACTTGGGCTGCATGGTGGCGAGGTTCCAAGGAGAAAGTTGCCACTCCATGTGCTGTTGCTGAGGCCACACGGTCACAGGCAGGATTCTGAGTCATGGGCCTTGGGGTTGGGCCCGCCTGCTACTGTGAGCCCTTTCTCCTCTCTCTTCCCTGCCCCCAAGAACAGCAAGGCTACCTAATGTCCCCTGTCACTCGCACCTGGGCCCTCCCCCCTTACCGTTTAGGCCACCCTCTGGATGCTCCAGCAGTTCTGCCCCCTCCCCCACCCAGATTTGCCCATCACCTAGACAGACACCCTTTGTCCTGTCTTAAACCCACTCTGGACCCTCTCCCTCTCCCCCCTGCTACATCCACATCTCCAATACCTTTCCTCCCATAAATGCCTCCCTCAGCCGGGCCCCCTCCTTGGATCTGCCCTCTGCGGTCACAAACAGTGTCCCCTTGGCCAATCCCCTGCTCAATCCTCAGACCTGCTTTGATGGCTGCTCCGTCCCTCCTCCTTCCAACAGCTGCTTCACTGGGCTCATGGACACCTGGCTTCCACCCACCCTCTATTTTTTTCTTTAATGTTCATTTACTTATTTATTTTTGGTTGCGTTGGGTCTTCGTTGCTGTGCCTGGGCTTTCTCTAGTTGTGGCGAGCGGGGGCTACTCTTGTTGCAGTGCGCGGGCTTCTCATTGTGGTGGCTTCTCTTGCTGCAGAGCATGGGCTCTAGACGCACGGGCTTCAGTAGTTGTGGCTCACGGGCTCTAGAGCTCAGGCTCAGTAGATGGGGCGCACGGGCTTAGTTGCTCGAACCCGTGTCCCTGTGTTGGCAGGCGGATTCTTAACCACTGCGCCGCCAGGGAAGTCCCTCTATTCTATTTAAGAAGCACTTAAGTATTGCCAGCGCTGCAATCATCAGCCAAGTACCTATGCAGTGGGCGCTGTTCTTGTCCCTGTTCTACAAGTTGGGTGGGACATCGAGGCACAGAGAGGTTAAGTAACGTGCCCGGGTCACACAGTCAGGACTGGAGCCCAGGTGGCCACACCCCTCTACCTTCTGCTCTTCCCTCCCCTCCTCCCTGCCTCTGAACAAGGTAGGCAAGCCTCGTGCCTGGCATCCGATCTGCTCAGTGATCTCATCCAGGCTCCCAGCTCCTGTCTCCACTGTACACCCACAACACCCACGTCTGTCTCCACTCCAAGCTCATCCCGAGTTCCAGACTTGTATCCCACTTCCCCCTGGATGTCTCCCCTTAGGGTCCTCTGGGAGCCCCAAGCTCACCACGTCCAAGACCCCCTCCCGAGCCGCCCCACACCTTCCCACCGCAGTCGCTCTCCCTCCTCTGCCCGCCTCTGCGTCTCTCATCTCCACGTCCCGTCCACCTGCAGATCCTGTGGGCACTGCCCTCCGGACACCCTGGACCTGCCCGCTGCTCGCCCCTCCCTTGGAGCCATACCTATCTCTGGCCAGGACGGTCTTCCCCAGCCCCCTCCCTGGTCTCCCTGTTTCTGCCCCGTGGAGATGCTGAAAATGGCTGCAAACCTGAACTTTTCAACCCAACCAGCAAGGCCTCCCAGGATATGCCCCACCTGACCCTCTGACCTCTTCTGCCACCCCTCCCCCACCACCGGCCTCCTTGCTGCCAACACAACCAGGCATGGTCCAGCCTCAGGGCCTTTGCACACACTGCACCCCTGCCTGATACACTTTCCTCCAGACATCCTCACGGCTCCTACCCTCTCACCCTTTGGGTTTTTGCTGGAAACTTCCTTGACCACATTTTTTTTTCTTTTTTTTTTCTGGCCGAGCGGCTTGTGGGATCTTAGTTTTCCCCACCAGGGATTAAACCTGGGCCCTCGGCACTGAAAGCACAGAGTCCTAACTACTGGACCGCCAGGGAATTCCCTTCCCTGACCCCATTTGGGACTGCAAACCTCCCGTCTCCCTCAGCCTGCTCTATTTCTTCTTCCACAGCATTGTCACCGTCTAACATACTTTCTCATTTACTTATTATGTTCACTGCTTCTGTCCTGTCTCTCCCTGACATGTAAGGGTGCTTGGCCTGTTTTGTTCACTGTCCCTGTGGTTGCTCATTAAACATTGAATCATTGAATGAATGCTTTACTGAATGAGAAGTTACCAATGCAGGGGCACTGGGCTCGGCAGGGGTGGGCAAACCTCCTGTACGAACTCGGGGGCAGGGGCAGATGCGGACTGTAAAAACATGCACAGTCTTGGGGGCTGTGGGGTATCCAGGCAGGGGCTGGGCTGGGGCTCACGGGACAGGAGAGGGGGAAGACAGAGGTGGGAGCATTTCATAAGCACCAGGAACTATTCCAAGCTCCTCCCAAGTACGACCATCTCCTTAGATCCCCAGCTAACCCTCTAAAATGGGGACACTATTTCCATTGTACAGAGGGGAAACTGAGGCTCAGGGGCATTAAGTTGCATGTAGCCCTGAGCCAACTGAGAAAACCCCCTACAATTGGATGCACAAACACTCATGGAGCGCCTCTTAGGCCGCCCGACGGCCCCCGGGAGCTGAGCAGACCCCTAACCCCGTCAAGGTCTCAGTTTCCCCGCCCACACCTCGCCTCTGTTCTCTGGATTCTAAACGGCCCTCCCAGGCGGGCATTGAGCGGAAACTACAACTCCCGAGGGGCCCTGCGGTCAAAGCCTCGCGAGAACTTCCGAGGCGCGGGTGGCGGTGCTGGTCGCACGCTTCTCGCGCAGCCAACCATCGCTTTAGTAAGGCTCGGGCTGCCCTTGGCGCTGCCGCTCCCGAAGGTCTCTGGATTCAGGCATTCGCCGGCGACAGCCCTGCAAGGGGAGGGCGACGTGAGGGGGCCTGACCGGGGCTCGGCGCAGGCGCAGTGGGCGCGGGTGCTGCCGGGCGCAGGCGCAGGGAGTGCAAGCGGCGGCAGCCATGGACGACGAGGAGGAGACGTACCGGCTGTGGAAGATCCGCAAGACCATCATGCAGGTGAGCAGCGCGCTTGGCGAACGCGGTGAGAGCGAGCCTCGCTCCCCCAGGCGAGCCGGGCACGCAGCAGCCGGGGCGCGGACGGCGGGTGCGAGGCCCGGAGGTAGGAATGAGCCTCCCCACCCCCGGCCGCGCGGCTGGAGCGGAGGGGTCGGGCTCAGGCGGGGCCCCCGGGGCGGGGGTTTGCGGGGGACGGAGTCGCGAGTCCAAGAGCCCCCCGGGAGGGGGTCAGGGTCTCGCTCGAGCTGGAGAGAGGGAGGACGGCAGACGCTAGGCCGGCGCGTGTTTGTGTCCATGAAAGGTTCTGATGTTACTTATCGGGGTTCTTGAATTCCGTAATCAGTAGAAATTGATAGCAGGCCAGACGAGAAATTCAGGCAAGGCTTTATTGGAGTTTGTGCTGCAGCATGAAATAGCGAAAACAAGCAACAGGTGCCCTTGCTCCAAGGAGGGCGAGCTGGTCCCTTAAATGGGGTGAGGGTGGGGGCGGGTCCAGGGGTCAGGCCGGAGGGGTGGCTTGGAGGGGTCTGCCCACCCCCTTGGTGGTGCTGTGTGCAGGGATCATGCCCAATACCCTGCTTTTGCTCCTGGCTCCTCAGAAGTGGCAGTTGGGTTCTTGGCCTTTTTGTATCTTGGTCCTTGTTTGCCCCAACTGCGCATGTGCATAGTTGTTTCTAGTCCCTTACATATAGTTTCTGGGTTTTCTGTTGCTGGAGGAGACATTTGCCGAGGTGCAAAGGCTTCAGCAGAAGATCCCAGGTCCCAGACTGTCTTATCGGCACCACCTCAAGTGCATAACGCAGAATCCCGGGGTCCTGGGGGTGGAAGGAACCCTGGTGGGCTGGACGACCGCTGTCTGGTGACTACTTAGATGTCTCAGCCACCAAATTTGAATTACTCAGGCCGGGTGCGAGTCATACCAGTGTTCTCTGTGTGCCTCGTTCTTTAAGCCACCCCGTGGCAGGGGACCAGTGTGATGCCACGGAGGCTTGCGGCCTTGATCAAGAGCACCCACCGTCCCAGAAATCCTGCTGGGCTAAGGCCGGGTGGTGGCCCCCAGCCTCTTTGCCGCTTTGCAGAGCTGCCCAAAGACATGGCTGGAGCAACTGTGCTTCTGGTTGACAGTATCGGGGGCCCCTGGGAAAGAAGACCCAGGGCTCTGGAGGGAGACTTGGCCGAGGAAAGGGGGTGCGGGCAGGGCTGGGCTGGCTAGTGATTCCAACCTTCCTTTCTCTCTCTGGGTCCTCATCTAGTCCACGCACTCAAAGAGCCCCAGTTTCTGAGGCAGGACCTAGAACTGCTGACCCTCAGGCCTTTGCCTGGTTTTCCAACCAGCGTCTGCTCAGCCAGCCCAGCAGCACCCTCCCAGCCAGCTGTCTCTGTCTGCCCCAGACCCTGGGGCCTGACTCTGCATTCAACAGCCCTCCTCACGTCCCAGCTCTGTCCCGATCTCCTCCGCAGTGGCCTCGCCTACCCCGAGCTCTTGCTGCCGTCCCCCCTCCGCCCTGGGGTCACCTGGTCCTTTCTCTTCACAGCTGTGCCACGATCGTGGCTACCTGGTGACCCAGGATGAGCTGGACCAGACGCTGGAGGAGTTCAAGGCCCAGTTTGGGGACAAGCCCAGTGAAGGGCGGCCTCGGCGCACAGATCTCACGGTGCTGGTGGCCCACAACGATGACCCCACCGACCAGATGTTTGTCTTCTTCCCAGGTGAGGGGCAGCTCAGGGCCAGCTTGTAGCAGCCACCTGCCTTGTGACCCAGAGTCTGCCTGCTCTCATCCTTCTGCCCCCTCGCCCTCCTTGCTGTGTGGACTCCTTTTCCAGCTTCCTCTTCTCGGTCACCTTCCCCATTCTCTCTTCCTCAACCCTTTTCTCCGATCAAGGTTATCACAGGCCTCCCAGCTGGGCCCCTGGGTCGTCCCTGCCCCCACCCGTCAGCCCAGCTTCTGCGCCCAGCGCTTGCCCTTCCTGCGCTGCTGCAGGACTCCTGCCCTTTCTCATCCCTGCCCGTTCCCCGCTCGTCTGCCTGGTCAGTGTCCATCCATCGTCCCTGGTGACTGAGCTCAAGTGCCTCCTCTTTGGGAACCCCCTCTGAGCCCCGGGTTGAGTGAAGACAACCCCCCCACCACCAAGGGTGTCCCAGGACCCCTGTGTTCCTCTGTCTTTGCACGTCCTACACTGAGGCAGCCTGGCTCTAAAGCTCCAAAGGTTAGGGGGCCATGTTGGGTCATGAGCACCTTGGAGGCCCACCCCAGTGCCTTGAATCAAAGGGGTGGGCAGAAAATGCTTGTTCAACAGACCCAGGTGGCACTTTTTTAAAAAATGTATTTTATTGAAGTACAGTTGATTTACAACGTTGTGTTAATTTCTGCTGTACGGTAAAGTGACTCAGTTATAAATATATATACATACATATATATATGTTCTTTTTCACATTGTGTTTTTTTTTTTAATTATTTATTTATTTATTTATGGCTGTGCTGGGTCTTCGTTTCTGTGCGAGGGCTTTCTCTAGTTGCGGCGAGCGGGGGCCACTCTTCATCGCGGTGCGCGGGCCTCTCATTATCGCGGCCTCTCTTGTTGCGGAGCACAGGCTCCAGACGCGCCGGCTCAGTAGTTGTGGCTCACGGGCCCAGTTGCTCTGCGGCATGTGGGATCTTCCCAGACCAGGGCTCGAACTCGTGTCCCCTGCATTGGCAGGCAGACTCTCAACCACTGCGCCACCAGGGAAGCCCTTCACATTGTTTTATACTATGGTTTAATTCCAGGATACTGAATATAGTTCCCTGTGCTATATAGTAGGACCTTGTTTATCCATCTTACATATAATAGTTGGTATCTGTTAGCCCCAAACTCCCAATCCATCCCTCCCCCACCCCCCATCCCCTTGGCATCCACACATCTGTTCTCTATGTCTGGGAGTCTTTCTGTTTTGTAAATAAGCTCATTTGTATCATTTTTTTAGACTCCACATATAAGTGATATATGATATTTGTCTTTTTCTGACTTATTTGGCGTAGTTTGGTAATCTCTAGGTCCATCCATGTTGCTGCAAATGGCATTATTTCATCCTTTTTTATGGCTGAGTAGTATTCCATTGTATATATGTACCACATCTTCTTTATCCATTCATCTGGACATTTAGGTTGTTTGCATGTCTCGGCGATGGTGAATGGTGCTGCTATGACACTGAGGTGCATGTATCTTTTTGAATTATAGTTTTGTCTGGATATATGCCCAGGAGTGGGCTTGCTGGGTCATATGGCAACTCTGTTTTTAGTTGTTTTTATTTGTTTGTTTTTAAGATTTATTTATTTATTTGTTTATTTATTTATTTATGGCTGCGTCGGGTCGTAGTTGCAGCATGTGGGATCTTCATTGAGGCATGCGGGATCTTCCATTGCAGCACACGGGCTCTTCAGCGCGGTGCGCGGGCTTCTCTCTAGTTGTGGCATGCAGGTTTTCTCTTCTCTAGTTGTGACATGCAGGCTCCAGGGTGCGTGGGCTCTGTAGTTGTGGCATGCAGGCTACAGAGCGCGTGGGCTCTGTGGTTTGCGGCACGCAGGCTCTCTAGCTAAGGTGCGAGAGCCCTCTATTGTGGTGCACGGGCTTAGTTGCCCTGTGGCGTGTGGGATCTTGGTCCCCTGACCGGGGATCGAACCCACGTCCTCTGCATTGAAAGGTAGATTCTTAACCACTGGACCACCAGGGAAGTCCCCTCATGTCTTGCATTTAAATCTTTGAGCCATTTTGAGTTTATTTTTGTATATGATGTGAGGGAGTGTCTAACTTCATGGATTTACATGTGGCTGTCCAGCTTTCCCAACAGCACTTGCTGAAGAGACTGTCTTTTCCCCATTGTATATTCTTGCCTCCTTTGTCGAAGATTAATTGACCATAGCTGTGTGGGTTTATTTCTGGGTTCTCTATTCTGTTCCATTGATCCGTGTCTGTGTATGTGTCAATACCATGCTGTTTTGAAAACTGTAGCTTTGTAGTATTATTGTAAGTCTGGGTGAGTTATGCCCCCTGCTTTTTTCTTTTTCTGAGGATTGCTTTGGCAATTCTGGGTCTTCTATGGTTCCATGTAAATTTTAAGAGTATTTGTTCTAGTTCTGTGAAAAATGTCATGGGTAATTTGTGCCGGGTCTTAGCTGCGGATCCATGAATTGCTTTTTTATGTTGAGATATATTCTCTCTATACCCACTTTCATAAGAATTTTTATCATGAACGGATGCTGAATTTTATCAAATGCTTTTTCTGCATCTGTTGAGACAGTCGTGTGGTTTTTGTCTTTCCTTTCGTTGATGTGGTGTGTATCACATTGATTTGCATATGTTGAACCATCCTTGTGACCCTGGGATGAATCTAGGTGGCACTTTTAAGAAGAGTGTCCCCTGTGTGTGAAGCGTATTTATTGTAGACTTTGGTGCCTAAGCACGTGCCTCCCGTGGTGCCATCTCGGGGGTGGGGCCACCTCACTTCCTGGTCTTTACTGACAGTGGGGGTGTCCTCTCTCAGATGGGCCGTGGCACAGGGTTGAGGTCCCTGCCTGTGTTAGTTTGCACGGCTGCTGTAACAAAACCCCACAGACCAGGGGCATAAACAGACAGTGCTTCTCTCCCAGTGTTGGGGGCCTCTCGCTGGTGTGTAGACCTCCGTCTTCTCCCTGTGTCCTCACATGCTCGTCCCTTCCTGTGTATCTGTGTCCTGATCTCTTAAGGACCCCAGCCTCACGACCTTGTGTTACCGTAATTACTTTTTTAAAGACCCCATTTCCAAACACACTCTCATTCTGAGGTTCCTGGGGGTCAGGACTCCAACAGAGGGACTTCGGGGACAGGGCACTGCCGGTCGGTGGAGTGGGGTGTGAGGAGAACGGCGAGAGGCAGCGGACGTGCTGCACACGGACTCCGGGGCTGCCCCAGCCGCCGACCTGCTGGGCTCCTAGGGTCCAGCCGTTCTCTCGTGACAGGCCCCAGGCCCTGTGCGCTGCCGAGACCGTGAGGACCCCCGGTGCTGGCAGCGAGGAGCTGGGTGGGCTGTCTCCGTGCTGGGACCGTGCTCCCCGGGTCATCTTGCCTCCACTCACCTCCGAACACCCCAGCCCTGGTCTCGTGGGCCCCCGGACTAAACAAACTGCTTAGCCTGGGACTTCCCGAACCTCAGAACCGCTGAGGCACTGAGCAGACCCAGACTCCCAGACCCCACTTCCAGAAAGAGGTCCCTTAGGTCCAGGGCCCAGGGCACCTTTCAGCTCCCATGTGACATGCAGGCAGCCAGCGCCCCGTTCTGGGACCAGCAGCCCGGTTCTCACTGTGCAAACGGGAGGCCGAGGCCTCAGCGGGGGAGCAGCACCGCAGCACCTTGGCAGGGGTGGGCTAGAACCCGGGGGCGGGGGCCCAGTGTCCACCAGCCTGTGCTCGGTCTGCAGAGGAGCCCAAGGTGGGCATCAAGACCATCAAGGTGTACTGCCAGCGGATGCAGGAGGAGAACATCACGCGGGCCCTCATCGTGGTACAGCAGGGCATGACGCCCTCCGCCAAGCAGGTGGGTGCCTGCCGCCTCTGGTCCCCGGCTGTGGGTTGGACTGGCCTGAGTGGAGGCTGGTGGTTGGGATGGGCAGCTGGCGAGCACCTTTGTCCCCGTGCGGACAAGGGGACACAGGCTGTGGGGTCCAGGGAGGGGCTGCCGCACCAGCTCCCGGCAACCCTGGGAGCATTTTGACAGACGGGCCCTCACGCTTCTTGCGATGAGACTGAGGCCTCGGTAATGTGCTGAATGCCTGGGAGGGGCGGGGTGGGCTTCTCCCCAAGTGGAAACCCTACCCACTGGGGTGGGTTTTCCTGATGTGTGACGCGGGACCCGCACAGCTTCCCGGGTGCCAGCTGCCTGCGAGGAAGGGCGGGGTGGGCGGGCCCGGGGCCAGCGCAGGGGGCGGGTGGCCGCCTCGGCTGTGCCTGAGGGTCGGCGTCTCTTCCAGTCCCTGGTCGACATGGCCCCCAAGTACATCCTGGAGCAGTTTCTGCAGCAGGAGCTGCTCATCAACATCACGGAGCATGAGGTAGGGGTGGGGGACGAGACTGGAGACCCGGGAGCCCCTTCATGGTGGAGAGAAGGTGGGGCGGGGTCTCAGTGTGTGGCCCCTGGGCCAGGAGCAGCTGGGGCCTTGCTAGGAGGGCAGGTTCCCAGGCTCACCCAGCCTGCAGAGTCAGGAGCTTGGGGTGGGTGGAATCTGCATGTCCCCAGGAGCCTCGGGGCTCTGGGATTGTGCCCTGCGTCCCATCTGCACGGCTAGGGGTGTAGGCTACAGGGCCCCCATCCCAGTGTGGAGTCAGGACTTGCGCAGACGCCTGGGGCCCACGCCGCACCCCTCCTCTGGAGGGCCTGTGGCGTCTGTCGCAGCCCTGTGGAGACCAGGTTCTCTTCTCGCAGCTGGTCCCAGAGCACGTTGTCATGACCAAGGAGGAGGTGACGGAGTTGCTGGCCCGGTAGTATCCTTTCTGGCCCCCGGCCGGGCCCGGCTCCTCTTCCCTACACCTCTCCCCACAACGCCCCCAGTCAGTCCAGCGAGGCCTTTTCCCTGACCTGCTTCTCAGTAAACTTCGAGAGAACCAGCTGCCCAGGATCCAGGCGGGAGACCCCGTGGCACGTTACTTTGGGATAAAGCGAGGGCAGGTGAGAAGCGCCTCCCAGGGAGGAGCTGGGCCCACCTCCAGCCCCCTTCAGAGCCCAGGCTTCTGAGCAGGGCAGGAGGGACCCCGGGTCCCGGGCGCCAGCCCACCTGCTTTCCTGCCTCTGTAGGTGGTGAAGATCATCCGGCCCAGCGAGACCGCAGGCAGGTACATCACCTACCGGCTGGTACAGTAGCAGCCCGACAGACAGATGAGGCAAGAGGGCGCCGAGGGCCGGGTGTGGGCAGCCGTCCCAGCCCTGTGAGTGAGCCCCGCCTGTTACGTGCTCTGGAGGGAGCTCACATCCAGCCTGCGTGCCCAGCTCATGCGACAGACGGGACACACTGCTGGCCGCCCCCTCTCTCTCGGCAAGTCCCCCGGGGGACGGAAAGATGGGCTGTGACCACCCACCAGTCCGGGAGCGTGGTGGCCGGCTGCCCGGGGGAGTCCGCTCCTCCTGGGAACCTTGCCTCTGCTCCCCTGGGCCCCGGGGCGGCCCGCCCTGAGCCTGCCTTTCCTGGCCTGAGGGTCCCCGTGGCCTCTCCTGGGCTCCTGGACGTTGAGCCCCACCCTGGATCCCACCTGACGGTGCCTCGGGAGGGGACAGGATACCGCAGGGTGGCCCCCAGCTCCTCCCGGCCTTCCGTCGCCGTGTCCCCCCCACAGTGGCCCTGATGCTGCCCGTCTGCGAGCTCCGAGGGCAGCGGGGAGTGAGACCGATTGCTACGGAATGCTGGGTATCTTAAAGAATTAAAAATATCTTGAGTAAATAAGTTCACTTGTCTGAAAGACCAAGGTGGAATGTTTACCCGGTTTGCTGTGAGCAGCCTTGCTCGGGCTTCTGGCCCCTCAACGGGGTCTCGGCCCACTTCCCCCTGGTGGAGCTGTGAGGGAGGGGCTCCAGTGCCGCCTTCAGCTTTGCTTCTTGGTGCTTTTCTTGCGTAGAAGTTTGGGATCAAACTACCCCCTTTTCCCTCTACTAATTTCAGAGGCCTCCTACCCAGGCGAAGCGCAGTTGTCTGTGTTTTTGTTTAATAGCTTCGTTGAGGTAGGATTTACATACCATACAGTTCACCCATTTAAAATGTATGGTTCCATGATTCTTAGTACATGCACAATCGGGCACCCATCACCACAGTCAATTTTGGAATATTCCACCCTCCTAAAAAGAAAGCCTGTCCCTGTCAGCAGTCACCCCCACCCCCTCCCCAGCCCCTGACAACCACGAATCTGTCTCTGTGGAATTTGCTTGTTCTGGACGTTTCCCATCAGTGGAATCACACATCGTGTCCTTCTGTGTCTGGCTTCCCTTAACGGAGCATTGTGTTCTCACGGTTCGTCCACGTTGTAGGAGTGTCGGGGCTTCACCCCTTTTCACGGCCGAGTGATGCTCCCGTGTGTGGAGGGACATGTGTTCATTCTTCAGTTGATGGACACGGACTGTTTCCATTTGTTGGCGACTGTGCGGCATGTTGCTGTGGGCGTCCAGGTACGAGGTGGTGTGGTTGTGTGTATTTCTCTGGCTGTGGGTGTGCCTCGGAGTAGAATTGCTGGGTCCTGCAGAAGCTCTTGTTTCCTTTGGAGAGACAGGCTGTCTCCGCCGCGGCTGCCCGGGTTCCTATTCGCGTCTCCCCCTCCTCACCAGCGCTGGTTCTCGCGGCCCGGGGGTGAGCCGCTGTGGTTCAGATTCACTTGCCTGGTGCTGAGGGTGGTGAGCCCCTTTCCCCGGCTCGCCGGCCGCCTGCCCGTCATCTCGGAGACGTGTCTGTGCACAGGTCCTTTGCCCCTTGTTTAACTGGGTTATTTGTCTCTGCCGAGTTTTAGGGGTTCTTTATATGTTCTAGGCTCAGGTCCCTTATTAGATATATACGCTTTACAAAAATGTTTTCCCACTTTTTGTATTTCTTAGCTAGCCCCTTGTAGCCTTTATACATAGGACTCGAATCCTGGGATTTACTTCTGGGCATCGTATGACTTGGGGCTGTCACTGTCCCCCAGACAGCGGTCTTGACACTGTTTAGTGAAGAACCAGAGGTGCTCTCCTCACTGCCTTGAGTTGCCACTCTCGTGGTGAACGCACAGACCCACGTGGGTCTGTGTTGAGATCCTCTTCTTTTCCGTTGATGAATTTAGGTTTCAAAATCTTAGTTTTATAGTACATCTGACAGGAGAACAGGTCTCCCCTTTCCCCCAGACAGACATACATCGTTTTCCAAAACCATCTTGGCCAAAAGGAGCCAGACACGGACGGATGAATCCTGTCCGATTCGACTCACAGGGGTCCCTAGAGGGATCAAGTCCACAGAGACAGGAAGCAGATGGTGGGGGAGGGGATGGGGAGTCAGGGTTTCACGGGGACAGAGTCTCCCTTTGGGAAGATGAGAAAGTTCTGGAGACCATGGTGGAGATGGTTGCACGACAATGTGAAGATGCTTAGTGCCTGTGAACTGTGCAGTTTAAAGTGTCAAAAATGGTAAATATGTATAACTTACAGTTTAAAAAAATTGTCTTGGCTGTTCTTGAGTATTGATTCTTGCAAATGAATTCTAGAATCAACTCACTGATTCCCTGAAAATTCTTTCTGCTCCTGGTTAGGGTGCTTGGTCTCCCGGCTGGGCACAGACCTGTCCCCCGGTGCGGGGTCTCAGGTGCGAGGTGCGGACGCCCCTTACGCCCTCCATCCAGCGGCACCAGCTCCCCTTTGGGGTCCCCTGCTTGTTGCTGGGGCACCGGTTCCGCCTGCCTGCGCCACCACGCACAGCCTGTTCTGAGTCCCTGAGATTGGTCCTGACGCCTGCCTGCCTCGGGGCTTCAGGAAGTGGGGCCCCCCGGGTCTGGAGGCAGGGGCTGGCTTTCACGCAGCACCCCCAGCCCCTCACTCCAGCCACCAGGACATGTTGTGAGCCTGGGCCAGCCCTTGTCTGAAGGTGGTGCAACCTGTGAAGTTGTGTGGCATGATCCGCCAGGCTCCTTAGAGATGCTTTGGCACCTGACAGTGGGATGCTTTCTCGCCGTTACCTGTCCTGCTGAGCACTCTGAAATGTTAATAGATTTGCTCATTCTTCTGACCGTTTTTTTAAAAAACGTAGATCGGGGTCAGCAAAGTTTTGCTGTAAAGGGCCAGGTGGTCAGTATGTTGGCTTTGCTGGCCAGGTGGCCCTGCTACAGTTGCTCAACTCTACAGGGCAGAAGTGGCCACAGGCCACATGTAACCAAGAGGGTGTGGCCCCCGGCCCATTATCTCTGTTTGCAAAACACATTGGTAGTTTGCTGGCTGCTTTTTCCGCTCACTCTTAGGAAGCGTCTGCAGCGGCAAAGCGCCCTGACTGCCACGGCAGGTCTTATCTAAGCCTGGGTGGGGGCCTGCAGTTTGGGGTGAGCTGTTCTGCATCAGGAGTGGAGGCCCAGCAGCTTTCACCCGTGACTGGGTGTGAATTCCACCTAATTCCTCAAATGAATAGTTGGGTCTCTGCTGAGCCGGCCCCAGCCCTCCGGGATGAACCCGACGGGGGTCTCTGAGCTGGGTGAGAGGTGCTCGCCTCTTCCCCGCTGCGCCCTTCCCCGTGGTGGCCGCTGTCTTCCTGAGGCCTTTGGTGCGAGTAGATTTCAGCTGCGGCTCCTCAGCGCAGCAGCCGCACCTCAGTGCTCGGGAGCCACCGGGGGCTGGCGGCCCGAGTCAGGAGTCGATGGGAATCGGTCCCCACGGCCACCTGGGCTCCCGCGCCTGACGGGGCTGCCTTGTGGTGGAATTTCTTCTTCACAGCTCCCTGCCCAAGCCCAGCGAGGAGCTGGGGACGGCGCTCAGTGCCCTGTGTGTCTGGGTCGCTAGGCCACTGCTGCCAGAGAAGACAGGCTCAGGTTAAAGACTTTATTTTATGCAAAAGGAATGTTCCTGTAAGAGAACTCCATCGTGGAACTTCACTGCATCCTCAGCCCCAGGTATCCAAACCCAGTTTTCCATAAAAGCCAGGGCATCCCGAGGCCGCCTGCCCACCATCCACAAAGGCGTCCAGCCCTCCTCCCGGCTGCCATGTGGCCTCCACGGCCCAGCGCCAGGGTGGGCAGGGGCCCTCCATCACAGCCTGGGCGACTCCAAGAGCAGAATCCCCCAGCTCAGTGGAGTGGGGCCTGGTGGGCGTGCGGAGCAGCGCGGGCAGAAGCTTCTGGAAAAGTTGGCCAGTGATGCCCTTGCCGCTGTGGGCGGAAGGAGAGGCCTCTCGGTGACGTGTCCGCAGGGACAGGAGCCTGGAGCAGACCTGCCCGCTGCCCCAGCTACACGAACTCTGGCCGCCTCTCCCAGCCTGCGCCCCCTGCCAGCCGCCCGCCGCGGAGCCTCCCGGCTGGCAGGCGGGCCGCAGCCACGTTGTTGCACTGGTTGGTATTGTGCTCGGCGAGCCGCTGGACCGGCTCCTCCCCGAGGTCCTCCCAGACCCCAGGCCCGGGCCCATCCTCCCCCTCCCCAGTGGCAGTGCCCAGCTGCTCCTCACTGCCGCTGCGGCTGTCCCGGCCGCCCTCCGCGCCCGCCTCGCCGCCCAGCTTCTCCAGGAAGCCGAGGCGGTGCAGGGCCGCCCCACCCGCCGGGGACGGCAGGTCCGAGGCCTCCTCCAGTTCTGAGTCGGAGTCATTGGAGGCAGCGTGGGGTTCTGGAAAGTCCAAGGGAGAGAGACAGGGACAGACAGACAGAGGGACAGATGGACAGCCTGTGAGCAGGGTGGGGGGCACTGGGCGGAGGACTGGGCGTCCGCCTCCCCCCAGCAGGCCCAGCTCCCTTAGAACCCTCCCGGGTCAGGCGGAGGTGCAGGGTCTCAGACACTGGGGTCATTTCCACTTCGGGATGCCCATTTCTCGGCGTTGGCAAAAACACCTCGAAAGGGTGTCTCTTTGCAAGAGTTTGTAACACGTTAAAGACGGTGAAAAAGCAAGTGACACTCATGGTCTCCACGGGAGACAAACCGGGATGCAGCCCTTGAGGTGGACCCACTGTGTCATCTGCCGCCTGGGCCCACTGCTCACCGAGGCCCCCATCCTCGGCCTCCTCCGGCAGGGGGAAGGCCGCACCCCCGCTGACCTCCGGGTACGGCTCCTGGACCACCACCTCGGCCCCCTGGTTGGACGTCACATCCTGCAGAGGCGGAACGGAGGTCAGGGGGCGCCACGGTTCCAGCCATCCCACATTCCATTTTTCTGTCTTGTTAAACCCTAAAAACTGTTAACACCCGCTGCAGCTGAGCATGTGAGGCCCCCGGATCCCAAGTCACGAGCAGGCTGAGCTCGTCCAAAGCGGGCAGAGGCCCTGGCCAGAAAGGCTGAGGCAGGGACAGGCTGCAAGGACACCAGCGTGGGAGCCACTGTCCTGAGGCCACACCCAGGCGTGTCACCTCCACAGCCAGAGACGCCAGATGAGGGGTTAAAGACGCACAGTGGGGACTGAGCGTGGGAGCTGATGCTGCCTGGAAGCGAACAGACTTGCAGAAACAAGGCCTGTCGGCTGAGGAGAGCAGCAGGCTGGACCCAGAGGACATGCTGTAGGCGGTGCAGAGATGGGAAATGGGAGAAGGGGCAGGACGTTGGGTCTAGTGCGTTCTGATGTGAGCTCCAGGGGACGCGGGGGGAGGCCGAAGGGCCTCTGCACTGCCTGGGGCTCCGTCCACAGATCTGAACCCACACTTCATCCAGTTCTTTGCTTAAAAGATGCCTTGGGTGTCCCTGATGGGGCTCTGGCCCCATCCGAGCCAGACATCTCCCAGCCCTTCTTCCTGTCTAATCCCCCCGTGGGTGAGCGAGGTTCCCGGCCCCCATGATGCTCACAGAGCCCTGCACCCCCGCCCAGGGTGGACCACCCTCACCTGGCACCCGGATGCCACCTCGGGCTCCTCAAAGACCAGGCTGTAGTGGGTGATGAGGGTCTCCAAGATGCAGGCCTGGTGGGGGTAGTCCACCAGGGAGGAGAGGGACACAGTGGCCTCCGTGGGCCGGGGCCGCAGCAGTGTGGGCCCAAACACGATGCCCAGGTTCCCCGGCGTCATCTTGTTGTCCTGCTCCACCTCCACGATCCTGAGGGTTGGAGTGCAGAAGCAGGTGTGAGCGGCTCCCGGGACCCCGCCGCCCTTGACCCCGGCCTGGCCAGCCCTCACCTGCGCAGGTGCCGCATCAGGTACTGCAGCGTGGCCCAGTTCTCCGGCGGCAGGTCCCGCAGGAGCTCCCGCAGCCGGCCCGCCATGGCCACGGCCACAGCCTCTCTCTCGGTGACATCTGGCCGGCCTCGGGTTGCCGCCTTGGCCTCGGCCTCTGCCTTCAGACTGTCCTTGGCCAGCCCCACAAGCTCATGGTAGAGGCGGAAGGAGATGAGCGGCTCAGGCAGCTGCAGGGTGACGGGTTAGGTGTGGGGGTCAGTGGGCCTGGCCCCGCCCCTAGCAGCAGCCCCGCCCCTGACAGGCACCGGTCCCGCCTACCCTGTACTGACCACGCCCCTGGCCTAGCAACCACAACCCTGCTCAGGGCTGGCCACGCCCCCCACGAGGCTCAGGTCCAGCCCAGGATCCGCTCTGCTCTGTCCCCATCTGTTTCACCTGGCGCAGGTAGAGCTTGAGGACGTTGCTGATGTCGTGGGGCGAGGCCTGCGACAGCTCCACCAGCTCCTTGCCATTCTCGAAGGCCTGGCACAGCTTCTCCACGCGCGTTTTCACCCCATTGACCCGGTAGATGCCCTGTGGGAGCCCGCAGTCAGCCTGGGCCCACACCCCTCCCCTCCCTGCGCGGCCCCTCGGCCGGAGCCCCTGCAGCTGTGCCCGCGGCAGTCACCTTGGTGCGCAGCGCCCGCTGCTCGATCTCGAAGACACACTTCTTGACGATGAAGGGCACGCTGTCCGGGGTGCTGCGGGCGGCCTGGCTGAAGTCCTGGCCAAAGAGCTGCAGGCGGCCCTGCAGCTTCTTGTGGCCACACTGGATGGCCAGGGTCTCCAGGCACTTCTTGTGGCAGGCCAGGCAGCACTGGGGGCGGGCGAGGAGTGAGCAGACCTTCCTGGCGCCCCAGCCCCACGCAGACACCCCCGGCTCCCCCTCCCACCGCGTCCCCCGCTGCTCTCATCACCCCCCTGCAGGGCAGCTTTCACCCCTCCTGGTTGGGAGACGTGCCCCTGCCAGCAGTGCAGCCTGGGCTGCTCCCACGGCCTTCTGGTTCCCTCAGCACTGGCTGAGCCCTCCGCCTGGGATGCTCTCCCCCAGGAGACTGCAAGTGCTCCTGGCTTCACTTCCCTCCAGCGCTCTGCATGGCACGGTCCTGAGGGCGCACATGCAGGTGCCTGGCTCCCCCGGAACCACCACTCACCTCCTCACACTCGGCGCCCTGGAAGTACACGTAGCTGTTGCACTCCCGGCACTTGGCCGGCGTGCGGAGCTTCCGGAGCCGGTGGGTACGGGCCGCCTTGGACAGCCCCACGTGGCGGAAGGGCCCTCTGGGCATGGCCACAGGCAGCTCCGGGGCCATGCCATTGAGGTCATCTGGTGGGGGCGGGGGCAGGTGGTAAGTGTCACCAAGACAGGTCAGGGCCAGGCGCACAGAGAGAGTCCAAACCCCCCTCTCCCCACTGCCCCGCCCAGGGTTCCCCTCACCCTGGTCAAAGGCTGATGCGCCTGTGCTGCCCTCCTGGTCAGCCAGCTCCTCGCTGGACGACATGGTGCCACTGGAAGACATGCGCTCGAACTTCTTAAAGTCCCCTGAGCAGGAAACAGGGGTTGTCAGAGACTCCCCCGAGGGCCCCTGGCTGCACGATGAGCCCGCTGAAACCTGGGGGCGGGGGCGGCAGCGGCAGCTCTGTGAGCCCCCCGCCGCCGGCCAGGCCCCTTCACCTGAGCCAGGGCTGGGGTCCAGACTGGCGTCAGAGTCTGAGATGGCGATCGGCCACGACTTGTGCACCTGGTGTCCGCGCCCACCTGCGAAGGTGTCCCCAGTGAAGGGCTGAAGGGGGCTGCAGGGGGGCCGCTCCCGCCCCTGCCATACACTCACCCCTGCGCTCCTTGGCAAGCTCCCCGTCGTCGAGCCCACCTTCCTCCGGGGGGCAGCCCGCGGCCTCCGCCACCGCGGCATCGCTGACGTTGAAGCTGCCCTTTCGGGCGCGCAAGACTGGGGACCTGATGGGACCAACAGCCAAAAGAAGGGGTCACGATGGGGGTCACAGAGGCTCACTGCCCCCGCCCCCACCTCAGGAGGGAAGTCCGGCTCCCCCGGGCATGCGCAGACGGCGGGGTACCAGGCGTTGGCGGAGACGTGGGGCTCGAAGTCGTAGTGCACGTCTGGCTCCTCGCCGCGCTGCAGCTGGCGCACGTGGGAGGCGTACTGCTGGCCCGGGTCGTACAGCTTGCTGCTCTCGCACAGCATGTGGAAGTGCACAGGCAGCGGGGCCGTCTGCATGTGCATCATCTGGTAATAGGAGATGGTGGCCTGCGGGCAGGCAGGTGGGAGGGGCCCTAAGTACTGGAGGTCCTGAGGCTGGACGGGCAGCCGCCCCGCCCACCCCGACAGGGGCGGGGCTGGGGGCGCGGGCGGGGCTGGGGGCGCGGGCGGGGGCGGGAGCACGGCGCTCACCGACTTAATGGTCTGGTCGCTCTGCCGGATGACTTCCTGGATCTGCCGGAGCGCTGTCACCTTGGTGTCCTCAAGCTCCTGCTTCTGCGTCTTAGCGTCCGCCACGCACGTGCGGTACGTGGCCATGGCTTCCTCCGCCTGGGGTGGGGGGTGGGGGTGGGGGTGGGGGTGGGGTGCCCAGAGAGGCCTCAGCCCGCGGTTCAGCCCTCAGGGCATCTTCAGGCCCCACACCCAGCCAGGCACAAAAGGACAGGAAGGCATTCCTGGCAGGAGGCACAGCCCAGACAAAGGCCCAGCGGTGGGCAATCCTGCACAGGGCGTCAGACCTGTCCTGCACCCCCTGCCCCCTGACCCGCCCTCACCTTGTTTTTGGCCTCCTCCTCCAGGCGCCGCCTCTTGTCCAGGGTCTTGGAGGCCGCGCCCCCTGCACCTGGGCCAGCGCCCGCCTGCTCTTCCTCCGCCTTGGCCACTAGGAAGCGGGCCTTGTCGTGGTCTTCGCAGCGCTGAACGTAGCCCTGCTTGGCCTTGCGCAGATTGGACTCTGCCTCTTGCTGTGGACATGGGAGGAGCCAGACCAGCACCATCAGCCAGAGACCGCGTTAGGGACCTCTGCCACCCACATCCCTTGGGCCAAAATCCCATGGCCAGTCAAGCAAACAGAGGCCCCCGCCCAAGAACCAGCGGTGGAAGAATAGGAGGTGACACCTACAGGGCGACCCTGGGAGGAGCCAGCATCTGGCATGCCCATTTCACAGCCAGGGAAGCTGAGGCACAGCTAAGCTCTGAAGGAGACACCAACTACATCATCCTCTTGACACCTACACCCACACCCGCCAGAGCGACTTGTGCTTCTATCTCTTTCATTTCCTGTCTCAGAGATGAGAACAGTGAGGCTGCTCAGACAGGAAGTCAGGCACCCTCAGGGTTGGCAGGAAGAGCACTTAGTCAAAACCCAGTGGGCCTTCTGGGGGCCACACCTCACAGTCTACACGATCAGAAGCTTAAACATAAAGAAAAGAGCTCACAAGAGTACTAGAAGAAACCATGAGAGAATTTCTTAAAATAAACATAGCATGGGGAAGGCCTTTCCATGCGTGACACAGAACCCAGAAACCATAAAAGACTGCTACTAACAATCATGGGTTTCAACTGGGAAAACAGGCAACAGGTTAAATCAAAAGTCAAAACAATAAACTGGGGGTGGGGGAGTTTGTAACACATCTCATCAAGGCCTGGGTTCTCTAATATGTAAAGAGCTCTGGCAAGTCAATAAGAAACAGACTACTGTACAATCCGAGGTGAGCAAAGGATATGAACTGAGAGCTCGCAGAAGAGGAAAAGCATGGCTGTGGCTCGGGAGGTCAGCTTCTATGCTCATGACATCTGTAACCCAGCCATTACCTTTCGGGCACTGATCTGAGATAAATGGTAGGTCACATGTCTGAGCAACAGGGGCACAAGCTCGTCACAGCAGTGGTGTTTGAAACAGCAACAGCTCAACAACAACTAAACTGTCCATCAGTAAGGATTTAGTGAACTAAGCCCTGTGGCTCTGCAGCTGAGCACTTGTAGCTGAGAAAAAGGGAGGAGTTTCACATGGAGTGAGATGGGGCCAGTCCCTGGATATGGAGGTGAGTGTAAAAGGCCAGAAGCAGAACAGGGTACTCGGCAAGCTGTCATCAGGTGTAGAAAAGGTGGGAGAGGCTTATTTGCCAGATGTGCCACAGGACACCACTAGCTGGAGCAGGGGCCGTGGGGGCTCTGTGCACCGCAGACCCTGTTAGCAGGCCTAAAGAGCAGTGCAAAAGATTGCTAGTGCCTTTGGAACAGCCCAAAAGAGAGGTGGGAAAAGAGCAACATGGACGAACCTGGAGCATCCACCAGACCTGAGAGAGCCTCAGTTTCCCTCTAACCCAGACCTGCTCCTGGCGGCCACGGGTGACCCGGTCCCTCCGGACATCTGACCCGTGACAGTGATGGGGGCCCCGGACCAGGGCCTCTCCTGCTGCAGCTGCGGGTAATGGGGCTGGAGCAGTTGGGAGGCAGGACCCACTCCAACCTGTGACGCCACAGTGAGCCCCACGCGGGCACAGGGCACTCTGCCGGGTGTCCGCAAAACTCGGGAAAGGACCACCCGGGTGTGCACCAGGGGACTGCGCGTGCACGAGCCGGCCCACCCTGCCCCCTCCTAGCCCCACCGCCCCGCGGTACCAGCTTCCTCTGGGCACGGTGCCAAGACTCCTTGATCTCCTTCCTGCGCTTCTCGTGCTCGAGCCGCCGCAGGTTCAGGGGCTGGAGGGGGGAGACGGGTGTGATGGGGACCCGGGCACCCTCCACCCCGCCCACCCTCCAGGGCGAAGCTCACCTGCACGAAAGTCTGGGTCTGCAGCGTGCCCACCGCCTGCACCAGGCCGTGGCCGAACTCCAGGTCCTGCTCCAGGGCCAGCGAGTAGATGGACAGGAGGGGCATGTGCGGCTGTGGGGGCGGGGCCGGCAGTCACGGGGGTGGGACAGGCGCCCTCGTGGAAGCCCTGCCGCCTCCCCAGCTCCCTCAGCTGCCCTTGCAGAGATGGGAAACCCCTTTCCTTTGGCCCATCTTGGAGGGGCGAGACACACCCAGGCCTGAGGGACCCCACCCCGTTCCCTCGAGTTCCCCACCTCCTGCATGACGCTCTGTCTGCAGTTCTGGACGATCTTCTGCAGGCCTTTGGCAAAGTCCATCTCTGCAGGCGGGGAGGGGGTGTGAGCGCAGGGGTGAGGGGAGGGGTGTGAGCGCAGGGGTGAGGGGAGGGGCCTTCCAACCAGACGCCGCCCCGCGGGCCCCAGCTCGCACCCAGCGCGCTCCGCTTCTCCAGGTAGCCGATGAGGTCTTTCATGTACTTGGCCATGTTCTTGGCGTACTGCAGCGCGGCGTCCACACCCCCCTCACAGCGCTGCAGCAGCGTGTCCACCGCCTCCGGGGAGAGGCAGCCTGCGGGACAGACACCCCTCAGCCCGGGCTCCAGCCCAGCCCACCCTTCCGTCCTCAGCCCTCTGCCCCCAGGCTCAGAACTCACCCTCATCACAGTCCTCACCGCTGGGCGGGGCACCCTCGCTCCCCTGTCCATACAGGTTCTCCATGGACTGTACCAGAGGGAGACAGGTGAGTCCAGTCCGGGCTGGGTCCTGTTTGATGCCCACCCTGCAGGAGACAGTCACCGCCCCCCCTGGACAGAGCGGGAGACCACGGTCCACAGAGCGGGCAGCGGGGGACTCACCCGCCCTGCCAGCCTGACCCAGTGCAGCACCCAGGCCATCCCTGCTCACCTGGCCCGGGTCCCCAGGGGGCACTGAGAGGAGGATGCTGCTGTCCACTTCACCCATGAGGAACTCGGACACACTGCAGGTCAGGGGGCAAGTGTCAAGAGGCACATGGGTCCCCACCCTCCACCACCCTTCCCCACCCCCACACTCACGTGCTGCTGAAGGAGACTGCGATGGTCTCCAAGGCCTTCTCAAACTCCTGCTTGTCTGAATCATTGTTGCACTCATAATGGAAGGCTGGGGGCAGACAAGGACGAGAGAGGTTGGCCCAGTCTGGGAGGTGACCACCCGTGCAACTAACTGAAGGGGGAGCATTGGAGTTGTGCCCATCAAACTCCTATGCATCCTTCAAAACCCACTTCAAACATCCCCTCCTTCAGGAAGCCCTCCCAGACAGCCCTTGCTGCCCTGTCCTGGCTGACCTTTGACCTTGGCAATGAGGGTGCCGGCAGCTGTGAGTGACTCCACGGTGTTCAGCAGTGGGTACTTGGAGATGACCTGGTGCATCACGCGGAGGGCCTCACCCAGGCACTCATGGGCAAGCGGCCGGCGGGCCTCTAGGAGGTCTGCCAGGCAGAGTGGGTATGAGCAGGGAGGGAGGGAAAGCCTGCCCACCTAACCACCTAACCCTAACCCTCCTCAGAGCTCTTGTCCCCAGGTGGGGAAATTGAGGCCAAGGTGGGAGAAGGTAACTGCCTGAGGCTCAGTGTGTGACCTCATTGGGGGGGCGGTGGTGTGAGGAACTGTCCCTCTCTCGACTGCTGGCCAGGTCATCAAAGGCCAGATATCAGTCTAGACAGTCCTGCTCAGAACACCCTTTCCTCATTCCTCCAGAAAACAAACTCCCGCTCACCTTCAAGTTGCAGTCCTGGTGGCCTCTTCCTCCAGGCAACCCACCTGGCCCCTTCCCTGCCCCAAACTCTCAGGGCTCTGTCCAGCTCTCTCCCAGCCCTGCCTGCCTGGGCACTGGGGCTTAAACACCCCGTTACCTCACTCTCTCCCGACCAGCCACCCCATGAGGCAGGTGCTGTCATCACCCCCATTTTGCAGATGAGAAAACTGAGGCATACAGGGGAGAAGTCATTTCTCAAGGATCACGCAGCTTTTCCATCTCCACTAGCTCTGAAGGCATGAGAATGCCAGGCTGAAGGACCCTGCCTGACTTTACCATAAGGGCAATGGGGAGCCATAGAAGGTATTAGAGCAAAGGAGAGTCAAGGTCAGATCTGCATCTTCAAACGTGGCTTTAAATGCCCTCGTCAGATGTTCTTAATTGGAAAAAAGCGCTGTGTGCGGGCAGAACACGCACCATCTAGTGGAAACAAAGCCGAAGGAACGTATGGATGGGAAAGGAATGAGCCGACCCTGAGACCCAGGAGGGACCTGGCCACCAGCTGGGAGGATATCTCCCGCACGTGTTTGCCTTTGACTCTGTGCCTGGTACCTGATGCTCAAAAAAAATAAATAAATAAAATAAATTAAAACTTAAAAAAATGTAATCTGGGGCTTCCCTGGTGGCGCAGTGGTTAAGAATCCGCCTGCCAATGCAGGGGACACGGGTTCAAGCCCTGGTCCAGGAAGATCCCACATGCAGTGGAGCAACTAAGTCTGTGCGCCACAACTACTGAGCCTGCACTCGAGCCTGTGTGCCACAACTACTGAAGCCTGTGTGCCTAGAGCCCGTGCTCCGCAACAAGAGAAGCACCGCAACGAGAAGCCTGCGCACTGCAGCAAAGAGTAGCCCCCACTCACCGCAACTAGAGAAATCTGCGTGCAGCAACGAAGATCCAACACAAACAAAAATATAAATACATTTATAAAAAAAATTTAAAAAAATGGAATCTGAAAATAGGTGTCTGATCCCTTTTCAGCACTGAGGACCCCCACGGAATGCCACCGACAGGGAGACCCCCACGGAGTCCCTGGCCCCAAATTCCTCCGAGTGCAGCCCAGTGCCTCAGCACCAGGCAGGATTTGCTGCCTGAATCCAAGGCCAACTCAGGGAGGCGGGAAGGAGCTTGCGGAATCCATGAAAGGCCGGCTGAGGAAAGGCCGGGCCACGCCCCTTCCCAGGACATTCCTCCCACACACCAGGCCCCTCGTGTCGCCTGGGCCTCGGCCACCTGTGTCCCCGCAGCACACCCACCTGGGCAGGTGGGACTCTGGCGAAGCCTGGACATGCCCAGCTCAGCACTGGCCAAGGCAAGCCCCGGGCAGCAAATGCCCCGAGTGCCACGTGCTCCTGGCCAGGCCCTGCACCCCCAACCCCGCACGGTCCCCTCACCTCGGGGCCCTGCCTGGCAGCGCACCGGCGCCTGGTCCAGCGCCGGGTGCACCGTCCCGCAGATACACATGGCGCAGCCGTCAGGGCACAGGGACCGTGAATGCGCAGGCCGGGCTAGGCAACTGGCTGGTCCGGGGTCTTTGGTGCCAGGTCCTCCGCAAGCAAACCGGCTCTGGCCGGTCCGAAGACCCGCCCCCCTCTGAGGAAAGCTCCGCCCCGGCGTCCTGCTAGCTCCCCAGCCTCAGGTAGCAGGAGTCTGGGACCCAGGGAGATGCAATTCGATTCGGGATGGGGCTGGCCAAGGGCAGGCAGGGAAACAGGCCCAGGTACAGGGCGTGGGGAGGTGTGGGGAGACCCCGCCCACGTGGATCCCGCCGCCCACTGCTTCCTAGGTGGACAGCACAGGGTCCCCAAGCCCTCTCACTGTCCCCACAACAATTACTGTGAGCTGAGGACATCTGGTTACAGTCAGCAACTTCCCAGGGCATATCATTGCCCCGTTTCACAGATGAAACGCCAGAGGCTTAGAGAAGGGACAGCTGATCCAGTATCACAGCCTGGCAGGGGCAGCAGCAGGATGCAAACCCACATGCTCTCTGCTCCAGGCCCTTCCCCTGGCCCAGGGCTGCCCCAAGGTTCAAAGAAGGGTGCCCCTGCCCTGGCCCATCCTCCTGCAGGACGCCCACTGGCTCAACCCCGCCCAGGTCTGGCCTCCAAGGAAGCACCAGGATCGGAAAGGAACCGAGATTAGAGAGAGTTTCCCCAGGAAACAACTCCAGCCCCACCCCAGGACCAGATAACCCTGGGGGCTGACACCCCCCGACCCAGCAGAGGCCGGGCCAGCAGAGCCCCCCATTAGCGCCTACAAAGCTGAGGTCTCTCTCCACTCTGAGGTCGAATCCGGGCTCTGGCCCCTCCTTGGCTGGTTGAGCCAGGAGTCAGGGCCCCTCTCTGGGCCTCAGTTTCCTCATCTGTAAAATAGGCACCTGTGGGGAGCAGGCCAGAGTGTTTAGCATGGCCCTGGCACCGCGGTTTCTGGCAGGAGAGATCATAGTGCCCTCCTTGGCGGCCAGGGACAAACAGGAAGCAGATGAAAATAACTCGGCAGGAAGCTGGGCTGTCAGCAGACGCGTGGAGAAAACGGAACTGCCATCCCACAGGCCGCTCACTCCTGCAGCTTACATGCCGGTCCTGCCCCTTGTCCGTCCTGAATCTCTCTCTGTCCAGACCTCAGCCTGCCTCCAGTCCATTTCAGTCCAACATGCAGATCTGACCTTGTTCCACCTCTGCTCTAACACCTTCTATGGCTCCCCACCACCCTCAGGATAACGTCCAGGGTCCCTCTGCTTGCCATTCTCAATGCCTCCACCCTCACACACTTCATACACCCGAACCTTGTTCCCCCAAATGCACCTCCACTCCATGTTTCTGAGCCTGTGCACATGACATTCCCTCTTCCTGGTTGCCGCCAAACTCCTATAAATCCCTCAGAACCCTAGCTGCAATGGCTTTTTCCACGAAGTCCTCCCTACAACCCTCTTCGGAACCTCCCCAAATCCCTCCCTCCACCCTGCCTCGACCCCACAGGGTTTGGGATATCTGTGTCCAACTCTGCCTTCCACCCAGGCCGCGGTGTCCCTGCCACTTCTCACCTTCACGCAGAACACACTCCTTCAGCTTCTCAAGGCCCTCAGCGAAGCGGGCCACGTCAGCCAGCAGGTGGGAGATGTCCTCCACAGTGTCGGGGCAGGGTCCCTGGATGGGTCCCTCAGCTGGGCTGGCTGTTGACAGTGGGCTGCGGTGGCCACGGCCCAGCGTCCAGGTGCTGGCTCCGGACAGTGGGAAGCCGGCAGCGCTGGCGTGGCGGCTTAGGCTGGTGGGCCTCTTGAGTGTGCCCGTGGCCTTGGCATTCAAGGCCACACTTGGTGGTTCCAGGCTGGGTGCCAGGGACACTGCATCAGCCCCATCTCTCCTGGGCAGCTCCTGGGAGGGTGGGGGGAGCCGCTAGAGCAGGTGCTCCCACTGTGGCCCTGCCTCAGTTTTCCCAGAAGTGAAGTGGGGCTCTGGAGGGTCTTCAGCCTGACCCCACAGGGGGTCAAAGGCCACAGGTCAGAGGGCTGAGATTTGGTGTTGTGCCCCTCCCGCACCTGTTACCCAACATCCTCTTCCCCAGAGCTTTCACAAACAACGGCCTCTGCCCAAACCACAGCCAGGGTGTGGGGGAGGGGCACCCCACTTCCTGGAGGGGGCCGGGGTAGGGAGGTCCAGGGTCTCCTTAGCTCCCCTCAGGGGAGGCCACTGCAGACACACCTACTCACTGGTAAAGACACCTCCTCGATTCTTCTACTCTGAGGGTCCACTAGGCCCCTGAGTCCCGCGGACACCACAGGCCAGCTTTGTACGAGGCCCACCCCGTGGATCTCACTGCACACTCTGCTCGCTCTAAACCTTCCCCCAGTGGCTGGGCTGTAGCTCTCACATCTAACGGTGCCTGGAGGCCCCAAGTTCCCTGAGCCCTCACCCTACAGAGTCCTGGACCCAGAGCACCCACACTCCCTGGACCCCACAGGCAGCCCTGGACGGGGTGGGGCGTGCAGTGGCCATCCCAAGGGCTCCTACCATGAGCTGAACGTGGGGATCCCAGCCCGTCCTGCATGGCCCATGCAGTCCAGCCCCGGGGCTGTAGCTGGTTCCAGCCCCGCGCCGCCGGCCCAGCATGGCACTGCCCGGCCCTGCCCCGCCGGGCCCGAGCGCAGGGTGTCCCCCGGTCCCCCTGCTGCCCGCTTGTCGCTCCAAGATCCCCGCCCGCTCCGAGCTCCCAGCAGAGGCTCACTCACCCCCGAGGGCTGCGGACAGGGGCTTCCCGCCCGGTTCTTTTTCGAGATAGAAGGGGTTTTCATGAGCTCCCGCTTCTTCCTGGAGAACATGTTGTGGCCGGGCCAAGTGGCCCGAGGGGCCCGAGGGGGGGGCGGGCCGGGGGTCTCAGCGCCGCAGCTCCTGGTGTCAGTGGCCTCGGGACCACATTGTCGCTGGCCACCCCCCCCCCAGCTGTCAGGCCCACGTGACAGGCCCAGCCCTCATTGGCGGGTGCTTCCCCCCACAGGAAAAGGCCTCCGGAGGCGGTGACTCAGACCCGCCCCTGACCCTCCCCAGCCTCAGCCTGCCCCTCCGCTCAGTGGGCTTGAAGGTGGGGTCCCAGGCTCCGCCCCCAGCTTCCGCTTTCAGGAGCTCTGCGCGCGCACGCACGTTGGTCCGCACGCACGTTGGTCGAGGTGCCCCTGCCTGGCACTGGCGCCCCGGGCAAGGCCCTGGCGGGCACACGGGGGACTGCAGAGACACTGATGCCCCCACTCGGCCACACCCAGATGCACCCAGGAGTGCAGACACGGGAGCACGACGACACACAGGGACACAGGCTTGGACACACGATCAGAAGCCACCCAGCTCCGCAGATGCAACGGGTACCCCTGCACACAGACACCTGCCCTCCAGTCCTCCCACCTCTCACGGATGTGCCTGCCCTACGTCCTCTGGCGACCCCCCTGCAGACCCCAGGGCCCCTGGGCAGCGTTGGGCATAGTGGGTCTCCTCCCCTCGGCCCAGCTCCCGCCCCTCACCCCCCATTCTACATTCCAGGGACACGCACCGACCAGGACCACGGGACAGCTGGCCAGCAGCAGGGCTGCTAACGCTCCTGAGGTCACCGCGCCGCCTCCTCCATTCCCTGGTGGGGTCCCCCGATCTGGAGCGCTGGCGGTGTGTACAGCTTCCTGCCCCCTCCCCCCATGACCACCTCTTCTCTTCGAGCCCCCCAATCTGAGCCTTCTCCCCTCCCCAGATCTTCCTCCCCCCGCCCCCTTCCAGAGTCCCCACACTGGCCCCCACTGACCTCAGGTGTGATCTCTGGGCACGGGGCATGCAGGCCACAGCCCCTCATGGCAAACCCGACTCTCCAGGCCCGAGTCCATCCACAGACCCCGCCCAGAAGCCCCTTAAGGAACCTCTGCCCACCACTCATTGCTCTGGAGACCAGGATCAGGGGGTGAGGGCCAGCTGGTGGGTTGGCTGGCTGGTGGGCTTCTGACCTGGTCGGGAGGCCTGAGGCCTGGGTCACCCCTGCTGGGATCCTCCAGCTGCCCCAGACATTCCTGAGCCCTGACAGCATGCCCATTTCATGACCAGCTACTCACAGGTACCGCCCTCAGGCGCCAGAACCACGTGGGCACTTAGGGGTCCCGGGACCATTGTCCAGGCTATTATGAAGGGTAAACCTGCAGGGAGACACGCCCCAGCCCACCATAGAGGGCTTCAAAGCTGGGAGTCCAGTCGGCTGTAGTTGGGTTCTCACCTGCACCCTAGAGATTGCATCTGTGTCCACAAACCAACTCCTGCAAACACTCGGGTGCCAGGCCCGGTATCCAGACATGGAGAGCCATTTTTGGACAAGCATGCAGCCTGACGCATGGACACACGTGCGTAGGGCTTCACACCACGACTTCTCTTTATTTCCTCCAGGGCAGCAACCCCTCAGGGAGTCTGGGTCCCGGCTCCAGCCCCTCTGCCCTGCCTTGGTCACTCCCAGGGCCTCCCACCAGCTCCACGGAGGAGAGGGAGGCTCAGAGCACCGTCTCGGCCATGCTGTGGTCATCGAGGAACTCGGTGATGAGTTTGGGGGTCTGCGGGCCTGGCACAGGGTCCGCCCCCACTTCTGCCTCCTGCTCGTCCCCCTCCTTCCCTGATCCTTGGAGAAGTACAGGAATACCTAGTGGTGGGCAGCCCAAGGAAACAGGAGGGGAGGTCAGCTTGAGGGTCTGGCCCCCATCCCCACCTTTACCTTCAGCCCTGTCCTGGCGCAGCGGTCACCTCCTCCAGCGTGGTCTGGGTCACAGAGAAGTCCTCCACACCGTGTTCTGCACCACGTGCCGCCAGCTCTCCAAAGGGGCGCGCCAAGGCGCAGCGCCCTCCAGGAGGCAGCTGGAAGCGCAGGCGGCCACCGTGAACCTCCCGCAGCTCGGCCCCCGGGAACGTGGCTGCCACGAAGGCTGCTGCCGACTTGGTCTGAGACACGGGCACCCGCAGG
Organism: Balaenoptera physalus; assembly: GCF_965194825.1. NCBI lineage: Eukaryota > Metazoa > Chordata > Mammalia > Artiodactyla > Balaenopteridae > Balaenoptera > Balaenoptera physalus. Next base: position 619,162 of record NC_138890.1, on the reverse strand, counting down.
GTCAGCGTGTGGCCAGCCCCGAACCTACGGTGTGGTGGGGTGGGGTGGGGTGGGGTGGGGTGGGGTGGAGTCCCGCGGCCCACTCTTCCCTAAGACCCACCCACACCATCCTCCAGCTCTCTCCTAGCCCCACCCCTATACCTGGCTCCTCTTGACCCCCTGCCAACACACCTGACCCTAACCCCTGCTCATCCTCGCCCCTCCTACATGCTCATCCCTACTCTAACCCTGCTTCTCCCAGGCCCCACCCACACAATGCCACGCCCAAGTCCAATCTCTGGGCCACGCCCACTTGCAGACCTCCTCGTGTCCCCGCCCATGGACCCACCCTCAGCCACCAGACCTCATTCCCCCTCTCATCCTGGACAGTCCATGATCCTTGTCTCTTCCCCGCTGAGAGCCAACTTGGCCCCGTGTGATCTCCCCTCCAGCCCCACCTACACGCCCACCCGGATCTGCCTGCACCCAGGCCTTGAAGCCTCACCCCACTCACCGGCCCTGGAGGTGCTGCGCGCTGCCCAGGCAGCGGAACCGCCGTTCACCATGATGGCCAGGCGCGTGCAGAGCGCCTCACACTCCTCCATGCTGTGGGAGCCCGGAGCCGTGAGCCCTGGCCAGGCCTGGACGGGCGGTGCCGGGCACTGGGCTGCTCCTGCTGGGGACCCTCACCCTCCAGCTCTGGACCACCCTGTGCTCTGAACACTTTCTGTCGGGCCCAGACTGCTCTGTTCCCCGGGCCGGGTACCACCTCCGTGTGTTCTCCCACTCAGGCCTGGCATCCTCCCCCAAGGGAGGACCACCCCATCCCCTGTGACCCTGTGCTCTGAAAGCCTCTAGCTCGGGCCTGGTCCACCTATCTCCCCAGGCTGGAGCACCTGGACCCGCAGACCCAGGCGTCCAGTTTGGGGCCCACCTGTGTGAGGTGAGCACCATGGAGCGGCCCTCCGGCACCACGGCCAGAAGGCTGTTCCAGAGGAAACGCCGTGCACCGGGGTCCATGCCAGTGGTGGCTCATCCTGGGAGCGGGGAGATGCTTAAGCGTGGCCCCGTCCCGCCCCTACTCTGCGCACACACCCCCCTGCCCTCCCCCTCACATACCAGAAAGACCACAGCTGGATCCCCCACCAGAGCCACGGCTGTTGACAGTTTCCGCTTGTTGCCACGGCTGTAGGTGCCCGCGGGCCTGTCCGCATACTGAGGGAGGCCCAGGCGCCCCAGGCCCGAGCTTGCTGTCTGTGGCGGGAGGAAGTGGGAGTAGCAGAGTGAGCATGTGGAGGGGGGGGGCCGGGTCAGAGTAGGGGGACCAGAGTGAGCAGGGGGGCCAAGATAGTGGGGGTCAGAGAATGGGGGGCCAGAGTGGAGGGCCAGAATGAGGGGGGGCAGAGTGAGCATGGGGGAGCAGGGTGAGTGGGAGGGGCTAGGGCGAGGAAGGGGGTGGAAGATAACTAAAGAGGGTGGGGCCAGAGCGAGTACAGGGGCGGGACTGCTACCTGGGGGCGGGGCTAGAGTAAGGGAGAGGCAGGACCTGGCCCAGGGCAGGAAGCCACCAGGAAGCCCTAAGCAGGACGTGAGTAGGCGGGGCCATAGCCAGAAGGGTCAAGGAGGGAAGGGGTGGGTCCCTAAGCAGGGAGGACTGTGGGAAAGGGAGGTAGACCCAAGTGAGTATGTAGGAGCTGGGGGAGGGCAGGGGCGGGGCCAGAGGACCAAGCGTGGGTGGACCTGGACTCAGGGTGTGGCCAAGGAGCACCAGGGTAGGCTGTGGTCCAGGGTTGGGGTTGGGGGCAGAGACCGGAGGGGTTGGTTGTGGGGAGTGTCACCTGGGCAACCTGGGCCTCGGAATACCGCGCAGGCGTGCAAACAGCTCCAGGTGCTCACGGCCGGTCAGCAGCTCGAAGATGGCATCCGACTGAGGGCAGTAGCCCATGCGGCAGTGAGTTGCGGCTGGTTCCCGGGCCACGCTGGGGATGGGGAACAGGGAGCTTCAGGAACTAGCTGGGCCCCAGCCATGCTGGGGGCAAGCAGGGGTCTCAGGGCCCACCCACCCTCGTAAGGGACAGAAGGTGTCTCAGGGCCAGGTCCACCCTGCAGGGGTGTGGGGGTCAGGGACTCAAGCCCCACTCGGTCCATGCATGCAAAGGCGGGGGTGGGGAGGAACAAGGGCTCCCGAGCCCCTCACCTGTGGCCTGCCAGCACCACCTCGCCCCCGCTGGGCACCATGTCCCCGGTCACCATGTGGAACGTGGACGTTTTCCCCGCTCCGTTCATGCCCAGCAGCCCGAAACACTGCGGGTACACCCAGAGACGGTACTCACAGAGGCCTGGACACTTGTCCCAGCATCTCTGATTTCTGGGGGTGGGTTTCTCGGTTTCCACCTGGAGGGCTGTGGACAAGGGGACCCCTGGAGCAGATACTGGGGTGTGTGAGTAGACATAAAGCTGTCACATAGCAGGAATTCTGGTTGCCACACAGCATGTGTTTAATCAATCCTGGCACGCAGTAGGTATCCTATAAAGGTCACACACAGCCAGTGCTCCATAAATATCGAGGCAGGAGATTTCAGAATGTTTCCTGCCATGCAGTGGGTACCTGATGGCAATGGCACCTGGTGAGAATTCATGCTGGGTGCGCAGTCAGCCCAAGGTGGAGAGGTTGGCTGCACACAGTAGGCACTTGCTAAAGAGTGACTACAACACTAACACACCACACGTGTGCAGAGGTATGTGCCAGCCCCTAGTAGGTGGCCAGTAAACGGCCCACAGCAGAAAAGTTTGCACAAAGCAATTGCTTGAATGTGAACTGGTATAAAGCAGGTGCCTACTAAATATTGGTTGTTAGCAAGTGCTTGATACATATATAGTAGGGGCTCAATAAGTGCTGTTGGTTTGATAAAAGTTGACCATTACAAAGGTGACATTCAATACACTTTTGGTACACACAAGGGGGCTCAGTAATGCTTTAGTGTATACAACTGGTACTCAATAAGTGCTGGCACATAGTAGGTGCTTGATTAAGGTAGCAGGCACGTGTATGGGAGCCCAATAGATGCTCAATAATAAATCTGTCCTCACTAGGATCTTATTAATACCTTATTGCACACAGTAGGGATCAATAAATGTAAGCATGTAGTAGGTGCTTAATGAGATTTGTTGGCTCAAAATAGGACTTCAAATATTGGCAGGCAGTAGGTACTCAATAAAACTGCACAGTAAGTGCTCAATAAAGGGCAACAGGCTCACAGTAGGTGTTCAGTAGAAGGAGATAGGCACAAACACAGTAAAGAGCACTGGGTGCACAGTAGGGCAGTCTTTCACCCCTGCACCAGGACCTCCACCCTGGACTTACCTCACCAGGGGGGATCCCCAGACACAGGCGGTCGACAGCCGGTGTCCTCTGCCCAGGGTACACCTGGGAGGGATGCAGATCCATGAGAAAGGTGGGTGGGCCAGTGGGAGCCGCCCACCCCAGCACTCTGCACCCACCTTGGTCAGGTCCCTCAGCACCAACACGTCCCCCTGGGTGGCTCCTTGTACCACCCGTCCCCGCTCATGGGCCACATCCTCATCCTCCTCTCCCAGGGAGGGCAGCAGCCTCAGCTTAGGTCTGAGGACAGAGACATGAGTGGGCCCAAAGCCAGGTCCCAGCCCCTACCACCCTCCACGGTCCCCACTGACTGTGGCAAGAGGCAGTTGTGGTGCTGCAGCAGGAGTGTAAAGAGGAGGAAGATGGCCTGTATCAACATGGCCAAGAGGTTCTTGCCGACCACCTCCCAGCGCAGGGGTGACTGGAACTGCCCATCTCCTGTGAGGACATGAAGGAGGGATTGGGTCATTTTAGGGGTTTGGTTTCTGGGCCTCTCCCCATTCAGGTCACCTTGGGTTCTTAAGGGAAAGAACCAAGCTGAATAGGCCACTCAACTGGGGTCTAATTGGCATGGAAAACAGCGGCATCGGGGCTTCCCTGGTGCCACAGTAGTTAAGAATCCGCCTGCCAATGCAGACGACATGGGTTCGAGCCCTAGTCCGGGAAGATCCCACATGCTGCAGAGCAATGAGGCCCATGTGCCACAACTACTGAGCCTGCACTCTGGAGCCCGTGAGTCATAACGGCTGAGCCCGTGCACCTGGAGCCTGTGCTCCACAACAAGAGAAGCCACCGCAGTGAGAAGTCCGTGCACCGCAACGAAGAGTAGCCCCCGCTCGCTGCAACTAGAGAAAGTCCGCGCGCAGCAACAAAGACCCAATGCAGCCAATAAATTAATTAATTAAATAAACCTATTAAATATATATATATATATATATATATAAGATAAAAAGAAAAGAAAAACAGCGGTATCACCACCTCCCTTATTTAGGACCTTAGACCTCTTACGATGTGATCAAATGGCATTAGATGTTATGGCTGCTTTGCTGCATGTCTAACTTGGCCCTCCAGCCCTTGGGGGCCACCTAAGACCTCCAGGTCTCTTCCTGGGGGCTACTGTTTGTCCCTACCCTATAGAATTGACTCTCGTCTGGCACTTCCCCCCCTGGAGGGAAGTTCTCACCCAAGCGCTCAGAAGCGTCAGCCATGGCCTGGTTCCTCACCATGTCGATGAGCCCCCAGCCCAGGCAGAAGTGAGGAAAGATAAGGAAGACCCATTTCAGGATCCAGCTCACCTCCTGTAACTTCTACTCAGGGGCAGGAAGAAGGAGGTGGGTAAGGGGCCAAGGCTGATGCCCAGTCCAACCCCAGCCCAAGGCCCAGCCTTGTCGGGTCCCACCTGATCAGAGAAGAGCTCGAGCACAAAGGTGGCCGTGCTGCCGTTGATGCCGATAAAGAGGTTGAAGCAGGTGAGCACCACGTAGGCCATGCTGGGCATGGAGAAGAAGAAGGAGGCTGGGTACGTGAGCGGTGTGATTGACCAGCTGAGGGGTAACAGGAGCCACTGTTACTGCCAGACAGGGGCTGAGCAGCCCGGAAAGGAATACAGATCTCCCTTCCTAATTCTGTGTTGTAGGCCTCTAGAACGTGGATCAGGCCAAGATGAGCTTTTAAGGCCACTTCGGCACACCACTGAATTAGATCACACTTGGGTTCACTTCAGAGCTCCATACCCTCTCCTCAGGAGCTGCTACAGAGCCCCATCTCCCTCAACAGTGTTGTGGGGGGTCAGTAAGAACAGGCCCTGAAGGGCTAGGGGCCTCACCCATACAGTAGTAGCAGCAGCAGGAGGGCAGGCAGGTTGGCAGGGGCCACGTACGCCCTCTGCTGGAATGCCAGAAAGATGAGCACCACAATGGACACTGGCACCAAGTAGTTACACTGCATTGGAGATGGCAGTTTCCCCCCTCAGTGTGCAGGGGTGGGAACTGGCACCCTCGGCACTGTGCCCCACCCTGACCTCCTCCCTGTGCTTTGGGTAGCAGGACATGAGGTCTCTCACAATCCCCAAGACTTCACTTGGGCCATCCTAGATAAGTCCCTGCCCAGAAAGGGCCAGAAGGGGCAGTGGCAAGTGGTGGCGGGGCCCCCACCCCTCCAGGCAGTCCCCGCACCATGTCCCAGAGAAAGTTATGGATCCAGTAGAGAGCGGGGGGCAGGCCCCCCACACACTGCAGGTGTTTGGCTCGGGTGACACGCTCATCGATGAGGACAAAGGTGAAGCTGGCCGAGACAAAGGACATGCGAAGACCACGCAGATGGAGATAAGCACATTCACTGAGGAGGCCATCCTGGGGGCGAGGGTACATGAGCTGTTCAGAGGGGAATTGTGCACACCACTGATGGGACGGAGGTCCTCAGGGCTGGGCACGGATTGGGGAGATGACCTGAGCCATTTCGGGTCATTAGGCAGGGTGAGGTTTTCCAGGTCTCTAGTAGAATAAAAGTTGATGTGACGAGGATGTGCAGGCAGCTGGGGGAGACTGGAGCCCATGGAGCCTGATGATGTCCCATTACCCTGGCCTAGGGAGCGGAGAGGGGCAGTTCCTGTTCCCTATTTACACAGCAAGAGCATGGCAGAGCGTAAATCCAACTCCCACTGCCCCCAAAAACAGAGAAACCAACTGAGGCTGGGGGGATACACAGAGCTGGGGGACTCACAGCGCGGCCTCAGACAGCTGCTCCTTGGTGAGGTTCAGGGGGTGATTGAGCGTGGTGATACTGTGGGCATGGCGGGCGGGGCTTGGCGGCAGGCGGGCACGTAGGAGAGCGTTGTTGGCTCGGTTGACAAAGGCCACCATGGCATGCCAGCCCTTGTTGTTGAACCAGATCTGTGGTAGGGTCAGGGTCAAGGGGTCAGCGTGCTGGGGTCAGACCTACGCCCAGCAGCGCCAGCCCACCACTCCCAGTTCCCACCTTGAGGCCATTCTGAGTGTCCAGACCAAGAGCCCCTGCTGTGAAATTGTTCAGGATGCGGTCAAGGGCCCCGCCCAGTTGGGGGCTCAGCAGTGCCCGCAGCTCCTCCACAGAGCGGCCCACCTCAAGCCCCGAGGGCAGGCCCGGGTCTCGGCCCCCCAGGGAGAAACCCCCATACCTGTGAGGCAGTGGAGGAGGGGCAGCTGAGGGTCGAGGAGGATGGGGTGGCAGGTCCCCCAGCAGGCAGGCAGAGGGCACAGGAATGGAATCCAGGCAGGGGACACTCCTCACCTGACCTCGTTCACCCACTTCTTGGTCTTCAGGCTGTGAGAGAGACAGACACACAGACACAAAGATGAGTGAGACAGAGACAGAGACATGCTGGGGAGTTGAGTTGCGTGAGATAAATAAAAAGGATGAGGCATGGAGGGCTCCCAGGAGGCCCCAGCCGGGAACCCCAGGCTGGACATCCCCCTCTCCCCAAACTCCCCCAGGACCAGAACACTTCCCCCACCTGAGGACCCATGCTACGGCCGGGCACGCCAAGTCCAGGGCAGTGCTCACCCCTGGCGCACCAGGCGCGGGCAGGTCTTGACCAGGAAGTCAGACAGGTTCCGGCCTGTTAGGTTCTGGACCACTTCGCCCGAGCTGGTCGGTGCCTGGGGAGGCGGGGGGCCGCCGGCCGCAGCAGGACAGTCGGGCAGCAGGCTGTGGGCACCAGGCTGGCTGCACTGGCAGGCAGGGGACGGAGACTCCAGAGTCCAGTTGCCGCTGGCCAAGACCTTAGCCACATCTGCAGGAACCTCGGGCACCGAGAACTGGCAGACGGCAGGCTGTGTGCACTCAGGTGCCCTGCGGGGGTGGGTGCAGGGCTGGGGCACCCGGCTTCCAGGGCTCCTGGAATGTGGGGGCGCCCAGCTCCCAAGCAGGCATGGGGGATACCTGAGGCACCCTGAGGCCCACTGGCCAGAGCCCAGATAGGGAAACTGAGACCAGAGAGGAGAAAGGTCCAGGCTGGCGGGCCCTCACCTGCTGGAGTTATTTTTCAGGTAAGTCTCCTCCAATCCGGCCTCTTCCAGCAGCGCCTCGAGCAGGCGGGCACGTTCAGGGTGCCCTGGGGCATCCTCGCTGCGCAAAGGGGGCGCAGGTCAGGGCTGTAACCACAGGCCCCTGGCACTCCCACCACCAGGCCCCTCTCCTCTGCACCCACCTGAAGAAGGACACTTGGGCGCCGTACATGCTGGGACTGAGCTGCAGAGCCGGGTAGTATCTGAAAGGAGGCATAATGAGGCTAAACACCAGTGCCAAGCCCACGAAGAGGGCAGGCAGCACAATCTGAAGGACCAGCCCATCAGCTGCCCTCCCGGTCTGCCCTCCAAGCTTGCCTGCACCCTTCCCTGATCCCGCTCTAGAACCATCCATGGCTCCCCAGTGCTCTCAATAAAAGTGTTCAGAGTGGGGGATACGCCTGGTGTTAGGCTGTTGAATTAGGTCACAGAGTGGAGAACAGGCACTCAGGGTCCCCCACACGCCCTCCCGGGTGCCTGGTCCCCCTCACCTGTGCGAACAGGCCACGGTGGCTGCAGCGGGCAAGCAGGAAGCGCTTAAGAAGCAAGGCCCGGAGCTGCTGGTGGGTCAGCGCCCAGCCTTGTACATGGCCTGCGGCGTCTGGCCCAGAGCCCTGCAAGGCCTGTGTCTCAGGAGCAGATCCCACTGTGAGGGATGGGAGGGTCAGTGCTCATGCCCTGGGGACCAGGAGGGGCCACAGAGCTGGGTGGGGACAACTCACCCAGCCCCCCATTCTCCAGGGCTGACTCCTCTGGCGGAATCTGGAGCCTTGCAGTCGCGTCCAGATGACCAATGCCTGAGCATGGGTGCTGCCTGGGCCTACCATCTGCGGAGTTACCGGTGTTGGGGTCAGGGTCAGGGTTAGTGTTCAGCCTGGGGTCTGGGCTAACATCAAGGCTCACATTAGAGGGGTCAGGAATCAGGGATGGAGGTCAGGGCTATGCCTTGGGCCACGTCAGCCAGGAATGGGGACTTGGTCTAAAGTCAGGTCCAACTCTTGACTAGGGTGAGGGATCAGGACAGGGACCTGCGGCTGCACCCTCTGGGCCTGTGTCCACAGCACAGTCCTCTACCACCTTCAGGAAGATCTGGGGAGACAAAGCAGGGGGCTCAGAGCCTGGGGACACAGGGGAGGGAGGGGTACTCAAGAGCCACCACCGCTCATACACTGGGGGTCCCCAGGCCTCCCGGAGGGTCCATGAGTCTCCAGGCTTCTGTATGTGCCCTACCTCCGCCATGGGACTCCCAGCTGTCAATAGGCAGACTCCTCTTCATCCTTCCAAGCACCACCTCCTCCAGGCAGCCCTCCTCCTGCCAACCCCACACCTCCCCCAGGAGCCACACCTCCTCCAGGCTGGTGTCGGAGATCCCGAAGCTGGCCAGCCCCAGCTCCCCCAACTGCTGGTCCAGCTCACGGAAGAGCTCAGGGAAGCTACCATCCAGGGCGCCCTGGTAGGGCAGCGCCAGCACCAGCTCATGTGGCAGCTCTTTGACCAGCCGTGCCCCAGGCATGTGGCTCTGCACCAGGGCCAGCAGCTGGGCCACACCTGGGCAGGCAGCGGGGCATGTCAGGGGCCCTGGAGGCGTGGGCAGCCCTGGCTCCTGCCCCGCCCCTCCTATCCCTGACCCCCTGGAGAAGGGGCTTGGGTGACCCATGAGGGACCTGTCCCTGAGGGCAGAGGACGTCAGGATTAGGTACCCAAGGGCAGGACTTGACCCGGGCTCAGAGCCAGAGTTCACCCAGGGTCAGAGTCCAGGAGTAGGTCCGTGTGTTGGCTCAGCCCGGGGTCAGGGGTCAAGCCCGGGGTTTTGAAGCTCTGTTGCCCTGAACCAAGCCACTGCCACCCACCAGCCCCTCACTCTGGCTCTCCCATCCCAGCCCTCACCGGCAGTGCTGGCCTGGCTGCCTGGCTCCCTTTCCTGCCCAGGATTCATGTTGTCCTTCAAGTCAGTGTCACCCTGCGGGCAGAGGGGCACCAACTGCCATGGCCATCAGGGCTGGCCAGAGCCTTGAGGGCCAGGGGTCGGAGGTCAGCTCCAGCCCTCACCTTTTTGCTGGTGGCCAGGGCTGGGGGACCCTTCACCAGTGTCAGGTAGTATCTGGAGCCCAAGTGACACTGCAGGAAGAGCGGGGAGCCACAGCAGCACAAGCGGCCGCCCGCCACCACAGCCACATGGTCTCCCAACAGCTCTGCCTCATCCAGGTGGTGGGTGGAGAGGATCAATGTGAGATCTGGGCATGGGACCCAACCCACTCATGCCATCAGGCTGCTGAAGCTGTGGTCTCTGTCCCATACAGTGAACTCCTACTCATCTCTCAAAACCCCATTCCCCAACACCTCTTTGTCAGAAACATCTTCTGGCCTCTCAAGCAGAATCCAGGGGAACCTCATGCCACCCCCAATTCTTACCATCATGGTATTTGAGCAGCAGCTCCCGAATGTCTCGACGGGAAGCAGGGTCCACACCAGCTGTGGGCTCATCCAGGATAACGACTTGGGAGCCACCCACAAAGGCAATGGCTACTGAAAGCTTCTGCTGCATCCCACCTGGGTTGGGACAGGGGTTGGGATCTCAGCAGGACCCACAGGCTTGGGCAGGGCTACCTCCCTTCTCCCTGCGCCTCTCCCTACCCACCTGGACCTCAGTTCCTGTCTCCTCTGGCATCCCACCATCCTCAGGATAAAGCCCTAGCCCCCTCCCCATCCTCATCTCTGCAGACCCAGAGGCTCCTCCCCAGGTTGGGCTCACCGGAGAGGTGGCGGGTCTGTGCATGCCACTTGGGGACCAGTCCCACATCCTACATCAGACGGTCCTGCTCGGGGCCCACGGCAGCTGCACTCAGACCCTTTAACCACCCATAGAACCAGACGTGCTCATCCACGGTCAGCCTGTGGCCATGGGCAAAAGACAGGGTGGCTACCATGGTGGGCAGGGGCCAAGAGAGCACCCAGCCCCCCATTGCCATGCCCCAGGCCCACTAAGACGCACATGTCAAACAGCACACTGTACTGTGGGCAGACTCCCAGGTGGGGCTGGATGGCTGCCATGTTGGATCGGACATCGTGACCCAGGACACAGGCGGAGCCAGCAGTGGGTGGGAAGAGGCCGCTCAGGATGGACCTGGGGGTGTAGGAATCGCAGAGCAGTTGCTCCTTCAGAGGGGGAAACTGAGGTTCCCAGAGAAGAGGTACCAGCACATATAGGGCACCTACTGTATGCCCAGACCGAAAGAGTATTATGTTCCCATTTTACAGGGGAAGGAAAATGAGGCTCAGAGAAAATACTTATCGCCTACCTATTGCGTATCCAAAGTGAACTTGGGGTGGGGGGATCCAAAGTGAACTGGGGAGGGGGGTGTCCTGCCCTCACTGTACAGACAGGGACCTTCTGACCCCAGATGTCCTTCCCCTTGAACAGGTGTGCAAGCTGAGGCCCTGGGGGGCGGGAAGAGAGGAACTGGGGGGGAGGGGAGCGACAGCTGCTCATAGCATGGTCGTCTTGCCAGCCCCATTGTGGCCCAGGAAGGTGGTAATGAGGCCCTGGTAGAAGTCCAGGCTGAGCCCGCGCAGGGCCGGCTGCGGGTTGCCAGGAAAGCGCTTTTCCAGGCTCCGTATGGAGACCCCTGGAATCAGGCCAGAGGGCGCCTCTTCCACCAGCACTGGGGAAGGAGGGCTGACTCAGCCATGGGAGCCCCCAGAGCCCTGGGGGCCGTTCAAGCTGGTCTGTGGAGTCGGAGACGTGGGGCAGGGGTCTGTAGGAGTTAGGGGAGCCTCAGGGGGCCTGGAGAACTGGGGGTGTCCAGAGGATTGTGATCCGCGGGAACCTGGGTTTTGGGGGGGCCTGGGGATCCAGACAGGGAAGTGGCTGCTAAGGTCTGTCGGGCCTCACCCTTGGGGTCCTGTGGGGCAGGGGGCGGGGCGGGGGCCCTTGGGGGTCTGAGGCCCAAACCAGTAGCTCCTCCGAAAAGGAAAGTTCCACGGTTCAGGGATCCCGTACTCGCCTGTGGGGAGTGGTGCTCAGTTACCCCTTGAGCCCATTCCCCTGGAGTGCGCCGGCTGCGGGCCATACCCCTGGGATTAGGGCATCCAGGTAGGAAGTAATCAGGAAGCGCCGCCCACCCGCCCCAGATCATCCCTCAAACGCAGCCACCTGTGCGCATGTGCTCAGGTGCCAGGAATCCCCACCCTCTCACCTCCGGCTTCCAGACCCCTAGGCCCCGCCCCATCCTGGGCCCCGCCCCTCAGCCCAGCCTCCCTTGCGCCTGGGCACCTCTTACGGCCCACCTGGGCACACGGCCGCCAGGTACCAAGTGGCGAGGCCGTAGAGCGCAGCGTCGAGCAGCAGAAGACCCGAGACCTGGGCCAGGCTGAAGACATCGGCTGTAGGCCCAGTGCCCACGTTGTGCCACTGCGCGCCCTCGCCCTGCTCCTCCAGCAGTTCCAGGCTCTCGCAGCCGAAGGCCACGGGCGACAGAAGGCTCTGCGGGTTGGGGCAGGTAGGTAGGTGGGTGGAAAGCAAGGGCAGCTGAGGGTGCCTCGCACCCCCGCACACCACCCGACCCGGCTCTCACCGCGGCCACACGGCCGCCCACGGGCAGTTGGTCCCGCCAGGCCACGCACAGCATGTAGGGCAGATAGAGCACGAAGTAGGCGAGGCCCTCGCAGGCGGCTACCAGGTTGGCTCGGGAGAAGAAGGCGCTCAGCAAGAAGCTCTGGACCACCGTGGCCACCTTGAAAGCCGCCAAGAACAGGAAGAGCACCACCGCGTGGCTGTAGGGGAGGATGTCCCCGAGCTGCAGGGAGGCAAAGGCAGCTGGAAGGAGCGCACGGATTCGCCCAGGGACGCGCAACCCCGCGAGGCGCCCCCTGCCTGTTACCCTCCCGCGTACACGCGCACCCATTCTGGAGCCGGGAAGGCCGGGGTGCGCCCACCTTGAGCACCAGCACGAGCAACGCGGTGCTGAGAAGGGCCCGAGACAGCTGAGGAACCAGCCCAGCCACAGCACGGCGCCACTGAGCCCCATGCCGCGCATCGTGCAGCGCAGCCGCGTCTCCCTCTCACGCACCACAGCCTTCACGGTCAGCGCCACCGAGTAGATCCAGGTCATCGTCAGGAACCTGGGGCAGTGGGCAGCTGGGGTGGAGGCCGGAGACCCCACGCTGCCCCTATCTGGCACGACGGTGCGCGCCCTGGGATCCCAAGGTGAGGCCCGCCGAGGACATTTGTCCTCCCTTATCATCAGACCCCTGATGGCGCCTCAGGGTTCCGGCTGTTAGGCCACGTTCTCCCAGTGCCCGGAGACCCCCGACCCTCAGGAATCCCTGCTCCTCCCGCTACAAGTCACGGGGAGTGGTCCCTCTAAACTGTAGTTCTCAGCCTTGACTGCGTGAAAATTCCACACGGAACCCTGGCCGCACCCTGAGACCCGGGATCTGGCATCTGAGTGAATGAGTGAGGAGGGGGCGCTCACGCGTCGTTCACGTAGCACAGGTAGGGCATCTGCTGCAGGTAGAGGCCGGCGCGGGGCGCGGCTCCAGTGAGCACTCGCATGGCTGCACGCTCCAGCAGGTCCTGCAGGTACATGAAGCCGCCCCACACGTAGCGCAGGTCCATCAGCGGGTCAGCAGCCGGACCGGGGTCCCAAAATCTGATGGGAGTATGGGAGTGGCTGGGACCTGCCCATCACAACTTTAGCTCCGCCCTCACCTGCCTCCTCAATTACGCATGTAGCCCCACCTGCCAAGCAGCTCTAATCTTATCCCAGAAGCCGAGGTGTTGGGCCGCGCCCCTCACACCATAGGCTCCACCCACCGCAGGCCCCAATTGGTCTAAGGAGTCTTGGGCTCCACCTACCAAGGTCTATGGTAGGTGGGATGCTCCCTGGCATCCCCATTCCGTCGGCCCCGCCCCACAAGGCCCCCCACCTGTCCCTGATCTTATGGGTTCTTGTGACGTCATCGATGTCCATGTGGATCTTGATGCGATCTTGATGCGCGCATAGCCAGGGCCTGGGGACTGCGAGGAGTCCGGGAAGTCCTCAGGCTCCAGGAGGACGATGCCGGCCCAGAAACGGTGCTCGGAGAGCAGCTCCAGGGCCCGCTCCACCAGGGCGGCCTCTGAGGGCGCAGCCTCCAGCTTGTCCAGAGTCACGCACTGCGGAGGGGCCTGGGCGTGGGTCCGAGGTCCCAGGGTCCTCCCCTGGACCTGAGGGTGGAGCCGCGTTTCCTCCTAGGAGTCCCACAGCAGGGCTGCCCCTCCCCTCAGAGAGATTTCCCCAGGTGGGCGGCCCCTCACCTCCATCACACGGCCCAGTGTGCCCACCAGGTGTCCCACATCAGCATGGGCCTCCTGCCAGCTGCAGCCACCACTTCGGGGGTTCAGAAAGGCACGAAGAGCCTGCCTCCCCCAGGTCCTGGCCTGCCTTCTTCCTTTGATCTGCAGGAGCCTCTGCGGGGTGTCGGGGAAGGTGGGAGTCTGTTTCGGGCATTCAGGGCCTGTCACCCCTCTTCCCATCCCTGCGGCCGGAGCTCACCATGGATACCACTTCCCAGCTCCACACACTTGCCCAGAAGGCCCTGCCCTTTGCCCAAATCCTCAGCAGGGCGTGACTCTGCTGCCCAGCGTCCTGGCCCCACCTGCAGCCGCGCGACGGCCGGCACTGTCATTTGCGAAGTTCAAGAGAGGGGTGCCCAGCAGCTCCCACACCTCCTGGATGCCCTTCAACAGCGCCAGCCCCTGGAAGGTTCAGTTCACCTGCAGGAGGCAGGCGCCGAGGTCTATGCCAACCTTGCCTGTTCACGACCCTTCCCTCCTCTGAGGACCCCTGCCCACCCCTCCTGCTTCCTCCTCTCTGCTGCATCCTGTGCCTCTGAGCGCTGCCTGCAACCTGGCAAACTCTTACCCCTTCTAGACCCCGCTTCCCAGACCCAGCCCAGGGGCAGCCCGTCTCCTGGTCAGGGCCCTCCCTCCGGCCTGGCCATCCCCGCCCTGGTCTGAGGCCGGGACCTGGGACCCCTCCCACCGTCACCTGGGCCGTGAGCTGAACACTACTTTCCCCAGGACCAGCGGCTTCAGGCGCCCCCAGAGCCGGCGGGACAGGGGGTGGGCGTCCAGGGCCCCCATCAGCTCAGTGCGGGTGGAGCCTAGCGCCCCATGAGGGTTCATGGAGTGCACCATGAGGCCCTGTGCCCGCCCACGTTCCGGCCCCACCTCCCCGGCTGGGAAGCCGGCTCAGCCACTCACTCAGGCTGTGGTGTGGCAGGGCCTGCGCCAGCTCCTGCCCCACCAGCTCCTTCAGGTCACTGGCCTCATACCAGGTGTGGGAGGGCCCGCCCGGCTTGCTGGGCCCCCTGGCACTGCACAGGGCTTCTGCCACGGCCTCCAGGGGGCCACCTGGCCCTTGGGGTCTCCACAGCAGCGCCCACAGCTCCACCAGGCCGGGCGGCGCCAGGAGCTGGAGACGGGTCACCAGAGGGCCCGGGCAGGCTTCCCTTCCACGTGGTCCCACCACCAAGCCTTAACCAGGGCAGGGGACTCCGCCAGGAGCACCCTCTCCCTCTCTTTCTGCCCAAGTGCCCCCCAAAACCTACCGAGGATAGGTGCCTGGGGCTGCCCTGTCACCTCCCCTTCCAGGCAGCCCACCCTTCCAGTTTCCTGGCTGGGGTAGAGGCTGCACGGGCCTCTTACCTCCTGGGCCAGGTCTTCTGCTGCTTCCACAAGGCTGTCTAAGGACTCCTGGGCCTGGCCCAGCACAAACGCCAGGGATTCCTGGGGAGAAAGATGACAAGGTGACAACGACGTTCACTGCTGTCTCACTAGGGGTCCAGTACCTTGCCAAGTTCCCAGGGGGTCCATACTATCATAGGCCCCATTTTACAAACAGGGAAACTGAGGCTGCTAGAGGCACGTGGGCTTGTTCAAGGTCTCAGGGCTGGAGTATAAGGGATATCATTCCAGGCACCAGGGACGGCCCAGGCAAAGGCCTAGAGGCTGGCCCACGAGGGGCAGGGCGGGACTCCATGAGAACAGTGTCCTGGGGTCCAGCTGGCCTTGCCCTGCCCCACCTCACCCCCTGCAGCAGTGTCCTCAGCAGCTCAGTGGCCAGGGACGGTCCCTCCTTGGGCTGGTCACTCAGCCGACGCCAGGCTGAGGGAGTAAAGCACAGAAGCCCAGGGTTAGGCAAAGCTTAACCCGAGACACGCCCCACCCCGTGCTTGTTTCACAGCCCAGCAAGTGGAGGCAGGTGGACGCTCAGAGCCCGGCCCTGCCCTGCCTGCCACGGGCCCTGCCTTCTCACCTGCTCCTGCTCCACGTGCAGCCCTCAGCGTGGGCATCAGCTGCCTCAGGCTAGCCAGCATCCTGTGGGCCCTGGGGCCCCCCAGGACAGCGGGGGCATCTGCCAGGAGCCGGGAGACCCTGGGGACAGAGAGAGGGTGGGAGGCGGTGGCTGGGCGGCCCTCCACCCACACACACCCGGCCGCTCCGGCTGCCGCTGGCTTACAGGGAGTCCTGAAGTTGCTGAGGACGCCAGGCTCCTCGGCGGGCGTGGGCCGTGGGAAGCAGGTGTTGTTCACGTTGCAGATGAGGCCCTGGAGCCGAGGGACGGTACCCGCTGACGGTAGCGGCTTGTTGGGGAAATGGCCTGCGGGGACGCCGGACGTGGGCTTCTCGCCTGAGTCCACAGCGTGGTCACAGCCCTGGGGACAAAGTGCCCCTCTCAGCCATTATTCGAGTGCCCGGTCTGTGCTCCGGACTCTCACTGGGGCCCCTGTGCACAGGGTGACCACTGCTAACCCTAACCCTAACCCCAAAGTGCTGGACGCTGGGGGGCTTACATTCATGCTGCTCGAGTGGGGGGTGGGAATGGCGTACGGCCACCAGTATGAAGAAGAGAAAGATTGGCCACATCAGCTCCACCAAGAGCTGCATCTGCGGGGGCAGAACAGGCGGGGGGAGTGGGGGACCGTGGGGGGCGCCCGGGCCGCCTCGCCCCGGCCCACCCGACCAGACATTACCGGCTGCCTCCCGCGGTACAGGAAATTATTCCAAAGCAGCAGCAGCAGCTGCGTCCAGAAGGCCATGGTGGGAATGGACAGGAGACAGGACTGAGGGGTCAGGCTGAGGACGTACTGTGTGGCTGCTGGCAACTCCCGGTCCCTCTCTGAACCTCATCATCTCTCCATCGCGCAGGGTTCCTGGAAGCTCTGCTTAGAGCCGAGCAAACAGTACGCGCTAATTAAAGGGGCTCCTGTCTCCCCGGAGGGGCGGAGTAAGTAAGCCAATGGGAGCCCTGCCCGAATCCGTCCTCGCATCTGATTGGTTGTGGGCCCAGGGCTGCAGCTGGGGGCCCAAAGGCGATAAATTAATCCTGCAGGGGGCAGAGCCTAGGCTTAACTCTTTCCTCACCGGGCTCCACCCTAAGACCCCCTGGTGGGGCCTCCCGGTCCTGTTCCCCAGTCTCATCCCTAACTGGGGGAAGGATTCCCTCCCCCCCACCCCCCGCGCTCTTCTCCAATGATAATAGCAACGAGTATTTTACACGACTGGCTGGAAGAGGGGCCACCCCAGGCCCCCAGAGAGACAGGCAAGTTACCCAGCTGGAGGCAGGGCCCCAGCTCTGCCCTCCCCTCACGTAGTATTTTTCAGTTCAGAAGACCCACAAGATCCAGAAAATGAGTGAAGAGCAGGGGCGGTGCCTGGAACAAGCGATTCCTGATCCTGTCCCTTGCTTGGAACTGTCCAGCCTGGCTTACTTCATCATTGTACAGATGGGGAAACTGAGGCCGACAGAGGGGCAGGGAATGGACCCAGGACCCCTGACCCTCACTCCAGGACTCTCCTTTACAAGTGGGACCTGCGGGGTCCCACTCTGTTTCTCTATTGGTAAAACGGGGCAGAGAGCTTAGCGGCGTACTAACGGGGAGAGGGGCTGCAGGTGTAGGTTGGTGAGTCTGATGTACATACCTCCACGTGGAGACTTAAGTGATCAATTCTGCCGCGCCCAACACTCCCCGGCGAGTGAAGGTGAGTAAGAGTCTGGAGTCGAGCCTCACCCCTGATTTCCCAAGGAATCTGCCTCCTTCCCACCCATCCGCACCCCCGCATCCTCGAGTCTCAGGGCCTTCCTCTCTCTGCGGGACACTCCCACCGTTCCAGCCCCCAGCTCTTGCCTCCTTCCCTTCGCCCGACAGCGGCTGGGGAGAGCGGCTCCTTTAAGAGGAGCCCGCGCAGCGGGCGCAGCATCCCGGCAGCGACCTGTACCTGGCGTCCGGCGCCGGCGCCCCGGCCAGGCCCCGCCCCGCTCCGTCCACTCCCATTGGCTTCCATACCCGCCACTCAGAGGCCGGGCCAGCCGGAGCCGCGCGCGCCGACGGGGGAGGCGGGGTCACAGCTGGGCCGCGCCGAGCCGGGTTTCTTAAAGGGATCGCTCGCCTCTTGCTGCAGCATCGCAAGGAGGAGGGGCGTCCGGCACACCCCACGCGGGTTGGCCTCCGAACACACCGGCCAGGCTGTCTTCCCATGTTGCATAGCTGCCTGCAGTACCGCAGCTCCTGGTCTCAGGAGGTCCCTTTCTCCCAACTCTCCCTGGGGGGACCCCAGTCCTAGCCAAACTCGCCCTAATACTCTGGGACTCCATTTGCCCATCCATAAAACGGGGGTTCGACTAGAGTCATCATTTGTTCATTCATTCATTCCACAAACATTCCTCGGTCCTTACAGTGGGCCAGGCGATGGCAGAAGCGGGAGGGGGCCCTCAACATTCTAAGATTAGAATCTTGGGTCACGATGGTGACCCCGATTTGGAAGAAACCTCCAGATGTTTCCCCCTCCAGAAAATTGGGTATATTTCACAAGATCCTGACGAAACAACTGTGTGGATCCACAGCCCTGAAGGTGCTAGGGAAGGTGAGAAGGGTGGGAAGGGCTCCATGAAAGGAGTTTGTTGTTGTTGTCGTCGCTGGGGCTTTAAGGATGAGTACGAGTTTGCCAGGAGGGAACTCCGGGACAAGTAAATGCACAAAGGCCTGGAGGCTGGATGAAGCCGTCCTGAGGACCCACTTAGAGGTTTGCCCTTTGCCCCACCCCCAGGTCCCCCCCAGGGCTGGATCAGGGCCCCAGAAAGGATCCAAGACAGGCACCGTCCCCCAGGCTGTCTTGGGCACCAACTCCAGCACCTTCATTTCCGAAAAAGAGGTTTTATTTCCTTTGGTCCACAGTCGGTATTTCACATTATTTCTTGGTCCCAGGGCTCCTGGGCAGGGGCTGGTCCCCGGGAGGGCGTCCGGTTGGGGGTCCCTGTGCAGTATTTGGTGGGGTGTGGGGACAAGTATGGGGGCTTCTGGCTTTTCTCAACCACTCAGAACTGCACTATCCTGCCTGGGCCTCAGTGTCCCCACTGGGCCCCTGGGAGGGGCCAGGGTTGGTGGTCTGAGGGTCCTAGGGAAATCCAGTACCTCACATGGCCTAAAATATTTTGGGACTATGGCCTGACCTTCTCCCAGTAGCCACCTCCACCATCCCCCTACCATTCCCCTGAAAAAAAAAGTATTTTCATTTCACTAAAACGGCCTGAAACTTCTGTGGGTACAGAAACCACAAAGTGATCGGCAGAGAAAAGAGAAGAAGGGAAGAAGCAACCGGAAACCACTTGGGATCGGTCCCCCTCCCTGCCCGGGTTTCGTCTTTCTCCCCTGCAGCTTGGCCCAAAGCCTGTTGGGAAACATGCCTGGAGGTGCCCTGGCAGGGACCCCCACCCCACATGCATCTGGATATGGCCTTCACCCCTTCTCCCCAGACCTTCAGCTGGCAGCACTCAGGCATGTAAGAAAAACAAGACAAAAACACAGAAAAACCCGAAAACCCGGATGGGGCAATAATGAGAGACAGCCCGCATGGGCGCCTCAGTAGCCTGCCTCCTCCTGGTAGTAGGGGGGGTACCCTGGGGCCTCCCCCGGGTCTGGGACATCTCCGGCAGCCGCTGGAGCCCCATCGGCCGCTGGGCCTTGCGGGCAGTACTTGGGGTCGTATATCTGCCGGCCCAGGCCAAAGACCTGGCCGCTCTGATTGGCGCCCTGCGTGTAACCCATCTGCAGGGACATAGAAGAGTTGTCACATTTGTCTGTCCCCAGCTTGGTGTCGTAGATGTGCCGCCGGGTCCCTGGAGCCGTCATGCCCACCTGGAGAGAGAGAAGAGGCATCAGGGAAGGAAGAAAAGGGGAAACAGAGGCCCCAGAGAACTTCCCCTAAATTCCCACACCTTTTCCCACCTCCCTGTCTTTGCACTCACAGTGCAAACTCCTACGGATCCTTCCAAGCCCTGCTCAGAACCCTCTCTTTTCTGACTCTGTGCTGAGTTGATCTGGTGTTTGGGTCCAGCTCTCCCTACCAGCCAGGAAGCTCCCCAGGCTGGGGCTCAGGCCTGCCAGGACCTGAATGCTCCAAAAGCATCACACTGATACACCAACATAGCAGGAAAAGTGACAACTGCAGGGTCTAAAAGTATCAGAGTTTCTGATGGACCTCTGGGCAAAACTTTGAGGGAAACTGAGGCACAGAGCTGGTTAGTAACTTCCCCTGGGACACACAGCAGGCTGAGGCAGTGTCAGAGCAGGCACGGCCAGAGGGGTAGGAGGGAAACCCAGAGTGGGCTTTTCAGCGGGAGATGCTCTCAGCGACAGGGATGGGCCCTCAGGGTTTGGTAAGGTGGGTGGGGGCCCGGGGGGACTGGGGAGGCCCACCTGGCTGGCGCACTTGTTTGTGCCCATCTGGAGGCTGATGGTCGAGTGGTCCATGGGGGGCAGGATATGGTTCTTGGGGTCGTACAGATGCCTTCTGGTGCCATAAGCCGTCATGCCTGACTGGCTGGCACATTTGTTGGTGCCCATCTGCAGGGACACAGGTGGGAGAGGTCAGGCTGCCCCCACCAGGCCTCCAGACCCTGCCCCGAACTTGAGGGGCCACCAGGCTGGACAGGGCCTGGGTCGCATCACAAGCCCAGCACCCAGGGACCCTGGGGCTGGAGCAGCCGCGCACCCACCTGGAGCCCGATGACACACTGGCCCGCCTTCATGGTGGCATCATCAAAGTTCCGCTCCTGCTTCTCCGAGTATTTGACGCCGATGTCCACACCACTCTGCAGCCCCTTTGTCTTGGCCTGGGGGGAGAGAGGGGGTGGGAGTATCAGAGAGGGGCAGCCGGGTCCCCGCAGCCAGGCCCGGGGTGTGTGAGCCCAGGGGAGGCCCAGGTATCTGGCTGCAACCTGCCCCCCCGCACCAGCCGCCCAACACCTCAGGCTCAGCAGCCCTGTGGCCCCCAGCCTTCCCTCCCTAGGCAATGGCAGCCCCAGCCTTACGGCTGCACAGGCCAAGAATTTTAGGGGGCGTCATCACCTCCTATCTCTCTCACCTTCCATCACCTCCTTCTACCCAGCCCCAGCCACTCGGCCAGGCCACGGCCATCATCTCCCCCCGGACGCCTGTCCCCGACTCCTCCCTGGTCTCCCCACCTCACTACCCACGTGGCAGCCGCAGGGGGCTTCTGAAAGCACCGTTCAGAACACAATTCCCTGACGTGAAAACCTCCTCCTCCTGAAACATTATTCCAGCCCGCCTTGCTCTCTGTTTTAGACCCTAGACATCGGCCTTATGCTTTCTTCTCCTTCAAGGCACTTCTCACGATTTATAATTTGTAAAACAATGATTTGAAGAGCAAACCCTAATGGGAACTCTGGGTGTTAACGAGATGTCCACGGCGGTTCACTGATTATGTAAAGTGGGGGGGGTGTGTGCATGAGTTGGGGCAGGGGGTAGACGGGAAGTCTCTGTACCTTCCACTCTGTTTTGTTGTGAACCTAAAAATGCTCTAACATAAAATTTTTTGTAAATAAAAAAATGGAGATTTGTTCGTTGTCTGCCCATAAAGGGGTTGACTGTGTCTGCCTTGGTCACCCTTGGATCCAAAGTGCCCGGCGCCTCGTGGGTGCTCAGAAATCTTTGTGAAGGAATGAATGAACAGCATCTGAAAATCCCTGCCTGGCTCGCTGTGTTACTTTGGGCAGACTGCTGCCCCTCTCTGGGCCTCACCTTCCCGGCCAGGGCGAGAAGAGACACCTGCACCTGTGTCAGGTTCCCACTCTCAAACAGGTCGTTGGCCTCGAACAGGTCCACAGGGTTCATGCCGTAGCTGACCATGGCCTTGATGAAGTTGGAGAGGTTTTCTAGCTGGGAGGAAGCAGGAAAAGGATAGTGAGGGGCCTCGGTCTACCCACCCGTCAGATGGGGTCCCCCAGCACCATCCTCATTCCACCCCCCCGTGCCTCACCTGGTGCCAGTTCTGCATGGAGCGGTTGATCTTAGGGACTGAGCCTGGCTGCAGCTTATTCATGAGTCTGGGGGGGACATATGGGATGGTGGGGAAAAGGGAACCTCCATTAGTGTAGGAGAACTTCAGAGACCCAAGAGACTAATTCATGCCTTCCTGGCCAACCTCACTGCCTCTCTCCGGGCCTCAGTTTCCCCTCTTACAATCCAGTCTTCACCCACCAAAGATGCAAAGATGCCAAAGAATGACAATAGCCAGCGCTGGGAGTATAATCCAGAACCACTGAATCTGGGGAGTGAATCTGGAAATTTCCATTAACATTTTTTAAGGTGCAAACCATGGAATGTTTGAACCACGGCTGAATAGGGCGCAGCAAAGAAGGTCTTCCAGAAATGGTATAGGCTCTCCCGAGAGGATGCTCCCCGTTAGAGATCCTAGACAAAGCAGTAACACAAGAAAAAGGAAGAAGAGCAAGAAAGACCAGAGACCCATCAGGAAAAGCAAGCAGACGTCACACAGCACATGCAGCGTGACCTCATTGTGCAGAACAGTCAGGGTGATGAGCATATGCGGATACACGCACTCACGTGCACAAGATGATCCCATCCTTCAGACCCTTCTGGAAGTCGGGGCCGATGGAGAGGCCAGTGAGTCCCTCGATCCAGCTTCGGAGCTCTGCCTCCTTCTGAGGGTCATATTTGGATAGCAGCTGGAGGGGCAGAGGGCAGAGGGCACAGTGTTGGCGTGAGCACATACCCAGCAGGAGCCCAGTGAAGCTCCTAATGGGGCAGGGCCCAGGGCTCCAGAGGAAGAAAAGACCGAGGGGCCTGGAGGTCCCCACACCACCCAAGCAGACCCTTTCCCATCAGCACAGATAAACCACCCCAAATCTCTCACTGACAATCGTCGGGGCTAATCTACTTTCACTGGTGTCAAACCCCACAGGGCAGCCAACACGGCCCCGGAAGGATCTGCCCCCACGTCTGCCACCTCCCTGGTCTCCCAGCACTAGAGACACTGGCCTTTCTCTGTTGTTTTTAAATTGTGTTGAGAAACACACAACAGGTACCATTTTAAAGCTCATTTTAAAGCTCATAAATCAGTGGCATTTAGTACATTCACCAGGTTGTGCAACCATCACCTCTGTCTGGTTCCAGAATATTCCGTCATCTCAAAAGGAAGCCCGTCCCTATAAGCTGCCACCTCCCACTCCTCCCTGCCCTCAGCCCCTGACAACCATGAACTCACTCTCTGTATCTGTGTATTGGCCTGTTATGGATGTTTCACATAAATGGAATCACACCCTGTGTGTCCTTCTGTGTCTGGCTTCTCTCACTGAGCATCATGGTCTCAGGGTCCATCCACGCTGTAGCGAGTGTCAGGGCTTCACCCATTTTCATGGCTGAGTGATGTTACCATGTGTGGAGGGACACGTGTTTAACCATTAACCTGCTGATGGGTATTTGGGCTGTTTCCACCTTTTGGCTCTTGTGAATCAAGCTGCTATAGACATCCATTTACAAGTTTTATTTGAACACTTGTTTTCAGTTCTTTTGGGTATATACCAGGGAGTAGAATTGCTGGGTCACAAGATAATCCTAAGCTTAACTTACTAAGGAACCACCAAACCTTTCTCTGCCCCTTGAACTGGCCACAGGACCAGTTACTGCCTCAGGACCTTTGCACATGCTGTCACTTTGGACTCAGATGTTTGCACAGCTGGGTCCCTCCCTTCACTCCAGCTGTAGCTTGGAGAGGACCTCCCTGACCACCTGGCTATGACAGCCCTCCTCATCCCCCGCCCCCCAGCCCTGCTTTATTTTCTTTCTAGCTTTTCTCCACCTTCTGCCATATGATCTATCTCCTAGCTTACGTTCCATCCTCACTACAAGCCATTCCATCCTCACTGCAAGCCGCGCCGTCCAGCTCAGGCTGTCTCTGGATAAAGATGCTCATGGTCCTGCATCAGCGCTCATTGCTGGCCACAGACACAACGCTCCCCGCTCCCCACGACAGCATCTCACAGCACCCAGGGAGACCCAGGACGGTGTGGTGTGCGGGCAGCCCCAGGGAGGGGTGGTAAGAAGCTGAGGACCTGGCTGCCCAGCTGAGTGGGCTTCTACCCCAGACCCCTGCCCACCTTTACTCACGCCATCCCTGCCCCTCTCTCTTCCTCTCCTCCACACACCCGGAGGGCAAAGGGACCCAGAGCTACCTTTGCAACCCCAAGTCCTCCTCCCAGCTCTGCCCCCAGCTCCCCGATGACCATGGAAAGTTTTCACCCTGTGCCTCCGTTTCCCCATTTATGTTTGAATTGTTTTCATAAGGCTTTCCAAACTTGGGCGCCGCTTCCTGCTTCCTGCATATAAAGCCCCAGACGCAGGACCAGGGTTGAGCCGCCCAGAGCACAGGGGACACAAAGGCGGGAGGTTGGCCTGCTAACCCCCTGTGCCCGGTCTCAGGTTTGGGCGGGTCTCTGGTTCCCGCGGGCCAGGGAGCAGCAGGGCTGGAGGAAGCAGAGGGTGTCATTACGGGAGCCGAGCTTGAAGCAGGCAGGCTGGTCTGGACGCCTGGCCCGCCTGCCCAGCTGGGCCCCGTCCCCGACGGCTTGCAGGGGCCAGGGGGCCAGCGTCCCAGCAGAGGCGCCTGGCCCAGCCCCGCCCGCAGCGGCTGCCTTCCTCCCCGCTGCCCAGCCAGCCTTCAGCACATTCCTCCCCACCGCAAACTGCCAGGAATGCAGCCGCTGCCTCCCTGCTAAATCGGGACCAGCTGTTCCCAGTGGTCCAGGCCCCCCAGCCGGCCGGGGATCTCAGAGGGATACACTGGACCTCAGCCTGCCTCTGGGCCACAGGGGGGTGGGGGACTGAGGCCTGGGGGGCTGGGCAGAGAGGGCCCCGGGTCCCCCTCCTCCTCTCAAGCAGCTGGTAAAGTGGATGGGGCGTGGCTGAGAAGCCACAGGAACCTGGTTTCCAATTCGGGGGTGGCCCGCCCATTCTCCAGACCTGCAAACTGAGGGCTGGTCACAAGAAGCCTTCTGACCTCATCCCCGACAGGGCAGATGTCAACCTGGCTCCACACACTCCATCGCAGGAAGCAGCCCCCACCCCGCTGGGGTGCTGTACTCTCACCCACTTCCTGCTGCCTCAGGGGAGATGCCTGGACTGCCAGGAGGACCGGTGGCCATGGGGCAGTGGCTGTGGCAGGTCTGGGTGTGAGTCCTGACTGACTCTGTCTCTGGCCAGCTGTGTGGTTCTGGGCAGGCTGAGCGATGTCTCTGAACCCCGTGTGCAAACCAGGGGTCTTAGACCATCTTGGCGCTGGGTGGGGCCTGTAAACACCCCACTCCTCACCGTGGCATTATTGCTGGAGTGGGGAATTGTGTGTTTAAGGGGGAATCATGAGGAGCTTGCCCAGTGACCATGCTCGGTCCCTCAACTTCCCAAACGGGCTGGAAGGAGGCTCCCTGGGGCTCACAGAGGTGATGCGGAAACTCTCCCTCGTGTCTGCAGGCCCTGGAGTGCCGACCAGGCAGGGGCCTGGGGTCTGGCAGGGCTGTGTCCCCGGCGTGCCCAGGCAGGCTCCCGGCGGGGCGGCTGCCGCTGTGGGACCACACTCCCAGGTGGCGGTGTGTGCGTGTCGGGGGACAGGGATGACAAACTCCCCTTCCAGCTGGATGACCCTTGCGGGTGAGGCTTAGGACCTCCCTCAGGGCTGGGATCATGCTCTGCTCCTCTCTGCCTAGGTGCGCTGACCCTGCTGCGTGGCCTTGCAGAAGTGCCTGCCCCTCTCTCTGAGCCAGAACCACAAGTGCTTCCTTTAAAAGTGTGTCCCCAGGTCCCAGCCCGCGTTCGCAAGTTACAAAACCCACATCTTAAGGTCACATTCAGGGGACTCCACGGGTCCTGCGGACGCCTTTTCTATCCCTTTAAAGTTTGTCAGACGGGGACAAAGAGAATGTGGAAGGGAACAGCAGGGGGGGCGGGGTGGGAGGCGGGCCCCCTCAACTCCACCTTCCCCCTGGGTGCCCCGCCTCCCAGGTGTAAGAGGTCGGGAAATTCCTGGGGGGGGCAACGGGCTTCTCACAAACACGCGGCCCGCCCCTTTCCCCTCCCCTCCCCTAAGCTTAAGGGGCCCCAAAAGCAGAAGTGGGGGAGGGGGATGAGAAGGGGGCCGCTGGGGTTCCCTCGGGCCTTCTCAGGCCTTGAAGCTTTGGAGGGGCCCAGGGCTGGGGGGTTGAGAGCGGTGGACGGGGGGCTTCAGGCGGGGGAGGGCTGGAGGAGCCGGGCTGCGGAAGGGGTTAGACCCAACCTTTCCCCGATGTTGGGGGCTGCCAGAGCACAGACCTCACTGCTTCCGCCGAGTTGGGGGAGCGTCGGGGGCACCCCCCAGAGGTTAGGGAGGAGGAGGGCCGCCCCCGATGCTGGGGGTCCGGCGGGGCGCCCGCCCTGCAGCAGCGGAGGGTGCGACGGGCTGGGCTGGCGGGGCGGGGGTGCGCCCCTCACTCACCCGGTTCTTGACCTCGGCCGAGAGCCCGTACGAGGGCCCCTTGTTGAACTGCGTGGAGCTCATGGCTGGCGGGCGCGGCGCCGCGGGAAGGGACGGGAAGGGACGGGACGGGACGGACGGACGGCCGGGCTGGCAAGCGAGCCGGCGGGGGACGCGGACCCGGCGCCCCGCCCCCGCCGCTGATTGGCGCCCGGCGCACATGTCCTTATAAGGCCGCTCGGCGCCGGATTCCTGCGGCTGCGGGCTTCCTGAGCCCCTCAACCGCCGGACCCCCGCCTCGGCGCAGCACCCCGTCACCAGCCGCTCGGAGGGCTCCGCCCCCTCTGAACCCACGGGAGACTGAGGCAAGGAGGGACCGGGGCCCCGCACCGTCGAGACCCGGCACCCCTGCCCTCTCCCTGATGGGAGCCCCCAGGCGGCTCTCTCACCCTTTCTGGGTCTCAGTTTACCCTTTTGCACGATGATGGCAGGGGGGAATGGTTGGATGGGACCCTAATTCCCTTGGGACACTAATGAGGAACCCCCTCTCTGCCACTTAGAGGCGCCTCCCAGTCTAGGCCCCCTTCTGGGAACTCTCCTAGCTGGGTGGTTAGCAAGGGAACTAGGGCAGGCTCTTCAGAGGAGGGACCATTGGTGCTGGGGCTTTGGTGGATGAGTAGGAGTTTGCCAGTCCAAAAGGGATTAGTGTTCCTGGCAGAACATGCAAAGACCTGGAGGGACCGTCAGTGGTTGAAAGCGTGTAGAGATCAATCTGATAGGTTGGGGAAGTAGGGGATGCGAAGGGGCCTTCAATTCTGGGCTGAGGGATGGTGGGGAATGGGGAGGGGTTGAAACAACAGAGAGTTGAAGTCAGGAGATGCCTTGGGGGTAGGGCTGAGGCTGCCAAGGGAACCAGGCCAGGCACACACTTGGCACTCAATAGGAGCTGCCTGCTTGTACAGATAAATCAATAAATTAATAATAGAATAAATAAATTCATTTCTTCAGTAAATCACTCATTCATTCACACACCTATTCATTCATTCATCGAAAGCTCCCTGACGGGGCCTCTGGGCCAGCCCCTTGCTAGGCGATACTGGCTCCCAGGAGACCTTGGCTCTGGCCCTGTCCATCCCTGGGAAGACAAACCCAGGCATAGGCACCCCTGCTCCATGCAAGCAGGTACAGGACAGAAGGAGGGACCTGCGGTGGAGGAAACTGGGGAGGGAGTGGGTGCTCCACTGGAGGGGTGAAGGAAAGAGGCATGTAAGAGGGGATGTGTGATGTGGGGTTTTGAAGCATAAGTAGGAGTTTGACACATTTGACAAGTGGCTGGTTGGGCTCTGTGAAGGCTTAGAGATGACTCACCCTGCCCTTCCCTGGAAGCACTCCTCCCTGGCACCCCACTCCCCGGATATCTACTGACTTTCCCTGACTGTACGTCTCCCATTCCATCTATCTGAAGGCTTTCTTCAGGGTTCAAGTCCTAGCTGGGTGGTCTTGGGTGAGTCCCTTCCCTGCTGGGTGTGTTTCCTCATGTGTGAAAATGGGAACCAGTGGTCAACAATGAGACAGTGCAGTGGAGTGTGGGAACAGGGTGGTTCGTCAGTGTCTAGGTGGGGAGTTGTGGGGGCAGAGGGCGGTTCGGGTGGACCCCTTGCAGGTCCCGCTGGGGCACAGGGGTGGGCAGGACCCAGGGTACTGTGGGGAAAGAGGCTCGAGCCAGTCCCCTGAGCACCTACTCCAGCCTGGGGTGGTCAGTGGCTGCCGGCAACATGCCCATGGTCCTCCTGTCATGCCCCGACCCCTGGTGCTTGTCCAGGGGGGCCACCAGTGACTCTCTAGGGACACCATCCAGAGCTGGGGGCCTCTGGACAGGGAAGTTGCACGTGACGCCCGCTGATACCCACCGAAGCAGGCATACTCCAGTGCAGTGGCCGGCCATGTCTGGGGCGCCAGGCAGCTGTGGGGCCTCTGCAGGGCTTGACAGGAGCTAAACCACAGAAGACTGAGCCTGGATGATTCCAAACTTTAGAACCACCTGCCTGCCTTCCCTCTGGTGAAATGGACAAGCCCCCCAATGCCTCCAGGCCTCAGTCTCCCGCCTGAGAAATGGGCTTACCTCCCAGGCATTGACATTCACCAGGTGCCCAGAAAAATGCCTGGGACATTGTAGGCACCACATAAGTGCTGGGTGACGCGAATCTCGGCATTTAGACCAGTGCTGACCAATGGGACTGAGATGGCACCGAGAATGCCCTCCTGGGCCCCATCCCGCTGGCTGCGCGGCTCCTGAGTCCTGCAGGTGTGGCTGACAGGGCCAAGGAAGGGAAGGCTTCACTTTCCTTGATTTTAATTGATTCCAATTTAAAAGTACAAACCAACACTGGATCCAGTTTTTGGAAAATGTCTGAGTATATGTGAAACCACTTGGGTGTGCATGCATTTTCCTTTTCAGCGTCAGTTTTACGCAGTCGGGCTACATATGAGTGTCTCCGAGGAAACGTCAGTGTCGGGAAACAGGCCAGATTTCAGACTCAGGACAGAAACAGGTGTGAAATACCTCGTACATCATTTTTCATATCGATTACCTGTTGCAATGATCATATTTCCCAGATATCAAGTGAAGTGAAATATATGACCGAAACTATTCTCTTTTAGTTCTTTAACATGAGCCAACATTTAAAATTCTGTGTATGGTTTGTCTGATTTTTCTACTGCCCAACGCTGTTCTGGACCGTGGGCCAAATTCAGATGCTATTTTTTTTTTTTTCCGGTATAGCCCCCGAGCTAAGAATGGTTTTTACATTTTTAAGAGGTTTTAAAGAATCAAAAGAAGAATACTATTCCATGACACTTGGAAATTATATAATATCCAAATTTCCATGTTTGGACAGAGTTTTATTGGCGCCCAGCTGTTTGTGTACAGACTGCTTGTGGCTGAGTAGTCTCTGGGCTGCAAAGCTGAAAATATTAACTTTTTGGTCTTTTACAGAAAAAAGCTTAAAAAAGAAAAAAAAGAGAGAAAGAAAGAAAGAAAAAAGCTTATTGACCCATGGTCTAGATTCTCAGCCTCCTGGAACTCAAGAAATTCAGATCAGACATCCCAGATTTTGAAATCCTGGGGTTCCAAAAGCTTGGAATATTATAATTTGAGAAACTCCCCCAGGACCTAAAACTTACAGAATTATGTGGTTCTGTATAATCCTACGACCTCAGCGGCCCCCACCTGGGCCTGGGTTCCAATCCCCAGTCAGCTGAGGTAAGGGCATGTTGAGTCAATACGTGTCAAAATCTTAGGAATTTTGGCTCAGCCTCAGAACGTGGCAGGGAGGTCTGGGGCCTCTGCAGCTGTCCTCCGTCCTTGACCAGCGCCCCCCCCGCCCCCGCCGCCCCCCCCCCCGCGCCCCTGCACTCACCTCTTTGTCCTGGACTGATCCCGGGGAGACTGCGGTGGGGGTAGGGGAGGTGTGGAATGATGCAGGCTCACCGGGGGCGGATCCAGGTATTCTGGGGCAGGATCTCCGTGATGCCAAAGGGACGCGGGCCAGGGACTGGAGGACCTGGTGTTGCAGGAAACCCCAGAGCCTCAGCCTCCGGTGCTGGGCTATGGGGGTGGGGCCTAGCGGTCTGGGTGGCTGGGCACAGGGGCTGCAGGTGTGGTGAGGGTCTTGGGTCCCTTCCCTGCAGTGTCAGGGCTCTGAGTGAGAACCCCGGAGAGTCCTATGGCCCCAGCGATGCAGCGACAACAAAATAACAGTAACAACAGGGACTTCCCTGGTGGTCCAGTGGGTAAGACTTCGTGCAATGCAGGGGGCCCGGGTTCCATCCCTGGTCGGGGAACTGGAGCCCGCATGCACGCTGCAACTAAGAGTTCGCATGCCTCAACTAAAGATTCCGCATGCCACAACTAAGAGCCGGCGCAGCCAAAATTTTAAAAAAAGTAACAATAAAATCTCAAGCCTGTTAGGTCAGGAACCTCCCTTGCTCCCAATCCTCCATGGCTGCCCACTGCCCCCTCAACAAAGGTGTCCTCCAGGCCCCACGCTCTCGCTTGTTCACTCTGCTCCAGACACGGGGTCTTCCCCTCGCTCTGCCTTTAACGATCAGCGCCAGGCCTGCCTCAGGGCCTTTGCCCTGGGTGCGCCCTCTGCCTGACACTCTTTCGACCTGGCCTGTTCACTGTCCACCTTCCAGCACCTTCTCAGTGAGCCCCAGCCCAGGCTCTAGGTCCCAATGCCACCCACACATCCCAGACAGGTACCACATGATGACCACAGCATCCTCCAAAATCCAGCCCATCTTCTAAATTCCCGACTGTCCCCAGAAGGGCGGGCCTGGGGTCTGGTCCTTCCCTGCGTCTTTGGCTTAGATTTGGAACTCTCTCCACCCCCACCTCCCGCTGTACTCCTTTTCTGTGACCATGACTTTCACTTGCTCTCCAGGACCGCATGTTTCCCTATGTGGGAGTGAGCGCTAGACGGCGCTGCCCAACACAGCAGCTGCTTGCCACACGGGCCTATTTCAACACAAATTACACCAATAAAAGTAAAATTTACGGGTTTCCCTAGTGGTGCAGTGGTTAAGAATCCGCCTGCCAATGTAGGAAGCACGGGTTCGAGCCCTGGTCCAGGAAGATCCCACATGCCGCGGAGCAACCAAGCCCGGTGTGCCACAGCTAGTGAACCTGTGTGCCACAACTACTGAAGCCTTCACGCCTAGAGCCTATGCTCCGCAACAAGAGAAGCCACGGCAATGAGAAGCCCATGCAAGGGAGAGTAGCCCCCGCTCGCCACAACTAGAGAAAGCCTGCGCACAGGAACGAAGACCCAACGCAGCCAAAAATAAATAAATAAAATCAATAAATTCATTAAAAAAAAAAGAATTTGCATCGATTGAGTGCCTACTGTATGCCAGGCCCTGTGCAGAGCACTCCCGATGAAACAGGAAGAGAATGACTTTAGCCTCCTGGTTGTGGTAGACCCATCCACCTCCAGGGAGTGGGGCTCCCAGGGTTATGAAACCCGGCAGGTAGGTCTGGAAGGTTCTCTCAGGCTCCAGGTCATAGCTGAAAAGTCTCCTCCCTCCCTGACCACCCAGTGCAATTCAGAATAGGAACCCCCCGCCAGGAACCACCGCCCCCCCCCATGCCCTGGTCTTTCTCAGAGGCCCTGACTGTGCCCTTCAGTGGGATGCTCACCATCGGGAACCAGACCAGACATCCACTTGGCGGTCTGCCTGTCTCCTGTTGGTCCCTGAGCTCTGCGAGGGCAGGAACCGGGACTGTAGTGGCCACCGCTGTGTCCCCAACACCCAGTGCAGGCCCTGGGAACGTGTCCTTCCCCAGGGTCAGGCATCCTCTCCCAGGCCCCTCATCTCCGGCTCCTCCTGCCCTTCCACACTTCCTGCCGCAGCCCACCCCTTTGGAGCAAGGGGTGGAAGCACCTGGCATACAGTAGGTACTCAATGAATGTTAGGTCCTATTACTACCATGGCTGCTAGGAGGCGCCGAGACGTTTCAAAGATGAGTGAGTGAGCGTGTATGTGGTCCAGACGTGGGCCCCCAGCCCTGGGACACCGCGGGCAGGCCCCCGGTGGCAGCCAAGAGGAAGGCACGGCCAGGCACGGACCTTTCGTGACCCCACTTTAGCTGGAGGAGGCCTGTCCACTCCGTCATCCCCGAATGGCCGGGACAGGGGTCTGGCGGCCAGGGAGCAGGAGAGAGATGCGGGGGTGACCCACCTGAGCGGCCTGGTTCTCAGAAGGAAAAGCTAAAGTCGCTAGGGCAGGGGTCCCCAACCCAGGGGTCCCCAACCCCTGGGCCGCGGACCCGTAGCAGTCCGCAGCCTGTTAGGAACCGGGCCGCACAGCAAGAGGTGAGCAGCGGACCAGCGAGCGAAGCTTCATCTGCCGCTCTCCATCGCTCGCATTACCGCCTGAACAAACCTTCCCCCACTCTGTGGAAAAATTGTTTTCCACGAAACCGGTCTCTGGTGCCGAAAAGGTCGAGGAATCGCAGTTGGGAGGTGGAAGAGCAAAGAAAACCAGCTTGCTTAACCTGTTTTGCGTGCAGCCAGGAGCTCTATAAACGCCCCAGCCGGCCCCAAGGGCGGAGAGAGAAAGAAGTCTGTCCGGTCGTTACCGCCGGGAGGGGGAGAAAAAGACAGTACGAAGCCAAAGGACCACCGAAGGGACTCGCTTGGTATTACGGGGGAGAAAAAGAGCACAAGCGGCTCCCACAAACAGAAAATCTATTTTTTAGCGAGGTTATTTAAAGACCGGAAATTAAATCACTTTTCAGCTAGAACACCCTAGCGTAATCTTATCTTCGGCATAATTTTCCAGAGCTCCAAGTAAAAAACATCTCCAGCAGTCGTATTTCCTTTCAGTTTATTTTATCACCTCTAAATTCCTCAGAGATTGACTAATTTTACCGCCCGCCTTGCAGCCGCGGAGGCTTGTGGGGGCGATAGGCAAAACACCCGGACCAGACGCAGCCCCGCCGCTCGGCGCTCCCTTCCCGGGAGCCAGGCCACAGGGCGGAGCCGCCGGGGGCCGCCCGACCGCATCCCAGCGTTCCCCGCGGGCGCAGGGAGGCCGCTCTTGCCGGCGCGGCTACTCGCTGGCGTCAGCTGCGGCGGGGAGGCGGAAGATGGCGGCGGCGCCCGGGCGGCCGTGAGGAACGAGGCGGTGGCGAGGACGGCCGATGGCGGCGGGGAGGCGCCCTCGGGGACCCGCGGGCCGTTAAGGCGCGACGCTGGGCATGTCGGAGCTCGCGGCGCCTGGGGCCCCGGGGCCCGGGCCCAACGGCGGCGGCGGCGGCGGCGGCCCAGCCCCCCCGCGTGGGCCTCGCACCCCCAACCTCAACCCCAATCCTCTCATCAACGTGCGCGACCGGCTCTTCCATGCGCTCTTCTTCAAGATGGCTGTCACCTACTCGCGCCTCTTCCCGCCCGCCTTCCGTCGTCTCTTCGAGTTCTTCGTGTTGCTCAAGGTGACCGGGGTCCCGAACCTTGCTCAAGGGTCCCGGCGGCCGGACCCTTTCCCCCAGATCTGCGACTTCTGACCCCGGCCGGGGCAGCGCGCCCCTCCCATCCGGTGGCGTAGGCCCGGCCCGACCCGTTGGGACCCTTTCCTTAGGCCTGCCGCCCTTGCCCCCCTGCCCAGAAACTTCCACCCGGGAAGGCCCGAGTCTCCCCCGGTTAGTGGCCCCTGATCCCGACTCCAGAAACTCACAGCCCCCTCCAGGCCGCACCCCATCCCTCGCCTCGCCCTTCCCAGCGTACCCCACCTTCGGAGGCCGGAGCCCAGCCCCGTGACCCCCAGCCCTGCCGCCTGGGATCCTCAGCCCGGGATGACCGCCTCCCCACTTTCCGAGCCTGGCCTGGCCCCGAACCCCAAACTCGAGGGATTCCGGGCCTCACCACCACTGCCCCCTCCCAGGACACACCCCCGGGCCGCCCACCTGCACCTCTTCCCTCTCCCCCTTTTTCTTCGGGCTCTTCTCCTCAGGCTCTTCTGCTGGCCCCCACTCGGATTCTCCCCGCTCTGAACCTTTGGGGGGAAGGTGACCTAGCTGAGGTCACGCCGTGGGGCTTAGTGGCAAAGTCCAGCCAGTGGTGCTGCTGGTGGCTCTGTGAGGGGCCTCCCGTGGACCCGCCCCCTGTCCTCGCTCGGGTGGCAGAGCTCTCAGCTTTTCAGCGGTGCCGGGAGGGCCAGCACAGATCCCTCCAAGGAGGGGTCTCACTCGGAGAGTGAGCTCGCCGGGGGCCGAGCCCGGCTGCCTGACGGGTCTGAGGAAGTGGAGAAATGGCTGTTTTGTGTCGTGTCCCGTCCCGGAGTGTCCCCCGGCGGGGGGAGGTGGGGCGGGGCCAGGGGTGCTGATGTCCGAGGAAGCTCGGATTCCTCGTCTGCAGGAAGGGTGCTGGAGCTGGCGGGCAAGGCACGTGGGGTGCCGGCTGGGCCAGCTTGGTCGGGAGCCGGCAGCTCTTTGGCGTTGGGTGGCAGGGGTGCGAGCCGTCCCGCAGACCTGGGTGCGGGTCCCAGCCCGAAACCCCCGGTTCCGGAGCGGCAGGCGTCCCCTGCGGGGGCGTGGGTGTGGGACTCCGGAGGATTCCTGAGTCGGCCTTCCTTTACCCCAATCCTGGAATCCATGGGCAGCTTGGGCGTAGGCAGAAGGCCATGTGAGGCCGTGATTAGCTTGGGGAACAAAGCACTGTTCCTCCCGACAGGCTCAGAAGGAGCCCGTGTCGCTCGAGGGGGTGCCCTGTGTGAGGTGGGCCCCCCGGGGAGCTGAGCTTCCCCTGAGAGCCCGGCCTGAGGCCTTGGCTTTGTCCCGCCGCTTCCTGCCCGAGGAGCAGGCCAGGGGTTGGGCTGGCCAGGCAGATGGGCTGCACATCCAGGCCGCGTCCCTGGTGCGTGGGGCCGGGTGATCGGGCTGCCCTCGGCCCCGTGCACCTCCTCTTTCCTCGGGGCTGCAGCCAGGAGGCCCTTCATTCCCCGAGAGCCTGCCTGACCCCTGGCGCCTTTGGTTTCCCTCGTGTGCAAAGGGAGGGCTCGGCTGGCTGATCTCTGAGGCCGCCTCAAGCTCCAGAAAGCTCTGCTCCTTTGCCTCTCGGCCGCCCAGCTTCTGGGCTCTTGCTACAGAGATCAAGTTCCCCTCCCAGCCCCGCTCCCTGGCCTCTTCCTGTGGTACCTGTTCCTCTCTGCTCACTGCTGGCGGGAGCCGCCCTTGCCATCCTCTTTACCGCCTCGTGCCAGTCTCTGGGCCCAGCGATGAGTGGGGTGACCAGGAGGAAGGGGGAGAGACGGCAGTCCGCAGGGCAGGGTCTGTGTCACATCAGGCAGCCTCAGGCTGCGAGGAAGGAGGTGGGTAGCAGGAACGGCGCATGCAGAGGCCCTGGAGCTGGCGGGACGGCGCAGCCGTGTGGCTGGTGAGTTGGAGCATGGGGGTCACAGGGTGCCAGAGGTTGGGGGGCTGGAGCACCCAGGGCCTGTGAGGTGGCCAGGCCAGCTGGCAGGCAGAGGGCAGGAAAGGCCCTGGACAAGACTCCTGAAATCCTGAGAGCGAGGTGGGCGGGGCTGCTGAGTGCACCCTGCCTTCCCCACGTGGGTAGGGCTGCCCTGTGTGTCTGATGATAGGTCGTAGGGAGAGGGAAGCCTGGGCAGCCAGCTCGTTCCACAGTGGGGAAACAAGTCCAGATCCGGGACAGGCCTTGTCAAGGGGGGTGAGAGGGTCCTGGCCCACCTCCGGGGACCCATGCACTCAGTCAAGGGCGATGGGCCCCACCTGGGGTTTCAGGTCACGGATAAGGACAGTGATGGGGCAGACCCTGGTGAGGGATGCTGGAGAGGGCGCCAGGGTGACAGTGCGGGCATGGGGGCCACTCAGCGAGGTCATGGTGCCACCAGCCCCCGGTCCGTTTAAGTGCCCCTGCTCTTGGGGCCCAGCTGGCCCTGCCTGGTATGTGTTCCAGGTTGAACTCCTGGCTCCACCCTTCCTGGCTGCGTGGCCTCTGTGCCTTGGTTTCCTCATCTGCAAACTGGGGGTGATGGCAGGCATGTGTGTCTCCAGGGGAAGTGCTCGGGCAGCTCCTGGCATCGGACCACCCTGTGTGTCAGCGCTTTTTGTGATATCTCGGCACGTTGTACAGCGTTGTCCTTATGGCCCAGAGCAGACAATGTCCCAGACACGGCTCCTGCTGGACATCTGGGCCCAGAGAGCACGACTGGGGCTGTGGGCTAGGTCTCTGACCTCACCCTGCTGTGCTGTGGGTCCCACACTGTCGTGACTCCTGTCACCAGCTCCCAGGTCCCCAGACACAACGTTGGGGAGAGGCGCTGGGGGTCCCGAGCGACGCTTGGCCTGTGGCCACGTCTCAGGGCCCTGGCGCAGGCTGGCCTGTGGGAGGCTCTGCAGACGTGGGGGCCTTAGCTGGTCTTCCCCACTGCCTCCCTGGCCCCTCCTCCCCAGGCAGGGTCCCAGCTCTGTTCTCAGCTCAGCATCTGTCTGCCGTGACCTGAACCCTAGGGGCGTGGGATGTGCAGTCTGTCTCTGCTTAAATCAGCAGCGCTCTGATTCCCACCCTGTCAGGACAGGAGCGGGTGCTCTGCTGACCCAGCCCGTGCCCAGTCTGCAGGGCAGGCTCCAGAGAGGAGGCCGGGCGGTCCACAGCCAGCGCTGGCACCACCCTATGGTGCTCATGGCAGGGCGTGGAGAGGACGAGGTGCTGGCGGCCCTGCCGGTGGCCGCGTGGCCACGGGGAGTTCACCACACCCCTGAGCATCATCGTTGACAGAGGACAAGGAGCGGCTTCGTACTCTGGTCCCCCATGATCATTTGTACCACACAGGGAACTCACCCCGGGAGTGATGCCCTTGACATGGCGTCCAGGCCGGAAGGGTGACACTTGGCCAACCGGGACCCCATGAGAAACACAGCGGTCAGACGGGGGCTCCTGGAGCAGGGGGTTGGGGTGACGTCGAGCAGGGCCTCTCCTTGGCACTGTGGACATCGGGGCTGGGACGTTCTCTTGTGTGGGGCCGTCCTGGGCGCTGTGGGGTGTGGAGCAGCCTCCCCGGCCCTGCCCACTCGATGCCGGGAGCCCCCCAGTTGCGATGACCACAGACGTCCCAAGATGTGGCCCTGTGTCAGGATCCCCCCAGTGTGCAGTTAGGGCTGTCCTGTCTTACTCTGGGGAAACCGTACCTCAGGGGACAGAGCGAGCCCTGCCATGGGCTCGTTGGCCTGGCCAAGAGGGTCGGCTGTGTTCAGCGGCTCAGGCTGGCCCGGGAGAGGTGCAGAGGGCGTTTTTAGCTGGTGAGGTCAGGAGTTTTCTCCTGGGGCAGTTGGGTGATGGGACCACGTGCTCTGCTTGGGCCCCTGTTGGGTGGGCCTGAGCCCAGCCTGGGTGGGGGTCCTGCAGGCGCCCGGAGGGCCTCATCCTGGCTCACTCGGGCAGTCACAGGACCCAGGCTGCCCGGAGGGGCTGGCGAGCCTTCCCTTCCCCGGGGAGCTCAGCCACGCTGTCTGCAGCCTGATTTGCCGGGTGGGGTCCTCCAGGCTGGGCTGTGGGGTCTCAGGCAGCTTCCCTGCTGACTGCCCCCTGCCCCCCAGGCCCTGTTCGTGCTCTTCGTCCTGGCCTACATCCACATCGTCTTCTCCCGGTCGCCCATCAACTGCCTGGAGCATGTGCGGGACAAGTGGCCGAGAGACGGCATCCTGCGCGTGGAGGTGCAGCACAACTCGAGCCGCGCGCCCGTCTTCCTGCAGTTCTGCAATGGCGGCGGCAGCTTCCCTGGGCTGGCTGTGGAGCCGGGAGGCCTGGAGCTGGAGGAGGAGGACGAGGAGGAGGAGGAGCTGACCATGGAGATGTTTGGGAACAGCTCCATCAAGGTGAGCTAGCTGGCTGGCAGCGCCACGTAAACGCACAGAGGAACTGGTGACGCAGTCTGTGCAGGACAGGCTGCTGGAAGCGTAGGGCCACAGGCCTCCCTGTCTGCTCCTGCTCCCGCTCCCGTGGCCTCAGGGCCGACTGGGACCCCGGGCTGTTTCCCAGCTGTCACTTGAAAGGGATTGGCCCAATTCTGGGGGTGCCAAGGGTAGATACAGCCGGGAAGAAGGCTCTGGTCTGAGAGCTCTAAGGGGGCCCTGGGCATCCTGGTGATGCAGCGCCCCGTCGGCAGAGGCATGCCAGTGGACACGTGGGGCCCACAGCCCTCAGGGAGGGCTGTGCTTGGGCAGCCAGAGGCCAGGGTCCTCTGGGCCAGGGATCAGTGTGGGTAGGGTATTGGTGCAGACTTCAGCAGGGGACCGCATCCCTCCCAGACCCTCACCCAGAGACAGGCTCTCAGGGAGCTCAGTGTTGGGGGTCGGGGCTTTGATGGGACAGGGGCGCATCTGCTTCCAATCAGTGAGGGAGAGGCCTCCAGGCCCAGCCCTTTGGCACCATGGGCCTGCTGACCCCTGCCTCCCTCTCTGCAGTTTGAGCTGGACATCGAGCCCAAGGTGTTCAAGCCACCAGGTGGCCCCGAGGCCCTAAATGACAGCCAGGAGTTCCCCTTTCCTGAGACGCCCACAAAAGGTACTCATTGCTCACTGGGGCTAAAGGCCAGTACCCCCGGTGGGCTGCGGTCACCCCGCCCCTCCCAGGGCAGAGAGGTTCCGCAGACTGACCAGGCCTGTCCCACCCGCAGCGTGGCCGCAGGACGAGTACATCGTGGAGTACTCTCTGGAGTACGGCTTCTTGCGGCTGTCGCAGGCCACGCGGCAGCG
Organism: Balaenoptera physalus; assembly: GCF_965194825.1. Taxonomy (NCBI): domain Eukaryota; kingdom Metazoa; phylum Chordata; class Mammalia; order Artiodactyla; family Balaenopteridae; genus Balaenoptera; species Balaenoptera physalus. Next base: position 580,676 of record NC_138890.1, on the reverse strand, counting down.
GCTCAGCATCCCGGTCATGGTGGTCACCCTGGGTGAGTGTCACCTGCAGAGTGAGGCTCTGGGGGAGGGGTGACCCAGGAGCACTTGCTTCTAGGGCCTGGGGGCCGCCCCTGCTCTCCAGCTGCGGGAAGCTGCCCGAGGCTTCATCCCTTGACCGTTCCTCTGGGGCTGTCGCGCACATCACTGCTCGGGTCGGGGGGGGCGGGGGCTCCTCCACTCCCAGAAATGGAGATCTGGCCTTCCCCGGGCCTCCGGCAGCACTGGGGCTGGTGGGGGCCTGGCCAGGTGCACACCCCTGTCACGGTCCTGCCCACAGACCCCATGCGGGACCAGTGCTTCGGGGACCGCTTCAGCCGCCTGCTGCTGGCTGAGTTCCTGGGCTACGACGACATCCTCATGTCCAGTGTGAAGGGCCTGGCGGAAAACGAGGAGAACAAGGGTGCGGGGCCCAGGCGGGTGAGCGGGGGCAGGGCGGGGCCGGGGTGGTCTGGGGCGCAGGCTCACTGCCTCCCGCGCAGGCTTCCTGCGGAACGTGGTGTCCGGAGAGCACTACCGCTTCGTGAGCATGTGGATGGCCCGCACGTCCTACCTGGCCGCCTTCGTCATCATGGTCATCTTCGTGAGTGCCGCGGGTGGGGCGGGGGCCGGAGGGCGTGGGGCGAGGCGGCTGCCCCAGGCCTCACGCTGCGCTGCTTGCAGACCCTGAGCGTGTCCATGCTGCTGCGCTACTCCCACCACCAGATCTTCGTCTTCATTGGTGAGTTTCCCCGCCGGCCACCTCCCCCACCCTCCACCCCCCAACCGGGCGCCTCACCCGGTCTGCCCGCCCGCTGCCCTCTGCCCGCAGTGGACCTGCTGCAGATGCTGGAGATGAACATGGCCATCGCCTTCCCCGCAGCGCCCCTGCTGACTGTCATCCTGGCCCTCGTGGGTGAGGACCCCGTGCCCCCACGCCCTGCCCCCTGCCCTGGCCCGTCACCTGCCCGTCCCCCCCGCAACCAGCAGTCTCCCATCTCCCCACAGGAATGGAGGCCATCATGTCTGAGTTCTTCAACGACACCACCACGGCCTTCTACATCATCCTCATCGTGTGGCTGGCCGACCAGTATGATGCCATCTGCTGCCACACCAACACCAGCAAGCGGCACTGGCTTCGGTGGGCACCGGGGTCCGTGTGGTCCGGGGTGGGGGCAGCCGGGTGGGCAGCGCCTCACTGTCCCCCTCGCAGGTTCTTCTACCTGTACCACTTCGCCTTCTACGCCTATCACTACCGCTTCAACGGGCAGTACAGCAGCCTGGCCCTCGTCACTTCCTGGCTTTTCATCCAGGTGAGGTGGCTGCCCTTGGCACTGGTGACCCCGGGGTCCATCCAGCCTGTTGGGGGTTCTGTGGAGGCTGTGTTCTGGCTCGGGCCTCGTCTGACCCGGTGCCTGCCCCCCAGCATTCCATGATCTACTTCTTCCACCACTACGAGCTGCCCGCCATTCTGCAGCAGATCCGCGTCCAGGAGATGCTGCTGCAGACGCCCCCTCTGGGCCCTGGCAGCCCCACGGCCCTGCCGGACGACCTGAACAACAACGGAGGCGCCCCGGCCGCCACGCCTGACTCTCCCGGCCAGCCCCCTGCCCTGGGCCCTGGCTTGCAGGGTGGTGGCGGAGGCCCTGGGCCCGTGGCTGAGGCACCCAGCTCCCTGGTGGCCGCGGCGGCCTCGGTAGCTGCAGCAGCCAGTGGTGACCTGGGCTGGATGGCAGAGACGGCCGCCATCATCACAGACGCCTCCTTCTTGTCGGGCCTGAGCGCCTCTCTCCTGGACCGGCGGCCGGCCAGCCCCCTGAGCCCCAGCGGGGCGCTCCCTCGGGCCCCCCAGGACAGTGCCCCCACAAGCGACTCCCCAGGGTCTGACACAGCCCCTCAGACCGCTGGGGTGAGTGGGCCCAGCCTTGTGTCCACGGCTCCAGTGGATACGCCCTCGGAGGTCGGCTCCTGAGCCCTGGGCAGCTGACCATCTCTGTCCCTGGCCATCCAGGCCAGCTGGGTGTGACCTGGCTGTAGCCCTCCAGGGTCAGAGAGGCTGTCCCCAATGGCTCTGGGACTGCCCAGCCTGCCTTAGGTGGTATCGAAGTCCATCAGGTTTGCTTGGAGGCGGGCTTCGCTCCCCCAGGGCGTGGGGCCTGCCTGCAGCCTGTCCCTGTCTGTGGTGGGCCCCCTCAGCCAGTGAATTAAGACCGGCCGATGAGCCAGGGTGGGAGAAGGGACGGGGGCTCCATGGAAGGTTCTGCAAGGGATTGGTGAAAGGTCTGGAGCGAGCTGTCCCAGGGCAAAACGGGCAAGCCTCTGAGCAAGGTGAAATGAGTGGGGCCGGCTCAGCTGGTGCTCCCTTGTGTGCAGTGCCTTTCCACCGCCATCCCACACGGCCAGGCTGGGGCCCCGGGAAGGCGAAGCTTGGGCCCAGGACGCGCCCAGGCACCAACATTGAAGGCGGCCACGGGGGGTGCCGGGGTCCCGCCCTGCTCGGGGTGAGGAGACGGCCGGTGGCCCAACCCAGTTATGCGGTGAGGAATGCAGAAGAGGGCTCATTCCACTCTATTTAATTGCAGTGTACAAATGGTGTTTGTATATAGAATAAACTGTTGACAGCGTCCAGCCAGCGTTTGTCTGTGCGGGGAGGGGGCGGGGTCCCTCGAAGCCCCCGCTGCAGGTGGAGGAGGGCCTGGTCCCGCGTCACCGGGTGGCCACGGGTGCTTCCTCGGAGGCCTGGAGCAGGCTGCGTGGCCCGTCGCGGGTGCTGTCCCTGAGCTGGGCGAGGAGCTGCCCGCGCTGCACCAGCGCCTGGCGGAGCCTCTCGCGTGTGCCCACGATGCGCTGCTCCAGCTGCTCTAGCTCCCCGGGGCGCGGGGCGCCAGGGAACAGCTCGGCGGGCGGGTGGCCGTTGGAGCAGAGCGAGACGGGGCCCCCGGGCGGCCCGGCTGCATCCGCATCGCGTCTGGGGCATCCTCAACGGGAGTGGCAGCGGTGGCCACGGCTGGCTCCAGCAGGAAGTGCGTGCAATGCTCCCTCACCGAGGCCCGGCGCACCTGTGTCCAGCCCCCCGGGGCCCGCGGGGGCGGGCAGAGTGTCCTGCTGCGGCTCCTCGGGACCCCTGGGGACGGATGAGGCTGGGCAGCTGTGTCCTACCCACAGTCCCACTCTGCCCTTTAGGGTCAGGGTTCCTGAGGAGGCCGTGGGTGGCGGGTGGTATGGATCCATTGGTCGGCTGGAGGGCGGGGATGGGAGTTGCTGGGGTGGAGAGCGGCCCCTAGGGCCCCTTACCTCGGCTCCGGCTCCTCCTGCCCCTCGGGCGGCTCTGTGTTGAGGGCGCGATGGATTCTCTAGGAGCCAAGGCAGAAGTCGCGTCGGGGTCGGGTCAGCGGCAGGCCGTCCTGCGCGCGCTCCGCCCTCCCTCCACCCCCAGCCCCCGCTCCTCACCTGGCTCGTGTGCAGTCAGTACTCCATCTTGTTGCCCCTTCGGATGCGCGGCAGCGCCAGGCGGTAGAAGACGTGCTCGCCCAGCGAGCTGAGCAGAGCACTGCCCAGGCCCAGGCAGAGCAGCACGAAGAGTCCAGAGAAGTGGTAGATGCCCATCTGGAGGGTCTGTGGGCAGGACGCAGGCACAAAACCCCTCCTGGTCATGGCAGACCCTTGGGAAGCCCTGGCCTTGGACGGGGGTGGGGGCAGAGGTTGGGCCACAGAGAAGGGCCTGGGGCTGTGGAGATGGATTGGAAGGCTAGGGCTCCATTTTCAGAGGTGAGGTGTCATGGAAGAAAGGCCATTGGAACTGGGGTTTTGGAGGATGAATAGGGTGCAGAAAAGCAGGCAAACACACAGTCTTGGGAACGAGCAGGGGTTGGTCACCTTGGTGAAGGACCACACAGGCTCAGAGTCCCCCACGCCTACCCCTCCCTGCGTCCCGGGCCTGCCCTACCTCTGTAACGGCGAAGACCCGCTTGCCACAAGGCACCATCTTGTACCACTTGTCGTGCAGCAGGTCGATGAAGCCGGATGACTTGTAGCAGCTGATGAACTCGGACAGGTTGGAGGTGAGCGGCGAATTCCGGGGGAGTCCGATGCCATAGCCTGGGGGAGGCCGGGCGTTGGGTTGGGACCGGGCTGGACGCAGACCCACAGGAGCTGCGCCTGCCTGGAGCCCGCAGATCACTGGTCCCAGGGGCCGCTCACCCTCGATGGCGAAAGGCTTGCCCACGGTCAGCAGTCTGCAGTCGGCGTCGATGGACACCTCGTAGTCCAGGAGCAACTTGTCCATGATGAAGGCGTTGAGCTTGGGGCGGGGGGGTCGCTTCTGCGGGGGAGGGCGACGGGATGAGCATCCCCGCCCGCCTGGCCCCGCCCCGCCCCGCGCGCCCCCCTCACGTCAGCATGGCGACGCCGTGGGGCGTGGTGGGCGCACTGTGGCGCCGCACGTGTGCGTACATCTCCGGGAAGCTCTTCTTGATGTAGACCTCGGCGCTGCTTTCCCGCATGGTGCCGAAGCGGAAGCCCTGGGACAGGTGGTGCAGCTGCGGGCCAGCGCCCGGTCAGCGCCTGGGGTGGGGCCTTGATCCCGGCCCGGCTCTCCCCCACCCCCGTTCCATCCGCCAGCCCGGAGCGCCCAGGCCCAGGGCTCTCAACCAGCGTCTCCCCTCGCCCGGCTCACGTGGGCTACGTCATCTCTGGGGGGCCGTCCTGGGCTCCGTGGGGTGTGGAGCAGCATCCCTGGCCCCACCCCCTAGATGCCAGGAGCCCCCTGCCCTAGTCTGACAACCACAGATGTGCCAGGACATGGCCCAGTGTCCTCTGGGGGCAGGACCACCCAGTTGAAAATGTTCTAAAACCCGCACGTCCATCTCCAGGCCCTTAACTCCACACTTCCGCCTCCGCCGCACCCTCTGCGTCTCTCCTTAGGGTCCCCCGGGAACCCCAAGCTCACCGCCTCCAAGACCCACTCCCGAGCCACCCCACACCTTCCCACCTCAGTCGCTCTCCCTCCTCTGCCCGCCTCTGCGCCTCTCATCTCCACGTCCCGTCCACCTGCAGATCCTGTGGGCACTGCCCTCCGGACACCCTGGACCTGCCCAGTGCTCGCCCCTCCGCAGCCCCCACCCAAGGCCCCCATCCCCCATTCCTCCTGCACCAGCGCTGCCCCCTCAGCCCTGGGCTCTCCGGCCCACCCACTGTTTGTGCAACCTCCCTAAAGCAAACCATGAGTGGCTGCTGAGGCCACCTGACCAGGGCCTCCTTGTCGGGGCTACAGCACTTCCGAAAAGCCAGACCTGAGGCAAGCAGGGCCACCTAGAACTTTCTGGGAAAGGAAATGCTCTACACCTGTGCTGTTCTCAAGTGGCTGTTGAGTGCTTTCAATTAAATCAATTTAAAAAGTAGCCATGGGACTTCCCTGCTGGTGCATTGGTTAAGAATCCACCTGCCAATGCAGGGGACACGGGTTCGATCCCACATGCCGGGGAGCAACTAAGCCCGTGCACCACAACTACTGAGTCCGCGCGCCTAGAGCCTATGTTCCGCAACAAGAGAAGCCACCGCAATGAGAAGCCTGCACGCCACAACTAGAGAAAGCCTGCACGCAGTAATGAAGACCCAATACAGCCAAAAAAAAAAAAAAATTGTTTTAAAAAATTATTTTAAAAAAGTAGCCACGTGTGGAGAGTGGCTGGCCCACGGGACAGCAAGCATCTAGGTCTCATTACTGGTTTAACAGAGGACGCTGGGGTGGGGGAGCAGCAGGGGACGAGAGCAGCTAGATCCAAACACTGGGAGATGCTGCAGGAGAAAAAACAACTTCTCCAACAAACAAATCGCTAGTGAACAAAAAGATGGAGTGTCAAGATGGCCCCATGGGGCCTTCCCGGGACAGACCCCCACCCAGTCCTCTGCCTGCCTCTTGTCTGTAGAAAAACTTTAGTCTCCTAGGCCTTCCCCGAGTTCCAAAGAATAAATTTAATCGAAGAAGTGAGAAAATGCAGAAACAAAGGAAAACAGTCAAACAAGACAAAATAATAATAATAGTTTAGCCATTAAAGTCAAGGACTTTTAATTCCTTCTCAAGGGCTGTAGATAATATTCTGAGCCAGTGAACTTCCCTGGCGGTCCAGTGGGTAAGACTCAGTGCTTCCACTGCAGGGGGCATGGGTTCAATCCCTGGTTGGGGAACTGAGATCCCGCAGGCCATGCGGCATGGCAAAAAAAAAAAAAAAAAAAAAATTTGAGCCAGATCCTTTGAGCTCTTTTGCAGATACTGAAACCCCCACCAGGTGGAAGAAGTTAACTGCATGCTGCCCACAAGCACATAGACCCCAGACTGATTGGAACCAGAAGGTTGATGATGTTGACTCCCAATTACTTCACCACCAACCAATCAGAAGAACATCCAGGAGCTAATCACACACCCCACAACCCCCCTCCCTCACCCTGTCTTTAAAAACCTTTCCCCAATACTTAAATAAAAATTAAAAAACAAACAAGCAAAAATAAACCTTTCCCTGAAAGCCATCCAGGAGTTCAGGTCTTAAGCACTAGCTGTACAGACTCCTTGCTTGGCGTCTGCAGTAAACACTGTGCTTTCCTTCACCAGGACCCTGTGTCAGTAGATTGGCTTTACTGCCTGCAGGTGAGTGGACCCGAGTTTGGTTTGGTAACAAGGAGGTTTCTACCTTCCTCTGGGTCTGTACATTTTGGATCCAGATTCAAACAAACTGTGAAAAAAAAAAAAAAAGACAACTGAGAAAAATGGCTGCCTGATGTTTAAGTTCCCAGAATACTCATGACAAAATGACAGGAGGCCTGGGATTTCCCTCATGGTAATCCAGCGGCTATGACTGGTGCATGGACGAAACTGGTCAGGAGTTGACTTTGGAGCCGGGCAATGGGTTCATTCATGGTGGGCCTTGCTCCCTACTCTAGAATATTAAAATTTTTTCATTAAAAGAGAAAAATATGTAGGCTGGGGCATGCCCTGCTCTGCCCACAGCCCTCCAGGACTCCTGGTGAAAGTTCTGTCTAAATGGGGCTTCTGTGGAGGCCCAGGTCCTCCCACACGTGCAGGCCCTGCATGACCTGCCCCATCCCCCTCCCTGCTCTCCCCTCCCCCCTCACTCACTCTGCTCCAGCCACACACAGGTCTCCTTGCTGTTCCTCCAACCTGCCAAGCACAATCCTGTCCCAGGGCCTTTGCACAGGCTGCCTCCTCTGCTTACCATATTCCTCCCTGATATCTACATAAAAGTCCCTCACATATCACCTTTCCCAGAGGAATTCCTGACCCCCGTTTGAGAAATCATCCCTCCCCAATGCTCCCTGTGTCCCCACCCTAATTTTCCTCCCTGGAACTTTATCACCAATTCACACACCATCTACTTTGTTTCTCTCTCTTGATTCTCGCCAGCAGCCTCGCCTGTTTTGTCCCAGCTGGGTTCAACATGAGTTTGCGGGAGCAGATGGCCGCGTTCTACTGGGTGGGGACTGGGGGTGGGGGTGACCTCCAGGCTCTGACCCCTGAAACCCCACGGCCACGCACCTTAGGGTCGTGGATCCCCGACAGCTCCTCAAAAGTCTTGTCCCCGACCATGATGGCGGCCAGGTTGGCCGTGTAGCTGGACAGCACGAGCAGGCAGAAGATGGCCCACAGGTTCATGAGGAGGCGGCCCGTGGGGCACTTGGGCGTCTTACTGGACACTGTGTGTCCAAAGAGGATGGTGTAGCAGAGGTTGAGGGCGGAGGAGTAGGAGAACACGGTGCCCAGGTTGCGGCCGCGGGGCGTGAGGCCGAAGCGGCTGCGCCACTCGTAGAGGGTGAGGAAGAGCGCAGTCAGGTGCAGCGCGGTGAAGACGCCCAGCCACATGGACCAGTGCAGCGGCCACATGAAGGCGCCGATGGGTGACGCCGTGTCCCATGCGCGCACCATGATGCCCAGGCTGGTGGAGAAGAAGGGGCTGGTGAAGTCCACCACCTGCGAGCGGGCTGAGTTGATGCTGAAGCTGGTGACGGCCATGTGCGCCCAGCCGGCCAGCAGGTCGCCCACCAGGCCGGTCCAGCGGCCGTCGCGCAGCGCGCCGTACTTGCCGTCGCCCACGATGTACAGCTCGAAGTCGAAGGGCGCGTCCTCCGCCAGGCGCTCCAGCAGGTCGATGCAGTAGCCGTAGCAGCACCTGCGCAGCGCGAGGGGCGCCGAGCCGTCGGCCAGCGCGGCGAAGAGCGCGTCCAGGGCGGCCGAGTCGTTGGTGCCGGGGGCCAGGCACAGCTGCCCCTCCGGGCACCGACCGTCCTCGTCCGGCTCGCGGGCGAACACGAACGGGTGCTCCACCAGCGTCACCACGCGCAGCTTGGGCCGCGCCCAGGCGCCCGGCGGGGGTGGGGGCCGCCCGGCCGCGCCCCCCCGCCTCTGACTCCAGCCGCCCGTCCTGCCACCGGCCCAGCGTTGCCCAGGCCGGGGCGCCCCGCGGGTCCCGGCGGAGGCTCCACACGCGGAAGCGCCGGGGGATGTGCACCTGCGAGGAGCCGGTCACCCACACCGGCCCCGTGTGGCCCCGGAAGGACGTGTTGGCCAGGAACCTGGTGGGGGTGGGCGGCATCAGGGCGGCGGAGGGATCCCTCCCCCGAGGTGAGACCTATCGCCCTGCCTCAGACACACCGGGCCACGGGGGTTGCTGCTGTACCCCCCACTCCAGATCCCCTTCCCAGCTGGGGTACCCACGCCCTGGGGGCTGGGGCGACGGCCCAGCCCAAAGCCCAGCTGAGAGGCCCAGGTGGGGCCTTCTTGCTGCGTGCTGCCCCCGCTGCAGGGCTCCCCGGGTCCGGCAGAGCCTCACCTGTTCCTTTCCCTCCTTTCCCGCTTCTCCCAAAGGCGCGCGCGCACACACACACACACACACACACACACACACACACCCCCCGCAGAATCTCCTTCTTGGGCTCTGCTTCCACCCAAGATGGACACAGCGCCTGGCATACAGCAAATGCCCGATAATGTCGCCTCTCACGCGGCTTACTGCAGCAGGGTCCCTGCTCATCGTGCCAAGAGGCGGCCGGAGGACTCGGGCCCGGGCAGCGGCAGGTCATTGCAGTTGACCGTGGCGGGGAGGAGGGCGCGCTCCGGCTGCACGCGGGCCGTGCTGCCCAGCGCGCAGGCCACTAGTTCCACCGCGTCGTGGATGGCGGCTTCCAGCGGGGACCGAGCGACCTCGCCCAACGCCAGCAGCCCAGGCGGCAGGCCCTCGGTGGGGAGTGCCTCGGCGGGCAGCGGCGTGCCCAGCAGCCAGCGGGGCCCGGGGTGTGCGGCCTGCAGCACCTGCCGGGCGCCAGCCTCGTTGCAACCCAGGAGTATGGCCACAGGGACTGGGGCCGTTCCCCCCGCGGGCACCCCCAGTGGGGCCAGGTGGGCCCGCAGCCCTGCATCACTTGGGTCTGGCCGGCTCAGGTCCAGCAGGAGCTTCGGAACCCGGCCCGCCCAGCTTGTCCACAGGGCCACAAGGCCACCAGGGTCCCGCACGCGGCAGAGCACCAGGCCAACGTCCTCCCAGCTGTGCGCCTGCAGCAAGGACACCAGCACGTCCAGCAGAGTATCCAGGGGGCTGGCCCAGTCCAGCTGCAGGTGGAAGGGGTTCTGGCAAAGGGGTGGTCAGTTAGGGCTGGCAAACTCAGTGTCCCACCACACTCTTCCCACCCCGTCTGTACATGTTCAATAAACGCACAACACCTTGATAACTGGACCTTGTGCCTGCTTCTTCCCAGCCCCACACCTGCTCTAACCCCTTCTGTGGCTCCCCATCGCCATCAGCACAAAGTCCGGCCCTGGCCTGACATTCAGGGCCTGTTCTCTTGGCTCCAGTCACCCTGAGGCTTTTTGCATTCCCCAGCTGGAATACCTTTTCCCATCTATGACAGCCAACTCCTACACATCCTTCAAAACCCAGCTCCACTACCCCACCTCTATTCAGACTTACCAGGCAAGCTAGGGACTGAGGGGCCCCCCCTCCGTGCTCAGGGACCCAGAAAGTTCTCCTGAATTTGCTTTGAGCATGGGAAGCACGAGAGAGCTTTGCCAGACACCTAATGTAGGCAGGGTGTTGTTCGGGTGGGGACAGGGTGCTGAGTGCAGGGGGAAAGGCTGGGGGCTGCTGCTCAGTCTCCCGCGGGGCGGCGGGGCAAGCCAATACCCCCCCAAAGCCTGACAGGTCCAACTGCAGAGGGTGCAGTTCCTGGATCCGGCTGCAGAGGGCGCCACAGGCATGGATTTGGGTCCTGCATCTCTCCCACCGGGAGGGGGTCAAGGATAGAGGGGGGTTAATGAGACCTGGGCCTCCTCTAGGATCAGGGTCTCCCCGCCCTCAGGAGAAGGAAGGCCTGAGGGGGCTTCAAGGTGGGTTTGGAGAGAGGCAGGCCCCCTTCCAGACCCCATGTCCCAGCGTTGGGCCCCTCCCTGCTGGCCCTGGGAGGGGGTTCTTTCCCTGGGGCACAACAGGGTCCCCAGAGCTCTGCCACCCTTCTCTCCTCCTTGTCCCATTCTCTACTTATTCGGACCCAAATTCCAGCCTGGGGGTGTAATTAAGAAAAGAGAATAAACTCCAAGGACGAACGAGGACAGGGTGGAGGAGGATGGAGGGTTTAGGAGAGACAGGGTGGCCCTGGGGACCTGAGAAGGCCATCAGGGAGGCTGTGGGGTGTGGGTAGCCTCGGCCTCGAGGGCCTCTGGTAGGATCCTGGCAGGAGGAAAGTCTCCAGCCGCAGCCCCTGAAACTGCAGCCCCTGGAGAGCGAGCAGGGAGACCCGCTTCCCCATCCCAGCCCCGCGGCCCTGCTTGGTGGGAATCCGGAGGCGCCCTCTGACCTGACCGGGGAAGGGGGCCGCGCTCCTAGTGGGACTCCACCGCCAAAGCCCAGGGAAGCGTCCTGTGGGATCCGCCATCTGGGGTCCAGAGGCATCCCGCGGGGTTCCCGAGCCGCGGGGTTCCGTGGCTCTAGGTTCCTGCGCCCCTGGGCTCCCGCCTCCCATTCCGGGTCCCTGATCTCCGGGGACATTCGGGGTTCAGGGGTCCAGGTTCCGCGAACCCGAGGGCCGTCCCTGGGCCTCTGTCATCCGGACTCTTGCATTTAGGGTCCAGACTCTGAGGCCCGCGTGTCCCAAGGACTCAGCTATCCGGACCCCCGGGCCCCGCGCTCCAAGAGCGTCCCAGGGTCTCTCCCATCCCGACCCCGGGTCCCCGGACGTCCTGACCCCGGCGTCCGCGCGTACCGGGGAGCCGAGGGGAGCGCGGGCCTCCCGCCGCAGCACGCTGAGCACGGGGGTCTCGGTGGCCGCCGCCAGGAAGTGCAGCTGCAGCAGCGCGGGCCGCGCCTCGGGGAAGGCTAGCACGGCCGCCACGCCCGGTGCCGCCAGCGCCTGGCACAGGCCGCGGGCCAGCGAGGCGGGGTCCCGGGCGGGGGGCGCGGCGACCACCAGCTCCAGGCTCAGGTTGTGCGGCAGCCGCGGCGCCAGGGCGGCCCAGGCCAGGGCGGCGCGGGCGCGGGCGGCGGGCGCGCGGGGCAGGAGGGCGCCCAGGCGCACCGAGACCCCCAGGCGCACCAGGACGCCGCACCGGTGCGGGTGGCCCCCGGCGGGCCCCGGCCCCAGCGCTAGCGCCAGGCCGAGCCACTGCGCCCGCACAAACTCCATCCCAAAGTTGCCGGCGGGCGCCGCGGGGCGGAGCCGCGGGTGGCACCACGGGAGGGGAGGCGGGATCTCGGCCGCCCCCGCCGCTCCCTCCCCGCCCCCGCCGGGCCGGCGCCTCCCTCCCTGCCCGAGCCCGCCCGCCTGCGTCCGCCCTCCCCGCTCCCGGCCTCCCAGTGCCAGGCAGCCCACTAGGGAGGCGTGGGTCCCACTACGCAGGGCGGGAAATTGAGGCTCAGATGGCCACAGCAGGCGGGGTTTGGGGTGGGGTGTGGAATCGAACCACTGCTCCTCCTGGCTCTGTGCCCACTCTACAGATGAGGAAGCCGACGTTAGCAGCAGGGAGGGATTTTTGCATCAAGACCGGTGCCCACACTCACCCCTGGTGCCCCCTCATCCCCCCTCCAGCCTGGCAACGGTTCCCATTTCTCAGTCAGGGAAACTAAGGCCCACAAGGGGTCAGTGTGCGTCCATAGTCACCCAGCCGCACCCTCCTCCTCCAGGGAGCAGCGTCTACCCAGACCAACCCGTCCACGTGCTCTACCATCGTTGGCGCCCCAGGGAAACTGAAGCAGACTTGTCTGATGGGAACGTGTGGGGAAGGTCTCCTGCCCTCCAGCTGCGGGCAGACAACTTGAGCCAGAGAATTCCTCTTCACCCTTCAAGACCCAGTGCCAAATGCCCCTGCTGGAAAAACTTTCCTAGCTTGTCACCCAGAAAGATTCAGAACGCCCCCGTCATCCCTGCCTACATGAACTCCATCACACGCCATCGTCTTTTTGTCCCTTTATTTGCTTTATTCAGTGGCCAGCTCTGGGAGACAGGGGCGGGTCTGGCTCGTTAACTGCTGTCTCCAGTGCTTGCACACAGCAGGCACTCTATAATTGCTTGTTGCTTTGAGCAACTGCTCAGACAAGGACGCGTGGTTACATCACTCTCCGCTGCCCCGGAACCTTCCTTAGCTCCCCGCCGCCTACCAATCCCCCAGCCTCTTCCTACATTCTCTGGGCCTCCCCAAGACAAATGCCATGGAGACCTTCTTGTGGCCCTGGCCTGTGGGAGGCGCTCAATAACCACCGGTCAAGTAAGGGCCCCGGAGCACCTTGCGTGGAATTCTCCCATCCCAGGTGGGGGAGTGGAGAAAGCCAGGCTTCTCCCCAGACCCCGCAGGGCACAGGGCAGCAGCTGCGCATGGAACATTCCAGCTCTAAGGAACGCGTCTACACTCAGTTGATTTTTTTCACGCACAAGAAACCATCTCCTTTTGGAGCCAGTGTTAGAGACGCAGGGGACAAACTCCATTAGATGAGGAAAAATGCAAGTACCGGCCAGCAGCATGAATGGAATTTTGAGATGACTGATGAGAGCTGGGTGGCTGGCTTCCAGGTGACAAGGCCACCTCATCCAGCCACCTGGCCAGGCATCCCAGGACAGGGAGGGTCATACCAGGGAGGCCTCCCCCCCCCCCCCCCGCCACTGTTCTGGGTGAGGCGCCAGGTTAAGAAGTGTCCTCAGGAACCACCTGGGCGTCACCCCACCCTGGGGTAAGGTCCCTATGCCAGCATGAGTCCCCAGAAATGGACCCATCCTGGGGAGGGGATGCCGCCTCACCCTAATGTGGCCCTCAGCAGTCAGTCAGTCAGTCAGTCAGTCAACAAACATTACTGGCTGCTGGTTCTGGTAGGTACGCGAGCACCCGACGGCGCCTTGGGCCCCCCTGGGACTCACGGGGTAACCCCCTGAAGCCACCCCATCTCGGGCCCTGCTGTTACACCTCACCTTCCCCCAAGGCCCACTACTTGCATGACCTGCGCTGGGCGCCCTGGCCTCTGCGCCTCAGCTCCCAGTTTTTTTTTTTTCAAGTTTTTTTGTTTTGACGTGGACCATTTTTAAAGTCTTTATTAAATTGTTACAATATTGCTTCTATTTTATGTTTTGGTTTTTTGGCCCCAAGACACGTGGAACCTTAGCTCCCCGACCAGGGATCAAACCGGCAGCCCCTGCATTGGAAGGCGGAGTCTCAACCACTGGACCACCAGGGAAGTCCCTCAGCTCCCATCTTTACAAGCTCAATGGTAGTAGTTCTGACCTCCCAGCTACCGTGGACATCAAACAAGTGGACACAGGCAAGGTTTTTTCCTTAATTGTGGCAAAATATACATAATGTAAAGTTCACCATTTTAATCATTTTTAAGTGCACAGCTCGGTGGCATTAAGCACAATCACGTTGTGCAGCCTTCCCACCATCACCTCTAGAACTTTCTCATCCTCCCAAACTGAAGCTCTGTCCCCATGAAACCCTGACTCCCCACCCCCCGGCCCCCTCCATCTACTTCCTGTCTCTGTGGCTGTGACTCCCCCAGGGACCCCCGTGAGTGGAATCAGACGGTATCTGTCCTTCTCTGTCTGGCTTCTCTCACTGAGCATCATGCCCTCAAGGTTCATCCCTGTGGTAGCAGGTGTCAGAATCTCCTTCCTTTTTAAGGCTGAATAATATTCCCTTGTGTGGTTGGACCACACTCTGTTTATCACCTGTCAATGGCCACTTGGGTTGTCTCCACCTTTTGGCTGTTGTGAATCACACTGCTATGAACACGAGCGTGCAAACACCTCGAGTCTCTTTAATTTCTTTGGAGGATGCACTCAGGAGGGGGATTGTTGGAGCATATGGTGATTCCACATGTAACTTTTTGATGACCCTCCAGGCTACTGGCCACAGCAGCTGTACCATTTCACCTTCCCACCAGCAGTGCAGAAGGGCTCAGATTTCTCCATCGCCTCCTGACACGTTTTGTTTCTTAAATAACAGCTGTCCTGGTGTGTGAGAGGCGGTATGTCACTGCAGTTCACATAAACTCAGCGCACATGCAGGAGTCATCTGTGAATGCTGGGTGCCGCCTGCACCTGCCCCTCTGGCAGTGATGGCCCAGGATTCAGGGTCAAATTGTGCTTCTACAGATTCTTACAGACAGGACAATAACAGCGGCATTGCTGGCCGTGTGCCTGGCGCCTGTCACACACCTGCTCAGCTGCACACCAGCTCCTGAAGGCTCCTCGCAGGCCGAGGAGGTGTGTGTTCCCTTTTACAGATGACACCGAGCCTCAGGGCCAGGTGTGGCTTGCCCAGGGCCATGTGGGGATTTCAGGGAAAGAGGGCTCCAGCCTTCACGGCCCACCAGCAACCTTCTCTGCAACCAGCTCCCGCCAACCGACCTCCTGTGAACTCTCTCGGCATGGCCCGCAGAAGGGGGACAGGAGACCTTGCAGGCCCGCAAGGACAGGTGGCAGGGACAGTGCGGGCAAAGACGGTTGCGTGTCAACTGGAGGATCTTCCCAGGCCCAGCCAGGCACCCCCCCTTCAGGGCCGAGTCATCAAAGTGACAGCCCCGGGGTGGGCACCCCACCCAGGGGTGCCTACCCTCACCCCAGCCATGGGTGTGGCAGATGAACCAGGAGGAACCCCAGGACCCAAGGCAGCAGCTGAGGGTCCAGGGCAATGAGAACAATACCCCTGCTCCCCAGGGAAAAACCCAGAGCCCGGGAGGTGGCTGCCAGACATTGGCCGATCTCCAGCCCGTCTCCTGGCCACCTGCCAGCTCCTGCCTGGGACTCCACAAGACAAAGAGCAACACTGGGGCCTCAAAAACTGGCCTCTCCTTCCAAGCCACTGAATCACGGGGCGAGTGCAGACAGCTGGGGGCGTGGGGCAGCGTCCCAGGCAGAGGGCAGCAGGCCTCAGGCTCAGCACCAGGGCTGCCAGGGACCCTCACCAGGGCCAGGGCCTGGGGACGCAGGGCCCGGGCAGGTGAGGTGGCCCTTAGCCCCAGGGGAATCTCAGCCAAATTCTGAGGCCCTCTCCTAATCTTCTGGACCCTCTGGAAACCAAGGGGGTGAGAACGGACTGGGCGCAGACTGCAGACAGGAAAACAGCCCTGGGTGCTCTGGGGAGGAGGGCGCAGCTCCGACCCCCAGCTCTGCTCTGATGAGCTGCCTCACGACCCGCTCCCCAACCCCGCCTCACTTCTTGGGATCCACCAGGGGCCCAGGGGCTGCACCTACAATGTGGACCCTATCAGCCAACAGGACTCCTCACCTGGCAGCTTCCTGGGCAAGGTGGGCCATGAGGGTGGGTGCAGAGCCCCAGCGGGGATGCCCACTAGCTAAAGACATGAACCAGAAGCTAGCCCCCAGCCGAGGTCATTACAGCACCTGCTAAGTCATGTGGATTTTCTGGACCATTAAGCAGACTGTCATTTGGGGGCAGCTTTCTGGAAGGTTCCATGGGCAGCCTGATGGCCCACCTCTCGGCTGGGCTCCAGGTGCCAGCTGGTGGTGTCCCTGTCTCCCCTTGGCAGTGGGGGTGGGGGTGGGGCCTGGCCTCCCTCCGGCCCCTGACACCAAGAAGGTTCTGGTCAAGATGACCCTGGCCCAGAATTGGCTGCCACCCCAGAGCCAGCTGCCCTGACCCAGGTTCGGGGGACGGGACCAGTGTGACTGCACTGCTGTCCCTGAGTCACTCCTGCCCCTGGGGACCTCGTCCTGCAGCTCCCAGAATGTCCCTGTCCCGTCCCACGGGTGGCATGGCCTCTGGGTCATGGAAAGGCACTGGGGCGGCAGGTGAGTGAAGAGGTGAGAACCCAGGCTTCTCGACGCTAGATCTGAAACTCGGACCCTGTGATGGCTACGGTGAGGTCCCTGAAGCAGGTCCCGCCACTGGGGTCCTGAGCCCAGCGTGGGCACAAGGAGGCCGAGAGGCAGGATTTCAGGTCTTTTGTTAGACACGGCACAGCACCAACACGACATGGCAGGTCACGGGAGGACAGCAGGTCAACACTGGACCACAGCCCCTGGTGGGCAAATCCAAATGATAGGACGCCGGCAGAGAATGGGCTCGGGCCTCGGGCCTCGGGGTCTGCCAGCCAGTCGGGAGGGTCCTGGGGGGAGCCCAGGGGGCAGGTCCGGGTGTGGGTCCGGGCTGCACGCACGCGCACTCACTGGGCCTCACTTGGCCAGGGTCGGGCACACGCGCTCACTTGGCCGGCCGAGTGATGATGCGCGTGGAGAAGTCGAATAGGTCGCGGTTGATCTTGCGCAGGTTCCGCACCTCGTCCTCCAGCTCTGCCACGCGGATCCGCAGCTGGTCCTGGCCACCCAGCACGTTCTGGAGGGGGGCGGCAGAGTGCTCAGAGCGGGAGGGGGCCTCAGACATCCCACCGGCAGGCAGCAGGGCGGGGCTGGCACTGAGGGCCACTGTCCCCACCGTCCATGACAGAGGGTGGGGCAGGGGCACATCCTTTCCAACCCACAGCCCAGGCCCCCTGCCGCCCTTCCCTGCGGACAAGCCCCCATCTTGGGCCCCGCCCCTCCCCCATCTTGGGCCCCGCCCCTCCCCCATCTTGGGGCCTCTCCCCGCCCACCTTCTCCAACGTGCTGCACATCACCCCGTGCAGCTGTTCCACCCGCTCCAGGTAGCTGGGCTCTGACCCCTGGAACAGACGGGGTCGCGTTAGCCAGCCACTCCCATCAAGCCTCGAGGGACGAGCAGCCCCACAGTCGGCTAGAGCCTCCAGCCCTGGGAGGGCTCACCCGCCCGCTGAGATGATGGACCCTGCTGCTGCCCAGAGGCCATCCGTCTCCCGCTGGACCCCGTCTGGGCACGCTGCCCTGGGCCAGCAGCCCGGAGCCTGGCACAGCCATCCATCAGGCCGCCGTGAGGGGCGTGGACAGCCCCGAAGGCTCGGGTGACTCCGAGGCGCAGAGACAGCAGACAGAGCCCGGCCTCAGTGTGCAAGGCTGGCCACGCTGAGGACAGGCAGGGAGGGGCCCCGGGGGCCTGGAGGGGCAGGCAGGCCGTCATGGAAGGGGGTCCCATGGGCACTGGGGCTGTGAGCTCTCCCGCCGCCCAGCTGGAGAAGGTGGCTGCACGTGCACAACCTCTGGGTCCTGATCGGCCCCTGGAACAACACCCTGTGCGTGGCCCGCTCCCTCTCTGGAAGGTTCCAGGGCTTCCTGAGGTCAGGGACCAGCCATCAGGCTGGCCTCAACGACAAGGGCAAAGAAGCCTCTTCAGCAGAGGAGAACGTGGAAGGTCCCCACCAGGACCCGACCCAAGGGCACCCAGAGCCACACCGCAGAGGCTGAGGCCCAAGGGTGGGGGTCCCAGCTGAGGGTGAGACATACCTGCTGGTGGAGGCCCAGGCGCAGCGTGAGGCCCCCGTGGCGCGGCTCATCCCCATGCTCCGTGCCCAGCAGGTGCTTGTTGAAGTGGGGCAAAGGCAGGCTGGGCCTGAAGTCGGAGCTCAGCATGCTGATGGGCGCCAGCATGATGCAGGCGTTGGTCACGGGGCCTGGGGAGGGCAAGCGGCGATCGGGACCCACCCTCAATGGGTCCGGGCTCCCACCCTCCGCTCCTCCAGCCACCCACCTGGCCCTGACACTCCCGTGCATTCCCGTCCGCACCCTCCACGAGGCAAACCCTGGGTCCTTGCTCCAGCCCCGGGCTGCCCGCGGTGTGGACGAAAGGGCAAGGCCCCTCGGGCCCAGGGCCTCCAGGAGGGCTGCGCGCACCCACCTTTGAGAGCCACCGTCCTGAGGCACTGCTGGCTCTGCACATCCCAGAGTCGCACCGTCTCGTCGTGGGAGCCCGAGAGTAGCACGCTGCCGTCCGTGGACACTGACAGGCAGGTCACCTGGTTCCTGGGGACAGACAGGTCACCTGGCGCCCGGGGGAGGGCGGCACAACGACACCCCCACCACCTCCTGGTCGACCCCGTCCCTGTACCTGTGTCCTCTGAACACCTTCCCGTGGTCCTGCTCCGGCTGGAAGCTCTTCTCTCTCTGCCCGGGCTGTGGAAATGGGAGGGCCGGTGAGCACAGGGCACGGCTGCGTCTCAGCCCCAAGCCGTGCACCCCCTGGCCCCCCACGCCCACTCACCCAGGTGCAGAGGTCGACCTGGAAGATGGAGCCGTCACTGCCACCGCAGAACATGTGATGCTCAGCCAAGTCCATGGTCACGGCCATGATGCTCACGTCGAAGAGCACAGACAGCAGCAGCTCGCCGGAGGAGATCTCCCACAGCTGCGGGCGGGGGCAAGGGCGAGGGCGGGGGCATGGGTCTGAGAGCGGCTGCGCCCGGCCGGGAGACTCTGGACGCCACAGGAACCTCAGACAGCAGCTGTCACCCCGGGGGTCTTGGGGATTCAGGGACCTGGTTCTCACGCTGGGACCCCTCGCCACCACCGGCTTCAGTTACTGCAGCCCCCAGGCCACCACCAGGTCAGCCCTGGACTGCCCCAACCAGGGACGAAGACCTGAGGACTCCCTCAAATGCCCTGAGGCTTGGCCAGGAGCTGCCAGGAGCTGCCAGGAGCTGCCAGGTGCAGTGGTCAAGTGGGAATTTCCAAGCCGACGCAGGCCTGGACTGCCCCCCCCGACCCCGGACGTCCTTGAGGCCGAAGGCAGCGGGGGATTAAGAGCTGTCGGGACCCACCAGCCAGCGGGAGGAGATGATGCTCTGGCTCCCATGGGCCAGGAACCCGCCAGCCGCCGGGCTCAGCTCACAGATCCACTGCAGGGGTCAGGGCAGGGCCCTACCTTCACTGTCTGGTCCAGCGAGGCGGTGGCCACCCGGGCCAGGGGCCCACCAAAGCCGCAGTGCAGGTCTGTGATGGGGAGGGTGTGGCGAGACCACACGTGCCGGGGTCCGGGGGTCCGGGAGGGGTCTGCCTGCAGCACGCTTGGGGGTGGGGGAGGAGCCGGATCTCAGCAGGGAGGGCGGCCCACATCTCAACGCCTTTATACCCTGTCTCCGGGCAGTAACCAGGCCCCCTCACCCGAATAAAAGTCCTGGGTAGCTGCCCAGGGCCCCGTCCTCCTGGCACCAGCCTACCTGGCCTGGAGCCCCTTCCCACCCCGGGGCCTGGCCTCTCTGCACAGCAGGCTCCCTGCCCTCGTGGTTAAGGCCTTGCCCGGCCAGAGACCACAGCCGGATGGGGAGCCGCCAGGGCCAGGGCTCTACCTGCAGAGGCTCCAAGCCAGCACCAGGCAGTCCTTGCCCCCCGAGACGAAGTGGCTGCTGTCCCCCGTGAACTGTAGGCACGACACGTCCTGGTAGTGGCGGCTCAGGATGACCAGAAGGTTCCCCGTGGAAACCTGGGGAGGCGGAAGGGCACCGGGTCACGGGGAGCCCTGAGGGAGGGGAGGGCCCGCCCCACCCCGCCCCGCCCCAGGCCCCCTGCACCAGGGCTTGGCCCGTGGCTCTGAAGTGAACAGGGAGGCTGGGGGGTCGTGCCCTCTTGAGTCCTGCCAGCATCTGTTCCCACCCTATCCCCAGTGAGATAACACAGCCCCAGGGAAGGTGTGAGCGAGGGGACAAGGCCGAGGGGGGCTGGTGAGGGAGGGTCTCTCCAGGATCGGCTGGACCCAGGGCTGATCCTTGCAGGCACAGCTGCAAGTCACCATCTTCCGAGCTGGCTGGCGGGGGGCACAGATGCTGCCGTGGGTTGAACTGTGTCCCCCAGACACACGTGTCCACGCCCAACCTCCGGAACCTGTGACCTCCCTTGAACAGGACATAATCTCTGGAGACGTAATCAATTCAGATGAGGTGACGTGGGAGTGAGGTGGCCACTATCTCTGTAAGAGGAACACCTGGACACAGACACAGCCGCTCACCCCCCGCAAAAGGAAGGACAGAGTCTAAACACAGAGGAGGATACAGGCGCCAGAAAGCCCCCAGCCTGCGGTCGGCCCCGTGGGGCGCCCCCTCGTGGCCACAGCTCACGCTGGCCAGGAATTCTCCAAGAGGGTGGGGAGCCAGGACCACACAGTGTCCCCCATCAAGGAGGCCAACCACCTGAGACGTCTGCTGATGGCGGACGGGCCGCTGACGTCTGCCCACACCCCCTGCACCAGCTTGGCAGCGAGCAGAGGAAGGATTTCTACCACAGGGCGACCTGCCTCCGTTTCTCTCCCTGCGCCTGAGCAAGGCCTCTTAGTTTCAGAATCACATACTGAGGTTTAAGAGCCCCGGGGTGAGATTACCAGCTCCCTCTCATCTCTTCGGGCCTCGGACAGTCCACAGAGAACAGTCGGTTCTCTTTGCTGATCTCTGGGGCAGCCAGGAAGGTCGTTTTGCCGGTGCCGAGGTCAGGAAAGACCTTATCTTGTTGCCTCAGATCCTGCACTGTCTACGCAGGAAGTCAGGTGAGCTTCCCCCCCAAACGTAACAGACTGTCGGTGACAACTGGGTCAGTGATCTCAGCTGGCAGCCCGTGGGCTGAGACCGCCACCCCGGTTCTGTGCTCCTATGCTCACCTCCCACAGGTATATGCTCTCTGCGATCCCTGCCAGAACGTAGAGGCCATTGGGCGACGTGGTGAGACAGGTGACCGGTCCGGGGCACATGATCTTCTGCTGAAGCTGGTCCTAGACAAAGAAGAAGCTTCTGAGTTTCATGCCTGATGGGGGAGCAGGGGGAAGTGAGGCAAGTGGGAGGGGCACCCAGACAGCTGGTAAGTCCAGGAGGACTAGAAAGAGGAGTTGGGGACAGAGGTGGTTTGACCAAATCCATGGTTCAGGAACGGGGGTATTTGTTCCAGCTGAGGCTTTGCAGGGCGGGGGTGGAGGTGGAGGCCTGTGGATTCTCCTGAAAAGCAAGACAGCACTGTGACTTCCCATGCTCCCAGCTCCCAGTGCCGGGGGAGGGGGGGGAGGGGCCAGGTTTGGCCCCCAGGGAACTAGATCTCGCGTGCCCCAACTAAAGATCCCGCACGCGGCAACGAAGATCCCGTCTGCCACAACTAAGACCTGGCGCAGCCAAATAAACGAATAAATAAATAAATATTAAAAAAAAAAAAAAAGGCAAGACAGTGCGTCTCTGGACTGGGGGTCAGAGGAACCGTCTGGCCACTAGGCTTTCGCCCCAGTCCTGCATCCCCTGAAGTCTCGCCTGGGACCTTGAGCGTCAGTTTCTAAATGTCTAAAATGGAACAACTTCTCGAGTTTGTGTGTGGACCACACCAGGCAGAGCTAGAACACAGAGCTTGCCGAAAGAGATGTCAGCTGGCAAAAACAGGTGGCGAGCAGCTTCAGGGGCTGCATTTTGAAGTTTCTGTAGGAGAAACCGTGGGCCCTAATGGCAAAAAATAAGCGTCTTTTTAGAGGTGATAAATACACGAATCTCCGAGCTCCCCTTCAGGGGGCTCTCCCAGGCCTTGGACCTTCACGCTCCAAGCCCACGATACCCACGGAACCCCTAAGGCAAACTCCTTTCAATTACACTTCCCGCCCCACGCCGGCTCCAGCGCAGGGCCCCCAAGGGACCCACACCCAGCTCTCCTTGTGCGCGTGCGCACCGCTGGCTGCCCAGAGGCACGCCCGCCACACCTCCAAGCTGCAGCCCACCCTCAGCTCGGCGCGTGCGCGCAGCGCCCTAACCGCTCCCACCGACGCCGGGCGCGCGGCTCCCGCCTCCCCCCCAAAAAGCCCCCAGACCCGCGCGTGCGCAGAGCATCCTAACAGGATTCCCCACTTCCCACCGGGGTTCAGGGCCCGTGCGGCCCCCACCGCCCCCTCTTCCGACCCCAGGCCCGTGCGCCCCGCGCATCCCGCCAATGGCGCCCGGGCGCGCGCCGCCGAACCTTCCTCTGTAGCTCCCAGGCGCTGATGTAGTTCTTGCCCAGCTGCGCCGCCAGCAAGTACTCGCCATTGAGCAGCGCCAGGCCACGAGGCCCGGCCTGGCCGCCGCGGTATGTGAGCAGATTGGCGCCCGAGTGCAGCTCCCACACGACGCAACTCCACAGCTGGGCCGCCGAGTCGGTACACACGGCCACCTCCATGGGCGCCGCCATCTTTCCTTCTCCACCGCCCCGGACACGTGTCATCATCAGCGAGACGCGGGCGACTGCGCCGTGCCGGCTAGAGCGGTGCCCACGTTGCCCGGCTCCCGGCGGCTGGCCGACCCGAGCGTGCGCACAGGACTCGGGGAGGGGGCCGCCCTGTGAATCAGGTGGGCTCTTGTTTCCCGCTCCGCGGAGAATCAAGGGGCGCACCGCCTGGTTAGAGATCTTGGAAGGAGATTTCTTCCAAAAATAGATGGAGAAACCAAGGCCGAGAGTCTCCTGAGAGCAGTTAGTAGCTTCAGAGCCTGGAGGTCTGGCTTGGCCACTTCTAGTGGGCGCTTTTGGTCAAGCACTCAACCTCTCGGATGATGATGATGATGATTTTTAACGTGCAGATATTGAATACCGACCTCACAGGCCCGAATGGGACATTGCACGTAAAACAGACTACGCACCTAACATAACAGGTAGCTGATGTTCAAAACGTAGACGCATATTCACGGATCCATCGTCCGCCTCCCCCTGGACCTCTCTTCTTCGGGGGCCACAAAATCCACATTTTTACTTCGGCAACTTGGTGCGGGTCGAACAAGTCGCGAGCTCTGTCTGGGGAGCACCCAACAATCTCGCGTCAGCGCTGCCGGCCGCAGGCCACGTCTACAAACAGTGCATTTTAAAATGTGGTATTAGTTGTTAACCTCTGAAAAGGGGGAATTTCGCTCAGGAGTCGCGGTCTCATGGCTGTACTGGGCGGCGTACCCACAAGCAACGTTGGGGAGACTGGGTGCGGGGTGCGTCCCCCAACCCCGCTCTGCCATCCGAGAGGGGATGGTGGAGAGGAGAGCGGAGGAGGGACCTTCCTGGAGGAGGAACGGCGCCCGGAGCCTGGGGCTCCGCAGCCCCAGGCCCGGCCGCCAGGTGGCAGGCTCGAGCCACCAACCGGGATGCCGGTCGGAGTTGCTTCCAGCCCAGGGGCCACCGCAAGAAGCAGCAACCGGGAGGAGGGGAGTCAGGGGGGAACCTTCCTGAATTGGAGGAGGGGCTTCCCAGAGCAGGTGTCCTTAGAGCGGGAACTAACAACCTGAAGAGAAAGAGGGGCAGAGGTGCGTGCAAAGGCTCTGAGGCAGATCATGGAGGGGGAAGCTGGATATGGGGACCTGGATTTTATTTTATCCCCAGCAGAGGGTGGGGGGAGGTCATGTGAAACTGAAGAACTTTAGTAAATTGAGGAGAGCTGGGTGTCCAAACCTCCAGAAGCTGCCAAAAGGGGACACTGAGGCAAGGACCATCTAGTCCAAAGACAGATGGGAGCTAGAACCAACTGTTCCTGATTTCCACCCCCAGAACCGGCTGATGCTCCCTCCCTGGTTCCTCAAACTTTTTTCCTTTTTTCCTTACTGTGAATAAGAAAAATGAAACACTTTGAATGCTAGTTTACATTTTTCAGATACTGTTTTCCCAAAACCACATCTTTCTTTGAATCCTGAATCCTGGGCATTCTGTGGAGCTCCATTTGAGAATGGGCACATTCTGCGACCCCCGGGGGTGGACCAAGGTAGCCTTCTTCTAACCACCAACTCAGGGCTTGAACCTGGTCCTTCTGAGCAGCGGGGCAGGTCACTGCACAGCTCTGGGCCTCAGTTTCCCCATGTGCAAACCAGGGATGCTGATTCGAGCCCTGGGTGTGTGTCCTCATCTGCGGAGGTCTGGCCTGGAAGTTGCCAAGCACCCAGGTTCCAGGACGCAGGATGGGCCCTGCAGGTTCCGGTTGCAGGGGGACCAGTTGTGCAAACAGAAGTCGCTGTTGTGGACACTCAGGCAGGGGCAGGCCCGGGCTCTGCTGGAGGGCAGGGCAGCTGGAGTGCTGGCCCGGCCCCCTCCCAGGCCTCTCTCTCCACTCCTCCTGTTTCCCCTCCACCCCTCCTGGGGGGACCCAGCTCGGCCAGGCTGCTGTGTGAGGTCAGAGGTCACCCCGCCCCCAGCCTGGTTCCGGAATGAGGACAGACCAGTTGTGTCAGAAGGGCAGGACAAAAGCCACACTTTGGGGGCCTCTCGGACCACCCAGCCACCAGACCTCCTTGGTGCCAGCCTGGCTCCTGGTCCTAGATCCACTAAATCCTAGGCCTGGAGGGCATGAGGCTGGCGGCGGGAGCAGGACGGGGAAACTGAGGCACAGAGGTCTGCACAACCCCTCCGGGTCTAAGCCCCACATTCTTCATTCCCTACACATGTACTGAGCGCCTCCTGTTTGCAGGCCCAGGGTACACACTGCCCCATCTCACCCCCTGCCCACCTGGGGCGGCGGGGACCCAGAACAAACCCGGCAGCCCTGGCCTCTGTGGGGCCGCCCCGTTAAATGCACTAATGGTGGAGAGGAAGGCAGATGACTCAAGCGAAAGCCCTCTTCTTTTTCCGGCTTCCTTTCATCCAAACCATCCTTTGGCTTCTGGTGGGCTCCCGCAGCTCCGCTGATCAGACGTGGTTTTGAGTTTCACCTGGGAGGCTCCCTGGGCCTCCTCACAAGCACAGAGCAGGAGGCCCAGCAGGCGGGAGGCTCCTCAGGGATCTGGGAGGCTGGGGAGGAGGTGGCGGGGCCCGACCCCCTCCCTGCTTCCCCCCTGCCCCAGGGCTGTGTGACCTCAGGGCCTCTTGCCCCATCTCTGCGCCTCTTCAGAGGAGGAATGAAGATGTTGGACAGGCCGATCCAGTTTGCTGAATGGGCCTTTTTAAAACAAAAAAACAAACAAAACAAAAAAACACTTTTCCTTTACCTCCCTGGGGGGACAGGGGGCTCTGAGGGGCAGGTGGGTTGACCCTTGTCCTCTGACCTCTCTTGGTCCCCCAGGTCCGCAGAGGCTGGAACCACGTGGATGGGCCACAGGGAGGCATCTGCAACAGGAGGAGTGAGTTGTTTTTCCTCACTCAAAGCAGACCTGGGGGCTGACCCCGGCGGGAGGGACCGGCCCAGGCCAGCCGTGGCCGGAGCAGGTGGCAGGGGAGCCAGGTGGCAGGAGGCCCGCCCTGCCCACCATCCGGCCACGCTGACCTTGAGCCCGTCACGTCCTCTGGGCAGGGGGTGGGGGCGAGAGGTGGCTGAGGAATGGATGCCCAGAAAATCCTGCTGTGCTGGTTTGCCTCTGTGTGGGGTTTCCCTTCCACGTGCCCTGAGCCCAGGGGTCGCAAACTGCCCCCAGGGCTGAGCCCGCCCCTTGGTCTGCTTTCTTTGGGGCCACAAGTCAAGTGTAGAAATGTGGACTGAACCACAGCAGGAAGGCTGGGGGTTGGGGGGGCAGAGTGGACCCCTGTCGCGGCCAAGACTGCTTGGGCTGCTCCCAGTGGGCGTGGGGCAGCTCCTGCATCTCACCCACAGAAGGTCAGGGTGACACCACCCAGCACTGCTGACATGGGGGAGGGTCGTCCTCTGTGGGCCCCCCATCCCCCCCACTCGATGCCAGGAGCGCACACATCCCTGGACGTGGCCCAGTGTCCCCTGTGGGGCACAGTCCCTGCTGGACGCCGTCTGGTTCAGGCCCTGTGCTTTCTGCTGCCAGGACCCAGGGTGGGGGTGGGGCGACGCCCAAAAAACCACCACAGGAGCCGTTCTCTGTTAAAAGTCAGAAGTGTTTTGTCTTGTTTTAATATTTCATCAGCTTTACAGGGTTACAATTGTCTTAAATATTTCTGAAGTTTAAATACAATCTGCATAATAATGTTATAAAATGTAAACTTTCAGTGTTCTTTTAAATTTCAAAATCACACCTTTTTTTTTTCTTTTTTTCTTTTTTTGGTCTTTTTTTTTTTTTTCCCCTCCCTTTTAATACCTGAATGTCCTGCAAAAACTGAAATAAATCGTCACAGGCTGCCCCGCCGCGGCCAGGGCGCGACAGGCTGGGCCCGGCCAGAGGTAGAGAGTAGTTTTACATCTTTTTATTAGAAGTTTTTTTTTTCCCTTTAACCTGAGTTCAGGCGCGGTCCCCACGCCCTCTGACAAACCCCAGAGAAACTGAAATTTCACATGTCAGGAATGAAAGGCTGAAGTCATGTTTGCCAAGAAAAAATGCAGAAGCAAAATTAAGGGGAAAAAAAAAAAAAAAGGATGGTAGTGGGCAAAAATGCTAACAGTGAGAAAAGTGACTGTACAAACACACAACTATTACAAACCAACCCGCCACCCCATGCCCCGTCCTGCCCCCCCGCCCGCCCCCCAGCCGGACAGCTACAGCCCTGCGGCCGGTTTGGAGGTCACAAGGAAGGTTCTAGAAGCAGCCCATCCACAAGCATCTCCAGAGCAGGGGAGCCTCTGGAGCCCCTCTCCACCCTGAGTTTGGGGGTCCCCACCCTCAGCATGCTGCTAAGCCCCATCTGTTCTGAAATGAACAGCACTCAGCCCCCATCCCCGTCCCGGTTTGCATAACGGGTGCTGAGCGGCAACCCAGAAACCCCCACTGACAGGCGGGGTTGGGAGTGTGGGGGGCTGATGGGGGCACCCCAGGCAAAGGCAGGGCCCCCTGGGGGCTGAGCGCCTGCTGGCCCCGGGCCCCCCTCGCGTTTCCACGGCCGGTAGACTCCCCCCATCCTGGGCCCACGGCCCCCCAACCCCATCCCCTACAATCATCAGCGTCGCCCAGCACCGCAGGCACACCCTGAGTTAGACCCGGGGGAAGGCGCCTCTCCTGCAGGACACCCGCTCCCCCAGACACACGTGGATGCTCAACAGGACACACGGGGGTGGGACCCTGAGCTGGGGGCTGGTGGGGGTGGGCGGCCGGGCGGGGGTTTTGGCATCAAAAGTCAGACCTGAGGTAGAAAGAAACTCGCAGCAGAGACCCCCCCCACCCACGCGGCCGGCAGAATGGGGGGCGGAGGGGGGGGGCAGAGGGCAGCCTCCCACGCTCCTGCCGTCAGGTGGGGGGAGAGGAGAGGGAGAAGGGGGGGTGATGGCGAGAGGGGGGCAGATTGTGTCTGGGGACAA
Organism: Balaenoptera physalus; assembly: GCF_965194825.1. Taxonomy (NCBI): domain Eukaryota; kingdom Metazoa; phylum Chordata; class Mammalia; order Artiodactyla; family Balaenopteridae; genus Balaenoptera; species Balaenoptera physalus. The sequence continues at coordinate 553,171 of NC_138890.1, read as the reverse complement.
AAGGATCCCCCTCCCACAATGATTGTGCCACTGCAGTGAGAGAAGGGAGGGGAGAACCTTCCAGAAGGAAAAGCAGGAAGAAAGCCCCACGCCCAGCGCTACCCCCTCCTGGAAGGGTGGGGGGCGTCAGCGACCCTGAGATATACCAAGGAAACGGGCTCCCTCCCAAAGACTGGGGTGGGGGTGAGCTCAGGACCACCCTCATGGTCTGCAAGGCAACAAGATGACGCCTGGGTCTGGAGGCCGGAGGCGGCCGGCGGTGCCCTGCCGCTCCAGGCTCGTTAGGCCGGGCTCCCTGGGCCCAATTAGAGGTTCCAGGCTCACCCTGGGAACAGCTGAGTTCCTCCCACCCCACCCCAGAGGAACGTGAAAGAGCGCTACCTTGTGGGAGCTACGGCCCCACCCAACACCACCTGGTCCCCCGGGACCCCAAACCGCGCCTGGGTTTAGGACGGATGTGCAGCTCGCCTGGTGGAGACCTTCACCAGCCCTGCACTAATGCCCCCCCAGCTGTGCCCCACCCGATGCCCACCTTCTGACCCGGGGGACAGGGTCACAGAGGGAGGGGCGCGGCCCCTTCTCGGCCTCTATTTAGTTCCTTTAGTTACTGCAGGGCCCCCAGGAAGTAAGAAGGGACAAAGTGGAGGAGATGAAAATGCTGGGGGGAGGGGTGGTGTTCAGGGTGCCGTGGCCCCACAGAAACCCTGCCCTGAGCTAAGGCCGGCTCACCCCTGTCCCCCGGCATGGACAAGTCTCCAAAAGCAGCCCTTTCAGGCAAGGGAGTCCCCAGGCCGTATTCATCCCTGAGACAGGAGCCTGGGGCTGACAGGTGAACCCCCTCCCAGCACTTCCTCCTCTCGAGTTAAGACTTCGGGATTCCTGACTGAGGAGCCCCGCATGAAGGAAGAACAAGTACGGTGATGTCTACCATTCAACATTCCTGCTCCCCTTCCCCACGGACCCCCGGCATGCATCCCCTACCCCAGCCCGGCCCACAGCACCTGAGTTCGTCGGCTCTGCTGACTCGAGCCCAGGGATCCAGTGTCCTGGACCTGCCAGCTGCCCACTGCGCCACAGGAAATGCACAACCGAACCCAAATCAGTCATGGGAAAAATAAAAAGGGTATTACTTTTTTCTTTTTTTTTTTTTTTTTTTTTTTGCTTTTTCAAGTCCAGTTTCCCTGAATGAACACAAATATATAGATATATATATCCTTTTCCTAGGTTTGATTCCTCCCCCAAGAATAAAATAGAATATTTACAAAACAAAACCCCCGAAACCTCTTAAAAACCCTACAGACTTTGAAGTTCACTATTTCTTTAAAAAAAAAAAAAAAGTTCCCAAAAGCAACAAGAAAAGAAATTCAACTGATCTTGGCTCAGGGGTTTCATTCAACGCAAGGAGCTGGGTGTGGTGAGTGTGTAATGAAGAGGGGGAAAAAAAAAAAAGGGAAAAAAAACAGATAAAAATGAAAAAACACAGTGCAGGGATGTATGAGGTAAACAGGATTGGCCTGTCCAAACTAGACACCAGTCCACGTGGGTCCACCAGGGCTGCAGGAAAGCCCTAGGAGACATCTGCCTCTCTTGTTTCTCATTTCCTTTGCTGCTCTCACAATTCGTCTCTGAATGTCCGAAACCTGAGTAATTCAAGTGTTCCTTGGTTTTCCCCTGTTTTATTAAATTTTCTTTATATATATATATATATATATGTATATATATATTTTCTTTTCTTTTTGGCGTTAGCTGTCGCTCCTTTGTGGATACCTCCCCTCCCCACCCGTATCTCCCGCCATCCCGGCCCCTGCTTGGCCCACCTGGACCCCCTGCCCCGTCTGGTGGGCTCCCAGGGTGAGGAGTGTAGCGGTTAAGGCAATGAGTTATTTGAGGTAGAAGATGCGGGGGGTGCAGACAACCCCGCTGGCCCCGCCTGGCTGCCCGCGCTGCTGCTGGTCCCGCTGTTTGCTCCCCGGCTGCTGCCACCTCCGCCTTTGCTGGGAGCCGAGGGTGGCGTGGGGGCCGGCGGCTGGGCGAACAGCACTCCTGGTGCAAGGACAGGAGACAAGTCGTGGAGAATTTAAAAGATCATGTGACAGGTGCGAGGGATTCCTGAGCGCTGACCCCCTGTAAAGAGCGAGCCTGCCCCCCTACCCCCGGCTTCCAGGTCACCACCATCTCCTCAGCCTCCCCCCATGGGGGGGGGGGTCTTTACAGCAACCGAGCTGTTCTGTGTCAACATCGCCACCTGGTGGTCTATAGGAGCCATGGGTCTGATCACATTTTTTTTAGAAGGAACCTGGAAACATCGTTTGCTATAAGATATATAACACAGGATATGTATTTCTGAGCACTTACTCTGTGCTGAGCTCCGTGCTAAGTATAGGACACAGACTATCTCGCTTGAGTCTCATGAGGGAAGAGGTCTGGGCTCAAGAAGCCACACCCCCCTGGCGGGGGGGGGGCAACCAGGACTCGGGAGAGAGAGATGTGGTCAAGGTGGGCATGGGGGCTGGGTGGTCCTACCTGTGTACATGATTCCATTAATCTCTACTGACATGCTAATACTGTTGCTGCCATTGGTGTTGGTCAGGTTCGCAGCCGAGTCCTGGCGGCTCTCGGAGCCTGCGGGAAGAAGAAAAACCACCCTTTGTAATCATAGACCCACCTATGCAATGATCTGGGTCACGTGGGTCACCCACCAGACGTGAAGCTTCACGAAGCGCTGGACAGGATCTCTCAGCAGCGCACACAGTAGGTACTCAATAAATACTTATTGAATAAGAATGAATTTGTCTCAAGTTTGCTTTTTTCTTGATAACAAGTATTTTTTCTTTTTCTTTTTTATAATTTTTACTGGACTACAGTTGATTTACAGTGTGTTAGTTTCAGGTGTACAGCATGATTACAAGTCTTAAGCGGTGTCCCCACACCCAAATCATGTCATTCTTTTTTTTTTGGCTGTGCCACGTGGCTTGTGGGATCTTAGTTCCCCGACCAGGGATTGGACCCAGGCCCTCGGCAGTGAGAGCGCAGAGTCCTAACCACTGGACCGCCAGGGAATTCCCCATGTCATTCTTTTTAATGACCACAAAGTATTCCAGACTTGATTCATGAATTGCCCTACTGATGGACACACTAGTGACGTCATGCAAATAACTGCAGTGAACATCCTTGAAAACCTGTGTTTCCTTGTTTCCCTACATTAGTTCTGCTCTAGATACCAAGCAGAATCACCCAGTCATGGGGCAAGCACATTTTCTATTTTTAAAAGAGATTGCCAAGTTGTCACCTATTTACGTTCCCACCAGCAGGACCGATGGGGCCTATTTCCGCACATCCTGACCAACGTTTGATATTATCAAACTCTGACGGGTGAAAAATGGTATCTCCTCGTTAACTTGCAGATCCCCAACTAGATGGAGTTGAACAGTTTTTCCTATGAGTTTACGAGTCACAGCTGCCCATTTCTTCTGCTGGTTTGTTTGCCTTTCTATCTTATTGATCTGTAAGCACTCTTTACACATGGTGGCTATGAGGCCCTTGTGTGCATGCAGGAAGCACAGAGGGTCTGAGCGCCAGGGTGGTACCTTGGCTGTTGATCCGGATGCTCATGGGCAGCTGGGCCGTCATGGCCAGAAAGTTCTGCTGTAGCGCTCGCTGCATGAGCCTCTGCTGTTCCTCTGCCACCAGGGCCATCTTCTTCTCAGGAGGCTCCCCAGACTCCAGCTTCTCCCGGAGCTGCTCCAGGGCGGCTGCCTGTGCCGCCACGGCCGCCTGGGCCGCTACTGCCTGGGCTGCCACCACAGGGTGACCCGCCAGGGAGACTGGCAGGCGGCCGGGGACCGTGATGGGGATGGCCGAGTCCTCCTCTGGACAGGAGAGAAGAGGGGTTGGTGGCCAGAATGGAACAGAGGTGGCCCACTCCCCACCTCCCATCCAAGGTAGGAATGTGCCCCCTTGAATACCTCCACCGATGGGGCGCTCACTTCCTTTCCAGGGAAGTGGACAGGTTTTTGAAAAGACACAAGTGCTGTAAGATCCTTTCTAGTATCAGGCTGACATCAGATACCAGCATAATGGTAATATAGGTCATGGTGACAATACTAGTTACAGTGACAGTATCATAGTAGTATTTAGCATTAGTGTTATAGAGAGACCACAATAGCACATATTACATATAATACTAGTTACGACAAGAGCTCACCACGTCTTGTCTAAAGCACTTTACGTGAACCGTCTCAACAATCCCATAACCACCTAGTCACCCTTTTCTCCACTTTACCGTTGAGGAAACCAAGGCTCAGAGAGGACTGATAATTTTCCTGAGGCCACAGACGTGGAGAGAGGTTGAGCTGAAATGAAACCCATGCAGCCCAACTCCAGAACCAGCTCCTAACCATTCCCCTGTCCTGTGGTTGAAACAAACGTCCCCGTGGTTCCCACCCACTGGTCCCACTGTCTCCTCTTCTGACTCTCCCTCCCGTGTCTATCCCTGGTGGCCTGGGGCCGCCTCTCCAGGAGGGTCCCCACTCCAAACTTTGCAGTTGCCAGGCCCTCTGCCCTGGAGTCTCTGTAGCCCTTTCTGCTTGCCTCCCTCTCAGCTGAAAAGAGCCCCTGGGACCCATCAGAACCAGCTTTTCCTGGCCCCCTCAGTAGCTCCATTAGGTCCGAACCTCTCTCTTATCCGCCCCCGTCCTCCCTAGCTCCAGCACAGGACCTCGCATGCAGCAGATGCCTAATGACATTCACGGGTATCGCTGCAACTCCCCAAGGCTGGGGGGTAAACTGAGGCTCACAGAGGCCGGAGGGAGCTGACACTGGTGAGACCCCATTCACCTTAGATCTGACCAGCCCCAAATTTTCAGGGCGCTGTGAGGATCACCTCGGATCCCCGGGCCAAGCTTGGGAAGTAGGGAGTCACAGCTCATGTGGCAAATGAGAAATGGAACCTCGGACAGGTGCACCGACCTGCTTGAGGCTGGGCCACCACATGTGCTGTTGTTGGTGCTTCTGTGTTAGCGAGGATTCGAGACTTGCTGGAAGAGGGGACTGTGATCGGCTGGTGATGTCTGCCATGGATGGGGACTAGGGGTGGGGTGCTGCCAGCTACCTGCAATCCCAGGCCTGTTGCACGCTGGGCATTTTACACACTGAAGGCTCCCTAACACCCCCACAGAGAAGGCATAATTTCCCCCACTTTACGTGTAAGGAAAGCTGGGCTCAGAAAGGGGCAGTGAGCTGCCCAGGGGCACCTAGCAATAGCTTCAGGGGTGGTTAAAGAGTCCATTTGATGACCCACACGACACCCTTGGTGTCTGGTGGGTCAGTGTGTTCAGGAGGATTCTAAAGCTCAAAGGGAAAAGAACACAGTGATCAGCTAGTAATGTCCGCCACGTGCAAGGGACTAGAGAGGACGACAGCGATGAAAAGCGTCAGCCTTGGACTTCCCAGGTGGCACAGTGGTTAAGAATCTGCCTTCCAATGCAGGGGGCCCAGGTTTGATCCCTGGTCAGCGAACTAAAATCCCACATGCTGTGTGGCCAAAAAATAAATAAAAAATCAAAAAATCAAAAATAAATAAATAAATAAATTAATTAATTAATTAAATAAAAACAACAGCCACAGGCAAGTGGACTGGGCCAATGCTACAGTAAAACAGTGATTAATTAGTAATGTCTGCCACAGGTATAGGATGGGAAAACTGGGCTTGATTTGCCATGTCTGCCTTGGCATAGAACTGGAGGAAAACATTATTGATTGGTGATGTCTGCCGAGGGCACAAGTTCAGGGGAAATGAATTGATTAGTGATGTCTGCCTACTACGGACCTGGGGCTGGAAAAATGGCAATTGATTAGTAATGTCTGCCACAGGCACAGCATAAGCAGGTTGGCCGCCCTCTTACACACCAACTTTGGGGTCTACCATCCCGGTTACCCAGGGAAGGGAAAAGGCGGCCCCCTCCCTGGGACACACTGCCAGGCTGAAGCTGAGTCAAGATCAGGCCCCAGGCCCCATGCAGCCCTCACCTTTCTTGATCTTGGGGGCTGGGGTGATGGAGCTGCCGTTGGTGCTGGCGGCCAGGCCCAGGGAGGACACAGGGAGCTTGGGCGAGGAGAGCATGCTGTGGGCCCCGCCCGGTGAGTAGGCGAAGAGGGAGCCCCCAAAGCTCTGGCGCCGGCCCTCCCTCCGGTTGCTGTCGATGGCCGCCTGGAGCTCATTGGGGTTGCTGAGGCCACGCTTCTCACACTCGTAGGGGTACAGGTACTTCATGTACCTGCGGGCAGGGGCAAGGGGACAGGATGGCACCTGGGATGTCTCTGGGGTCTGCATAAAGCCAAGCCCCGCTGCAGCACCAGCTCCCCATCCCCATCCCGCAGCTCTGCCCGGAAGCACCCGGCAGCCCTCCAAGCCGTGGTCCTTGCCTGTGCTGTTCCCTCTGTCTCAACGCCTGTCCTGTGACATGTCCCCATCCCCGTCCCCACATCGACTACCTGCTATTCCTTCAACACTCAATTTGCATAGCCTCAGAGCCAGGACATTCCACCCTCCACCCTGTGCTCTGGCCGCCCACCCCCCCCACTCCTCCCCGCCTAGGGTCCTTTCTGCCCAGACGCCGCGGGTGGGCACTCACTGGGTGCGCAGCGTGAAGGCGGCGCTGGTGATGGACGTGGGCAGGTTGAGGCCCTTGGTGATCTCCCGCCACAACTTCTTGTTGATGACCTCCACCAGGCCGCCCTTCTCCGTTACCAGCACGTACAGCATGAACAGGTCGAGCACCTGCTTGGCCATGATGGGGATGCGGTTCACGGGCGTCCCTGCAGGGAGGGGGGGTGCTGTCACCTGGGGTGGTGCCCGACGTGTCGGTGAGAGCGGGTCCCCTCGGCATAGCTGAGCTGGGGTGGCTCACTCTCTTGGGGGCCGTCCCGGACGCTGTGAGGGGTGGAGCAGCCTCCCTGCCCCACCCACTGGATGCCAGGAGAGAAGCCCCCAGTGTGACAACCACAGCTGTCCCAGGCGTCACCCAGTGTCCCCTGGGGGCACGGTCGCCCGGGTGAGACCCCCGCTTGCGAGAGCCCTGAGGAGGCAGCTCTGCCTCAGTCTCTCCATCAGTGATCTGGGCTCATGCTGCTCTCACCTGGGTGGGTGAGGGGGGAGCTGCAGGGTCAACCTGGGGGCCCAGCATGAGAAACACAGCCGTTGTTATTCCTCCTACAGACACGACAGCTGCCAAAACAACTCTGCTGTGTTGGGGGCTTTGCAGTGGGGGAGGGAGGGCTTGATTAATCCACTCTGCAGCTTAGACAGTGGGGAGGTGGGCCAGACCTGGGAGGGAGGGAGGGAGGGAGGCTGGGGGTGGCCCAACCTCAGAAGGGGGCTCCTCCCTAAAGACAGCCCTGCTCCCATCTTACACCCACACTGATGCTCCAAGCCCCTGCACACGCCATCTCCCTGTCACCCAGAAGCCCCAGCCGTGGGAGCCCTTAGGTCTCAGCTCAGCCTGCCTGGCACCATCCTGGCTGAGGGTGGAGAAGCCCCCACTTAAACCTCTCTCCCTGGCAGTGAAAGTACGGGTTTACTGTCTGTGGCCCCCACCTGCTGTCCTGCTCACATGGGGTCCCCCGGCGCCCAGCCTGGCATACAGCAGGTGCTCAATAAACAGTGAAGGTTGATGGCCCCCATCCCAGCCCTGGGGGCATGCTTGCCGCCCCTGCAGAGATGGCAAAGGGAAGCTCCAGGATGGGCTCCTGCTCCCTGCCCCCGCCCCGGACAATGCCCTGTACCCAGGACCCTGCTTCCTGGTCCCCCCTCTACAAGCTGGACATCCTGGAACCACCTCCTGCCAACCTTGGCCACTGCCGGGCCCTTCCCGGGTTGCAAAATCCCCAACGAATGAAGACCTCCTGGAGTGGGTGGAGGAAGATGGGCCTCAGACCCCCACGCTACCCGCTTCATTTTCCAGCCCAGGAAGGAGAGAGAAAAGCAACGCCAGGTGTCAGCAGCACACCCAGACCCAGAGATGCGCCCACAGCGCCCACCCAGCCCACCCAGGACGCTGGTTTAGGCTCTGCATTGGGAAAAAGAAGGAACCACACCAAAGCTCCTCCTGGGACCCTGCGCCCTGGCTCGGCAGCCAGGCGGCGGATGTTTATAGAAGGAGCGGGGCTGGGAGAGCACAGAGAGGCATTGATGGAGGCAGGCGGGGCTGGGGGTGGGGGCGATAAGGAAGGGCGGAGAGGTCATCAAGGAAACTGCAGGAGGGTGGGGTGCAGGCAGGACCCCTCCTCCATGTCCAGCCCCCAGAGAATTCTGAGAGATATCCAGTTGGAGGTTTTTACTTTGTGATGTGGGGGAAAGACTACTTTATTATGGAATGCAGGACATGGCATCCAGATTCTCAGCCCCAAAGCCCCCGACTCCAATTATAGAGGGGAGGGTTCAAGAGGAAGGTAAGGAAGAGAGGGCCTTGGAGCTGGGTTTTGAGGGTTGCATAGGAGTTTGTTGCTTCCTGTCCTCCAGGAGCACCTGGCTTGGTGAGGGAGACAGGGCTGGACACAGACCCTTGAAGCCCTGTGTGGCCAGGAGCTGGGGTCCCCAGAGGACCCCAGCCTCACCACTCTGGAGCAGCTCACCATACTTCCTCTGTGCCTCCAGGACACCAGGAGCCCAGTCTGGGGCAAAATGGGTGGGCTCCGGGCCTGGGAGCTTGGAGCCCCATGGTGGGGGGAGGGGTAGTGGGAGGCTCAGGTAGGTGTGGACAGGATGATGAAGGGTGGGTCGATCTCTCTGACCACATGGGGGGGTGGGGGGGGGAGAGGGGGGGCAGCAGGTCTGGCTGGGTCTGGATTCCTCCAGCCCTGGCACAGGAGGGGTTAACGTGGAGGCCGCAGCCCCCTCCCCTTTCATCTCCTTCCCTTCCGGCCTGGGCCTGGTTGGGTCTGTGTTTACAGAAGCTGCTGGCAGGGAGGGGCTGCCAGGGGCCCTGGACAAAGAAACCGCCTGGCTGGCCCCTGCCACAGTCATAGCCCACGCGGCTCCCCTGCCCGCCCCACCCACCCCCGCCAGCCCCGCCCCGGCCCCGCCCCTTCCTGCCTCTGTGGCTCAGAGGCCCTCTCCCCTCTCCAGGCCTCAGTTTCCTTCCCTGAACAGTGGGGGTCGTGATAACCCTGCTGGGGGGGTCTGGGCTATCAAGGAAATGAGCCCCACCCGCAGTGGGTGCTCCTGGGACCCCTGGCTGACTGGCAGCTCTGAGCTGAGGGAGGGCCCTGGGGACACTCTGGGTGCCCTCCTCCCCCATCCTCCCTGGGCCTGGCTCACCCTGAATGCCCCCGACGTCCCCCAGCGTCTGGGCCGTCCGTTTCCCCACCTGGACACCCACCCAGACCAGTCCCTGCTCCCCAGGCCTGGCCTCCGTCCCTGGTCGTCTCGCTGTTCTCAAGGCCGCGTCTGGCATCCGCCTCACCCCAGACCCCAGGGCGTAGGGGAATACAGGTGGCTTGGGCCTGGTACACTGTTGGCGCATAATAACTGTGGACCTGGCACTCAGCGCATCTGGGGCACTGCCACATGGGGGGGAATGTTGGTGGCCCACCTTACAGATGGGGGAACTGAGGCCCCAGGTGGGAGCAGGGAGGGGCCTGGACCCAAACCTCCCACCAGTGGCGGCAGGAAGGCCAGGCTCTAGCCTGTGGGGAGCTTCTGTCCTGCCACCCAGCGCCCGCCCGCCTGCCTGACTGGGAATCCAGCCCCGCTGCGGGGGATCCGGGGAGCCAGGACCCCATTGCGCCCGGGTCTCAGCAGCAAGGGAGGAAGCCTGGACTGTCAGTTCTGGGCTGGGGCCCTGAGACACCCCCCCCCCCGCCACCCAAGGACTTACCCCTCAGACTCTCACAGCTGTGTCTCCCCTATCAGACCCTCAGGGCTGGGCTGTGTCTCCTGTCAGATACCCATGGCACGATGGTGCCACTTCTCTCAGACCTCCCCCGCCACCATGGCAGGGCTGTGTCTCCCCCCTCAGGCATCACTTGGATGCCTCTGGCCACAGAGAACTCACTCACAGCCTCGCTGACACACCTGCCCCGGGCAGTGGCCAGCAGGGCCCCCCGCCCTGCGTGCTCACATCCGGGACTTCCCGGCGGGCAGGCCTCACCTCGCTTCTGCATGAAGCTGAACAAGTCATCCAGGAACTCCTTCCTCTTGGGGTCCCCGTCCAGTTCGTAGAGCTGCGACGGCAGGGAGGGGATGGATTAGTTGGTGCCAGAGCTTGGGTGCGGGTGCCACGTCCACATGGCACGGAGGGACAACCGAGGGGTCCCGGCCCCAGACCCACGGCCCCCCACAGTCCAAACATCTCCTGAGGCCTGCCCCCGCCACTGTCAGACAAGGACCCTGAGATACCTGTCCTGGGGCGGCCGTAACAGCTGACCGCACACTTGGCCTTAAACCACACAGATTTATCCTCTCCCGGCTCTGGAGGCCAGCCGTCTGAGATCAAGGTGTGGCAGGGCTGTGCTCCCTCCAGAGACTGGGGCGGGGGGCGGCTGCGGGGGGATCCTTCCCGCCTCTTCCAGCTCGTGGGGCTCCAGGTGTCCTGGGCCTGTGGCTGCATCACCCCGGCCTCTGCCTCTGTCTTCACGTGGCTTCTCCCTGTGTCTCTGTGTCCAAATCCCCCTTTTCTTATGGGGCATCACTCACTGGCTTTAGGGCTACCTCATCTCCACCCGTAACTAATCACATATGCAAAGACCTGATTCCCAAATCATGTCCCGTTCACAGGTTCCTGGAGCTCAGACTTGAACATGTAATTTTTGGGGGCACAATTTATCCCACCTAGACCATCGCCACCACGAGGATGGTGGACGTCCGGCACGGTCCACCGAGTCACACGCATGTGCTCCTGAGAGGCGGCCCATTTTGTAGCTGAGGCACAGAGGCAGGCCTGAGCCTGGAGTCAGGATTCTCGGGGACTCTCAGCACAGGCTCTGTCCTGCGCACCTGCTGCCTGGGTTCACCAGTCACCAGGGCGGGGAGAGGGCCTCGGTCTGGGCTATCAGCGGGGCAGGGGGTCCCCAGACTCAACCCTCAGCTCCCAGGTGCTGGCAGGCAGGGGAAGCCATCAGAGATAATTAGAGAGCAAAGTTGGGAGGGGGATTTGCCGGGGGTGGGCAGGCTTCAAATTAAGTTTTGGGGAATGCAGTCCCCATGGCCACCTGGACACGGAGCAAGTGGGACTGTGTGGGGCCTTGAAACCACCAATTAGCCCCGGCTGGGATAATCCGTCATCAGGGCCCAGGGACACACTGATGCCCAGCTCCTGCGGTATGGGACATCCCCGGGCCTGGGGAGGCAGGGTCCTCGGGTTGGCTACCCCTCAGCCACCTCGCCCCTCTCTGGGCCTCAGTTTCCTCATCTGTGTAATGGAGAGAAAGTGGGGCCCGCAGGGTACAGGCTGGGGGGGCCAGGAGCCCAGACCTGGGTGGTCGAGGCCGGGCCTTTGTCTCCACCCTGCCAGAGCCAGGCTGGCCAGCTGCATTCCTGCACTGATTTATGGTGACCAGGGAGGCCCCGTTTTTCCCCCTGCCTGAAGGGTGTGGGGCCTGCAGGTGGCCCTTCCCATGGGCATGCACCCGCCTGGGCCGCCTCCACCGCCCCTGCCCCATCCCCATTCCCCCTGCCCGCACGGCCCCCAGCACTGTGTGCGCCCCTCGCCCCCCTCTCCCCTCAGCCCCTTCATCAGATCCCCATGGTTCACAACCTGGTCCAGTCTCCTGTCTGTCTGCCCGGCTGGAACGTCGGGGATTTTGTCTGTTCTGTTTTCAGTGTCTAAAATGGGGCTGAGCACACAGCAGCTGCTTAATAGATGCTCGTTAAGTGAACCCTGATTTTCTCGGCCGCAACGTGGGCCAGGCTGGGCAGAGAAGACCAGAGAGACTTGTGGGGAATTGCCCTCAAATTCCCATCCACCCGGGACCTCAGGATGGGACCTGATCTGGAGATAGGGTCTCTGCAAATGACATTAGTTATGATGAGGTCCCAGAGTAGGGTGACTGGTGTCCTTATGAGAGCAGGGGAGACACAGAGACACACGGGGAGATAGAGGCAGAGACTGGGGTGACGCCTGGAGCCCCCAGAAGCTGGAAGAGGCAAGAAGGGCTGTCCCCTGGAGCCTGAGCAAGGCCCAGCCATGCCCTGACCCCAGGCGTCAGTCCTCCAGAACTGAGAGTAAATCCCTGTTGTTCTAAGCTGCCCAGTTTGTGGTCATTTGTTATGGCCGCTCCAGGAAGCTCACAGGGGACCACCGAACCTCAAGCCCTTCCTGACGAGGGGGCGACATCTCCTTCCTTGAGATCCCGACCCTGGTGGAGGGGGGTCCACCCGGCATGAACCCCTTCCTGGGCCCAGCTCCCGCAAGAGAGCCCAGTGCCCCTCCTTCCTCAGTTTCCCCATCTTTCAGAGACAGTGGGTGATAAACACAATAGCTTCACCCTGAGCTCCTGGAACCATCAGGACCTCCATATTCCAGGTGGGGAAACTGAGGCTCAGGGCAGAGAACAGCTGCCGGGCAGAGGCGGGCCGGCTTGGTAGGGGGCCCGTTAACTCCCAGGCCAAACGGTGGGCGGGCTGCCATGGCACGGCCAGACCCCCAAGGGGCCAGGGCATTGTGCGAGGCCATAAAGGGGGTGGACAGGCTGCCGACAGAGAAGGAAGCTTTAATGGCTGTTGCTGTGGGCAGCCGACAACAAAGACGGGCAGTAAAGGCCGCCCCAGCTTTATGGGGCTCTGGGCCCAAGTTCCACACCCCTGCAGGGTGTGTCCTGCCCTGGCCAGCCGGCTAGGGCTGCCCACCAGGCCTCAGGGATGGGGGAGCTGGGGGCGGTGTCCAGGCCCCCTGTGGTGGTGTCCAGGCCCCCCTCGTGAGCCCCTGGGCCCGGCTACCTGTCCTCACAAGGCTCTCAAGCCACACAGCTGGGCCACAACACATCCTGAGCCACGCCCAGGCCTTGGGCCCACCTGGGCCCTCTGGCTGAAACCCTGTCCCTTTCTGGACGGACCAGGAGGCACTGTCATACCCCGAGCTGCAAACCCAGGCTGGAGGTTGGGCAAAACCTCAGGAAACACCCCCGCCTTGGGCTGAGGCCCCAGATAAACTGCCCCACTCTCCCCTCCCCAGAGCCTGATTTCCCTGGGGCCACTGCGCGCTCTGATCACGGGGCCACCTCCACCTCCCGCCAGTTCTGAGGACACCCCGCCTCTCTGCGGCCACACGTCCCAGAAGACCTGCCAGGGCCGCTCCCAGCTGACCTCTCACCAGCCTTCCCGCTGCTTCTCAAACCCGCCAGGGGCCGCGGTCCCCGCTCCAGGCCTTTGACCTGGCAGCTCCTCTCTTGGAATGCCGTCCTGGCTCTGCCCTAGCTCTGTCCCCGCGGGCTTCCCCGTCGTCGCCCAGGTCTCTGTTCCCACGTCGCCCTGGAGAGAAGCCCCGGGTGCCTGTGCTCTCACTTGGAGCACATGCACCGATCACGGGCGACTCTCCTGTGTACCCCACTCCCCCGCACCACCAAGCCGCATGGGTTTACACACTGGTCTGATCTCCTGTCCACATGCCCTGGTAGAGTGTTCGGGATTTTGTCTGCTTGGTTCCCAGTATCTAGAATTGGGCACCCAGCAGCTGCTTCATAAATGCTCGTTAAGCGGACCTTGATTTCTCAGTGCAACGTGGGGGTGGGACCCCCTATCCTTTCCCAAGCCCGAGATGTGTCTGTGCACAACCCACGCTTCGGGCCACCTGCGTCCTGGCATCGGGCAGACAAGGGTCTTGGGGGCACTTGGAGTCTGCCCTGCTGGGTTCACATCCTGTCCTCCCCAAGCTGCATCTGTGAAGGCGGTACAGAACCCCGAGGATGTGGGTGTGGACATGCGGGCCTGGGCTGCGGGCTCCCACAGAGGCTCCCACGCACACACCTCCCTTCCCGTTTTCCACCTGCCGGGCGGGGTCACCGGGACAGGCCCCGCGCCCCTCTGCCGGTCTCTGCTGTGGCTGGGCCCCTACCCAGTGACGGAGGGCGTGCATTCGCTAGTTACCGAGGCTGGACTGCCCGCGTGTCCATCTTCCCCCTCCCCAGCACCACCCACTTCACAGACGGTAAACTGAGGCACAGACCAAGCAGAGCCAAGCCCCCACCCCTGCTGAGCAGCCAGAGGGGCCTTCCCGGGCAGCCTGGGCGAGACTCTCCCCTGCCTTACAGTCTCCCATGGCTTCCCATTGCCCCCATCAAGGACCTCACTTCCCCTGCGGTCACTGCTGGCCTGTCACCTCCTTGCCCTCACCTCCCTCTGCTCACCCCCGTGGGCCTTGTCACAGGCCCTCACCTCAGGGCCTTTGCACCTGCTGCTCCCTCCTCTGGAATGCAGTTTCCCGGATCTCCACAATGCTCCCTCCTTCCCCTCCCAGCCCCTCCTCACCCTCTGACCCCGGCCTCTGCCTCAGTTTCCTTTGCAGCAAAGGCGCGACCCAGCCTCATGCCACACATGGATTTCTCAGTGGACACTCGACCACGTTGGGAAGATGATGAGCATGAAAGGCCACCTGCCTCGCTCTGGGTCCAGCCCAGGTGGGAGGGGGAAGCTGGAGGGGAAAGGAGGGGGTCCCGCGGAGGGACCCCGCCACCCACCCTTCCGCAGAGGGTGGAGGGGCCAGTCTGCAAGGAGGAAGCAGATAAAGCAGGGCAGGCTCGGGGTCAGGTAGTGGGCGGGGGAGGGGCCAGGGAGGAAAAAGTGAGATAACCTCCCCTCCTCCAAGTGCGCAAGGGGCAAACAGGAAATTCTTGTTTGTGGCGAAAGGTGAGCATTTTCACTACCACCAGCTTCGAGGAGCTCCCAGCCAGGTCAGTGGGTTGTGCTGCTGACCAGGCCTCGATGACCCCCGGGGGTGGGGCCCCCTCCCACGAAGCCGCCCTGCGGGGACAGCAGACCCCTCGGGAGCCAGGGCACCACGCATGCCCTGGGCCCACCTGCCAGCCTGAAAGAGGAGGACAGGCCCGTGGCCTCCATCAAACCACAAGGGGGGGACCTGGTGCAGGGGGAGGGGCGCCCCCAGGGCCGCCCACACGCGGGAGACCCCTCCCCGGCACCGTGTCCCCAGCTCCAGCCTGCACGGGGCCCAGGGCGGCGACCAGCCCAAGGCCGAGGGGCCCCAGCTGTAAAGAAAGCACCCGCTCCAGGGCCCCCAGGAGGAACTTTGCCCCCTTAACGGTGTCTGCTCAGCCCCCCTTCCGACACCCAGGCGGCTCCAAAGTCCGCGGGGCCCTACCTCGGATGCACGAGGCCACTGGGCGGCAGGGGGACTCCAGGAGTGAGGCCGTGTCCTTGGACGGCAGATACAGGGACAAAATCAGGAGAAACCGGGAGCGTTCGGGGGACCGGCAACCCCCAGCCCCAGAGAAGAACAACCTTGTCCCTGGCAGCCACCGATGTGGCAGGGAGAGGCCCACAGCTGGGAACAGGTGGAAAAGGCCCCCTCGTGGTTTTTTTTTTTTTTTGGCCCCACCGTGTGGCCTGTGGGATCCTAGTCCCCCGACCAGGGATTGAACCTGGGGCCCCTGCAGTGGAAGCCCCAAATCCTAACGACTGGACTGCCAGGGAAGTCCCGAAAAAGGCCCGTTTTTGCACTTGTGTCCAATACGGCTCACGGGCAACCAGAGAAGGATGGCTTCCCCCACGGCCAGAACGGCGGGAACAGACACCGTCCATGTGTGGGGACCATGGGGACCCCGCTGGAACCCTGGCCCTTGGAGGGGGTCTGGGAACGGACAAGGATGAACGGTGGAGTGAAGCGTCAGGCAGGGCTGGCGCCGCCCGGGAGCCTCAGGGCCTTAATCTCACCTACCTGGTCCTGGATCGTTAAAAAAAATATTTATGGAGGTGAAAGTCACGTAACACAGAATTCACCATTTTAAGGTGAACAATTCAGTGGCCTTTGGTGCATTGAACATTGTTCTGCAACCACAACCCCTATCTAGTTCCAGAACATTCCATCACCCCAAAGGAAGCCCCGTCCCCATCAGCAGTCACCCCCCTTCCCCTCCCCAGCCCCTGACAACCACGAATCCACTCTCTGTCTCTGTGGATCTGCCTGTTCTGGACGTTTCCCATCAGTGGAATCACACACTGTGTGTCCTTCTGTGTCTGGCTTCTCTCACTGAGCATCGTGTTCTCAGGGTCCGTCCACGTTGTAGGAGTGTCAGGGCTTCTTCACCCCTTTTCATAGCTGAGTGATGTTCCCGTGTGTGGATGGACCACATTTGTTTATCCATTCACCACTGATGGGCATTTGGGTTATTTCCATTTTTTGGCTATTATTACGAATCTCACTATTTCTGTATTCTTTGGGCTTTGGACAAGAACTGATTCATTGTAACTCCTGTAAGCAAAGTGAAACTGCACTGAAAGAGCAGAGAAGCCCGCACAGCTGGTTTTTATCCCTCAACGTCCCCCCACAGAACGCCCAAAAGCAATAGGATGACACTTCCTCCTTGCAGCCCCCCAGGGTGGAGAGTCCAGGGAGCTTTTAATCTTTACATCGAGATCAGCCTGTGTCTCCCCTGCTTTGAAGAGGCCCTTGGCTCCCTGTTGCTGTCAGAAGAAGCCAGACCTCACGCCTGCCAGGCTGGGGTGTGGTCCTGGCCCCGCAGATGCCTGCACCTGGTCCCTCCCCGGCGCTGGCCCCTCGCTGCTCCCAACCTGGTCCTGCCTGGGGCCTCTGCATTGCTGGTCCCCCCACCTGGGTCCCCCTCCTCCACCCTTGCCGTCTTTGGCTCCTGCTGACCCCCAAGCCAAGGCAGTGCCCCCAGTGACATTCCCTGCCCCTCCCCCAGCATCTGTCACGGGTCACGTGGTTCTGTACTTATCTTGGGGATGGTTTCCTTCCCTTCTTTCTTCCCACCCAGATGAGAGCCCCCAGGGCAGAATAGGTAACAGTGGGTAGGCACAGTATACAGCAGGTGCTAAAGAAGGAAGGGAGGAGAAGGCACACCGGGCTCTGGCCCCTGGTTCACGCTCCATCCCAGCTCAGCCCTGGTGTCCCCCTCCTGGCAGCCCCACCCCAGCTGATAAAGCCCCTCCTCACATTATCGGGCCCTGGGAGGCCCTGCGCCCCGATGACTCAGCGCTGGCAGCCGTTGCCCAGGTGGGCAGGGGCCGGGTCCCTGGGGGCCAACCAGCCTCCCCCATTCACAGAAACGCCCACGCGCAGGGCTGCGGGGCGGGGCAGGGCACGGGTGGGGCAGGGGCGGCACCCACCCCCCCCCACGGCCCCTCCCCTCGTGCCCGCTGAGGCGGGCAGGGGCTTCCGTGCGCACCTGGTGACCGGGTCTCGGTCCGGCACTGGTGCCGCCCCGCTGTAGCCCCACTTAACCATCCTCTTCCGCAGCCCGGCCCAGAGGGTGCGCTCCTGCCCCTTCTCGCCCCCTCCCCAGAGACCCCGGGGCAGGGACAGACAAACGGATGGATGGATGGATGGATGAAGTCTGGCGGGAGGAGGCCGGGTGGGGCGGAAGCACCCGGAGTCTGGAACCCTCCTTGTCAGCCCTCGGGGCTGTGGCCAGGTCAATCAATTTTGCATCCATGACTGAGCACCTTCTGTATGCTTTTTTTTTTTTTTTTTCCTGGGCTGCACTACACCGTTTGCGGTGCACGGCTTGCAGGATCTTAGTTCAGGGGTTGAACCCAGGCCCACAGCAATGAAAGCACGGAGTCCTAACCACCGGACCGCCAGGGAATTCCCATCCTTCTGTATGTTAAGGCCTGTGCTGGATGCTGGGGATGCAATGTGCCCAAGAGAGACCCAGACAACCCTTGGGAGCCCCAGGCCTGCGAGGGGCACAGCAGGAGTCACACACAGGCAGGGGGAGGTGGTGAGGGAGCGGGGGCGCCTTTGAAGCCAGCCATCCCTGCAGCAGGATGGGGGAAGGGCAGGCTTGCTTGCTGCTGCACACAGTAGGGGCTTAATCAGTGTTCACCGGGCGACCTCAGGCTCTTCCCACAAGTTGCCCTCCTGGCGCACCTGACCCCTGGGGCCACCCACCCCAGCCAGGCGCAGGGCCACATGGCCCTTTCATTTCCCGTCAGCGCTCCAGGGCTGCAGGGGCCCCCACTGGGCCTGCAGGAAATTGGGGAAGTGATTCTGGGCCAGGCAGAAACATCTGCCAGCTTGGCCACCCCCGCCCCCCCAACAACCAGCATGTGCCCCCTCTCCGAAAAGACACGGCACACCCACCCACGAAACAGATATTAATAAAAGTTCCAGAAACAAGTCATAGAGCCTGACCACGAAGCTGACGATTAAAGGCGCTTCTTTCTGGATTTCCAGATGGTGAGGTTCCGGGGAAGTGCCCTTGTCTCTGGGTCAACCTTTCATGTAATTGGGGTCTCCTGGAGCCTCAGTCTTCCCACCTGTGAAGTGGGCAGGGTGCACCTGCATCATCCAGGTGGGGGACGAGGGAACCATGGGAGCAGATTGTGCAGAGAGAAGAGTCTGGCTCCAGGAAAATGGGCCGGGGGTTGGGGGGCAGGGAGGAGGAGCCACCTTGGTGGCAGGACAAGGCTAGTCACCCGCCAGCTCCACGTCACAGCCGGGGATGCCAGCAGGCCTGGCATTGAGGACGCACTCAGGATGGGGAACAATGTGGAGAAACTTCTAGGAAGGCAGCTGCCCCGCGGCATGCAAACGACATGCAAATCCGGGCGGGCAGCCTCCCATCCACCTGGGAGCCCCCACCCACAGGCCTGGCTCTGAACAGACTGCTATCTGCATGGGAGCCCATTTCACAGACAGGGAAACCGAGGTGCTGAGAGAAGGCCGCAGAGCTGGACTCGAACCCAGTACTGAGCCCCTCTGGACCACCTCAGAGCCTGGTGGGGGTGGGGGTGGGACCCTGCCCGAGACCGCCTGGCACTCAGGGGGCACTGGGCAAATGCTTTGGAGTCAGCCAAAAATCCAGAATCTTCTCCCTCTTCACTCCCTCCCTCCCTTCCGCCGGCAATTATGAACCCGACGTTCCATGCTGCTCTCAGGGCATTTCGTTTGGGGGTCCCAGGCCCCCAAAACCCAAGGACGATCATCTAGCTACCACTTAGCCGCTGGCTCAGGGTTCTGAGCCCTGCACCCAGGGCCTGGCGCCCGGGGATTAAAACTCCCACCATGGGGTTTCTTCTGAAAGGAAGCAGCCCTGTTTCCCTGCAGAAGAGCCGCCGGCAGCCGGGAAAGCACCAGAAGGGACTCTCCTAGCGGTCCGGCTGTTCATAAAGATCCACCTGCCCAGGGAGCGAGGGCCCCGTCACTCCCAGCCCAGGTTCGCTGAACGGAAGTGCAGTAGCATAAGAGAGATCGCTGCCCCTCCCTGGCTGTGCTGACCGGGTCCCCACTGTCCGCGGGCCTCCCCCAGACAGCGCAGGAAGGAAGGGGGGTGCTTCCCGCCTCCCACCCAGGAGTCAAGAGGAAGGGGCCCCGGACAGTTCAGGGCTGGGGGTTCCCGCCCGGCACACCTGCAGGAGCCTCTGCCAGACTCCAGGCCGACGGTAAAACAGAACCTGCCCGTGGTGGCCAGCGGGCTCAGGGTGCCAACAAACCTACCCGCCGACTGCAAGAGGGGGGCCCTGCTCCTGGAACATCCCACCTCCCAGGGAGCAGCTCCTGCAGTGAATGAGGAGGAGAGATGAGACCCACGCCGGGCGCCCGGGGGCCGAGCTGGTGCCCACCACGCCCGCTCTCCTCCACCAGGACCCTCGGTGACCGGTAACCAACAATGGTGACAACAGAACACCAGCTCAGACGCTGCCCCTGTTTTCTAGACGGGGAAATGGTGCCCAGAAGGAGGGTGTCAAGAGCAGCTGCCACCCGCACCCCAGCTCGGCTGGGCTCCCCCCAGATGGCAATGGCATCGAAGAAAAGAATAACACTCGGGAATTCCCTGGTGGTCCAGTGGTTAGGAACCTGCACTTTCACTGCAAAGGGTGCCGGTCCAATACCTGGTCAGGGAACTAAGATCCTGCAAGCCGCGCCCCAGAGGTGCCCTCAGGCCCCACTTCTCATCCAAGAACTGGGCACCCTGTTGGCAGATGCATGGACCAGCTGGAGGACACAGGGAGGGGCCGGGCGGGCCGTCGGCCGGGCAGGGTGCCAGCTGAAGCAGGGGCCGCCAGGCCGGGAGAGGGTGGCAGCCAGGCCCATGCACGCCGTCCACTGGGCACTCACAGGAAAAAGGCAGATGGGAGTAATCACAGGGTGATGGGGGCAGGTGGGCAGATGAGGGTGGAGATCGGAAAGAAGAAAGGAAAAGGACAGAGAGAGAGACAGAGAGAGATGTGAGAGAGAGAGAGAAACCAGAGACCTGGGGACAGACGGACCCGGCCAGGTTCCAGGCCCGGCTCCCCCATGCCAGGCAGGGTGGCCTGGGCGAGTCACACCGGTTCCAGCCTCCAGCAAGGCCCCAGGCCCAGCCAGAGCCCCGGGGAAGAACGTAACGGGGCTCGTCCTAAAAGGGGGGATACAGAACAGAAGGAGCGGGCGTCCCACCCCGCCCAGAGTTGGCAGCCCCTGGGGCTGGGGGTGCCCCCCTGGGTAGGGGCCTCACAAGCCTGGAAGATACACATTGGAAGCCATGGGGTGGGCTGGAGGACATAACCTAACAAGGCAGAGGCTGGGGTGGCCACGGGGACCCTCAGAGACCCCTCACGGGGCAGAAAGAGAATGTGACACAGCCCCAGGGCCCACGGCCACTCCAGCCTGGGCAGAGATGCCACACCTACCCCAGGGACACTAGGAGGAGTCACACCACCGCCTTGAGAGAACCCCTGGCCCCGCCCAGACAGACCGCATGGCCCCCCGCCTGGACCTCTACGTGGCATGGACCCGGGTCTGCCCCATGGCTGCACACGGACCCTCCCAGCCCTATCTGGACGCATGCTCCCACCCCGACACGTGGACCCTCAGCCCTGCCCAGTCCCAGCAGGTCCCACCACCCGGAGTGGTCTCCAGGCGCACATGGACACGCCCGTCCAGCCAGACCCAGACACACAAACACAGACACACCCTCGTCCGCTGGCTGGCTCTCAGATAATGGCCCCAGACGGCCCGCCCTCGGCTGCTGCACCCACCCGGCCCCCACTGCCACGTGGCCACAAGGGCGGCCACTTCTGTCTGCTTTGTTCACAGGTGCATACCTGGTGCCCAGAATGGGGCTGGTACACAGCAGGAGCTCCATACGTCCCTGTGGAAGGCCCAGACTCAGACACACACGCACACGGGTGCCCAGCCTGGCCTTTGTGCCCTAAAGCAGTCCCATGACCCCGTGGACCACACGGTCGGGGTCCCCTAAGGAGGCTCCATGAGAATCTGCCCGGCATTGCTGAGGCCCAAGGATCAGGGACCCAAAGCCCTCACTGGATTTTGTATTCATTTCCTGGGGCGGCAACAGGCCGGGGGGCTTGGCACAGGATTTGTCCTTCCACGGCTCTGGAGCCCAGACGTCCAGAATCCAGGTGAGGCAGGGCTGCGCTCCCTCCAGAGGCTCAGGGGAGGGTCCTCCCTTCCTCATCCAGCTTCTGGGGGCCTCTGGGCTTGTGGCTGCATCACCCCAGTCTCTGCCCCCAACGTCACACGGCCATTTTCTGTCTCTGTGTGTGCCTCCTCTTTTTCTAAGGGCACTGGTCACCCTCCTCCACTATGGCCTCATCTTAACCGCATCACACCTGCAAAGACCCTATTTCCAAACAAGGTCCCCGCTCCGAGATTTTGGGCAGACGTGCCCATTCATGCCCCCCGATAGGTTTCTTCCTGGAATTAGGGTTTCATCTGTTCCTTGCTCATTGTCTGGAAGGCGGGGGTGGCGGCAGGCGGCGCTGACTTTGTGCCCGCCACACCCCTCGGCCCCACGAGACCCCCGCCGGCCCTGACGAGGGGCAAGGAGGCTGCGTCCCGAGCTGGGGCCTTCAATAGGCAGATTGGTTACCGTTTAACCCCGTGACCCCCAATTGTCCTCTGGCCGAGCGCAACTGGGCGAGCAGAGGAGGGCGGTCCGGCCCCGCCCCCACGTGTGCCCACCCACAGCCCACAACCCCAGCTGCCCCCGGCCCCGCCCGGAGCAGTGGATGGCGTCTGCAAACAGGGTCGCTGGGCCTTCCAGAGGGCCTGGGATGCCCCTCCAAGTCACCGCAGGGGCTGCTGGCTCGAGATCAGAAGGCTCGGCGGGTGGAAGGGTCTTTGTGTCAGGTGGGGAAACTGAGGCACAGAGCAGGTGAGCCCGGCCCAGCATCCCCCGGCTGCACCTCTGGATCAGAGAGGGCGCACCCCTGTCCAAGATCACACAGCACGTGAGGGGAGGAAGGGATGGAACCTGGCGGTGGGACCCCCTGCAGCCCCCGAGGCCCTGGTCACACCTCGCGGCTCCCTGGGGCTGCGTCAGCAAGGCGGCTCGGGAAGCCACGCGGACGGGCGCGGGCGGCTGACCTGTGCCCGGGCCGCCGATTCAAGCCACTGACTGGGGCAACGTGACTTTCTGGCTAACGGTTAATGGGCCCCACCGCACGCTCAAGATTCCCGAGACACGGGGCCAGCGGGGGGCACGGAAGGCTCACACACGGGCACACGTGCACGCACACACGTGTGTGCTTGCAGACCCACAAGCATACAGCCACCTGCACACAAAACAGCCACGGGAAAGGGTCACCTGTCATCCACTGTACAGACGTGTGGAACAGGCACAGCGCTGGGATCGACACACACGGATACACAAGCTCAGCCACCCAGACCCCAGGACACACTCACAACACGTCCACACATGCCAGGGCCACGTCACATGGGGGTGCACGCAGATGTACACAAACAATCCAGACACGGGGACACACAAGCAGGTGCCTGAGGTGACAGATACACACACAAGACGCTGCAGATGGGTCCACATGGCCCCAGACCGTGCACACAGACACACGGGAGAGCCACGCCAGCAAACGCATGGTCACGGACACCACAGGGGGGGGGTCTCAAGATGCCCCCAGAGACCCTGCTCTGCAAACACAGACCCCGACACACACAGGGTCCCTCGAGACGGGAACCCCCAGCCCACAGGGACCCCACGTAGCCACCACGTCCCGACGTACACGCGCTCGCCCACGTCAGTGGGCTGGACCCCACGTGCGCCCCATGCCCGCCGGGCACCACGCCCTCTGGCACCATGCATGTCATTAGAAAGCGTGGTGAGGGGCCGGGTGCTTGGCAGTGACCACCGGGGTGGGGAGCAGCGGTGGGTGTGGGGGGCCAGGCCACAGCGGCAGTGACCCCTCAGCGGTGACCGGGCAGCCGGGCGGCGGCGCCGGGGCCAGATAAGGCTCTTCCGGCTGAGTCAGTGTGGTTCCCAGGGCTGGCACGGGCGGGGGCACAGTGCCAGGGCTGCAGGCGGCATCCTCCCCGCGCCCGCCACGGCCCATCTGGCTCCACGCCAGCAGCCGCAGTGGCTTTGATGAGGTGGGCGCTGTCCCGGGCGGGCAGGGCTGGGCTCCCGGGGGGCTTCTTGGCACAGGTCCCGCCCCCAGCACGGGGCCCAGCGACCCCGGCGCCCCAGGAAGACGCCCGGCGCCAGAGGTGGCCTGCAGGACCCACGGGCCTGGGCCCAGCCCACGCTGCCCCAAGCAAACTGGCTCAACGTCATTGGGCTCAGAAGCCAGTGCCTGACCTCCAGCCTGTGCCCAGAACACACTCCACCAAAAAATTCTCCTCCTCCTCCTCCCTGGTCCCGCAGGACTGGCTGTAGCGCTGGCCTCTTCCACTCCTCCCTGGACTGTAGAGCCCAGAGGGTTCTCCCAGAATCCCTCTCTCTCCCCCAGCACTAAAACATGCTAAGGCCCCCGTCTGAGCCCACCTTTGCTTTGCCCTAATGTCTGCCCACCCCTACCCCTCCCACTTTATGTTCCAGCCACGGCATTCCAAGATGCAGGCCCTAACCCTTCTCTCTCCATCTGGCCAACTCTTACATGTCCTGCAAAGCCCCAGCTCCAAAGCCCATTCCTCTGGGCAGCCTTCCCTCTAGCCCAGCCCTGACTCTTCAGGGCTGAAGTGCGTGTGTCCCTCTCTGGGCCCCCAGTCTCTGGGGGCTCCCAGGTAGGATGAAGAAACCATCTGCCACCTCTTCCCAGAGTCCCGGCAATTCCTGCTCCCTCACCCCACCCCATTCAGCTCCAAGCAACTCTCATGAGCCCAGAGATGTTCACTGCAGTGTTGTTTACAACAGGGAAACAGGAAAACAGACCAGCGTGTTGGTGTCGGCTCCACAAGGGAACCTGCAACAGCTGAAAAGAACTCGGCTACTTGAAACACTCTGATAAAACAGACAGATGCAGAGTGAAAATGATGAGAAAAAATGAGAAAAGCAGTGCGTCCAGCTCAGCGTTTGGCAGATCCTGGCAGCCGCCCCCCCCCCCCCCCCCCCCCCCCCGAGAGACCACACTTCGATACCTTATGCGTCACATTTCTGTGTAAATGGACAGAGAAAGGCCTGGGAAAACCGTAGCTGCTGCCAGCTAGGTCACAGAGGGGGCTGGCAGGTCTCAGGCCTCACTGGAATCCTTCCCTTTTTATCCCCCACCGGAATGGTGTCAAGTGTCACTTCTGGCATCAAAAAAGGACTTTGAAAATGTATATACGTGTACCTCCCATAATTTAAAAAAATCGAAGTGAGGTGAAAGGAGCAGAAAAGAAAAACCAAAATGTGACCCCGGCCTCTTGCTGAGGCCCAGGGCTTCACCCCAAGTTGCTTGAACCCATTTCCAGGGCCACACACGCTGGGGTGGAGGAGGACACCCACGGGAATTCAACAGGCCCCAGGAGGCCCAGGGAGGGGAGAGGGGACGGGCGGGGTCCACAGCAAGGCCTCAGCAGCCCCGAGAGGCCTTTCCTGCCTGGGGGCCTGTGTGTCCAGGCACCGGCTCCTGACGCCCTGCTGTTGGGCCCTGGACCAACCGCCTCCGTTTCAGACGAGGAGACCGAGGCTCAGAGGGCCACCCGGGCTCCCCCGAAACCTGCAGCCAGGGGGGGCTTGCCCCCTGCCCCTCACCATCTGTCCACTCGTCCAGTACACCCTGGGGCCAAATCCCAGCTCTGACACCTCCCCCGTGTGACCGTGGGCAAAGCTGCTCGACGGCTCCGTGCCTCAGCTTCCACAGCCGCACGACGGGGCAAATGCAGCGCCCCCCCGCCCCACCACGAAGTGAAGGTACACGAGACACACGTGAGACGCTCCGTCTGCTGCCTCTGCATAGTTGGGCGACAAATACCAGCTAGAACTGTCACCTCTATACCTCTGAGCTCATTTACAAGTTGTGGGGAGCAGACACGACCTTGGAGAGGAGGGAGAATAAAGATCCCGACCTTTAATGCAAATCAGAACCACAGTGAGACTGCACGCCACCCCACCAGGACGGCTGGAATCAAAGTCATAACCACAAGCGTCGACGAGGACGTGGAGAAACTGGAAGCTTCGTGTGGCTGGCGGGGACGCAAAATGGAGCAGCCGCCGTGAACAGCAGCTCCTCAGAAGGTTAAACACAGGGTGACCACGTGACGCAGCACCTCCACTCCTAGGTACATGCCCGTGAGAACTGAAAGCACGCGTTCACGCACCAACTTGTACACGCACGTTCATAGCAGCCAAAGGGAGAAACGACCCATTGTCCATCGGTGGACGAATGGGTAAATAAAGTGCAGGATATACGTGCGTATAATGGAATATCACTCAGCCACAAAAAGGAGAGAAGCCCTGACACTCGCTACCATGTGGACGGACCCCGAGAACACGATGCTCAGGGAGAGAAGCCAGACACGGAAGGACACACAGGGTGTGATTCCATTGATGGGAAACGTCCAGAACAGGCAGATCCACAGAGTCAGAGAGTGGATTCCTAGCTGTCAGGGGCTAGAAGAGGGGGTGGGGGTAAGAGCTAAAGGGTACATTTTAAAAGGTTTATTTTTGAGGTGATGAAAATGTTCTAAAATTGACTGCACAACCCCGTGAATGTACGAAAAACGACCAAATCGCGCTTTCAATAGGTGAATTATGTGCTAGGTGAATCTCAAGTCAATAAAGCTGTTAATAAAAACCCCAGCGTTTGAGTCATTGAGACTAAAGATTCAAATCCTTAAGTGGCTGAAGATCTGCAATTAAAGACTCTGCTTGCTTAAAATCCCACGATGGCACAGCCCTGCTGGTAACAGGAAACCACCAGGATTTCACCAGGATGCCATACCTGACGGCAGCAGGCTGAGATCCTATTCGCTCCCCGTGACACACTACGATCCCAGCCAGTGCTGGCCTCCATCAGCATGAGTCCCTGGGGCCCCACGGCAGCGAGGTTCCAGGCTTTCAAGGAAAGATTCCGTGGCCCTGAGCCCGCTGCTCCCGGCCCCTCCCCACCCTGGCTGCCCCCCAGACCCTGTAGCCGGCGGCAGAATTTCATGGCTGTCGAGGGTTTTCAGGCGGAAGTCAGGCCCAGGCCCTGCCAAGACCGGGGAGGAAGAGGCAGTGATGGTGCCAAGCAGGCGGCCGGCCGGCCCGGCTGCCACGTGCCAGGAAGGGGGTGGGGCAGGCGCCAGAGTCAACACAGCCCCCGACATCTGCTGGGCTGGCTGGGCCCGGGCCACTGTTGACACTGGCCGCACAGATGCCTGGCCAGCTGGGCGGGAGGGCAGTGCTGGCAGCTGGACCTGCCACAAACAGGCAGGCACAGGATCCTGGTGCTGCAGGGCAGCCCCCTGTCTGCCCACAACTTCCCTTAGCTCCCACCGTCTTGGAATCTAATTCCATCCCCCGCGGGGCCCAGCCGGGCGGCGGCGTCTAGCCTCCACACGCAAGCCAAGCTGCATCCTACCCCGGGGCCTTTGCACGGGCTGTTTCCTCTGCCTGCCACACCACCACCCCTCAGTGTGAGGGCCCAGCTCCTTCTCCGACCAGGCTTGGAGCAAGTGCCACATCCCGAGAGGCCTCCCCACATCCCCAGTTGGATGCCAGGTCATGTTTCCTCACCCCTTCCTACCCATTTGTTTACGGGCCTTCTCTGCGCCCAGCAGAGGAGCTGCGTATCCAGTAGGTGCTCCATAAGCGTGAGACTGACTGTGTGACCCGGGTTCCCTGGGCCCCTTGGGCCTCAGTTTCCCCACCCGTGCCCTGACCCTGGGAGTCCTCGAGACATCATCATTGTGTCCAAAGACCAGCGGGACAATGGCCCCTGGAGGCCCTTTGTTCCTGATGGGCCGAGGGGGCTTTGCGGCCAGGACACCTGATCCCTGGACTCCGCCTGGCCTGGCCACCCAAGCCCCGTCTCCCGCCAGTGTTGGGCCACGCAGCAGAAGCTGCTGGGCGGGGCCAGGGCTACCTGTCGACCCCCAACCCCACAGGGGCTGCGGCCCTGTCCCTTCCTCTGGCCTGGCCGTGACCCTGTGAGGCAGGGGGTGGGAGGTGTCTGGCTCTGGCCCCCAGCCTGGGGCTTCCTGAGGGTTGGATTCAGCGCAGATGGCAAATATTCGGTGAGTCCATAAATATAACTCGCCCATGAGGTTCCCGTTTGTGTTATTTTGACCCCAGCGGACGTCAAGAGCTCGGTTCTGGGAAACCCGTCCCCCACCCCCAATGCCTCGCCCCTGTTTTCTTATCTGCAGAACTAGACAGACAGCAACCCAGCCACAAGCGGCTCCTCAAGAAGAGGAGGGAAACTGAGGCAGGGAGCGGGGGCGGGGGGGGGCCCTGATCCCAGGCACAGGCTCAGGCTGGGGCCCACACGCAGAGGAAAAGTCTTCAGGCGGGAGGGGGCAGCCGGGGCCACGCGTGGGAAGCGGCCAGCCACGCCCTAAGGAGATGACGTCTGCTGGCTGTCATCCCACCCCTTGGCACTGCCACCCGCGTGCCAGGACCCAGCCGGAAGCCAGGCGGCCCCACCCAGCCCGAGATGCCTGGGCAGGGGATTAACCTTCCTGCCCATTCCTCAGGCTGCCCTCCTGCCTCGGGGCCGCTGCCCTGGCCGTGCCCACCCCGCGGGCACTGTCCCCTTCTGCCTTTATACCTGCCCCGTCACTCCCATCACAGCCCCTGGCTTGTTCCTCTCACACTGTGTGTCCAGTTTCCAGTTCTGTACTTTATCTGAGCTTTCTGAGGGTTGCCAGGGTCCCAGCGCCCTTTTCCCACATGGCGGCTGGACCTCATGCTCCTTCCAGGAGGGTCCCACTGCCCGTTCTGGAAGCCAGCATGGGGGGAGGGTGCCCCAAGGCCATACACGGCCACCTCCCGGCTCCCATGCGCCTGGCGCGTCCGTAGCCTCACATGAGGCTCGGGCGCTGGGCCTGGGAGGCTAGGTCCCCACCGTCCACTCTTGGAGGTCGGGGCAGGGCCCAGCTGGCCTCAGGCTGGAATGCAAGCCCAGCCGGCCGCCCCGGCCGCCATCTGGTTTCCATCTGCCCAGCCCAGCGAGGCCCAACTTCAAAGGATCCCCCGCCCGGCCACTTCCTCTGCCCTGGCCGCCCGCGGGGAAGGCACCAGGACGGCCCGCTTCCTCCCCACCCCTCCGGAGCCCCCAGGAGCTGCTTGGCCGTCCACACCAACGTGGCCACCCGCTGCTCAACCCCCTCTCCACAGCCACAGGCTCAACAGACCAGACTCGACGCCACGGACAAGGCCTCTGGCCCTGTGTCCCTGAGCCCCCGCCCCTGCCCGCCCGCCGGCCACACCCTTGAGCCCCGTGGAACCTCGTCCAGGCGCGCGGCCTTTCCCAGG
Organism: Balaenoptera physalus; assembly: GCF_965194825.1. Lineage (NCBI taxonomy): Eukaryota > Metazoa > Chordata > Mammalia > Artiodactyla > Balaenopteridae > Balaenoptera > Balaenoptera physalus. Next base: position 524,365 of record NC_138890.1, on the reverse strand, counting down.
GCCGGTCCCTCTGCTCAGAACCCCCTCCTTGCTCTCTCTCTCTGCTTGTCCTCTGGTGCAGATGGAGCCCCCTGAACTTGCCCCTCGTGTCCCCACATCCATGCATTTACCGGCCAGCCCGTCCCACCCACAGGACACAATCCCACACCGTGGCTTCCACGAGATGCCCAGCACCCGGCAAGCGAATGCCTGACCATCGGGGGGCGGGTCGGAAGGACCCCGGCAGCGACTGCCCACAGCCCCGGTCAGGACGCGAGGCCCACCTGCTTGAACTGCTCCTCGTACGTCCACTCCCCGTGGTCCGGCGGCTGCAGCTGGGGCACCGCGGGGGCAGCCCCTCCGGAGAGGGCCGGGCCAGCCCCCGGGCGCTCCTGGCCTCCCAGAGCCCGGGGCCCGCCGTCGCCGCGGAAGGCCTGGAGCGGCTGGGCCTTGCGCGGGAACAGGGCTGCGGGGCCCAGGCCGGCGGAGCCCGGGGGGCCGAGCCCCTCCTCGTCCTCGTAGTCTTCGTCCTCCTCGTCGTCCTCCTCGTCCCCCAGATCGTCCTCCAGCTCCTCCTCCTCCTCCTCCTCCCATTTCGGCTTCCTGGGGCAGACACAGGGCGTGGGTCAGGGGAGAAGGCAAGGCCCGCGCCTCCTCCGCCTCACTTTCCCTGTCTGGACGCGGGTGAGCAGCCCCATGTGCTCTGGCTGCCGAGAACGCCCGTGGGGAGACCAGCTTAGGTCGTGGGCCTTACTCCCCTCGTTCCCAATTAGCCCAGAGAAACTAGAGGTGCCCCTTTGGCAGAAAGCCCAGCCCCTGCCCGCCTGCTAACCCCGTCTCCCCTCCCGTCCCCTCCATCACACAGGCTTCCTTGCTGGGCCTTGAAAATGCCAACCCAGTTCCGGCCTCGGGGCCTTTGCTAAGGCTGTTCCCTCTGCCGGGCATGCTGTTCCCCGCTCCCCCTTGCCCTTCCTAGAGGCTGTCACCTCCGCAGGGAGACCTTCACCCACCACTGCCCGAAGTTGATCCCGGCCCCAGCCACTCCCCTCCCCGAGACCCCTGCTTTATTTTCTTGGCAACTCCGATCGCAGCCTGCAATCGCCCTGCTGCTTTGCTCGTTAAACGTCTTCCCAGAAGGATCCCACCGGAGTTCTGCCAGCGCCCAGCTCAGGGCCTGCATCAGACCCCGGGGAGACGCATCCGGGGGCCAATGGATGCACCCTGAGCAGGTTGCACCGGGGCTACGGACTCCACCTGTCCCCGCCACTAAATCTACTACAGCCTCGCCAGGCAATGGGGGCCATTGGCCACGTGTGAGTAGCTCCATTTAAATCAAGATGAAATAAAGCTACACAAGCAGATCCCGGCCGCACTGGCCACACTTCAAGTATTTGTCAGCCTTTTGAGACGGGTGGCCCCGATCCTGGGTGGTGCAGGTGGAGAAATGTCCACCGTCCCCCAGGAAGTTCTAAAGGATGGTACATCCTGGGTGGTCAACAGGACAGGGGTTTTGTCCTTCCTCTATGGCTGTGTCCCCAGGGCTGAGAGCCACCGGCACATGGCAAGTGCTCAGCATGGGGCGCCCACACACCCCAACTCACAGGTCATCGTCGGAGCCCTCGAAGTGGCCGTCACCTTCAGGGAGGCCAGTCGCCTCCCTGCCTCGGCCGGGTGCGGGGGGAGACCCTGGTGCCCCCTCTGGGGCCATGTCCTCGTCCTCCGAGCCGGGGGGCCCATCCTCGGAGCTGCCGGGGCTGGGCGCGTGGCCGAGGCCGGCGGCGGCGGCTCGCATGGCGGCCAGCGCGGCCATCTGCGCCCGCTGCATCCGGGCGCTCTCGGGCTCCCTGTCCTCGTCCGGGGCGGCCCTGGCACGGGCCGGGGGGCCAGCCGAGGGCTCGGGGGGTGGCGGCGGTGGCTGCCGGGCCTCCAGCTCCTGGCGTGCCCGCTGCTGCCGCTGCAGGAGCGTCTCCATCACGGCCTGCAGCTTCATGGCCCTGCGGGCCGGGCCGCCCCGGGCACCAGGGCGGGGCGGCGGCGGGGGCGGCCCCTGGGGGGAGGGGGCCCGGCCGCACTGCAGTGTGGGGGCCGCGGGGGAGCCGGGGCAGTGCAGGGTGGCGGGGGGCAGGGGCGGGGGCCGCCGGGCTCAGGCTCAGGGCTGGCGGGGCATGCCAGCGGCAGGCAGGCGACGCCTCCTTCTCACACCGGGCACTGGGGGGTGGCGGTTGGCGGGTGGCTCATTCACGTGTCTGCAGAAACCTGGGGGTGACAGGAGAGACCGTCAGACCACGCCTGGGCTCCTTCCCACTGAGGTCGGACCTCAGAGGCCTCTGGGAAAATCCTTTCCATCCACGTCCATCAGTGTGCAAACCTGGGGGCCTCCTTGGAGGTGGAGGAGCACGTTTGTCCCATCTGCCCCCACTCTGTCCACCCTCCAGAGGGCTGGGAAGCAGGGTCACCCCGCACTGGACTCCCGAGGGCCTTGAGTCGGCCCCCACCCGTCTGGGCCACAGAGAAACACTTAGTGGACGACAGCACCCAGGGGAAAGACCACGGATTATGGCTTCATACACAGAAACAGGGGAACAGGGTGTTTCTGGCTTCTGATTGGCTACAGCCAGCTACCGGGCACCAGAGTCCTGGGGTTCTGGGTTCCGGTTCTGAGTTCTAGGTGCTGCTCACGGCCATGCTGGTGCAGCCTGGCCCAGGGGGCTCCGGGCATCTCACAGGCATGACGGCCGACCCAGATTGAGCACCTGCTGTATACAGACTAAAGCTCCCCCATTCATGCTCTCACCCCATCTGTAAACCTCAGTCTCTCTAGGCCTCAGTTTCCCCATCTGCAAAATGGTGCCCGAATGGCACCCACCTCGCTGCACCCAAGCAGGGATGAAGCGAGTGTGTGATGGTAAAGGCGGGAGCACAGCAGGCACTCGCTGGACTTAGGGAAGGAGGCTGGATGGTCCCCATTTTACGGATGGGGAAAACTGAGGCTCGGAGCTGCCCTGCTGGAGGACACACAGCAGGTTCCAGGCAAGGCTGGGAGTTGAACCCAGGTCTGGGTGACGTCAGAGCCTCCCACACGGCCCCCATGTGCCTTCTGCAGGGAGTTCCCCTGCCCTTTGGGACCCCAAGAGGGGCCAAGGTCCCAGAAGGCAATGTGCTCTGCCCCCAGCCCGGGGTACCTTTGGACCACCGCCAACCCACCTTGCCAGGGCCTCAGGCGGGCTCTGGGTACAAATGTCCCAGAGCCCGGCACAGCTGGGCACCACCAAGGACAGGAGGATGCAGGTCCCACCCCAGCCCCACTCACCCAAGCCCAGGTCACACCCCCACCCGCCCAGGCCGCCAATAAAACAGACTAGGCAGAACCCAACAGGCCCGGCAGTGACACCCCAGATGGTACATCACGGGAACACAGGAGGGTCCAGGAGCCACTCCAACCAACAAATGAATCCCCAAAGGCTCCTGAGCAGCTCCTGGGGCAAAGGGGTCCCAGACACAGGAGGGTCCAGCGGCCAGAGGCTCCTGGTAGCGGGCGGACACTGGGTCACCAGGCTGGCCGCCCTCCCGGCCCCTCCTGTGACCTGGTAAGAGAAGCCTGACCACCCCCCCCCAGGGGAGTCTTGCAGTGTAGACCCTCCCAGCCTCCCCAGTCATGGGAGGGGCCCTTTCCCCAGTGCCTGGGTCTTCCAGCAGGATAGGTGAAAGGGCAGTGGGGGGGGCAGGTGGGGGGGTCCCTGTGGGAAAGTAGGGAGGGACCCTACTTTCCCGGAAGGGCCTCAGTATCTAGCAGGGGCAGGGGTCCCAGGGCACAAAGACCCTCTCAGAGGCCATAGTGCTGAAGAATGACCAGCACAGCCTGTCCTTAGAGGCAGCAGGATAGCACCCAGCCCCCACCCTCGGGGGACAGGCGGTCACCCCCCCCCCACCAGCCCCAAGAAGTGCTGAGGGGACACTTCTCACCCAGTGTCTAGTCTGGTCTGCTGCCCCTCCCCCACCTTTGACAACTTCAAGACAAGCCCCCCCCTCCCCACGGAAACGCTCTGGGCAACGCCCCCCCTCTTTGGGGGGCAGAAGGAAGAGGCCAGAGGAAGCCACGCCCCCTCAAGCCACCACCCCCCCCCCCCACAGGCCTGCTGGGTTTAATGACCCTTCCGGGTCCACGGGTGGGGGAGGGGAGCAGGGCAGGCCTCCACGTTGGGGCTGGTGGAGGGGGCAGGTGGGAACCCCGGAGCCCCCCTGGGCTCTAGCCTGGGCCCCCCCCCATGGCCGCCATTAACCCTAAGCTGGTGACGCCCACCCCCTCCAGACCCCTCCCCCCCAAGAGCCCTTTGTCCTCAGGCCCTACCCCCACTTTATGACAACCCTAGGGGAGAGGCATTCCCTGGCAGGGACCGGGCGGGGATGGGGGGGGGGGGGTGCTGGGTGGCCCTTGGGACCTGGATGGGGGGGGCAGGGAGGGATCTGGGGCCACACCCTCCCCCCCCATGCCTCCCGGAGAGAGAGGTCACCCGCTCGGCCCAGGGCTTGCAAAACACGGTTATTTAAAGAGTTGTGCAAGGCTGGGGCCCACGGGTGGCGAAAGGGGGCCCTCACTTCACGAAGGGAAGAGGAGGGGGAGGGCGGGGCAGAAAGCTGGGGAGGGGGCTAGGAGAGTCCGGAGGGGGCGGCCCGGAGGAAGTGAGAAAAGAAACACTGAAGAGGGAGAAGAAATAATACGACAGAAACCCCAGTCCGATTTCAAAGGCTTCTTGGAAAGCGGCCGATTTGCATGGGGGGGGCAACCCCTCCGGGCCGGGCGACTGAAAACGGAAGATTATTGACAAACCGGCCGCCCGGGGTCCGCGGAACGTTGGAATTGACCAACGCGCGCTCCCCGAGCTTCCTGCGCCCGCTTTTGTGTCTGGGGGGGGGGGCACTGAACGGGGCAGGGGGCGCTTTTCCCGGGGATCCCCGCCAGAGAGTCAGGGCCCGGGCCGAGCCCACCCCGGCCGCGGGCCCCGTGGTGTCCCCTCCAGGGGCCCCTTTCTGCCCCAGAGCCGACACTTTATAAATAAACCATCCAGGCTGGGGAGGGTCGCCAGGGAACTGCCCTCCCCACCCGGCGCTCCCACTCCCCTCGGGGCTACCGAATAAAACACCGATTCCAGCGGGAGTAGATGAAACAACCCCGACCACAGCCCCCCGCGCGCGCATAGAGACCACTTCCTTCCGCTGGGAGGGGGCACACACGCTCGCGACCCCCGGTCACCCCCGCGCTCGCCCCCGTACAATATGGCAGGGGGTGAGATCTCCAAGGGAGTCGCAGAGAAAACCACACCAACTCCGACCCACTGGGATCGCCTTTCCGGCCCTGGACCCCCACCCACGTCCCTGACCAACTTTGGGGACCCCCCTCATTGGCTTCCAGGGCGCGCGGCGCCCACCCGGGACCGAACGCGCGATTTAAAAGTCCGGCCCACCCCTGCCCCAGCCTCACCGCGCGGGGCCCGCTCGGGGGGCGCAGGGCCCACTCGGGGGGCGCATGCCCCACGCCTGGCGTCTGGCCCTGCCCCGGCCGCGCCTGGCCTCCGGCCCGGGCCGCGAGCTGCGCGCTGCTGGCTCCCGGCCACCGCCGGGTTTGTGCCGCGCGCCGACTCACCGAGTCTCCAGCCGAGTCCGCGTCTACACCCCCCACCGACCCGATTGGTAAAAGTCTCCCCGCGCGCGGCCTCCCCCGCCCCTTCCCTCCCCGCCCCCCCCCCCCACCGGCGCGCTCACCGCCCCGCAGACAAATCACCGGGTGACAAATCGCTCTCAGATGCAAATACCTCGCCGGTGATTCAGCGCCGCGGCTCGGGACGCGGGGAGGGGTCTCGTGAGGCCCCCTCCGCCTTCCCGGACGCCCCCTCGCCCCCCGCGCTTCGTCCGACTACGCTCGACAAGCACAGGGGTGCTGGGGAAGGGGAGAGAGTGGACGGAAATTTTCAGGTCGCGGCCCCTTTAAATGATAATAAATAATAAAAGGGAAGGGGAACAGGGACGCGGTATACCCCGCCCCCTATCTAGGGACAGTGGGCAAAGTGCGCGCCGCGGGCCCGAGCGTACATGATGCCGAGGGTGCAGGCAGGGCTGGGAGCGCCCCAGGGGGAGAGGGAGGGGAGGAGGTTGGGGCTCTGTCTGGATGGGATTTGGGGACGCTAGCCTGGTCCGGGACCCCCCTCCCCATCTTACCGAGCGCCTAGGATAGACCTACCGGGCTCAGAGTTTCACCCCCGCCCCTTAGACTAAGCAACTCGAGACTTCACCCCCCCAAGAGTGGTGCCTCGGTTTCCAAGTCTGTAAAATGGGGATTAGAGACTTGATAAAGGAAGGAGCTGCGGCGACGGAAAAAGAGAGCGGGGCGGGGTCGGAGGGAGGGAGCCAGGGCCCTGCGATGGGGGCGCTACACGGTGGGGAGGGGTCTGGAAGAGGGCGGGGCTGCCAGGCGCGGGGGCACCGCACCGGCAAAGGCGTGGGGGTGGGGAAGGGCGTCCAAGATACCTAAGAGGGCTCCTCGCGAAATCCTGTTGACCCCTAGCCTCCCACCCCCACCTGAGGTTCCCATCACCCCTTGGGAACCTGACTACCCACACCTTCTAGAAGGAGAGACAAGATTATCTTCTTGGTAATAATAGTTCAACAACAATTTCCACGTTTTGAGCGCTCGGTTGTGCGGCCATGTGCCCAAGGGATGAGGTTCACATTTTTGTGTAGCAGAGACTCTTAATGTCCCCATTTCAGAGAGCGGGAAACTGAGGCCCAGAGTCGGTTGGGGGAGGTGGGCTTGGGGTTGTGGACTCAGGTGGGAGGTGTGAGCCCCTGAGGCCGCGCCTGCGAGCTAATCGCAGGGGCCCAGGCTCCAGCTCAGATAAGAGCCAAGTGGAAGCATTGGAGGGCCGGCGGGGGCCACCCAGAGGGCCCTCACAGGGAGGGGCCAGAGTCCCTGATCTTTGGTGGGGGGGTTGTGTGCAGCCCCCCCCCCCCCCCCGCAACACACACACACACAACGCACAGCATTGCCGTCTTCTGTGGGTAGTCCCCCTCTGGACATCACCCGCCCCCATCCGCTCTCTGGGGAATTCCCAAGCCCATGGGATGGTGCAAGGGAGCCACCCCCAGCCCAGGGCCAGAGTCTGCCTGCCCCTTTCACTAACCCAGCCTTCCAGCCCCTGTACTGCCCGTAGCCTAATGACAGCAGGTGGCAGGGAGGCCTCCACCTTGAGGCTATTAAACCGCCAACCCCAGCTGCCTGCCCCGCCCCTGCCACCAGAGGGGCAACAACTGCCCTGCCCGAGGAGGGGGGAGAGTTTGGAGACCCAGGTGAGCTGGAAGAGGGAAGCCACCCTTTAAGGCCCAGGCCCCAGATCAGTTCCAACGTGCAGGAAAGCCCCCTCTCCACCAAAGAGCCAAATCTCAGAATGCAACCCCTCCCCCACCCCGGGCAGGTGCATGGGCCTCCCTGTGTCTCAGTTTCCTCCTCTCTAAAATGGGCCAATTTAAATTTATTCCTCCTACAGTGGTTTTGAGGATGACATTCCCCTCTGGTCAAAGGGAAGGGGGCAGGGAGGGGTCTCCCGAAGGGCAGGAAGTGTGCCACTCTGTCCCCCATTTCCCAGAGGGAAGTGGTTGTCTCTAAGTAGCTGGGTGCAACTTCCCAGAGGTGCCTGGCCCGGAAGGGTGAGGAGCTGCAGGATTCCCAGCTGCCTCTAGTGAAGGGGGTCCTATTTTTAGCCCAGCAGGGAGCTGGGAATTGATACCAGATTTGCTGGCTCTACCAGGGACGGGCAGAAGGCCTGGGCTGCACCTGGGTCCTGGCTGTGTGATTTTAGGTTAGTACAGACCCTGTTCTGGTCTATGTTTCTCAAGCTGGGAAATGGGTACAGCGACCCCCAGCCCTCTAAGGTTTCCTGGCCAGACCAGCTTGTGGGGGTCCTGTAAAAACCAGCCTGATTCCCACTTAGCCCCTCAGACAGTCACTCCTCCTGCCCTCCATTCAGGCTGGGGGGTGCGGCATCTTTTTAAAAGTTCTGGGACTTCCCTGGCGGCGCGATGGTTAAGAATCCGACTGCCAATGTAGAGGACAGGGGTTCAATCCCTGGTCCGGGAAGATCCCACATGCCGCGGAGCAACTAAGCCCATGCGCCACAACTACTGAGCCTGCGCTCTAGAGCCCGTGAGCCACAACTACTGAGCCTGCGAGCCACAGCTACTGAAGCCCCCACACCTAGAGCCCGTGCGCTCCACAACAAGAGAAGCTACTGCAATGAGAAACCTGCGCACCGCAACGAAGAGTAGCCCCTGCTCGCCCCCACCTGCCGCAACTAGAGAAAAAAAGCCTGAGGGCAGCAACGAAGACCCAATGCAGCCAAAAATAAATTAAAAAATAAAATAAAATAAAATAAAAATTCGCCCAGATCCCAAACTGCCCTCCTTCCCACATATATTCCCCCTGAAACATATTTCTGCCTTAGGGCCTTTGCCCTGGCCATTCCCCTGCCTGGACCACCCTTCCCCAGCTGTGCCTTTTCATTCAAACTGGAACCTCACATCACCCTGTTTTATCTTCATCCGGGCTCTTCTGTTCAAAACAGCTGCAGTTGTTTAACCTCCTTAGCCTTGATCACGGCTGGTTGCATCTCCAATCCTGAGGTTGGGCCTGACACATAAATGTTGGTTGAACGAATGAATTCATGGGTTCCCTTCTGTCCTCCCTCATCCCATGGTATTTTTGGAGTCTGTCTACACAGAGGTGGAGGGCAAGTTAACTATTCACCATCTCAATCTCAAAAAAAAAGGAAAGAAAAAGAAAGACCTGGAGGGGATGCTGGGCCCAGCCCCAAATCCCAGAACCCGGACTGGCCTCCAGGTTGCCTTGTCCCTGTGAACCGGGGTCTATGAAAATGTAATTATAACTTCTTTTAGAGTAGGAAGAAACAAGCGAGTATAATTATAAGGAATAGATAGTCATGAATCCAGCCTAAAGTAATTTGTCGTTATACCAACGCAGCTGCAAAATAGAATTTTTAATATTTTTTCATAGAAAGGGCCCAGGAGACCCAGAACATTCATAGTGCGGCTCTGCTTGACCCATTTTGCAGCAGGGACACTTTGAACCGCGGGTCCAGGTTGCGATACGCGTGAGCGACTCCCCCTAGACCCTGGGGTCCCTTTGTGGGGTGGACCCAGGGAAGCCAGGGCCATCCGCGGGGTGCGCGCGCCCCCTGCCGGGCACCTGTGGACTGCAGCCGGGGGCGGGGCTTCCGCCGGAGGCCGCCAGGGGGCGCCGTCTCACCTGTAAACGAGCTTCCCGGGTCGGACGGGGAAACTGAGGCCCGCCGAGCCCTTCCTGTGGCTCCTTAGAAATGCTCCAGGGTAGAGTTGCCTGACAAAATACAGGACTTGCAGTTACATTTGGATTTCCAATAAACACGAATAACTTTAAATGTATCCCAAATAAATATTGCACAGGACATAATGATACTAAAATTTTTTTCACTGTTTATCTGAAATTGGAATTAACACCTCTCCCAACCCGCCCGGAACCCCGGGGCTTATCCCCATGCTGTGGCTTCGGGTCCCACCCCTCACCTCACCCCTTCCCAGTTCAGCTGCACCGGCTGTGCCCTCCATCTGGTATGCTCTTCCCTCACCTCTGAGCTCAGGTCACACTTCCTGGTCGCACCTCCTCCAGGAAACCTTGTTGGAATCACTGCCACCAAGGTCAGGCTCACAGTTACTCACAAAGGGCACACATATCTCCTTTGTAACCTTTTTCACTGCTGTTATTTGCATCTCTCTAGGTAGTTCGCCACTCACTGGCCCCTTTGCCAGCTAGACAGGGGCTCTGTGTGGGCAGGGGTCAGAGGGTGCCTCGTACACAGAGCCTGGCACGCAGAAGGGGCTCTGAAAACTGCCCAGCTGAACAGACTTGAGGATAAACCAAGGGTCTGCAGTTTTGGAACGATGCCTCTTCCTGGATGTCCCTTTAAATCCTTTAACTTCATTTTTTAAAAACTTTTTCGAGATCATTGTACATTTTTTTTAAATAAATTTATTTATTTTTGGCTGTGTTGGGTCTTCTTTTCTGTGCGAGGGCTTTCTCCAGTTGCAGCGAGCGGGGGCCGCTCTTCATCGCGGTGCACGGGCCTCTCTCGAGGCCTCTCCCGTTGCAGAGCACAGGCTCCAGACGCGTAGGCTCAGTAGTTGTGGCTCACGGGCCTAGCTGCTCCGCAGCATGTGGGATCTTCCTGAACCGTGGCACGAACCCGTGTCCCCTGCATTGGCAGGCGGATTCTTAACCACCGCGCCACCAGGAAAGCCCTATTGTACATTTAAAAAAAAAATATTTATTTATTTGGCTGCACTGGGTCTTAGTTGCAGCACGCAGGATCTTTAGTTGCGGCATGCAAACTCTGAGTTGCAGCATGCATGTGGGATCTAGTTCCCCGGCCAGGGATGGAACCCGGACCCCCTGCATTGGGAGCGCGGAGTGTTAGCCACTGGACCACCAGGGAAGTCCCAAGATCATTGTAGATTCTAATGCAGAGATATCTCCCTCATACCATTCACCAGGCTTCTCCCAACAGTGACATTTTATAAAACTGTAGTAACACATGGAGATCAGGATATTGGAATTGCTACATCCCACCCATGGATTCGTATTTCCCATTTTACTTGTACTCGTGTGTGAGTTTTCTCTGCAATTCTATCAGCTGCGTAGGTTTGTGTCTCCACCACAGTCCAGGGGCAGAGTGGCTCTGTCATAAGGGTCCCTCATGTTGCCCCTTTCCTGTCATTTCCTACCCCGGCCACCACTCATCTGCTCTCCGTTCCCATATTTTTGTCACCTCAAGGACATTACGTAGATGGAATGGTACATCATGTAACCTTTGGGGACTTCCTTCCTACACTCAGCGTCATTCCCAGAGATCCACCCCGGGTGTGCGTGTATCGACAGTGTGTTCACAACTCAGACCTGCTGAGTGGGTGTGGACGGACCACGGGTGCACCTGTCGAAGGATGTCTGGGTCACTTCCAGTTTGGGGCTACCACAAATAAAGCTGCTATGATCACATGAGTACACGTTTTTGTGTGAACAGAAGTTTGCATTTCTCTGAGATAGGTGCCCAAGAGTCCCTCTGGAACTGTGTTCGGTTGTTTTTGTTTGTTTTGTTTTTTTGGCCGCACGGCTTGTGGGATCTTAGTTCCCCAACCAGGGGTCAAACATGGGCCCTCAGCAGTGAAATCATGGAGTCCTAACCACTGGACCGCCAGGGAATTCCCTGGTTTTTGTTTGTTTGTTTGTTTCAAATTCCTTTTTCACAAGAAATCCTGCCACTCATTCCCTGAGTTGAGTTTTGGGGGATGGGGCGAGGAGAGGGAGGGAGGTGGGCAGGGCCTGTGGGCAAAGGGGAGATTTCACTCTCATGCCCGGCCTGGTCCAGAGACCAGGACTTGAAGACCAGAACAAGCGAGCTTCAGGCCGATGTCTATGTCAGAATGGAATGGCCTCCCCTTCTCACATAACGTCTTTGCAAATTTGGGCTCTTTGGAGACCTAGGATGTCCCCAAATAATTTGGGAGGACGGGGGCCCTCCAAGAGATGGGCGGTTGTCCTTCAGGGTGACTAAGCCTGAGGCCTGCAGGGCCTCACCCTAACCCTCCCCCTGCCCAGCAGGCACACACAGCTCAACCCACCAAGAGGTGGGTCTGTTCCCCCCACCTTGAATCTGAGTGTGACTCTGACAGCACCCAACAATTCAACGTGGAAGGAGTGAGGCTCTGTGGCTCCCACCTCTACTTGGAAGTTTACGTCAAGGCATAAGCCTGACTTTCCCCAGACTGCCATGTTGGGAGGAAGCCCAGGCAGCCTGTGGAGGAGTGCTTGGCTGCCAGCGTGAGACCAAAGCCTTCTCCGGCCTTCCTGGTCCAGCTGCTAGGTCGGCTACTCACTCAACACCACATGGGTCACAAGAACCGCCCAGCTGAGCCCACTCACCCACCGAATCGTGAGTGGTAATACACTGATGCTGTTCTACGCCTCTCGTTTTGGGGTGGTTTGTTACGTAGTGCTAATCCTCTGTCTCCCAGGAACAGCTCTGTGCACTGTGCTCCAGGGAGGCCTTATTTATTCAGTGACACCCATTATTTTCCAGCCAGGATTCTGGACGCTCACCTGGTAGCAAGAAGAACACCTTTTTATCAGTTTTAAGATGCACATCGTGTTCACTTTTTAACATCTCTGAAAATGGCATGAATCTTACAATTTTACAGTCAACTGCAAGGCAGTGTGTGAAAACGTCTATTGATGCTTCCTTGAAAGTTCCAGGAAGTGCCATCAGCAAAGCATCTTCAACTTCAGGAAACACAGAAATAATAATTACAATATCAATAGTGGCAAAGTTGTACAAGAGCGCAAAACATTTTCACTATGATGAACATGGACAAAAATAAAGACATTAATAGCAGAACTACAGCAGCTGCTGTTTAAGCAGCTCCTGTTCCAGAGGGGCTCATCTTGATTCCCCCAGAGAGGGCTCAGAGCGGGGCAGCGTGCTCCCTCAGGACACAAAGCCTGCGCGGCCCCAGCCCACCGCTGCCTGGCTTCGGGGTCCTGGCGGGGGCCTGGTGGGCGGTCAGGCGGTGCAGCTCCGTTTGGGGGGCGGCCGGGTCCGAGGGTTCCGACCGGCGGGGCCGCCGTGGAGCGCAGGGGCAGACGCGGCGGAAGGCCTGACGGAAGTGGGAGCCCAGGAAGGCGTAGAGCAGGGGGTTCAGCGCCGAGTTGCTGTAGGACATGCAGTGCGCCCAGATCTTGAGCGCGTAAGCTGCGTAGCTGCGCGGATGCCAGGCGCCCGCCGGGCCCAGCGCCTGCAGCACCAGGAACAGCTGGATGGGGCCCCAGCAGGCGGCGAAGAGCAACACCACGGCCGCCACCAGCCGCGAGACCTTGGCCCGCACAGCACCCGCTCGCTCCGCCAGCAGCTGCCCCTGGGGAGGGGGGGAGGTGGTAGGAGGGAAGGCGAAGGACCGGCGGGGGCGACACCCAGGGCTCTCCGCTCCTTGCCCCTCTTAAATTCGCTCCCCTGCGCCACCCAGCTCAGATGCACCTCACTCCCCCGCACTGTGCCATCCCCCCACCCCCTGCCCTGTCGCGCCCCCATCCACCCAGACGCGCACCTGCAGGGCGCTGTCGCCGGGCGCGGGGCGCACGGCGGACCGGCCCAGGTGGCGCAGCATGGCCCCGTAGCAGGCGCAGGTGGCGACCAGCGGCAGCAGGTAGAGCGCCAGCAGGTTGTAGAGCGCGAAGGCGCGCTCGAAGGAGCGGCTGGGGAAGGCCTCGCTGCAGTAGGTGCGCGGTCCGGGCGAGAGGCGATGTAGGGCGAGAACCGGCGCGGACACGGCCGCGGAGCCTGCACCACAGGCCCGGCTGAAGACCTGGCCCAGGGGACGAGGGGCGCGAGGGGGCCCGGGCCCTTGTCTCCCCGGTGCCTCTAACCCCGGTTAGGGTTAGGGTTAGGGCAGCGGACATTGAGCGCCTCCTAGGCGCGCGTCTGCCCGGGTCCGCGCCCTCAGTAGCCCTCGCAGGGAACGCCACTGCGTCCATTTCCCAGATGCAGGAGCGAGGCCCGGGGAGAGGCAGTGAGTGTGTGTGTGGGGTGTGAGCCCAGGGCACGAAAACTTGTCCCCCCCTACCCCGTGCGGCCTCCGCGCTGCACTCACCCGCCCAGATGCTGAGGCTGACAGCCAGCGCCAGGCGGGGCGTGCGGCGGTGCAAGGCGCGCAGCGGGAACACAGTCACGTACCAGCGGTCCACGCTCATGGCGGTCAGGGTGGCGCACGTGGCCTGCACCGAGACCTGGGAGGGCCGGGAGCCCAGCGTGTGCCCCCCTGCCTGGTCTGGACCTTTCCCTGTCTGCGCCCTCCTTGCGGGTCCCCCACTGTCCAGCCACTCGAATACAGGCAGGACCTGTCCCGGGAGGGTCTCCAGGGCCCACAGGTTGAAGGGGAGGAGAGAGGGGGATGTCAGAGAGGAGCCCAGGGTGGTGGGGGAGGGCGGAGTCATTAGGGGTAGGCTGAGGACCCCAAGACTGAGACCAGGGGAGGCAGATGCATCCTAGGATCCCGAGACGGGTGGCGCAGGGAGTAGCAGGGCTCCGAGCGCCCGCCACCCCACTCCCCGCCCAACCCCCATTGCCCCCGTCTTCCTCCCTCCCACCCAGTCCAGGCTCCACCTGCCCCAGCCCCACCCACCCACCTACCTAGGCTCTGTCCCTGCCCCGCCCACCTCCACGCCCAGCAGGAGGTCCGGCCCCGCCCACACCGACTCCTCCCCTGGCTCGCGAACCCCTTCCCCCAGCCCACGCACCTGCTGGATGTAGTTGAGGAACTTGCACATGAAGTCGCCCAGCACCCAGGCAGGCAGCGGGTAGAGCAGAGCGGTGAAGGGCACGCAGCACAGCAGGAACGTCAAGTCTGTGACCGCCAGGTTGGCTGCAGGGGGGGGGGGACGTGCGGGTGCTAGATGTGGGGTGAATCTGCCTAGCCGCCCAGCGCCCTGGCCCAGCCCCCTGGGCCTCGCCTTTGTCCCAGTGACCAGCAGGGTGGCTCGGGAGGCCCCCAGAGAGGTCCCGGCATCCGTGGGCAGAGAAGTTGGGGCAGCCTCTGCTCACCCTTTTATATTTCAAACACCCCCCAGCACGGGCTTCATAGCTGTTCAAGCAGCAGTGGACCCTGCTCACCCCTGTGGGGGTTGCGAGTAGGCCCCCGCCCCTCTGAGCCTCAGTTTTCTTACCTGAGAATTGGGTAGAGTGGTGTTGCCCAACAGCCAACATAGAATGGAGAACACTGACCGAGTACTCAGCCGGGTGGGGCACCCCCATCACACAAATGTGTAAACTGAGCCTCTGGGGCAGAGGGGGCAAACTGGGGGCCCGCGGGCCACGCAGTCTTCCCCCCACTCCTTTTATTCATCGGACACCATGTTATAAGAACCACATTTCAATCGGACATCTTTCTTGAGTGGCATGGCCAGCGCTCCATGGGCCACACTCTCCAACCTCCCTTTTAACTACTCCGGCCACCGTGGAACCCTCCAACGCCAGAGTTTGCGACCTCCAGCCTAAGGTACAGGGACAATAGGGAAAGGACAGGGAGCCCTGCAGGGGAGAGAGCCCTATCTGAGAGGACTCCGACGCACCGCTAGGGGCGCCCCTGGCCACTCTGCCCTCGTGGCGACCCCCGGAATGGCCCGCAGGCACCGCGCAGCGCCTCGGCGCTCACCGATGTAGAAGTTGGTCACCGTCCGCATCTGCTTCTGGCGGCAGATGACGAAGATGACAAGTGAGTTCCCTGCCAGGCCCAGCAGCATCAGCGCCCCAAAGAAGAGCGGCACTAGCCAGGCGTCCACGGGCCACGGCGCCGGGGCCGGGCCGTCCGAGTCGTTGGCGCCACAGCCGGGACAGCCGGATGCGTTGGCCAGCGCCCACCAGGACGCGTTGGGCCCGGACGTGGCCAAGGCGCGCATTGCCGCCCTCTTCCTCCCAGCCGCCCTCCGGGATTGCGCCCGGGGATGGGGCAGTGACCCTCCTCCCGGCCGCCCTCCTGGGATGCGCCACAAGGTCTGGAGTGCGGCTTCGCTGGGCTCCGTGGATCCTCCGCTGGCGCTCAGCCGCCGCGCGTTTATACCCCGCATCCCACCGTGTCCCCGCCTTCCCGCCTCTCCGGCAGCCGCTGGCCACTCCCTCCCCTGCCTGCGCCCCTGCGGTTCACCAGCTCAGCACCCTTCTCTCCCATTCCCTCCTCCTCCCACCTTTGGGGTCAGGATAAGAGCACAGGAGGAGGGAGGCTGGAGAAGGGGGTTGGGGCGGAGCAGGGGTGGGGTAGGCTTCCCAGAAGCTGCTGTGGACCCGGGAAGGACCGATCCTACCCCAGGGGAGGGAAGGGTAGAGACCCACCATCAGGAAAAGCAGGGGGACAAAGCCACAGAGTCTAGGGAATGAGGCAGAGGGCATGACTTTGACCTTTCATGGGGCTGGGGCTCCGGGTGGGTGGGCCCCGGCTGGCGGTGAGGTCAGCCCTCAGAGGTCCTCAGTATCTGCTGCCAGGGTTTGCCCCAGGACACGGGCGAGCCATGGAAGGTTCAGGGCAAAGGAGGGATGCCCGGGATCTTGTGGTTAGAAGATGCCTGTTCTTAACCTCAAACAAAACAAAAGAAAAACAAAAACGCAACCAAAACTCAACCTCCTCAGGACTTTGCTGCGAATCAGACCCCTTGAGAGTGTCCACAGCCCACCTAACAGGCACTGATTGGCAGATACCAGCACTGGGACACAGACACCTGTGCTGGTGGTTGTGGGAACCAGGTGGAGGGCAGTTTATAAAGGTTAATGTTGATCCCCAAACCCACACCCAGAAATGTACCCCAGATACTAGCCTGTGAGGCATGAAACAGGGCACTGGGATGTTCTAAGTAGCAAAAGAAAAGATGATGCCATCTGTGTAAAAAAGACTAAAAGGGGGAAAAGAAATGAATAAATATGCATGGGCATCAAAATGCATCAAATATCTCCAGAAGGAAGCACAAGGAACCTGCGGGGGGAGACAGGCTTCAACATCATTCTTTTTTTTTTTTTTTTAAAGCTAAGCAGTCCATTGCTAATTGTTTTTCTTTTTTTTTTTTAATTTATTTTATTTATTTATTTATTTATTTTTGACTGTGTTGGGTCTTCGTCTCGGTGCGAGGGCTTTCTCTAGTTGCGGCAAGCGGGGGCCACTCTTCATCGCGGTGCGCGGGCCTCTCACTGTCGCGGCCTCTCGTTGCGGAGCACAGGCTCCAGACACGCAGGCTCAGTAGTTGTGGCTCATGGGCCTAGTTGCTCCACGGCATGTGGGATCTTCCCAGACCAGGGCTCGAACCCGTTTTCCCCTGCATTAGCAGGCAGATTCTCAACCACTGCGCCACCAGGGAAGCCCTCAACATCATTCTTGACAATGGCCTAAAAATTCAGAGAAGGAAAAAAAAAATCCCTTTGGGGTGGTAATGAGGGCCAGGTTAGGATAAGGAGACCCAGGGATACTCGGTGGGCATGGAGGAACTGTCCCGGGGAGGCTACTGAGTTGAGTGGGCCTGGGAGAGAACTCAGCAGGGGGCTGGACCTTGGAGGGGGGCTCGGCGGAAGGTGGGGTGGGGTGGGGGGTGGTGGTTGGCAGCAACGGCTCATGGACTGGCCCAGGGTCTGGGAGGGTGTTAGGAAGGTGAGGACAGGGACTTGGCGGTCCAGTGGTTAAGACTTCCCGCTTCCACTTCAGGGGACACAGGTTCGATCCCGGGTCAGGGATCCCACATGCCGGGCTGCGAGGCCAAAAAAAAAAAAAAAAAGAAGGTGAGGACAGGAATGAGTGAGGCCCAAGAATCAGGGCAAGGCCCAGGCTGCATCCTGTAGAGTTAGCACATCTATTGAGCAGCTGGTCATCATGGGCCAGAGCCGCAGACCAAACATCCTGGCCCCTAGAGCCCCCACCCAAGCACTCTCCCCAGAGGTACCATCACCCAAGTTGTATCACCTTGATTCTTTCATATTTATCTACATGAGGCCACACACTGTGTGCTTTCTTGGGTCTTGTAATAGTTCCTCCTCCTTTTTCTTTCTTTTTTTCTTTTTTCCCCCTCTTGCTCTTTATATGTTAAAGCAATTGGGTTGTTTGTCCTGTACAATTTCCACCAGGCTGGACTCTTATCGTGGTCCTAGTTCCCCACTTTTCTTGTAGAATGAAGGGTGGATTCTAGATTCTAGAGCAGGTTTAATTCTCTGTTCTTAACCCTCGGGTCAAAAACCAGGTCTGGGGCTTCCCTGGTGGCGCAGTGGTTGAGAGTCTGCCTGCCAATGCAGGGGACACGGGTTCGAGCCCTGTCTGGGAAGATCCCACATGCCGCGGAGCAACTGGGCCTGTGAGCCACAATTACTGAGCCTGCGCGTCTGGAGCCTGGGCTCCGCAACAAGAGAGGCCGCGATAGTGAGAGGCCTGCGCACCGCGATGAAGAGTGGCCCCCGCTTGCCACAACTGGAGAAAGCCCTTGCACAGAAACGAAGACCCAACACAGCCATAAATAAATAAAAATTAAAAACAAAACAAAACAAAAAACCAGGTCTGTCATCAAATGCCCCCCCCGCCCCCCCAACCCCGTCTCATCGGTCTGCCCCTTCTCCTCCACCTCTGTTCTGCTCCTCCCCCCTTCACCCAGTACCCTGCTCTGGCCATTCTGGATGCCCCAGGGCCTTTGCACTGACTGTTCCCTCTGCCTGGCACACCCCTCCCACTTTTGCAGGCTGCCAGTCTCCTTTCCAAAGGTCTCCTCTTCCCTAGCCCATGGCGGGGAGGTTCTGTTTGATCACTGCTGGGTCCGGAGAGCACAGCCCCCATCCCAAGGACAGTGGGCATTTGCTAAATGAATAAACTCTAAAAGGCAGAAGGAGGTGGGGTTAGCTTTGTCCTATTTTTAGAGAAGAGTAGACTGAGGCACCCAGCCAGGACTCCGGAGGCTGCACTTTACGGAGGACAGGGAGGGGTCTGGTGGAAGGAAAGCCCTGTTGGTGCTGGGTGGGGGTAGCATGGGTCATTTCATCTGTCCAAGCCTCTGAAAAGGACGTCCGCTTCCTTCCTCCCTCCCCAGGCCTCAATTTCGCCATCTGTCCCCCTAGGGCTGGGTGCCGTGCCCACAGCCCCGCCTGGGCGCAGGACAGGCGCGGCCTTCTGCCCCGGTTTCCCCGGGGCTGGGTGCCCCCGCCTCAGTGTCCCTGTCCGTGCCTCGGGGCTGGGTGTCCCCCGCCTCAGTGTCCCCGTCCTTGCCCCGGGGCTGGGTGTCCCCGGCCCGCAGCTCGGGCCCGGCCGGGACGTGGACGCTACCCCCACCCGGCGCGTCCAGCCTCCAGGCTCCGCCCCGCCCCGCCTCCGGGCGCCCGTCACTTCCTGCCCGGCCCCGAGAAGGCCTTGCCGGGCGGCGGCGACAACGGCGGCGGCGTGCAAGCTATGGTCGCGCTGGAGAACCCGGAGGGCGGCCCGGAGGAGGCGGCGGCGGCGGCGGGGGTCGCCCCGGGCGGGCGGCGGACGCTGTGAGCGCGGCCGGCGGGCGGGCGGGGCGCGCTTCCGGGCTCCGGGGCCCCCTCCTCTTACCCCCTCCCGGGCTGCAGCCCCCGGCCCGCCCCGCCCCCTTTCCTGGGGGGTACCCCACTCGGGTGGAGCGGGGTGGTGGTGGGCTTTGTTGTCAGTGGGTGTTTCCCGGGGAAACCCCATCCCCGTAGTCCCGGGTCTTTGCCGGGGCGCAGGGGGCACCCCCGTGTCCGCGTGTGCGGATCCCCGGCGCTGAAGTCCCCGAGCTTCGGGGGTCCTGGGCGCCGCGTCGGGTGAGGCAGTGCCGCTGCGCGCGGTGTACCCGGAATCCGCGCTGGTGGTGTTCTGGGTAGTTACCCACTTGCGGCTGTTCCTGTCCCCCAGCCGGGGGTTTACCCCCCAGCCAGTCCTGTGTACCCGGCGGGGTTGTGAGCCCCCCACCTCCCGGTGGACGCGCTCTTTGTTTTTCTCCGGCCCCATATGGGTATGCCCCCCTCCCCCAGGTTCTCAGATCTCTTTCTAATCCGAGTGTTGATGCAGAAACCCAGGTGGTCCACCCTGGCTGCTGGGGTTTCATTTCTGCTCCTTCGTGTGCCCGTCCGAGTGGCCCTGGGCAGGCTGTTACCCCTTCGGTGCCTCGGTTTCCCCATCTGTAAAATGAAACAACAGCGGCCTTCTCTTTGAGGGGCTGGAGTCAGTGACCCTGCACTTGGAGGTGCCCAGCAAAGCGGAGTGTCCATTCTTTAATAATTATCTTAAATAGTTTACTATTGTAGGTGTTTTATTATTTTAAAATAATTTTCTCATTTTGGTATTTTGTGATTGCTTTATTATTATTATATTTGTTATTACTTTATTGTTATTATTACCCAGAAGCTGTACTGGTCTCTACAGATGTGGTTATCTACCCTCTTTTAAGGGGCCTTAACCACTCAAAGTGGGTATTTACCTGCCAGGTGGGTCCCTCCAACCTGCCCCCATCCCCCCTCACCTCCATGCCCTAGGGGGGGGGAGGGGGGTTGCTGCTCCTCCTGTCTGCCCACCCCAGCCTGAGTCACCTCCGCTCTGAGCCCTCCTTGGTTTCCTGCTAGAGAAAGTAGGTTCCTCTTTGGCCTGTTCCTGGGGGAGGGGCAGGTGCCAGAGAGGGGGTGTGTTTGTCTAGGGGAGTGGGTGTCAAAGGCCCCATCTCAAAACCCGCAGGGAGAATTGGGGGAGGCAAAGGAACCTGTCCTCCCCAAACTCAACCTGACTTAGCAGCTGTTTCCACTGTTGGGCCTGTCCTCCTCTGTTGGACGCTGGCCCCTGCCATGGTGCAGACATTGCCCAAGGCCTGCTGGGTCCAGGAAGCCTCAGGTGCCCCGTCTGGGCGGTCAGTTTCCCCATCTGTAAAGTGGTCTCTTTGGGTGGCTGGGGAAGCAGATGAACTGGCCCTCGGGTGAGTGTGTAAACAGAAGTTCAGGTATTCATTCAACAAACAGCTGTTGAGCACCTGCCGTGGGCCAGGTGCCGGGGACACAGGAGCGGCCGAGAGGGACCCTGTCCTTATCGTGCGGGTTAGTGAAGGAGGTGAGAATCAGGAGTAAACAAGTATGAGGACCAGCTGGTTTCTGATGCCAACCGGTGAAGCCGGAAACGGGGCTGATTGGGCTAGTTGCCGGGTGGGGCAGTTTCTCCCAGGAGGTAACTTTTGAGCTGGGACCAGAAGGAGCCAGAGAAAGGGTTCTTCAGGCAGGAGGCTGAGCACATGCAAAGGCCCTGAGGCGGGCTGTTCCAGATCAGTTTGCGATGCAGTAAAAGGGCCCTGTGCCTGGAGCAGGGGCCATGAGGCAGAGAGAGGTGGGTGTTGATGTTCTGATGTGGATGTATTTTATATAAAGTTTATGCTGTCCTCCACACCTCCTCCCCAGCGTTCATTACAAATCTGCTGCCCCCTCCGCCTGCCCTCTCTGTGGCTCCAGGCTCTGCAGTCTGCCCCAGGCTCCTCCTGGAATCTGCTGGAATCCGAGAGGGTAGTGAGGCCCCAGGAGGCCTGTGGGACCAGGCACCAGACCTGCAATGCCAGGCCAGGGAGAGGCTGGGCGTTGTCCTGAGGGTGCTGGGGAGCCACAGGTGATGGTGGAGCAGGTCTGGGAGCAGCTGCATCTTAGTCCAGTGGGCTGTGGTCTGAGGGGTCCAGCGAGACCTGAGTTTGAGCCCCTCTGACCACTGTGGCCCCAGAGGGAAGCGGGAGGCTGGATGGTTCAGGGGAGTGGTCCTGTTCAGACCAGGTTCGAATCCTGGTTCCACCCCGGGTCCCGAGGTGACAGGGAGCCCCATTTCTTGGAGCCCCACGTCCTGAGGGCCCAAGCTCTCTCACTGAGTCCCACCCTGCTCTGAGGTTCCCCGACAGCTCCCCCCGGATGTGGTCCTGTTATCTGCCCTGCCAGGCCACTGTCCTGGCCTCCGTCCAGCTGCGGGGTGGAGACACAGGCCCTGGAGCCACAGCGAGGCCACGGCTGAATCTGGAGCTTGGGGTGGGGGTGCCTGGGCCTCAGGAAGGTTGCATCCAGCCTCAGAGTTGTGGGCTCTGTGCTGACTTGAGTTGCCCTGCCCTGTCCCAGCTGCCCTCTTTGCAGCTGTGGGGTCTCGGGGTAATGACTTTGCTCCTCGGTTTGCAAATCTGTATAACAGGCATCAGAACAATAGTACTTGCCTCCTGGGGTGATGGTGAAGGCGATCGCTTAACCAGGCTATGATGAATGGTGTGGTCCAGGGGGTGAGCTCCCAGTCACAGGAGGAAACCAAACAGGTGTCAGCTTGGGGAAAGGTATGTGTCCTGGTTCCTCTTGGCTCTGAGTGCCCCCTCCCAGACCAGCAGGGGCCATTGTTATCCCCACTTTGCAGAGAAAGAGCTGAGGCTCCAGGTCACACAGTGAAGTGTCCGTCGTAGCTGGGATTCAAACTCAGGGCTGAGCTTCCAGGCTCTACCCCTGCCTGTGTGTCTCCTAGTCTCCTATTTTTTTTTTTTTTTTTTTTTTGCTGCACTACGCAGCTTGTGGGATCTTCTTTGAACCCTGGCCCCGGCAGTGAAAACGCCGAATTCTAACCACTGGTTGTGTGTCTCCTATTGATGGGTACTTGTGCCTGCATGAGTTTACCCATCAGATAATTTTTCATAGATTTTTGCCTGAAGTGCCATCCATGGAGCCTGCCCCACTCCGACCTCAGACAGGGCTGAGGCTCATCAGCCTATTTGCTTCGTGATCAAGATGTAACAGCCTTTCTGGCCGGGGCAAAAAACTTAAGGCTGGGGACTCTTTACATATGTATAGACTTTGGTGAGTGTGGGCTTCAATCCTAACCTCTTTGAGGCACCTTGTCCCACTGTCCTAGGGCTTCATGGCGTTTTCTAGTGCCTGTTTGTGGGGCAGGGGTCA
The DNA here is from genome assembly GCF_965194825.1 of Balaenoptera physalus. Taxonomy (NCBI): domain Eukaryota; kingdom Metazoa; phylum Chordata; class Mammalia; order Artiodactyla; family Balaenopteridae; genus Balaenoptera; species Balaenoptera physalus. The sequence continues at coordinate 501,842 of NC_138890.1, read as the reverse complement.
TGCTTTTCTGTTTAATTTGTGTCTTGGGAACTTTGAACACTAGAAAAGTTTGGGTGGAATTCTGGACTCTGGGTTCTACTCAGTCTTGGAATCGTGAGATTTTGCTGGAGACCTGATTGGGCAGTTATTTTTTTGAGCACCTACTGTATGCCAGGCAGGGCTACAGTGGACACCAAACCCTGCCCTCATGGAGATCACAGTGGGTGGTGGGCAGGGTGGTAGAACGTGTGGCCATCAGGAGAACAGAGCAGTGAGGGGCCGGGGTCCCCCTGAGGAGGTTTGAGCAGAGGCCAAAAGGAGATGGGAGTGAGCCATTCGGAGCCTGGGGTGTGGGCACCAGGCGGGGGCACAGCTGGTGCAGAGGCCCAGAGGCCGGGCTGCCTGGCGGGTTGGAGCGGAGGCGCAGGGTGAGGAGGGGGAATCCTGGCACCCTAGACCCTCTTAGGCTCAGAGTCCGCCACTGGCTCCCCAGCGTGAGGGTTTCTGAGCCGGGTGGGACCCTCCTCTCAGCCTGTGGTCAGGGGCTGACCGGGGAGGACGCCCTGCAGCTTCTTGCCCGGAAGTTTCCATTCAGTATCCCCCCCCTCCCTCCCGCGTGGCCACCTGCCGCCTGGCCCTCGGGTCCCCAGCGAGAGACCTGCCTGGGCCGCTAATCCGTCTCCAGGATTAGTGCCCGGTGCTCGGGGTGGGGGTGGGGAGCCACTCTGTCCGCCTCCCCCCTCCAGCAAGGGGGCCCCTGGGGCATGAGTCAGGTGGGCCGGGGCATCACCGTAGCTCCCGGGGGCCGTTTTCTGGGTTGTCTTCTGTTGGAGGCATGGGGTTGGGGGTGAGGGGATGCTCCATCAAATGAAGTCTCGAGAAACTCCCAGAGGAGGGAGACTCTGGGCCTCACCAGCTTGCAGCTCAAACCTGGAAGCCTGAGGGAGTGGGCAGCAGCTTTCTTGGCCTCCCACCCAATGTGTGGCTCCCCTTCTCCGAGCCTTGGTTTACTAACCTGTCCTCCACGGTACCTGCTTCCCGGGTGATGTGACGATGAGACACAATGACATTTTAAGGGCTGCACATGTGATAGGGGGTGAGCCTCCCATTGTGGAGGGAAACCAAGCAGGGGATGGCTGTGAGAGAGTGGCGATGGTAGGGTTGTGCCTGGGCGTCCTGGTCTGTCTTGGCCCTGAGGACTGCCCCCCAACACCCGGCCCACAGGCCCCTTCCGGGCTGCCTGCCCGCTCTAGCTGGCTCCCAGGTGAAGAGGCTCTCGGCCTCCAAGCGGAAGCAACACTTCATCAACCAGGCTGTGCGGAACTCAGACCTCGTGCCCAAGGCCAAGGGGCGGAAGAGCCTCCAGCGCCTGGAGAACAGTGAGCAGGGGTTGAGGGGCGCCTCTTGGGGGCTCCTAGGCCTCAGACAGCAATGGTGTGCATGTTCTGTTATCTGAGCCTGGCCCTGAGCTGGACAACTAGAGGGAGCTCTGGGCATTGGAGCTGGGGCTTTAAAGGAGGTGTAGGAGTTCAACAAGCCAAGCCTGGGAGAGGTAGGAGGAGTTCTGGAGGCTGGACGGTTCCTGTGCCTTCTGGGAAAGACAGCTGGAGCGTTGAGGAGGGGAGGCTGGTGAGAGTAAAGGCCCTAAATATAGAGGTGTGGGGGAGGAAACATGGTCCTCTGGACCCCATGGAGCCTGGCTGGGGGGGGGCCCGAGGGGAGGGGGCCCGAATGCAACCCCCAGCCCAGAGACCGTCTGCTTCCATCTAGCCCAGTACCTCCTGACCTTGCTGGAGACAGACGGAGGCACACCTGGCCTGGAGGATGGGGACCTGGCGCCCCCTGCAGCACCCAGCATCTTTGCAGAGGCCTGCAGCAACGAGACCTATGTCGAGGTGGGGCCCCGTATCCTGCCCTGGGTTCCCCCGCCCACCACCAGGCACTGCCTATGCTGGACCCTGTGCCAGGAGCACCCATCCCCTCCCTGGTTCCTTGATGAATGCCCCGGGTCTCCCTCCAGAGGCCTGAAACCCACCCACCCCAGAACCTTCCAGCACCCATGGTTCATCTGCTTATCACACTTGGAATTACTGATGTGATTGGGGGTGTGTTTGGTTCATTTCGGTTCCCCGCCCCACACAGGTGGGTCCGCAAGTGCCCCACGAACTCCTGGCCGGCCCAGTGGTCACATGTGTGCACAAGGAGTATTTCTGTGCACTTGTGGCCCCCCCCAATGTGCATTAGCCAAATGGGGAAACTGAGGCTCGGGGGCTTGCAGTCATTAGTCAGGGCCTGCCTGCCTCTCTTCCAGGTCTGGAACGACTTCATGAACCGCTCTGGGGAGGAGCAGGAGCGGGTTCTCCGCTACCTGGAGAATGAGGGCAAGAGCAAGGCGCGCAGGAGGGGGCCTGCCCGCGGGGAAGACCGGCGGAGAGGTGGGCCTGGGTCGGGGGTGGGGGTGTGGGGCAGAGGTATGATGGGGGGCCCGGCCTGGTGTGGGAGGGCGGAGCCGGGGCAGGTGGGGAGGAGCCCGGTGTGTGGGTGGGGCCGGGCAGGTGGGAGGAGCCTGGTGTGTGGGCGGGGCCTGCGGCTCACTCCCACCTCTGCCCCACTGCATGGACTCTTGCAGAGGACCCGGCCTACACGCCCCGCGAGTGCTTCCAGCGTATCAGCCGGCGTCTACGAGCCGTTCTCAAGCGGAGCCGTATTCCCATGGTGAGTACCAGGCCCGGCCTTGGCCTTGTCTCTTTCCACTTGCCTGGTCTTTTTTGAAGGCCCTTTTTCTCAGCTTCTCAATCGGGGCGGAGTGAGGGGAGACCAGTAACCCAGTGAACGTGGTGTGATGGAGCAGACAGGGCAGGATACAGACTAGTGAGATCCGAGTGCAGGACCCAGGGCTGGGCAAGGGTTCTCCTTGAGGGTGGGAGGGACAGGGGCAATGAAGGTGGGTACTGAAGGATGCGTAGGAGTTCACCAGGCCAAAGACTCAGAGATTCAAAGGTGTGGATGTGTCTGAGTGCCTGGTATCCTTGGAAACGGTTAAGTAGCCTCATGTAGTGAATCAGAGGCCACATTTGGACCCAGGGCTTTGGGCTCCAGAGGCTGTCATGGATGTGGGGGGCCTGGACATCTTGGCTAGGGTGCCACAGTCGGCCTGACCCCTGGGCCTGTCTCTCCTGCAGGAAACGCTGGAGACCTGGGAGGAGCGGCTGCTGAGGTTCTTCTCTGTGTCCCCCCAGGCCGTGTACACGGCCATGCTGGACAACAGGTGACTGGGTGGGTGGGGGTGGGCGCGGTGAGCTCCCCCGGTGTCTGGCTCTGGCCACTCAGCATCCATTCCCTGCAGCTTTGAGAGGCTCCTGCTTCACGCCATCTGCCAGTACATGGACCTCATCTCAGCCAGTAAGTGCCTGGCGGCCCCTGGGACCCCAGTTGGCTGATTCAGTCTGGGGGAAACCAAGGCTGGGCTTCCCCGGGGTCTGCTTACCCGGTGGCAGGCTTTGGAAGAGGAGGGACAGCGTGAACACAGAGGCGGCAGTGCGATGCTGCCTTAATTCATCAGAAGCACCTGTACCTCTGGCCCCACGATGGATGACGCTGTGCACACAGACACCCCTCCATCTGCATCTTCAGGGCTGGGGAGAGAGGGGCCTGTGTGGGTCTGATGAAGCTGGGCCTCCAGGGACCCCGAGATGAGATGAGGGGACCCCGATGTCTGCAGAGTTCGCATTTAGCTATAGCCACCCTCCACTGTGCCACACATGTGACTTCTGGCAAGTCCCTCCTCCAGGGGCCTGTGTGCCCCTTTTACGATGGAAGTGATCTTGGGACACAGTCCCCCCCATGGAGGGTCCTCGCAGACCCTTGCTGGCCCTCGGCATCCCATCGGGTCCTCTCTCTCCACGCCCGTCTCTCTGCCTCCTGCCTGGAGTTGCTGAGGAGACAGTTTCCATGGCAACCCCAGGATGGTTCCTCTCAGGCTGCCTGGGAGGGAGATGCAGCCCCCACACTTGCTTTTGATCCCACTGACTCGGGATGGAGGGGCTGCGCTGGGGGTGCCTCTCTGCGGGTGTGGAGCCGTGGCCTGAACATAGGAGGCGGGGCCTGGCAAGATGGGGAGCAGGGGAGAGGGAGCCGCCGGGCCAGAGGCTGGGAGGTGGGCCCAGCTTGGGTTGTGTATGGCTATGGTTCAGGTTTTGGGGTGACGGGAGGTGGGTGAAGGGAGGTTGGTGGGGCCTGGGCCACCGGGGGCCTAGGTGATTCCCTCTGAGGGCAGGGATGGAGGTGGGAGAGCAAGGGTCAGGGCGAGACCCTCGTTCAGTCCCCCTGGCCTCGGGCCAGTGTGTCTCGGTGGTGCGTGCGTCTCTGTGCCCGTAGGACACGGGATAAGTAATGGGAGAGGAAGGAACAGCTCGAGCTGCTCTCAGCGCCTGGCCTGGCACCTGGGGGGTCGGGGCAGCCCAGCTCGTGGGGACCTGGGGCAGGACAGGCCGAGGGCTGGGCTCCTGTGTGCCACAACCCTCGCCTTCCTCCGTGTCTTGCCTGTCCCCCGGCAGGTGGTGACCTGGAGGGCAAGCGGCAGATGAAGGTCAGCAATCGGCACCTGGACTTCCTGCCTCCGGGGCTGCTCCTGTCCGCGTACCTGGAGCAGCGTAGCTGATGGCGGCCCTGCCCCCGGCCCCGCCTCCCCAGTGCCAAGACCTCCCGTACCGTCGCTAAAATATCTTTATTATTTTTAGAATTTTCCTTTGGAAACGTGCTCTCCCCCTTGGGGTGGCTCCCGCACCCCACCCCTTCCCCGCCCGCTTTCCGGGTTAAAGCTGGCGGCTGGGCTGCCCCGCAGGAGCACAATCTGCCCTACTCCCGCCCCGGGGCTTAGACTCGGGAGGAGACACCCGGCCTGGTCACTTCCCTGTCCCTTCCTGGGTCAGCGTTTTTGGCCCCGTGTGAAGCTTAAGCAAGGAGGGAGAGGCTGGGTTTTTATCATTTTTAATGAATTTGGCGTGATTTGTTGTAGATTTTTAAATTTCCCTTTTGAGAAGAAAAACCAAAAACTCGCCCCAAGTGATAAATTAGGGGGCTTCATTCCAGTCCCTGCTTGACCCTCTCCCAGTTTTGGCTTGGGTGGAGGGTCCCCCTGCCCTGGGAGCATTACGTTTTGTGTGTGTGTGCGCGTGCGCGTGTGCATGTGTGTGCCCCGCAACCCAGGATGGAAGCTGCGTCTTAAAGGCTGGTGTCACCCTCTTTCTGGAATGTGTGTTGCCCTCCCCGCTCCCCTTTGGTGGCTGTTAGGGCCCCGTCTGCTCTACACACCCCGCTCCCTTCATACTGAGGATCTGGGACTTCCAGCCAGAAGCCTCCACCCTCAGACTGTCCTGTTCCTCTCTCCATGTCCCCTTGCCCCTGCCCCCAGCCTGGCTCTGGGGTGTCCTCGTGCTGGTCACCCCGGCCTGGCACAGGAAGCAGGGCTGGAGGCTGCACCCCTGCCCTGCACCCCCGTGTGAGTGGCTAGTTGTGCTTTGGGAAAAGTGGAGCGTTCAATAAATTTCTGGTGCTCTGGTCTGCTGCTGTGGGGTTTTCCTTTGGGGCAGGGCTGGGGGCACGATGGGCACTCACGATGCTCTTGTGTCCTGGTCATTGAGGGTTGCAGGCCTCAGGGGATGAAGCTTGGTTCTGAGTGACACCCCCCGTGGAGGCAGGTGTGTGGGGAGACTCTGCTAGGAGTGGCCCGGCCCTTGGCTCTGCTGCCCTGGCTGGTCCCCTCCCAGGTGCCCAGGCTCAAACCCCAGCTCTGCCACCTCCCAGCTGTGTGACCTCCGAAAAGGTCACTTGTGGGACTTCCCTGGAGGTGGTCCAGTGGTTAAGACGCTGCACTTCCACTGCAGGGCTGCGGGTTCGATCCCTGGTTGGGGAAATAAGATCCCACGTGCCCCGTGGCATGGCCAAAAAAAAAAAGTCACTTGTGTGAGCTTCCTGGGTGGCTGAACAAAATACACCACACTGCAGCTTAAAACCACAGGAGTTTATTGTCGCCTGGTTCTGGAGGCCAGAAATGCAAGATCAAGGTGTGGCAGGGCCATACTCCCTCTAGAGGCTCCAGGGGAGTGTCCTCCCTTCCTCTTCCAGCTTCTAGGGGCTCCGGCCTCCCCTGGCTTGTGGCTGCATCCCTCCAGCCTCTGTCTCCATCTTCACGTGGCCTCCTTCCCGTGTCTTCCTTCTGTGTGTGTCTGGGAACGGCTGTGCATCCTGCAGGATCCCCCAGCCTGGATTATCTGCTGTTCTCCTGTGATCGCGCTGAGGGAAGTTCCCTTCTCACCCGGCCACATCAGGGGTCCCTGCTGCCCACAGGGCTCCTCTCTACTGACCTCACCCCTGATCTCCTCCACCTCTCTGAAGGCGGAGTATCTATGTTGATTACTGGAAATTCTACAGGGGAGATTTGTCTCTTCCCCTGTGTATTTGTTTATTTAACCATTTATATCAGTATGGACGCGAGGGCATTTACTTTCTAGTTTGGGTTATAATCCAATATTCCTTAATTTTATTCCTCAGGTTGTTCCAGATTCGGCTGCTGGGAGCCCTTTCAGTGGCTCCTGTGTGTCACTGAGGCACTCCCATAGTTGCGGGGTTTTATTTATTCGAGCACCCTCCAGCACCCTCCTTACTTTCTGCCGCTACAAGGTGCACAGGGCTCCTCTGCATATTCCTGCTTCGTCCTAGAACCAGCCGTTTCGCCAAGGAGCCTGGTTCCTTTCCCTGGGGCACCGTTTTAGAAACCAAGATCTGGGTGCTGGGTGTGCTGTCTTCCGTTTTAACAGGCATTTAAAAAGTTCTACACATAGATGTTAAATAACGGAAATCCCAAGGGCTCGTACGGAGGACACAAGGAGATACTTGAGTAACCCGCTTGGAGGCTCCCACCTGTGAAGCGGACCGAATTGCCGGAGCCCACAGGACGGGCTGGGGCTCCGGGCGCGGGTGTCGGGTGTCGGGTCTCTGGGGGAGTCCACAGCCTGTCTCCAGAACCGTTCAGGCGAACTCCGTCCTGTCCTGGCCCCTGGCTGATGCGTGGGTTTTTTCCCCCACCCCGCTACTCCAGCCGGGCCCCCAGAGAACCCGGCCCCCCGACCTTTGCCCAGGCGGTGCCTGTCCCCCGGTGCACTCTTCCCTGCAATCCTAGGAGGTCTTTCTGGAAAAGACCTTTCAAACTGGGGAGAGTCCGACACCAATAGAGCCAACTTTTGCAGGGGGAATTGCGGATGGGGGTGGAATCCAGAGAGACCCTCGATGCGTTAAGTCGCTTATAGAGCCCAGTTACAACACCGCGGATACCGAAGGAAAAGGGTAAAATATGGAACGCTTCACGAATTTGCGTGTCATCCTTGCGCAGGGGCCATGCTAATCTTCTCTGTATCGTTCCAATTTTAGTATATGTGCTGCCGAAGCGAGCACGGTACAATGTTTGACCCCAGAGCTATTTAGAGTGCACAGGATATACTCTTTTACACTAAGGGCGAACTCCATTAAAAACCGATTCAGCAATTCGTCTCTTCTTTTATGATATTAGTGCAACAATACCTTAAACAAATGGGGTCATTCACTGAAATTGAGAAAGTGATTTTTGTTCTACCAAATATGACTCAGGTGGCTGCTGGGAATCCATGGTCGCATGCAAATTATACCGGAAGAGGGGCGGAGCCGGAGCCGCTGCCGTCCCAGAAATCTCCGGGAAGCGGCTGCGCTGTGTGGGCGAATCTTTGCTCCTGGGAAGATGGCGGCGGCGGAGCCGGGGCATTAGGGCGAGTGCAGGCTGCGGCCACCCGCTCGGCTGGGCGCACAGGCCGGCCCGGTGAGTACGGGGCTGGGAGCTCGGGCGGTCGGCCGGCCTCCGGACGGCGCCGCGGCAGCGGGGAGCGCCGGCCGGGGAAGGCGGTAACTAGCGGGCCCGGGGCGGGGCCTGTGGGGTCAGAGGGCGGGCCTGGAGAGCAAAGGGTGCTGGGTACGCGGCCTGAGTGCGCTGGGCGGGGTCTGGGGGTCGTGGCGGAAACTTGGGGGGACCTGAGGCGGCCCGGGGGTCGGGGCATCCGGAGCAGGGGGAAATCGGGGCGGGGCCTGGAACGATCGGGGGCGGGGCCTAAGGTTATACCTCCCCGGGGAGGGCCTGAGCTGGGTTGTGGGGAGGCTTGGGGGCGCGACCTGGAGGGCCAGGTGTGTGGAGGCGGGGCCTTGGGGTTGTTTGGGAGACCCTGGGATGAAAACAGTTTGTGCCGGGCCTGGGGACACAAGGGGCAAATTGGGAGTGGGGTGTGGAAAGCAAATACTGTAGGGACCGGGGCCGGAAGGCTTTGGGGGCAGAGCTTAAAGACTGTTGAAGGGGCTTGTGGGCGGGGCCTCGGTGTTCCCGGGCAGGGCTTGAAGAAGCCTGGGGTCTGGGGGTCGTGATTGAGGAAGACGGGGCCGATCGTACTCCCAGTCTCACTGCGCTTTGGTAAAGGTGAAAAGAAATAACCTTAATCGATGCCCGGCGCATGGAGCGCGCTGAGGAAACGTTCACCGTTCCCGTTGTTACAGTTACCTGTGGAAGCCCGGCACCAAGCTGCTGCCCGGCCCCCTCCCAGCCTCTGTCAAAGGCAGCCCCACCGGTGCTCTTGGATGTCCGTGGACTCCTCCTTAAGGATAGACCCGGGTCCTACCCTATCGCTCCTCACAGCTTGCACTGTTCCCAGCTTTGTTCACCTGGACCAGTGCAGTCACCCCAACCCTGTCCCCCAGCCTCGCCCTCCAGACAGCCAGAGTGGCCTGTGAAACATAAACAGGCCTCAGCCCTCCTGGGACTGCCACCTCCCTCAGGGTGAAACCCCCCAGGTCCTGCACAACCTGTCGTGTCCCCTCCCCACCCTTACTTTGCCCCGCCCCCTCACTCACCCTTTTCCTGCCCCGCAGGGTCCCATGCCACTCCTTGAGTGCCCAGACTCAGTCCAGCCTCTGGTCCTTTGCACTGGCTTTTCCGTCCACCTGGAATGCTCTTCCTTCAGGCTGCTTGCCTCGATCCCTCACACCTCCACCAGGGAGGCCTCCCTGGCCACGCATGAGTAAAATGCAGCTCCCCCGCCACGTGTGGGGCAGGGGTTGAGTCCACTTTGTCCCCCGCACTAGCCCAGTGTCCAGCACTGCCCTTGGGGTGCTGCAGGTGCTGCGTGAACATCGATGACGAGCCAGTCCTCCCTGCTGCAGGAGCTGGTGACTGTCCTCCGTGTGTGACCTTGGCAGGTGGGCACAATGGACCTGGCTTACATCTGCGAGTGGGAGAAATGGCCCAAGAGCACCCACTGCCCGTCGGTGCCCCTGGCCTGCACCTGGTCCTGCCGTAACCTCATCGCCTTCACCACGGACCTGCGGAGTGATGACCAGGGTGCGCCAGCTGCCGCCCCCCCCCCCCCCCCCGGCTCCCACAGGGTCTCCTCCTCCAAGATGAGGGGTGGCGAGGAGCTCAGAGGGCCTGGAGCCGGGGGCGCTGGGAGCACCCCGTGGGATGGCCGGGGCCGGGGGTGGGTGGCCCCATGCAGCTTGCTGAGGCTCCTGCCTGAGTTTTCCAGACCAAACGTGTCACCACCTGGCTTTGAGGTGCACTCTGCCAGCCGGGCCTGTGTTGTCTGTGCCACTGAGTGACGTGCACTCAGGAGAGGGAATTAGAAAAACACAGAAACTTAGGATGAGGGAAAGAACCAGCCGTTAGTTTCCACGGAGAGACGCCCAGTGTTAGCATTTGGGGTTTGTTTTCTTCCGGTGCCGTTTTCTACGTCTCCTTTGCCCCACTGGAGGCAGGGTCACGGGCCGCTCCATCTCTACTCCGGCCGCCGGCGTGTCAGCAGCGGCTCCTGAGTCCCCGTGGCCGGGGCTTTGCTGCTTCCTCCCCGATGCCCCCGGGGGGGGTCGTCGGGCACCCGGCTGCTGTTGCCGTGTTGACCGCACCGTCCCTCACAGACCTGACCCGCATGATCCACATCCTGGACACCGAGCACCCGTGGGACGTGCACTCCATCCGCTCGGAGCACAGCGAAGCCGTCACCTGCCTCGAGTGGGACCAGTCAGGTGAGGGCAGCTCCCCTTGACCCTGACTCCCAGGGCCACCTGCTCGCTCTTTTCCTGGTCCTGGCCCCGGTGTCCAGAGCTGGGACTCTAAGCCTTGACCTGTGGCTTTGCGGGCCCTGCTCTGCCCACTCCTGCTGTCCAGAGTCCTTTCCGGACTCGCCTGTGCCCCTCCCTGCTCTACTGCCCCCAGGCCGGCCTCTCCCACCCCGGCCCCTGATGGACAGTGAGGGGGGGGCTTGTGACGCGGGTTTGCCCCCCGCCCGACCCCGCACAGGCTCGAGGCTGCTGTCGGCTGATGCCGATGGGCAAATCAAGTGCTGGAGCATGGCCGACCACCTGGCCAACAGCTGGGAGAGCCCCGTGGGCAGCCTGGTGGAGGGGGACCCCATCGTGGCCTTGTCGTGGCTGCACAACGGTGTGAAGCTGGCCCTGCACGTGGAAAAGGTGGGTGTCCCACCTGGGGGCGCGGCTCCTCCTCTTGTGTCACCAGCACTCTTTGGTCTGCCTCGCCCGGGCCCGGCTCACACCTGCCGTGCAGGGTCAGCACCTGTGTGGCCAGCAGCCCCCGTGTGACTGACGTTGTGAGATCTCAGAATTCCTGCCTGTACCCCACGGTTCAGCCCAGCGTTCCCTCGAGAGGGGAGCCGCCTGGGTACAGGGTGCTGAACTCAGATCGCGATGCCACGCCTCACCCGTCGCTCTCCTCACCATCAAGTGGGGCCGCCGCTGGCCGTGGTGAGGGTTCAGTGCGAGAAGGCTTGAGAGGGCTCGGTGGGGCCGCGGGGGCGCACGTGGCTTGCTCTGCCGCTGCTCCGCAGAGCCAGGAGCCCCTTCTGGGTTGGTGCTGTGGGAAGTGGCTTTTCTCCCATCCCTTCCCCGTGTCTGCTCCCTGTGCCCGGTGCAGGGCCTGGGGACAGTTAACTGTCCGCATCTGGCAGCAGTGCATGCGCACTGGCTCCAGGCCGCCGGGGGCGGGGGCAGGGGCGGGGGCAGGGGCAGGGGGTGCGTGCTGCCTTCCCTTTGTCTGTTCTCTTTTTTCATGTAACAGCTCTATTGAGATACAAGTCGCTTAGTATGGTTCACTCATCCGAAGTATACAGACTGGTGGTTTACTTAGTATCTTCACAGGCTAGTACAACCATCACCACAGTCAATTTCAGACCTTTTTTTTTTTTTTTTTTTTTAGTATCTTCTTTCTTTATTTCCTTTATTTGTTTATTTATGGTTGCATTGGGTCTTCATTGCTGTGCGTGGGCTTTTCTCTAGTTGTGGCGAGCGGGGGCTACTTTTCGTTGCCGTGTGCAGGCTTCTCATTGCGGTGGCTTCTCTTGTCGCGGAGCACGGGCTCTAGGTGTGCAGGCTTCAGTAGTTGTGGCGCACGGGCTTAGTTGCTCCGTGGCATGTGGGATCTTCTCGAACCAGGACTCAAACCTGTGTCCCCTGCATTGGCAGGCGGATTCTTAACCACTGCGCCACCAGGGAAGCCCCAGACCATTCCTTTCAACTCAAAGGAAGTCTGTCCCCATTAGCCTCACTCCCCTTCCCCACCCCAGCCCCTGGCAACCATGAACCCACTGTCTGTCCCTGTGGACTTGCCTGTTCTGGATGTTTCCCATCGGTGGAATCACACACCATGTGTCCTGTGTCTGGCTTCTCTCATTAGCGTCGTGTTCTCAAGGTCTGTCCACACTGTTGCGAACATCAGGGCTACTGTTCTTCTTACCAGATACCTTTGTCTCTAAATTATAGAAGACGTATGTGCTCATTTAAAACGCTCGGGCATGCACACGGCTCTCGAAGCCCACGATGTTGAGGTCAGGCGTCTATCCCCTCTCCCCTTGGTAGGGATTCTAACTGCAGGCCTTGCTGCCTAACCTTCTGGACCTTTCTCTCTGTGGGACGTTGCTTTTTCAAACTGCCAGCGTCTCTCCTCGGGGGTCATCTGGGGGCTTTTGCTTCTTTCTTTCCAACACTGTGGGCACCTCCACGTCCGGAAGACTCTGTTGGGACCGTGGTCAGTCCTGCCCTCCCTGGACGCCTGGCCCTGTGGGTCTGCTCCCCAGACAGAGAGGGCACATACTCTCCCACTGCCCAGAGAGCCCTGCTTAGTCTCCAGCTCGTGCTGGTTCAGTGACAGACGTGTTGCACGGATTGAAAGGAACCCGGCGTGCAGGCTGCCCCCGGGTCCACCCGGGTGGAACGCCGGGAAAGGCACAGCCGGGGACAGAAACCAGGGCCCGGGCGGGGGTTGGCTGGGGGCCCGAGGGCCCCTCCGAGGGGAGTGGAAACGTTCCTGAGCGGTTTCCACAATGGGGTGGTTGTCAACTCCTTGAACCGAAAGCCGAGAAGAGGTGGATTTTGCTGTACGTTAATTGTAACTTAAACCTGGTTTGGAAAGGTAAAATAGCAGTGGCAGCTGTACTTTGCAGCACAGCCGGAATGCTTTACCTCCGGGGTCTGTAAACTGCAGCCTGCTCGCTCGCCCACGTTGTAAACAGTCTCACTGGCGGCTGCTTCTCTTTGCTGCAGACGCAGGGAAAGAGCTGAGTGGTTGCAGCAGACCACTTGGCTCACAAAACCAAAAATACTGAGTGTCTGACCCTGTGAGGAAAACATGGTGGGTCCTGTCCTGCGCGTGTTGAGCCGTGTCATCCTCACCACAGTCCTCGGATGTACAGATGAGGATACTGAGGGTCAGAGAGGCCCATGTCACACAGTGCTTGAGTGGCTGAGGCAGGATCTGAACTCAAGTTCATGTTCTCGTGGCTTCTGCCACGTGGTTCCTCCATGTTCCCAAGGGTGCGACTCCCAGAAGGGCGTCCTGGGGTCACAAAGGCAGACCCCTGAAGGCCAAGCATGTGCCCGGGGCCGGGGCTGCCCTGAGCTGACCCCTCCCCCTCCCCCACAGTCGGGCGCCTCCAGCTTTGGCGAGAAGTTCTCCCGAGTCAAGTTCTCGCCATCGCTCACGCTGTTTGGGGGCAAGCCCATGGAGGGCTGGATTGCAGTGACGGTCAGCGGCCTGGTCACCGTGTCCCTGCTCAAGCCCAGCGGGCAAGTGCTGACCTCGACGGAGAGCCTGTGCCGGCTGCGTGGCCGCGTGGCCCTGGCCGACATCGCCTTCACGGGCGGCGGCAACATCGTGGTGGCCACGGCAGACGGCAGCAGCGCATCCCCAGTGCAGTTCTACAAGGTGTGCGTGAGCGTCGTCAATGAGAAGTGCCGCATTGACACCGAGATCCTGCCCTCGCTCTTCATGCGCTGCACCACCGACCTCAACCGCCGGGACCGGCTCCCCGCCATCACCCACCTCAAGTTCCTGGCCCGAGACATGTCAGAGCAGGTGTGCCCGCCTGGCCACCCCGTGGCAGGATAGCTCGGGGCTAAACCCACGCGAGGGCAGGGCTGGTCCTTCCGGAGGCTCCAGGGGAGCAGCGGTTCCCGCCTTTTCCAGCTTCTAGAGGCGCCGCATCCTTGGCTCGCGGCCCCGTCCTCTATCCTCGTATCTCTATCCAGCAGTGCAGCATCTCCCGTCTCTCTCTGCCTCTGACCCTCCCGCCTCCCACTTATAAGGACCCTGGGATGACAGTGGGCTCCCCGGGGAATCCAGGGTCATCCCCGTCTCAGGTGCCTTAACTTAATCCCACCTGCGAAGTTCCCTCTGCCCTGTGAGGTGACACATCCACAGGTGACACATCCACAGGTCCTGGGACCAGGATGGGGACATTTCTGGGGGCGAGGTTCAGCCAGCTGCACCGGGGTCCCCTCATAACCTTGCACTGATCAGCCCCCAGCTTCACGAAGTCCCAGTACGTTTCCCCGGCCCCCTTGCTTCCCACCGGGGGTGCTTCGAGTGACTGCCTTCCCCAGGGGAGGTGGGGTCGTGGGGGCAGGTGCGGCACCGGCTGGGTGTACCTGGGTCAGAATCAGCGGCTGTGAGGCGGGTGCCGATGTGAGCCCCGTGGAGCAGCCGGAGGCCCGGAGAGGCCGAGGGGTTGGTCCAGGCCCCTCACCAAGCCGCCCGCCCCCCCAGGTGCTGCTGTGTGCGTCCAGCCAGACCAGCAGCGTGGTGGAGTGCTGGTCTCTGCGCAAGGAGGGGCTCCCTGTGAACAACATCTTCCAGCAGCTCTCGCCCGCCGGTGAGTCCTGCTCCGGCCGGCCAGGGACATGCAGCCTTCCGAGAACCTGGGATCCTCTGGGAGCCCTCGGGTAGAGCGAGGCGCGGGGGTGACCTGAGTTTGCCAATAACGTGCCCGCCACTCCCTTCCCTCCCTCTCTGTCCCCACACCCACGCGGAGCCCCGAGTCCCCCGCCGGGACTGGCCCCCCTCCTGACACCTGTGTGGCTGGGAAGCCGGAAAAGCTACTTCCCTGGAAGCCGGGGGTGAACCTGCAGCCACACGGGGCGTGTTCCCGCTGATGGCAGCACTTTTGGCCCTGGAGTGGCCGAGGGGCCGTGTCAAGAGGCCCCTTGAGGCTCCGTCTGCCCGCAGGTGGTTGCCTAAGCTGCTCGATGTGGCCTCAGAGGAACTAAATGTGAAGAAGGTCATGCTGCCTTTCCTGAGCGACCCCGCGGGGCGGCAGAGCCACAAGGGGTCCCAGCCCTTCCCTCGTCCTTCCTCTGTCCTAGTAGATGTGGGCGCGGCTGTCAGGCGGGTCATGGCCCCCACGCACACCCTGGGACCTTGTCACAAGCGGGACCACATCTCATGCAAAAGGGCCGTCACCCCTGTCGGCTGGTAGAGCCTTGTTCTGATGCAGGTGTCCGAGTGCCGGCAGGGTCTGTGCTGAGCTCACCCACACCTCCTCCCCCCACCCCGCCCCTCGTCCTAGCTTCGCACGGCCTGCGGGCTCTTGGATCTGCCTCTTGTCCTACCTCCCTGCCTTTGCCCTAAGCGCCCCCCGCCAGCCCATCCTCCCCCCTCAGGCCCCCGCTCTACCAGCCACCATCCAGCCCGTGCTCCAGGGGTCGGCCTGACTTGGGTGGACGCGTGGGTCCCGGTGGACTCGGGCAAGCAGCTCCCCCTCTGACAGCGGCCGCTCCCCTCTAAGCTAGGAATGTCCGGGGCCGCCAGCTGCGTGTGGGTGCCTGGCCCGCTCGCCCTCCCTCCCTGGGCATCGCCGCAGCTGTCGCCGTTACAGCTGTGCTCAGCGTCGTCCCTCTCTGGGCCTCGGGCTCCCAGTGGGGTGACGTTTGCCAAGAGCCCCTTTGTGCTGGGCCGTCCAGGGAAGAGCTCTCAGGGCAGGTGGGTAGAGGCGTGCTGTCGCAGCCAGCTTTGCCGCGTCACACACCAGCCCCGAACTCTGGCTCAGAACCACAGCCCGGAGGGTGCTGGGCCAGGCTGCCTCCGCTGCTCCGTCCTGGTTCCCTGTGTCTGCTGTCGCCCCAGGGCAGCTGGGGTGCTGGCCGCTGGCTGGGCGCCCGGGCTCACCTCAGTGTCACCTTGGAGTCCAGGTGCATGGGCGCCGTTGAGCCTCTGCTCACATCACGCCCGCAGCGCCGGGGGCCAAGCCCAGATTGACGGGAACCACCCCACCCCTTGCTGGGGGGCTTCATGATCACACCGAGGGTGTGGGCGCAGGGAGGGGCCCGTCTTGGCCACCTTTCGGTCCAGCTCATGGGGAAAGCTGGAGTTCCACCCAGGACCTCTCAGACCACAGAGACAGAACCCCGCATAAGCCGGCCGAGTCACTGGGGAATTTTGGGGTTTGTGTGGTGGCAGGGTCGGGGGTGGGTTCCCCTTCTCAGCACGTTGGCTCCTCCGAGGGGACAAGGTGGAGGCGCCCCCGCCACCTGACAGCCTCGTGGCCCAGGCGGGTGCCTCCTCCTGTTCCCGTGAAGGCCCAGGACCGGATCCTTTGGGGTGCCCCGCCCTTCCCCCCCCAGTCACGTGAGCTCGCTGGGTCTCCAGGAGGGGCAGGGTGCTGGGTCAGGTCCACCCTTGTCGTGTTTGTCTTGTCTTCTTTTTTTTTATTTTTTCTGTATTTTATTTATTTTTTTATACAGCAGGTTCTCATTATCTATTTAATATGTATTAGTGCATACATGTCAATCTCAATCACCCAGTTCAACCTACCACCACCCCCCTGTCTTGTCTTCATTTTGTTGCTCTCTGTCCCCCCCCACCTCCTTTTAGTTGGTGACAAACAGCCCACAATTCTCAAATGGCGGATCCTGTCAGCCACCAACGACCTGGACCGCGTGTCCGCTGTGGCGCTGCCCAAGCTCCCCATCTCGCTCACCAACACTGACCTGAAGGTGGCCAGCGACACCCAGTTCTACCCCGGCCTCGGTACGGTGTCTCAGAGCCCCCGGGGGAAGGGGGTGGGCCCTGAGCTTGGGCTTCCGTCACAGGGTCCTGGGAGCCTGGCCCCCGGCCTCACGTCAGTCCCAGTGGGGCCGAGGGTGCTGCTTTCAGGATCTGATGGGCTTAAAGGGCTGTGAGGCCACCGTCAAGCTGTGCTCTTTACTATGTAGAGGGCTGTTAGCAGTCCACAGGGGAGGCTGGGAACTTGGGGAAAACTTTCCAGATAAGCTTCCCTCCCATGCCCACCCCCACCACCGTTGTAGTACCTCACGTGGAGATTCTGGGTTTGGGCCCTGGCATCTGTGACCCTGGGTGAGTCAGGCTGGCCGTGTTGGTGCTGGCCCAGGGCAGCCCCCCAGCCCCCTGCTGTGGATCACGGGCTTTGGGTTCTAGGAGCCCCTGAGCTCACTGGCCTCCGTTCCGCCCCGAGGCCCTTTGTGTACATCAGGCCCAGGCCCTTTGCATCTGCTGTCCTCTCCGCCTGCCCCTCCCACTTGCCCTCCTGGAAGTCACCTGTTGCCTCACGTTGGCCAAACTTAGTGCCGGCCGCACGGGAGCAGGGCAGAGGTGCCCAGACAGGGTGCAGTCTGCTCCACCGATTCAGGGGCCAGTTAGCCAGGACTGGACCCCACTGGGGGGTGGTGCACCCCGGTGGCTCGGGGCTCACGCCGCTCCTTAGCACAGCCTCTGCTGGGCGTGGTGGCAGCCCTTTCCCATTGTCCAGAGCTGGGTTCGGCCGCCTGACCCTACACGTGCCCCCAGGGCTGGCCCTGGCCTTCCATGACGGCAGCGTCCACATCGTGCACCGGCTCTCGCTGCAGACCATGGCCATCTTCTATAGCTCCGCAGCCCCGCGCTCCGTGGACGAGCCGGCTATCAAGCGCCCTCGGACCACAGGCCCCGCCGTCCACTTCAAGGCCATGCAGCTCTCCTGGACTTCCCTGGCCCTCGTGGGCATCGACAACCACGGCAGGGTCAGTGCTGTCCCGGGGGGACCGAGGGTGAGGCGGGGTCCCCGTGCTGCTGTCTGTGGGGGGGGGGCCGCGCTCAGGAAGTGGGGGCCCTTAGGGTGCTGCTCTGACGTCAAGGAGTCCTAGGCCCCCAGTGCGCAGCAGGTGCTCTGCGGGTTGGCCTCCTGGTTCCCAGGGGAATCTGTCCGTGGCCTGGCAGGAGGGCGGGCAGCCTCACAGCCACTCTCACACACTCACGCTTTCGCTTACACCTGCCCATGTGTTTGCACGCTCACACCCTTGTACGCTCACACCTCACATTTGTCCTACTGGCACGTTCGCACACGTGCACACGTTTGCACACTCACACCCACGTGCGCGTGCCCCCCCGCCCCCTGCAGTGGGCTCCTGTGAGTTGCTGTCGGGCACCCTGTGATTTCTGTTCCGGCCCCATCCTCGGTGTCTCCGGGTGGTGGGTTGGGCTTCTCGGGAGCACGAGGTCTGTGTTCCCAGGGTTCCCCAAGTGGACCTGCAGGCCCCGTCACCCGACAGGCGTCCTGCCGGCTAGGAGGCCTTTCAGACCCTATGTGGGAATCGCCACAGCTATGGAAACCTGGGGCTTGTGGCCCCCATTCACGCCATGTGGCTGGGCTGTGGCTCTGCAGCCCTCCCGTGTGACAGGACAGCGGGCAGGCCTGGGCCCCGCGCCGGCCGTGCCCTCCCTGCCCCCAGCTGCCCCTCGGGCCCCACCCCCTCACGCCCCGCCCTCTCCTCCACAGCTGAGCATGTTGCGCATCTCGCCCTCCATGGGCCACTCGCTGGACGCGGGGCTGGCCCTGCGGCACCTGCTCTTCCTGCTGGAGTACTGCATGGTGACCGGCTACGACTGGTGGGACATCCTGCTGCACGTGCAGCCCAGCATGGTGCAGAGCCTGGTGGAGAAGCTGCATGAGGAGTACACGCGCCAGAAGGCCGAGCTGCAGCAGGTGCCCGCCCCCCTTGGCTGCTGCCTGGTCCCTCTGTCAGGGTGACCCGCAGGCCAGACGGCGCACCTCTCGCTGCTGCCTCAGCCCAGGAGTGCGTGGCTGTGGGCCTGACGCCGCCTGCCTCTGGGTGGCTTTGGAGGCCTTTGCTTGTGCGATAAGAGCAGTAAACGGGAGTTTTACAGATGGGCGAGCCAGGGAGAAGTGATCGTTCAGACGCCATGGTGGCGCGCCTGTGAAACCCAGAGCCCCCCCACCCCGATTTCAGCGGGGCAGCTGTAGAGGTCAGCGCTGCTAAGAATCTGAAGTTGTCCTCTGGGCCAGCTGTTGAGGAGAAAACAGGAAGGAGAGCTCCCATGCCCATTAGCAACCTGCTGAGATGTGAGAGTGCTGGGCCTGACCCGGGAGCATGACCTGGGGAACAGCACAGGACGGAGCTGGGTTCACAGCCAGGGACGCCAGGAGTGATCAGAGCTCTTGTTATCGGGCAGAGCTGTGTGCAAGCATTTTTGTTTTTTGTTTTTTTGGCCGCACCCCTCATGCCTTGGGGGATCTTAGTTCCCCCGCCAGGGATTGAACCTGGGCCCTCTGCAGTGAGAGCGCAGAGTCCTAACCACCGGACCACCAGGGGGTTCCCTGTATGCAAGCATCTTTATGCTTCAAGTCCTCCAGTCATCCTGGGAGACAACAGGTTTCAGGAACTGTGGGGGGTGGAGCTGCATCTGTGGCCCCACCCACTTCATGCCAGGAGCGCCCCCAGTCGTGAGATGTCCCAGGCGTGGCCCTCGGGCCCCTGGGGCACATGCGCCCGCAGGTTGAGACCCTGCCATCCTGTGAGGAAGGTCCTCCTACCTGGTTCCGCCATGAGGAGGGCGAGGCCCAGAGAGGGTTTGCGGCTTGCCCGGCTGGCCCAGCGCCTCGCTCTCCACGGCGCCTCAGGTGCATGCCCCGCCCACTCACATCCTCCACCCCCCAGGTCCTCTCTACTCGGATCCTGGCCATGAAGGCCTCGCTCTGCAAGCTGTCGCCCTGCGCAGTGACCCGCGTGTGCGAGTACCACGCCAAGCTCTTCCTCATCGCCGCCAGCTCCACGCTCAAGTCGCTGCTGCGCCCGCACGTGCTCAACACGCCCGACAAGAGTCCCGGCGACCGGCTGACGGAGATCTGCGCCAAGATCACGGACGTCGGTGGGTCCTGCCCTGTCCTGCAGGCTGCCCTGGCTGCAGAGGACCCCTCGGCCGTCGCGCATGTGTGGGGTGTTGGGGACACACGGTGGGCGTTAATGGGAACAAAGATGACCCAGCCTGGGGATGGCATCCCCAGGGGCACTGCCTGTGTGGAGGCCTGGAGGCCGGCGGGAGCTGCAGGGTGCCCGGCACAGGGGGTCCGAGGGGCGGGCAGAGCGTTCTGAAGGCCAGCGGTGGACACCCAGAGCCCCTCCCTCCAACCCCGCCCTCCAGGGTCCTAGGCTCAGCCAGGCCCATCCCTCATTTGCTTGTTCACGACATTGGCCTGTGGGGGTGGGCCCAGCTTACCGTGCGTGCTGATGGGCACATGTGAGGTTTTGACTGCCCCTGACTGCCTGTCCCCTCCCAGACATTGACAAGGTCATGATCAACCTCAAGACGGAGGAGTTCGTCCTGGACATGAACACGCTCCAGGCACTGCAGCAGCTCCTGCAGTGGGTGGGCGACTTCGTGCTCTACCTGCTGGCTAGTCTGCCCAACCAGGTGCGCCCGCACTCCTGCTTGGAAGCCCCACCCACCCAGGAGCCCCACCCCTGGCCTTGTCCCCTGAAGCCCCACCTCCCTGCCCCTGCCCCTCCCAGAAGACCCCTCCCCCCAGGACCTGCTGAGGTCCTAGGATGCTGCACACGCTGAAGTAAGCCACCTGAGCCCTTCTCCCCATAGGGCTCCCCGCTGCGGCCCGGCCACAGCTTCCTGCGGGATGGCACGTCGCTGGGCATGCTGCGGGAGCTGATGGTCGTCATCCGCATCTGGGGCCTGCTGAAGCCCAGCTGCCTGCCTGTGTACACGGCCACCTCTGACACCCAGGACAGCATGTCCCTGCTCTTCCGCCTGCTCACCAAGCTCTGGATCTGCTGTAAGACGCCCAGCTCTCTACTGTCGTTCTGCCACCAAGATACAAGCCCTGGCTGAGTCCCCCCAGCAGAATATAAGCTCCCACAGGTCAAACTGGCTCTGTCATGGGCCCCACTGTTCCCCCAGCACCCAACACAGGTCCAGGCACAGTGTGTGTGATCGTTAATATCAGCCACTCTTAGGCACCTGTTTGTCTGTGTCACCAGGTCGTGTGATTCTGTGGCCAGGCTCTATCGTTGTCACATCCGTGATGCCAGGAAGGGCACCCAGTGTTCGCTGCATATTTTTTAAATGAATAAGTGGGTCCCCATTTTACAGAGGAGAGGACTGAGGCCTGAGAAGGGGAAGGAGCTTCCCAGGGCCACTCAGGAAGTCGGGGCAGGGCTGGGGCCTGCGCCTGGTGCTCTGTGAGCTCTGAGGAGGCCATGATGCCTCCTGGGTGGGCAGTGCTCTGGGCAGGGCTGCTGAGCAAGATGTCCCCGTGGTCCCCTCCCCACAGGCCGCGATGAGGGCCCCACGAGCGAGCCGGATGAGGCGCTCGTTGACGAGTGCTGCCTGCTGCCCAGCCAGCTGCTCATCCCCAGCCTGGACTGGCTGCCTGTCAGCGACGGCCTCGTCAGCCGCCTGCAGCCCAAGCAGCCGCTGCGTCTGCACTTCGGCAAGCCTCCCACTCTGCCCGGCAGTGCCACCAGCTTGCAGCTGGACGGCCTCATCAGGTGCGTGCCCGTCTCTGCCTCGGGGCCTTTGCACGTGCTGTGCCCGCTGCTTCCTTCCAGCCTGACCTCAGTGCTGCTCCCGAGACTCCCCCACCTCCACCCTCTCTCCCCTCCTGGTCACTTCCCTCCATCCAGTCGCCTCAGCCTGTGCTGATCTGTGCCCTCGCTTGTCTGGGTGACATCATCTTCCCTCTGGTCTGTCACCGCCTGCCTGGAGGGCCCACGTGGCTGACCTTGGTTACTTGGGCTCCAGCCCTTTCAGAGCTCAAGCTGACGCCCCAGTCCCCCACCGTAAATCGCACTATAGCCTGGACTGCCTGGTGGGGCCGGAGGCCCCAGGGAATCAGAACCCTCTCAGGCAGACCTCCCAGGGCTTAAAGGTGACCTCAGGAGCCATTCTTTGGAATGTGTGGGGTCTGGACAGCCCACCCCTGCTGAGTGAGCTCACGACTGCCCAGCAGTGCCTTGGGGTGGGGGTTTGTCCCCATTTAATAGACGAGGAAACTGAACCTCAGAGATGCAGTCAGGAGGCAGCCGGCCAGGACCCAAACCCAGCACCCCACAGGCCACCTGCCTGAAATGGTGCTCGAGCGATGAATCCCCAAGCGGAGGTTCGCGTCCCCGCCTCCCCGGGAAGCGCTCTGGGCCTTGCTTCTCCACCTTCCGCATTTTCTTGCATGTCTTCGCCGTGGGAGGAACAGCCTGATGAATCACACGCTGTGGTCTGTGCTTGGGTTTCAGAAAAAACTTTACAAGGAGAGGTGGCTGGTCGCACAAGGGGTTTCACACTCTCAGAAGTTTTCAAACGTGTGATACGAGCATAACAGGCCGCCCCGCCCCAGCCCCAGGTCCTCTCTGACGGGCTCTGGGTGCCAGGCTCTCAGACGTCGCGGCGGTTCTGGGCCGCCACCCCGACCCCGGCCGCGGGTCTGTGGGCGGAGGGCATATAGAAGCCCCGCTTGCGGACTCTCCCTGTTCCCCGGCGAGCATGCGTCACACGCTTTGCCTTTAGGAGAGGGACCTGTGCTGGCGTGTGCGCGTGCGTGCGCATGCGTGGGCATGCGTGCGTGCACGCCCCCGAGCCACTCCCATGCCCCTCTCCGTCAGGGCGCCGGGCCAGCCCAAGATGGACCACCTGCGGAGGCTGCACCTGGGCGCCTACCCGACGGAGGCCTGCAAGGCCTGCACCAGGTGAGCGCTGCAGCAGACGCCGGGCCCGCTCTGACACCGGCTGTTTCCCGCCTGGGAACGGGGGTCCTGGAGTGCCTCCCTGGTGGGGCTGCTGAGCGGGTGCCCCAGGCGGTCTTCATAAAGGGCCGGGGTGGCCCAGCGGTGAGCGGCTGACCCGAGCCTGCCCTTGAGGGGCTCCCAGTGACCTGACAAGTGCAGACATGAAGGAGTGACTGCAGCAGTGCTGTGCTTTGCAAACGTGGCCCCGAGTGCTGCCAGACGACCCCAGGGTCACACCACTAGGGACGGGCTGAGCCAGGACTCAGACCCACAACCCCTCCTCTGTCCACTGAGGGAGGTGAGGGGGTGGTATCTGAACTGGGACGGAAGGATGTGGAGGAATTAGATCAGTGTGGGGGGAGTGGGGGCTGCAGGGAACAGTATTCCTGGGGTGGAACAGCATGTGCAAAGGCCCTGTGGCCACCACCCAACCTCTGCCTAGTGCCCCACCCTACCGACTCTGCCCGCAGGTGCGGCTGTGTCACCATGCTCAAGTCACCCAACAAGACCACGGCTGTCAAACAGTGGGAGCAGCGCTGGATCAAGAACTGCCTGTGTGGGGGGCTCTGGTGGCGGATGCCCCTCAGCTACCCCTGACTGCGCCCAGGCCCCTGTAAGTAGATTCTTTTTCTTTTCTTTTTTCTTTTTTTTTTTTTTTCTTGTCTGGTGAATATGGTCTTTAATTATTAGTTGGATAACTTCTAAAAATTTCATTGTAGTTGATTTACAAGGTTGTTAGTTTCTGGTATATAACACAGTATATAAATTTATATATATACATATATGTACACACACACCTTCTTTTTCCTACTCTTTTCCATTATGGTTTATGACAGGATATTGAATATAGTTCTCTGTGCTATACCATAGGATCTTATCATTTATCTATTTTATATGTAGCAGTGTGTATTTTTTAATCCCACACTCCTAATTTATCCCTCTCTCCTTTGGTACCCATGAGTTTGTATTCTATGTCTGAGTCTGTTTCTGTTTGGTAAATAAGTTTATTTGTGTCGTATTTTAGATTTCACATGTAAATGATATCGTATGATATTTGTCTTTCTCTTTCTGACTTACTTCACTTAGTATGATAATCTCTGGATCCATCCATGTTGCTGCAAATGGTATTATTTCATTCT
Organism: Balaenoptera physalus; assembly: GCF_965194825.1. Taxonomy (NCBI): domain Eukaryota; kingdom Metazoa; phylum Chordata; class Mammalia; order Artiodactyla; family Balaenopteridae; genus Balaenoptera; species Balaenoptera physalus. The sequence goes on along the minus strand of NC_138890.1, from coordinate 478,347 downwards.
TTTTATGGTTGAGTAATATTCTTTTGTGTGTGTGTGTGTATATATATGTATATATACCACATGTTCTTTATTCATTCATCTGTCGATGGACATTTAGGTTGTTTCCGTGTCTTGGCTATTGTGAATAGTGCTGCTGTGAACATTGGGGTGCATGTGTCTTTTTGAATTATAGTTTTGTCTGGACATTTGCCCAGGAATGGATCATATAGTAGTTCTATTTTTAGTTTTTTGAGGAACTTCCATACTGTTTTCCACAGTGGCTGCACCAATTTACATTCCCACCAACAGTGCAGGAGGGGGTTCCCTTTTCTCCACACCCTCTCCAGCATTTGTCATTTGTAGACTTTTAAATGATGGCCATATTGACTGGTGTAAGGTGATACTTTGTTGTAGTTTCGATTTGCTCTTCTCTAATAATTAGCGATGTTGTGCGTCTTTTCATGTGCCTGTTGGTCATCTGTATGTCTTCTCTGGAAAAATGTCTATTTAGATCTTCTGCCCATTTTTTTGATTGGGTTGTTTGTTTTTTTAATATTGAGTTGTATGAGCTGTGTATTTTGGAAATTAAGCCCTTGTTGGTCGCATCGTTTGCAAATATTTTCTGCTATTCCGTAGGTTGTTTTCGTTTTGTTCATGGTTTCCTTTGCTGTGCAAAATGTCAGTGGATTCCCGATGGGTTTAAAGGAAAGGCACGCTGTCCCCTTGCTGGTCACAGAGCAGCCACGCACTCCAGACCTTCATTGGGTGCATGAAACAATGCCACCCTTGAACTATGCTTTTGGGCCCTTATCAGCTGCGCCAGCACCTCTGTAACCGGCAGGGCAGGTGAGGACACGGCCTGAAGCCTCAAGTTGGCACCCTCGGCCCAGCGGGCCCTGCTCTTTCTTCCTCGGAGCCTACTGGCGGATCCGGGTGGAGGGCCTGGCCGCATGGCCACCATAACAGGTGGTGACTGCGACAGGCCTGGGCCTGCCCTGAGGATCTCACTGCCCCGGGTAGAGTGACCGCCCCGGATTTCCCAGGTCCCAGCTCAGAGGGTCCAGGACAGCTCAGGCCTCTGTCCTTCAGAACATCCCACATGAACCTGCCGGGTGTCCAGTGGCCACTGTCAGTGACACCAGCCCGGGCGTCTGCTTCGGGTTCCTCACCTGTACCTGTCACTGCTGAGCCCTCGCGACCGCCGTCTCTGACCTGGGCAGACCAGTAAACGTCCCCACTGGGTGGCTGGTGTCTTGTCGGTGTCCTGGGCGCCACCCGGCAGCCCCCTCGCCCCCGGAGCCTCCCTCCCTCTCCACAGGCATGTGGTTCTGCCCCTGTGTGTGCTGCTCTCCTGCTCTGTCAGCATTTATTGAGCACCTAGTGTCTGCCAGGCACAGGGGCCCCTGCACGGGGGAAGCAGTGGGCTGGATGTGGGTGGGGGCTGCTCCCCGCCGCCTGGGTTCCTGCGCACATGAGTGTCTCTGTCTCTGCTTTCCCTCTGCATCCCTCCTCCTCCCCTCTCCCCTGGGTTTCCTGAGCTCCGCGGCCCCCAGGGGTCCTGCTTCGCCAGCAGCCGCTTCCACCCATTATGCCTGGCTCCCCGCAGGCCCCCGGCACAGCGCCTGCTTGTTAAGTGGTGATTGCTTCTCTTGTTTTCCTTCTGGAGGCGAAAGGGAGGGCAGGCCGGCCGGGCGCCCCGCGGAGGTCAACACGCGGCAGCGGTGTCTGTCGGGCTTTCAGGGGCTGGCAGCGCTCCAGGGGCCCCATTACCTGGGCCAGGGGCCGCTTCCCCGCTGGCCCGCGCACCTGCGGCAGCAGCACTTGGCGTCTAGGTTCTGCCGTCCGAGAGGTGCTTCTGCGGGGACCTGTGGGGACCCGGAGCTGCTGGCTGTGCCGGGAGGGGTGGAGACACCCTGCCTTGGACTCACCTCCCGTGCTGCTGCCACTGCCTTCTGTCCCCTTGGGGAAAGGGGACCCAGGGCTGCCTCCCTGGTCGAGGGGCATGTGGTCCACGTTCCTACATATTTTTTCTCAGCCTTCTACCCCATTTGACCATGTTTTTTTAAGCAACTTGTGTTTCTCAAGTCATTTGAAGTCTTTAAACCAGTTATTTGTCTTAGGAAAATGAGCTTGTTTCTTGCACTCATGTTTCATTGGTTAAGGTTAAATTGTGGGCATTTACACCCCGGCCACCATCTTCGGACGTTCCTTGGAAGGCGGGTCCGCATCTCCTCCCCTTGGGTCTGGGGCTCGCACCTGTTCCCATCTGTCCTATGCAGGGGAAGTGGCCCCGGGTGACCCTGAGGCTGGTGGGAACCGGCCTGGCTCCTGGGCCCTCATCCTGGAGCCTCCAGGCCTCTGGTCATCTAGGTGGTGAGACAGGGACACGTGCCCCTCCCCCCCACATCCTTGTGACCTGGACCCGCACAAGCTGAGCGCAGTGAATGGCGAACGGGGATGGCTCTGCGTCGCCGAGTTTGGGGCAGTTTGTTACGCAGCAGCAGATAACCGGAACGCTCCGTGAACTGCTGTGACAAGCCCAGGGGGCATAGGCGGGCCCGGCTGTCCAGAAGCGTCGGGCTCATCTGGGGGCCATGGGGGGGGCCACCTACTGAGGGCCTTGCTGGAATGTTCCTCCAGGTTGGGAGGGGATTTGTGGGTGGGGATGTTCCCTTGCCCCCCGTCCTGCCCCCACCATGTGTCCACACGGGTCCCCCCCTCTGGGGTCAACAAGGGCAGGTGTTACTGTGACAGGAAGAGGCAGGTCAGTCCGTCGGGCTGCGTGTCCACTGTGCCCTCAGCCTCCTCAGAGCCAGGTCCACGGGTCCCAGCTGCAGGTGAGGAGGCCGAGGCCACCATCCTCTGGAAATAGAAGCGGGAAGCTGCCCTTGACTCCCCATGGCAAGTGGGCTGCCGTCTGCAGTGGGGGGGACGGCCATGTGGGCCACCCTCCCTGTACGCTCCTCCTCCCCTGTGGCTCAGGGTTGTCCCCTCCCCCTCCCACCAGCATCTGTGGGGAAGTTGCTGGAAGAGGCCCTGCAGGGTCACAGGGCTCTCAGACGGCTGTGTCACAGGGACTTCTGAGTTTTCATGTGACTGCAGAAACCCCCCATGGGGTAGAAAGCATGGAGCCTGTGTCTCCTGCCTGGAGACCCACAGACCCCTCCCCCTCTGCCCGCCCCACCCACTCCATCTGGTCCTGCTCTGACCTCAGGGCCCCCGGCTCACCAACACGGACAGCCTAGTCTGGTCTGTAGCCCCCACTAGTGGTGCCAGGTAAAATGCAGGACGACAGTTAAATCTGAATTTCAGATAACAGTGAATAAATTTTTTAGTCTAAATCTGTCCCAAATATTACATGAGATATAAAAAGTATTTGTTGTTTTCCTGAAATTCCCATGTAACTGGACATGCTGTATTTTTATTTGCTAAATCTGGTAGGTAGTCCTACCATGCCACCTCCTGCCACCTCCACAGTGGATCATTTCAAGGCCACTTCCTGGTGTCATCGCTTCATTCAGAAAATACCTATGGGATGAATGAGTCTGTGATGGCTGAATGACCAGCAGTTATGTTTCCCTTTCCCCACTCATTTAAATGTGAACAGCTTCTTAAATTCCACACGAAATTCCTGAGTACGCTGAGGAGAACCCCAGGCCCGTCTTCAGGATGACTCATGAGTTCCATCCTGTGCAATGGAATATTTGACCCGGTTCCTGTGAGCAGGGCTGGGTCTCAGCTGTGTCTACACAGTAAGCACTCAACTAGTGCTTCCATATGAATGAACGCTCCATAGCAGAAAAACAAAAACTGGCCATAGGTTCCAATTCCAATCCCTGGTGGCGCACACGACCACCTCTCAGACCCTCAGTCTCCTCGACCGAAGAGAGGTCAGAGACCCCCTTTGTGGACCAGGCTTAACACCTGGGGCCTAGTAGGTGCTGGGCTTCAGTGGCCCCTCGTCCAAGTGGGAGAGAGGGCACAGGGCCTCAGGACCTGGGTTCTGCCCTGTCACCTCCCAAAAGGGTAAACAGACCCAGGAGGACAGTGAGTCCCCTGGGCCTCCAATCAATGCAGCTGCTCTGGGATACCAGTCAGCTTTGCTCAGTGAACCGCACAGCACCTGGGGATGGCCTATGAACGCAGGCCCTGTGGCTCTGGGCTCATTTCCAGGCTTTGCTCAGGAGCTTGTGTGTGACCTCAGGAACTTCTGTGTGATGTCAAGAGAGTCGCACGGCCTCTCTCAGCCTGTTTTCCCATTTGGGACACGGGTCCTAAGAACACAAGTTCTCTGTGTACCTAGATCTCAGCCCAGAGCAGGGTCTGGCACACAGCAGGCCCTCACTTTCTGCTCGGGAAGCAAGGACCAAGGGAACACCCACCCCCACTCGTGCCCCTCCCTGGGTCTCCGGGCGTCTCTCCTATTTCCAGGGGAGAGTAAGGGCGCCACCGCGTGGCCGAGACGTGAAGCGACTCCTGGCAGCTCCAGCCCGGCTTGAAGGGCGTGGGGTCTCCGGACTTTTGTCCCCGAAGATCCCTCCGCCAGGCACGCCGTCTCAGCCTTTGGGTCACCTCCTGGCACCGCATTACCAGGACGCTGCCGCCCCCCTCAGTCTGGCTCGCCTCCATCCGCTCCCTCACGCAGCGTGCAATCTGTAAAGGCGGACCGGGCGCAGGAGTGGATGACTTTATTGCTCGGGCCCCCGTGACCGCCGCCCCTCAGGTCCTCCTCAGGCAGCTGAGCCCTCAGCCATCACTCCGTTTATCCAGGCCACGTAGCTCGCCAAGCGCGTGTAGATGCCGGGCTTCTTGCGGTTGCCACAAACACGTGAGCCCGAGGTGACCACGCCCTCGGCCACGCCGCCGCACACCAGCGGGCCTCCAGAGTCACCCTGCAGGGAACGATGTCATGAGGTCCGGTGCAGGGCCGCCGCAGGCGTCCGGCCTGCCTTTCGGCGTCCGGTCCTGCTCCACAGGCGCCTGCTGCAATCCCCCTCAGCCCGCCGGTCCCAACAGTTTCCTCGCTTGTCAATCTCAGGCCCCGCCCACCAAGGCCCCACCTCCGCCGGCTTTCGGTTCCGCCCCTCTCCGGGCTCCAGTCCGCACTCCGTCCCACGGAAGTGGAGCAGCCCCCTACTCCGACCCTGCCCCAATCCTGGCCCTCTCGAAGCTCGGGCCCCAACTCGTCCGCACCCTCTTCCAAATCCCACCTCTCCTCCCAACCCTGCCTGGACCTCAGGCCAGCCACGCCCACCCAGTCTGTGTCATTGACCCTCCCATCTCAGGCCCCACACCTGCCTCAGGCCACGCCCACTTTCCTGGGGTGGGGCACTCTGCGAGCTCCCCCGCACGACCCGGCCTTTTCATCAGCCTCGCCTCCCGTATTCCCGCGCGCCCCGCCCATTCTGTTGGCTCCGCCCCCAACAGGCCGGCCCACCCCCCCCCTCTGCCCCGCCCTCCCGAGGCCGCGGCTCCCACCCCTCTACTGGCCCAGCCCCGCCCTTGCACCTTGCAGCTGTCACGGCGGCTGCTCTCCGCGCACATCATGCTGTTGGTGATGGTGCCGTCATGGTACTTGCGCAGGTTGCAGGTGGCGCGGTCGAGCACCGGCAGGAGTAGGTGCTGCAGGCGGTCGGGCCGCCGGCCAGTGTGGCTGACCACGCCCCAGCCGGCCACGTCGCAGAGCGTGCCGGCCGCCACGTCGCGGTCCTCGCGCTGCCAGGGCAGGGGCTGCACGGCGGGGCCCAGCACGGCCTTCTCAGAGAGCTGGGGGTTGGGGCGGAAGGGGATGTTAGCGTCGGGGCGGGGGCGGGGGCCCCGGGGCAGCACGGGGGACTGGGGCTAGACTCAGCAGACCTGCAGCAGGAGGAGGTCGTGGTCGATGGTGTCCGGCCGGCTGTCCGGGTGGGGCACTGCGCGTAGCACGTCGTACAGGCGCTTGGAGGGCTCCGGCTGTGACAGGGAGTGCGCGCCCAGGAGCACCTGCACCTTCCCGTCGGCCCTGGGAGTGGGGTGGACCCACATCAGAGCCACGTTCCCGCCCCACCTCACCCCACCCCGTCCCGCCCTTTGCCCCAGGCCACTCACACATCCTCCAGGCAGTGCGCTGCGCTCATCACCCACTGCTCGGCCACCAGGAAGCCTCCGCACACGTGCTTGCCCTTCACTTGCACGGATGCCATGTAGGGCCGCGAGTGGGACATGGCCTCTCGGCCGCCCAGGATCCTGCCACGGGGCTGAGCCCCTGGAGGTAGTCAGGTCAGCGTGAGGACTGCGGGGGTGACTGCAGCCCTCCGCTAGGATTCCATCTCTATCCCGAGGCGGCTCCAGCACCCCTCAGACCTGGAATTCCATCCTTACAATCCTCCCCCACAGAGCTGCAAACTCCGGGGGGCCCAGGGAGGAATGCCCGAGAAGACAGATGATAGGGAGTGACTGAGTCTGGGGCAAACTCCATACCTACACATTGGGCCTGAGGCTTCAATTTAAACATAAGGAAAGCCGGACTGTCCAAACCCAGCACCCCTGCCAGCCATTTGCCCCTCAAGCTGCCGGTTTTCCAGTGTGTGGAAAGCTAGGTTCAAAGTTTTGAGAATTCCCCCTGGTGGTCCAGTGGTTAGGACTCGTTGCTTTCACTGCCGAGTGCACGGGTTCAATCCCTGGTGGGTGAACTAAGATCCCACAAGCTGCACAGCCCGGCCCCCTCCCCCCCCCAAAAAAAACCTCACCAAAATTGTAAGAATTCCTTGGTTTTCAGAGCCTTCTGTTCACGTGAAACCTGCCCCCCTCCCTGCCCACTTAGGGGGCTGGAGGACAGTCCTGTTTGACGGAGCAGGCCCCCTGGCTGGCCGCCCTGCAGGCTGGTGGCCCCCAGCGGTCACCGCAGGCCCAGGTCCACTCACCACACACGGCCGCCCCGAGGAGGATCAGAGCCGCCAGGTGCAGGGAGCGGTCCGCCATGATGCTGCCGTGGCCTTGACACTGACCCAGGCCAGGCCCTGGGTGTGCTTTTATGAGGGTGGAAGGGGGCGGGCGCTCCCACAGGTCCTATCGGCCGGGTGAGCAGCAGCCCAGTTGGGCAAGGGGAAGCCGCCTGTCCACCCTCCCTAGGGGTGTGGTTGTCTTCCACGGACTTTGTACCAAGAGTATAGACAGGCTGCTGGGCGTGCGTCCCGCCTCTGTGAGCCTGGCCCGGGGCTGGCCCCGGTGTGGGGAGCAGGCCCTCAGGACTGGCAGCAGGCAGAGCAGAGGGATGGACCTACACCCAACCCCACGGCCCCGTCTCCCCAGAGTGCCTTTGCAGCCCCAAAGTTTCACAACAGCAGCTGGAAACCACAGTTTGTAAACAACCCACTTCCTCATTTTCTGCTTCTCTCTTCTTTCTCTTCCTCCTGCAACTTGGAGAGGAGGTCGGGTGGGGGTAGGGGAGAGGTCATCCAACACCCTTGTCCCTGTTGCTGTGGCTCTGGAGCTTGATACCCCAACATGTAGAATATTGGAAAGGTGGTGTGTATGGGGCAGCTGGAAAGACTGTTGGATACAAGTCACAGAAAAACCGAGGCAAACTGGGTGGAGCCTTCTACAAGGAAATTACGTGGAAAGTTCATGGGACTACCTTCAGGTGTAGCTTGATCCAGTTACCTGAACAAGGTCAGGTTTCTGCCTTTGGTTCCTCCTTTCCTCCTTGATAGCTTTTCTCCTCACCAGGCTCCCCTGTTGTGACTCCAGGGGCCCCAGACTCAGCCCAGGAGCTCAGTCAGCCCCTCTGCAAATTCCCCATCGCTCTAGCCAGAATCTCAAGCCTGCCTCTGACTGGCCGAGCTTGGATCTCATGCCCCTACACCGTCACTGTGGGCAGGGGATGGCAGGTTCTGAGGAGCAGAACCTGGGTCACGTGGCCCTCTATAAGTTCGGGATGGTGGGTCAACATCTCATGAACCTACTAGGGGGAGATGCTGCGTGTGACCAGAAGGGTGGGGAGGACCTCAAGCTGTTCCCAGTGGGAACAGCGCACCATCTTTTCCCCTCTACTTCTTTTCATGGTGAAAAGAAAAATAGAAAACAACATAGCAAATGCGATTTGTTAGATCCCAACATGTTTTCTTACTCAAATCAGAAACTCTGAAACGAAAGCCCATTCGCATGTGGAGTCCAGATTATGTAAGTAAGAGTGTTGGAAATTGCAACAAAATTTGGAAATGACCCAACAAGACAAGATGGTTCAATAAATAACCCTGCATGTCCCCGGATGCTTTGTTGACATGGAAAGACCGCCAGGGTGTAGTATTAAGTGGAAAAAGTGATTGCAGGGCAGTGGGTCACCTTTCTGAGCCGCTGGCACTTGGGGGGAGGTGTGCCCCGGTGACAACCTGCGGGAAGAGCTGGCAGGCAGAGGGAACAGCAAACGTAACGACCTTGAGGTGGGACCCCCGGGGGGGGGGGTGCTGCAGGGATGGGGTATTTGAGGATTTGGCACGAGGGGACAGAGAGGGAGAGATTTATCCTGGCCCCCTGGTGTGGGGTCCGGGGCGGGGTAAGGGGTGTTGCCTGATGTCACTTCTCTCATTTGCTTGCTTGGGTGATTGTTTCTCCCACCATCAGACTGTGAGCCGAGTGACGGCAGAGGCCACATGTGTCGTGGTCCCCACCTGTGGCCCAAGGAGGTTCCTTCTCAGGCTCAGAGGCAGAAGAGGGGTACAGGCTGGTCGTCTCCCCCAGGGCTGTGACTCCTTCGGGGCTGGGTGTTTCCCTGTAAAACATCTGATCGGCTTTGCCCCCCGACCCCTGCTAAGGCAGAAGGCTGGGGAGGTGGGGGAGGGATTGTCTCCCCACCCAGTGAGGCCAAGGCTGGCCTGGGACCCCAACCCCTGGCTGGGTCCTTCCCAGATAGCGCCTCACTCTTCCCCACAGGGAAACAGGCTCAGAGACAGCAAGCAAGTTGCCCAAAGTCACAGAGCTGGGACTCAAACCCAGGCTCCTGAGCATGGCTTCACAGCTCTCTGCACCTCCACTTCCTCATCTGTAAAGTGGGGCAACTCATAGGACCTGCCTCGAGGGTGGAGAGGTCCAGTTGAGTGAATACTTGCAAAGACTCAGAATGATTTCTATGCCTTGTAAGCACTCATGAACACTTGCTACAGTGCTTTTCATTATCGCCACCTGCAACGTTAGTTTAATTATGCTTTATAGGAGGAAAAACCAGAAACGGCAATCAGTATCCTTTTGTAGAGGGTGGGGAAGGGACTTCTTACCCCAATGCCCTGAATTAGCTGCCACCTGGTGGCAGCGTACTCGTGACATGCCCAAGACATTCTCCTGAGGACTTTCGACACTCGGTTGCACAACCAACAAACACCCAGACACATTCTACAAAACAGAATGTTTTTATTGTGCCAGGTGCCGCATGATGCTGCATGGGAGGGCCCGGCCAGGGGCAGGTGAGGTGGGGTGACAGGAGAAGCCCCTTCTAGCAGGTCCTGCCTGCAGCATCCCTAGGGTGGAGAGAGGGGCTGTTATCGTCACCGTAGAGGTGGATGATGGAGTTGATCCAGTCTGCAAACTTGGCAACGGAGACAAAGGTGTCTGGGAAGGTCCCAGAGCCGCAGCCCCCTCGGATGAAGGAATCGATCCCATGGACCAGCCCGTTGCAGACCAGGGGCCCGCCGGAGTCCCCCTGTGGAGCCAGACAAGTTCGGGAGGCTGGGCTTCCAGTCCCCACCCTCACACCCCCATCCACCCCCTTCAGGGTCGGGGATTCCTTCCACGGGTCTGGCTGTAGTCCTGGTTGCTGCAGCCTGGATGGGAGTGGGGTGGTGGCTCGAGGGGACATGGGGTACGTACAAAGCATATGCCAGCATGCTGGCCTGGCACCAGGGTGCACACGTTGGAGGGGCGGCAGAGGGCTGTCACCACGGTCACGTTGAGCTGCTGCAGGACTCGGGGCGGTGGCCGGTTCGTGTCCAGCTGGCCCCAGCCCATGGCCACACACTGCACCCCTTCACCCACGCCTTGGTCCTGGGCGGGCAGCCGGGCCACCTGCACGTTGGTGTTGATGGTGGCCATCCCACTGAGCTGCAGCAGGTGGGATGGAGCAGTGGCATGTCACAGAGGGTGGGGAGTGACGACCCTCGCCTCTCTGGGCCCTGGTTTCCCCAACCGAGGCTCCACCATGGTCCTGGGATGTTTCAGAGCAGGACACCGGCCCTGCAGGGTGCCTCCCACTTCAAGCCTCAGTTTCCCTGTCTGTAAAGTGGGAGCAGTCACCGTGGCTCAGGGCATCCCTGGATCTGTCTTGAGTGCAATAAACAGTAGGTAATAAAGCAAACTATGGGCCACAGCAACGACCATAAAACCCTTCTTCTAGAACATTCCCTGAGAATAATCATAGCTGGGCAAACAGAGGGGAAAGGTAGGTTTCTCCTTCCAGTCTCCCACTGGCTCGAATGTGGGGAATTTTGCCCCATTTGGCAAAGAGGGAGACTGTCCCTGCCCTCCGCCAGCGGGCACAAAAATACCTTTCTCTCTGTCACCTCATCTAATCTCTGACAGCCCTGCACGGCGGGAGCGGGGTGGGGGGGGGGAATATTTCTCTGTTTTACAGAGGGGGAGACTGAGGCACACAGAGATGGGGACGACACCAGGTCTGCGCCCGCCAGCCTTGTCCCCCAGGCTCCTGCCCCTCCCCCGCCCTCCCCAAGCCTCCCGCGGGCCTTTGCACCTGCCCTTCCTGCCTCGCCACCGGCGGCGCACCTGGAGAACCGTGATGTCGTTCTTCAGGCTCAAGGGGTTGAAGCCGTTTTCAAAGACCCGCTGGACCCTGAACGTCTGCCGGGTCCGCTCTCGCCGCCGCAGGTTATGTGCCCCCAGCACCACGCGAACCGACCGGGAGTTCCTGGGGCGGGGGGACAGGAGGTGATTGGGGCGCCCCCGGGGTCGGGAGCGGCGGAGAGACCCCGCCCGAGCGCAGGAGGACCTGCAGACCCTCGCGCCTTCGCCGGAAGGCCCCACCCCGGGCCCGCAGCACGGCCCGCGCGACCCTCGCGCGGCGGGCGGACTGGAACCCGAGATGGGGACGCGCGGGGACACTCACAGGTCGCTCAGACAGTGCGCGGCCGACAGCACGAAGTTCCGCGCGATCAGGGCGGCGCCGCAGAAGTGGTGTCCGCGCCTCTGCAGGGACGCCATGAAGGGCCACGCGTGCGGCCTGGCCGGCCGGCCCCCCACGATCTCCGAGGCCAGCGCGGGGCCTGGGGGCAAGGGCGGTGGCGGCGGTGAGCGGCGCGGAGGAGCCCCGCCCCAGCCCGGGAACTGCTCCTCTCCCAGGACCCCACCGGGTCGGGTTCTTGGCGCGCTTGTCGCCCAGAGAGGGGAGGGGGCCTGCACGGTCCCCCTGCCAGGGCGCAGCTAGATCTGGACTTCACCCGCTGGGAGTCCCCAGAGACCCCGCTGTTCAGACCTCACCACTCAGGACCTCAGCCTCCTCCTTATCCCAGCTGTCACTCCCCATGAGGATGAGGGGGCCGGGAGGGTCCCCAGCAGGTGGAGAGGCAGGAATGGACCCCAGGGACAGACCCGGGCCCCGCTCACCGCCCAGCAGCACGGCCAACAGGACAGCGGCCAGGGCAGGGCTGGAGGGTCTGCAGCTTTGGATCATGGTTGGGCGGGAGCTCTGGCTTCTCTGCCCTTTGTGCCCACCTGCCCCTCTTATAGCCCCCATGGCCGGAGGCCGTTGCAGTTGCCCGTGGGGGGGCCTGGTGCCCCCGCTTCCTCTCCCCATCCTGGGACGTGGGGGATGAAGGGGTGATGGGAAGAACAGCGGGGAGAGGATGTGTGCAAGGGGCGGGGCTGGCTTCAGGAGAGTCCCCAGATCAAACTCAGGATGCACAATTAAATTGGAACGTCAGATAAACTTTTTTTTTTTAAGCATAAGTATATCCCAAGTATAAGCACAGGATGTACTTACGTACAAAGTTAGTCTTTGTTTATCCGACATTCAAAGTTAGCTGGGCGTACTGTATTTTTGCTAAATCTGGCCACCCTGGCCCAGAGGAGTTGGCTGGGACGCCCACGTGCCTCAGTTTACCCAGGGCAACGGCAACCCCGTGCACGCAGCCCTGTCCTGACATTTGGGAGGCGTGGCAGGGCCCCCCCCCCATGAGCTGCCTACCCAGTGACATGGTGGGGGAACCGGGCTTTGAACCCAGGTGCCCACAGTGCACAGCTGGAGGGAGACTTGCTGCCTATTCCTCAGCCTTGGATCTCCCTCTTGGAGCCCGGACTTCCAACCTCTCTTTGGTTGTTGCTCCTAACGGGGAACTCACTCCCACCTGGGACCTGGTCAGTCTCTGGGGGCCCTCAGAGGTTCTGGGAAGGAATCCCTCCCACCCCCACCCCACCCGCACCCCTCTGAGCTTCTCTGAACCCCCTTCCAGCCTGAGGCAGAGGAAAAAATTCCCGCCCAGGCCTGGAGGCTGGACCATGGATCTCCAACCAAGTTTGAGAACTTCAGCCTGGACCTTGGAAGAACTCAAGCCGAACAATGGAGATGGGGTCCACCAGGGCCAGTTCCCAGCCCCGTGGCCCCCGTTCACTTTCCCACTCCCCACCCCCCACTCCTGTCCCAGGCTGCTCCAGCTGCAACGGCCGTAGCCAAGGCTGTCGCAAGAAGCAACGTTCTCCTGGCTCGGAGCAGGGTTCAGGGGAGGGAACCAACGGATCCATCTGCAGGAACAGGCGGGCGGGGGCCCTCAGGGACACCCAGAGGTGGGCTGGGGCTGGAGTCCAGTTTGTCCCTGGGCTCCTCCCTGGTCTGTGGCCACAGGCAAGCAAACCCCCATCTCTCCCCTCTCAGTGGGGTCCCCACCCTGTTGAGTTAAAGTTACCATAGAGCACTTGGTAAGCACCTGCTGTATACACAACAGTGTTTCCAGTGGGGGTGGGAAGAATGGAGGAGACCATGCCTCAGGCAGGGAGACCGGATTTAAACAAAAGCTGCATCTATATTGAGCACCACCTGTATGCTGTTTCCTCGCAGGTCATGGGGGCTAAGCTTGTGGACTCTGGGTTCAGATCCTGGAGTGGCCACTTGCCCACTATGACTTCAGGCTATGGATGTAACCCCTCCATGCCTCAGTTTCCTCATCTGTAAAATGGAAGTTATAGGCTCCCATCTGACATTTAATCCCGAGGATTAAATGAATGAACTTTTGTAAAGTTCTCAGATGAGAAAGTGCCGTCCTTGAGGGCTTGTTAACCATTAACCGGCTCCCGAAGGGCACGGTGGTGATTGGCTTGGGGAGCAGGGCTGGGCATCTGGGGGAATTCTGATTCACAATCAGAGCCGTGATGCCACGGGGAGTCTCTCGCTTGATCCCTGTCACACCGCAACAGGAAAATGATGCTTTGCGTGTCCTTCCCACGGCTGGAGGCTGGGGGACCCCTGCGCTGTTGGGAGCTGCCCTGCTCTCCCCGAGGTCCCCCAGGTCGTATCTGCCCAACATCCTGTTTATGATTCCTGTGGGTCTGTCCCCTGAATCTCAACAACCCCGGCCAACCTCCAGCAAATCAACCCAGGCCCCTATATCCCCCAGCCTCACCTCCCCTTCTTGGATCTGATCTTTGCTGTGCAGAACTTTCCTCTGTCACACACACATGTACACAAGATCATAGAAAATAGAAAACGGGCTTCCCTGGTGGCGCAATGGTTAAGAATCCGCCTGCCAGTGCAGGGGACACGGGTTCGAGCCCTGGTCTGGGAAGATCCCACATGCCGCGGAACAACTAAGCCCGTGCGCCACAACTACTGAAGCCCGTGAGCCACAACTACTGAGCCTGTGCGCCTAGAGCCTGTGCTCCACAAGAGAAACCACCGCAGTGAGAGGCCCGCGCACCCCAACGAAGAGTAGCCCCCGCTCGCGCAACTAGAGAAAGCCTGCGTGCAGCAACAAAGACCCAAGGCAGCCAAAAAAAAAAAAGTTTAAAAAAAGAAAATAGAAAACACCCGGGGCTGTTTTTTCTGGGTCTTTCTGTTCCCATCAATGGGCTCAATCCAACATTCCCTCCAGCAAACCTCATTTACCCCCAGTGCTGGGCACCAAAATCCCTCTGGGCTTTTTATAGAAACCACTTCCCTGCCGCTGGCCCGTGGGAAATGCGGAAAATTCCCTGCGTTCCCACAACACTTATCAGCGTGCGTTTCCCAGGATTTCGGCTTTGTCCCAGGTCTCAGCACACCCTTGCTCCTGCTGAAGCGGAAAACCAGTCTCATCTCCTCCCCTGGGTGGTCGGCTGAGGTGTGAAACAGTTAAAAAGGGGGCAGCCCTGGGGGTTCTGGCTCCAGCTTGAATTCTCATGCTGCCACCAGATGGCGGCAGAGTAAATCAATAACAAAAGAGCTGCCTTCCAACTCTGGTGTGTCCGGTGAGCTGGTTGGCCCCTCTCTCTGAGCCTCCACTGCCTCATTGCCATGGCCACGTGCCCTCTCCACGGCTGGCCAATGACCCCTACCTCTGCCTGGCCTCAGGCCTCTCCTCTAGACCCCAGTTCATTCTGTGGCCCTGCATGCTCCAGCCCTGCCCCCTCCCTGACCTGCTCTCCTTCCCCCACACGTCATGCCTTGCTGTTCCTCACACCCCCAAGCTTGTCCTGATGCAGGGCCCTTACACTGTCTGTGCCTTGCCTGGTGACACTTCTCCTTTTGTTCGTATTCAGGCATTGCTGCCTCCTTCAAGAAGCCTCCCTAATAGCCCTTCTGCCTGCCCCTGACTGGTCAGGAGCCCCACAGGCCCTGGGCACCCCATGTTATGAGAGCTTGGTCCTCAAGTGGCCCCGGAGCTGGGAGACACAGAACTGGACAGGACACCCCTAGCCCTGAGGCCAGGGTAGGGCTCCTTGGACACTTGGGAAATGTCTGGAGTGAGTCCGTTTCCCAGATGAGGAAACTGAGGCACAGAGAGGGGCGGCAACTTGCCCCGGGTCACACTGGCGGGGCTGGGTTAGAACCCACGTCTGCGGGCATCTGGGGAGTGGGATCCGCTGTGACATGCGCCCTCCTCCGACTTCCAGGCCTCTGTTCCCACCCCCACCCCGAGCTCGGGGTTTGGGGACTTGGACGCTGAGGACCCTGGGCCACTCTCCCCCACATCTCCCCGTGGGAAGGACACACAGGAGCCAGGGGGATGGTTCAGCTTTTATTGACGCACCGTGGGTCTGCCGGGCTCCCAAGAGCCGGCGGGGCAGGAGGGGGGCAGGGGCGCAGAAGCAGACCCGCCGCGTCTGTCCACAGCATGGCCTCAGTGCCCGGGGATGCTCAGGGGCTGTCCTCACCCCCGGTTGCTCAGCACCGAGCGGATCCAGTCTACGTAGAGGGAGACGCGAGCAAAGAAGTCGGGGTACTGGCTGGTGGCGCACCCCCGGATCACAAAGGAGTCCACGCCCTGGATGACACCGTCGCAGACCAAGGGGCCGCCCGAGTCCCCCTGGGGAGGGGGCAGGTCGGTCAGTCACTCAGGCCAGGTCAGCAGCCAGACGAGGCTACCTCAGGGGAAGGGGCCACGTAGGGGTGAGATGTTTCCAGCCTAGAATTTTCTTTAAAGTATGTGGGTGAGACAGGGAGGGGAGGCCCCTCTGGAGGAGAGCGGACATTTATTGGCCCCCTGCTATGTACCTGGACCCCAGAATTCTGGGTGTGGCCCCCGGAGTGGGGCTGGGGCACCCACCCGAGGTGGGCTGCGGGGTGGAAAAGCCCCCAGACCCATGAAGGCCCCGTCACCCCTCACGATGGGTGTGCTCTCCTTCCAGATGGTGTGACAGAGGCACCCGCCTACCTGCCCTCCCTCCCTCTCCCGGCTGTGCCTGCAGCCACCGAGCTGCAGCCCCCAGTACGTACAAAACAGATGCCAGCGCTGCGTTGGGGCACAAAGGTGCACACGTTCTGTGGCTGGCACAGGAAAGTGACCACGGTGACGTTGAGCTCCTGCAGGACCTGGGACGGCGGCTCAAAGGTGCCCAGGCGGCCCCAGCCCATGGCCAGGCACTGGGTGCCGTGGGGCAGCAGCTGGTTCTGCTGGGGGAGCTGGGCCACTGCAACCTGGGCGTTGAGGGTGGCCGGGCGGTCCAGCTGGGGCAGAGGGCGGTTGGTGGGCAGTGAGTCTCCAGGACCCGCAGCCACCCATGGACGATTATCTCAAAGTGCCTCCTTCAGGCCTTTGCACATGCTGTTCCCTCCGCCTGGCTCTACCTCAGGGGTCACCTCCTCCAGGGAGGCTGCCCTGATCCCCCTCCAAACCTGCCAGGGCTCAGTTTCACATTCCCTGAGGCCAAGAGACTCCCCTTTGCAGCATTGGTCACTGTTGCATTCATTCACTTACAAAGCACTTATTGAGCACCAACTGTATGCTTGATCCTGGGCTAAGCCCTGGGGATCCTACCTCTGCCTTCTGGGAGCTGATCTTTGGGGCTGGGAGGGGCCAAGAAGAGAATGACAGGTGGCACAGTCAAGGCAAACATAGCCCAGTGATGAACAGTGTATGGGGGAGGGGTGGCTGTCACTCAAGTAGGGTGAGGGGAGGCTTCCCTGAGGAGGGGAGTCTGGTGCCAAGGCTGAGGGTATCTGGGAACAGCGCAGGGAGCAGGGAGGGGACACAGCCGGGCAAAGGCTGGGGGCGGGGCATGGGGGCATCCCGCGTGCTCAGAAGGTGGTGACTGGCTCTCTCCGCACCAGGCCGTGTCCCACGCCCGCCGGGGCTCCTGTACAGTAGGTGCTGGAAAATGAATGAACAGGGGTCCCTGGGCCCTGCTGGCCCCGCCCACCCACCTGCAGGAGGAGGACGTCATTCAGCTTCTCCCGTGGGTCGTAATTGTTCTCAAACAGGCGGCTGATGCCGAACCTCTGCTCGGTGGGCTCGGAGGTCTGCAGGCGGTGGGCCCCGAGCACCACGCTCACCCGCAACGGGTTCCTGAGGGTCAGGGCGTTCATCGCTGGGACCCCGACCCCCCCCCCCACGTGACCCCCACCCCCGTCCTGAGGCCCAGGGTGCAGCCCCTCGGGGACTGCCCACCGTCCCAGGAGACCCCCCCCCCGTCTGCATCTTGCCCCCGAGGGTTGAACCCCTGGCTTGAGCTAATCCTCCTGGGGCATCAGGGGGTCACGTCGGGCTGGGGAGCAGGGCAGGTGCCCGCCTAGTTTGGGATGAGAGGGTTGGGCCGATGGACGGAGGGCCTGAGACCAGGCAAGCGGAGGCAGGCCGCGCCTCGCCCCCTCGGACCCTCGGGGCAGCCCCGCGCCCCCTCCCTCGGAGCACCGCCCCCTCCCCGGGCAGGCCCGCACCGCGCAGGCGCACTCACTCACAAGTTGCTCAGGCAGTGGGCTGCGGTCAGCACGAAGCGCGGGTGGATCAAGGTCCCCCCGCAGAAGTGGTTGCTGGGGAACAGCTGCAGCGACGCCATGTAGGGGCGCGAGTGGGGCTGGGCTTCCCGCCCGCCCACTATCTCCGCAGCCCGGGCTGCACCTGGGGACGCCGGGGGTCAGCGGCCGTCGCCTTGCCTAACGCCCTCCGCGGCTTCCTGGACGGGGGACCGACCCCACCCCACCGCCCCATCCCCCGACCAGGGAGCCCAGACGGGGGTCGGGGGACGAGGGCAGAGCCGCTGTGTGGCCTCCACCAGGCCTGGGACCCCTCAGAGCCTCCGTTTCCCCATGTGCAGATTGGGGGTCCCATAGCAGCACAGGGGGGCTGGGGGCTGTGGAGGGAAGAGGCCTGGGCCCGGGACAGTTAGCGCTGGGGAGATCCCGGTGGTCATTATCATTATTATTTCTGAAGG
Source organism: Balaenoptera physalus (assembly GCF_965194825.1). Taxonomy (NCBI): domain Eukaryota; kingdom Metazoa; phylum Chordata; class Mammalia; order Artiodactyla; family Balaenopteridae; genus Balaenoptera; species Balaenoptera physalus. The sequence goes on along the minus strand of NC_138890.1, from coordinate 460,548 downwards.
CTCCCAGGAAGCAGCGGCGCCCAGTCCTGGAGGTCAGGAGGGGGAAGAAGCTGGCAAGATGACCCGTCTTGCAGATGGACAAACTGAGGCATGAAAAAGCCTCATCAGGATGAGGGCGGAGAGGTTCCCTCACTCCGGTTCTTCCTCTGACACGTGCGTCACTCGCCCAGTGACACATTCGTTCGTGCGCGCACACTTACTTACTGCTTGCTGGGTGCCAAGTGCTGTCCAGGGATTCTGGTTACATTGAGTCCCTAGGACACCTCCCTGGGCAGGAGGCACTAGGTTTTGCCCGTTTTACAGAGGCGGAAACAGAGCTGCATATCCCAGGCCCCCCCTTTCTCTCCTCCTCCCCTCCCCTTGAGGCATTCATCCCAAGCAGCCAGTCGAGCCGGGTCCTGCTTCACTTTCCCCATCTGAGCCGTGAGGGCGTGGGACAGGCAGACGGACGGACGGACGGACGGACTTGGGCCCCACTCACCGCCCAGCAGCACAGCCAGCAGCACTGGGGCGAGGGCAGGCCTGGAGGGTCTGCAGCTTCGGGTCATGGTTGGGCCGTGCCCCCTGCCTGCCCGCCCCCTCTTATAGCCCCAATTCAGGGAGGCCATTAGGGTTGCCCCATACCCGGGCTGGGCGTCCCCACTTCCTCCTTCCAGCTCGAGGGCTCGGGAGCTTGGGGGTCAAAGCTGCACCCCAGGAAGCCTGCAGGGGCTTCAGGCTCAGGCTCGGGGTCCCGACACCCCAAGAGATGTAGGAAGCTGGCTCCCACCCACCCCATGCTGGGGGTCCTCTGGACAAGGGGGCTTGTGGCCACAGCCCTCACAGTGACACACACCCCAGCTTCCACACCCCCAAGGGGGCACTGCCTGCCCCCAGAGGGTCCCTGTAGCCCCAGCAAGGTGAGATGTGGCCGACGTGTGCAGGGGTGGGATGAATCCCACTCAGCGGGACAGAAAAGGGGGTGAGGGTCTCAGAGCCCTGCGCCTCCTGAGACCCACAGGTTCATCTCTCTGCCCTCACTTTGTCTGGGGGATTCACTCTTCCCTCTAAGGCAGAGCTCTCACCTGGGGCGATTCCTCCCCCAGGGACACCTGTGGTCATCACGACTGGGGAGCTCCTGGCATGCAGTGGCTGGGACCAGGGATGCTGCCCGACACGGGAGGAGGCAGGGGGAGACTCTGGTGCCGGGGAGACATTTATTTATGTATCTATTTATAACTGACTCATTATGAAAAACTTAAACCTACAGAAGCATAGATAGAGGAGCTCACGGAATTTGGGGGCCAAAAAGAAAGTTTTTAAGCTTTTCATTTTGAAATCATTTCACACTTACAGCAGTCTGCAGAATTCCCGGATGTGCTGCCCCAGCTTCCCCGGGGCCACGTCTTGCACAAAGTTTGCCCCCTCACAGGCCGCCTGGATTTCACAATCAGCCGGTCTCTGGTCCAGGATCCACCCCCCCCGCCTCCCCGAGTCTCCTGGGCTCTGGGGCAGCCCCTCAGCCTCTCCTGGCCCTCGTGCCGTGTCCTTGGTGGCAACCTGGCGGGTTTTGGGGGGAACGTCCCTCCGAATGGGCTTGTGCGGGGTCCCCACACGGAGATGGGGTCTGTATACCGAGTGGCGGTCCCCAGGACGTGGGGTATCATCTCTGAGGTGCCTGCGTGTCCCTCCCGCCGAGTCACACTTTCCTCTTTGGAATGAATGAACGTCTCTGAGGCAGAAACACCTGCTCTGAGTTTTGCCCACCAATGACTCCTGGTGCAGCCTGCGTGCCTCACTGCTTCCCACCCCTCCTCCTGCAGGCGGCTGCCCTGCTGCCGATGCGTTTTTATTTTTTATCTTTTAAATTTTATTGAAGTAGAGTTGATTTACAATGTTGTGTTAATTTCTACTGAACAGCAAGGTGACTCAGTTATACATATATATATATATATTCTTTCCCCCACCCCAGGCTCTTTTTTTAAAATTAATTAATTTATTTTTTATATTCTTTTCCATATTCTTTTCCGTTATGGTTTATCCCAGGATACTGAATATAGTTCCCTGTGCTATACAGTAGGACCTTGCTGTTTATCCATCCTATATATAATAGTTTGCATCTGCTAACCGCAAACTCCCAATCCATCCCTCCCCCACCCCTCTCCCCCTTGGCAACCATAACTCTGTTCTCTATGTCCGTGAGTCTGTTTCTGTTTCGAAGATAAGTTCATTTGTGTCATATTTTAGATTCCACGTATAAGTGATATCATATGATATTTGTCTTTCTCTTTCTGACTTACTTCACTTAGTATGATCATACCTAGGTTCATCCATGTTGCTGCAAATGGCATTATTTCATTCTTTTTTATGGCTGAGTAATATTCCATTGTATAAATGTACCACATCTTATTTATCCATTCCTCTGTCGATGGACATTTAGGTTGTTTCCATGTCTTGGCTATTGTGAACAGTGCTGTTATGAATATAAAGGTGCATGTATCTTTTCAAATTATACTTTTGTCTGGGTATATGCCCAGGAGTGGGGTTGCTGGATCATATGGCAACTCTACTTTTAGTTTTTTGGGGACCCTCCATACTGTTTTCCTTAATGGCTGCACCAACTTACATTCCCACCAACAGTGTAGGAGGGTTCCCTTTTCTCCACACCCTCTCCAGCATTTGTAATTTGTAGATTTTTTGATGGTGGCCATTCTGAGCGGTGTGAGGTCAGAATTCACACCTCATTGTATTTTTGATTTCCTCTTCTCTAATCATTAGTGATCTTTTCATGTGCCTGTTGGCCATCTGTATTGCCAACGTGTTTTTAAGTCACACATCAGCCCAGTCACTCGGGAAAGGCCGCAGCCCTGGGTGTGGCCCTGACATGTCTCCACAGAAACCCGGGGCTGCTGTGCCTTTTGCTTTCAGAACTGGTTTTTCTCGTTTGACAAGAACATCTCTGCGGACTGGCACTGTCCGGTCCAGCGGGGCAGGCTGCTTGGTGCCTCGGTTTCCCCACCTGTACAGTGGGGTGATCGTACTAATAGTCCCTCCCCCGGGGCGACAGCAGGAGGATTTGATAAGTTGGAGTATTGGAGTGTGTGGGCGCGCAGTGAGGTGAGGTGAGCACAGGTGCCAGCCCTGTCGCTGCCACCCCACCACTCCCTTCCTTTTTCTGCTGTGCTTCTCCCCGTCTCAGCCCATCCTCTCGGCGGCTGGGCCGGGTCAGCATGTGCCTCTCTCAGATCCAGGCTCTTCTGGGAGCAGACGCGGGGCGGGTACACCCCAGGGTCCGGAGCCCCTCGCCTGGGTTCACATTCTGCTGTGCTTTGTGATTCTGGGCTAGAAACGCCACCTCTCTGGGCCTCGGTTTCCCCATCTGTTAATGATGGGGAGTCATGAGAACAACCCCACCTCAGGGACTGACTTCCCTAATACAGATAAGAGCTTGATGAACCATCAGCTGATGAAAGGGGGTACGCACAGGGGAGCATCACTCAGCCCTGAAAAGTAGAGAGACACTGACACTCGCTACAGCGTGGACGGACCCTGAGAGCACGATGCTCAGTGAGAGAAGCCAGACACAGAAGGACACACAGTGGGTGATTCCATTGACGGGAAACGTCCAGAACAGGCAGATCCACAGAGACAGAGAGTGGGTTCCTGGTTGTCAGGGGCTGGGGGAGAGCATGGGGGTGAGTGCCCTTGGGGACAGGGCTTCTTTTCAGGGTGGTGAGAATGTTCTGGAATTAGAGGTGGTGGTTGCACAACCCTGTGACTATACTAAACACCGCTGAACTGTTAAGCGGGTGGGTTGTATGGTAGGAGAAGTACATTTCGATAAAGCTTTAACTGAAAAAGAAAAACACACACACACAACCTTGCTAGGTAACTGCCCACGGGGTCCTGGCCAGAAGCTCTCACCCCCCAGGGAGCCTCCCGGGGTGGGCGTGGGGTGGAGAGGGGAGTCACAGCATCAGACGAGACAGGGGGATGGCCCGGGGTCCTCCTCTCTGCTCCAGGCCTGGGGTGGGGGCAGGCAGGTGAGTGCAGGGCTGGGGGGCTGCCTGAAGGCAGAGGCTTGGGAAGGCATGGGACTGGGTGGGGAGCTGGGGACACCGGGAGCCCTGGGGGTTGTAACTGGGAGGGAGGGAACCATCGGGGGCCTCTGGGGGTCGGGCCGGCAGGTGGAGGGGAAGTGGGGCTGGAAGCTGTGGCCTCGGCCCCTTCCCGCTCCAACTGTGGCTGGTGCAACAGGCAACGGCCTCGCCGGGAACACGGGCTGGGGCGGGGTGAGGGGGCAAGCGGACCCGAGCCGACCCACCCAGGATCGAGGGAAGGAGGGCGGGAGAGGCTCAGTCTCTGTGTCTCTGCCTCTTTTTCCTCTTCTCTCCTGAAAAAAAGAAAAACATTCCTTTCTTGAGGGGGCCAGTGTTGGGGGCTCCAAGCTGGGACCATATGCTCTTGGACCCCAACGCCCTAGGGCCTCAGTTTCCCCATCTGAACAATCATCAGGCGGGGCCCCTGGGACCATTCTGGGCTCCTGAGCCGCTGACATTCCTCTCTGGGCCTCAGTTTCCCCTTCTATAAAGCAGGACCAATTCTGAACCCCCAATTCCACTCCTGGGTACAAACCCATAGCATTGAAAATCGATGTTCAAACAAAACGTGTACACAAATGTCCACAGCGACGTGATTCACAATAGCCAGGGTGGAACCAACCCAGATGACCATCGACGGACGATGGATATACACCCCTCCACACATGGGAACATCACTCAGCCGTGAAAAGGGGTGAAGCACTGACACTCACAACAATGTGGATGGACCCTGAGGACACGATGCTCAGTGAGAGAAGCCAGACACAGGAGGACACACTGTGTGTGATTCCACTGATGGGAAACGTCCAGAACAGGCCAGTCCACAGGGACAGAGAGTTAGTGGTTAGTGGTTGTCAGGGGCTGGGGGAGGGGGAGGAGAGGTGACTGCTGATGGGGACGGAGCTTCTTTTGGGGGTGATGGAATGTTCTGGAACTGGACAGCGGTGAGGGTTGCACAACCTAGTGAAATACACTAAAAACCACTGAATTGTTCCCTTTAAAAGAGTGAATTTTATGTTATGTGACTTTCACTGCAATAAATTATGAAAAACAAATAAACAGACCCGGGACCCACAGACCAGGCCTGTAGGATGGGATGAGGGCCTGGCATGCAGCTGGTGCCTAATAAGCGCCAGCAACGCCAGTGGTGATTGGAGCTCCCTGGGCCTCGGGCTCCCCATCTGTAAAATGGCTTAATGGCAACACAACTAACGTCGGTGGCCGGTGTGTGTGGGCCATCTCTGGGGGCTTCTGGGGCAGTGAGGAGGTGGAGGGCACGCGGTCAGGGCAGGGGGCTCGGGACCGCACAGACCCCAACACCACCCGGCTCAGGGCAGAGCGCCGCCCCTTCGAGCCCCTCCCCTCCCCTGCGTGTTGGGGCGTCAGCAGGGCCCCCAGGAGAAAGGGCAGAGCTGGGCATCTCCATTTTGGCCCCGACGCCGGCTGGGCTGAGCCTCTTCCACAGCTGTGTGCTACCCGCCCGCCCCGGGCTTCTGTGGTCTCCCCACCGCCAGCCAGGAACACTGGATCCTTTGCAGCCTCTTTCTCTCGAGCCACGTGGCAGGACCTGTTCCCGTCTCGTGCAAGGTGACACGTGGGCAACCCCCAGGGCGGCACCTGGTTCGGATGCCCGACCCGTCCGTGCCACCCCGCACCCCCCCAGACGAGACACCGCAGATGGCAGGCTTTGTGATCACCCCCCTGGGTGAAAAGCCCACCTCCCAGGAGGCCAGCGGGCATTTCTCACGCACTGGGTGAGGGGCAGTGTTCCCACATCGTCAAGAGCCTTCTGTGTTTCTTTGCTGTGAACTGTTTACATCCTTGACCCACTTTTTTACTACTGGGCTCTAATTTTTTTCCTTACTGATTTTAGGTGCACATTATATGTATTATATTATAAATATATAAGATAAATATATTATAAATATATACTATAAATATTAATGTATAATATTTACACAATGGATTTATTATATTTTATTATGTGTTATTAAGTATATATTTTTAAAAATACAAGTATATCTGTAATAAATACTAAAATATAATGTAATGTATGGTTTGATTTTTATTTTTTTATTTTTTTAAAATTTTTATTTATTTATTTATTTATTTATGGCTGTGTTGGGTCTTCGTTTCTGTGCGAGGGCTTTCTCTAGTTGCGGCGAGTGGGGGCCACTCTTCATCGCGGTGCGCGGGCCTCTCACTATTGCGGCCTCTCTTGTTGCGGAGCACGGTCTCCAGACGCGCAGGCTCAGTAGCTGTGGCTCCCGGACCCAGTTACTCCGCGGCATGTGGCATCTTCCCAGACCAGGGCTCGAACCCGTGTCCCCTGCATTGGCAGGCAGATTCTCAACCACTGCGCCACCAGGGAAGCCCTAATTTTTATTTTAATGAAACAATTTTATTTAGTTTAATAAACTATATTATGTGTATTGTTTTATATATCATTTATATAATTATTTTTATTATGTTTTGTATGTTGTACGATTATGTTTGTCATGTTTTATATATCATTTATATAAATATATAAATACATATATATATAGTTTGGCTGCACCACGGGGCATGTGGAATCTTATTTCCCCCACTAGGGATCCAACCCGTGCCCCTTGCGGTGGAAGCGTGGAGTCTTAACCTCTGGACCTCCAGGGAAGTCCCTATAAAATTATATTTATTATTTAACATTTATATTTTAGTTCCTTTCATATTAGGCTCTTTAACCGATTCAAGTGGCAAATAGTCTTAAGCCAGTTTCTCGTGTGTCTCTTGACTTTGCTGCATAATATGCAGCCGGGCCTCCGTATCCGCGGGTTCCACACCCGCGGACTGAACCAACCTCGGATTCAACCAACCGCAGATCAAAAATATTTGGGAAAAAAATTTCCAGAAAGTTCTAAAAAGCAAAACTTGAATTTGCTGTAGGCAGGCAACTATATTTCCACAGCATTTACATTTTATCAGGTATTTTAAGTCATATAGAGATGATTTTAAGTGCACTGAAGGATGTGCGTAGGTTACTTGCAAATATTACGGCATTTGATATAAGGGACTTGAGCATCCGCGGATTTGGGTATCCACCAGGGTCCTGGAGCCCAGCCCCTGCAGATACTAAGGGGTGACTGTATTCTCGACCAAAATGAGAGACGTTCAAGGGGGCCTGGAATCTCACAGATGTGGGTTCAGAGCCCACTCTGGCTGTGTGGCCTCAGGGTAGTCACCCAACCTCTCTGAGCCTCGGCGCCGCCTCAGGTGGAGATAACAAGAGCCCCTGGTCCTCAGGGCTGCGAGCGGATTCTGTGAGTGGAGGCCCCTGGGGTGGATGCCACTCTTGCCGGAAGATGTCCCTGCGCTCGGCACCCAGCCCCTTCCCGCCCCCGCAAAGCAGAAATCAGGTGCCGTGGACAGAATGGGAACAGATCTTTTATTAGAGTCACAACCGCGCGGGCCAGGGTGGGGCTGCGGGATGGGACAGAGGCGTGGGGGGCTGGGCTCCGTGGCAGCTCACACGCCCCCCCACCGGCTGGGCTGGGGGTCCGTCAGGCTGGCGCACGTCCGCCTGGCTGGTTTATAACCGAGTCAATCCAGTCCCTGAAGAGTGCCACGCGAGCGAAGAAGTCGGGGCCCCTGCCGCAGGGCCCCCGGGACCAGGAGGCCACGCCGTGCGCCAGGCCGTTGCAGATGAGGGGGGTGCCCCCGTCCCCCTGCAGGGCGGCAGGAGAGTCGGGGCATCCCAGGCCCAGCCCCCCGACTCTGCTCCCACCCAGAACCACTGCTCATGCCACCCGCAAATCCTGTCCCCGCCCCTGGCCCTTGGCACGTGCTGTCCCGCTGCCTGCACGCTTTTCCCTCAACTTTGCTGGGTTAACTCCTACCTGCAAGTCAGGTCTCAGATGCCCCCAGGAACTCCCTGCTGCCCCGGGCTGGGCCTGTCCCGTGCACGCCCTTGTCTTGACACCTGACTCCCCCACCCACAAGGTCTGGGAGCCCCTGGCTCCAAAAGGGCAGACCCTACCCTGTCCTGTTCCCTGTCGTGTCTCCAGCCCCCAGCCCAGAGCTTGGCACTTGTCCTTGCTTTTCCCACCACCTGGAGCCCACCCAAGGTCACGCCCAGCCCGTACCTGGCAGATGCCGCCCCGGCGGGTAAGGACACCGGTGCACACATTGTTGGGGCGACACTGGTCCGGCGGGGTCACAGTGACGTTCACGACCCTTGGGACTCGGGAGAGACGCCCTGTATGCTGTCGGGTGCCCCAGCCTGCGACCTGGCAGTTGGTGCCAGCTTCCACCGTGGCATTCTGTGGGGGCAGTGGTACCACTGCCACAGCACTGCTGGTGAGGTTGGCCTGACGGTCCAGCTGGGGAGGGAAACTGAGTCAGGAGAGGGCGGAGCTGGGGACCAGAGCCTCACGGGGCCCAGCTGGGAGCCAGAGCGGCAGCGACGTGAGTTTTGGTCTGTAAAGTGGTTTGGGTCCTCCTGGCCAGTTTAGGCAGTAACTGGCCGTGGGGTCCTGGCCAAGTGACTTTACCTCTCTGGGCCTCTGGTTCCTCCAGAGAAGGAATCAATCGTTCTTATCGCAAAGGTGGTTGAGAGACCCTGAAGGTGAAGAGCTTGCCCAGGAAATGCAGATAAAACAAGGTACCATCCCCCATCACAATTGACAGAAAATTTTTAAAAATCATATTATGCAGTGTCAGTAATGATGTAGAGAAATGGGCAGTTTTAAATTCTGCTGGTGGGAGGGAAAGTTGGCCCAGCTCCTGTGTCCAGGATCCGGAGGATAGGTAAATGGATTGTGCACTTGGCTGTGCGATTTAACCACAGGCTCCGTACACGTGGCTCGTCCCTCCTTAGCCCCCCAGGCCGTCATCAGCCCCCCCACCCCTCTCCCCACCTGCAGCAGCAGCACATCGTTCAGGTTCTCTTGGGGGTCATAGCCATTCTCACTGATGCTCCTGATGGAGAACGTCTGCCGGGACCTCTCCCGCCGCCTCAGGTTGTAGGCCCCCAGCACCACAGTGGCAATCCCGGTGTTGCTAAGAGCAGGTGGGGGCAGACACCAGGCTGGGGCAGTCCTGGGGGCTTGTGGGGAAGTCCCCAACCTTCCACACCCACCCCAGGGCCTGGGCATTGATGGGGAGCAGGCTTGCAAATAAGGCAGGGAATTACTAGCCCACTGAACCACAGCCCAGGAGCCAAAGGAAGGACAGCGGTGATGGTCAAGCCTCTTTCCTTCCTTCTGCAGCCGTATCTCCCCTCCGTTGCCGGATCGAGACCCTCCTGGGCCCCCTTCCCATCCTGGGTCCCCCATTTCCCTCTCCAAGCCCCTCAACCCTTCCTAAGACCCCTCCCCCTTGCCAAGCCCCTCCCCTTCTCACCTACCAGGCACCGTCCCCCCAGGAATCGCCAGAGCTCTCTCCCTCTCCGAGCCCCCCTCCCCACCCTGTGGCTCCCTCCGCACCGGCTTTGGAAGCAGCTGGCGGCTGTCAGGATGAAGCCGGGATGGATCAGGGCGCCCCCGCAGAAGTGCCGCCCTTGGGTCTGAATGGAGGCCAGGAATGGGAACTCCTGTGGCTGGGCCTTCCTGCCACCCACGATGTCCGCCAGGGGTGCCGAGACTGGGGAGAGGGTACATTGCAGCTCCCCCAGTTTCAGCCCCATCCCTGGGGAGACCCCGGCCTCCCGCCCCCTTGTTCCCCAAAAGGACAGGGGCCCACCCTCCCAGGGCTAGTCAGGGCCAGCCTGGCTGTGCGGCCTAGGCTAGGTCGCTTTCCCTCCCTGAGCCTTGAGTCCAGGGAAGCAGGGGCTGGCGCCCGCTGGTCCCTCCCACCAGGGCCTGTCCCCTGCAGCTGGACCCCTGCATAGATGGGGACGTCTGGCCTGGGGCAGGCACTCACCAGCCCTGGAGGTCGCCAGCAGGCCGGCCAGCAGGCCCAGGAGTCTGAGTGCCGTCATGACGGGGCCGCTGGGGGTGGCTGGGATGGTGGCGCCCTTATACCCGGGGCCTTGGCCATCGGCACACCCCCGACCCAGGGCCTGGCCCCTCCCATCAGGAGCAGGGGAAGTTGCCCAAGGCCTCCAGAGCCAACCGCTCCTGGGGCCTGCCTGGGCCCTCCAACTGCCCACCCTGTGCCCCGTCCTCCCCTCTGTACGGTAGGTGACCCCTCAGATGTGGGTGAGGCTGACACCCAGCCGTGCCACTCACAATGGGGCCTCCACTCAGCTTTCCAGCCTGAATGCTGGGCGTTCCACCACTGCCCACCTGGCCTGGGATTGAGTCCTGCTGGCTTTTGCATGTGTGTGTGTTTTACTGCTTTTTATTTTTTTTAAACAGCTTTATTGAGATATAATTCGAGTGCCACACAATTCATCTGTTTAAAGCGTGCTATTCCATCGTTTTTAGTATCTTCAGAGTTACGCAGCCATCACCCCAATTTTAGAACATTCCATCACCTCAAAAGAAGCCCCGTCCCCATCAGCAGTCACTCCCCCTCCCATCCCCCAGCCCCTGACAATCATGAACCCACTCTCCATCTGTGGATTTGCCTGTTCTGGACATTTCCCATCAACGGAATCACACACTGTGTGTCTTCTGTGTCCAGCTTTTCACTTACAGAGTTTTTATCTGTGGGCACCTGGCCGGGTCACTCGCCCGCCCTCAGTCTGTGCATCTCTAAAGTGGGCAGGTGCGGCCATGGAGTCCCCAGAGCCAGGTGGTCCTGGAGAGGTTGTCTCCCCTTCCCTGTCCTTAAAGCAGGGTCTTCAGAGGTTTCAGGCACTCAGAACCTGGGCAAGAGATGAGGCCAAGGGGAGAGAAAGACAGGGTTGAGTATCCAGAATATATAAAGAACTCTCACAACTCAACAACAAAAAGACAAACAATCCACTTAAAAATGGACAAAGGATTTGAATAGACATTTCTCCCAAGATACACAAATGGCCAACATGCCATGAAAAGATGCTCAAAATTATTAGTCATCAGGGAAATGCACAAATCAAAACCACAGTGAGACACCACTTCACACCCACTAGGATGGCTGGAATGAAAAGGGCAGAAAAAATACAGCGTTGGCGAGGAGGTGGGAAATTGGAACCTCAGACAGGTTGGCAGGGATGTAAAATAGTGCCGCGGCTGGGGAAGGTCTGGCAGCTCCTCAAAACGTTAATCACCGAATTATCATATTACTCAGCAGTTCCACTCCTAGGTGCCTGCCCAAGAGAACCAAAGACAGGGCCTCAGAAACCTGCACACGTGTGTTCACAGTGGCCAAATGGTGGACGCAACACAAATGCCCTTCAACAGACAGACGTGTCCCTCCACACATGGGAGCATCACTCAGCCGTGAAAAGGGGTGAAGCACTGACACTCGCTACCACGTGCATGGACCTTGAGAACACAATGCTCAGTGAGAGAAGCCAAACACAGAAGGACACACAGGGTGTGATTCCATTGATGGGAAACGTCCAGAACAGGCAGATCCACAGAGACAGTGAGTGGGTTCCTGGTTGTCAGGGGCTGGGGGGTTAGGGGGTTAGGGGAATAATAGCTGAAGGAAATGGGGTTTCTTTGGGGGAGATAGAATGTTCTAGAATTAGCTGGCTGCACAACTCTGTGAATGTTCCTTCCAAAAAACAGTGGATGTGATACTTTAAGATGGCTGATCTTATGTCATGTGAATTTCACCTCAGTTTTTTATTTTTATTTTTACTTATTTTTGACACCTCAATTTAAAAAAAATAGGATTTATTTCCAAGATGACACCAAGAGGTTGGGGCTGGTGGTGGACCCCACGTCTCAGGACACTAGGACACCAGTTTCTGTCTGGGGCCCTGCGGGGGCTCTTCCAGGGCAGGACTGGGGAGGGTGGCGGGAGCAGGGGTCAGGGTGGACTTGCGGTCCTCTACCCAGCCCGAATGGTGGGGTCCTGGGGCTCAGGCCTGTTCCCTGCCGAGTCTCACGGTCCCCCCGCCCAGCCGTGCCCCCCGCATGGCCTCTGCCTCAGACCAGCGTCCCCCCAAGTTTGCCTCCCGTCTCCACTCTCCCTGGATCCCACCTGTGCATCCTTCCTCCTGAGGCCCCAACTTGCCGCCCACCCTGTCCTTGCCCGTGAACCAGGCTGCTGTCTTGCACAGAGCACAGCTGGAGAGATGGGTGACTCCAGAGCCCACAGGTCCATCCCTTCCTACTTGGGTGACCTCAAGGGCCCCTCTCTGGCCCTGTTTCCCTGTCTGGGTACCAGGACGTGAACAGTTCCCCCCCACCCCCAGTAGAGCTGTGGTGAGCATCGAGTGGGTTAATATGTGCAAGAGTCTTTGAGCAGCACCTGGCGTGCTCAATCCCTCTTGCCTGCTCTAAACTCTGCCATGGCTCCCTAGTGCCCCAGAAGCAAGTCCAGGCCCCACTGCTGGGCCATGTGCCATCACAGCCGGGCCTGGCTCCTCCACCACTGGGGATCGACAGGAAGAAGACCCCCACCCCTGCTCCTGATATTCCCCCAGACCCTCTCCTGGTGCCCTGAGCTGTCAGGAGGGTCCCCCAGGACACCCCTTCCTGCTCCTGCCCCCCAGGAGGCCCCCAAGAGCGATTGCCCCATTTTCCCCTCCTCCCACCTCCTGAGGGCTGTTTGTGGTCACCTTTCAACACCAGGATTCCCAACGGCTGCCCAGCCCAGACTCCACCCCTGGCTGGCAGGGAAACCGAGGCCCAGTGGGCATCAGGCCTGGGGAGGCAGGACAGACAGCTCCGGCGTGCCCCATGCGCAAAACGGCCTTGTTATGCCCATTTCCAGGTAAGCAAATGGAGGCCCCAGTGGGATTCAAACCCTCTGGGCCCCACCCTTAACCGCACATACAGTCATCTTTGAAGACACATGCAGCTGAGTCTCTTAAAACAAGAAGGGCCACGGCCAGGACCAGGTTGGAGTGTGAACGGCTGCGTGCAAATAAAGCCCAGTGGCTGCACACACCGGGTTATCCGTTCGTGCAGCCCTCACCCCCGACCTTAACTGGGCGCTTAACTGCGGGATTGATTTTTGGGGGTCTGTCCCAGTTGTCAGCGTCTCCTCCGTGACTGTACAGGGCCAGGTATACAGGAGGTGCTCAGGAGACGGTGAAAAAATGAACCGAATAAAATCCTGCCGTTTGGGGCCTGGAGACCGTGGACAGAGATTTAAGTTCCCGGGGCCCTCAGTTTCCCCATTTGTCAAATGATGGTCAGCTGGTCCCCACCCCACATGGCTGTGTGTGGAAAAGAAGAAACACCTGCAAAGAGCAAGCGCTGCTTAAGTGAGCCTCACGTGAATTCACCACGAGGGCCCTACCGCCGCCCGCGCATCCCGGGGCATCCAGGGCGGTGCGTCCTGGATGCTGTGGGCCCGGCGAGGGGCCGGGTTTGGACGAGCGGAGGGAGGACCCCGTCGGGGCGCAGGGGGCAGGTGGGCGGTGCGCGGTGCGGGGGCCCGGGAATGAGGGCGGCCCCCCCCCAGCTTCTTTTGTCTCCCGAAGGCCCGGGCGCCCGGGAGTTCGCCATGGAGACGCGCGCCGGGGAGGGGGGCAGAGACGCGAGAAACCCGGAGACCAGGACACTCTCCCCGGGCCCATCCGAGAGGTCCGGGAGGGGAGGAGCCCGCAAACCCTGGCCCATACCCGCCCCCGCGGGAGACCGAAACCCCGGAGACCCAGAGTCGGAGGGCGCGGGAGCAGCGGGGGCGGGGACGGCGACGGACGCGCGCGGCGCCCCCGACGCGCCGAGACAAAGAGCCCCCGCCCCTAGCGCCGCCTGTAGGCCGCCGGGCGCGGGGTCTCGGGCCGGGCGGGGCCCCTCCCTCCCCGCCTCCCCTCCGCCCCCGCGGGGGAGGGGCTGGCTTTGTGCTCGCCGCGCCGCAGCCCCCGCCGCCGCCAGCTCCGCCCTCAGAGCGCCGGCGCGCCAGGTGAGGGGCCTGCGGGCTGAGCGAGGACCCCACCGTTCCTCCGGTCCCGAAGGCCCCCGCCCTGACGCGCGGGACGGACCCCGGCCCGGAGGCCCCTCGGTCAGGCCGTCCCCGCCCTCTCTGCCGAGCCCCCTCCCGGCCCCCCATCCGGATTGGCAGCCGGAGCGTCGGGCAGGGCCGCAGTGCGCGGGGGGAGGCCGCGGGCTCCCCTCTCCCCGGCCTCAGTTTCCCTGGGCGGTTCCTGTGCATCCTGGCCCGCCCTTCCTCCGCGGGCGCCGGGCACCGCGTTTCCCCAGGGCTCAGTCTGCGCCCCTCCCTCCTCTAGCGCGGCTTTGTCCCCTCCCACCACGGCCTGTGGCGCCCCCGGCACCATGATCTCGACCAAGGAGAAGAATAAAAGCCCGAAGGACAGCATGACGCTTCTGCCCTGCTTCTACTTCGTAGAGGTGAGTGGGGGGGGTGGTCGCGCTGGTGGGGGCGGGGCAGAGGCATCAGTTCCGTCGGCCCTCGGGGACCCCCACGCCGAGGGACGGGCACAGGTCGCGTCAGCCTCGGGTCCAGGCACAGCTAGGGTGCCTGGGGGTGGGGGTGGGTCAGAACACTTGGGCTCTGCAGGATGAGTAGGAGTTGCAGAGACGCAGAAGGATGTTCTGCAGGAGCTGGGCAAATGCTGGGAGGCGGGACCTTCAGTCTGGGGTACGGGTCAGCAGCTCAGATGAAGGGGCTGGAGCAAGGTGCTGGGGGCCATGGGTGGGGGGGGGGCGCGGGGTATGGATGCGGTGTCTTCCTCCAGCGTGAGGGCCGGAGGTCTGAAGGTCTGAATTGAAATCCCTCCTCTGCTAATGGTGGAGGCTCCTGCACTTCGCCAAGCTCTGATAGGACAGGCTGGGCACATAGTGAAGGCCTCGTGAGTGTTTAAGAAGTAAAAGATGGTAAATGCAGCCACCGGGCACATACTAAGCGCTAATGAGTGCAGACAACGTGTAGCCACACTTAGATGGTTAGCACCTGGGTTACCCACAGTGCACCCTGCTTGCCGTGCTGGGAAGCCCAGCTCCAGCGAGGGGCCCAGATAAGGTGTGGGTGGAGAGGGGGAGCCACCAGACCTGAGCAAACAGCATCCCCCGCCACCCTGTGCAGGGTCACCCAGGCTGGTGGGTACCTCCCCAACGGGCAGGAAATCTGATGATTCTTCAGATTTGCATTTGAATCCTCATTACAGTAGGTTGTACCTTCTCAGTGTTCTCCAGGCCTCACGGAGGCAGCACTCCCCGCCTCCCCAGGCGCCTTCCCCCCTCCACTTCCCACTACTCTCCCCTGTGTCCCCTCCCAGAAAACCTTTCACACCCATTTAAGTCCACCACATATGCAGCCTCCCCCCACCACCTTTGCAAGCACAAGTTCCTGCCCTTGGCTTTTTTCTAGCGGAGATCGTTGCTTACCATCGTCCCAGGAAATGGTACCCCATCCTTTTTCACTGCCACGTAGTACTCCAGCGCTGGGCCCCAGCCCCAGGGAGTTGGGCACTCGGGTGCTTCCTAGCCTTTGTGTCTCACAGACATTCCTAGAAGGAGACTCTTTAAGCCCTTTGGCCTGTGTCACCCCGCACAAGTGTGCAGAGCTTATCTGCAGGGTACCTCCCTGGGGAGCAGGGTGTGGTCACTCGGGAAAGACCCCAAAGTCCTCCCACGGAGGCCCCCACGTGCGTGCCTGTTTTCCCGCAGTTGCGTCTGCCCCGAGCGTTAGCGGCGTCTGGATTTTGACCCACCCAGGGGGCACAAAACCATATCCCAGACCCGGTCTGCATTTCCTTTACGGCCAGTGTTCCATTCATTTTTTTTTTCTTTTTTTTTAAACGCACACGCCCCCAAAGCCAGCAGGTTGGCTCGACATCGTGGGTGTGTGTGAGTGATCTTCCTTTGGTGCGGAGATATGCACTGAGGGGTTCCTGGTTTTCAGCCGAGGGTCTCAGGAAGCGGTGAGAGGCCGGTGGTGGGATTCCGGAGGCACTTACAGACCCTCAGGTGGTGGCAGGCTCCGACGGGGGACCTCCAATCTGCCACCAGGGGCCGCCGGTTCTCCCTCCAGTCTGGTCCGGCGGGCAGATGCAGGCAGAGGCTGGAGGAGAAGCAGGGGAGCCGGCCAGGCGTTATAGCCAAGACCGCCTGGGGCTTGGAAAGTCGTGGGGGGTCTTCAGCACGACCCTGTCGCGGAAAGATTTGGTGATTTTAAGGCGCTTCCCAGTCCCCACCTAAACCCTCTTTGTGGCCTGACGCTGTCTGCCCGCCGAGCCAGATGACACTGACCGTGTAATCACGGAGGCAGCCGCTAACTGCTGCTAATACCGCTACAGGCTCCACGTGCGTCAGACTCTAAGCGCTTTCAGTGTATTTGCTTATCCAGTCCTGCATTGAAGCCCTGGGTGGTGGCCACTTTATTGGTCCTGTTTTCAGCTGGGGAAACTGAGGCACCGGGAAGAGGTGGAGCCAGGATGCAAGCCCAGGCAGGTGGCTTCATTTAACTGCCTTGGGCCTCATGCCTGCATGCAGCAGGCACTCAATAAACGCTCCTTGCACACCAGCCCAGCTCCTGCAATCCCACCTTTGGCACTTCCCCTCTGGGAGCCCCCGGCCAGGGCTGCAGGGAGGGCCGAGACCCCTCTCAAGGCGCCGTACAAATCGAGTGGAGGTGGGGGCTTCCCAAGGCAGCTGGGCGCCGTTAGGGGCCCGCCTACTCTCTGGTCCCCAGATGTTCCAGCCCCACCTGGGCCTGGTGGGGGTTTGAGTTTGAGATCCTTGGACCAGAAGGGGAAGCAGAGGACACCGGGAGGTTCTGCTTGCATAAGAAGGTTCCACTGGAATCTGCTCAATAGCTTTGCAGCACGAGTGGGTGAGTGAGTGAGGTGTAGATCCTGCCCCCTGCCCTCCTCGGGCGCCATGTCTGCGACTTGGTCAAACGCAGCTCAGTTTTCCTGAACCTCAGCCTCCTGCCCGTTCATCACGGCTGCTGTGAGCAGGAGGAGCGTCATGTGTGCTGTGTGCCTATCACCTGAGGACACATGATCAGGGTGTGCAGAAGGACAGTTGCACAAATGAGTGATTCAAAGAATTCGTTCATTTATTCAGCACCTGCCATGGACCAGATGCCCATCTTCTCAGGGCTGAGTGTGAAGTTGGCACATAGAGGTACAGGGTGCAGAGGAAATAAAGCAGCGCAAGGGATGGAGAGACTGGTGCCAGGAAGGGGGTCTCCGAGCAGGGCCAGACACCCCAGAGGAGTGTCTAAGTGCATCCTTCTATCCCTGAGAGGAAAGGCCCAGAGGCAGGAACCTGTCTGTTGTTTCTAGGTTGTTCAAGACAGCACGGGTAGCTGGAGGAGAGAGATGAATGAAGTGGTGAGTGGGTGGATGGATGGACTGATGGATGGGTGGGTGGAATGATGGGTGGATGGATGGATGGATGGATGGAAGAAGGCAAGCATGAGTGGGTGGATGAATGGATGGTGGATTGGTAAATGGATGATGGAAGATGATGTATGGAGGATGGATGGAGGATGGGTGCTCGGATGGATGGATGGAAGGAAGGGAGGATGGATGGATGGATGATAGTTGGATGGGGGAAATGGGTGGGTTGATGGATGGATGGGTGGGTGGAAGAAAGGAAGGAAGGAAGTATAGGTGGATGGATGGATGATGGGTGGGTAGATAGATGGATGGGTGGGTGGGTGGGTGCACTGATGGATGGATGGATGAATGGATGATTGATGGATGAGTGGAAGGGTGGGTGGGTTGATGGATGGATGGGTAAGTGAAGCAAGTATGAGTGGACGGATGATGGCAGATGATGGATGGATGATGGATGGGAGGATGGATAGGTGGATGGCTAGATGAATGGAAGGAAGGGTGGGTGGATGAACAGATGGATGGGTGGATATTGGATGAATGGATGCTTGATGGATGAGTGGATGGGTGGGTTAATGGATGGATGAGTAAGTGGATGGATGGATGGTGGATTTATGGATGGATGATGGCTGGCTGGCTGGCTGGGTGGTTGGCTGGATGGGAAATGAATAAATGGATAGAAGCATATTGGAAGTTGATGGACAGAGGGATGGGTGTTTGAATGAATGGATGATTGATGGATGAGTGGATGGTTGGGTTGATAGATGGGTAAGTGGATGGATAGTTGATTTATGGATGGATGGATGGGTGGGTGGATGGAAGGAAGGCTGGGTGGATGGATGAGTGGTTGGGTGGAAAGATGAATGGATGCATGGGTGGGTGAGTGGATAGAAGGAAGGAAGGAAGGAAGCACGAATGGGTGGATAGATGGATGATGGAAGATGATGGATGGATAGAGGTGGACTGATGGATGGATGATGGAAATTAATGGAGGGTTGGATGATGGAAGGGTGGATGGATGAACAGATGGGTGGGTGGGCGAGTGGTCAGATGGATGTAAAATGAATAAATGGTTAGATGTTGGAAGTTGATGGATGGAAGGATGGCTATTTGGATGCATGGATGATTGATGGATGAGTGGATGAATAGGTGATGGATGGATGGTGGATTTATGGATGGATGATGGTTGGGAGGAAGGATGGATGAGTGGATGCATGAATGGTGGATTGATGGATGGATAGGTGGGTGGAAGAAAGGAAGGGGGAAAAGAAGGAAGTGTAGATGGATGGATGGATGAATAAGTGGATGGATGGTTGGATGAATAGGTGATGGATGGATGGATGGGTCGATGGGTGTGTGGGTGGATGGATTAATGGATGAAAGGAAGGAAGGATAGGTGAATAGATGGATGGATGGATGTTGATTGATGGATGGGTGGGTTGATGGATGGATGATGGAAGATGATGGATCAATGGGTGATAGATGGATGGGAGAATGGATGGGTGGGTGGGTGGATGGATGGATGATGGGAGGATGGGTGGATGGGTGGACAGATGGGTGGTTGGTTGGATGGATGGAAAAAGAATAAATGGATAGATGGATATTGAAATTGATGATGGATGGGTGGGCTGATGAATGGATGATTGATCGATGAGTGGATGGCTGGATAGACGGACGAGTAAGTGGATGGATAGTGGACTTATGGATGGATAATGGATGAGTGGGTTGATGAATGGATGATGGATGGATGAGAGGATGGGTGGGCTGATGAATGGATGGATGAATGGGTAGGTTGATAGATGGATGCACAGATAGATGAGTGGATGGGTGGGTGGGTGGGTTGATGGATGGATGGGTGAGTAAGTGAATGGATTTATGGGTAGATAGATGGAAGGAAGCAAGCAAGCAGGAGTGGATGGATGAATGGATGGTGGATTGATGGATGGATGATGGAAAATGATGGATGGATGGGTGAATTATGAAATGGAAGGAAGGAAGGAAAGGTGGATGGATGGTGGATTGATGGATGGATGATGGAAGATGATGGATAGATGACAGGTGGGTGGGTAGATGGATGGACAGAAGGACGGAAGCAAGCAAACAAGGGTTCATGGATGGGTGGGTGAAAGAAAGGAAGAAGGGAAGGGAGGAAGGAAGTGTAGGTGGATGGATGGTTGGGTAGGTGGGTGGATGGATGGATAGATGGGTGGGTGGGCAGATGGATGGATAGAAGGAAGGATGGATGAGTTGATGGTAGTTTGATGGATGGATAATGGAAGATGATAGTTGGATGGTTGATATATGAATGGGTGAGTGGATGGGTGGGTGTATTGATGGATGGGTAAGTGGATGGGTGGGTGGGTGAGTGGAAGTAGGAAGTGTGGGTGGATGGATGGATAGTTGGGTGGGTGGGCAGATGGATGGATAGAAGGAAGGATGGATGAGTTGATGGTAGTTTGATGGATGGATAATGGAAGATGATAGTTGGATGGTTGATATATGAATGGGTGAGTGGATGGGTGGGTGTATTGATGGATGGGTAAGTGGATGGGTGGGTGGGTGAGTGGAAGTAGGAAGTGTGGATGGATGGATGGATGATGGATGGTTGGGTGAGTGGATGGAGGTGGATTGATAGCTGATGGAAGATGATGGAAGGATGGATGATGAGTGGATGGATGATGGATGGATGAATGGGTGGGTGAGTGATGGACAGATGGGTGGGTGGGTGGGTCGATGAATGGGTGGGTGAATCTGTGGATGGGTTGATGGATGGATGAAGGGGAAAAAGGAAGCAAGCATAGGTGGATGGTTGGATGTTGGATAGAAAATTGGGTAGATGGATGGATGGGTGGGTGGGTAGATTGTGGATTCATGTATGGATGATGGAAGATGATGGATTGATGGATGACAGATGAATGGTTGGGTAATGAGTGAAAGGAAGGAAAGAAGGAGTGAAGGAAGGAGGTGTAGGTGGATGGATGTATCTATGGATGGGTGGGTGGTAGGATGGAATGATGGATGGAAGGAAGGAAGGATGAGTGGGTGGATGGATGGATGGAAGGAAGGAAGCATAAGTAGGTGAATGAATGGACAGTGGATTGATGAATGAATGATGGAAGATGATTGATGGATGGATGGATGGAAGGAAGGATGAGTGGATGGATGGATGGTGGTTTGATGTATGGATGATGATGGAAGATGATGGACAGATGATAGATGCGTGGGTAGATAGATGGAAGGAAGCAAGCAAGCAAGCATGGGTGGAAAGATTGGTGGGTGGAAGAAAGGAAGAAGGGAAGGGTGGAAGGAAGTGTAGGTGGGTGGACAGATGATGGATGGGTAGGTGGAGGGAAGGATAGGTAGATGGGTGGGTGGGTGGATGCATAGGTGGATGGGTGGGTTGGAGGAAGAATGAGTAGATAGATGGATGGTGGATTGATGGGTGGATGATGGGAGAGGACGGATGAATGACAAATGAATAGATGGATGAACAGGTGGATGGATGGGTAGTGTATGGATGGATGGAAGGAAGGAATCAGGCAGCATGAATGGGTGGGTGAATGGATGTAGGATTGATGCATGATGGATGGGAGGATGGATGCGTGGATGGATGGATAAATGGATGGGTGGGCTGATGGAGGGATGGGTGGATGGTTTGATGGGTGTGTGGGTGGGTGGATGGATGGGTGTGTGGGTGGGTGGATTGATGGCAGGCTGGATGTATGATGGATGGATGGAAGGAAGGGAGGATGGGTGGATGGATGGTCAGATGGGTAGGAGGGTGGTCTGATGGAAAATGAATAACTGGATAGATGGATGTTGGAAGTTGATGGACAGGATAGGTGTTTGGATGAATGGATGATTGATGAATGAGTGGGATGGTGGATGGATGGAAGGAAGGATGAGTGGATGGATGGTGGATTGATGGATGGATGATGGAAGATGATGGATGGATGGGTGAGTGGATGGGTGGGTGGAAGGGTGGGTGGGTGTGTGGTTGGATGGGTGGATGGAATATGGATGAGTAAGTGGGTGGATGGATGATTGATGGGAGGAAAGATGGGTGGTCAGATGTATAATGAATAAATGGATGGATAGATGTTGGAAGTTGATGGACAGAGGGATGGGTGTTTGGATGAAAGGATGATTGTTGAATGGGTAGATAGGTGGTGGTTGGATGGATGAGTGGGAGGGTGGGCTGATGGATGAATGGGTGAGTAAGTGGATGGATATACGGATAGATGGATGGGTCGATGGAAGGAAGGAAGCAAGCATGAGTAGATGGATGAATGGATGGTGGATTGATGGATGGATGTGCATGGATGGATGGATGGATGGATGGATGGATGGATGGGAGAAAGGAAGGACAAGTGGATGGATGGATGGTGGATTGATAGATATTGGAAGATGATGGGTGAATGGAGGGATGATGGGTGGGTGGGTTGCTGAATGGATGGATAGGTGGGTGGAAGAAAGGAAGGAAGGAAGTGTAGATGGATGGATGATGGATGGGTAGATGGATGGACGATGGATGGGAGGCTGAATGGGTGGGTGGATGGGTGTTCAGATAGATGGATAATGAATAAATGAATGGATAGATGTTGGAAGCTGATGGATAGGTGTTTGTGGATGAATGGATGATGGGTGGATGAATGGATGGATGGGTGGACGGGTTGATGGGTGTGTGGGTGGGTAGATTGATGGATGCAAGGAAGGATGAAGGGATGGATGGGCGGATCAAAGGAAGGAAGCATGAGTGGATGGATAGATGGATAGAGGTGGATGGATGATGGATGGGTGGGTGGGTGGGTGGATTGATGGATGGATGAGTGGGTTGATGGATAGATGGTTGGGTGGACTGGTGGGTAGATGTATGGATGCGTGAGTAAATGGATGGATAGACGGATGGAAGGAAGGAAGGAAGCATAAGTGGATGAATGGATGGTTGATTGATGAATTGATGTTGGAAGATGATGGATGGATGGAAGGAAGAATGAGTGGGTGTATGGATGGTGGATTGATGTATGGATGATGGAAGATGATGGATGGATGGGTGAGTAGGTGGATGGATGTATGAATAAATGGATGGAAGGAAGAAAGGAAGCAAGCAAGCATGAATGGTAGATGTATGGACGGTAAATTGATGGATGGATGGCTAGATGGAAGGATGAGTGGATGGATGGATGGATGGTGGATTTAGGTTAGGAATAGGTGATGGAAGATGATGAATGGATGGATGGGTGGATGCTGGATGTATGGATGATGGGTGGATGGATGAATGGAAGGAAGGATGAGTTGATGGATGGTTGGTGGATTGATGGAAGATGATGGGTGGTTGATGGATGGGTGGGTTGGTTGATGGATGTGTGAATAGATGGATGAAAGGAAGGAGGAAAGCAAGCAAACAAGCATGAGTAGATGGATGAGTGGATGGTGGATTGATGGATGGATGAATTGGTTAATGGATAGATGGAAGAAGGAAGGATAAGTAGATGGATGGTGAATTCCTGGCTACATGATGGATGGATGGGTGAATGATGGATGGGAGGGATGGATGGATGAATGATGGATGGGGGTGAAGGATGGATGGGTATGTGGGTTGAATGGATGGGTAAGTGGATGGATGGGGTGGGTGGGTTGGTAAGTGGAGGGTAGTAAGTGTGGGTGGATGGATGGATGATGCATGGATGGGTGGGTGGATGGATGGAAGGAAACATGAATGGATGGATGAATGGAGGTGGATTGATGGATGGATGATGGAAGATAATTGAAGAATGGATGATGAATGGATGGATAATGGATGGATGAATGGGTGGATGGATTATGGATGGATAGATGGGTGGGTGGATGGGTGGTGAGTGAAGCAAGCATGAATGGATGGATGAATGGATGGTGGATTGATGGATGGATAATTGAAGATGATGGATTGATGGATGGGAGGATTGGTGGATGGATGGAAGGATGGGTGGGTAGGTGGGTGGGTGGCCAGATGGATTGAAACTGAATAAATGGATAGATGGATGTTGGAAGTTGATGGATGGAGGGATGGGTGTTTGGATGAATGGATGATTGATGGATGAGTGGATGGGTGGGTTGATGAGTGGATGGGTGGGTTGATGGATGGATGGATGGATGGGAGGATGGATTGGTGGGTGGGTAGGATGGCTGGCTGGAAGGAAGGAAGGGTGGAAGGGTGGATCAATGTGTGGGTGGATGGGTGTGTGGTTGGGTGGAAGCATGAGTGGATGATGGATGAATGGGGGTGTGGATGATGGATAGATGGTTGGGTGGTTGGGTTGATGGATGGATGCCTGATGGGTAGGTGTGATGATGGATGGGTGAAAGGAAAAAAGGAAGCAAGCATGGGTTGATGGATGGATGATGAATAGATGGGTGGATGGATGGGTGGGTGGATGGACAGAAGGAAGCATGGGTGGATGGTTGGATGATGGATAGATGAGTGGGTGGATGGATAGATGGGTGGTTGGATTGATGGTGGATTGATGGATGGATGATGGATGGATGGGTGGGTAGGTGAGTGGAAGGGAAGAAGGAGGGAAGGATGGAAATGTAGGTGGATGGACATACCTATGGATGGATGGGTGGGTGGGTGGGTGGATGGATGAATGGAAGGAAGGAAGGAAGCATGAGTGGGTGAGTGGATGGATGGGTGGGTGGGTGGGTGGTCAGATGGATGGATAATAAATAAATGGATGAATGGATGTTGGAAGTTGGATGGATGGATGGGTGTTTGGATAAATGAATGATGGATGGATGAGGGGATGGATGGGCTGATGAATGGATGGATAAGTAGATGGAAGGAAGGAAGCATAAGTGGATGAATGGAGGTGGATTGATGGATGGATGATGGAAGATGATTGATGGATGGATGGATGGGTGGGTAGGGTTGATGGTCGGATGATGGACTGAGGGATGAATAAGATGGGTGGGTGGATGGGTGTGTGGGTTGATTGATGGATGGATGGATAAGTGGATGGATGGATAGATGGAAGGAAGGAAGGAAGCACGCGTGAACAGATGGATGACGGATGGATGGATGGATGGAAGGAATGTTGACGGATGGGGTGATTAGCGGATTGATGAGTGAGTTATGGGTGCAGGAATGGCTCTGTTGGATGGACGGATCTGCGGATGTTACACAGATGGGTGGTGGGTCACTGGATTGCTGAATGAGCTGATCCGTGGGTGAACGGCAGCACGGACATATGGATGGCTGGATGAATCAGCGAAGGGACTGA
Organism: Balaenoptera physalus; assembly: GCF_965194825.1. Classification (NCBI taxonomy): domain Eukaryota; kingdom Metazoa; phylum Chordata; class Mammalia; order Artiodactyla; family Balaenopteridae; genus Balaenoptera; species Balaenoptera physalus. The sequence continues at coordinate 435,883 of NC_138890.1, read as the reverse complement.
ATTCATGGGCGGATGACTCCGTCAACAAGCGTGGCGTGACCCTGGCCAGTCCCGTTTCTGCAGCTGCCCATAGTGGCGTCCTCCGTCGTGTCGCTGTACTTTCTGGAGCTGACCGACCTCTTCAAGCCGGCCAAGGTGGGCTTCCAGTGCTACGACCGCACGCTCTCCATGCCCTACGTGGAGACCAGCGAGGAGCTCATCCCGCTGCTCATGCTCCTCAGCTTGGCCTTCGCTGCGCCCGCGGCCTCGGTGAGTCCTGGTGCGGGGCGGGGCCGGCTGTGGGCCCCGCGGCCGCGAGCCCGACTGAGCGCCTCCCTGTCTGGCAGATCATGGTGGGCGAGGGCCTGCTGTACTGCTTGCAGTCCCGGCTGTGGGGCCGCAGCGGGGGCCTGGGCGGGCCCGAGGGCAGCATCCACGCCGGCGGCTGCAACTTCAACTCCTTCCTTCGGCGGACGGTGCGCTTTGTAGGTGAGTCCCCCACGGCGTCTGCACGCCGAGGGTGGCGGGTCTGGCCCCAGCTCCCGCGCCCGGCCCTCACCCTCCCACCCCGCAGGCGTCCACGTGTTCGGCCTGTGTGCCACAGCCCTGGTGACCGACGTCATCCAGCTGGCCACGGGCTACCACGCACCCTTCTTCCTGACGGTCTGCAAACCCAACTACACCCTGCTGGGCACGTCGTGTGAGGCCAACCCCTACATCACGCAGGACATCTGCTCCGGCCGCGACACCCACGCCATCCTGTCTGCACGGTGAGCGTGTCCAGTCCCCGTCCCATGGAGCATGCAGGGAAACTGAGGCAGGGGCCCGGAGCTGGCGGGGCTCACCCGGGTGCCTCTTGCAGGAAGACCTTCCCATCCCAGCACGCCACTCTGTCCGCCTTCGCTGCTGTCTACGTGTCGGTGAGTCCCGGCCGGCCCAGCCCCATGCCCTGGACACCCCACCGGGACCGGCTGCCCTGACCGCCCGGCCTGCCCCGCTGCAGATGTACTTCAACTCGGTCATCTCGGACGCCACCAAGCTGCTGAAGCCCATTCTGGTGTTCTCCTTTGCCATCGCGGCGGGCGTCTGTGGCCTCACCCAGATCACGCAGTACCGCAGCCACCACGTGGACGTCTACGCCGGCTTCCTCATTGGTGCTGGCATTGCTGCCTACCTGGTGAGGGGCTGAGGGGAGAGGCCCGGGTGCCAGGGGGAGGTCTGAGGGGGGAGGCCAGCCCCACCCTGGGGGCCTCTGCTGAGTTTTGTCCCATGGTAGCTAGAGGCAGAATCTCATGGGCCCAGACCTGCCAAATGTGCAGAGTGAGCGACCTGAGGCCAGAATTTGTCCCATTGGGAGAAAGGCGGACTTCCCCTCTCGGACCCCCATGGCAAGTCTGTGGCTTGGTGGGGACCCTGGTCTCTGGCTGCCAGCCCCACGCCCAGCCCGTGTCTCATCCGTAGGCCTGCCACGCTGTGGGCAACTTCCAGGCCCCGCCGGCAGAGAGACCAGCGGCCCCGGCGCCTGCCAAAGATGCGCTGCGGGCGCTGACCCAGCGGGGCCACGACTCGGTGTACCAGCAGAATAAGTCCGTGAGCACCGACGAGCTGGGCCCCCCCGGGCGGCTGGAGGGTGTGCCCCGGCCTGTGGCCCGCGACAAGACCTCACTGGGCAGCCTGAAGCGGGCCAGCGTGGACGTGGACCTGCTGGCCCCACGCAGCCCCATGGGCAAGGAGAACATGGTGACCTTCAGCCACACGCTGCCCCGCGTCAGCACGCCCTCGCTGGATGACCCCGCCCGCCGCCACATGACCATCCACGTGCCCCTCGATGCCTCGCGATCCAAGCAGCTCATCAGCGAGTGGAAGCAGAAGTCTCTGGAGGGCCGCGGCCTGGGGCTGCCGGACGAGGCCAGCTCTGCGCACCTGCGGGCGCCAGCGGAGCCCATGGCCGAGGAGGAAGAGGAGGAGGACGAGGAGGAGGAGGAGGAGGACGAAGAGGAGGAGGAGGGGGAGGAAGGGTGTCCAGCCCCGCCTTCACTGTACCCCACAGTCCAGGCGCGGCCGGGGCTTGGGCCACGGGTCATCCTCCCACCGCGGGCTGGCCCACAGCCGCTGGTGCACATCCCCGAGGAGGGGGTCCAGGCGGCGGCAGGCCTGTCCCCCAAGAGCAGCGCGGCCGTGCGGGCCAAGTGGCTCATGATGGCAGAGAAGAGCGGCGCCGTGGTGGCCGCGGCCTCCACGCAGCCCCGCGTGGCCAACCCGCCGCGGCTGCTGCAGGTCATCGCCATGTCCAAGGCCCCAGGCGGGCCGGGCCCCAAGGCGGCTGAGACAGCCTCATCCTCCAGCGCCAGCTCCGACTCGTCCCAGTACAGGTCGCCGTCAGACCGTGACTCAGCCAGCATCGTCACCATTGACGCGCATGCGCCCCACCACCCCGTGGTCCACCTGTCTGCGGGTAACGGGCCCTGGGAGTGGAAGGCGGCGGGCGGCGGGGCCAAGGGGGCCGAGGGGGAGGGCGGCTACGAGCTGGGGGACCTGGCTCGCGGCTTCCGTGGGGGAACGAAGCCCCGGGCTGTGTCCCCAGGCTCCTCTGTTAGTGACGTGGACCAGGAGGAGCCGCGGTTCGGGGCCGTGGCCACCGTCAACCTGGCCACAGGCGAGGGGCTGCCCCCACTGGGTGCGGCCGACGGGGCCCTGGGGCCGGCCAGCCGGGAGTCAACGCTGCGGCGCAAAGCGGGCGGCCTGGTGCTGGGCGAGCGGGAGGCTGCGGAGGCGGAGGCGGAGAGCTACTACCGCAAGATGCAGGCAGCCCGCAGGTTCAAGGACTGAGGGCGGGGGCGGGGCCACGCGGCGGGGGGGCGGGGGGGGGGTCTGGCTGAACGCAGACGTGGGGCCCCATCAGACAATAAAAGGCGATCGTGGAGCGGGGTGCGGCTTTTTGGAGTGAGTCATTTCGGTCACAGGACCCAGCAGGCAGACCCGGCCTCCGGGGACCATGCGTGCGCGCCTGAGAGTGGGGGGTCTGTCTGGTGGAATGCCGATGTGGGGCCCCATCTCCAGGCCCCCTGAAACCCCCAAGCCAGAAGTGAGGGGAACAACACGGCTGAGTTTACACAGAGGAGGAAACAGCAGTGAAATGAACAGGCCCAATAAAGAGGGAAATCAAGTGCAGGATACAGAGAATTTATTCAGAGTCCAGTACAGACTGGCCAGACCACCTCCTACATGTGGACAGGAAAAAAGAGCCTACAGAAAAGGTAGGAGTTGTTATAAAATTGCTTTAATTCAGTTCTCTCCGCATTACAAGCCGGCAGCGGGCAGTGGCCTGCCATGCTCCTTACAATACTGAGCCTGTAATTGCTGTTATCAAAATATACATCTGTGTCACCATAAAAAAACCGCAATTGCTGCCCCTCACGTCTTACAACAGGTATAAAAAATTATAAATATTTACACCCTTGTTCCACCCCGACATGGAAACTTGAGGCCCAGGCCCTAAGGAGGGCCGGCCAGCACAGGGCCTGCGCGGGGAGCCCCTTGGACCCGTGAGTGCAGGACAAGGCGGTGAAGACCGGAAGGTAGGGCTGCTGTCCCACCTCCTGGAGTCCCAGCATTAGAGGCAGACAAAAAACAGAAACAAAACTTTGGTCCAAAATTTGCAGGAAAAAAGAAACCCTGAAAGTTTAAGAGCACTTGTCCTCCGGGACAGAGGACAGCTGTTGAGTAAGGCATCGGCAGGTCGCAGACGCGCCGGCCCCATTGTGTCTGCCCTGGAAACTAGATCCTGCCCTGCGACTCAATGACAAGGAATAAAATAAAAGTACAGTATACAAAGTCATACCACGAGGAGAAAATTTAGGTTACACTCATACCATTTTTATCATCTTGCTATATAAAAAGTTACTTAAAACTATTTTTTGCATATAAATGAAAAAGATTAGAATATTTGGTCAACTGGAAATATTGCTAGGCACAGGTGTCTGCAGCTGCATCGAAGCATAATACAGAGATTACGGTGGAAACAAAGCTGAAGAAGCGACGGGGAGGGGCCCTGGGGCTGGGGGGCAAATCATACACATGATACAAGGATTGGGGGGCGGCCACACCCAGCCACCCATGGTCTACCACCGCGGCAGGCACACGATCCCATGGGAGGCTGACCCCCCAGGCCCCCAAACCCCTACACGTCTGCTACCCCAAGAAGGCCCTGCCAGAGCAGCGGGTTTAAGGCACAGGGAAGCCAAGTGGAGGTTTGGGAGCGCCCGCCACGCAGATTGCAGAAGGCACGGGCGAGGGGCCGGGCTGGGCCTCCACGGTCACCAAGAGCCTGAGGTTGGCACCCCACCTCCCCCAGGTGAGCAAGTGAATTCGATTTAATTTCTTTTAAAAACAGGTAAACTGATTTCTCTTTAAAAAAATAAAATCTCTGGTCTTTTTTTAAGGTCACTTCAGCTGCTTTTTAAAGTGGCTTTTTTTCTGGAATGATGGAAGTTGTCGCCGGGTGCCCGGCAGGCTGGTCCTTGGTGGCGGCCTAGATGGTGGACTTGGAGAAGGACACCCGCAGGTGGTGGTTCTCACCCAGGTCGTGGTTGTGCAGGTCGATGAGCGCCTGGATGGCCTCCTCCACGGAGCCCATCTGGATCAGCGCCATTTTGCGGTCCTTCCTGCAGGGAAAACGGGAGGGACACAAGGAGCCGTGAAGGGCCGGGTGGGGCAGGGCAGGCCCAGGGGCAGCGGGGCGAGGGGGTGGGGCCGGGCTCACTGGAAGAACTTGAACCCTTTCACGATCCCGCCGTTGCTGGAGAAGAGAATCTTGAGGTCGTCCTCGGAGATGGAGGGCCTGCAGGGGGAGAGGAGGACCTGAGCCAGTCTGTGGAATGTCAAGGCCATTCCCTCAATACAGCAGCTGAGTGTCCAGGGAAGGGTGGGGTCTCCAGGAGCTTTTTAGAGGCCCCAGAAATAGGTTATCAGAAAATGACCGTGAGCATCTGAAAGGTGCGCTGGAAGCAGAGAACTCACTCCCCTGGGCCTCCAGCAAGGCCTCCCTAGGGCCTGTGGAAGCCCCTGGAGATGGGAGCGTCACAGGAGACCTTTACAGGCACTCACGGGATATTGGAGAGGTGCAGGGTGGCCGAGGGTGGGAAGATGTTCTGGAAGTTCTTGGAGCCGGGCTTCTTGAAGCGGTGCAGGGGCGAGTTGCCGTAGTCCTTGGTCAGGCCCTGGTCCTCCTGGCCCTCACGGGGCAGCTGCACGTTCTGGTGCTTGGAAAGTGTGATGCGCACCGGCTTCCCATGCAGCTTGTGCCCGTTGAGGTGGCTCATGGCTGGGGGGAAGACACGACAACACAGGACCCATGTGACCCAAGGCCCCTGGGCACCAGCCCCGCAGCCCCTGCAGCCCCCGCGGCCCAGCGGCCCCGCAGCCCTTACCCAGCTGGGCCTGGCTCCCGTCGGCCATCTGCACCAGGGCATTCTCCTTCTTGTTGAACAGGATCTTCACCCGCTGCACGTCGCCGTACACGCCTTCAAGGGCACAGGGACAGACTGCTGAGCCGCCCGGGCCCCGCGGCCGCCTCCCCGCCGGCCCCGCGACCCGCACTCCCGCACAGGGCTGGCTCTCCCCGCAGCTCTGCTTATTCTGCCTCTGAGAAGCTGTCTAGTCACAGGGAGTGTTACCGGGAGGGCTACCTTCAGCAAAGAAGCCCTGAAATCCAGGAAAGGCCAATTGCCAAGAACCATCCTGCGGCTGCTACCGACACATCTACTCTGCCAATAGCATGCGGGGCCGTAAACCATGCTCTGGAGTCCAAATCAGTACGCAAAGCGCAGCCCGGCCCGCACGCTCGGACATCTCAGAGCGTGACAACCACCTCAATTACACGAAAACAAGATAATAAAAGTGGGAACGATAACATACCGAAAAGAATAAAGAGGCTTTGGGGTGTGACTCTCTTTAGAGGACAGCAGAGCAAGGCAGCGAGGGACAGGGAAAGGGAGAGGTCAGGGGGCGAGTTGGAATCGTCCACCACGAGGAGGCAGCCCCGCAGGCGTGCAGGTTGATGGATGATGAAGTTGTCAGGATGTTAATATTCAAGGGCAGGTTGGTTTCCGGAGAGCAGGGTTTGAGGGGAAATTTTGTTTTTATTTATTTATGGTTTTGTTTTGTTTCAAGCAACAACAGGAAGCAGAAGTACCGTGCAGTCAGTTGGCAAAGAAATTCCGGATCAGGGCAAGAAAAAAAATTGGGAAAGGGGAAGGGGAGAAAAGAAAAAAAGTAGCAAAAACACAGGTCAGTAAATACATAAGAAAACACGCGGCGTCCCATCAGTCAAGACCACACACACTACGAGCCACGCACCGGGCGGACAGCAGGAGCGCCCCCCGCGGGGAGGAGACGGCGCCCGCCCCCACCCCTCACTCCCCCAACCAGGCCCTCCAGGAACTGTCTCCCCGGGGCCCACACCAGGGCCTCCAGTCAGGCTCGCTGGGGTGTCTGTTAGCGGAGAGCTTGGCTAGAGGAGCTGGGACAGGGCTTGAGAGGCCGCGAGTCACACGTGCTCAGACAGGCAAGAGAGCAGCTCGTTAAAATAAACAGGAACCCCGTCTCTCAAGAATCAAAATATCTCGAGCCTTTATCATTTCATCCCAGCTCCCTGAGCTGAACTTGGCCACCGAGACAAGCGCAGGCCCGGCTGCCACCTCAGGGACCATGGCTGGTGGCCTTGGCTTGCACCCCCTCCCCAGAGGCGCCCCGCAGGCCCCTGCAGACCGAGGTTGGTTGGGCTCGAAATTGCAAGACTGCTCTCGTGGACACAATACTTCAACTCTCAGCATCATGGAATTAGGAACGTACATTGAGATGTTAAGGAAAACAGGAGGACTCCAAGCGCTGCGGAAAGGACGCAGCAGTGAGTGACGTCAGTGCAGAGAGGAGGACAGCATGACACCTGCAGGCACTGGCCGGGCCAGGGGACCCGGCTCCAGGGGCCCCAGTGCCTGGGGGAGGGGCTCAGTCTGCACTAGGACCTGAGAGCAAACTCCCGACTCCTACTTCCGGAAGGACAGCCTGGAAGAGCCACGTACCTCGGGGTTGAGGTTGCTGACCAGCAGGACAGCGTTTCCTGCCCCTGCCAGGCCCGGGATGGCAATCCGGCCTGCCGCTGCCGCTGCCGCTGCCGCCGACGGGATGGCCAGAGGAGCCAGGGCCCCGTGCACATTAGGGACGGAGAGGCCTAGAGGGAAGAGGCGGTCAGATAAGCAGCGGCGCCCACCTTCTCCACTGAGACAGAAATGTGGGTCCTGCCCATCCTCATGCAAACGGAGACACGTGGGGGGGTGGGGGGGGGGAAGCGGCTGGCCCAGCAGCTCGCCTGCAGCTCCTCTACGCTTCTCGTGGCACAGACCGTGCTGGCTTAACCATCTACATGCGCCAAACAGCACAGAAAGCTCCGGCTCCTCGGATGCAGGATCGAGCCCAGCGGCCTCGGCCGTGCTGGCATGCAGGTGCCCGTCACCATGCAAATGGCACGCCGGGCAGGACAACAGGCTCAGGACTGTCACGTAGGTGGGCGCCTGGCCCCCGGGAGGGATGCTCAGGTGTGCCCGCCCAGCTCACGCCGCTCCGCTTACCAGGCCACTTAAATGCATCTACTAGGGGCACATCCCTCCAACCACTGTGCGCTGGTCCTCACTGGGCGCTTGAAGGGAACCAGACCAGAGACTGTGGGGTTAGCGGGCTCTCTGCACGGCCCTGCCCTATGACTGCCCTGTCCAAGCTCCGTGGGGAACCTGGAGGCCTGCGCCCAGGAAGGTGGGCTCCCCCCGTGACTGCGCCACGTTGGCTGCCGTGGAAGCAGAGCTACGGGAGAGGTGTGGGCATGCAGAGTCGGTGGTAGGGACGAGTGTTTGAATACCTGCGGCTTGAGGAATTGCAAAGGTGGGAGGGAAACCAGCTCCTGCATACGGAGAGGCTGACATTATACCAGGCGCACCTAGAAACAAATGAGACACTAATCATCGCACCCATGGGTGCGAGCCGGCTGCCAGTGCCCCACCCGGCGGGTTCTGGGCTGGTGCTGTGTGGGCATCCGGGAGACAGGTGCTGACCTCCCCGGGTGCGGAGCCGGGCGCCTGGGACTGAGCTACGTGTCCTGCCCCCCACCCCACCCCGCCCCGCCGCCGCTGTCCTGCCACCGGGCATCTTACCGAAGGCTGCAGCCATGGTCTGGTCCAGCGAGGGCTGACTGTCGCCGGAGGGCAGATCGGGGCGCGTGTAGTCGCGGCTCTTGTCGTTGTTGTACTTGACGTTGAGGCTGGTGAGCTTGGAGAAGTCGATGCGCAGGGTGCAGCAGGCGTTGTAGATGTTCTGGCCATCCAGCGACTGCGGGGATAGCGAGAGGGCTGTAAGTGGGGGCCTGGCGGCCGGTGGCGCAGCTGCCCCGGGGACCACTCACCAGCTTGGCGTGCTGGGCGCTCACGGGGTCGGCATACTGCAGCAGCGCCTGGAACTGATTGTTCTTGGTGAAAGTGATGATCTTCAGGACGGTGCCGAACTTGGAAAAGATCTACAGGAGGAGGGCGGCCGGGTGGGGTTGGCCTCAGCCCGGGAACTGGCCCCCACCCGCAGGCCAGCACTGCCCTGCCACACCCCGCCTCACCTGGTGAAGCACGTCCAGGGTCACCGGGTAGAAGAGGTTCTCCACGATGATCCTGAGCACCGGGCTCTGGCCGGCCATCGCCATCCCTGCGTCCACCGCCGCGGCTGAGGCGGCCAGGGCCAGGTTTCCCGACTGGACTGAGTTCACCGCCTGCAGGGCCGCCTGGGCCCGCTGTGGGGGCAGAGCCGTTAGTCCCACAGGCCCCAAGGCCACCACCCGCCACCCCCCCTGCACCCCAGTACACGCACCGCCTGGTTGGGCGAGCTGTCCGTCTTGAGCTCCTTGTGGTTGGAGAACTGGATGTAGATGGGCTGGCCACGCAGTACGGGCGTCACCGACGTATAGTAGTTCACCATGGTGTTGGCAGCCTCCTCTGTGTTCATCTCGATGAAGGCCTGGGGGCGGGGGTCGCGTGTGAGCCAGGCCCGGACCCAGGAGGCCCAGTGACCACCCCAGAGAAGGCCTAGGCCTTGTACCTGGTTCTTCCCTTTCAGCATCAGGAGATTGGTGACCTTCCCGAAGGGCAGCCCCAAGGAGATGACCTCCCCCTCAGTGACGTCACTGGGCAGCTTTCGGATGTGGATCACCCTGGAGGGCACGCCTGTGCTCCTGTTGTCCCCCTTGAATTTCTTGCTGTCGTTTCCATTTGCTGCAAAAGGATGGTGTGCGTGGCACAGAGCACTTCCCGGCTCCCCTAGAGCAAGGGATCCCTCTCCTGGCATCGGCTTCCTCCCAGCTCTGGGAGGCTGCTGGGACGGGGAGATCTCCACACCTGGCTCCCAGGGAAGTGAGGCTCAAGGTCACCAAGGCCAGGCCCAACCAACCCCAAGTGCGCTCCTCAGAGCCACAGAGAAAGTGCTCCCAGGTAGGGCCGCGGTTAGGGTTACCTGTGGAGGCCGAGTTGCTGCTCATGATAAAGGGTCCGTTAGTGACACAGGCAGAGAAGAGCTCGTCAGATCCCCGCTGGAAGAGAGGGGCTGGTTGGAACCGAGCAGTGTCTATGCTGCAGCGCCCCCCAACCCTCCCTACAGGGGCCCAGTGGTTCTGCACCCAAGACACAGCTCCTTTCCCCACCTGCGGAGCCCCTGGGGGTTTTTCTCCAGGCAGGGCCAGCGTCTTGTCCCCTACAGGGGCTCTGCGTGTCCCGTCCCCCCCCCCCACCCCGTGTCTGGGGTCTGCACGGGCTCAGGCTGGCTACCCCGAGGCTCGGCCGTCGTGCTCTCAATCACAGCAGAACCACTCAAGGCCCACGAGGACAAAGCCCCCTTGTCACACACACTGCAGCCACCCGCTCAGCCGCAGGAGTCTGTCCTACTTTCCAGTCTGAGGAAACCGGAGCCCGATGACCAGAAAGGCCACCTCTCCAGGCAGCGGGCACCTTGGTGACAAACAAGCAAGAAGCTCCCAAAGTGCCCAGCCCATTCTCTTTCCAGAAACGACTAGTTGACTCATTAATCTCAATCTAATTGAATCAACTCCCAGAACCAGGTAAGACTGAACCCAGGGTGAAGAAGCAGACAGGGAGCCCTCCTGCCGGGCGAGGACAAAACCCCACCCGAGGAGCAGGGAGCCCCCACTGGGACCAGGAGGCTACCCTCTGACAACTTCTGGACACGAAACCAGTGGCCTGAGAAGAGCTTGCCTGCCCTAGGTGCCCCACGGCCTCCCGGCAGGAACAGCAAACACCAGCCGTTCTCACGGCCAGACCCTCCAACTGCCATTTTCGCCAGCTCGTCCCTCCGCAAGGACACCTTATCTCTGCCCTTCCCTCAAACCAGCTTAACTGCCACTTACACAAACAAGCACGCCGGACACCCAGGGGCCTCCCCACCTTCCGGCGGTCTAGCCCTAGAGCTCTAGGTGCCCTAGAGCCCCTTCGGGACACTCACACCCCACCCTGACCCTCGAGACAAGCTGAAGGAAGCCAAGGAAGGTTCAAGGTCTGCCTCTCAGGACAGGAATCGGGCACATGCCAACACTGCTAGGCGCAAACAGGATGCTCTGGGCCGCCCTGGCTGCTAGGCCACCTGCTATGGGCATGAGCCTGAACCCAGACCCCACGCCAGGCGGGCACCTGCAGGGGCCTCCCCACCCCATGGCTCCCCAGGGCTTAGGGCTGAGATGGATGCGCAGAGGGCCAGCACCTGAGCCCGTGAAGAAACTGCAAAGGCTCAGACCCCTGCCTGGTCTTAGAGTCCAGAAAAGGACCCAGAACCGCAGACCGCTTACGGGCTGGAATTTGTTATAATGAAGCAAAATGTTAAAAACCCCAAGCACTCCAGGCTGACCTGACCCGTCATGCCCCAGCTCACTTTCCCCAAGTGGACCTGGGCGCTTCAAGGCTCAGAGCAGTAGACTAGCCCCAGCTGTGAACAAAGGGCCACATGAGAACCCAGGCAGAATGCCCCTGAGCCACCGAGGACGGAGTCCCCCCGCCTAAGTGGTAGGAATGTGGACTTGGAGCCCTGACCCGCACCCCCGGCACACAAAGGCCCCCCGTCCAGAGCTGGACAGGAACGGGGCACCCGGGCGGCTCCCACACACCGGCTGCACAACCTTAAAAAGAGCACCTCGCCTCCCGTCTTTGACAGGTGACAAGCAGGGCTGGGATTCCCTCAGGAATGGGGCGTCCTTGGCCCCAACCATGTTCTCACAGCAGACAGCCTGGCACGCCTACATCTGCAGGGTCTGTGGCGCAAGCCCTGCCCACTTGGCCGCCCATCTCCCCCAGGCCTCCCTCCCGGACACCGCCCCCTCCCCCAGCACGGGGGGGGGGGGCCAGGTGCACGTGGTGACCAGTGGCTCCACATGAGACAGCCCACTGGGGCACAGCCACTCTGCGGGGTAGAAGCCTGGGGGGACGTGGGCCAGTCCACGCCGCGGGGGAGCTCTTCCCAGCTGCTGCCGCAGGCCCCTGCCCTAAAGTCAACTCAGCACCGACAGCAAACGACCACCTAAGCGCGCTCGCTGCCAGAAACAGTGCCTAGAGCCCCCCTCGCTTCTTCATCGATAGCTTACGCACCAACACTCCTGATGCCTCACTTGGGGCCCAGCTTATCCTGAACCTGAGGGGGAGGACCAGGCTGCCCTCCCGGTGGGCCCCCCGGTGCACGCCCCCTACAGGCTCAGGGCCTCCGTCCTGTGCAGCTGATTCTAGCAGCCAAAACCCCCCGGGCACGGGACGGAGGAGACAGCCCCTGGAAGAGGTGCTCCGGCTGAAGTGGCCCCCAGAGAAGCAGGGGGAGGGTCCCCGTGCCAGTCACAGCACTCCGGATGAAGTCCCTCTCCCTCCTCCCGCCACCAAACAAACAGGTTTTATCTGCAGGAAGATCGGGACAGGCGGCGTGCGAAGACGAGTCCACCTGGGAAAACCGAAACCAGCCACCAGACCAGAAACCAGCTGCTGCCTGCTCCTCAGGACACCCGGCCACCTGCGGGGCTCAGGACACACGGCCCGAGGGGGGACACTCTGCCCCCGACGTCCCGTTTCTCTGAGCAAAAATTATCTGAACGAGGACAGCCTCAAGAGCAGCCTGGAACCACCCCAGAGCCCCAAGGAATTCTCTGGTCCCGCCCCCACCCAACAAGCTGCTTAAGTTGCAAACAAACTTCAACTTTACCCACACGAAACTGAAGACAGACATCCCGTCACCCCGCCATGCATCCCACCTCCAACCGCAAGCCGTTTTGAGCTCGAGGGCAGGGCAGGGGGTCCCGAAATCAGACTGCTGAGGGGCCACCCACCTCCCGCCCGAGGCAGGCTGTCCACCCCAGGAGCACCGAGCCGGGCAGCCCATGGTGGGAGCGGGCGGAAGGAGAAAGCAACGTCACAAGCGCCTACCTTTGTACCAACTGCTATGTCTGGGACGATGCTGTGGAGAGAAAAAAGGAGACGTCAGCCAGGGTGCCCGCCACATCCCGGCGCACGAGCCCCCGCTCGAGGCCTTCATCAGCTAGAAGGCTGGGGCAGGGAAGCGAGCCGTCCGCCCTTTAATCGCCACTTGAAAAGGAGCCATCATTGTCCTCCGGCTCCCTCCCGGCAGGACCCCGGCCCCGCCTCTCGACCCGTCCAAACACAAAGACACCCCCTCCACAGGCCCTGGGAGAGACATTTGATGCTGGTTAAGGTTCAGGTGCTGCTGTTTGCTTTCTAGAAACTGGGAGTGCTTGGGGGACGTTTCCAGCAGAAGGCAAGCCGATAAAAAGGCAACTCAAGGGGCCGAGAAGGGGGCAGCTCGGTGGAAAGGATCAGATAGAGCTGACACGAGTTACTCATCAATCGGGCTCCACGTGAGCGGACTTTCTCCCCCCCCCCCCCGCCCCGCAGAGCAGGCCCCGCTAGGAAAGGCGGGGCCGGGGGAGAGCACAGCTGCCCCGGACTCCTGGGTCCTGCAGCCCAAGCCCCCCGGGAAAACAGAACCCTCCGAGGGCATCTATGTAATAAACAGAAACCGGCAACAAACTAACGACTCCTGAAATATCAGTTCAGGACACAACTCAGCCAGCAACGCCCCTCACAAGGTCACCTGGCCGCCAAGGCCTGGCGGTCCCGTGACAAGAGCCTCTCATGATATCACACAACATGTCCCCCGGCCCAGCCTCGGGCCCGGCAGAGGGCACCGGGGCCGCCGCCTGCAGGATCCCCCTCGGGCTCTCAGGGAGGTGGCTCCCACCACAGCCTCGGCTCAGCCCCTGCCCCATCCTCACCCACCGCCTCTGCGGCGGAACCCCCACCTCTTCCTCGCAAAAACCTCACGGGCCAGCGACAACGATTTTTAAAAATCTTAATGAGTCAAAAAAAAACTTCCCAGAAAAACAAATAATGAAAACCACGCAGTTTCCCAACTGCTAACCCAGGCCGCCTGGCGGCTTCCTACTCCCAGGGAGGGCTTCGGACACAGGAAGTGTTTTACGTAAAATGGCCTTTCTGGGAAAGGTTTTCCGACCTTCCAAAAAGACGGCAGGCCAAACAGGAGCTGCACCCGGAGGCCAGGCCCGGCTGCCTAGATAACCACACCACCGACGAGAAACTGCAGATGCGCCCCCAAACCACATTACGGGGGACAATGGAGGAGACAAAACTCGAGAACTTGACCAGACGGCCAAGAAAACCGAGCACACGGCCCGCTGGCTCGGGAATGGGTTCTCTGGGCAAGTCCACCCCAGCCAAAGCGGAAGGCAGACCAGGAGGAGATCAAGTTCCTCTTGCTGCAGCAATTTTTCTAAAAGGTTGGCCTCAATTCAGGTTGAAACGTATCATTTCAAGCCCCAGACACCAAAGACACGTGACCCTCCGGGCACTTTTAACCGCCCGCCCCGCCTGGTCAAGCCAAGAGAGAAAGGAGAGCTGGTTCGAAGCTCCCCACCACAAAATTCCCGCAACTGCCCCTGAACGCTTCCCACGGGGTGCCAGACGGGAGAGCGCAGCTCCACCGACTTCCACCCCTTCCCGAGAACCTAGGCCCCGCCGCCGCGCGGCCCGGTCCCCCCCACCCCGACACCTCGGCACGCTGGGAGCGGGCTCGGGTCCCGAGCCGCCCCGCCCCCACCGCGCCAGGGGCGCCACCCCGGGACGCCGGGCTGGAACAAAGGGGGCGGCGGAGGGCCCGCGCCCTTCCGGGCGGGAGGGCGGCGTCTCCGGCCGCGCCCGGGCCCGCGGCGGGCGGGGCAGGCCGGGGCAGTCCGCGCGGCGGGAAAGCCCGCGCACGCGCGCCAGAGCCGCCGGGAGCGCGCGAGGCCGCGCACGCGCGCGGAGACCATACACGGCGCGCGGAGACCATACGGGGCGCCGGAAGGACCAGAAGACTCTCCAAGGGCGGCGCGTGCGCGCAAAACCCGGACGGGAAGCGAGAAGGGCCGCGCGGCCGCCGCGTGCGCACGGGACAGGCCTCGTGGGCACCGGAAACGGGCAGGGCTCGGCCCGGCCGCCCCCTCCCCCAGACCCCCGCCGCCTCGCGCCCCCAGCGGCCCCCTCCAGGGCCGCACCCGCGCCCCAGGCCGGGGGGAAGGGAGGGAACCGGGCGGCGCCCCGGGGTCCGGGGTGGAGGCGGAGCGGCGCGCCAAGACCGTCGCCCCGAGGAGGCCGGGGCGGCGACGAGAAAGAGACCGGAGCGCGAGAAGGACAGGGGATAGAGCGAATGAGTACTACTCACCCGTCCATTGCACACACAGGAGACCCGCGGGGGACGGAGTGGAGGCGCCGGAATAGCAGGAACCGACCCAACGGCTCTGAGTTATAGACTCACAAAATGGCGGAGACGCCCGAACACGTCCCCCGCGCGCTCTGCCCATTGGCTCCTGCCGCGCAGGTGGGCGGGGCGAGCGCCGCGGGACCCCGCCAGCACCTCCCAATGGATAGGAAGTCGCTCGAGGGGTGGGGCCAAAAACAGTGGCAGGCGGCCATTGGGGAAGATGGCCGTCCTTCAGGGCTCGAGGCGGAAACGACCGGTGGAGTCGGGGAAGGGGCGAAGAGGTGAGGCCACGTGATTGCACCAGAGCCAGTGAGCGAGCTGCCCTCCTGCGTGGGGCTTTGCTGGAGAAGCCATCTTAGGAGTGGGTACGTGGCGGGTCAGGCGGTGGGAAGCGTGCTTCCCCCTGGCTGTCGCCATCTTGCAAACGGGCAGAGTCCACCTCCACCTCGGGCGTGAGAGCAAAGGGAGGCGCGTCGCCATCTTGAAGTAGGGCAGGAAACCTCCAGGGCGCCACCTTGCTTGTGGGCACCTGGCCGAAGTCCATTTCGAACTCAGACGTTACGCTTAGGTTAGCACGCGGAGCAGTGGCGGCGGCCTAAAGCGTCCCAGAGGCGCCGGGGCTGTTTCCACTGCTGGCCACCAAGCCTGTGGCACGATGTGGCCACGGGTCGCCCCTGACTGTCCTTTGTTTGCCCCAGAGCAGCGAAGCCCGACCACGGTCTCCTTGCCTGATTGCAGGAATGGGAAAACTGAAGCCCGGGGGGCACGGCTGACGCCGCCCTGCCTGCCTGCAATGGGGGGAAAATGAGGCCGGGGGCGCACGGACAACCCCGTCGTGCCTGCCTGCAATGGGGGGGAACTGAGGCCCGGGGGCGCACAGAGCAGACTTCGCTGTCAAAGGACGTTCAGGACTGGACGGGCCTCCATCCCAGCAGCAGAACACCCCAAACTTATCCCGGAGAATGCTGATTCCAAAGACAGTTAAACAGGGTTGTGGGTGATAGGGGAACCCCGGGAAAGGTGCCGGAAAACAGGGCCAGCTGGGTGGGGCGAGTGGGGGTAGGGGCAGACGGAGTCAGGGAGGCCGCGGCAGTCCGGTACCCCAGGCTTTTGGAAGCATCCAGGAGATGATGGGCACCCCGGGCTTGCGCAGTTCCCAGCGTGGAGCAGACGTTCAATAAATAGAAGAAATTATCCTGAATATTGTTTGCTATACGTCTCGTGCAGAAAAAAGGATTTTTTTTTTTTTTTTTTTTTTAGAAAAAAGGATTTTTAATTGGCACAAGCCTAGAGAGGGAGAATGACACTTGTCGTTTCCCTAAGTCGAGGTCAGGCCTTTGCTCCCGCCTCTCCGGTCGGTTTTAGCTTGGGCGGAGTCATGGCAACAGCGTCCATTTTAGGGCCGCGCGGGCCTGGACGGGGCCCAGAGACCGGGGCTCCCGAGCCAGAGGGCTTTCTCGGATTAGGGGCGGCTGCCGATTTTCACGGAGGCCTCCGCCCTGCGGTCCTTGGCCCTCTCTTTCGCCGAAGGCCATCTGAAGCCCAGGAATGGCTAATCAGGAGTGTCCTGGTGGATTTAGGAGAATCCCCAACGCATTCCTGTGGATTTGCTCCCTCTAGGACTCCCGTCGCGCTCCGCTCTGGGTACCACCAGGGGCAGTTGCTCATCTTTGTTGCCTCGGTTACTGGTGCCAGGGATGGGCCCCCTTGACAGCAGGGAGGATGGTTGGAGACATGGGAGTGTCGCAGCCCAGAGGGAGAGGAGGGGGCAGCGACGTTGGTGGACCCTCCACCAGGTTCCTAGCACGGATCTAAATGGTCGCAATCTATTAAAAGCCATTTCTGCTCACCGCCCTCCGGGCTTTGCTCAGAGTCAAAGCCCAAGTCGACCTCGTGGCCCCACAGACCTCACACTCTCTGCCGCCTTTCTGGTTTCTGACCGCACTTACACAAGCCTCCTTTACGAGGCTGTTCCCTTCTGGAAGGTTCCTCCCTAAACCCACTCCCTCCTTTACTCCCTGCCCTGGGGCCTTCGCGCAGAGGCCCCCTCATCAGAACAGTCTCCCCGACCTCTCCCTTAAAACGGTTGAGGATTTCTTTCTCGCCTTCCACTGCAACACGAGGGAGAGAAGACAGCCCCTGCCCGGATCGGAATCCACGCTGTTACCACCCTAACAAGGGCCACAAACCAGGCGGCGTGAAACAACACAGATTTATTCTCGCTCGGTTGTGGAGGCCGGAAGTCAGAAATTGAGGTGTCAACAAGGCCGAGCTCCCTCCAGAGGCTCCGGGGGAGGGTCCTTCCTGCCTCTTCCGGCTCTGGGGGCCCAGGTGTCCTTGGCTTGCAGACAGGTCCCTCCAGTCCCTGCCTCTGTTGTCACATGGTTCTCTTCTGTTTCTCTGTCTCTCCTGTGTGTGTCTCTAAAAAGGACCCTTGTCCTTGGATTTAGAGACCACCGGGATAATCTCATCTCAAGGCCCTTAATCTCACCTGCAAACACCCTTTTCCCAAACAAAGTCATGCTCACGGGTTAGGGGATTAGGATGTGGACACACCGTTTTGGGAGTTGCTCGTCAGCCCAGGACCCCACCTGGACCCTGGACCAGCCATGAAAGACTGCTGGCAGGCCTTCCATGTCTGCGGGGGGGGGGGGGGGTCCAGGGAGCCCCCAGGCCCTGCATCTCAGTTGGATGGATGCCCTGGTTTATTGGAGCAACCCGGCTCCCCTGTCTGTCTGCTCCCTGCTCAACCCTTCTGCCTGCCGGCCAGCTGGCTCCCTCATCAATGATTTAGGGTGAACGTGGGTGTGTGATCCCCTTGCAACTGAGAATTTTGAAAAGGATATCTTCTGTGGCAGGGGCAGGGGAGGTGGGTGGCAGCCAGATGGGGGTGAAGGGCCAGCATCCCAGGCCCTGGCAGGGGCGGGTGGGGGGGGAAGGCCGCTGGGTCTTATTTCTCTTTACAGATCTGATGGGGCTGCCTCAGTATACCCCTTTGTCAAAATAAGGGGCAAGGTTAGGCCAGTGCCCCCTTCCTTCCCATGGGCTTTCCCTAGTGTTTCAAATGAAAATGGCTTAATAGTTTCGGAATATTTGTTCCCTGTGTTTGTTTATTCATTGCCTTGATTACAACAGCCGTAGGGCCTGGGTCCAGGGTGGGTGGGGGCCTGGGTTCCACATCTCCCCTCCCCTCAGAGGCCTCCTAGCCTCTCTGACCCATTTTCCAGATTTCTGTGGGACTGAGCTGGGGATAGGGGGTGCCAAAGAGGCTACCCGGCATCCCCTCCAAGCTGGAGCGCCCCACCCCAGTCCCCAGCTGAGGGACAGAACGGAAACGGTTGGCTCAGGCCTGGGAATATTCACGTCGGAATCTGTCTCCCACCCCCTGATGGGGTCCTTGGGCAACAGCTGACTCCCCAGCCCCAGGCCCTCAGGCCAAGGTGCAAACCTTACCTGCCCACACCAGCAAGCCAGCCTCTCCCCCCAGGACACACTGTGTCCCCAGGCCCTGCCCGGAGAGGGAGCTGTCTCTCTGCCCTAAGCGCCTCCACACCCCCTGCCCGTCCACACCCTTGGGAGCTCAGCCTGGGCTGGGTACCTCCCTCCAGGCTCCTGTTTTAACTCTTGGATCCTCTGAGTAGGAAATACTATGTCTCCTTTTCCCAGAGAGCCCAGAGAGGCTGGGTGAGCTGCCTGGGCCTCTCAGCCAGGAAGAGGCCCCCCCTGTGCTTTACCCAGGCTGCTCCGCCTTTACGGGGGCACCAAGGAGGGTGGGCAACAGTCTGGCCGGTCCTCAAATGGTCAATGTAGAGTTACCACCTGACCCAGCAATTCTCCTCCTTGGTATCTGCCCAGCAGAAATGAAAACACACGTCCACACAAAACCTGAACATGCACGTCCGCAGCGGCACGATTCACAACAGCCCAAAAGTGGAAACAACCCAGGTGACCATCGACAGATGAAGGATAAACACCACGTGTCCCTCCACACATGGAAAAGTCACTCAGCCACGCAAAGGGGTGAAACACTGACACTCGCTGCAACGTGGACGGACCCTGAGAACACGACGCTCAGTGAGAGAAGCCAGACACAGAAGGACACACAGAGTGTGTGATTCCATTGACGGGAAACGTCCAGAACGGGCAGATCCACAGGGACAGAGAGTGGATTCCTGGTTGTCAGGGGCTGGGAAGTGGTTGCCAACGGCTGGCGTTTCTACCCCCGTGATGAAATGTTCTAAAATTGATCGTGATGATGGTTGCACAACTCTGTGAATAAACTGAAAAACCACTGAATTGTGCACTTAAAAACTGGATGGGCAGTGTGGTTATGTGAATTATATCTAATAAAGCTGTTTTTAAGAAATCATTAGGATGAAGACCGGAAATGCCAGCTTTGGCAAGGATGGGGCAGGGGGAACTCTAAACGCCGCTGGGGAGGGGGAAGCCGTGCAGCCGCTTTGCAAAACAGCTTGGCAGTTTCTTAAAAAGTTGCCTGTATGCCTCCCCTAAGGCCAGGCACTCACGCTCCTGCGTGTTTACACAAGAGAAACGTGTAGAAATAGTCAACAAAAGCCTGGACAAGAATCTCCATAGCAGCTTTTTTAAAAAGTACGGAACAGACAAACACTGGAAAGAACGGAAGTGAGCACTGCGCAAAGGATGGAGACGTGCTGTGTGGAGGGTCTCCGGCACAGGGGAATCCACGCGGCAACGGAGAAGCACAGAGACCAGCCGGGTAGACCTCTGTTCCAAGTACACAAATGAAGTCCAACAGCAGGCAAAATGCACCGACAGTGCCAGAAATTGGGATAGGGCGCTCTTGGGGGTCAGTGGCTGAGAAGGGCAGGTGGGGGGACCTGGGGACTCACGGGAGTTCAGTTCGCAAAATGCTTTGTGATTGGGGTGCTTTCCTGCATGTAAACTGCAGCTCAGTAGAAAGTCTGCTTAGAAAATCCTGTTGAGTCTCATCATTCTCACACTCAGGGTCTGTGAAGTCACAGCAAACGCTGGGTTGGGGAGCACGGAACCCCGGCTCCTGGGGGAAATGCGGGTGAGAGTCCTGCCAGCCTTTGGTCACAACAGTGTCACCAACCCGTCACATGTATCTTGTGTCCCGCGAGTTTCTGTTTGCAGACTCCTTATTTAACATATATTGATTCAGTAGGCAGCAGGGCTGGAGAACAACTTATGGCAAATACTCGTATTTTATCCAAAAGGCACATCACAGCCTTCTTGTGCTCAGGGACACTTGGGGGCCAAAATCACCCACAAAAAGCACTAAATGTAAAAACTTTTAGTGCCCACCTTCTCACCGGCCAGAGGACATCGCTGTGGTCACAGGAGGGGCCAGTGGGCCAGCCTGGGGGACAGCTGTCTCTGGGCACTTCTTTCTGCTGCACCTCTTTGCAGGGCCAGAGCCCCCCCTTCCCAAATGCCCCTCGCGGCTTCTCGAGCCCCACACATGCTGTGGCCGGCGCTGGGCACAGAGCTGAGATCCAGCCATGCTGCGGGTCATCTCCCCGCTTCTGGATGTGACTGTTGGGAGAGGCGGTGGAGGACGGAGCAGGGCCCTGCAGGGACCGGAGGGGGATCCGGGAGGGCTTCCTGGGGGAGGTGTGTCAGATGTGGTGAGCAGAGGGAATGGCACTGAGGGAGTAGAGGGTCTTAGGGTGAGGCGGGGGCTGACTGGGCTGCACATGGATTCGGGGTGGGCAGCCATGCAGCAGGGGTGAAACACCCAGACACGAATTTACAACTTGGCAACAGACAGTAAAACTCTGGAGCCACCCTGTGTCCCCGCCGTGCACCCCTGACCGAGGGAGTGTCCCTGGGGGTCGCCAGGCACTGAAACTGCCCCAGTGCACTAACAGGTGGGGATGGGGCCTGGACCACCCTCCCAGGCTCTCTACCTCTGCGGAGCAGCCAGGAAAACCGCAAACATTAAAACAATTTTTTAATTGAGATAAAATTCATACTATAAAACTGTACGTTTGAAGAGTCCAATTCAGTGGCATTGAGTGGCCACTGAATGGCCATTGTTGTCTAACCATCACTAATTCCAGAACATTCCATCACCCCAAAAACAATCCCATCCCCATCAGCAGTCACCCCCACCCCCTCCTCCAGCCCCTGACAACGAGGAGCCCACTGTCTGTTCTCTTCGGACTTGCCTGTTTTGGACGTTTCCCATCAGTGGAATCACACCCTGTGTGTCCTTCTGTGTCTGGCTTCTCTCACTGAGCATCGTGTTCTCAAGGTCTATCCACGTTGCAGCAAGTGTCAGTGCTTCACCCCTTTTCACGGCTGAGTAATATTCCTGTGTGTGCATATGTGTATATACCACATTTATTATTCATACATCAATGGAGAGTCGTTTTCCCCCCCACTTTTATGCAGTTGTGAGCGTGTGTGTACAGGTTTTTGCATGGACATACGTTTTCATTTCTCTTGGATAAATCTGTACTGGTTTCCAGCAGCTGCCGTAATGAATGATGCAAATGGGGGCCTGAAACCACCAAAGTTTATCCCCCTGCAGTTCTGGAGGCCAGAAGTCCAAGATCAAGGAGTCAGCAGGGCTGGTTCCCCAGGCCTCTCTCCTGGGTCTGTCAATGGCCATCCTCTCCCTGTGTCCTCATGTGGTCGTCCCTAATCTCTCCTTTTTATAAGGACACCAGGAATTAGGTATCATGTTGGATTAGGACCCAACCTAATGATCTCATTTTAATTCAATCACCTCTGTAAAGACCCTATTTCCAATAAGATCTCATTTACAGGTACTGGAGGTTAGGGCTCCAGGATATCTTATTTTGGGGAGGGGGTGGAGAGCATGACACAATCAGCCAACTATAGACCCCCCGGAGTGGAGTTGCTGGGTCGTATGTATGATGATTCTGAACTTAACCTCTGGAGGAAGCATCAGACTGTCCAGAGTGGCTGCCCCAGCCTACGTGTCCAGGGCTCTGATTTCCCACGTTCTCGCCATGTCTGTCTTTATCGGTGAATTTCCTCAGTTTGTCTCCACGTCGTCTCTGCCCAGGACCCCCGCGGTACCAGGCCCCCCCGGGCTGTGCCGGTCTCACCAGCTCTCCTGGAGGGGGGCCCTGGGCAGTCGTGGGGAGCCCGGGCTGGGAGTCCTGCAGGATGTCCCCAGTCTGGGTTTGTTCAGTGTTTTCTTGTGGTTGCACCGGGGCCAGGGGTTCCCGGGGGTAGACGTCGGAAGGGAGGTGCCCTTCTCATCCATCACCCCAGGGGTCCCTTCTGCCGACCTTGACCTGACCTCCTGGCTGCTCTATGGAGGGGAGGGGGGGTTCTTTCCCCTGTATGCTGTCCTCCTGGGAAGTGTCTCTGTGTGCAGCCCTCACACAGGGTGGGCCCGGGGTCTCTCTGTCAAGTGATTGGTGGTGGAGACACAAGCCACAGCCCAAAAGGCCCGAGGACCACTGCTGGGCACCAGGTGTGCCGAAAGCCCGGGCCTCCGGGAAGGCGAACGACAAACCCATGACTGAGGGCAGCAGCAGGAAACGGGGTGGGGGGCGGGCAGGAAGGGGCTGGGACTTCACTCAGGGGCCACATCTAACGGGGGGGGGGGGGGAAGGGAGGGCGGTACTATGAGGGCTGGGCCCAAGTGTGGAGGAGGGACCCACAGAGACCCCATCAGAGGCTGAATCGTGGTCCCCAAAAGCTGTCTACCGCCTGACCGCCAGCACCCGTGAACACGACCTTATTTGGAACCAGGGTCTCTGCGGATGTCATCTGCTGAGTCACCCCAGAGTAGGGCGGCCCTCGTGCAAGGGCTGGTGCCCTTCTAAGAAGAGGGGACACAGAGACACGGGGCGAGGCCATGTGACATGGGGGCAGAGATGGGGTGATGTGGTCACCGAGGTGGCCAGCTGCCGCAGGAAGATGGTCCGTCAGAGCCTGCAGAAGGAGCCGGCCCGCCGGCACCTTGACCTCAGACTTCCGGCCCCCAAACTGCGAGAGAAGAAATGTGTGTTGTTTTAGGTCACCCGCTGTGGCTCTTGGTGGCGGCAGCCACAGGAAACTCACTCTGCCTCAGGGAGGTGGGGGCCGGGCGGGCAGGGAGGGCGGCTGGCTTCCACGGGCTTGCAAAATTCATGACAAGGGCGATGTCTCGATACGGAGGGAACGTGAGCCGGGCTGTAAGCGATCCCGAGGACACCTCTTCACCCGCTACCCGCCTGTCCTCGGGGTCATGGAGCCGCAGGCACCGGCTGGGTCAGGGCTGCCTGGGGGGTCCCGGCCAGGTGCGGGCACAGGGGGAGCTGCAGACCCACCTCCTCGCTCACCCAGGACCAGAGACCCCAGACCCAGCCTGGCAACCCCTGGGGCTGCCTCGTCCGGAGCCTGTTCTGGGAAAGTCCGTCCCCGCCTTGTCCAGACCTTGGCCTCTGACCCTGGGCAGGTGTGAGGCGGCTCAAAAGGCCAAACCAAGTTGAAGTCCAGAATTAACTACAGGAAAGCAGCCGCTCTCACCTGGGGAGTTTCTGCCCCAGGGGACACTGGGCCACATCTTTGGGACATCTGTGGTCATCACCATGGGGGGCTCCCGGCATCGCGTGGGTGGGGGCAGGGAGGCGGCTCCACACCCCACAGAGCCCGGGACACCCCACAGAGGATGCTTGGAGCCGAGGAGACTGGCCTAGACCCTTTGGTGCTTTTGCATGTTTTCTGGGACAACGGGGACCTGCAGGGGGATGTCAGCTCAGATAAACGAAATGCTCTGGGGTCTCTGCAGTCCTGCTCCCTGGGGGCAGGGGTATTCTGGTAAGAAGTTAATTCTGGAAGGATCCAGTAGGGGGGAAGGACTGTGCCCCCCCAGGCAGGCCGTGGGACTCCAGGACAGAGGAGCAGCAGCCCTCGGGTTTCATGGTAGGTAACATATGAGACCTGTGAACCTCGCGGGAGTGACATCACTGGCATCAATAGTTTATAGCGGGAAACGGACACTTGATCCCGTGTTGTGGCCAGCTGGCTCAGGTGCCTCAGGGCCGCCTGCTGGGGAGGCCCCTGATGACCCACCCGGGGGACAGGATGGGCCCCTTCTCAGTCTGAACACACTAGCAGGCGTTTGGTGCCATGGTTTTCAAAGAAGGCTCCCCTTACTGGAGTGGAGACATTATGTCACCAATTTGTTCTCGTTTTGACAGGCCACGGGGTGGGGGCTGCTTGGTGCTCACCCAAAGGGGTTGGAGCAAAAGCACTGGCTCCAAATTCCTCTGCATCTCTGCATGGATATTTCTGCAAAGAAGACGGACAACCAACCAACAAGCACATGAAAAGATGCTCAACATCATGAGGGAAACGCAAGTCAGACCACAGTGACACGGCACCTCCCGTCCACGAGGGTGGCCACCACCCACACGGCAATCACCACCCACCCACGAGGATGACCACTGTCCACACGGCGGTCACCTCCGGCCCACGAGGGCGGCCAATGTCCCCACGGCAGTTACAAGTGTGGGCCAGGGTGTGGGGAGGCTGGAACCCTTGTCCACAGCTGGTGGGAGGTGAAACGGTGCAGCTGCTGTGGATGACAGTGGCCGTTCCTCCAAAGGGTAAAAATAGAGTTACTGTATGGCCAGCAATCCCATCGTAGGAGTTCCACTCCAGGAAAATGAAAACAAGTCCACATAAATACCGTACACAAATGTTCACGGGAACGAGATGAACGGCAGACAAAAGGTGGACCCAACCCCAGCGTCCATCATGGGACAGATGTGTCCCTCCACACACGGGAACATCACTCAGCCATGCACGAAAAGGGGTGAAGCTCTGACACTCGCTACAACGTGGGCAGACCCTGAGACCACCATGCTCAGTGAGAGAAGCCAGACACAGAAGGACACACAGTGTGTGATTCCACTGATGGGAAACGTCCAGAACAGGCAAGTCCACAGAGACAAAGAGTTAGTGGTTGTCAGGGGCTGGCGAGGGGATGTGGTGACTGCTGATGGGCACGGGGCTTCTTTTTGTTCCTGAGCATTTTGTATGTATTTTTTCTTACTGACTTTAAAATTTATGTATGTTAAATACTCATTCTACACAATTAGACAACCAAACAGAAGAAAACTAAAAATCGTCTGTAATACCCGACCCCCCCCCCCCCAAGTCAGCAATAATTGCCTTTAACATCAGAGGTTTGGGGCTTCCCTGGTGGCGCAGCGGTTGAGAATCTGCCTGCCAATGCAGGGAACACGGGTTCGAGCCCTGGTCCGGGAAGATCCTACATGCCACGGAGCAACTAGGCCCGTGAGCCACAATTACTGAGCTTGCGCGTCTGGAGCCTGTGCTCCGCAACAAGAGAGGCCGCAATAGTGAGAGGCCCGCGCACCGCGATGAAGAGTGGCCCCCGCTTGCCACAACTGGAGAAAGCCCTTGCACAGAAACGAAGACCCAACACAGCCATAAGTAAATAAATAAATAAATAAAATAAAATAAAATAAAAATCAGAGGTTTTCCCTTCAGAATACTTCCTGGATCTATTTATGCTGTACGGGAAACGTTTACGTGTGTAAACATAGATGTGCATATACTTACATATCTGTACATATGTATGTATATATATAATACATATACATCATATACACATTTTTATATATATGCATATATATATATATATATATATAAAATTGGGATCACGCTAATATTTTCCAAAGCTTGCCTAAAAATTACTAAGTGTCATTGTAGCAAGTTCACACAACCCTGGAAGAATAAAAAATAAGCGTGCAAAGCTCTTCATCTCTCCTGGTCCTGGCAGATTCCTGCTGCTCCAAGCTCACGCTGTTCACTTCCAGGTATTTTGCACATCCCAGAATCTGGGGGAATCATACGATCATTTTTCTATTTTATAAGGTGGCACCATGTTCCTGGCTGTTAGGCAGTTTCTCTCCTGTGGTCTTTAAATGGTCCTCAAGTCTTTTGTATCCATTTTTCATTGATACATTTAAAAACCAGCTCGGGGAGGGGGTCTCCCAAGCTTAGGCAGGAAAACATTTAAAAATAGAGTTGATGCAGAGAGGAAAACAAGTATCCCAGGAATCCAGAGGTAAAACTGTTAACTGTTGTTACATGGAGCAGGTTTTTAAATTCTTACTTCGTAGTTTTATTCTGTTAACCAAGGAGAGAGATATGTCTCCTTGTTAAGATGGTTCCCCTTCGCTTTCCTTTCCACTTATTTGATATCCTGAAACTTTCCGGATGATACTAACATTTCTTCTGAAACATCGTTTCTGTTGTTGTTTTAATGGTGGTAAAAGAGACAGAACATGAAATTCACCATCTTAACCATCGTTAAGCGCACAGTTCAGTGGCACTAAGCATATTCACATTGTTGGGGAGCCATCCCCACCATCCATCCCCAGAACTTTCCGGAAACATCTTTAATTTTTTTTGCCACACCCTGTGGCTTGCAGGATCTCAGTTCCCCGACCGGGGATTGAACCCAGGCCATGGCACTGAAAGTGCCGAATCCTAACCACTAGGCTGCCAGGGAATTCCCTGGAAACATCATATTTAACTAGAGCTGGATCATGGTTGAGATGCAGCACGACCTTGGCCAGCCGTCGATGTGGGAGCCCCTGCCGAGGCCACGTCCCTCACGTCCTTCCCTGGCCCCTCACGTGGGTGGCTGAGCTGGTTACCCTGAACTCACTCGGGACTTGTGGGTGCGCCCAGGTCTGCACACTCTGGCTCTGTGCCCCCCAGTCCCCCAGCCTGATGTCCGGGAGCCCCGCCCCAGCCCTGCTGACCTGGGACCTGCTGCCTCCCCCGGGGTCCTCAGCAGGACCCTGCAGCCAGCCCGCTGCCCCTGGGCCTTCCTATCAGAGCATCAGAGCTGGACAAACAACCAGAAAAACCCAGAAAGCCTGGGGTGATCACCTTTCCTTCCCTACGATCCAACATTCTTAGCTTTTTTTTTTTTTTAAAGAAGAAATTCATATTTTGCAACCCACCCCCACCCCAAGCTTCTCTGTGGAGCCAACAGGGTTTAAATTCCCTCCCATTATCCTGGAGGAACATTCTAGAAGCAGTTGGGCCAAGGAAAGCCCCACCAGCTTCCATCACCCCTGTTTTCTTGGCGATTTCCTTTTTGCTGAAGATAAAATAGGTCCCAATAATAAAAACAAACGTACCGAGAGGCTTGTATTTATCTCCAAAGCACGGCCTCTGGGCTCCGGAATGTTCTTGTGTCATTTCCAGATATTGTATAGGGTTCCGGCAGAGACACGGGGACACAGCCGGGACAGACCAGGCCAAGGCTCTAATAGAAACACAGCTTTTAAATCCCTGTATGCCACTGACAACCTGCGAAGTTCACGGTTATTTCTCCCTGTGAAAATTTGTCTCTGGAACCTTCCACAGGGGTTCTCCTACGCCCCAGACCTTGAAGAATTCAAACCACCAAGGACTCCCTGCCCAGACCCCCAGGTCCCTTTACAGGGAGGCCGGCAGGATCACAGAGATCTTGACCCCAGACAAGGAAGGAAAAGTCCTTTGGTTCCCCAGCACTGTCTTTGATAATTTTCCCCTTTTTACTTCCGGCTGAGGAATGAGGTATTAAGCCAAAGAATGAAAGAAAACCAGGGGGAGGGTTTGGGGCAGTTTTAATTGCTTTCCCAAGGTTGTTAATAATTGTATTTGTTGCCTCGTGGAACGCAGAGGCTGGGGGGAGCCGGGGTGGGCCGGGGGTGGCCTCCATCCCTCAGCGGGTCCTGGACTGAAGGCTGCAGGCCCAGGGCCCCACCCGCGAGCGGGAATGGCCGCATTCCTAGCATTCCTTCTCTCCTTCCCACATTGTTTGTTTGTTTGTTTTAAATTAGACGCCGCCAGGAACTCCTTCTGCCTTTTTGATTCTGCTGTCCTAGAACCACCGCCTGGCCGAGCCACAGAACCTTCCAGCACCCTCCCAGGCCCACCCCCCAGAGACACCCACGCTGTGGGTTATTCTGCATCTCAGTGTGTGCGGGGGCCCGCAGGACCTCAGGCCCACGGAGCAAGCGGCCTCCCCCGCCCGCCCCGACCTCCCCGTCAGGACCTCCGCCCCGCCCCTTACGCCCCCCACGTGGCTGTGGGCGGGAGGAGGGTGGAAAGGAGATTCTGCCGCTTGCAGAGCAGGCTGGGTCACGGAGGACACCGAGGCCTGGACACAGGGAGGGGGCAGAATTTCAGACGCCAGGTAGTCAGCTGACATCCAGCTTGCCTGCGAGAAAACCGAAGCAGGGGTTACCACCCTCAGTCCGGCGGCCCCTGCAGCCCCTCCACTGAGTCCAGGCTCTGTCCCCAGCACCCAGTGGGCACCTAAAGAGGGCCAGGCTGACGGCGGTGGGGCCGTGGGGCCGGCGGGCGGTTTGGGAAGCTGTTTCACTGCCCTGAGCCTCAGTGGTGTCACCTCTAAAACGGGGGCAAGGTTCGCCCCTGGTGGAGCTGCGGTGCTCTTGTCTGCAGACTCCGGCCCGTGCAGTGAGCAGAAACCCCGCCTGTGTGACCTTGACCTCCTCTTGGAAGGAACAGTAAGACCAAACAGGATAACACCTGTCAGGCCTCAGGGGGCTCCGGCACTCAGGTGGGACACCAGCAGAGTCAGCGACTGCTGTTGTAGAAATGGGATTGTTTCCAGGAAATTGGAGAATTCTGGGCAGGTTCACGCGCACAGCAGGTGCTCATGCTTGGGGCCTTTATTATTGCCCCGAGCCTATCACCTCTGCCCAGCACAGGGCGGGCACACAGCCAACGGAACTCTGACACTGAACAAAGGAAACCTCATTTACAGTGGAGGTTTCCCTACCCCTGCCCCTCACCCCCACCCCTGCAGACTCCAAACATGAGGAAGGTTATTGCTTCTCACCAGCAGAAGGAAGCGTTTCTCCCTGCACGGCAACAGCCCAGCCCAGCCAGCCAGAAACTTCACACCCCAGCCAATGAGAGACCATCACAACTCAGCCAATGAGAGACCACCACAGCCCAGCCAATGAGAGACTTCACAGCCCAGCCAATGAGAGACCATCAGAGCTCAGCCAATGAAAAGCCACCACACTCCCAGCTCCGAGTTTCCTCCAATGGGCTCTCTGTTTACAACAGCCCCTCCCAACTCCCTATTCTCTATAAAAGTTTCCTCAGCTTTCTTCTCCAGACTTGCCTGTGGCTTCCTGGATCGGGTATCCAGAATTGTACCTGTCTGCAGTTCCCGAATAAACCCGTTTTGCTGTTAAGATATCTGGTTGTTTTAGATTTAAGGTCAAGTTTATGATCAGGGAGATCCCATCTGGGAGTAAAGTTGTTTTGAGCATTTTTAGTCTTTTTTTTTTTTTTTTGCCACTCCGTGCTTCTTGTGGGATCCTAGTTCCCTGACCAGGGATCAAACCCAGGCCGTGGCAGTGAAAACTAACCTAACCACAGGACCTGGCGGTCCTAACCAATGGACCGCCAGGGAATTCCCAGAATTGACCATTTTTAAGTGCACAATTCAGTGGCAGTACATTTGCAATGCTGTACAATCATTACCTCTATTTAATTCCAAAACATTCCATCACCCCGAAAGGAACCTGGTCCCCATCAGCAGTCTCTCTCTCCCCCCTCCCCAGCCGCTGACAACCACCAACCCACTCTCTGTGGATTGGCCTGTTCTGGACGTTTCCCATCAATGGAATCACACCCTGTGTGTCCTGTCTCTGGCTTCTCTCACTGAGCATCGTGTTCTCAAGGTCCATCCACGTGGTAAGGGGTGTCAGGGCTTCACCCCTTTACATGGCTGAGGGAAGCTCCCGTGTGTGGAGGGACCACATTTGTGTACCTGTTCATCCATCAATGGACACTTGGGTTGTTTCCACTTTGGGGCTGCTGTGAACAGTTGTGAACACATCTTTGTTGGAACACCTGTTTTCAGTTATTTGGGGTAAAGGCCTAGGACTGGCATTACTGGAATGGATGGTAACTCTGTCCGACTTATTGAGGAAGTGCTGTTTTCCACAGCGGCTGCCCCGCTTTACTTCATTCCCACCAGTGAGCAGGATTCTTCACCTTGTGGACAGAACATGAGCCCCGGGGCTCAAAACAGCAGACTCTGGCTTCTCCCAGTGGCCCCCGAGGCTGCGCTGGGGTGGCGTCAGGACATGGGAAGGTACATGTCAGACCACATGGGAGTTTCCATCATTTGAGGGCTGTGTGCACAGGAGGGAAATCGGGAAATTTGGACAAGTTCAGGCAGCCCGACGGTGAGTTACCACCTTGGACTCCGTGGGCCAGAAAAACCTGCTGGGGACGTTTGGTGCCCCACTTTCCCGAGTCTGGAGGCTCCCGTCCCCAAGGAGCAAGGATTCGGGGGGCACTGGCTGTCCACTGTGGCTGCCCCGCTGGCTGCTCCCTAGCATTTTCTGCCTGGAGCAGGGGAAGATGAAGGGGGAGAGGGGAGAGGGCGGGGAGGGGAGGTCCCGTGCCGGCAACCCCCTTGGCGACCTCCCTCCAGGCCTCATGAAGCTCAGGGCAGTCTCTGAGGTCACTCAGCTCGGTGGGACTTGGAGCGGAGTCTGCCTAGGCCCGGCCTCCAGCCGCCCCCAGGCTCAGCTCCGGGGCCAGCAGGAGCAGCAGGCCATCGTCCCTGCCCTCACGTGGTTGCTGGTGGCGGTGGACATCGGTCCAGAGCTCCAGAATTCAACGAGACTGTTGCATCGCGTGGCCTGAGCTCTAAAGAGGTAAAAGCAGGTGATGCCATCCACACAGAAACTTGCACACCGGTGTTTATAGCAGCTTCATCCATAACTGCCCAGACAGAAAGCAACCAACATGCCGTCCAGCAGGTGGATGGATGGATAAACGCTGGACGTCCAGACAATGGAATGTGACTTGGCGTTAAGAAGAAATGAGCTATGAAGCCACGAAAAGACTCGGAGGAACCTTCAATGCACACGACTAAGTGGAAGAAGCCAGTCTGAAAAGGCTACACACACACTGTGATTCCAACTCTGGGACATTCTGGAAAAGACAGGACTCTGGAGCCGGGAGAAGGATCAGTCGTACGGGGCTTGGGGGGAGGAGGGATGGATAGGAGGGGACCAGAGGGGTTTAGGGCAGTGAAACTACGCTGTGTGATGCTGTAACGGTGGATACGGGTCAGTGTACATTTGTCCAAACCCACAGAACATCCAACACCAAGAGTGAACCTGAGTGTCACTACGGCCTTTAATTAATAATAAAGTATTGATATTGCTCATGGATTGAAACTCTTGTAGCACACCAACACCAGACGTTCATGGCCAGGGAGGAAACAGCAGGGAAACGAGGGTGAGGGTGTGTACGCAGGAACTCTCTGCAATTTCTGCTCAATTTTTCTGTAAACCTAAACCTGCTCAAAAACTGAAATCTATTTTTTAAAAAGGGGTGGATGCTTGTAAGGGCAGGGCAAGGGAGGTCCAGATGCGACAACAGAATAACAAACAACCTGTTTTTTTTAAAAAATGGGCAGAGGATCTGAATAGACATTTTTCCAACAGGTACATGAAAAGATGCTCAACATCGCTAATCATCAGATAAATGCAAACCAAAACCACAGTGAGATATCACTTCACACCACTCAGAATGGCCATCATGAAAAAGACAACAAATAATAAGTGTTGGTGAGGATGTGAAAAAAGGGAGCCCTTGTGCACTGTCAGTGGGAATGTAAACTGGTGCAGCTACTGTGGAAAACAGCATGGAGTTTCCTCAAAAAATTAAAAATAGAATTATCATATCATCCTGAAATTCTACTGCTGGGTATTTATCTGAAGAAAACAAAAACACTAATTCAAAAAGATATCTGCACCCCCATGTTCATTGCAGCATTATTTACAATAGCCAAGACATGGAAACAACCTAAGTGTCCGTCGACACTTAGGTTGAATGCATAAAGAAGATGTGGTACCTATATATACAATGAAATATTATTCAACCTTAAAAAAGAAGGAAATCCTGCCATTTGTGACAACGTGGATGGACACAGAGGCCATTATACTAGGAGACAGAGGTCAGATGGGGAAAGACATACTGTGTGATCTCACTTAAATGTGTACTCTAAAAAAAAATCAAGCTCATAGAAGCAGAGAGCAGAACGGTGGTTACCAGGGGCTGGGGGGTGTGGGTGGTGGGAAGTGGGGAGATGCTCGTCAAAGGGAAGAAGCTTTCAGTTATAAGATGAATAGGTCCTGGGGGTCTAAAGTGCAGCACGGTGATTATAGTTAATAATATTGCATTGTGTACTTGACAGTTGCTAAGAAAGTAGATGGTAAAAATGTTCTCATCACAAAAGCATAGGTAACCACTTGAGGCGATGGCTGTGTTAATTAGCTTGATTGGGGTCATCATTTCACAATGTAAACATATGTCAAACCATCACATGATGCACCTTAAATGTACACAGCTTTTATTTGCCAATCACACCTCAGTGAAGCTCAGGGAAAAAAGTGTTTGCTGCTAGAGAAATGGCTTGATGGAATTACGTGAAATGATGAGTTGGGACAGGCTTTTAGAAAAAATTATGCCCTGCTGTATTGTATAAATTAATTTGTGCAAAAAACTAGTAAAGATATTTTTACATTATGCACAGAAAAATTAATTATACAATTCAATGCTTTCTTGTATATTCAGAGTTGTGTGACCATCACCTCTATCCAATTCCAGAACATTCCATCACCCTAAAAGGAAGCCCCATCCCCATCAGCAGTCACCCCATCCCCCTCCCCAGGCTCTGACAACCAGGAACCCACTCTCTGTCTGTGGATTTGCCTGTTCTGGACGTTTCCCATCGATGGAGTCACACCCTGTGTGCCCTTCTGTGTCTGGCTTCTCTCTCTGAGCATCGTGTTCTCAGGGTCCATCCACGTTGCAGCGAGTGTCAGGGCTTCTCTCCTTTCCATGGCCGAGTGATGCTCCCGTGTGTGGAGGGACCACAATCACCTGTCGCAATCACCTGTCGTTGGTGGATGGGCATCTGGGTGCGTCCACCTCTTCCTGTAGTGAATGATGTTGCTCTGGATGTGGGTGAATTTGTGTGGACTCATGTTTTCACTTTATTTCCACCCAGGAGGGAGACTTCCGGGTCACATGGAAATTCCACATTTGACCTTTTGAGGAACAGCTGGCCAGCAGTTTTCACGTCCAAGGGCCGTTCAGGGCTTCGAGGGGGTGAGGCGGCGCCTCCTGGCTGCTCCCTGGGGTGCAATCTTCATCCTGGCAACGACTTATTGATGAGAGCAGCTCGGTGAAGCCAGGAGAACTTTCCATGGGTTCCCATTATAAATAGGGCTGGTGTGCCGGCCGGCCACCCTCCCCCGAGGCTCAGAACCGGGCATCCCGCTCAGACCAGCCGCCTGGGTGTGGTCAGGGCCACTTTGGTCCCCAGCGCCCAGCCTCCCCAGCACCAGTCCCTCTGAGGGGCCGGGGTCAGCCACCGGCCTCTGGACAGGTGCCCTGTGGGATGCTGCCCACCTGCTCCCCGCCCCCCACGCCCCTTCGGGCCCCTCGCCGTCCTGCTCTCCCCTCTTTCCTTGTCCTGAACCGTCCGTCCCCAAGCTCAGGGCGGGGCCTCCATCCTGGCAGGGCGTCCCTCACCGGAGCCCCCAGCACAGCCCTGTCCCTCCCAGCCCCGACCCCCTGGGGGCTGCGGGCATCCGGGTCCCCCTGGGTCCCCTCCCGGCCTGGGGGACCTGTCCTGTCTGCCTTCTAGGGAGGTTTATAAAGACCAGAGCCCACGGTGAGACAGCCCCCCCCCCCCCACAAACATGATGGTCACCACCACGGTCAGAGTGTCTGTTCTCTCAGGTCAGACTCTACCTCCATTCCCCTGTGCCCACCTGGTCCCTTCCCTCCTGGCTCCTCACCGCAGCGGAGGTGGGACCCCAGCTCAGCTCCGCCCCGTCCATTTCACAGGCAGACACACTGAGGCCACGGGGGGTGGGGGTGCGGTGCTCCTGGGGGGCTGCGTCTGCGGGGAGGGGTCAGGCAGACTGGGGGACGCCCGCCACCCCGGGGAGACCGGCCTTTCCACAACACTCTTAGGCAGCAGCCACGGGGTCTGTGGGGCGACTGGGCAGCCCTGGGGGAGAGGGCAGGGATGCGGAGTGGACGCCCCGTGCTCGGGGGTGGGGGGCGGCACTGAGGCCACGAGGCCGGGGGCGCCCGCAGGGACCCATTGAAGGCTCGGTGGCCGCTGGCCAGGGGGACCGAGGCCCTGCAGCGACTCTTGCCCACCGGTGACTCTACCACCGTCCAAGGGGCCAGACTGTCACCCACCTCCCTACATGGACAGTCTCGTGAGGATTCAGCGCCCTAAGGCGCCCGCTCCCCCTCCTGGATTTCCCCCGCGCGTCCCCGGGAAGGGCAGGTGGAGTTCCGGTTCCAGCAGGGCTCTGAGCCCCAAAGCAGCCAGCGGAGCCACCAGAACCAAAGCAGGTCATAGCTGCACATCCATAGTTACATCCATCCAAACCCTCGCGTGTGTACGATGCGTAATTACTTCTTGAAGGATCCCGAGGTCCGCGGTGGGTCCTGGGGATGAGGGCCCCGAGGCGGGCGGGAGGGTGGGAGACACTGCAGATTCTGGGCTGGTTAAGACATGTGTGTGGCAGTTTTATCCTATGACGCATTGCAAAATCCCGATTCTAAGCACAGGGACCTATACTCAATACCTTGTAATAACCTAAATGCAAAGTAATCTGAAAAAAAAAAAATATATATATATATATATATATATACATATATAACTGAATGACTTTGCTGTACACCTGAAGCTAACACAGTATTGTCAATCAACTAAACTTCCAAAAAAAAAAAAAAAGTCCTGATTCTGCTCTGCTGTTGTGACCACGATGTCACGGGCAGGCCCATGGGAACATCGCAGGGCCGCTTCCAATGTGGGCGCCCAGCTGAAGTCACTCACACCGGACAAAGCAGCTTAAAAATAAATATAAGAACTCCAAATAAAAAAGAGAGAGAGAGAGAAAGAAAGGAAAGAAAAGGAGGAAAAACCGGTGCCCTGCAGGGGTGTGGGGATGTGTCTGGCTGGGAAACACCTGGGCTGAGGCTGAGGCTTGGGGTGGGGCCTGGACCGCCCTCCCAGGCTTTCTACGCCTGCGGAGTTGACCTGACACTAACACAACCTTGTAAATCAACTATACTCCAATATAAAATTAAAATTAAAATTAAAAAAAATACTAATTGAGATAAAATTCACATAAAATTGTACATTTAAAGTGTACTATTCAGTGGCATTTAGTGCATTCACACTGTTGTACAACCATCATGTCTAATTCCAGAACATTCCATCACCCCAAAAAGAAGCCCCATCCTCATCAGCAGTCACTCCCCATCCCCCTCCCCAGCCCCTGACAACCATGAACCCACTCTCGCTCTCTCTGTGGATTTGCCTGTTCTGAACGTTTCACATAAATGGAATCACACACTCTGTGGCCTTTGGTGTCCGGCTTCTCTCACTGAGCATCGTGTTCTCAGGGTCCACCCACGAGGCAGCGAGTGCCAGTGCTTCACACCTTTTCGTGGCTGAGTGATGTTCCCATGTGTGGAGGGACCACAGTGTGTTTATCCATCACCTGTGGATGGATATTTGGGTTGTTTCCACCTTTTGGCTGTTGTGAATGGTGCTGCTGTGAACGTATGTGTACAAGTTTTTCTTTGAATACCTATTTTCAGTTATTTTGGGTAGGGCTTCCCTGGTGGCGCAGTGGTTAAGAATCCGCCTGCCAATGCAGGGGACACGGGTTCGAGCCCTGGTCTGGGAAGATCCCACATGCCGCGGAGCAACTAAGCCCGTGTGCCACAACTACTGAGCCTGCGCTCTAGAGCCCGCGAGCCACAACTACTGAGCCCACGTGCCACAACTACTGAAGCCTGCGCGCCTAGAGCCCGTGCTCCGCAACAAGAGAAGCCACCGCAATGAGAAGCCCGCGCACCGCAAAGAAGAGTAGCCCCCACTCGCCGCAACTAGAGAAAGCCCGCGTGCAGCAACAAGGACCCAACGCAGCCAAAAATAAATAGATAAATTTAAAAAAAAAATTATTTTGGGTATATATATCCAGGAGCAGACTTTCCAGACCCCAAATGTTTAATGCCCAGAAAGGCAGGGCGCCCATCACTCAGTGGCTCCTGGCTGCCCACTCTGGCTCCTCCCAGCACAGCCCCCCCCCCCAAGGGAGAAGCAAAGAGGACCCAGCGGTGGACATGGAGGCCCCATGCGGGGGATGGGCCCCAGCAGCAGCGTCCAGCTCAGGCCAGGTGACCCAGGTCCTCCACAACCCCTGCGGGTGGCCACGTCCTCACTCCACACCATGTAGTTACATGACTGACCTATGAGGGTGGCCAGCCAGAGTGGATGAGACATAAACAGTGGCCCCTCCGTCCCCAGCCTTTTCCATTTGCCTTGGCAGGAAATGAGGTTTTGTAACTTGAAATTGAGGGTTTCATGCCAAACCTGCAAATCTGCTCAGAAATACCCTCATGTGGGCCAAGAGGTGTGTCTTCCGGAAACATCCCTCCCAAAGCAAGGGCAGGAGCGGAGAGCTGGGGCTGCTGCCCCAGGTGACCCAGGACGAGTCAGGGTGCTTCTGGGAACCTCCGTCTCTTCATCTGTCAATGAAGCCAATCTCATTCCCTCTTCCCTCCGCGTGGAAAAGCTGATGCTACTGTTGGTAAACTCTCTCCCTGGTGACTCATGTGCTAAGCCTCCTTGCCTATAAAATTTATTTCTAATTAAAACATTTAGTCTTTTATTTTAAACAAGTGAGTCTGTCCAAATACACCATTAGGAGAGTCAAAAGGCAAAGCGCAGAGTGGGGGAAGATGCTTGCAGTGTATAATCCAGCAAAGGACCAGGGTCTACAATATGTAAAGAACTCTCGCAAATCAATGACAAAAACCAAACTACCCAATTGAAGAAAAATGGGCCAAAGGCCTCAAAGGTCAGGTCCTGAAGGACACCCCAATGGCCAATGAGTTTGAACCCCATGTGGCCTGTTTGCAGCGTAAGACCTCAGTGAGGGGCCATCTCACTCCATGAGAACCACTGAAACCAAAAATACGGACAATGCCGAGTGTTGGCCAGGACCAAGAGCAATAGGAACTTCCTGATACCTCCGACAGGAAGGTGAGAGGGGGCAGCCGCTCTTGAAAAACCTCTGGAAGCATCTTCTTTCAATTGAGATGTAATCACATAACATAAAATTCATTATTTTAAAGTGGACCATCCAGGGATGTGTAGTACATTCTGTAGAGTTGTGTGACCATCACCACGGTCTGAGTCCCGAGCACTTTCGTCACCTCAGAAGGAAGCCCCGTTCCCATTAGCAGTCACCCCACCCCCTCTCCTGCAGCCCCTGGTGACCGCTATTTACTTTCTTCCTCTGTGAATTTGCCTATTCTAGGGACTTCATATAAATTGACTCATAATATTTGTCCTTCTGTGTCTCGTTTCTTTCACTCAACATTATGTTTTCAAGGTTCACTCACACTGTAGCAAGAATCAGTGTTTCAATTTTTCAATGGCCAAATAATATTCCATTGTACAGATGGACCACATTGTGTGTATCCATTCATCAGCTGATGGATACCTGAGTTGTGTCCACTCTGTTGTGCATCGTGCTGCTGTGAACATGTGTGTACAAGGGTTTGTCTACATACCTGTTCCAGTTCTTTGGGGCACGTACCCAGGAGTGGAAGTGCTGGATCACATGACAATTTTTTTTAAGAACATCCAGACTCTTTTCCTCTTGTCCCATTTTACAGATGAGGAAACTGCAGCTCAGAGAAGCTAAGCTACAAGCCACACAGCCGGGGTGACCCTGGGACCCCAGACTCCTCCCTCTCCATCTCTCCTCCTCTCCATACTAATTCCTGCCTCATCCACGAGATACTAGACAATGGGGCAGGCTCATGGCGTGGCCCATATGTGGAGCCTGAGGGCGAGAGAAGAGACCAGGCCTGGGGACCCACAGTCAGCCTGTGGGGCAAGAAGAGTCCTCACCAGCTCCAGGCCACCTCTTGAGCCACTCACCTCCCCAGCCGGGTGCTTCGTTTTATAAGAAGCTCCCAGTGGGCTTCCCTGGTGGCGTAGTGGTTAAGAATCTGTCAGCCAATGCAGGAGACACAGGTTCGATCCCTGGTCTGGGAAGATCCCACATGTCACGGAGCAACTAAGCCCATGCGTCACAACTACTGAGCCTGTGTGCTGCAACTACTGAAGCCCATGCTCTGCAACAAAGAGAAGCCACGGCAACGAGAAGCCCGCACACCACAACAAACAGTAGTCCCTGCTCGCCACAACTGGAGAAAGCCCACGTGCAACAACAAAGACCCAACGCGGCCAAAAATAAATAAATCTATTAAAAAAAAGAAGAAGAAGCTCCCAGTGGAGAAATCAGACACTTGTCCATGGCTGGTGGGATGTAAAATGGTGCAACAGCTGTGGAAAATAGGCAGCGGTTCCTCAAAAAGTTAAACATAAAATTACTGTATGATCCAGCAATTCCACTCCTAGGTATATGCCCAAATGTATACATACATACACACACACACACACAAAACTACATGCATGTTCACAGGAGAACGATTCATAACAGTCAGAATGGAAACAACCCAAATGTCCATCAACAGATGATGGATACACAAATGTGGTCCCTCCACACACGGGAACATCACTCAGCCATGAAAAGGAGAGAAGCACTGACACTCACTACAATGTGGACGGACCTTGAGAACACGATGCTCAGTGAGAGAAACCAGATGGAGAAGGACACAGTGTGTGATTCCATTGATGGGAAACGTCCAGAACAGGCAAATCCACAGACACAGAGTGGGTTCAGGGTTGTCAGGGGCTGGCGGAGGGGGTGGGGGTGAATGCTGATGGGGACGGGGGTCTCCTTTTGGGGTGATGGAATGTTCTGGAATTAGATAGAGGTGGTGGTTATGCAACCTTGTGAATGCACTAAAAAAACACTGAATTGTATACTTTAAGGTGGTGAGTGGTTAGTTTTATGTGAATTTTACCTCAATTTTTAAACAATGGGGACAGTGAAAGCGCTTTGCTGATAATTGTGAGGACCCCGAGAGCTGGGGTTTGTACACCGAGAAGCACGGTGCCCAGATCACAGTGAGTCCTTCCCAAGGGCTGGCCCATATCTGCCAGCATCCTGTGCGTTATTTTCAGCACCAAAGTTCTGGGAACCTATGGCACACTGTCACCTCATGACCACCCACCCACTTTCCAGATGAGGAGACTGAGGCACGGAGGGGGTGAGCAAGGTGCCCAAAGTGACCAGCTTAGCAGGAGGGAGTCTGGGCTGGAATCCAAGCCTGGGGGCAGGGTGTGACAGCGCCTCTTTCCCAGCGGCTTCCAGGCCTCCCCTTGGTCTGCCCCTGGGACCAGCGCTGTGTCACCTGGACTCCACATCAGAACCCGCCACCGCTGGCCTGCGCCACTGGGGTGCCCCCGCTGCCCAGCCCCCCGCTGCGGGCTGGAAACCCGACTCCCGTAAACAGACGAGGGGGAGACCCAGGCCAGGCAGGTGGCAGCCCTAGGGAGCCGCCTCCTCCGGGCATCAGCCAGCAGACATTTATTCAGCACCTAGTGTGTGCCGGGACCTGGGCACTTGACCAGGTGGCCTCATTTCGCCCCGTGAGGTCGGCGCAGGAGGGGACCTGAGCCCAGAGAGGAGCCCTCCCCTCCCCACCCCAGTCCCCGGCCCGTGGCCGCCTGGCACCCCCCCCCAGGGGCCTCGGACAGCCAGGCTGCGTGACCGGGTCCTGTCGGCGCTTCCCGCTGGGCCTGGGAGTCCTCGTCTGTTCCTGCCTCACAGGCTCAGGGTGCAGCCTCCGTGGGCGCAGTTGTTCACCCAGTATTTACTGAGCAAATACCACGTGGCGGGGGGCAAGACGCGCAGCGGGGAGGAACCGCGTGCAGGGGCGTTTGAGGACGAGAGTACCTGGGGTCCCGGCATGTGCAAAGGCGCCGGGACGGGTGTGTTGGGCACACACCCAAAAGGAGGCCCACGCGGCTGGAGCTCAGGTCAGGCCGTGCAGGATCCGGGGGCGCGGATGGCTCGGCTCTCACCCGGAGGGACGCGGGAGCCCCCAGGGCGGCGGGCAGAGCAGGGACGCGCCCCGCTCGCTGCTCACAGGCGCCCTCTGGCGGCTTCGGGGAGAACAGGCCGTGGGCGGCACCGGGAGACGGGGGCGGCGGTGGGGGGGGGTGGACTGCGGGGGTCCGGGAGGGGTGGGTGGGGTGGGGTATATGTTGGAGGAATGGCGGGGGGATGGGGGGATGGGGAGAGGGAAGGTTTCGGGGGGAAGGTGGGGGAAACGGTGGAGGATGTGGGGTGGGGGATGGTGGGGGATGGACGAGGGGTGCTGGAATCCAGCCTGGGTGGGGGTCGCGGAGGGCGAGCAGTGGGTGGGTTCTGTTTCCGAGGCCTAAAACCCGCAATGATTTAGAACGGTTTCCCTAAGCGCATCCAAAGGTGGGCTGCTGTGATTTCCTGCCGCTGGTCTGACCAGCACTTGGAGACTTGAATGAATGAACGAGCGAATGGCTTGGAGACTGTGCTGTCTGTGGACTTTGGCCTTCGGCCACGTGGAGCCCCAGCAGGTTGTGGAGGGAGAGAGGAGTGCATGGGGTCTCTCTCAGAAGCCCCTGGGCCCCACCCCACCCCACCCTGCCTCGCCCCGAATCCCACCTGACAACGTGCCCATAGTGGGGACCTGGCCAACGAGCCCCCCAAATATTACCTCGACGTCTCTAGAATTCTCTCGAGATGCCAGAGGCTCTTTGCCAGATGAACTTTCTATCCAGACACTCAGCTGGTCCCAAGCAGGAAACCAAGGCAGGAAACACCATTTGCAGGGACAGGACTGCGGACAAAAGCATAAATTCTGTTTGGAGTATAAATAAAATGTACGTATTTAAGCCTAAAATAACGCCGTTTCAATATACCCACTTTTCAATTTTTCGACTTTTTTCAACTACTTTAGTGTTCCAGGAAAAAAAAAAAAATAAAAGATTTTTAAATACATAGAAACACATATAGAAGGCAACTGTTTTCCTCTAATAGGGCTCCGTGCTGCTTTGCCCACGCCCCTCTTTCTTACCTCCACCAGCTTAGGGCGTTCTCTGGGTCGGGGGCTGCGTTTTCTCCAGTCCGGGCCCTCGGGGGTTCTGGGAAAACGCCAGCCAATTACAGAGGAGTGGGAAGCAGGTTTCTCGTGCTGGGTGAAAGCTGGTGCTGCGCTGTTGGTGTTTTTCCGCCCTCTGGTGGCAGCGTGCATTTGCTCCCCTCGGCCTTGATAACGAGAAGTTGCATCTGAGTCCCTAATTATCTGGCGAGGATTCCTTTATTTACTTGGTCAATAGCAACAAGAGCTGACATTTATGCAGCCCTGACTGTGTGCCAGAAGCCTGGTAACTCTCAGTGTGACCTTGGGGTCACCGAGACTACCTCTCCTTACAGGTGAGGAAACCGAGGCCGGCAGAGCTGGGACTTGAACCTGGGGCTCTCAACAGTGAAGAGGGACCCAAATACCCTGTTTGGGGGCTGGAACCAACTGAGCCTGAAGCTGTCCTACTTTGACTGTTCAGTTACATGAACCAGTAGATCCCAGTATTACCAAAGCCAATTTGAGTTGACTTTGCTTCAGCCTTTTTTTTTTCTTGCAATCCAAAGACCCTTAGTCAATCGACCCAATCCCCAGGTGAGGTCACATTCTGAGCTTTCATTGGACATGAATTTTTGGGGGGACCTTATTTAACCCGCAACAGCAACTGCCTTGCGGGGTGCTGGGGCCCTGCAAACAGCCTCAGAGCTCAGACCCCGCTTTTACCCCAAAATTCAGTCCCGCTGGAAGGCACTGCCTGGAAATTTGCCGCTGGGTATAGGCATAGCCCTGTGTGAGAGGCATATGGAGTGGGGGAGCGTGGCAGGGACTGGAAAGTTAAAAAAGATGTAAAGGAAGATTTATTTTTAAAGAAACTTCTCTCAGCAAGGCCCTCGCTAATTTTTATCCAATTATAGTTTCTTCTCTTGTGGAAGAGAGATGTGGTGAAACACGGTGGGAGGGGTTCTCCCCACAGGATCTGCTTGTAGCTGCCCCTCCACAGCCATGCACAGCTTTCTCAAGAAAAGCAAGAAATCCAGATTTTTATTAAAATTTCCTGATTTTTAAATATTGGCAAATTCTTTAAAAGAGAAAAAAATTTTTTAATGTTGGTGGCCAAGAGAGGCCTCTGTTCTGAATCCAGCCCCCTGCCGCCCATCTGAGATGTCAAGGGCGAAGATGAGGAGCTGGGGATGAGGTTCGGACCCAACTTCTCCCACCAGAGCCCGTGCCCTAAACCCCATGCTAGGTCCCCGCAAAATGGCCAGAATTCTAAGTTATCCCCGTATACACACCGTGCGTAACCCCCTTGAGCGTGGGTGAGACATTATTTGGTAAAGGTGAAGGGCTTTTTCGGATGTAATTAAGGTCTCCAAATCAGCTGACTTTGAGTTGATTGAGAGATCTTCCTGGGTGGGCCTGGCCTAATCAGGTGAGGCTTTCATAAAAGTCTGCGGAGCAGCAAACAACCATGTGCTGAACTGCTGGTGGAGGGGGCCGTGTGGCAGGGACCTGGGGTGGCCAGCAAGGAAACTGGACCTTAGTCCTACAAATGTAGAAAAATAATTCTGCCAACACCCGAAGGGGCCTGGAAGCAGATGCCTACAGATGAGAATGTAACCCAGCCAACACCTTGATCGCAGCCCGGTGGGGCCCTGAGCAGAGGACCCAGCCACACTGTGCTGGCCTTCTGACCCTCAGAAACTGTGGGGAAATACATAACTGTTTTTAAAGCAGCTAAGTTGGTTCGTTTGTTCCACAGCAAATGCTAAGTAATACAGCCAATCTGCCCAAAGTTCCTTTTCTGCAGTAATCAATACCCAGTCTCTAAGCTACCCACTCACACATCCTAGTGATTGAAAATTAAATTTCCACACAAGGCCAAAGAGCCCCCTTCATCCTTCCCTGCATGCCAGCTCACTGCTGTGCTGACTCACATGTGCTTTTTTTTTTTTTAAGTTCTATTTTTTAAAAAAAATTATTTATTTTATTTTTGGCTGTGTTGGGTCTTCATTGCTGCACGCAGGCTTTCTCTAGTTGCGGTGAGCGGGGGCTACTCTTCGTTGCGGTGCGCAGGCTTCTCATTGCGGTGGCTTCTCTTGTTGTGGAGCACAGGCTCTAGGCACGCGGGCTTCAGTAGTTGTGGCACGCGGGCTTCAGTAGTTGTGGCACGTGGGCTCAGTAATTGTGGCTTGCGGGCTATAGAGCGCAGGCTCAGTAGTTGTGACGCACGGGCTTAGTTGCTCCGTGGCATGTGGGATATTCCCGAACCAGGGCTTGAACCCGTGTGCCCTGCATTGGCAGACAGATTCTTAACCACTGTGCCACCAGAGAAGTCCACGTGTGCTATTTTTGACCTGCCTTTATGAACGTGGGCACATCTGTGACCTAAGACAGTAGGTGGGATTCTCTGACTTTTGTCTTGGACATTGTCCCCTCAACAATCAGGGCCTTAGATGGATTTCCCCTATACTAGGGCAGGACCTGCCTCTTTCCCAGGAGGGCACTGGGTGCCCCATACTCTGTGAGGACACTTCCTCTGGATGTCAGGCACGGAGGCGCTGCCGCTTTCTCCCTCATACACGAGCCTGCTTGTCCAGGAGCACCGGTGGGGCCCCAAGCGTCACAGCTGGCCCTGTAGCCGCTGAGTGGGTGTCTGCACATCTTCCAGCCCAGTACAAACAGCCCATCACCTCCATGGGGCAGCGTGACTGACGTAAGGTCCACCTGCCCCTCCAGGTGGAGGGAGTGCCCGTTGCCCCCCAGCCTTGCAGTCCCCATCTGTCCTGACTCAGGACTGGTCACACCCCTGGCGTCGCCAGAGGGACAGCGGCCAGTGTGACACAAGCATCACGCTAATGCTGGTGCTCTGGAACCTGCCTCGCCTGCTGTGCCCGGGGCTCCTGCGAGCCCGCCAGTCTGAGCGAGATCCGGCCGTGGCGCCCTGTCCGGGGCGGCCAGATTCAGCAAATACAAACCCAGGACGTCCACTTACATTTGACCTTCAGAGAGACAATGAGTGATTTTTATTTAGCATAAATATGTCCCAACTATTGCACGGGATATACTTATCCTGGAGAAGTCATTCATCGTTGGCCTGATTTTCAAATGGAACTGGGTGTCTGAATGTTATCTCCCATCCCTCCCCCTGCCACCCTGGCCGATAGA
Source organism: Balaenoptera physalus (assembly GCF_965194825.1). Taxonomy (NCBI): domain Eukaryota; kingdom Metazoa; phylum Chordata; class Mammalia; order Artiodactyla; family Balaenopteridae; genus Balaenoptera; species Balaenoptera physalus. The sequence goes on along the minus strand of NC_138890.1, from coordinate 391,741 downwards.
CGTGTGGGTCGGTGTTCCGTCAGACCAGGCAGCACCTCCATAGCTGACCACAGGATCGTGAGCTCGTAGCAGCTGCTGTTGGAGCAGTGAGGGCTGGGATGGTTGTCACTCAGCAGAAGCTGACGGATACACACGGGGAGTGAGCACCAGAGCCCGGAGTGGCAGCCCGGCTCCTGGATCCTGATTCCCACGTGGTCCCGCAGGAGTTAATTAAATAAGAGCGATGCTGCCAGAGAAGGTGAAAAACGCTGAGAGCGAGGAAGGGTTCTGGCTTTTCAGTTGGAAACTCGGCTTGTGTTTCAGCCTTTCTAATGGCCTTCGAGAAAACTCCCTCCCTCCCCGGATCATATACCCCAAGCTGGGAGGAAACCAGGAAAGACTGAGCGGCCGTGGGACCCGCAGACCCAGGCTCCGTCTCCACCTCGGCCCCCATCCTGACAGACCCTCCCTCCCTTGGGAATTGCGCTAAGAATTCATTTAAACCTCTCGCCCAGAGCCTTGTGGGACGGCAGCCTGGCAGGTGGATAGAATTCTCTCTTCGTTCCTTAAGGGCAGAGGCCGGTGAGAAGAATTAAACGAAAAGTGAATCATCAAAACAAGACCTTCCCACCAGCCTCATGGAATCAAGAATTTCAAGGACACTGCACTTTTCAGGACACTCCTCATGTTTTTAAGCCAGTAAGTGGATAGTTCCTGGATTGTTCCCAAGGGCCTTCTGAGGTCTTCAAGCAAAAGAATACTTTTCTCTCTCTTTTTTCAAAAACTTGTGGTAAAATACACAGAACATAAAATTCACCATCTTAACCATTTTCAAGCGCACAGCTCGGTGGCATTAAGCACATTCACGCTGTGCAACCATCCCCACCATCATCTCCAGAACTTTCTCATCTTCCCAAACTGAAGCTCTGTCCCCATGAAACCCTGACTCCCCACCCCTCCCCCGGCCCCTGGCCCCCACCATCTACTTCCTGTCTCTGTGGATTTGACTCCCCCAGGGCCCCCCTGTGAGTGGGACCACACACTGTGTGTCCTTCTGTGTCTGGTCAGCAGAATAACGGCCCCATGACGTCCCCGTCCTGGTCCCGGGAACTGCAGACGTGTCATGGGGCAGAGGAGACTTTGCAGGTGGGATTGAGTTAAGATCTCTGAGATGGGGAGGACCCTGGATTCCCGGGGGCCCAGCGTCATCCCAGGGTCCTTATAAGAGGGAGGCGGGAGGGTCAGAGGCAGAGCGAGATGGGAGATGCTGCGCTGCTGGCTGTGAGGATGGCGGACGGGGCCGCGAGCCAGGGATGCGCCGCCTCTAGAAGCTGGAAAAGGCGGGAACCGCTGCTCCCCTGGAGCCTCCGGAAGGACCAGCCCTGCCCACGCCTGCATTTAGCCCCGTGAGACCCGAGTCGGACTCCTGACCTCCAGGACTGTCAGAGAACCAATCTGTGCTGGTTTAAGCCCCCTGTTCATGATGACTTATTCCAGTCACCCCAGGAGACTCACATCCTCAGAGCCGGGGGACCAGGGGGACCGGCCCATGGACACCAGGGTGAGGATGTGGTGGGACATGGGGGAGGACCCGGCGAGACTCAGGCAGGTTGTATCTAAAGCCCCAAAACTGCTTTCCTGAAGGGCAGGGGCCCACATTTGGTTCCTGGGGCTGGAACAGAACTGCTGGAACCCCAGAGAAGAGCTGACCTTGGCCACCAAGGGGCACACCGCCGGGCCCGGTCGCTCCCCCTGAGGACAGATGCCCTCCTTCCTCAGATGGCCTGTTCTGCCCGACGCAGCCCCCCTCGACCTCAGCTACCCCTGCCCCAGGCGCCCTTGGAGACCCGCAGCCTCAGCTATTTCAGGCCACACAGCCTCCCTGGCCCGCGTGGGCCGCTTTCAAGATGCAGCTCTTAGAATAGCTGTGGCTGTTTTCCCTGCGGCGGCTGCAGGGGAAGGAGCTGTAAGGAGGGAAGGGGCCGGGGGCAGCAGGAGGGGACAGGCCCTGCCGGCTGGGTGTCACCAGTTGCTCCTAGCCTCTGGAGGCCCAGGCTGGTGGGAGGAGGGGGCTGCCGTCGGGGTCATTCTGGGGTCAAGGCTAGGGGTCCCATCACCATCCCCACGGGTTGGGGGGAAACAGAGGCAGGGCAGGTGGAGGGGCCCCTTGGCCACACAGAGGGGCAGCAGAGCCAGGTTTGAGTCTGCTGCCTATGGCCTTGCCCAGAATGATCTTCTCTGCGGGGGTTGTGCCCCTGGTACACACGCGGAGCCTAACTAAAGACCCCTCCAACTGCCCCTGAAGCCAGAAGGGCTGGGGACTCAGCAAGCGCTTAATAAGTGCTCTGAGCATGACTGACGGGGCCACGTGGGAGAACTGAGACGGTCACTCGCTCACTGAACAAGCACTGCTTGAGCACCTTCTGTATGCCACACTCAGGGATGTGGGGGACAGCCTGGGTGGGGCAGGGGCAGAGGCAGGAAGCAGCAGCCCTGGGGGCAGTGACATCACCCAGAGAAGTGAAGCAGGCAGAGGGGGAGGGAGAGGTTCAGGGTGGCCACCCACACCAGGCGGAGGGCGGGCCCGCAGCTGCTTTATTTCATGGGGGGACAGAAGGACCCCCTTCAGAACCCAAATCGAGCCCTTTTCTCTGCCCGGGGCTGGCCCTCAGACTGGAGGTTTCCCAGGGCTGGAGCAGGGCAGGTCTCCCCTGTTAGATTGGGATGTCCCAGAGGAAGGAGCCGAGCGTCTCCCCTCTCAGACTAGCGGGAACAATTACATCTGGAGGTGGGGGAGCTGGTCTCCTTCCTCCCTGGACCCAAGAGCGTTTGGCAACATCATAGGAACAGAAGGAGTCATCCCCAGCTTTAGACCCAGAAAGCACAACGATTTCTGCAGGAAAATAAAAGCGGAAAAGAAAACCCTCAAGCCCAAAAGTGCATCCACCCTTGGGCTTGGCAGCATGAGATTTGTGGTTCTTGGATCTGGATTTAAACAGGAACCTATGTCCTAAGGCGAGGGCTCAGGACGGTCCGCTGTTCCCACGGGGCCACGGCAGGGCAGGGCAGGGGGTGGGCGCCTGGCCCCAGGCTCAATCCTCATCCTCGCTGGTGTGGATCCGGGCCTCCCAGCGCTCCACCATGGCGTTCTTGTGGCGGGTTACCCGTGTGGCCTCCAAGACCTGCAAGAGGAGGCACGAAGTCCCCATCAGGGTCCTGACGCCCCCAAAACAGCTCCCCTCACTGCTAACCCATAGGAGAGGCCTAGAGCAGGGGTAAAGCAGGACCATCCCCTCCTCTGTTCCAGACCCTCTACTCCTAGTAATAGTGCCAAGGAATGTGTTAACACATGCTGAGCTCCACGGCAGGGAAATGCCCGGGTCTGGCATTTTGGACTCAGCTCAAAGAGGGTCACAAATGTATTCCACAAATCCACTGAGGTAGCTGACCTTCTACACATCTCAGATGAACCCCTCCCTCAAAGAAAATGCCCCTGTCTCGGGCCAAGTCAGCCCCAAAACCATATGGTAAAGAGGCGGCACATGGACCCTCTTTCCACAATCTATGCCCATGACAGGCATCAAAAGCAGCTCACAGAAAAATCCACCTCAGGCAGGCACTATCAATCAAGAAGATATCCAGGGAAGTCCCCACACCCAGAAGAAAGGCTTCTGACGGCCCTGATACAATAGGGCAGGGGGCACAAATGTGGGAGGGAAAGGCTCAGGTCCTCGCCCCCAGGAGCACACTCACCTCCAAGTTGACATGGTCCGAGGGGTTGATGCCGGCATACTACAAGAAAGGAACATACGTCAGCCCCCAGGGCCCTCTAGCCCTGCCCACCCCAGAGCACCCAGGGACTCAATGCACAGCCCCCTCAGTCACCACTTGGGGCAGAAGGGAAGGTCTTCTCTGCCCACCGTGGTCCCCCCAAGTGCCCCTCAGTCACCCCAAACTCAAAGCCATCCACCATGCTTTCCCTCATGCTGTTCTCCTCAGTGAAGCCTTGGTCCATCATTTGCAACTGTTTTCTCTTTGTAAAAGTCATCGTAATAAAGACAGTTGATATTTATGGAGCTCTTGCCGTGGCCAGGCCCTGCTCTGAGGTTGGAAGGGGGCTGTTCTTATTATCATGCTCATTTTACAGAGGAGGAGACTGAGAGTCAGAGAGGAGTAGGGTCTTGCCCATCACACAGCTGGCAAGCAGCAGGGCTGGGACTTGAACCCAGGTCCCTGGGCTCTACTCTGCCCCAAACCTCCAGGCCAGTCTGTGAGCACCAGATTGGCGAGGCTGGAGTTGGTGTTATTCTCCGTGGTGTCAACAATACCCGCCCAGAGATGAGAGGGCCTCATGGTTATGAATGTGGGGTTTGGAGTCAGGCTTGGGTTCAAGTCCTGGCTTGGGAGCTCAGACTGTATGACCCTGGGCACAGGCGACTACAGCTTTCTCCAAAAAATGGGCCACGAAACATCCCTCCAGGGTGTTAAAAGCTCAGTGCGTGCAGAGCTCTGAGACATCCCTCATGAGGTGTGGATAATAATCAGAAATAACAATGATGGTAATAAACGCATGAAAATAATAAGGATGATTTTGATAGATTGCCACAGCTCTCCTCCTCCAAGCAGAGCTGGCTCTCAGCCTTTGGCTCAGGGGGACAACCTCATGGGGGGGACCCTGCTTATGTAGCCCAGACATGAAGAGAGGCCCAGTTTACCCATTGTGCACCACACGTGTGGGGGACACAGGGGCACAGTCACTGGCAGGGCAGTGAGGGAGGCAGGTGTCAAACCCAGGTCACACCTGAGCCTTGCCTGACCTTCCCTGGCCCTAATGGGGAGTGTCAGACCTTGGCCAGGCCTCCAAGTGCATGGCAGGGCTCGAGACTCACCCACTGCTCATTCTTCTTTCTCTGCCTGGGAGCATCCTCAGCTGGGGCCTCTGCCGTCCACACCAGGCCCGAGTGCAGGTGGATGGGGGTGAAAAACTGTGACTCAGACACCGAGTAGCTGCCCGTGATGCCTGGGGTGGGGGAGGAAGGAAAGGGCATCAGGGAGGAGCCCAGAGTCTCCTGAGGGCAGAAAATTTGTCAGACCCCAGCCCAAGAGACACAGAGTCTGGCTAAGAGGCTGGACTAGTTAAGGAGATGCGTGAATGGACAGACAGAGCAGACAGCAGGTTGCAAAAAGTGATAGACAGATTGACCAAAATAGCCAGTCAGGAGAAACTGGATCCACAGATGAGCTGACCAGACAAGGAGAAAAACATTAAAAGTCACACGGGGGATATTTTGCATTGACAAAAAGGAGCAATTGACCAAGAGGCTAGGACATCTGTAAACCTTTATGCACCTAACAACAAAGGGTCCAAACGCATAAAGCAAAGAACCCAAGGCAAAGTTATTTCTCCAAAAGCTACTGCTTAAGCAGACAGACCAGCCACCCGGGGTAGTAGACAAAGTCCCCCAGATGTCCCCCCACCCCTAGCCTCTCCTGGCATCCTCATACCCCTCATGCCACCCTCCTCTGCTCCAACCTTTGAGACTCTGAGCAAAGAAGCCCTTCCCAGGACCCTGCCTCACCAGATGCGCGGGAGGAGCTCCTGGAGTCTTGGTCACAGCACTCGTCCGGCGGCGGGGAGAAGACCTCGGGGTACAGAGCGCTCCGCCGCTCCTCAGCCACCTCCCGCTCCCGCCGCAGGACACTCTCCACCTCCCTCTCCAGCAGCTCTGATGACTGGGACTTCTGTAGCCTCAGTGCCGGGGCCCCAGCCACCTCCCAGCCCCAAACTCGGGGGGCCTCAGCTTTCTCAGGCTCTTCCGGGACCCCGAACCTCAGGGGACGCAGGCGGAAGTACTCCCATCGCACGACACCCCTGTTGGCACGCAGGGGTCCCCGGGGAGGCTCCTGCTTTGTGCTTGAAGGTTTTGCAGAGGATCCCGAGGGATGCCTCTGGGACCCCGTGGCCTTTGGAGAGCCCGCAGGCCTGGCCTCATCTGCGGAGAGACCGCTGGGCTTGCGGTAGGTGTGGGAGGCTGGGGGTTCTCCCGGGGGCATCCGGGGGCTCAGGTATGGCTGGTAGGCATCAGGTGGGATGCGGTTCACCTTCCTCACCTCTGGTGTGGGGCTGGCTGCGCTGGCGTCTGGGGTCGGGCTGAGGATGGAGTCTGAGCTGTGGACTCTCCTGAGAATGGGCCGGGGTTCTTCGGAGAACCAGTCGGATATGGACGCCCGGCCCACCTGCAGGCCCTCCCGCCGGTGGTCCTCCTCACGCTGCGACTCCTGAGCAATGTCCCGCTGCACATAGAGCGATGGGCGCCCCCTGTGTGGCCGCGGGGCTGTGGCCAGGCTCACCTTGCTCAGCAGCGGCCTGGCCGGGATCTCCAGCAGCTCCTGGTGGCTGGCCGCCCGTCGCAGCCCCCTCTGCTCCCGGAGCTCTGCCTCCCGCTTCTGGGCTAGCCGGATCTCCCGCTCAATGGGCGTCTCCTTGGCAGGTTCCGGGGACCCCTCTTGGGACCAGGAACCAGGGTCGTCCAAGGCTTGGGCACCAGAGCTGGCGGGCCAACCGTGGACCCTCTTCTCTTCCGTGACCACTTCCTTCGCCTCAGGCTTGACTGGGACGACATACCCATTGACCAGGGGTGACCCGTTCAGGGCCTTGGAGGCCTGGCTGGCCCCAGGTGAGGGGTCCCGAGGAACCCCCGCACGGGCGTGGGCCACCCCGGGTGAGGGGTCCCGAGGAACCCCCGCACGGGCGTGGGCCACCCCGGGTGAGGGGTCCCGAGGAACTCCCGCACGGGCGTGGACCACCCCGGGTGGAGGGTTCGTCTGCTCCAGGCTCATGAACTGCCGCCTGGCTGCCAGGAAGTCGATCTGCTCTGTGTCGATCATGTTCTCCTCCAGGGGCGTGGACTGCGGTCGGCCGGGGCTCCCGGGCTCCCCGTGGTCAGGGGTGCCATGGAGCATGGCCACCGTGCTGCTCTTCCTGACCGCCTGGTCCTGAATGACCACCCGGCGCTCCCACTCCAGGTCACGTGGCCACCAGGGCGGGGTGTCCCTGGCCTCCAGATGGTAGGCCTTCACTTCCTCCTCCTCATTGTCCTCCGGGCAGGGCAGCCGTGGGGCCAGCTGGCCTGGGAAGACACGCAGGCTGAGGGATGTCCCCGTCTGCGCCATTTCCAGAGAGGCCTTGTGGTCAGCAGGCCATGCCAGTGGCTCATCCTGGCCCCAGTCGCTGGCCACGGACCCCACGCCCACCAGCTCAAACGTGTAGCTGGTGTCGCCTTTCAAGGCCATGCCGGCCACACGGGGTGAGTGGGGGATGCTGAAGATGGGGTATCTGGTCACTCGGTCCATGTTCTGGGGGTCTCTGCCCAGCAGAGGATCCCAGGGTATAGACGATCTAGGCTCACTGAGGGAAGAGAGAGACATGTCAGTCACCAGGTCAGAGCACTTGGGGGGAAGTGCAATCCCTCTCCCTTCAAGGACAAAGTCCTGGCCAAGTGGCCTCTGTGACTGGTTCAGGGAAGGGTAGGTGACCCAGCCCTGCCAATCAGAACATTCCACCCTTTGGCCTCTGTGATTGCTTCAGGGATGGACATGTGACCCAACCTGGCCAATGATGTGAAATCCTGGGACTCTGCAATTAACGTGGAAAATTGGACCCTCTTCCTGCTGGGCTTATGAGGCTGGCTGGATGAGGCTGAGAGCTGTTGGGGGGCCATATGTGTCCTCTTGTGTATGCACCTTGCTTAAGAGCACCTCCAATCCCAACACAGCATCCTAAAAACATTGAGCTCCTGGATCCAGCCACACCTGAATCCCTGTACTGACCCAACAACTCGGCCCCTGTGTGTCTAACATTTGCAGGCACCCCTCCCACCTCCTCTGCCGGACACTGCACACCCTGCCGGGTGAGCCTCCCACCCAGTTCACCGCTTCCAGACCCAGGGCCACCCCTGGACAGCCTCTCTCCCAGGGCACACACACCCTGAGCTTCCTTCTGTGATTTTTTCCATCTGACATTTACAGATGAGCCCAGTGGGCCTGCCCCTCTCTGAGGTATGTCAAGTGGGGAAACTGAGACCCAGAGAGAGGTGGTGATGGGCAGACTCCCACATCTTGGTTCTCTCCCCTGCACCTGTCTAGCAGGACACCTTGTCCCATCCCAGACAATCCTCCTCCTCAGCACCATAAAACCAGGCTGGGCTAAGGAGCGCCTTGGACCTTGTCCTGCTGGGCTGGGCGACACCCTGACCCAGTGCTCCAGGGGGCCCAGCCCCCCTCCCAAGAGTCCCAGCTCCCTCTGAGCACAGCTCCAGGAGCCGTCGTGAAGGCCCGGCACCTGCTCTCACACCTCTGTGACTCCTGGCATCCTCACACCCTTCCCAGGGCTCTCAAGACTGCCATCCGGCCTCAGGCCAAACCCCCAAACTCTGCAGGCACCAGACCCCAAGGTCGACCCTCTTCCTCCTCTCTCTGCCAGAAAGACCCTTATTTCTGCTTCTCCACAGCCTCCTTAGCTACAGCCTACAGGACACCTCCTCCAGGGAGCCCCCCCCCCAGATTGTCCCCACCCTCAGAACCTGTGGCCTGATCATCCTTTGTGTACCCAGCCCGGCACAGTGTGGCGCCACCTTTTTACAGCTGAGGAAAGGAAGAAGACAGGCTGTCCTCAACTCCTCAAGCAACCATGGTCCCCGGCCTTGGCCCCCTGGTGCCACCAGAGCTATTGAGTCCATCGCCGCATTTTTACACCAACTTGCTTGTAAAAGCTAAACATGGTTTTAAAAAGAAAAATGCAGACCCTCCCTGAACTGGAAAAGGGGCATCAAGCACATAAAATCGATTGTGGGGAACCATGTTACACCTAACGCAGTATCACGCCATCTTTCAAATATTGAAACTATAATTAAGAAAACAATATTAAAAAACAAGCAGGCTTGGGTAATAAATCCCAGCCAAGCGGGCTGAGCCTCTGTCCCAATGACGAAAGTGGCTGGGGGTGCACATGTCTTTGAAGGGAGAAGGTTGTATTTAAGGCCTGTCACCTCCCACCTGAAGCCATCAGCCAGGACCCTCTCTCCCTCCCAGTGGTCCAGGTGAGCATATCCTCCCGCAGCCCGGAGTCTGGTACACAGCAAGTACACAGCGGCTGACTCTCACTCTGGGTGCTCAGGGCCCAGGGTTCGGGCTCATTCTAGCCCAGACCCAGCTGCCCCTCTGGGCCACCCCTCCAGCCCCAGCCCACCCTGGACAGCAGGTCTGGTCCCCGCGCCCTGCAGCTCCCCTCGGAGGGCAGGTGTGGCAGGACTGACGCAGAACCATTTGCCCAGTGCGTGGCCAGAGGCTCACCCAGCAGGATTTATAAGACACATTCCGGGAAAAAGAATCGCACGCCCAGAGGGTGTCAAGTCTCCCGGTGGGTGGGGCAGTGTGGGGGACTGCTCCTTCCTCAGCCCATTCCTTCTGGGTGATTCACTGAGGTCAGTGAGGTGGGGTCCCCCTCGCCTGTGTCCTTGGGCAAGTCTCCCTTCCGACCTCAGTGCTCACACCTGGGCAGTAGGTAGAGTCCAGAGCACGCAGCTGCCACCACGAAGGGCTGCCATGCAGACTCGGCACCCTGTCCCTGGTATACAGTAGGCGCGCGATAAATGCTTTCACGGCAGTGGTGATGTTATTATTTATACCCTGGATCCACCACTGATCTCAAAGTGACCTCGGGGCAGGCATTCCCTCTCCAAAAGCCTCAGTCTCCCTGTCTGTAAAGTGGGATGTTGCTGACCCCACCGCCGGGTGTGGGGAGGAGCAAGGAGGCCTGAGTGGGTGCCTGGCGCAGAGAAACCCTCGGGGAGAAATGCCCTCTTGGAGGCCTCGTGGACCCTGTGCAAATGAGTAGTAATAGAGCTCAGAGCCTCCCAGCTCCTGGTGGGGCTCCTCGTAATTGGGCATCTCACACCGGCAGCTTTTTTGCCCCTCATAAGAGCCTGTGACGAGGGGACCATTCTTGTCCCCAACATATAGCAGAGGAAACCGAGGCCCAGAGAGGGGTCACATCAGGCAGTGACAGAGCAACAGGTTCTGAAGCCAGGTAGTCGCCACCGACTTCCCTCCAGGAAGCCCTCCTGGATGGCTCCTCCCCAGCCCCAACTCTGTACCCTGTTGATACCAAAACTGAAACTGGGTTTATGGTCCCTGGTGCCACACACCTGCTTCCTCATCACCGCAACTGGCCTCCCGCCCTGGGGCAAAGGCCTGCTGGAGGGGCCTGGAGCTCAGACAGGGCAGGCCACACAGCAGGGATGGGCTCCTGGACTTCTTCTTCCGTCACTCGGGGCTACAGTCTCCGGGACCCTGGCTGGCAGAGCCCCAGCCCCTGGACACACCTGGACACTGGGCCAAGTCTCTGAACCGGCCCCACAGGATCCCAGCTGCCCTCCCAGAGGCTGGACACCTCCCCACGCTGACTGCCCCACCCCCGTCCTATGAGCCCCCTCCTATGAGCCCTCCGATCCCACGGGAGGGGTGTAGGCTGCTCAAGGCCTCCCCAAGCAGGGCTCTGGCTGGTGCTAAGCGTCTCCCCAGAAACCTCCAGAATTCCCAGAACCAGTGGGGGGCCCTGTGCCTCTGGCCCTGGGGGTGCCGATCAGGCCCCTCACTTAGAGGGTCAGGGCTCAAGGCCCCTTGGATTTGGGGTCCTGAAGCCCGGGGTGGAGACTGGGGACCTGGCAAGGTTCAGGGATGGGCCTCTGCTCTCCTGGGCGGGTGCAGCGTGGGAAGGGCACAGACCTGGCCTCAGAGCCAACCAGCGGGTACAGAGCGAGGGGAGGCCCCCGCCAGCCCCTGGGACGCCACTGAGTCCGGAGGGGGCTGAGGGTGGGGCTGGGGGCTCCCTCCCTGTACCCTGAAGGCCCCGCCGGTGAGCAGATGGTGCCGCTGGCACACAAACCCCCATGCCAAAAGCAGAGCCCACCCCACTCAGGACCCCTGCCCGCCCAAGTCTTGCGTCCATCCGGCCCCCCCATTTCCCCAGACTCACCTCTCGGCTCTCAGCCCCAGCAGCCTCCAAGCCTGGCTCTGACTCTGTGGACGGCACAGGGGCCTCCCAGCCCCACCCTGCCCCAGGTTGCCAGGGGACAGAGCCCCGCCCCGTGAAGCAGGTGCACCCCCTCCTCCCAGGCCCCACCTGGGCTCAAGAAACAAAGTCCAGAGGAGGAGAAAGACGACACCACAGAGTAGAGGGCAGACACCACGCCCACGGTGCAAGGCCCCTCGGCCCCCAGGGGCCCCCAGCCCACAAAGTTGCAGCCAGAACTCACCCAAAAACCTTCCAGCTGCCGTCTGGCTTTCCCATCACCTCTCAGCATAGCTCAGAGAGGGGCTGTCCCTTGCCCGGGGTCACATGACTGGTCCACGAACCAGCTGCTGTTTCTCAGAGGGGGGGGGGTTCAAGTCCAAACCCCCACTGTGCCACCTGGCTTAACCCACCCTTTGGGGCCATTTCCCCAGAGAGCTCCTTTCTGGGACCAGCCCAGCTTCCTAGTCTCTGGGGGTGGTTCAGCTGGGCCTGGGTTCAAATCCCCCTTAACCACTCTGAGCCTCTGTTTCCTCCTCCGGGAAATGGGACTTCACAGGGCTGGGAGATGCCCCCAGCCCACTTCTACATAAAGGGCCAAATGAGGACATAGAGGCGCCAGAAAGCATTGGGATGGGCAGGGCCCGGGCCCCACTGACAGAGGGAGGCATGGAGGCTCGAGAAGGGTGGTGGGTGTCCCAGGTGCTCGGCTGTCCTCACTGATTCTTGGTCGAGGGGCAGAGGACCTGCCAGAGCCATGGGAGCCCAGTGTCTGCGGGAAAGTCAGGCCACTGGGCACAGTGGTCAGTCTATGGGGGAGGGGACACAGTGGATGGGGCTTCCGTTCCCCGGGCTAGGGCTCTGTCCTGACCTGCCCCTTGGCTGACTGTGGGACCCCCTCTGAACCTCAGTGTCTTCTTCCATCCAATGGGCCCCCAGCTCCGAATCTGGCAGGGCTGCTCATGGGGGGAAAGGGCAGAGACTGGGTCATCCAGCATGTTGGGGGGCACTATGAAGGTGAGGACTCACTCTCCTGCTCCCAGACTGGGGTGGCCTCCCCCTCAGGGTTCACACAGCCCACTATACAGGTGGGCAAACCAAGGCCCAGAGGGAGCAGCCACTCCTCCCACCCAGATCACACAGTGAGACAGAAGCAGGGGTGGCAGCCCCCATAAATGCTTCCTCCCCGTGTCCCCACCCATTTCCCGGGGACTGACTTCTCGGCAGAGCTTAGGGGTGTCTGTCCCCCGGGGGCTGTGAGCCCAGCAAGGGGCAGCCTCACAGCCAAAGGATGGGGTGGACCAGGTGTGGAACCTGAGGGCTCCACGGGAAACAGAAAGGAAGGCCTGCCACCGGAAGCTGCCCCCTTACCTCCAGGCCTTACCTGCCCAGGTGCGGCTCAGATGCCCACAGGTGCCCGTGGGGACCCCACCAACTCCCTCACCCACAGCACTGGGGTGAGTCTGAGGGCTGCGCGGGCCGCAGACGGGAGAAACCAGCTCCCTGGGCTCTGTGAGCCTTACACCGGTGGCGCCCCACCCCCTGGCCTGGCTGTACCCTCCCCACACAGGTGAAATCCAAGAACTCCAGGCCCTGGGGCTGTTCACACTGTTTATTTGCGTCTCTGGGAAAGTCAAGAACATTGGGGCCTCATCACACATCGAAAGCAGAGCGGGCAGCAAGGGCACTTCAGCGGAGGCTCACAGCTCGAGGACTCAGGTGGACTCGAGGAGGAAGGGGGGGTTCCATGGCCACTGCTCAGGGTCACCTCAGAGAGGGCCTCTCATCCCAGCCACCCAGGGGCAGAGCCGAGACGGTGACCCAGGCTGCGGTCCAGGGCGGCCCCTGCACCCACCCTGCTGAGGTGGGGGGCGGCCTGGGCCCTGGGCACCAGGCTGCAGGCCCCTAGGGGAGGGGCCGAGATGGGGCCTGGTCATCCACAGCCCACACGAGAGGGCCTGTGAGCATGTGCACTAATGTGCCTCTGGGGACGAGTGTGGCTGCAACCAGGGAGATGTGTCTGTACATCTAGGTGTCAGCTGCCCCCAGGGGGGGAGCCCCTCACCCCTCACCCCTTCCAGTGAGAGGGGGGCAAGCGCCCATCAGGCTGGGCAGCAAATGGGGGTCTCCAGCTGCAACCCAGGGGAAGCTCCCTGTCCCAGGTGGTGTGCCCCCCTCCACTGCCCAGAATGAGCCAAGCCCAGCAGAGCTGGCGGTGGGCCTGATCTCTGGGGTATGGGTGTGGAGACCCAGGACCCTGGTCCAAGCAGGCTGGAGAAAGGGCCAGGCCAGGGGCAGTCCCCCAGGGTCCCTGAATTAGCACCAGGAGGAAGGAGGGCCCAGAGGGGGTGGGAGCTCAGGACATAAAGGGGCTCACGTGGCCCTGCCTTGTGCAGGAGGCAGCTCGAAGACCCCCGGCCCAGCCCGGCCAGAAGACAGCACAGCGGTCACGCCCCTCCTGAGTGGGTGGCATATCCTCAGGGCTCCCCCTTCCCAGGTTGCATCGTCCACTGGCTGCGCCCACATAGAGCATTGGGGGGAGGGGCACATCAGGCTGGGGTGTCCAGCGGGGCCCCGTACTCCATTCCAAGACCTCGAGCTTGGGCTCCCCAAAGAGGCACAGCCTCACCCTAACTGCCCGAGGTCTGGACCCAGCGCCGTGGCCAGGGAACCCCCCCTTCCAGAGGCTGAGTGGAGACAGAGTGGGCCCCCAGAACCCCTGGCTCCCGGGACCCCTCTCCGGCAGGGTGTCCCCTCAGGGACCTCATTGGAGGTGGCAGGAAGGCACAGGCAGGAGGCCCAGAGGGAGGTGGGCTGGCCTGGGGCTGCTTTGAGGCTCCAGGTCACACCAGCCAGGACCGCTGTGGGCAAGAGCCGCATCTGTGGAGCTGCCGTGACGTGGGGGGCCCTCGTTTGGGGAGAAGCAGGTGTGTCCGTGTCTCTCCTACCAGGCGTGGGTACACGGCTCAGTGGTTTAGGGTGTGTGGGGGGGGTGACGGGAGGGGGGAACCCCTGTCCCTCTCTTTCCGGTGAAAGAAAACTCAGAAGGAACGTGTGAAAACACGGCATGTCCTGGCCCCGTGACTGTGGGTGGAGGGTGGACGGGCGCCAGGAGGGCCGGGCCGTGTGGGTGTCTGGTATGGAGGGGGGGGCCGGGGTCTGGGGGGCCGGGTGGGTCACATGACGGAGCAGCATTTACAGCGCTGCTTCTTCACGTCGAGGTCCTGGGGGTCGCTGGCAGGGGCCTCGAGCCCCACCTGGTTCTCTTCCCTGGAGCCCTCGGTGGCAGGGGGCTCAGCCGCACTGCCGTTGGGCGGGGCAGGCTCCTTGGGCTCGGCCGCGTCCTCGATGACCACCAGCTCTGCGGTGATGGTGTCCTGCAAGCCCAGCACCTTCTGGGTCTCGGCCTCATCCTCCACATTCTGGTAGCCCATGAAGATCATGGTGACTGGGGGCTCCTGGCCCGGCTGGATGCCGGGAGGGCCTGACGTGGCCTCGCCGGGCTGGGCCTGAACTCCAGTGATCTCCCGCCTGGACGGCGTGGTCCGGACAGCCTCCTCCGACGGCCCCCGGGGCTCTGCTGACCCGGCCACAGACCCTGCCTCGCTCAGCGTGACCTCGTCCGCCTTGTGGATGAGTTCGTCCACCTCAGAGGAGCTCAGCGGGTGAATCCCATTCTCTGCCGTGCCGTCCACGGCGTGGACCACTGGCATGGGGGGAGAGAGAGAGAGTGAGCTGGTTCCCAGACAGGAGGGGAGGCCTGGCAAGGCTAAGAGCCACCTCTAGGCTAAAGGGGAATCATAAACTAAATTACACCTTTGGAACCAACTGACAATGAAAGCTCCTATGGGAATCTGTGGGCACAAGCAAATTGGTGCACAGAGGAAAATTTATAGGCACAAAAGCATGTGTTAGAAACCAAGAAAGAATAAATGAATTGGGATTTTATTGTCTCGCAGTTTGAAGCATTTCCATATTCCCCAGTCAACTTGCTCCCAGGTGATTACCTTGCAAAGTAGGTCTGTTTTTTTCCATTGCAAAGACGGAGAAAATGGAGTTCAGAGAAGGGAAGTTAACTAGCCCAAGGTCACACAGCTGGCTGCGGCTGGACCCTGCTCTTTCTCCCAGTCTAGGCATTCCTTTCAGGAGGATTTGCAGGGATTCTGATTTCCTCCTTGCTTGAGCTCATGTGGATGATCTTGAATTAAAGTTTAGTTCATTCACCCATCTTTCTTGTTTTCTAGTAAATGCCCCAAAGGCTATACATTTTCCTCTGAGTTCTGTTTCGGCTGTAGTTCATGGATTACATTATGTCATTCTGTTTCAAGTGTAAATATCTTATAATTTCCATTTTGACTGATTGCCTCTTTAAGCCAAGATTTATTTAGAAGAGTGTTTTTAAATTTGGGGGAGTGGGGGACTGTGGTCCAGGAAAACAGACTGTAAGATACAACCTTGTAACAGGACATGGTCACTTTCTGAAAACGCTCCACCCTTGTTTGAAAAGAATGTGTATTCTCCATTGGGTAGAGTTTTATATGTGCAGTCAAGCTTGTTAAGTGTATTTTCCAATCTCTCAAGCTTTTGTCATCCGTGTCCCTCTGATGTGTCATTTTCTAACCTGTGTTACAGTCTCTAAGGACCGGACTTCAGCACCCGGGAGGAGTCCCAGCTGTGGTCTGACGCCAGCCCCAGATCACAGCCCTTCTAGAAACACAGCTGCTTAGCATGGAGGGAGGGACACACTGGACACCCCAGGGACTCGCCTCCTCCCGGGCCTCCTCCCGGGCCAAGAGTCAGGGTTGGCCAGTTTCTGGCTTCTGGCCAGAAGGAAAGTGCTTTCCACTCTCAGTTTCCAAATCCCTGGGGAGGGGCGTCCATGCATCAAGGCCTTGCAGTGACTTTGGGCTGGAGGCGCAGAGGGTGGGGTGTGCCCAGGTCACACAGACCCAAGCTAGGTATTTCCCACTGGCCACTGCCCCAAGGTAGGAATCCGAGCCCTTGGCTGCCATGGAAATGGATCACCTTTCCATTGCTAAGCAACCAGAGTCCAGTCTGGCGGGTCCTGAATCCTCAGGGGTTGGGCCAGGCAGGGCTCAGTGACCAAGGTGAGGACCTTCTGTGAGCACAGACATCTCTGCCCCTTGGCCCTGTGCGGTCTCATCCTTGTCCAGGAAATGGGGCAGCTGGTACATGCCCAGAACCACAAAGCTTGTGAGAACTGGAGCTGGGATTCCACTTGGGTCGATGCCCCCAAATTACAGCAGAGCTGGGCTGTGACAAGACCCCTTTAATAGCATCCTGGATGTCCCAGAGGCCTGAACCTCTAAGAACACGAGGCTTTGGGAATCAAAACCACAGTGAGATACCACTTCATACCCACGAAGATGGCAATAATAACAATTTAAAAATGGTCAATAATAAGGGTTGTTGAGGATGTGGAGAAATTGGAACCCTAATGCACAGCTGGTGGGAAAGTAAAATGGTGCAGCCACTGTGGAAAACACCCCAGCAGTTCCTCAAATGGTTAAACCTAGAGTCCCCACATGACCCAGCAATTCCACGCCTAGGTATCACCCAAGAGAAGTGAAAACATACGCCCACACAAAAACTTGTATAGCATAAAACCAAAAGGTGGAAACATTCCAAACGTCCATCAACTGATGACTGGATAAACAAAATGGGGTCCATCCATACGCTGGAATATTACTCGGTCATAAAATATAAACATGGATGAACCCTGAAAATGTGATGCTCAATAAGAGAAGCCAGACACAAAAGGCCACACAGTGTGTGATTCCATAGATGGGAAACGTCCAGAACAGGCAAATCCATAGATGGAGAGTGGATTTGTGGTTGCCATGGTGGGGATGGGGCAGGGATGGGGTTTCTATTTGGGGAACAGAAATGTTCTGGAATCAGCTAGTGAGGGTGTACAACATGGTGAATATTCCAAAACCCACTGAGTTGTACACTGAATTGTATGGGTGTCCTGCATCCTCTGTCTCCAAATTCCATATTCTCATGAGGGCAGCATTTACAGACTCGCTAATGGACCCTGAGGCTGAGCTGTGCTAATTTTATACTTGACTCAAGGGATCAGCTCTGGGGACCCCATGTCCTGAAGAAAGCAAATGTTTGCCTTGACTTCAAATGTACTTTTAACATCTTCTTAAAATGTTATCTTTACTAAGGTAGGTTTGCTTCTATTCCTGGCATCATAGCAAATGTTGCCCCAAATTTCCCCTCCCCAGTCAGGTCATGCCGAAAATGAACAAAAGTTTAAATGCCAAGGTGTTTATGAGATGGCTGTCTAAATTCTGACAGATTTCACAGTTTAAAGGAAAGTTTTCCTTAGTTAAAAAAAAAAAAAAAGTAAATTTTACGTTCTGTCAATTATATATAGAGAGAGGCAGGCACTCAGGAGCTTTTGCGGAAGGCTGCCCTCTCCTGCCGTTCCCAGCTTCCTTGTGGGTATTTCCCACAGCCTGCTCCCCTCCCAGCCGCTAGAGGGAACCCTAAAAACCAAACCAGATCTCAGCGCCGTGGCCCCTGCCACCTCCACCAAGGCTCACCATCCCCCACACACTCCGCATCAGCCACATGGGCTCCTCTCGATTCCCCAGCCCAGCAAACTCCAGCCCACCTCAGGGCCTTTGCACATGCTGTGTCCTCACCAGGCGCGCTGCTCCCCCACGCCCACTGTGCACCTTCTCACCTCCTCTGCCCCCTCCCTGCACTGCTGGACCCTCACTCGGCCCCCTCTGCATCTCTGGGGTTTTTTTTTGTAGCCTTTATTACACTAGTAATTATTTAAATGAGTTATCTGTGAAATCGGGGTTGAAGGGCTGGGCCCTCTGGCTGGCCCAGGACAGCAGGCGCCACTCAGGATTCGCCTCCCCAGTCCAGCCTGGCACTGGCCACGCCTCCAGGTGGGTTCTTGGATGTTGGGAGGACCGGGTCGCAGGCTCTGCGGGGCAGTGGCGGGGCGGGGGAGGGGCGCGTACCTTTGGTCTCGTCCTCGTAGACCTTGATGCCCTGAGGGAGGCGCTCCCGGGGGAGCACGGTGGTGCTGGACAGCACCCGGGTCTCCCCCGTCACCTTGTCCTTCTCCACCGTGATCTCCACCGAGTACATGGCTGGCATGAGAGGCACGGGTCATGCCGCGGCCCACCTGCCCATGTGCCCCCCGCCGGGCTGCAGCCAAGCCAGGGAGGGGAGCCGGCAGCGCAGAGCCAAGCAGCAGGTGCCCTCGACGCGGCCCCCCCCCCAGCTCAGCATCCTTCCCTAGCTCCCCAGTCCCGTGGACGAGGGGTCTGAATTCCTGTGCTCGGGATCCGAGGACACCCCGGCCACCCCGCCCTGTCTGCAAAGCCTTGAACTATCCCAGTGACTCAAAGGCGTCCCTGGCCCACTCCAGCCAGGACTGGAACGCGGGTGAGCAAGCTCGCGCCCCCCAGTGTTCTGGACTGCCGCGTTCTCTGTGCTGCACGTCTAAGTCGACTACTGATATATCGATATTCTCATCTGCTCCACTGTGTAGAGGGGATGATTCCCTCTGGAAATGAATGCAGTCACAACCCGTTAAGGCCATCGCTCAACAGCCAGCATCTGCCCCCGTTCTGCAGACATCGTCTGCCTGGGGTCCCCAGCCCTCCTCTATGGAGGGTCCCACATCACCACGGCCAAGACCCCTCCCGACCTGCTCCTCCCGGGTCTTCCCATTTCTCACTAGGACACCTCCGTTCTCCCTCCTCCCTCTCTCACCACTCCCACACCCCCTCCTCGGTCCATCTGCAAATTCCCAGGTGCTGCCTTCAGGACTCCCAGAAACCGCCCACTGCTCGTGCCTCCGCAGCCCCTGCCGGCGGAGGGGGGGAGGGAGCTGCATCCGCCCGCACTATTCCTCACCACCTCCACCCCACCATTCCCCAGCCCTCCCCCATCTCCCCACTGTCCCCCACAGCATGCCCCCACCGTCCTCCTGGACCGTCTGCCCCATTTCCCCCTTCATCCCCCCACCACCCTTCCCCCTCCCCCCACCCCTACCATTTCCCCCCACCATCCCTCGCCATCATCCCCCCATCCCCCACACAATAACCCGCCATCCTCCACCATTTACGCCCCCCAACCCCGCCCGGACCCCCGCCGTCCCCTCCGCCGTGTCTCCCGCCGCCGCCCGCGGCCTGTTCTCCCCGAAGCCGCCAGGGGGCGCCTGTGAGAACCCAGCGGGGCGCGTTTCTGCTCTGCCAGCCGCCCTGGGGGCTCCCACGCCACCGCCCACCCCCACCCCTGGCCCTGCACGGCCTGACCCGCCCCGTCCCCTCCTCGCCCTCATCTCCTCTCCCTCTCCGCCTCACTCATGCTGCTCCAACCAGCACTGGCCTCCCCGCAGTCCCTCCCACCCGCCAGGCGCAGTGCTGTCCCAGGGCCTTTGCACTGGCGGTGCCCCCTCCTGGTGTGACCTCCGCCCCACCTGCATGCCCCGTCCCCCCACTTCGAGTCCTTGTTCAAATGTCACCTCCTAAGTTAGGCCTCCCCTGAGCCCTTTAATTCAAATTGTCCCCTCTCCAGCTCCCCGTGCTCTGCCGTATCCTCTCTGTAAGTTAACCATACAGGCTCTCACTCCCATCAGAACCCCTGCTCTCCTGGCTGCGTCTCTCCTGCCTGGCTCACAGCAGGTGCTCAGCGAGCACTGTAGAATGAGTAAGTGGGGAAAGGATGCTCTGTAACCCCACATCCCTCTGAAGCCTGACACCCCACCATCAGACATACAGTTGGGCAGGTTGTGCACTGCTCAAGGTCACCGGCTGGGGGCCTCTGGCTTTGCGCTTGGGCAGGGCTGCTCTAACTGGCACGGGGGCCCTGAAGGCACCCCCCCCTTCTGTCGGCCGCCCCCAGTGTCATCACGCCCTGGTCTTCACTGCGCCCCTTGGTTCTGTGCCTCCCAACTAACTTCGGGGACAGCAGCAACAAGGTTCTGCCGTTCATCGTGACTTCCGGTCACTCTTGGGACTGGGTTTGTGCTGGGTCCTGGGCACGAGGTCACTACAATCCCCCCGCAACCCGGTGCCAGCCGTCACGTGATCAAGCAGGGATGTGAACCTGACCTTGTAGAGCGCTGAGCACTAATTCTGACTCTGCCCTGATTGGTTACTTCCAGGGACAGGGTGCTCACTCCCTCTCCCAAGGTGGCCCGAGGATGATGAAGGAGGGAAGGTTTGCAGTGAGCGTGCGAGCCTGTGCCCGCCTCCCCACTCCCGGGCCCCAGGAGCGAGCGGCGAGGTTGGGGGATGGAAGCCAGGAGGGGCGTCAGGTTAGAAACGCCATGCGAGGGGGCCCATCTTCTCGGGGAAGCTGAGCTGGCTTGTGACGGACGTGCCAAAGCAGAGGGGGCGCCCGGCCCCACCCAGGCTCAGAGCTGCGGCCTTGGTCCAGCCGCCCCCCCATAACCACAGCCCCCACCAGGTACTGCTGAGGGCGCGTCTGCATCCAAGCTGGCCCCTTGACCTGGCCCCCCAGGCCCCCCAGGGCTGATACTCAGCCCAGGACAGTGGCTGGACATGGGTGTGAGCCTGGGGCCAACCCACCTGCCTTCATCATGGTGGAGCCATCAACCGTCCTCAGGGGGGTGTTGGAGATTCGCTTCTCTGCTCAGGGGACAAAGGGGAGAGAGAGAGACAGATTCAGATGAGAAAACACACAGATTCCCCCCCCAAGACATGTGGACACCCCCCAGGCACGTGGACACTCTCAGGCATGTGGAGACACTCCCAGACACTTAGACCGCCCTCCCACACACTCGCCCAGATACCTGGATCCTCCTAACACGTGCATGCACCTGGACCCCTCCGCACACGTGTGTGTGCCCAGAACCCCCGAACACACATGGAATCGCTCCCCCCAAAGAAAACACACTTCAGCCCCACAGTCCGTTGCCCATCTCTTGACCCAAATGATTTTCACAAAATCCCTGAGAGGCCTGCACGGATTTTTTTTTTTAATTATTAATTTTTAATTCCACAGTAAGACAAGGAGACATTCTCTCCTCATGAATAATTAACTCATGACAAATCAGGCCAAAGACACTTCTGGCTACCACCTCCAATCCTGGCTGGTGGCGCTCTTTCCATGCTTTACACACAGAAATAGAGACACTCAATATATATTTTAAAATATAACATGTTAAAGAAATTTAATATACTTAGTAATATAGTTAATAAACTGTTACAGCTAACTGTATATATTTAAATGTCATGTGTACGTGTGAAGTGTTTGTAAATGTGTACACTATATACCTGTAATAAATCTGGGGGGGGCATAAAATGGGTGCCAGAGTTCAAACTTTGGGCTTTTTTCTTTGTTTCCTGTACGGCAGTCTTCCGCATCTGTGTGTGTGGGACCCTTGTCTTTTTATTTTATTTTACATTTTATTTTATTTTATTTTATTTTAAGGCCGTGCCACGCAGCTTGCAGGATCTTAGTTCCCTGACCAGGGACTGAACCCGGGCTCCATCAGTGAAAGTGCCGAGTCCTAACCACTGGACCGCCAGGGAAGTCGCAGGACCCTTGTCCTTTTAAGTAGTGCACTATCTCCAGGACAGCCAGGACCTTGATGTCTCAGCCCCACCAATCCCGTTTTACAGATGCGAAAAGTGAAGCCCGCCCACCTGCCCTGGAGCCCAGAGCAAGTGGGTGTGGAACAGGGGCAGGGACGGCCAAGGCCAGGCACCCCGTGGGGACAGGATGGACCCACCACAGGGCTAAGACCTCAACCAGACACGCCCCGGCAAAGCCAGCTTCCTCACCTGTAACACAGGTGCTGCAGCAGCCCCACCCAGGGATGTTGTGAAAATTCGATGAAATGATATTAAGGGGCACCGGGCCGGCTCAAAGTCGGGGCTCGCTGAGAACAATGACAATGCGAGTCATTGTGCTATTATTTTTACTTTTTAGCAACAATAGCACCTTGAAGTCACCCTCCCCTGCCTGCCATCCCGCATCTGGCCAGCAGAGGGCGCCGGGGCCCGGCCTGCCCCTTCCCGAAGACGTACCTTTGGGCGTGCCCACCGGGGCCTGCAAGAAAGAACGGAGAGGTCAGGGGTGCCGGCGCCCCCTCCCACATGACCAGGGTCCCACCCGCCGAGGCCAGAGCCTGGGGAGGGCCTGGCTGAGCGGTGACCCCATCAGAGGGGCTGTCTCCTCCTGGACCGTAGCCTGTGACAGCCAGAAAGGTCCCAGCTTGCTCAGAAGCCTCCTGGGGCTCCCAGAGCTCCAAGAACAAAGTCCAACCCTTCCTGGTGAGCCCCAGGGCTTGTGCCGGCGGAGACCTACCCACTGGCCTCTCCTGCCTCCTCCCATCCCTGGCCAGCCTCCCTGGCCTCCTTGCTGTTCCATGAGCCGTGTCCCTCCGCTTCGAAGGCCCTTCCCAGATTTCCACTTGGCTGGCTGCTCGCTCAGCCCCCTGACCACCCAACCTACAGGTGGCGCCCCACCCCCAACCTGGACTGTCCCTCAGGTTACCATGTTACTTACCTAGCCAGGAGGTGGGCATCGTGAGGGCAGAGACCACTCCAGCACGCAGTCTGTGCTCAATCAACCTCACGGAAAGCCCCCTCTCCACTTGAGTCCGAGCCTGGAGAACTCCTACTCAACTTTCAAAACCCATCTCTGGGAAGCCTGCCCAGCCCTCCCATGAATCAGACACCTCACTGGGGACTCCACAGCACTCCATGCTCCCCCACAATAGGTCCGACCACCTTCCTGTGTTTGCAGTTGCCTGATCATGCCCATCTGCCCACTCAGCAACAGCTCAGGGAGGCCAGGGCCTGGGTCTACATCCTCTTGGTCTGCCTCAACCAAGCCTTGGGAAGCAGTGAGGGCAGGTCTGTAGGCTCCAGACTGAAGTTATCAGAGCAGCAGCTGGAGAAGGACTGGGGCACACAGCAGGGATGTCTCCCCAGCTGCAGCTCAACTGGGGTGGGGGTAACAAGGGTGGATGGGGGGAGAGGAGGCGTGTCCCACAGCCCCGAGTCCTGAAGACAACAAAGGTTGTTGGGAGACTTCTGCATTTGCCTTAACATACTGTGGCAACCACGAGCTCGGGGTCCAGAGTTCCAGGGTCTGGTTTCACCTGAACCTAGTTGGACGTCACACCCTAGAATCAATGGCTGAGCCCAGTGAAGACCACTCCTCAGCTGTGCGGCCTTGAGCCAGTCTCTCAAACCCGCTGGGCCTCAGTCTTTTATTTTTTTATTTTATTTTTTTTGGCTGCACCACGTGGCATGCGGGATTTTAGTTCCCTGACCAGGGATCGAACCCGTGCCCCCTGCAGTGGAAGCGCTGCACTGGACCGCCAGGGAATTCCCTGGGCCTCAGTCTTTGTCTTCCATCTAATGGGGACGCTGCTCGCACCTGAAAGGGCTGTTGTGGGGATTAGACAGCTGATGCCTGCTGTGCTCATGAACGTGAGAAGGATGACAAGCAGGGAAAGACCCTTTACCCGTGAAACACTGGTTTTCCACTGACTCACTGACCCCCCATGATGCCCCTGCACGGCAGGGAAACCGAGGCTCAGGGAGGCAAAGCAAAGCATGCAGGTCACACAGCTGGGAAGTGGCCAGGCTGGGATTTGGATGTGCCACTGGCCACAGCCCTGGAGGTGGTGAGGGCGTCTGGATCTGGGCCAGCAGGGCGGCGCCCCGGGAACCTCTTACCTGCTGAGAATTCAGCACAGCCTCGGCCCTCTGGTCCTCCTGGGCGGGGCGTGGGGCCGGGGCAGGGGCGGGGGTGCGGGCAGGGCTCGGGGCTGCCGGGCTCTCCTTGGCAGCGGCCGGCAGCGCATCCGCATTCTCCAGCTCCTCGATCTCCTGCTCCAGCCTGGGGAGGGTGCACGAGGTGACCACCCTGCCGGGCACTTACGGTGCCCAGCACGGCCCGGCATGGCCCAGAAGGGCTTCCTTAACTTGGATGTTTTCTAACGACCCTGAGAGGTGTTCTTCCCGTGCATAGGAGGGGAAATGGAGGCCTGGAGCAGTGCCAGCAGGCTGCAGAGCGGGGACCCGAACCCAGGGGCCGGCCGGTCCCCGGATCCCTGCACCGCCCGTGCCACTGGTTACTCCTCTCTCTGCTTCCAACAGACTCTCCTTTTTTCCACTCAAATACATTTATTTTTACAGGAATCTTCATCTCTCCAGGAAAACTGGAAAAACCATGTCACTTTCCAAGTATTAGAAAATAATGGTGCACATAAACCCAGTAAAAACAAGACAGGCACATTCAATCCTGCCTGAAGAGTCACCTGCCTGAGCCTTTGGGCTGCAGACGTTAAAGGCACTCAGCACCCGGGGACACGTTCTCCTTGAAGACTCAGGACAGACCGCGGGTGAGTCTGCAGCCCCCTAACAAAGTGAGTCCAGGTTGGCAGGCTGGACACAGCTGGGGTCAGCCTGGAGGGCTTCCGGGAGGAGGTGTCCAGTGGGGACACTGAGCGGGCAAAATGCAGGTGATGGAACCACCTGAGGAGTGGGTTGCCCTGGCAGGAAGAAAACGAAGGCCCCCGAAAGCCAGCCACACAGTGGGGCTCAAGGGGAGGCCCTCCCCTGGCACAGGGCTGTACCCAGCAGGGTGGGAGGAGCAGGAGCCCACCTGGCCCAGCCCCCGGTGGCCGGTGATTCCCATCGACCTTCCATCCCACCCGCAAGTGCCTTCGGCCTGCTCAGTCCCTACCATCTCTCCCGGGCCCATTTCAGCCCCGCCTCCATCTGGGCACACAGGTCACAGGTGGGAAAACTGAGGCCTGGGGAGGGGAATCCCAGCCAATACTCTCCCACTTTCTTCCAAATCAAACACATCCAGACAGGATCCCGAGGTCCCCACAGTGGGGCCTGCCTCAGCGTCTGCTGGCTGGCAGGCTGGCCCATGCCTCTAGGGCCTTCCCTGGCCCAGCGGACACTGGAATTTTGGCCACTGGAATTTTGGCCGTCACTTCCCTCCGCCTGACCCCGCTGCCCCGGGAGCTGAGCCTGGGCCTCCCGCCCGCCTGCCCGGAAACTCCTCCGGGCCTTTTGTCCCAGCCCAGGGCGATGGTCACTTTCCCCGGCCTGCCCCCTCCCCCGGCTTCCTGCAGGCCCAGCTGCGGTGCCTCCATGGCTCCAACAGCGCCGGGAAGAGCCAGCTGGGCTGGCGCCAGGAAGCCCCCGGGGAGGCCGCATCTCCCACGCTCAGAGACGCACCATCGCGCACCACCGCCCTGCCTCCGCACGCCTCTCACACTTGCCCGCTGCGGGGTGGGGAGGAGGAGGGGTCACACGGGCAGCACCCCCCCTCCCCGAGCCTGGGCGGGAGCCTCCACCCCCAGCGCCCCCTCCCCCCAGGCACAGGGGCCCGCGGGTGGATCCCACTCCTCGGGCCTCTCACCTAGCCCCCCCGCGGCTGCCGCGGCCCCACCCACCTGGAGATGGATTCCTCCAGCAGCCGCGCCTTTTGCTCGTCTTCCTGCATCTGTCTCCTCATGTCCTCATCCCCCTCCGAGGCTGAGGACGGCGTCCCCGCCAGCAGCCAGCGTTCCCGCAGCGCCTTGGACTGGGACAGTGGGGACCAAGGTCAAAGTCAGGGTCGGGGCTGGGGTCAGGTGGAGGTGGGGGTCAGGGTCAGGTTAGGGTCTGAGTCAGGACTGGGATCAGGGTCGCGGTCACCTCAGCCTTCCTGCCCCCCTGCTCCGGCCGAGGCCGGGGTCCCTGGACGCTGCCGCCCCCTCCCTGGCCGAGGCTCCGCCCGTACCTTCAGGTGCTGCAGCTGCCGCCGGTCGTCCTCCAGCTGCCGGCGCCTGTTCTCGATCTCCGCCTGCCTCCGCCGCTTCTCCTGCCGGACGGACCACGCGGTCAGGACGGGCGTGGGGCGCGGAGACCCCACAAATGCCCAGGCTTTGCCCACACGGATCCCGCTTTTTCTGTAAATGGCACCCCACTGGCCCCCCCACCTATGCCCCAGCCTGTACCTGCCCCCCTCCTGTCCCCCTCCACCTCCCCCCAGCTTGTCCCCCCACCTTCCCCCCCCCCCAGCCTTGGCATAAGGTTGAGGTCCTACCACATGCCAGCTCGGTCTCCCCCCTGCAGGTGGGCTGCCCAGGGGCTCTGAGAGGGCTCTCGGCCTAAGAGTCCACATTCTGAGGACTAAGGGGATCTCGACATTTTCATTTTGTGGGGAAGTGCCAGCAGGCACTCAAGTTTCCCACTCCATGCTGGGGTTCTGCGTCCTGGAGCCCCAGGCTGGTGTGGGGAGCCCCTGAGACCCCAGGTCCTCCCAGCCTCTCCCCACTGGCCACACCATCCTCGGGACCAGGAAAAACTCACTGCAATGGCCTGGAGCCGCTCCTGCTGGGACGTGGTCTCTGCCGCCAGGACCCTGGGGGGACAGAAAAGGTCAAGTGAGGGAGGGGGTCCACCCCAGCCCTGCTTTCGGCAGATCCAGTTCCAATCCCCATCCTGTGTCTTCCTGCTGGGTGAGCCAGAGTTTCCCATCCGCGGCGTGGGGCCATTCCCCACCCCCCTCAGAGGCACCAGCCTCCTCTCCCTGCAGCCTTTTTTTTTTTTTTTTTTTTAAGTCTTTATTGAATTTGTTACAATAATGCTTCTGTTTTATGTTTTGGTTTTTTGGCCAGGAGGCATGTGGGATCTTACTTCCCCAACCAGGGATGGAACCCTCACCCCCTGCATCGTGTTGACTTAAAAAACTATATATGCACAATGTGAGAGTTGCGACTTAAGTTTTATTTGGGGCAAAATAAGGACTGCAGCCCGGGAGACAGCGCTTCAGATAACTCTTGAGAAACGGCTCCGAGGAGGCGAGGGGGGAGCCAGGACATATAGGAGTTTTGCAACAAAGGGCAGGTAGTTGGGAATGTCAAAAGATTATAGTTAATTACAGAAAACCAGGACTTCCCTGGTGACACAGTGGTTAAGAACCCACCTGCCGATGCAGGGGTCACGGGTTCAAGCCCTAGTCCAGGAAGATCCCACATGCCGCGGAGCAACTTAGCCTGTGCACCACAACTACTGAGCCTGCGCTCCAGAGCCCACAAGCCAGAACTACTGAGCCCGCGCACCTAGAGCGCGCGCACCGCAACGAAGAGTAGCCCCCGCTCACGCAACTAGAGAAAGCCTGCGCGCAGCAACGAAGACCCAACCCAGCCAAAAATAATTTTAAAAAAACCTATATGTCATAAAATAACCTTTAAAAAAATAAAAAATAAAGAAAACCAGATATCTCAAGTTAAGGAATTTAGCGCTTTTCCATGTATGGGAAGATGCAAGAGTCTGGGCTCACTGAAATCATGCCTTTGATATGCACCTCAGCTCTCTGGGGCCAGGATCCTGACACGTCCTGAGTTTCCTCAGGGCTCACTGCAGGGAATGGCTGCAGTCTGATGGCTGCTAGATGGCAGGTATTCTTTTTAGCCCTGAGTTTCCTGAGGGCTCACCGGCTCACTTTGGAGGGTTGCAATCATTGATGACTGTGACATCCTTTGTTTATTGATATGGCAGGAAATATTCCATTTATAAATATTCCACTTATCAATTGGAAGAGGGAGTCCCAACCACCGGACCGCCAGGGAAGTCCCCTCCAAGCAGCCTTATTCCCACACTAATTCTCCCAACAAACCCTCCTGCCACCCCTCGGGGTAGGGCCAAGGGACAGGAGGAGTGAGGCCCAGTCTAGAGACCTAGGAAGGGCTTGAGAAGGAGAAGGCATTGAAGCTGGGCTTCTGAGGATGCATACGAGTTCCCTGGGAATCAAAGCCTGGAGAAGAGTGTCTCAGGAAGAGCTGTATCACCTTTCTGCCTAGACGGAGAGCCTGACCAAGACCGCCCCCTCCTCAGCCTCAGCATTCTCCAACCCTGGGAGGGACACTTGGGGGAGGAAGGACCCTGGAGCCCCACCCCACAACCCTTGGCTGGCAAAGTCCTCGAAGCTGTCCTGGGATTCCTGGTGCTTCTCACACTCGCCTCGCCTGGAGTCTCCCAGGACCCCAAAGGCCCAGAGAGAGCTGTGAGCCTCCCAAGAACACACAGCAAAAAAAGTAGCAAAGCTGAAATTCAACCCCAGACTCCCTTCTCATCCCATCCATGTTTTGTTTGTTTGATTTTTTGCCGCGCCACACAGCTTGCGGGATCTTAGTTCCCTGACCATGCATTGAACCTGGACCCTGGCAGTGAAAGTGCTGAGTCCTAACCACCGGACCACCAGGGAATTGCCCCATCCATGTTTTCTGAGAGCCCACCCAGTGCAGTTGTAGCCTTAAACTGGTATGCAGTAGGAGCTGGATAAATGTCAGTGTTGCCAGGTGCTCTTAAAGGGACAGGACTTCATGCTGTTGAGGATCTGGGGCCTTCTGTGGGGGCACGGGGCCAGCAGGAGGCCCAGGACCTGGAGGATGAGTCATCCCTGCCCCTCCTCCCTGCTGTCCTGCATCCCCCCTCCCCACCTGGTGGGGGAAGAGGAGCTTTCAGAACCTGACACCTCCCTTCCCAGTCTCCGGTCTGGAAGCTGCACACAGTAGGTGCAGTGAAATGCTCGGACCACTGAAGCCCAGAACATCCTCTACAACGGGCCTCAGAATAACCTCACGCTTCCAGGGCCGCTGTGACAATGCAAAAGGGGGCGGGGGGCGGAGGGTCTCGAGCCCAAGCGGGGGGCTTTGGGACCGTCTGCCTCAAATCCCCAATGACCACAGGGCCACTCTTGGAGGCACGGACGGGAGGCCCCGTCTCATGGGGGAGGGCCTGGCGGGCACGAAGGGGTTCTGAGCAGTGGGAGCCACAACCCCCCACCTGTCCCCCCATTTGCCCCGAGCCCCTTATCTTCACGGGCACTGAAATTACAGACCGTGCTTTGGGCCCCGCCCACTCCTTGGCCTTGTATCAGGGCCACCCCGAGGCCTCCACAGACCCTGTGGGTCTGGGCCTCGGTTTCTCCATCTGCACACCCCAGCTCCGGACGCTCCTGTATGTCCCCCGCCCCCTGCGGCTCGGAAGGGAAACAGGCCCCAAGTCGCAGAGCGCTCGGGGTCTACCCCGACCCAAGCCCCCGCCCCCGCCCGCCCAGGCGGCTGCCCGGTGGACATCCATCCCGGGCTGCAGTGCCCAGCTGCCCGCCCCACTCGGGGTTTGGTGGTTTCCTGGCCTTGCTGAGACCGGTGAAGTCATCGGGCTCCCACGCCCCAGCCAGGTGACCCCACCCAGCGCCTCCCTCCCGAGGCGGCACCTCCTCCCCTCCCAGGGGCCCAGCAGCACCAGCTGCACCCTCTGCAGCTTCCCCCGTCCTTCCTCAGGGAGGCTGGGTTCAACTGGGTGGAGTTCAAGAAAGGCTTGATCCAGCTATCTGGCTCAGATGCCCTTCCTGAAGGGCCAGACCAGCTGGATTTCTGGGTCTGCCTCTTCAACCCTGTGTGACGCCGGCAGGGTGCCACCCCCTGAGCTCCCCACGCAGGCCTGTTTCCTCAATTCTTGCAGAGGCCACACTTCCCACCCCAGCCCAGGCCTCCACCATCACCTGCCACCGCCCTGTCCCCTGACAGCCCACAGCCAGAGACAGCTTCTCCAAACGAGAATCCAAACCAGTAGCTCTCCTGCTCTCAACTCCCCCAGGCTCCCACCACCCTTTGCAAAACACCACAAGGCCCAGCCTGCACCCACTTCCCTGCCCTGGCGCCCTCCACTCTCCCTCCTGCTCACCCTGTTCCAGCCACCAGGACCTGCTGGCTGTGCCTGCCCTGCACCAAGTTCATCCCTACCTCAGGGCCTTTGCACTTGATGATCCCTCTGCCTGCTATACTCTTCCCATAGCTGGAAACTGAGGCCCACAGAGGGCGAGTCACTTGCCCAAAGTCACACAGCTAGGAAGTGAGAGCTGGGATTCGAAATACAACTGCCCAGCTCCAGGCCACACCACAGGGCTTACCCTTTCCTAGCCCCAGAGTGGCCTCCAGGGACCCACTCAAGCAGGAGGCAGAGTTGGGGGAGGGGGCATAGCAGCTGAGACCCCAGTGCAAATAGGGCCGTGTCGGGCAGAGGGACCAAGCCGCCTAATGCCAGGTCCCCACCCTGACAGGCAGGTGGCCATTCAGGCCAGACACAGGGACACAGGGATGGCTGTGAGGCCAGCTCTCCAGGCTGGAGACAAGGCGGGCAGTGTCCTCGCTAGGGCGGCCAGTCCCTGCCGGGCCAAGCCAGGGCAGAGGAAGGTCAGGCAGGCACACTAAGAAGAGGCACTGGACCAGGCAGAGAATTTCTATCCCTCCCCATCCGCCTGGCTGTCTCAGCCTAGACAGCCTGAGGGACGCAGGCTGTGAGCCCCACTCAGGTGCCCTTCCCCAGGCCTGGGGGCGCCAGAGCTGCCCCGGGCGCGGCCGCCGCCTCGGGTGATGGATGGCGGGGCCCACGGGAGGCGGTCGCCCTGGCAACCGCGCCATCCCCATGGCAACGCGGAGGCCTGCAGGCGCGCGGGGGTGGGCCCGGCGCCAAGCATCTCCCGTCCCCAGCCCAGCGCTGGGGGGCTGAGGGGCTTCTGGCCTTGGGCGTCAGGGCCTGCCTAAACAGGGTGGGACTTGGATGGGTAACAGGGTCTACCCAACCCCTGCTGCAGGGGGGAGGGCTCCCCGTTCTGATTTTAGGGGCATCTGCCCAGGGAGGGGCTTCTACCCGGGAAGGGTCTGAACCCGCCCTCGGCATGAGGCAGCCAAGGTCAAGCGAAGATAATACTCAGCATTATAAATCCGAAAAATAAAACAAAATAGGACGATGGAACCCTAATAAAACAGCAATACAATAGGAACACCTTCCCCAGCGCTGACCATCTTCCGCGGGCGGGTCTCAGCCCCACTTTACGGAAGGGGAAACTGAGTATGGGGAGGAGCGGGGTCTGTACACATTCGTTAAGCGTCCCACCTCCTGAAGATCCTGTGAGGCACGTGGGATAATTATGGCTGTTTTATCAATGAATGGACTAAAGCATCTAAATGGTGAAGTAGGGACCTGGACCCAGGCGGGGTCGGGCACACGGACCGCAGGGTCTCCCTGAGGTCTGGCGGCGGTAGGGGTGGTCAGTGGGATGGTTGAGATGCTCACTTGGGCTCAGTGAGGGAAGCAGAGGCCAGATTACAAAAGATTTTACAAGCTGGGGGCAGAAGCTGAGTTTTGGCTAAAACGCCATGTGGAGGGTTTAGAGCAGCATGGCGGCTGCCTCCGCTGGCTGTGTGACCCGGGGCAAGTCACGAGCGTCTCTGAGCCTCCACTGGCTCCTCTGGGCGATGGGCCACAGCTCGCAGCTGCTGGTGGAGGGACATGCCCTCCGTCAGGACGCCCACCATCAGCGCGCGCAGGTGTCTGGTCCTTGCGCGATTATTTTTATGGCGCATGGAGAAAATTCTGGGCTCGAGCAGCGTTGTGGGCGGCTCAGGACTCGGCGAGGGCGTCGGCTGGGAGCGAGTGAGATAATCCTGCTCCAGGAGATGAGCTAATGAGACCCAAACCCAGCGAGCCAGGCAGAGGCCTCAGCTTTACGGGCGTTTATTTTTTAAAGGCCCAGAGAGGTTACACAACCGGCTCAAGGTCACCCAGCGGGCAGGAGGGACCTGGGCAGGAGGTGGGAGGCCGGTGTGTGTGTGTGTGTGTGGGTCACACTTGTCTTTCCAGAGCCCACTCCTGGGCAGCTCCAGCGGGAATGAGGGGGTCCCAGCCCAGGCAGGCGAGGAGCCCAGCGCTGGAACATTCCTGTGCTGATTGAAAGGAAACAGCTGACAACGACCTTGGCCACAGGTGGGGGGGTTGGGGGGAGGCAGAGTCACGCGGTGCCAGGGGTGGGGGGTGAGAGGGAACCCAGCGGCCCCTTCCCCCATTGGGTGGGGGATGGAGTGGGGGGAGGCTGGTTCCCAGCCCCAGCCTGAGTTCCTCCTAAGGGCCAGCACCTTCCTCGCTCCAGACCCTCCCGCAGTCCTGTCACCCTGAGTGAACCTCAGCCTCTCAGCACGCAGTTCAAGCCCCTGTGTTTGTCCCTCACCCTTCCCCAGTTCCCTGCCTTCCCCTTTCTCTCCTCCACCTCCAGTCTCAGCTCAAACACAGCTGCCTCTTTCAGGAAGACTTCCTAGGTCTCTCCCCTCATCAGGAAGGAATTCCCCTTCTCGAAGCCCCTCGGCACTCAGCACAGGTGGGCCCCCGGGACCACTGCTGTCACTGGTGAGGTGAACAGCCCATGAGGCATGGTCTTTCTAGAAGCTTCAAGGCATAAAGACATCTCCATCTCCACCCCCATGGTGGAGACCAAGGCCAGAGCAGGTCCCAGACCCAGGGGGGCAAATCTGTTGCCTATTAACCTGGGATGGGATGGGGAGGGGGGAGCTGGACCCTGCCCTGGGCCCTCACAACAGGATGGGGCAGCAGGGAATGAATGCGGGCCCTTCTCTGGCTTCAGGCAAATCCAGCGGCAGAGACCAGCCCCAAAGACCCAAGGTCCCTCCCACCCTCACTCCGCTGCTCCCACCACCTCAAAAATTCCAGGCGCGATCCCACCTCAGGGCCTTTGCCCTGACCGTGTCCCCGGGCCTGGGGCACTTCTCTGCCAGGTCTCCAAGGGGCTCACTGACTCCCTCGGGCCTGTCTTCAGATGTCACCTCCTCACAGGCCTCCTCTGACCCTAATTAACCCCAGCACCTCCCAACACCGCCCCCCAGCCCTCACCATCAGGAAACACCTAATCATTTAACTTATTTTGTTGATTTCTCCACAATGACAGTGACTGTCTCTTTTGTCCCTGCCGTGTCCCCAGCAGTTGGTACACAGGTACTCAATAAATGTTCACTGGGCCAGCGCATCAATTAGGGTCCTTCCATTTCCAGTGGAGGCCCCCACCTAGGGGTTCCCCACCCTTGTCACACTCCTGCCACCCCCGGGGACCATCTGTCCTGTGATCACTTCCTTTTTTTAAAGAAACTCACTGTTACATCTTACATTTATCTAAAGCAGGACCTGGGCGCCTCACATCCAAGAAAGGACAGAGGACAAGCCCCAACCACCTCGGACGTGACTTACAAATTAACATATAAAGCGACCCAAATGCCCATCAACGGATGATGGATAAACACAATGTGGCCCCTCCACACATGGGAGCATCACTCAGCCCTGAAAACGGGTGAAGCCCTGACACTCACTACACGTGATGGACCTTGAGAACACGATGCTCAGTGAGAGAAGCCAGACACAGAAGGACACACAGTGTGTGATTCCATTGATGGGAAACGTCCAGAACAGGCAGATCCACAGACACAGAGTGGATTCGTGGTTGTCAGGGGCTGGGGAGGGGGTGGGGAGTGACTGCTGATGGGGATGGGGTTTTCTGGGGGTGATGGAACATTCTGGAATTAGAAGTGATGGCTGTACAACTCTGTGAATGTACTGAAAAACACTGAATTGTACACTTTAAATAGGTGGATTGTGTGGTGTGTGAATGATATCTCAAAAAAGCTGGTAAGAATAAAAATATACATAGATACAGCAGAAATGCTGGCCCTCTCACCAAGGGCCTTGCTGGGGCCAGAGCTGGGGTCCTGCCCACCCCACGGGGCATTGTAAGGCCCTGCCAGCCATACCCTGAGGCTCTCCAGGGTCAGAAGGATCTGAACACAAACTGACCTGGTCATCACCTGCCCGCTCCCTGACAAGTATTACTAGAAGCCTCCCGCCAAGCCAGCTGCCCTCCCCCCACCACCCAGGCTGGGCTCCCAGGACTGCCCTCACTCTGGTCCTCATGTGTCTTGCCCACCACGGGGCCTGGCTTGGGCTTCGCCTCCCAATACCTGGCCCAGTCCGGACTGTTCCAGTGATGGAATCTGACTTGCCCTGAGTTTCTGCTTCAAACCCGTCAGGCAGGAAACAGATAGCACAGCCCAGTTCTCCACTCCTCAGACACCATGACCTCCACCCAGCCATCTCGTGCTGCATGGAGACCCCTCTGAAGCATGGCCAGGGTGCACTCTAGCCTCCCAGCACATACAGGGGCTGGGCCATCTTGCCCTGACCAGGCCACCGTCCCTGTAGGCAGCTCTGACCACCACAAAGTTCTGAAGCCAGTCTACGCCGACCCAGACATCAGGTCCTGCCACCCCCTCCCCGGCTCTGGCTTTTCTCCCCAAGCTGCTCCCACTGTCCCTGTCCAGGCTGAGTCCTGACTTGCTTCTCCCTGCTCTGGCCCCTCTGCTGCCAGAGCCTCTTTCTGGTGCCTGGGTAAGAACCTCACTCCTCCCCTGCTCAGATACCATCCATGGTTCCTTGTGGCTCCCCAGCTGGGCACTGTAGGCCCAGGAGGACCTAGCCCCAAGAGCACAAACCAAAGAACACTGCCTTCTCCCAAGGCACGTTCCCACCTCTGGTCCTTTGCACAGACCAGTCTCTCCACCAGGAACAACCTTCTGCCTGCCTGGGTAAGCCCTTAAATATATTTTTCAGAAAAGGTCCATGCCAGAGTGGACAGGAAACCTTCCTCACCCCTCAGAGAAGACCCTCCATGGGCTCCTCCAGACCCAGACCCCTCTGATCCTGCACAGGGCTAGGGTGATCAGCAGGGAGTGTTTCTTAAATGAACAGATGAGGAAATTCCCTTGTGGGACAGTGGTGAGGACTCGGCCCTTTCACTGCCGGGCCCCAGGTTTGATCCCTGGTCGAGGAACTAAGATCCTGCAAGCTGCACGGTGTGGCCAAAACCAACCAAACAAACAAAAACCCAAAACAGATGACAGGCTTCCTGGGTAGAGACAGGATGGAGAGAATAGGGTCCCAGACTTGGAAAAAGGTGATGTGATACTCTTTAAGAAAATCAACCCATTTTCCTGCATCAAAACCTGAAGCCCTTGGGGCTTCCCTGGTGGCGCAGTGGTTGAGAATCTTGGGGCTTCCCTGGTGGCGCAGTGGTTGAGAATCTGCCTGCCAATGCAGGGGACAAGGGTTCGAGCCCTGGTCTGGGAAGATCCCACATGCCGCGGAGCAACTAGGCCCGTGAGCCACAACTGCTGAGCCTGCGCGTCTGGAGCCTGTGCTCCGCAACAAGAGAGGCCGTGATAGTGAGAGGCCCGCGCACCGTGATGAAGAGTGGCCCCCACTTGCCACAACTACAGAAAGCCCTCGCACAGAAATGAAGACCCAACACAGCCATAAATAAATAAAAATAAATAAATAAAATTAAAAAAAAAAATACTGGCTTTGGTCCTGATGTGGGACCTTTAAAACAAAACAAAACAAAACAAAAAAACCTGAAGCTCTTTAACATGGGCCCTCCCCATGGGGCTGGGACAGAGCTGTAAGTGGTCCTTACAGGGCCCAATCCCTACAGCACCCACCCTCCCCTAGCTGCACCCCACCCAGGAGGGGCCTGGGTGGGCTCGTGTCTCCATTCACCAGATGAGAAAAGTGAGGCCCAGAGAAGGGGGGTGGTAGGACCGAGGCCCCATGGGGGGTGAGAAACCCCCTCTCCATGCCCCACTCCCAAGTCAGCAGTCACAGAAGGGGTCCCTGGGGTGGATGCAAGGGCAGATGGCCCCAGGAGCCCAGACCACAACAAAGGCCACCTTCTGTGTAGCCCAGCCAGCCAACCAGGCTGAAAAGCCGATGTCAGGATACCCGGGAGCCCCCCAGCCCACAGCCCCTCGATACAGGAATGTGCAAAGACCCCCCTCCCCAGCCCTCCCTGGCACCTAAGAGGATGGCCCAGTAGCAAATGCCAACATCACCCCTTTCCGGCTGTGTGGCCTCAGGCATGTCGTGTCACCTCTCTGTGCCTCAGTTTCCCCACCTCACAGGGCTGCTATAAGGACCAAGTGCGTCCACGTGGACAAAGCACTCAGAACAGGGCCTGGTATACAGCAAGAGCTCAATGACTGTTAAGTAAATAAATCACAGCTGCACTTCTCAGACCACCTTCCCGCATTCCTGCCACCACCTCTAGTGTTAGCTGCTTGTCCCTTCCCTTCAAATCCACTCACTGTTTAAATCCAACCCCTTTGTTTTCAAAGGAAACAAAGTTACATCGTTACCCAGACTGAGAAAACCAGAAGCCACTGCCACACACATCAGAGTAAAAACATAAAAAAAAAAAAAAAAAAAAGATACGATGAAAATAAAAACTTGTTATTAAGTTCAATTATCACTGGATACTTCTGCCTTTTAACTGATTCTGCTGCTCGTTAAAGGGAGACTCACAAGTGTGAAAGCAGCGTTAAGAACCCACTTAGCACCCAATTGAGACGTTCTGCTTGAAACTGTCCAGGCCTCAGGGTGGGCAGGGCTCTGGGAAGGTCCCGACCCAACTCTGCTCTCCGGGGTCCGAGCGTTCCCCTCACCCAGGAGAGGGGTTTGGACATCTGAGATGGCTGCTCCCAGCTAAAATATCTTTATTTTACCAGCCGGGGCCTGAGGGTCCCAGAGGAGCAGCACCTCACCCTCACCTGGGGCCACACAGCAAATCCTCCCCATAGCACGCGATGCACCCAGCTCCGGATCCCCCCACTCAGGCCCCACCCTTGTCCCACCTTCAGAGCACCACCCAGCGCCCACACCGCCTCGTAAGAATCCTTTCATTCTTAAGTTAATGAAAATTCGTTTAATCCTTAAATTAACGAAAAATTGTCAAAGTCGTAAATGTCTTTTTAAAAGAAACTTTCCAGCACCACCATAAGCTGCCACCATCTCCCGTGATGGCAAAATCCATGGAAACGGAAGGAGGTGGACAATTACGTCCTAGCGGCTGCTGCCTCCGTGCCTGGAGCCTGCTCTGCCCTCGTGGAGAAGGACGAGGAGCCTGGGCAGGTGTTCACGTAGGGCGGCACCAGATGGAGCCTCTCCCCACCCATCGTCACCCCGAGTGCTGGGGACAGGCGATCTCGCACGGCTATTTAGGCGGTTAACGCCAAGTCCTGTCCCACGCCTGCACCCAGAAAAGCCAGTGTTCCGCCTATTGGGGGACCCACAGCACCATATCTGACCCATGACCAAGAAGGCCTGGGGGCAGGGCAGCACGCACCCGGGGGCCCTCCGTGTGCTGTGTGACCGTGGGCCAGGGGCTGCCCCTCTCTGGGCCTCCATAACCTCATCGAGAATGAAAGGGGGGGCTGGAAAGGAAACAATGGGGTCCATCCGGAATATCTCACTCCTCTGCTCTGAGTGGGCGTTTCCTCCCTCTCCACCCCTCCTCCCCCAGGCAGCCCCCTCCCCGGGGCCACACCCTGCCTAGGGCCTGCTGTGGGCAGGCCCACAGGCTCCCCTTGGGCCCCAAGAGCAGATAAACAAGTGAGGGGAACGCAGCAGACTGGTCTGGGCCCCGGCTCCCCTGAGCCCCTGGCTGGGCTCCCGGGGCCGGGCTGGGCCTTTGTCTGGGTTTTCAAAAGCAGAGGACATAGGGTGTCGCCTTCCTGGGAGGGGGGCGGGCAGGAGGCGGCGGCTCCCACCCAGCTGAGGGTGTGGTGGGTCACGGGTGAATCCCTGGAGGAAAGTTGCAGGCTCAGAAAACACACCCAGTGGGAAGGGCAGAGGAGCCGGGCCGGGTGGGCTGGCCGGACCTCCATGTCCGGCCCCAGGCAGGGTGGGGACCTGGCCCACAGTGGGGCAGCTGCTGGCCCTGGGACAGGGTAGGTGGGCTGCGGGACACCAGACACCCCCTTCCCAGCCCCCTGCTCACGTAAACGCACCCCACAAACCCCCTGCATCCACCTGTGGGAGTGGGGGTGTGGGGGGATGCCCTGACGCCAGGAAGAGAGGACCTGCGTGGGAAGCGACCAGGCACACTCACTGGGCACCTGCTGGTGCAGGACCGGCTGCCCGGCAGCTCCTCATCCAAGCCCGCAAACCCAGGCTTCCCACCCCATTCGCACCCGGGCCAGCGGGCTCTTGGCTACATCATTTGGGGCCCCACCTCGGGGGACACTTTCCCCAGGAAGACATGAGACCAAGCTCCCCTGTTGGAAAGCACCTGGACCTCTGGTCTCAAACACATCCCAGACCCGGAAGCCTGGAGAAAAGCCCCCTACAAGCCGGGACTTCGGGCGGGTGGATCCCCGCCTTAGCAGGGGCTCCGGACAGCACTTGAGGCCCTTGGGGAGGGCAGCCAGGCGAGGGAGGACCGGCCGGTGCGCATCCAGGGTGCAGGGCACAGCGAGCTCAGGCTGGGGGTGGGGGAGTGAGCTCACGGCCGGCCGGCGCAGTGGGGAGGGGTCGCCCCATCGCCCCAAGTGGACGAGAGCCTGCCCCGGGGGCGCGGGCCGAGCGCGGGCGGAGACACAGCGCATCCCCTCCCCACCCGCGCGCGCGTCCCGGGCCGCCCCCAGCCGCTGCCGCCCGAGTCCCCAGGAACCCGTGGGCCGCCGGGGCCGAATCGTGGGGAGGCCTGGGGCGGGCACGGCCCAGTCCGAGTCCCTCCCGGGCTGAGCGGGGATCCCGGAAGCCCCGTGCCACCTCCCTGCCCGCGCGGTGGGGGCGGGAGTGGGGGCCTCAGCCTCCCCAGCGCCCCCGGCCCGAGCGCGCTACTCACTCCATCTCCCCGCCGAGGTCCGTGGGTCCGCGAGGCCAGGCGGCGGGGGCGCGCGGGGAGAGCCGGCGGGCCGGCGGGCTAAGGCCTGGCGGCCTGTGCAGAACGGCGCGGGGGCGGCGGCACCGGCGCGGGCATCGCCCCGCGCGCTGCTGTTTATTGTCCGCGCGGCGGCGGGCGCGGGGGGCGGGCTGGGCGCGCGCGCCGCCGCCGCCGCGTTTCGCTCGCGCCCCCTCCCGCCGGCTCCCGCCTCCCGCCGCCGCCCGCCTGCGCCTCCTGCCGGCCGCCGCCGCCGCCGCGCCCCGGTCGCCAGGCGCCATCCCGCCCGGCCCGCCGGAACCTCCGGCCGCTCCGACCCATTCATTCCATCTGGGCGCGGGACTGATTCTCCGGCCGAGCCAGTCCGAGTCGGCCTGGGACGCAGCCTGGCCGCCATCCATCCCACCCCTCCCCGGCTCCTGGTCCGGAGGGGGAGCGAATGGGGACAAATAGCCCGGGGGAAGTCCAGGAGGCCGCTCCGAGGACCACGGCCCTGCTGCGGGCGGAAGGTCCCGCAGACTGTCTGCGGGAGTATCTGGGGAAGAGCATCCGGGTAGCGGGCACTGCAAGCGCAAAAGGCCGGCGGTGGGACCGAGCCAGGCCCGTTTGAGGAGAAATAATCATAACAGAGCAATTGCTGGTCTTCTGAGCACTGGCTGGGCTCTGGGGTTGGCCCTACAGTTGGATGAGGGCTAAGGAATTGAATCTGCTCCCACGGGGCAAACAGGCCTGCGTGCTCAGAGTGAGAGGGGTCCGTAGA
Organism: Balaenoptera physalus; assembly: GCF_965194825.1. NCBI lineage: Eukaryota > Metazoa > Chordata > Mammalia > Artiodactyla > Balaenopteridae > Balaenoptera > Balaenoptera physalus. The sequence goes on along the minus strand of NC_138890.1, from coordinate 352,328 downwards.
GGGGGCAGGGAGAACTTAGACTTTGTCTTGAGGGCACTGGGGAGCCACAGCAGAGTTTAGAGCAGGAGAGGGGTCACCCCGGTTTATGTTTGTGAAGGCCGCTCGGACTGCCAGGTGGGGAGTGGATGAAAAGGGGCTAAGGGGGCCGGGGGGGGGGGCTTGGGGGCCAGAAAAGGCTGAACTGGGGCCCCCAGGGACATGGCAGAGGCTGGACCAGGGTGAGAATCAGGTGGATTCTGCATGGATCTTGAACGGGGAGGATGCAGGATTGCTACGGGGTGGGATGAGGGATGACAGGCATCGGGGTTCCCCTCTCCAGCCTGAGCTCCTAGAAGGACATGCAGACATGAACGGGGCCTGGGAGATGACAAGGGGGCCTTGGTCGGGCAGCTGGATGCCCAGGTTGGAGTTTAGGGTGAGGCCCAGCCTGGGCTAGAGGGGGGGCTCCCCAGGGTGGGGAGCAGGTGCAGGCAGCAGAAAGAGCCGACTCGCTCGCCTGCCGTCCCCTCGATTCCCTGTAGTCCATCTTGGATCCTTCATCTGTGCAGACCCCACAGAGCAGGAGGGAGGCAGGATCTGTCCCCACCAATGTGTTCTTAGAAGGACACTAGCCACCAGGTCCCAAACACGCTTACTCCGAGGGGGGGTGGGTGCAGAGAGGGAGGTTCTTCCAAAGCCCTTAGGGTTCTTGTAAAACTGTTCTGCTCAGCTGGTGCTCAGTAAATGGGTGTGTAAAGGGAAAGAGGCTTGGATGAGCTCTGGAGAAAGATGGGGCACGATGCACCCCAGACTGGGGGGAGGGCGTGTCTGCCTTTCCTCTCACAGGCCTTTGCACCCTCCTTTTACAATGAACATGTACCCATTTAGCAGGAAAACGATGAGATAAATTAGCAAACAGAACAAAGAAAAAGACTCAGAAACATCAGGGAGCCTGGGTTCCAGTTCCAGCTCAGCTCTGTAGGTGCTGTGTGACGCTGGGTCTGTTTCTTAACCTCTCTGAGCCTCCCTTCCCTACCTCCTAGGGCTGCTGGAAGGGTTGATGGAGCGAACATACACGAAGGACTTGAAACAGGGCCCAGCACACACTCGCTCGGGGGTTGGCAAACTTCTTCTGTAAAGGGCCAGATAGTAAATATTTTCAACATCGCGGGCCGGCCGCTCTCTGTGGCAAGGACTCAGCTCTGCCATTGCAGCGCAAAAGCGGCCAGAGGCAGAAGGTGGCCACATCGTGTGGCCATGTGCAATAAAACTTTAGTTATAGGGACTTCCCTGGTGGCGCAGTGGTTAAGAATCCGCCTGCCAATGTAGGAGACACCGGTTCGATCCCTGGTGCAGGAAGATCCCACATGCCGCGGAGCAACTAAGCCTGTGCACCACAACTACTGAGCCTGCGCTCTAGAGCCGGCGAGCCACAACTACTGAGCCCGCGTGCTGCAACCACTGAAACCCGCGTGCCTAGAGCCCGTGCTCTGCAACAAGAGAAGCCACCGCAATGAGAAGCCCGCGCACCGCAACGAAGAGTAGCCCCTGCTCACTGCAACTAGAGAAAGCCCGCGCGCAGCAACGAAGACCCAACGCAGTCAAAAGTAAATGTAAGGGCTTCCCTCGTGGCGCAGTGGTTGAGAATCTGCTTGCTAATGCAGGGCACACGGGTTCGAGCCCTGGTCTGGGAAGATCCCACATGCCGCGGAGCAACTGGGCCCGTGAGCCACAGCTACTGAGCCTGCGCGTCTGGAGCCTGTGCTCCGCAACAGGAGAGGCCGCGATAGTGAAGGGGCCCGCGCACCGCGATGATGAGTGGCCCCCGCTTGCCGCAACTGGAGAAAGCCCTCGCACGGAAACGAAGACCCGACACAGCCAAAAATAAATATAAAAATAAATAAATAAGACCCGGTGCAACCAAATTAATAAATAAAAATTTTTTTTTTAAAAAAGTAAATATATTGGGGCTTCCCTGGTGGCGCAGTGGTTGAGAGTCTGCCTGCCAATGCAGGGGATGTGGGCTCGAGCCCTGGTCTGGGAAGATCCCCCATGACGCGGAGCAAGTGGGCCCGTGAGCCACAACTGCTGAGCCTGCGCGTCTGGAGCCTGTGCTCCGCAACAAGAGAGGCCGCGATGGTGAGAGACCTGCGCACCGCGATGAAGAGTGGTCCCCGCTTGCCACAACTAAAGAAAGCCCTTGCACAGAAACGAAGACCCAACACAACTAAAATAAATAAATAAATAAATAATTTTTAAAAAAGTAAATATAAAACAAATAAATAAAATTTATTTAAAAAAAAAAAAAAAAACCTTTATTTACAGCAGCTCCGGCTGCTCCCGGACATCGTCTGGGCGCTTGGACTCCAGGGGGGTCTGACACTGGACTCTGTGTGGGCCCCAAGAGCCCACTCCTCCCCTGTCCCTGAGTCGGAAACCCCCTCACCTCTCCCAGCCCTGACTCTAGCTCAGGCCTTGTGTCCCCCACCCCAGCTCAACTATAGCCTCCCCATCTCCCCACCTCCTCTCTCCTCTCCACTCTCACCAGAGGATCCACCCCCACCTGCCCTGCTCAAGCACCTTCTATGGCTCCCCAGTGCTCTGCAGTCTGGCTCTCGAGGCCCAGGTGAACACTGGAAGCACCCTTCCTTCCCCTGCCCCTGCCGCACACCCCGCTGGGCAGTCCAGACACCTTCTCCGCACCCACCCGCTGGGCGCTCCTCCTGGATTCCCCTCCTCACTCTCCCAGGGTTCCTGGGTTTCCTTCTTGCCCTAAAATCCTACCCCCTCCCTATGCTTCTTGCCGACTCCGGTCACTCTTTCCCCACTTAATTCTGCTGCAGACGATGTCAACTCACTGTCTCTCCGCCAGGGCAGTGGTCTGTGTCCTCCCGCTGCTGTGTCCCCTGCCCCCCCCTGCACGCATGCAGTGCCCGCACACAGCAGGCACTCAATAAACACTCATGGAATGAAGGGCTGCATACCTCCCTCCATCTCCTTTGACGTTCCCCGCAGGAAGGGTGGCACTGGCGTCCAGTTTGCAGACAAGGGGCGCCCAGGGCACCCAGCCCCACGCTGAGCTCTCGCCACACCCTCAGAGATGCTCTGGGGTCACCTGTTTCCCAGAGGAGGAGACCGAGGCCCAGACAACAGTGGCCAAGCCACATCCCCACACCCATCCTCCCCCTGCGGAAATCCTGGAGGCTGCAAGGACAGACGAGGTGGACAGCAGTGGTGACACTCTGCCCGCCACCTCAGTTCACCCATCCGTGGAATGGGCTTGCTCAGGGCCCCCACGTGCCAGCCACTCACACCTACTTGTCTCTTCCTCCATTCTCTGCCAGGCCTTTGGATGCGGGTCCAGGAGAAAGTCTGTGAAGGGCAGTGGTGTCTGTCACCACCCCACACTGGCCAGGGCTGGCATCCAGAGGGTACCTGGCTGGGATGCAGGATGCTGTTGGATTGGGCTGTTTATTCTTTTTTTTTTTTTTTTTAGAGATTTATTTGCTTCCTTTGTTTTTTGTTTTTGGTTTGTTTTTTGTTTTTTTTTTAATTTTTGGCTGCATTGGGTCTTCGCTGCTGCACGTGAGCTTTCTCTAGTTGTGGCGAGCGGGGGTACTCTTTGTTGCAGTGCATGGGTTTCCCATTGCAATGGCCTCTCTTGTTGCAGAGCACAGGCTCTAGGCACGCAGGCTCAGTAGTTGTGGCGCACGGGCTTAGTTGCTCCACGGCATGTGGGATCTTCTTGCACCAGGGATCAAACCCGTGTTCCCTGCATTGGCAGGTGGATTCTTTTTTTTTTTTTTTTTAACATCTTTATTGGAGTATAATTGCTTTACAATGTTGTGTTAGTTTCTGCTCTATAACAAAGTGAATCAGCTATACGTATGGCAGGCGGATTCTTAACCACTATACCACCAGGGAAGTCCCAGACTGTTTACTCTTAAGGCAGTGCCGTCCACTCAAGAAATAAGAAGCTGGGACTTCCCTGGCGGTCCAGTGGTTAAGACTCTGTGCTTCCATTGCAGGGGGCACAGGTTTGATACCTGGTTGGGGAACTAAGATCATGCATGCTGTGCAGCGCAGCCAAAAAATAATAAAAAATAAAAAATAAAAGAAAGAAAGAAAGAAAGAAGAAGTGATTTCCTTGGAATGTGAGTTAACGAGGTTAAAAAGTAAAGTGTGGGGTGTAAGAGAAAGCGTCACCAGCTGACACCTGCCGGGCCTGTGCCCCATTCCAAGGACCAACCCTATTCACAGATGAGGAAACTGAGGCACACAGGGGCCAAGTGGGAGGGGGTCCCTGGGCTCCAACACTGAGTCTGGGGGGGTTCCTGGGAAGATTTTGAGCCTTGCTCAAATTCTCAGGGGCTCCTGACCAAGCCCCATACCTCTCCTGACTTCTTGAACCTCTGCTGCTGCTTTGGGCTAGGGAAAAGGCTGTGCACTTACTGAGCGCCGACTGCATGCCCCACTCAGGGCTGGGTGATGAACACCGACTGCATGCATACCCCACTCAGATGCTCAGGAACTGTGAGCTAATCTCCTCAATATGTAAAGAGCTCCAACAAATCAATAACAAAAGTAAGAGTTCAGTAAAGGGAGCTATTATTATCATCATCAACAGCAGCAGCATTATTATTGTTGAGTTGCTCTGACTTGGAAAGCCACCCAAATCCTCCATAGAAAGATCCTTCAAGGATGACAGTCCCAGAGTTCTGGGTTCAAGACCATCTGCTGTGCAGTCCCAGACCAGCCAAGCTCCCCTCTCTGGGCTTCACTTTGGAAGTGGAAACACTGAGCTCCACACAGTCCGTTCCTCAGCACTTGGTAATTTGGGTCCATGAAGGACAGTTGCTGGTTTCACAACTGCTCACCAGACAAGAAGGAAATGCAACAGGCAAGGTTCCACAACTGCTCACCAGACAAGAAGGAAATGCAACAGGCTGTGGGAAGAATCGGCCCCCGGCAGAGGCAACAGGAGCTGGCCTGAGGCTGCAACCCAGGCCCCATTTCTCCCTCGCTGTGCAGCCTTAGTCAAGGTACTTAAACTTTCTGTGCCTCTGTTTCCCCATGAGTAATATGGGGACAGAAACAGTACCGACAGCCTTGGTTTGCTCTAGGACTGCATGAGTTCCACACATCTGCAGCTTCGGGTAACACCAACCCCCAGGGGCGTGTGGCTGGGGGAAGTGACTGAGGCCTTGGGGCGCAGATGAGACAGGACAGCCCCAGGGAGCCAGAGTGGACAGGAGCCACCAAAGTCTCCCAAAGAATCATCTGCTACCGCCTGCATTGACTTCTGAGGGAAATGCGGGGTCCAGCTCTGGCCGAGACTCCGGAAACGACTTTCTCAAGGACGTTTCCCACTTTCCTCCATGTTCAGGGCCTGATGGTTTCCTGCAGCTGCAGTAATACATCACTGCAAACTTAGTGGCTTAGAATGACGTTCTCTTACCTGATCAGTGGGCCTCGCCGGGGTGAGATCTAGGAGTCTGCATGCCAGCATGGCCGCTTCCTTCCAAACCAGCTGGTTCTACCCCCACCCAGCCGCTTTCAAGGCTGTGCCTCAGTTTCCTTGTCTGTGAAATGGGTGTGATAACAACACAGCAAACTAATTAACACAGGGGACTGAGGTTGGCTAAATACGGCCCCACAACCTCCTCGTCCTGGTCCTGGGACCTGTAGGCATGTCACCTGATGGGGCAGAAGGGACTTCGCAGGTGGGATTGGGTTAAGAGAGATGGGGATGACTGGATTCCCGGGGTCCCAGCGGGAGGCGGGAGGGTCAGAGGCAGAGAGAGACGGGAGATGCTGCGCTGCTGGCTGTGAGGATGCAGGAGGGGCCGCGAGCCAGGGATGCGGCGCCTCTAGAAGCTGGAAAAGGCGGGAACCGCTGCTCCCCTGGAGCCTCCGGAAGGACCAGCACTGCCCAGGCCTGGATTTAGCTCCATGAGACCCATGTTGGAGTCCTGTCCTGCCTCTATCTCTCTGTCTCCCTCTGTCTCTGTGTCTATCTCTCTGTCTCTGTCTCTCTTCCGTGTCTCTGCCACTGGGTCTCTCCCACCTCCAGCTCCACCTCACCCTCTCCGTCCACCCCACGCCCTCACACCCTTGTCGCAATGCTGAGTGACGGGCTGGGAGGACCACCCTCCCCCCGCCCGGCACTGATGGAGGCCACCCTGGTCCTCCGGGCTGGGCACTGCGTTCTGGCGAGGGGCCCTCTGTGCCTCCGAGGCGTGTGCGGGGTGAGCCTACCGTGAGCAGCGGCCACTGAACCTCCGTTCCCCCTCCCATGACACTGGCCCCCTCTCTGCGCAGGGCTACCCCCAGCCCCAATCGCTCTCCTCCATGCTGTGCGGGGTCCCCTGCCTCCCAGATGTCCCTCTGCGTCTCCACCTTAGTGACTGATGGCGGGCGGGTGCGGGGTCTCAGCAAAGCCTCCGCAAGGCAGCACAGGGCCTCTGACCTGTGTGTCCCCTGTGTGTGGCCCCTCACCAAGGCCCTGCTGCCCCTTCCCTGCTCTGATGCCTCCATGGCTCCCCGGTACCCACAGGAGAAGCCTCTGCCTTCAAGGCCCTGAACTGACCTGACAAGCTCGCTGTTCTCTGGGCACCAGAGCCTGTGCTTCAGCCACGAACCCAGATCACCTCATCTATACCCCCAACCCTGAGAAACGCCAGCACCGTGAGGGTGGGTGCCTTTGTCACATCGCGCTCCATCTCCAGCACTTACCGGAGGCTGGTAATACCGTAGGCACTCAATACCTCAATACATGTAACAAAGGCAGCAGCAGTCACAAGGCTTTCCGGAGACTGGGGTTGCAGATGGGGAAACTGAGGTTTGAGGCAGTGACGGGCAGGGCTGGGCCCGGACCCCCTTCAGCTGGAGAGCTGGTCCCCGGCCCTGAGGGGCAGCGAGGGCTGTCGTGCTGCCGACTGCGTACCTGGGAGATGCTGGGTAAACCGGGGCATGGCACGCATAAGGGACCTCTGGGGTCACATGTCTTGGCAGAGCCAGGAGCTCCCCAGAGCCCCCGTGCCCACTCCACTGCCCTGGCTCCTGGCTTCCCATGCCATTATGATTATCATCAACAGCCCCGATGCAGGAGAATCATCAGGCTTTCCGAAGCACTGGCTCAGAACTGGGGCTGGCGGGGCCTCTGACCACAGGCCACGGCCCAGTTCCCCATTTCTGGGCCGCTGGGCGGTGGGTGGACCACGGCCCGCAGAGCTCTCCAGGGAGAGGCCGACCTGCAGCAGCCATGAGGCCCGGGGAGGGGAGCTGGGACTGCCTGCTGCTGACTGTGACCGCCATCCTGATGCTGCCCATGAGGCCCCCAGGTGAGGACCCCCGAGTAGCCCAACCAAGCCCATCAGAGCCCCATACAGGGGCCCCACCCAGGAAGCTCCAGGTAGTGCCACGTGGTCAGTTACTCAGCCCCCTGCATGGCTGTTCCTCTCGGGCCTCAGCTGGGAGGCGGGCAGGAGGCCCAGCTGGGGTTTCGGCCAGGCCCGGGCCCAGGTTCTAGTGCACCCGGCCCCTCTCCCGGCAAACTCCACAGCCTTCTCTGGGCATCTCTGTGTCTGTCTGTCTATCTCTGCCCTCTTTCCCCGCCCAGCCTGACCCCTACCCCATCCTGCCCCCTCCCTGACCCGCTGCCCACCCTGCCTGCAGGCTCCTGGGCGTCCCGCATCATCGGGGGCCACAAGGTGACCCCCCACTCCCGGCCCTACATGGCGTCCGTGCGTTTCCAGGGCCAGCACCACTGTGGGGGCTTCCTGCTGCGGACCCGCTGGGTTGTGTCGGCCGCCCACTGCTTCAGAGACAGGTGAGCCAGGATGAGGGGGTGCCGTTGTGTGGGCGGGGCGAGGGCTCGTGCAGACAGGCCTCTCAGCTGGGGGAGTTTACCAGGGAAGGGGAGGCGGCAGGAGAAGTAGGGAAGGAGCAGCAGCCGTGACCATAAGCCGATGTTATAACCGTTATGTTTGTCCTGAGTATATTGTTATAACGATTACTGACATTCATATTGAAATTATTGGAGGCAATACTATAATCGAGGTGGGAATTAGAATAAATATATAATGAGTATTATATTCATTCTAAGTATATTTTTATAATAAGTATTAAAATTAATATTGCAGGGGCTTCCCTGGTGGTGCAGTGGTTAAGAATCTGCCCACCAATGCAGGGGACACGGGTTCAAGCCCTGGTACGGGAAGATCCCACATGCCGCGGAGCAACTAAGCCTGTGCGCCACAACTGAGTTTGCGCTCTAGAGCCCGCGAGCCACAATTACTGAGCCCGCGTGCCTAGAGCCCGTGCTCCACAACAAGAGAAGCCACCGCAATGAGAAGCCCGCGGGCACCGCAACGAAGTGTAGCCCCTGCTTGCCGAAACTAGAGAAAGCCCGAGCGCAGCAACGAAGACCCAATGCAGCCAAAAATAAATAAATTTAAAAAATAAATTTTTTTAAAAAAGTACAGCAGCGGGAATTCCCTGGTGGTCCAGTCGTTAGGGCTTCATGCTCTCTCTGCAGGGGGAGCGAGTTCAATCCCTAGTCGGGGAACTAGGATCCTGCAGGTCACGCGGCGTGGCCAAAAAAAAAATTAAATTAAATTAATATTGCTGCGATTGGAGTTAATACCATAATTGAGGTGGAACGGTAATAAACGTGACACTTATTATCACGGGCTGGCGTGAGGATGACATGGATTTGCTTGGCAGGTGGGGAGAGACCCAGCCCCGTGCCGGGCGGCCCTCACCCCAGCCTCGCTCACAACCGCCCTCCCCAACCCGCAGAGACCCCCGAACGGGCCTGGTGGTGCTAGGGGCCCACGACCTGCACACCGCAGAGGCCACGCAGCAGGTGTTCAGCATCTCGGCTATCTTCATGCACCCCGACTACCGTCCGGCCACCCACACCAGTGACATCTGTCTGCTGCAGGTGAGACGCTGCGTGGGGGATGAGGACCAGATGCGGGTCCCTGGCCCCCCACGATGGCCTGATTTGTTTAAAATCAGCTGTTGGGATCCTGTGAGCACCAGTGCTCAGAGCAGGGAAGGAGAGGCTCGTTCGAAAGACCCTTTGGGCAGCTGAGGAGGTAAGACTGGAGGCCTGGAGGCTGGGGAAGACCAGAGTCCTGGTCTGAGGCAGTTGAGGCCTGATGGGTGGTGGCGCGTGGTGGTGAAAACGGCAGGGCCTTCTGACAGCCTAATGACGGCTGCCACTGACTTCTCTCCATGAGGCCAAGAAGAAACTCAGAAAGGTAAACAGGCAGGAGCAGTGGTGAGTGGCTGCGGTGGGGGGGCCTAACCTCAGTGCTCCCCTTGCAGCTGAACAGCTCTGCCATCCTGGGTCCTGCAGTGCGGCTGCTGGGGCTGCCACGGAGGCCACCCAGGGCCGGGGCATGGTGCAAGGTGGCCGGCTGGGGGTCCGTGTCCGACTTCAGGGAGCTGCCGCCTGTGTTGATGGAGGCTGAGGTCCGCGTGCTGGACCTGGACGTCTGCAACAGCTCCTGGAGGGGGCTGCTGAGCCCTGCCATGCTCTGCACCCGCAGTGGGGACAGCCAGCGACGTGGCTTCTGCTCGGTGAGACACTCAGTCTCTGTCCTGCCTGCTTACCACATGGGGAAACTGAGGCCCATAGAGAGGGTCAGAGCTGGGCAGAGCCTTGGGAACTAAGTCCCAGCTCACCTTTGCCCAGATGGGCCTCGCCTAAGGCCCTAGAAGGGCACGGAGTTGCCCAGGGTCACAGGGCTGCCATGTATGGCTGTGCAGGTTGCGCACTGCACAAAGAGCTACAGATTTGTGTCTTTAAAAGCAGTGTCAAAAAAAAAAAGCAGGGTCCAGATCTCAAGGAAGAAACTCCTGCTCCTAAGCCCTTGTATGGATTAATGACAAATTTGGCCCCGGTGCCAAGGAAGAAACTCAGCCCAGGTGTGTGTGTGGGGGGGGCGGTGTCTTTTGTTCCAGCCATGAAGAGTGCAGTGGTTCAGATTCTGGAGCCCAACTGCCTGGGTCCACGTCCAGACTGAGCCACTTCCCAGATGTGTGGTCTTGGAAAAGTCACCTCACTTCTCGGGACCTCACTTTGTCCATCTGTAAAACTGTCACACAAATAGGACCTACTTCTTAGGGTCAGAGCTGATTCCAGGTGACAATTAGGGTGATAGGTCTGGGGAGGTGAGGGGAGAGGAGGAAGCAGGAGTTTTAGGGTGAGTATTCCGGGAGGTCTCTCTGAGGAAAGTACTTTTGAGAGTTGGAGGGGCCTTGAGAAGATCTGAGGGGAGGCATGCCAGGCAGAGAGACCAGTCACAGGGCTGCTGTGTACAGCTGCGCAAGTCGTGCACTGCACAAGGTTAGACTTGTGTGTTTATACAAGCAGTGCCCAGCAGGGGGCAGTAACGGGTCTCAAGAATATGCAAAAGCCTAGAGGTTGGAGCTTGGTTTGCTGCAGGAAGAGCAAGGCAGGCTGGCATGGCTGGAACCAAGTGAGTTGGGGGAGAGGAGGGCAGACAGGTGGGTGGGGGCTGGATCCTCCAGGCCTTAGAGGCTGAGGTGAGGAGCTTAGTCTTTGCTGTAAAAGCTCTAGGGAGCCATGGAAGGATTTTGAGGCAGGGAGGGTCCTTCTCAGATTCACCCGTATGAGCTCCTTTAAGGAAAGTGAGGCCCAGAGAGGGACCCCTGGCCTCACCTTTGCCTCCACCTCCAGGCAGACTCTGGGGGGCCCCTGGTTTGCAGAAATCGGGCCCATGGCCTCGTCTCCTTCTCTGGCCTCTGGTGTGGCGACCCCAAGACCCCCGACGTGTACACACTGGTGTCCGCCTTCGTGACCTGGATCTGGGACGTGGTTCATCGGGGCCCGCACGGCCCCCAGCCCAGCCCCCCACCCAGGACCACTGGGAGCCCTGCAGGAGTTGCCTGAACCACTGCACAAGATGAGGTTAGCTCCGGCCTGGAAAATTCCATGGCTGGGGCAGAGGGTCCATGGGTCCCCAAACCCCAGGAAGCCTGGTGTGTGTGGGGTGGCAGGTGGGGTAGGGGGGCATCAGTTCCGAACAAAAAGGGCAAAATAACACAATAAAGTGTTAACTGGCTCACCAGACACGATGGTCTGCCTCCAGGGCCCACCCACGTCTTTGAGCTTCTCCTTGGCCTCAGCGTGGCGGGGGGTCCAGTTCCACCACTCCCTCTCGGAGGGACCTTGAGCCATAGGACCTGGGTCCCTCTCCACCCTCCCACACCCTCATCGTGCTGACCCCTCTGGAGTTTCCCACCCCACCTCACAGCCCGAGCTTGGGGCGGCCTCCCCGCCTTGGCCCCTACCTGAACCGCCACTCCTCTGCCCTCCAGCCAACCCCACCCACAGATGGGGAAACCGAGGCCGGGAGAGGGTAGGGTCTCTGGCCCTCAGGGTGGGGTCTCAGGTTGGCCTGGCTCACCTTCTGAAAAGCGCTTTGAGCGAACGGTGCCCGGCTGGCGGCAAGGCTGGGCGAGTCCCAGCTGGTACTTTTACTAATCGTGTTAGTGTCACTATGGTACCTCCAACCCTTCCAGGCCACGCCTCTGTTTCTGGACCCTAAACCAGGTGGCCTCTTGGGGCTGCCCTAAGCCATCTTGACCCCCCTCTTCCCCTCCCCTGCCCCATAAAGGCCAAGACTCTCCCACCCACCCTCACCCCACCTGCCCCAGTTCTACCTCGGCTGCTGCCCACTGCCTGAAGGTGGACACTGAGGCCCCGAGTCGGGCAGCGGCCGCCCCAAGGACATACACCTGTGTCTCTGCTCTGGATGCTTCCAGAACACCCTATGCACCAGCATCACAGCACCCCAGGACCCAGGCTGGTAACCCCCTACCAAAGTGGAGGCACAGAGGCTCAGAGAGGTGGTGGGCAAACCAAGGCCTGGACATCCAAAGTGGCTTTTTCAGTGTTTATTTCTTTGGCAGGCGAGGCAGGACCCCAGGGCGGGGGAGGTTGCCTTGTCGGGGGCTCGGGCGAACCCACTGCTCAAGGACACTTTTCCAGGTGTCACAGGTAAGGCACTTCCTGGAGGCTGGGAAGGACACGGACGAGCACCACTGCCCTGTGCTCCTCGCTCCAAACTCGGGGAGCTGGGCTCCTGCCCCGCTGGGCCCCCACCCTGGTCTGAACCTCCAGTCTACACACAGGCACAGGGAGGTGACAAAGAGCAACAGCCCAGGAAGATGGAGGGAACCCAGCTGGCAGGCAGGGAGGGTTCAGCTGGGAACTGGGCCTAGAGGCGTGGCCAGGGCAGGATGCGGGGGACAGAGGGTCCCGGGTCTGGACCTCACCTGTGCACGGGGCAGCAGGCACTGGGGTGCCCCTCAGACACACGGCTCCAGGATGCCAGGTGTGCAGTGGGTCTTGGTGTCTATACTCCATCCTGGGCCAGTGGGTGAGCAGGGACCCCAGCAGGTCCCACCCTAAGTGGACTGGGCACCACTGGACATGGTGCCCTGTTCTGGGCAGATACGGCCTCTCCATGCCCAAGTCCTGTGTCTAGAGGCCCAGATGGCACCCTGTCCCTGGGGACAAGCTGGGCTTTTCTCAGGGGCCTTCACAGAACACACTGGAAGCTGGAGGGAGAGGGAAGGTAAGCCCCTTGGTTACCCTGGGGCTGGTTGGGGACACTGGTTGCTTCCTTGGCCTGTCTGGGGTCTGGGCATGTTCTGAGACTCATCTATACACACCCAGGCCGTGGATCCCCTCTCACCCCCTAGTCCCTGTTCTATCAATAGAGGCCAGGGTGCCTCTTCATTAATTGCTGGCAGGAAATCCCCAGCCCTCTCGGTGGCAGCAACAATTAATAGAGTTATCCCCGAGGAAGCAGAAGCGTGGGGTCCTCCTCGGCAGTAGGGTACCTAGGCCTGGGGTGGCACCCCACCCACCAGCCCTGCTCCCAGGCCTCCTTCCCCCAGTCCTTCCAAGATATCGTCGGGGGGCAACAGGGCTCCCAAAATGGTCCCGGTCCAGGCTCTGAGAAGTGTCCGTGGGACATAAATTAGACTCTGCTGCGGCAATAAATAAAACGGGGAAGCCTTGAACGCCAGGCCCAGGCCGGTCCCTCAGGCTCACACAAAGTTCTCCTCCTCCTCCTCCTCCTCCTCCTCCGACTCAGCATCTAACGGCTCGGGGGTGCCTGCAGAGCGGGAGGGACCAAAAGAGAAATGCGGGCGCGGAGAGGGGCTGGGGTCTAGACCCCGCCGCTGCTCCCCGCCCCTCGCCGCACCTGCACAACTGCCCGGGTGGCGCACGCCGATGGAGCGGCCCAGGAAGCAGGTAGCCTGGCGGAGGTGGCACGAGGACATGTAGGTGACGTTGTTGTTGCCACAGAGCTCCTGGCCGGGGCTGGAGGGCGCGGGGCAGGGCGCCGCGCGGCACACCACGCAGTGCGCGCTGCCGGTCTGGTCCACTACGCATGACTGCGGCCGCAGGCACACAACGTGCGCGCACGATTCTGCAGGTCGGGTGTCGGGGAGGGTCAGGGGCGCTCCTCCTAACCTGGGCCACGGGCCCCGCCCCCGCCGCGAGTCCGCCCTCAGGGTCCCACCCTCAGACGCGGCCCCCTTGTTGCACCAGAAGCCACACCCCTTCCACGAACCGCGCCCACACTCCAGATCCACCCTCAATCCCTCCCCCATTTGATTGCACCAGTAAGCTTCTCTGACTCACACACTCGTATCTCTCACCCCATATGAGCCCCAGAACCCCCCTTTCCAAACCTGCACCCAACTCTTTCTCATTCATGACCCCACAAAAGACCTAATCCAGTGACACTCTCGCGGGACAATAGACTCCCTTCACTAGGCCCCGCCCACGAGCTCCCATCTAAGCCCCGCCTAGCACAAGCCACGCCCAAATCCGTAAGACATAATAGGACACCCTGGATTGCAGACCCCGCCCCCACGCGCTGCGGCAGCGGCCTCTTACAGGATGCTCAGGCCCGGTGGCCCCGCCCCTCCCTCAGGCCCCGCCCCTACGTACTGCGGCAGCGGCCCCGGTACATGACGCGCAGGTCTGGGTGGCCGCGGCAGCGCGCGGAGCGCAATTCGCACTCATCGCGGTAGGTGGCGCCGTCCGAGCCGCAGACCTGAAGGCGCGCTGGAAGCCCCGAGCAGTCGGGCGCGCACTCGCAGCGCGGACGGCCCCCCAGCATGCGGCAGGCCTTGCCTGGGCCGCACTCCACGCCCTCGCACGAATCTGTGGACAGAGGACACACACGTGTGGGCTGGGGCGCGTGGCCGAGGCCGGAGGTCCTCAGAGCCCCCCGCGCCCTCGCCCCCTGTTCCGAGGGATAGAGGCCGGGCCGGAGTGAGGGGCGGTCCGGAGTCGGGGCCTACGGGGGAGGGGACTGATTTGGGGGTCTGGGGGCGGGACTGTTAGGGGCGAGATTCAGCCACGGCCCGGGTGGACCCGGACTCGACGCTGCTCCTGGGGCGGGCTTCTGTCGGGGGGCGGGGCTCAGTGTGGGCGGGAGGGGGGGGGTCTCTGCCCGGAATCTGGGGGTCCGGGAGGAACGGGCTTCCGCCCCCGGTCCAGCTCTCGCTCCGCAGCTGGGCCACCCGCTCGGGCTGACGTCTGTTCCCTGATTTACGCGCGTTTCTGGGAAGGCCGGCGGGGGACCGGCTGCGTCAGCCCGCGGGGGGGGGGGGGCGGGGGGCTCCACCCCGTCCAGGCGCGGGTATGGGGAGGACGGACAGCGTCTGTTCCCCGTGCCTGCCAGGACCTCCCCGGAGGAGGTGTCAGGGAGGGCGGGGCGTCGGCCTGGTCTGAGGCTCATTTCCTGAGGAGGGGGCCTCCCACAGCCCGAGCCCTCCGAACCAGGGGTTACCGCCCCCCGCAGCCCCATTTCTCAGGTAGGGGAACAAGTCTCTCGCTGAGATCCCCGCCCCGACTCAGGCCCGGCTAACGGCTGCTTCTGGCCTCCCAGGCCCAGTGCAGCCTCCCATCTGCCCCCACAAGGTGGTGCCGTTTTGTCGTCATTTTACAAAAGGGGCAAACGGTTACAGCTGTGAGTTGGAGACAGCCAGGGCACTTCGGCGTGAGAACTCCAGGCCGGACCCGATGGACCCCCCAGCTCTGTGGCTTGTGGGTCTGGAGGGCCGTCTCTGAGCTCGAGTTGACGTTTCAGCCTCAGTTTCCCTGTGTGTAAAGTGGGGCTGATGGGGAAACCCACCTTACAGGGTGAGCAGAAAATGATGGATGCTCCTAAGAGACAAGCTGGCGCCCCCCATGTCCCCCTGCCAGGGCATGTGGGCTGCACCTGGGCGCCTCCCATGCTGCCCGCCCACACACACATCTGGAAACGCTCCCCGGGGTGGCTTCACGCAAGCAAGAACAGAAGTGGCAGGGCTGACTTCCTGTCCCCAAGGCCAGACAAGGTGGGGGGGGAGGGGGTCCTGGACCATCTCATGCCCAGGCCAGGCACTTTTTGAAGTCTGTCCTCCTCCCAGAAGCCAGAGGGACTTCTGGAGGGAGCCAGGGCACATGGCAGTTGAGTCTAGGACCACCCAGCCAGGCTGATCTGGGATTAATCACATCCCAGCGGCCAGTCAGGCTCCTCAGTTTGGCCTGCAGGTCTGCAGCCCTCAGCTCCAGCCTCCTCCCTGTGCCCCTGTCCTGACCCCACCCACCAGGGTCTGATCCCAGGCCACGGTCTCTGCTGATGCTCTCCCCCATGCTTTCTCCAGCTGGCGAACTCCTAATCATCCACCAGCACCCTGGCTCTAGAGCCTACCTCCTTCAAGTCATGCTCCCCTGTGCCCTCTGGGTCCTTGCAGGTTCAGCCTTGCACAGGGGGCTGGGAAGGTCCCCAACCCCTTCTCCAGGGCAGAGACGATGTCTTGACTTAGTCATTCACTCATTCTGCCTTCAAAGAGCCCCTAGTCTGATGGGGGAGGCAGCATTTCGCAGAGCATGGTGCAGAGGCACATGCTTGTTAAACATGCAGCTGTTTAACCACAGCTAAGCCCAACCCCAGACCCTGGAATCTGCGGGGTCAAGGGCAGATAAGTGTTTGGGAACACTGAGTGTGGGGTCACAAACCCTACTGGCCAGTCAGGGAGACTCCACCTTCCTAGGAGGTAGGTATGAGCACATCCACCAGGTGCAGTGCAGGTGGGAAAGGCCACCCTGGCAGAGGGCTCCTCGTGAGCAAGGGCCTAGAGGCTGGAATCCAAACTGGGGACTCCTTGGAGCTTCCTGAATCCTCACCTGCAGGAGCCTAAGCTGGGAGCCTGAAGGCCCACAACCCCTCTCTGAGCCTGGGATCCCCGTGCCGGCAGCCTCAAGCTTCTGCCTGCCCCCAAGACGGGGGGCTCACTCCTGGCTGTCCCGCCTCTGACCACAGTGATCCTGGCCTGCGGCCGACACCCAGGGTCTCACCTTTGCAGGGGAGGCAGTGGACGAGGCCCAGGAAGCCCAGGAGGCTGATCTTGTTCCCCGGGTGCGTGAAGTTGGACCAGGCGGTGTCGATGTTACCAGACGCACAGCACTCAGCCTGGCTCACGTCCGTCCTCAGCACCAGGCTGCAGGTGGCCTCTCGGCCCTGCTGGAGCCAGCAGACACCACCTGCGGACAAGCAGGCCAGTTCCCACGTGGCCAGAGGTGCCCTCCGGTGCCCCCACACACACCCAGGCCTTGGCCTTCCAGCCAGCTGCCGGCCCATGGCGATGCATACAGTCGGTGCTCAGTAATTATGGAGGGGATAATCTGCCCCTGACCTGGGAAGGAGGGGCAGAGAACCGCACAGGTGTCCCCACCCTGGCTGCAGATTCTTTGGGGACCCTTCCTCTCTGGGCTCCAGCCCCAACACTGCTGC
Organism: Balaenoptera physalus; assembly: GCF_965194825.1. Taxonomy (NCBI): domain Eukaryota; kingdom Metazoa; phylum Chordata; class Mammalia; order Artiodactyla; family Balaenopteridae; genus Balaenoptera; species Balaenoptera physalus. The sequence continues at coordinate 335,505 of NC_138890.1, read as the reverse complement.
AGCACCCACCCCAACCCCTCCTGGGAACCTCTCCCCCCAGGGTCCAGGCCCCCAGCCCGGGCCTGGCATCCTGCCCGAGCAGGCAAACACCCGGAGCTGGACGTGTCAGGGTCAGTGGGCCCTGGAGCCGCCTCTCCCGCCTCTGCCCTCTGTCTAGACAGCGCCCGAGGGCACGCGGAGCCCCCTCGCCCAGCAGCCCCCCCTCGCTTGGCCCGCCTCTTACTCACTCCAACTCGGGAACATTCCCCTCGCATGAGCTCACTGTCTCCCCGGGGACGCGGCCTTCGGGGAGGGGGCTTGGCTCTCCCCTCACTGCGGGGCTGGGGTGGGGCTGCAGGGTGGGGTGGGGGGCAGATGGCCCTCGGTTTCTGCACCGTTAAGTGGGGGCAGGGGTGGCCACGGCCCCCATTCCATGGAGCTCCCAGGCTCTGTGCTGAGCGCCTCCCAGGGACCAGCTCTGGGAGCCCAGCACATTGGCACCCCGTATAAAAGGGGAAACTGAGGCCAGGAGTGGGGATGTGACTTCCCCGGCACCTCCGCAAGTGGCAGGTGTGAGATTCCAATGACCTGTCTGCCTGAACCAGACCCAGGGAAAATCTGAGACCCCAACTGGAGGTCCTGAGTCCAGCCACCCAGCCCTGCCTTTCTGGGGCATCGGGACCCGGATGGTCCAGGTTCAAATCCCCGCTTTGCCACTTACAAGCTGTGTGACCCTGTGCCTCAGTTTCCCCACCTGGAAACCGGGCAGAAGAGTGCCCACACTACTGGGCTGTTGCGTGGATTCCAGGACAGAAGAGGCAGACAATAGGCGCCCAATAACTGTCAGCAGCTCCTGTGACTAGATTCTTGATAAATAAATTGTGAAGGAGTCACATCTTCTCTCCTGACCTCCTGGTGACCCTCCTTTGGGCCTTTTGGGGCTGGGGGAGGGGAGTCTCAAGCCCTCCCAGATTCAACCTGCAGCGGCCACGGGTCACCACGGGTCACCACGGGTCACCGCTCTCTGCCCCCAGCTGCCACCGCCGCCGCGCCCCCCGACCTCGCCCCCAGGTCCGCATTCCGGGCAGGCCCACGTGGGTGGCCCGCCCCACCCGCCCCTTTCGGCCGCCCCACTCACCGGGCGCGGGGTCCCCCGAGCCCACGGAGCCAACGAAGCCCACGGCCCACGCCAGGGCCCCCCAGGGCAGCGGCCACAGTGGCCCCGGCGCCCCGGGACGCATGGCGGACGCAGACACGGCGGCGGCCCCCGCGTCGGACGCGCGGGCGGCGGGCGGGCAGGCGGGCGGGCGGCAGGGAGGGCGGCGGCGGCACCACTTCCAGCGCGCGGCCGGCGCGCCCTATAAAGGTCCCGCGGGCTGCGGGCGGGGCGGGGCGGGGCGGGCCGGCCGGGGCGGGGCGCGGGGCAGTGTCGCGCGCGATGTGGGCGGCAGCTGGTGGGGGGCGGGGGCACGACCCGGGAGCCGGGCTGGTGGCTGTGAATTCGAGGTGTCGCCGTGCGTTTGGGGGACTGGCCGGTGACCCAACGGGAGCGCGTCTGCGGATCCGTGCGCGTCGTGGTCTGCATGTGGTCGCTGGGGTGGCCCCAGTGTGCTCTGGACTCCTGGCCTGTCCTCCCCGTCCCTACACGCCCACACACCCGGGGACCTCAGCCCCAGCCAGTTCCCTAATCACACCCCCCGGCCACCCGCCTGGCCACTTGGCCGCTGGAGCCGGTGGGCACGGCTGGGTGTGAGCGCGTGGGGGGATGGGGAGGCTGGCGGGGTGGGAAACAGAGGCAAAGAGGTGTGGCAGAGAGAGACCCCAGAGACACGATGGTCCCGACAACATCGCTGACAGCAATAATCATACCACAAGATTTCCACAGTGCCCACTGTGCCTGGCCTTTGCCCCTCACACCTGAGATTGCACCAAACACCCCAGGCCTTTGCAAACTGTGCCCCCAGGCCACATCAACAACCTGCTGGCTTCTCTCCTCTAAGGGTCAGTGCTCCCTGTCCTGGGACACCCTGGAATCCTGGGTTTCCCACAATTTATGATGGCCACATCAGCGTGGGCCTGGGAAGCCCTGAGTCCACTGGGGCCTCAGTGCAGCAGGATGCTTTTCCTATTTTGGAGCTGATCCCTTCGATCTTGGGGGCCTCCCAAATTGTTAGGGCACCCCAACAGGCTCATGGGTCCTGTGCAGCACCTCTGTGTTTGTGCTTCTGGGAAATAATTAGTGACAATCTGCTGGTAGCAGGGAACTTTGGGGGGTGCTGGAGCCTCAGGTTGACCAAGGCAGACCCAGTCCCGTCCTTGCTGAGCTCATGGTTTGTCGGAGTCATAAACAAGAAAATACATAGAAAAACAAACTAATATATAACTTTAAAGAGTGGAAAATGCTTTTAGGAAAAAACAAAAATGATTGAGAGCAATTGGTTATCTCCCAGGGCCACCTATGCCTCATTGCCCCCCATCCCTGCATCTGCCCCCACCCCGGGTGTAGAAACAGGATCCCTGAAGGCACAGCCCTTCCTCTGCATGCACGAGATCTGCTGCTGGCCGACACCATGCCCAGACCACTTACTCCACCTTAGCTGCCCAGCCTGACCCGTGTCCCCAGCCAGTGCCAAGGGCCACATTACTTCCTAGCAGCACTGAGGGAGGGCACCCAGCTGTCTCGACCTGGCCTTGGCCTCTGACAGTCCAAGGAGATTCTCCCCTGGTTGGGAAATGGGGCAGGAATGAGACCCTGTGTTCTCAGCAAGGGTGTGCGGGGGCTGGACAGGGTGACCTTGGCCGAGACCTGACCCTGCCATGGCTCGGCCACCCCGTCCTGGGCTGTGCAAATAAAAGGGCCATTGTCGGCCTGGCGTGGGTTCGAAACCGAGGCCAGTGGCCAGTGGCCTTCTGCTCCCCAGCCTGGCGTGTCTCCCCAACCCAGAGGCTCTGCACTGGGTGACCTCAAACAAGTCATGGCCCTCTTTGGGGAGCCCTCTTCTGAGTATCTCCCATTTGTGCCCTCCTCACCACCCCGACCCAGCCTGCAGCCTGCTTCCTACCCCAGACGCCTGCCATAAGGCTCCTCCCTAGCCCATACCCATCATGACTCCCCAAGGTCCCTGCTCACCACCCCGGGGAAACCGACAGTGACAGTCCAACATAAACAGAGCTGTGATGGAGGATGCTGTACCTGACCCCGCCTGGGGAGATCAAGGCAGACTTCTCAGAAGAGAAGGACATTTACATTGTTAGAGTGAACAGTGGGGGAGGGAAGGGGGGATGGGAAAAGAAGTCATGGGATGTGTGTGCTACAAGTAAGAGAAAGCCTGAATACAGCCCCCTGAGACATGTGGGTCCCTGGACCCTGTGAATATGTCACCTCCCATGGCAAAAGGACTTTGCAGATAGGATTAAGTTGAGGCCCTTGGGATGGGAGATGATCCTGGGTTATCCATTTGGGCCCAGTGTCATCACAGGATCCTTGAAAGTGGAGACCTTCCCCACTGTGGTTGGAGAGATGCAACATGAGAAGGACTTGATCTGCCGTTTTTGGCTTTAACGAGGGAGGAGGGGGCCTCCGGCCAAGGAATGTGGGCAGCCTCTAGAAGCTGGAAAAGGCAAGGAACAGATTCTCCCCTGGAGTCTCCAGAAAGGAATGCAGCTCTGTCTGTACCTTGATTTTAGCTCAGAGAAACCCATGTTGGACTTCTGACCTCCAGAACTAGAAGAGAAAAATTTGTGTTGTTTTAAGGCCCCAAGTTTGTGTCGATTTGTGACAGCAGCTAATACAAAGGGGTTCAGTGTCGCAGTGATATGGTCCCTGCCTGGCTGAAGACAAACGAGGGAGTGAGCACTGGTGGAAAACGGTCGCAGGACAGAGACCCTAGGAGCAGGAAGGTTTCCGAGGAGGTGACTGAGGCCTGGAGGGAGAAGGAGGCATCTGGTGGAAGCCCAGTCCAGTCTGTGCCACCCTGGCCAAGCCACATGTGACATCTCCATGCCTCCATTCTCTCATCTGTAAAATGGGCACAGATCCCAGTACTGCAGATTTCAGCCAGGACACCAGGGACAGTGCCTGGTGCATGGTAGGGACATGACATGGTGCAGAGATACTTATTAATTAAGAATGGGTAAGTATTTTGCCATTCCCCACAATGCTGTGAGGCAGGCATCCATTTTACAGAGGGGGAAACTGAGGCTGGAGGAAGGAAAGAGACTTTCGGCGGGGGGGCATTACAAAGCCCCGCAAGGTTGGGAATGGAGTCAGTACCAGGTAAGCAATGTTCCAGGACCCATGTGCTGAGCCCTGAGCAATCAGGGTGAGCCCGCAGGTTGTGGCTGGCATCCCTGCTCCGGTTCCAGCACCAGATTTTCCTTTGGGGGATCATCTCCTGCACTCCCAGCTCAAATGTCCCCAAGAGTGGGCACCAACCAAGGCCCAACCACTTAGAATCATCGGACATTCAGCAGACCAGGAAGAGTCAGCTCTGAGACTTTTGCTGGGAAAGGGACACCCACTTCTTGCCTGAGCTAGAGGGATGTGAGCCTGGAGCTGCAGGTGGCTCCTGCCAATGGCCAGGGAGAGGCCGGCGCAGTGGGACACTGAGCCAAGAGAGGCAGCAGCAATGCCCTGTGTTGTTTTTGGAGGTCCTGGATCCAGCTGTGCCTGAACTCCGCCTCCCCAATAAGATAAAGCTGGTTTAAGAGGCGTTTCTGTCACCTGCTGCGGACAAAACCAGCTTACAATAAGCCCGTTTACATTTTCTTCAAGCGGAGACTTTAGAATCCAGAGCAGCGGGTTCTGCAGGGGCTGTAGGAATCACACACACCCTAATGTGCCACTGCGTCCAGGATGCAGGTCATGGCCTGGTCCGGAACGCTCAGGGTCACCCGATCCCATATTACTCAAGCCAGAAGAATGCTTGTGATAGACTCCACATGAACTTAGCATCTGCAGCCCTTGGACTAGACGTGAAACGCTCCAGGCTGTGGGAAGCAAGGCCTTGCTTGTTCCCTAATGGGGCATATGATGATAACCAAGGCAGCACTGAAGATTCGGCCATGGCAGATAGCATGGGAGATCTCTGAACAGAGCTGGGCATTATAACGCCCCCATCGTACGTACGGTCCCTGCTCCAAACGCCACCCATGGCTCCCCATAGCCCCTGGATGTAGTCCAGGCTTGCCGGCCTGGGTTTGAAGCACTTGCTTCGGAGCCTGCTCAATTCATGCCCCTTCCCGCAGCTACTTTACCACGTTACTCCCGAATGTCCCCACCCCATCCCCTTCCCTACAGGAGACAAAGGGATTTTACGCAGGAACCTGGCGGCCACGTTTGCTGCAGAAGGTAGGACCCGCCCTCAGCCCAGAGATGAATTCTGATTGGTTGAACAGAGTTGACGAGCTGTCAGGCACAACCATGTGATCCAGCTCTGGCCAATGGCCTGTTGGGGGTGGGGCTTCAAGGAAACTCACAAATGCCCAGGCAGACTGTGTCTGGAGGTGACCCAGACAAGTATAGCTTGACGTATGAGTTTCTTGTTTGCTGCTTTAACAAAGTGCCGTAAATTTAGCTGCTGAAAATAGCACACATTTATTACTTCTGGAGATCAGGAGTCCGACAGGAGTCTTACTGGGCTGAAATCAGACGTATTTGGGGGCCTTTATTCTGCGCATCACGGCGCTCAGTATTGTTGAGTGCGTGGCTCGTTTCGCAGACATTTGTTGCTGCATCCCGGCTGTGTTCTTGCTCCTGGCACACAGTCGATCCTCCACCAGCATCTGTGATTGAGGGATTGCATGGTGGTCTCTGTCCCTGCCAGGCTGAGAGGTGGAGGGACCCCACCCACTTTTACGGGGGTGGGGATGGGGGTGGGGCAGCCTTGGTAAAGCCCTGAAAGCTGATTACCCAATTTGTTAAATGTGCTACTGGTTCAGGTAAGAGAGAGGCCTGCTTTTGGAAGTACGCCTGGTCGTGTTTGGGATAAAGGGGCGTGGGGGCAGTAACGTTGCCTGAAATTCCACACAGACACAGAGAGAGAGCGAAAAACGTTAACCACCGGGGCGTCTGGGTCAAGGACGCGCGGGGCCCTTTGTATTATTCTTGAAACTTTTCTGCAAGTTAGAAATTGTTTAAAATAACAGCTTTTGAGCAGCACTCAAGGGACATTCATCAGGAGAGAGAGAATGGAGGCATCCATCTCCCCCACTGGCTTCCCCGTCCCTGTTCTGACAGCTTATTCCTGAAAGATTCTTTGAGCAGGTAGAAATGAAGGAAGTTTGATCTAACATGATGGTGACTACCCTCCTGGGGAATAGCTTGGGGAATATCGGATGTTCTGGGGCTGCAGGATCCTGGGTCCTGGTCTGGGTATGGGTGACTCAGGGGTCCACGTCAGGCCATTTGAACAGAACTCTGAGGAGTTACTGTGTCTGTTTATATCTCCACACCAACAAATCAAAAACAAAGTTAAAAAACAAACCCATTCCACAAACTAAAACATATGAATTAAAAAGTGAAAAAAAGGGCTTCCCTGGTGGCGCAGTGGTTGAGAATCTGCCTGCCAATGCAGGGGACGCGGGTTCGAGCCCTGGTCTGGGAAGATTCCACATGCCGCGGAGCGACTGGGCCCGTGAGCCACAATTACTGAGCCTGCGCGTCTGGAGCCTGTGCTCCGGAAGAAGAGAGGCCGCGATAGTGAGAGGCCCGCGCACCGCGATGAAGAATGGCCCCCGCTTGCCACAACTAGAGAAAGCCCTCTCACAGAAACGAAGACCCAACACAGCCATAAATAAATAAAATTAAAAAAAAAAAATACATCCTCTCCCTTTCTATAAAAAATAAATAAATAAAAAGTGAAAAAAAGAGGAAAAAGCACAACTCAAAAAGTATCAACAGAAATCACAGACAAACAAACACAAAAGCAAATGGGGCTTCCCTGGTGGCGCAGTGGTTAAGAATCCGCCTGCCAATGCAGGGAACACGGGTTCACGCCCTGGTCTGGGAAGATCCCACATGCCGCGGACCAACTAAGCCCGTGCGCCACAACTACTGAGCCTGCACTCTAGAGCCTGTGAGCCACAACTACTGAGCCCACGTGCCACAACTACTGAAGCCCGCGCACCTAGAGCCTGTGCTCTGCAACAAGAGAAGCCACCGCAATGAGAAGCCTGCGCACCGCAACAAAGAGTACCCCCGCTCGCCACAACTAGAGAAAGCCCGCGCGCAGCAACGAAGACCCAATGCAGCCAAAAATAAATAAATTTTAAAAAAGCAAATGAGAAAATAGAAATAAAAAACACAAACCAACAAATATAAATAAAAAGAAAAAAAGGGGCTTCCCTGGTGGCGCAGTGGTTGAGAATCTGCCCGCCAATGCAGGGGACACGGGTTCGAGCCCTGGTCTGGGAAGATCCCATATGCCGCAGAGCGGCTAGGCCCGTGAGCCACAATTGCTGAGCCTGCACGTCTGGAGCCTGTGCTCCGCAATGAGAGAGGCCGCGATAACGAGAGGCCCGCGCACCGCGATGAAGAGTGGCCCCCACTTGCCGCAACTAGAGAAAGCCCTCGCACAGAAACGAAGACCCAACACAGCCATAAATAATAAATAAATAAATTTAAAAAAAAAAGAAAGAAAAAAAAGGACATAAGAAAATATTTAAATAAAAGAATAAAAAGCAAACCCAAAAATGCATGAGCAGACAGCAGTGTACTCATACCTGTTGAAATAATGCCTGGTGGGGCGGTGGCCTGCCTGCAAGGTGGGTAACAGCACTGCTTTCTCCAGCTCCAAAGCCTCCAAAGGTCCCTCCCAGAGGCTTGATTTGAACCCAAGTCAGTGACTTGGGGGGGGTGTGTGTGACATGGTCCTGTCCTGAGGGGTTACCTCATAATCCACTTTCAAATACTTTTCAAGAAAAAATGCTGAGAACCCATCAGGAGGCACCTGTGTCTCGCTGCACCCCGCAATCAGAGAGCCCTGGAGTGGCCAGGGCACCCCTCACAAGTCTGTCCCATCAGTGACAGCAGTAAGGTGGCCACCAGTCACAAACGGATGCCTGAGGCCCGAGAACCTCAGGAACACTGGATCACATGCAGACAGTGACCCGATTTCTTGAATTCAGATGCCCCAGTCCCAGGGTGACCAGCGGGGCAAGTAGCCCAGACCCAGAAGTCCAATGGTGGGGTCTGCTATATGACCATGTTTGAGCCTCAGTCTCCTCATCTGTAAAATGGGAGTCTTCATTTTTCCCACATCATGGTGCTTGTGTGAGGATTAAACTTCAGGCCTGGCACATCCTGAGCTCTTAGTTTTATAATATACAAAACCCCATATTCTTGTTCCCACTGTATCCCCAGCACCCTGCGCGGGCCTGGCGCTGAGGTGCTATTGAGCACCTACTATATGCAGGGTATTGGCTTCACATATTGGGAGACACCACTGATAACTCCTGGATCCAGGGGTGCCCGTGGCGGGGAGAGAGGGAAGAAGGCACTGGGCAGCCAGGTGCAGCAGGAGATGTGGGCTCCCCCAGGACAGGGTCGGGGCAGCCCCCTGAGAAGCAGGGAAAGAGAAGGGAAGGTAGGAATGGCACTCCCAGCAGAGGGCATGACCAGGCAAATGCCCTGAGGTGGGATACAGATTGGCCCATCCATGGGGGCCAATGAGACTGGGCTGGGGAGGGGTGGGAGAGGGGCAGATAAACTCAGGGCAGGCAGCAGGGCCCAGTGAGGAGGTGTTTTGGGTACCCACAGGTGCCCCAAGCCTAATCCAATCTCACAACCCTGAGAGGCAGTTTCTGCCACCTGCCCAGAGAGGTTAAGCGAGTTGCCCAGGGCCACAGAGCCAGTGTGACTTGGTGGGATTTGAACGCATGCCCGCTGACTCCAAGGCCTCTTGGGCAGTACCTCATAAACTTCTGCAGGATGGGGAATTCCCTGGCAGTCTAGTGGTTAGGACTATGTGCTCTCACTGCCGAGGGCCCAGGGTTCAATCCCTGGTTGGGGAGTTAAGACCCCACAAGCTGCGCGGCAAAACAAACACAAACAAACAAAAAAACCCACACCAAAAAAACAGAAACAAACTTCTGCAGGATGAATGAATGAATATATGTCTTTGGTGTGAAACAAGCCCAGGGCTAGGCATTAACGGCCTGAGGCAAAAGGTCCATCCTGGGGGGCGGGGCGGGGGTGGGTGGGTGTTGCCTGGTTTCCCAGCAACAGGGTTGGGGCGCTCTCTGGTGGTCAGAGCAGGAATGGCTTGGAATCACTGAGCCTTGAGGGGTACAAAATGGTGGCTGGCAGACAAGTCCCTGTTCCTAGTCTCTTGACATTCAAGATCCTTTATACACAGGCTCCAACCTGTAGTTCCTTGACACTCGTGCTCCAATGCTCCCTTCAGCAGGAAGCGCAACTCCAACCAACTCCTATTCGCTCTTCAAAGCCCTGACTCCAATGTCCTCTCCCCTGGGAAGTCCTGTCTGTCTCCCCAGGCTGAACCAAGGCTACCCTAGGGACTCATCCTCCGGCTCAACCTCACGGGGCTGGGGGGTATCTGCAACCAGCTCTGTCTCCTCCAGACATGGAGTACTTCAGAAAACCACTTTTATTGCCTGTTGAGTCTGTGATTGCCCCTGCTGTGTCCTTGCACCCAGCAAAGGGTCTGGCATACTACAGGAGCTCAATGAAAGTTTGTCGAGTGGATAAAGAAATAAGTGCATGATTGGCCTGGAACTAACCTCAGAAATGACCCTGGCCTGCTGATTAATTTTTTGGGGGGTTTAGGTTTTCTGCCCTCTTCTCACCCGAAGGCATCATGGAAACAAGGCCACACCTGGCAGGCCTCAGACTCTCTTATCCCATGTGCCACACTGAGGCATGGGAGGGCAGCCCTCCCTGATCCAGAAATGGGTCTCCTGTCTGTATGCATTCAACGAATGTTTATGGATTGCCTGTGTGCCAGGCACTGTTCTGAGTCCAGCCGGGAACAAGATACAAAAATCCCTTCTGTTGTGGAGCTGACCCTACAGTTTATCAGGCGGAAATAAGTGCTATTGCGGAGGGCGCCTCAATAGATGGACATTAGAGCAAAGACTTGAAACGCGTGGGTTAGGAAGCCACGCAGGTGTCTTGGGAACGGTGCACCGGGTAGGGGCAGAGCCAGGGCAAAGGCCCGGAGGTGAGAGCGCTCAGGAGCGTCCCAGGAACAGTGAGGACAGAAAGGTAAGAGAAAGGTGGGACTTGGCAATAAGAGCAATAACGAGGGAAGCGGGGACCTTTGTAGATTTGTATAAGAGGAGGGGCTCGGCCCCGCCCAAGACCCGCCTTCGGCCTTCCCCGCAGCCTTCGGGCTTCCCCACAGCCTTCGGCCCCGCCCCCAACCCCACCCCGGGCCCTGATCCAGGTTTGCCAAGGGTACTCGGCCTCGCCCCCTCAGGACCCGCCCCCCTCTGCCATCCCCACGGCCTGGCCCCGCCCCGGCACTGCGCCCGCTTCTAGTTTGCCCCTCGGCAGCCACCGTTGCCCGAGCCACCGCCCGCCTCGTGCGCCGCCTGCCCCGCTTCCGCCGCCCTTCCCTGTCTCACGCCGTGCGTGCCCTGCGTGCCTTGCGTGAGCGTGCGCGGGAGCGTCGGCCGGCGAGGGAGCTGCAAACGGCCGGCGGCGGGCGGCGGGTGCCGCGCGGGGGGGGCGGGCGGCGCGGAGGAGGCGGCGGTGGCCATGGCCGAGGCGTCACCGCACCCCGGACGGTACTTCTGCCACTGCTGCTCGGTCGAGATCGTGCCGCGCCTGCCGGTGAGGCCCAGGCCGGGCGGGCGGGGGCCTTTACCTCAGGCTGACGCTAGCTGGCTCGGACGGGGAAACTGAGGTCCTCGCGGAGAGCCTGGAAGCGGGCGGCCCTGGTGGCGCAGCGGGGCCGGCGGCCGGGAGGGAACGGGGCCGGCCCCGAGCGCGGTCGGCGCCGCGGGCGCCTCGTGGGAGGGAGTCGCCGCTCTCTCGGGCCCGACGGCGGCCCGAGCCTGCGTTCTTCTGCCTCCCGGGGGTGGGGGCCTGCACCCAGGTGGGCCCTGCGCCCTCGCCCGGGTGGAGGCCGCGGGAGGGCTGCTCGTGAAAGGCTCGGTTTCCAGACCCGTCAGCCCGGAAGTTCCGAGTCGGTAGGTCTAGGATGGGATCAGTGCCCCCGCTCCCGGCCGACCCTCCCCCCGCTGCACGGGTGGAAGACTGAAGGCACGGCGCCCCAGGGCGGCCCCGCTCCCGGCATTTGCCGCTCGGCTAGCTCCCGGGGAGCAAGAAGCGGGCGGTGCGATTGACCAGGGGAAGGAGCTGCAGGTGGCAACGATTGATAGAGCACCAGCTCTCCTTGGTCACCTGGTTGATTATAGAGCCAGACTCTTAGTCCTGCCTTTGCAGCTGTGGGCTTCCCTGGGGGAGGCAGGAGAAGGAGTTGGTGGACATTATCCCAGCTTCAGAGGAGAGTGAGCCAGAGTCAGGGTTTGGAGCGGAGAGGAGTGCCTGGGCCCAGGAGGAGAGAAAGGGTAGAGGTGGTGTGACTTCCAGAGGCAAGGGGCTTGGCGGGGGGGCATAAATCGAAACCCTGGGTGCATGAGCAGACTTGAGGAGCTGAGACTTGCCCCACTCCCCCACTCCAGCGTCCCGGAAGAAGTCCTCCTGCCTCTTCCGGCTTCCTGCGCGCCCCAGCAATGGGTCTGGTTTTCTCGACTGGCAGGAAGGGGCTGGTCGCAGGACAGACCCCAGCCTGGAGGAGCTGCACGCAGCCCCTCGCAACTGTTGTGAGCCACAGACAGGCCCTGGGTCTCAGGCTCACCCCAGAGTGGCCTGTCCAGAGCCATCGGAAAGCCTGGGGCCGAGCAGTCTGTGTTGCTAGCTGTTCTGGCCTCCCTTCCCGGGGCCAGCCTGGGGCCCGGGTCCTGGCCCAGAAGGACCCTGACCTTTTCCGACTGTCACTGGTCTAGCGAGGTCCCTCCTAGTCACAGGATCCAGTGGTGACAAGGTAGCCATGACCTTTGCCCTCCCAGTTTATAGGGAGCCAACGCTGAACAAGCGATTGGCAAATATTTGATTGGGAATGTTGGTAAATTCTGTTAAGCGCAAATAATGGCAGGGAGGGGACCGGCGTGGGGTTTGGGACGGGATTCGATGAGGCCCAGTAGAGTGGGTGTCTGTTTATGAGTAAGGGGCGCACTTGGTGTTCTCGGGGGCAGGAAGGTGGGCTCTTAACGTGGTGACAGTGGGAGGTCCCCGCCAGCACTTGTGCTCCCCGCCAGCCCCCCCTCGCCCCCCGCCAGCACGGACTTCTGTTCACGGGAAACTGGCCCCGAGGTTGGTGTGCAGTGAGACGCCGGCTGGTGTTGAGCTGCTCCTCCTGACTTGCTGTCGCGGCACTCTGCCCGCAGGCTTCTTCCCAGCAGCCCAGACGCCCTGGGCCTCGGTCTCCTCGCCTGTCAGACGGGTTGACGAGGGCACCCCTGTGCTTGACGGGCGCGCGTGGGCAGGGGAGGCCCGGGAAGCCGGGGAGGGGCCGGTGCCTGCCTGGAGCGGGCGTGTGGGAGCAGGAACCGGACCGGCTGGCCGGCCCGGAGGCCTCTGCGCAGGTGCGCAGGCCCAGACTCGATTCCCCCAGGAAACGGGAGCACCGGGGACGAGGTGGATGTGGGGCGTCCGTGGGCGGGGCCCGCGGGTGGGCGGACCAGGTGGCATTTGGGGTTCGGCCCACCACCACGGGTGGCCTTGTTGAGGCCTGCTGTCCTGTGGATGGCCCCTGCCTTGCTCTCAGAAGTGTCCCTGAGCAGGGTCGGAGGACGAGGACAGGACCTGGCGGCTGCCTCAGAGGGCCATCAGGGTGAGGAGAGAAGGCCCGTGTGTGTCCCCAGGCTTACGCACCCGCACCTTGCCCTCCGCACAGAGCCGCTGGGGAGCAGGCTGGGCCCCCGCCCGCCCGGCGGCGTGCTGTGCAGCTGCCGAGGGCACCCATTTCCCCTGCTGCTGCCGAGGCCCAGGGAGGCTCAGCCCCGTGCCTGGAGTTGAGACCCAGGGGCCCAGAGATGAGGGCTGCCCCACGGGGCCGACCCGACGGCTGCTCCAGAGACAGCTGGTGCGGCGCAGGGCGGGAGTCTGGGGGGACAGCAGGGGGCTGAGCCCCGGAGGGGTGGTTGGACGAGGGGCACCAGACAGAGCCACACCGTGGGGCTCCCCGGCTGCATCTCCGAGCCTCCCGGCGCCGTTGGAGGCTGAAGTGAGGCGCACCCCCGGCAGGGTGGGCCCACGTGTCACGACGATGGGAGATTGCCGGCACTCAGCGGGCCCCAGGTGACGCGAGGCCCCGGGACGGTGCTGCACCCCGGCATGCGTGGGGCTCACAGACACTGTGGGGGGACAGAGGGGCGTGAATGCGCTTTGCAGGGCAGCTGCTAAGACGCAGAAGAGAGTGCTGCGGGGTGGGGGCACTTGCCCACGGGGTCTGGGTGGGTCCCTGGGCCCAGTGATATCTGAGGAGGGTTGCCCCTGGGGTCTGTGGGCTGGTGAGCCCAGGCTGGGAGCACGAGGGGCTGCAGGGGCGTGGGGAGTCTCGTCACGTCTGTGTCTGGACCTGAGCTCACATACCCCCGGCAGCTCTGCGCCCCAACCCTTACTGGGGGGCCTGGGCCTGCCGAGGCCAGCGTCTCTCCAGCTCCCACCTCAGTGTCCTCGGCTTCACCACACGCGCCTGGCCGGGGAGCCTGGGTCTGCACGTGGTGTGAAGGGGCGCGTGAAGGGTGAGGCCTGTCTCTGAGGGCCCCAGCTGGCCGAGCACAGGGAGCAAACGCTCAGTAAATGTAGCGCTTGCTCTCTCGCCGTCTGCCGGTCGGCCGCTGTTGCTGTGGTGGTGATGACAGGATGGCCCCCTTGCCGGCCATCTCCTCAAGATGAGGCGTCTTCGGCTAGGAACAGGTGCTCACGAGCTGGGGTCCTGCCGAGGGAGACAGGCCCTGCCCTGTGGGGGGCTAGCACTCCATCCCAGGGTTTCCACCGCTTTTATTACACAGTGATGTAATAAAAATCTCAGGGACACGCCCTTGGAGGAGAGCATTGGAAGACCAGGGTCTGGGCCTTCCCCCACCGCCTTCCAGCAGAGCCCGGGGCCCTGCCTGAATCCCTGGGTGTGGAGCAAGCACTGCTCAGCCAGGCCACTCAGTCTCAGGGCATGGGACTCTCCGAGGACGGAGAGCGCAGAGCAGGGCCTGACCACAGCCAGCACTGAGCCGCAGGACGGCCGCGGCTGCCGGATTCCAGAGCCTGGGGTTGAGGCCACCCTCCATTTGCAGATGGGGAGACCGAGGCTTGCAGCCGGGAGGTGATGTTTGAGCAGACCCAGCTTCCGACAGGGAGCAAGCCAGGTAGATATCTGCTCGGATCGAGGGGACACAGGGGACAGGGGATGGCAGAGGCCCAGAGATGGGCGGAGCTGGGAGTGGGCGTGGCCGGGCTGGGTTGTTCTGGGGCTGCAAGGTGAGGTGGGGAGCACTTGGGCTCAGGGAGACACAGGGACACCAGAGAATGGCGAGGTGACAGGCTCTCAGGCACCCAGGAGCAGTGGCGAGCCTCAAGAGTGGAAGAGGGGGTGCCCAGTCTCCAGGAGGGTGTGGCGCCAGCCCCGCCCTGGCTCTTCCAGGCTCACCCCAGGGCAGGGTGCGGGCCTGGGGCAGGCAGGGTCCCCAGGAGGGAGAGAGACGCTTCTCACGGGGGTTCTGCCAGGCTCCAGTGAGGTTCTGGACCTGCCTGCTGACCCGGGTCAGACCCTGGTGGTGTGGGCAGGCCAGAGTCCCAGCTTGCCTGTGAGCTTGTGTTCAGGAGCCGTCTGGTTCCCAGCTTCCTAAGCTCGGTCACCACAGACTCACCTGCAGCCACGTTTGCCCGTGTCCATTGCCCTCCCACCAGGGGCTCCCGGAGTGAGTGAGAACCCTGGTCACCGGGTCACCCATCACAAAGCCTCCTGTGGCCACGTTTTGCACCCTGTGAAACGTTGAAATAAACAACAGGTTGAGGGCTGGCTGGGGGGCCTTAGGAGGAGCCCGAGTGATGCCCCCGCCGGCCCTGGAAATCCCACGCCAGTGACAACTGGCGTGGCCACTCACTGTGTAGGGGAGCCTCCCCTGGGCCCCTCGCCCCTGCTCAGGAGGGCAGAGCGCTGCCATCCCTGTCGTTTCTGGCTCAGCGTTATTGCGATACACTCCACCCACTTAAAAGCGTACACGTTGGTGTGTTCAGTCCACTCAGAGTCCTGAAGCCAGCAGTCACCTCTGTCCAAGTCCAGAATATTCCGTCACCCCAAACAGAAGCCCTGTGCCCATCAGCTGTCACCCCAGCCCCTGATAACCACTAGTCCACTCTCTGTCTCTGTCTGTGGATTGGCCTGTTCTGGATGTTTCCCATCAATGGAATCACACCCTGTGTGTCCTTCTGCGTCTGGCTTCTCTCACTGAGCATCGTGTTCTCGGGGTCCATCCACACTGTAGTGAGCGTCGAGGCTTCACCCCTTTACGTGGCTGAGTGATGTTCCTGTGTGTGGAGGGACCATGTCGTGTTTATCCGTCATCCGCTGCTGGACACTTAGGTTGTGTCCACCTTTGGCTGCTGTGGACGTGTGTCTCCATTGCCCCTGGTGGACGCCTGGCAGTGGAATCAGGGTCGTGGGGTGACTGTGACTGTTTTTTCGAGGACGCTGCCCCGTTTCACGCCCCCACCGGCCGTGTAGGGGTTCCGATTTCTCCACCTCCTCCCCACACTGGTCTCTGCTGGCTTTGTGGGTCCAGCCATCCGGGCGGGTGTGAAGTGTGTCCCACTGGTTTCGGGTTGCGTTTCCCTGTTGCCTGTGTTGTGTGTCTGTTCTTGGCTTGTTGCCACTTGTCTATCTAGGGAGAAACGTCTGTTCTGATCTTCTGTCCTTTTTTTTTTTTTTTTTAAGTTTTGAATTTTATTTATTTTTTTTATGTAGCAAGTTCTTATTAGTTATCCATTTTATACGTATTAGTGTATGTATGTCAATCCCAATCTTCCAATTCATCACACTACCATTCTCTCTGGCCGTTTTTTAACCAGGGTGTTTGTCTTTTTGTTGTTGAATTGTGAGAGTTCTGTAGGTATTCTGGATACAAGTCCCCATCACCTGTGCAGCTCCAGCCGCCCTCCCCGTGGCTCAGACAGTGTCCTCTGATCCTCGACCTCGCTTTGCTTTCTGGAGCGAGGCAGGTGGGGGGACACAGTATGCACCGTGGTGGTCCCGCCGTCCGCAGGGTGGGCCGTGCCCGCCACACCCCGGCATCGCTCCCTGCAGAGGGTGGCAAGGCCAGCGGTGCCCTCTGCTCCCGGGAACCGCGCCTCTCCCCGTGGGTACGCGGGTGGCCTCGGGTGGAAGCACCTCCCGCTCGCGGCTCAGCTCCCTGTTTGCATGGCTTTGGGACACGTGGGGCCTGGGCCCGGTTCTGGGCCTGAGTGGTGGCTTTGGTGCTCAGACGTCTTGCCGTCCCTGGGGCGGGTCCCCCTCTCCGCTCCCTTGGAACATCATGGTCTCTGCCCGCTGGCTGTCCGGCCTGGGGAAAGTGAGGGCTGGGAGGGCAGGTGGCCGGTGTGGATGGAGTTGAGCTCCAGCCTGGTGTCATGGGCTGCGTGCTGGGGCTGCCAAAATGTTCCGCAGGACGGTCCCTCTGCCTGGGTGGTGCCTCCCACCCTCGGCGGCCACCTTCCTGGGAGCGGATCTGCTCCAAGGCCCAGATAGTCCTGGAGCCCCGCTAGTCACTCTCCCAGCCCTCCTTTATGTGCGTGTGTGGGCGAGGGTGTCACAGAACATTCTCGTGTCTCCCAAGTTGGGAGAGTTCGCTGAACCCATGTCAACTAGCCTGTTGACGGATGCGGCTGACTGGAGGCCCCGAAACTGTGACTTGTGTCACTGTGGGGAACACAGGCTGATGGACTCGGGGACATGGGAGGTCGAGGAGGCCACTGGGGAGCTCGGAGCCCACCTGCGAGGGGAGCATCGGAGGCTGTAGCCACGGGCAAGGGCGTCTGTGCGCCAGCCCTGCCCGGGGCGGCCCGACCAGACCTGGCGGGTTCATACCCAGGGCCTTGAGATGACGCCCATCCTGGCCCTACCGCAGCCCAGAGATCATGCTCGCTGCCCTCTCCTCCTGCAGGATTACATCTGCCCAAGATGCGAGTCTGGCTTTATCGAGGAGCTTCCGGAAGAGACCAGGTAAGGCTGGCCCCAGTACAGACCCTCGGCCCGAGGGTGCGCTGGCCGAACCTGGTAGGGGGGATGGGGGGGCCGTGACGAGGGCCGGCGGCTGGACCTGGGTGGGGGGTGGGCTGGACCTCCGCCCTTAGGCTCCTCAGCCTCCTGCCTCGGGCCCTGGGCAGGGGCTGCGGAAGGCGGCCTGAGGCCCGTGGGTACGGGGGTCCCGCCTTTGCCCCGCTGCTGACGGCGCCTGTCCTCCCAGGAGTGCAGAGAACGGCTCGGCCCCCTCCACAGCCCCCGCGGACCAGAGCCGGCAGCCGTTCGAGGTGAGCGGTGAGCGGTGGCCTCCCTCCCCGCCCCCGCCCCCTCCGCGTCCCCATCCACGCGGTCACGGCCCTCCTCTCTGCAGAACGTGGACCAGCCCCTGTTCACGCTGCCGCAGGGCTACGGGCACTTTGCTTTCGGCATCTTTGACGACAGCTTCGAGATTCCCACCTTCCCCCCCGGGGCGCAGGCCGACGACGGCAGGGACCCCGAGAGCCGGCGGGAGAGAGAGCAGCACTCCCGGCACCGGTACGGCGCCCGGCAGCCCCGCGCCCGCCTCACCGCGAGGCGGACCACCGGCCGGCACGAAGGCGTCCCCACGCTGGAAGGGTGAGGGGGCCCGGGGGCGGCCGCGGGCGGGACGCTCGGGGCTTCGAGCCCGCCCCACCCCGCTCAGGCAGAGCAGCCAGCTATCCTTCCAGGAGGTTCTGTGGGCACGGAGGTGTGGGTGCTGGCTCAGGGGCCGTCCTCTGGGCAGGGCGGTTCCCCGGTGGG
Source organism: Balaenoptera physalus (assembly GCF_965194825.1). Classification (NCBI taxonomy): domain Eukaryota; kingdom Metazoa; phylum Chordata; class Mammalia; order Artiodactyla; family Balaenopteridae; genus Balaenoptera; species Balaenoptera physalus. The sequence continues at coordinate 317,479 of NC_138890.1, read as the reverse complement.
TCCGGCTGGCCCGAGGAGCTGTGTGCCCACCGCCTGCCTGCCCCTCCCCACGCCCCCCATCGTCCTTCTCAGGGGGGCCTCCGCCCTGTGGGCATCTTCATCTGCTGAGATGTGCTGGTCCACGCCCAGACGAGCCGTCCCGGGTGCAGGCGAGCAGCGGTGTGCGGTGTCCGGTGTCCCTGCTCCCTCCCGTGTGCGGGGTCGTGAGGACAGGAGGACCTAGTAGGCCCGTCCCAGCTCTGCAGGAGATGGGGCTGAGCTTTCGTGGGTCTTTGTAGATGGAACTTGACTGCAGGTAGGCCGAGGCCTGTCCAGCTCAGGACACAGCCTGGCTCACTGTGACCTCAGCCGGCACGTTTCAGGGCTGCCACGAACAGCTGGGCTGACCCCACAGTTCCTTAAGCCCCTGGGATCACCCACGGTGCTTTCCCCAGGTTGCAAAATGAGAGTTGGATGTAGTCGTGCATTGACAGGCGCCATGCAGGCCTCAAGGAGACCCTGCCTTGGGGCGCCTTTCGTGTTTAGTTCTTATTATTACCAGTTGAAAAGCCAACCCCTTGACGCTGGCCCCTCCGTGGGAGGGCGCTAACCTTGGGCCTGGCTGTTCTGTTCCAGGATCATCCAGCAGCTGGTCAACGGCATCATCACCCCGGCCACCATCCCCAACCTGGGCCTGGGCCCCTGGTGAGTAGGTGGGGGGGGTCCCCCTGCACCCTGTCCGGCTCCTCTGCCACTTGAACCCCAGACTTCTTTGCCCAGGGGCGTCCTGCATTCAAACCCAATGGACTACGCCTGGGGGGCCAACGGCCTGGATGCAATCATCACGCAGGTACAGGGGCCTCCCTGGGGCTGGTACCGGGCACGACGACTTTACAGGCCCGTGCTCCCTGGAGGACAGGGTGTCGTCTCCCACGTCCACGTCCCTGGTGGCACTTGTGAGGTGGGGACGTGACCACCTTGGGGCCTTCCACTGAGTATTTTGTCACTGGCGCCCGGCCCCCTGGTTGTAGCCGCGCGAGGATTCGGGGAGGTGCCTCGGCCCTGGGAGGTGCCCGCCGGCCCCGGCTGTGAAGTGACGCTCACTAGATGAGCAGAAGAGTGGGCAGAAGCCCGGGGCTGGGCCTCCTGGGGGCAGCTGACCTCTGACCCCTGAGGGGGTCGGGCCAGGACAAACGGGGCCTCGGTGCTTTTGCAGGTAACCCAGCCTTGCATTTCAGAGCCCCGTGGGGCGAGGGCCCTGCCCGCCCGCCAACAAGCTCCCAGCACTCTGGCCTCTTGTCTTTCAGCTCCTCAATCAGTTTGAAAACACGGGTCCCCCGCCCGCAGACAAAGAGAAAATCCAGGCCCTCCCCACCATCCCCGTGACCGAGGAGCACGTAGGTACGCGCCCACGCCCAGCCTTCTCGGTGGTCCTGAGGCCAGTGTGCCCTCCATCTCCTGGGACACCTTTGGTGGGGGCTGCAGAGAAGCCCCCCTGAGAGCCCCGTGGCCCGCCCGCTCCCACAGGCTCCGGGCTGGAGTGCCCCGTGTGCAAGGACGACTACGGGTTGGGCGAGCGTGTGCGGCAGCTGCCCTGCAACCACCTCTTCCACGACGGCTGCATCGTGCCCTGGCTGGAGCAGGTGAGCAGCGGGCCAGCCCGGGACCCTCCCTGCCCCACCCGCCTCTGAACGGCTCCCCTCTCCCCTCTGTCCCCGCAAAGCACGACAGCTGCCCCGTCTGCCGAAAAAGCCTCACAGGACAGAACACGGCCACCGACCCCCCAGGCCTGGCGGGCGTGAGCTTCTCCTCCTCCTCGTCCTCCTCCTCCAGCTCGCCCGGTAACGAGAACCCAGCCAGCAGCTCCTGAGCATCCCGGCCGGCCCCCAGGGCGAGCACCGGGCCGCGGGCCGGGACTGCGATCGCCGCGGCCCCCCTGCACCCCTCGCGCTCACGGACTGTGGTGCCGCCGGGCCCACCGCGGCACAGGCTTGGAGGACCCGCCCCTCCCGGCTGCGGAGGGAGCCTGGCCTCCCCAGGGATGGGCCGGGCCGGGCTGGGCACATGCCGCCCGGGGCGTCTGACTCCCTTCCTGTTTGTCTCTGACCTCACCCTGTACGTGTTCGGCGGCAGAAAGGTTTTTATAATTTTAAATTATTACTGCTTTGAAATAAATGGACGTTTGAGCTCACTCGCGGCCCTGCATGATCTGTGGAGAGACAGGGTGGAGTCGCTCGGCTGGGGTCCCAACCGCGTGGACAGGCCGCTGCACCCCACCCCAAGCTCGGGGGCCCGGGACCACCAGGATGACCAGCAAAACAAGGACGAAACTGCTCTGACAGACGTTTTTTAAAGGAGAAAATATGTGTATCTTGAAAGCTATTTAAAAATACATCTACTTAGAAAGAAAAGCAGGTGGCTGGCGTGTTACTTGTGTGCGTCGGGGGGCGCAGCCCCGGGTCAGGGAGGTGAGCCGGCCGAGCCCCCGCAGCTGGCGTGTCATCCACAGGCTGTCCCCCATCCGGGTCACACGGCTGCCTTGGCCGGTGAGTGTCCAGCCTGCGCCCTGGGAAGTGCCCCCCATATTGGTCTTCCGTCTCTGAAGTGGAAGGTGGCTGCTGGGAGGGGTGGGAGCCTCCCCTGCACCCTCTTGGCTCCACCCCTGCCCCTCAGAGGAAGATCAACCCCCAGGAGGCTGATCGTGCCCCACCCCCACCCCAGCCTGTACACCCTGCTGGATCTGAGGGGCTCTGTGTTCGCGTCTCCAAGGGCAGCTGTGACAAGTCACCAAAACTTGGTGGCTTAAAACAACACGCTTATCATCTCAGTCCTGGGGTCACAATTTGCATCTTAGGGGCTAAATGCAGGCGTGGGCAGGGCGGGTCCTTCCGGAGGCTCCAGGGGAGCATCGGTTCCCGCCTTTTCCAGCTTCTAGAGGCGCCGCATCCCTGGCTCGCGGCCCCTCCTGCATCCTCACAGCCAGCAGCGCAGCATCTCCCGTCTCTCTGCCTCTGACCCTCCCGCCTCCCTCTTATAAGGACCCTGGGATGACGCTGGGCCCCTCGGGGAATCCAGGGTCGTCCCTGTCTCAGGGGCCTTAACAATCCCACCTGCGAAGTCCCCTCTGCCCCGTGAGGTGACACGTGCTCAGAGGCCCAGGACCAGGCCCTGCCAGTCTATGGCGGGTCGGTGTCCCCCAGCCTCCCTCACCTCCTCGCTGCCTCAGGCACCCCAATGAGTTCCCAGGTCCGAGCCTTTGCTTGGCTGTGCCCGGCCTGGAGTGCCCTCCCAGACCTGGCCCCCACGTGGCCAAGTCCCCGTCTCCAAACTGGCAGGTGCTTTTGTCGAAGCCTCCCTGCCCCCCAGCTTGTGACTGGACTCCTATGGACCCTGCTCAGCTCACTGTCCCCTAGACTCAGGGGCTCCCTGAGGGCCGGCCGCGTCTGTGGGGTCCGGCGGTGTCCCCAGTGCCCAGCACAGCAGGTGCTCAACGCACGTGAAACCAGTGAGTCACCAGACACGGGCTCGTCCGGACCGGGCCTTCCCCGGCCTCGGTCTTCAGCCGCCCGCCCGGCTCGCGCGCCTCCTGGAATCTCGGTCCAGCCATCACTCATGGATCCTGGGCCTCAGGAGACCAGGACGGGCAGGAAGTGCGTGGGCGGGTGATGTCGCTGCGTGCGGACCCCGCGCCTCCGGGCCCCCGCGCCGCACCCCCCCGTCCCCCCAACCCCGCGTCCAACGCCAGGAACATGGGCCGGCCGCGGTGGCGCCAGCGCACGGACGCGTAGGTGTTGTAGCCGTTCTCCTCGATGCGCTCCCGGAACCTAACGCAGACCCGCTGCGGGGCGGGCTGTAAGCGGCCCTGGGCACGCCCCTGGACACGCCCCCGCCGGGCGCGCCCCACGCACCCCAGCCCACCCCGCGCACTTGCACTCACCGACCAGGAGAGGCGGCCGCGGCGGTTCATGGCCACGTAAAAGCCGGTGTTCATGGCCTTCAGCGCCACGACGCTCACGCGGATAGAGCGCAACTCGAAGAAGACGCCTGCGGGGAGGGGCTGGGTCAGGGCCCGCCCACCACCCACTCGCCCACCCACCCCGCTCTTCATTCATTCATTCGTGTGGGGAACATTCCCCAAGTACCTACCGTGCTCCTGGCCCTGTGCTGGGCGTGGGGACGCACCAGGGACCACGCAGGTTCTGCCCGCATCTGCCCCGAGGCCGGGGGCGGGGGAGGAAGGACACCAGGCCAGGGGGAAGGCCTGAGGCAGGACTGGCCCGGATGGGTAGGGGGAAGTCAGTGGGGAGGGCTCAGGCTTTTCTCTGGAGGGCAATGGGGAGCCCAGGGGAGGGCCCCGTTAGTCAGGGATGAGAAAACCAAGCCAGAGGAGGTGTGTGCCTGCCAGGTGAGCTGCTGCTATCAGATGTAGACCGCCGGCAGTGACCATGACAGCTCGGCTAGCCGCGGCCGTGTCCGGTTATGGGGGAGACAATTCCAGACAATTCCAGACAGACGGCCCAGGCAACGGCCTGGGGGTGGGACACAGGGTGTTTAAAGCACAGTGTGTTCACATCAGTGATACCCGCTAACACTGCTTGAGTGCCAACTGTATGCCAGGCATTGTATCCCACCAAGCCCACACAGCAGCCCCAGGAGGGAGGTGTGGACCGTGCCCACTTCCCACAGGGGAAAACTGAGGCCTGAGAAGTGGCAGAGCCAGTTCCTCGGGCCCTGTCTGTGGATGGATGACCCTGGGAGAGCCCTGCCCCATTTGAGCTGATGTTTCCTGTCCAGTGAAGCAGAGCTGGGGGACAAGCGCCAGCCCACACTCTCTGAGCCACACCCAGGCACTGGGGCCTAATCTGGAGTCAAGGCCTTGCCCTCTGGTGTTCAGTCTGGACTTGGATGCCTCAGGTAACGGGCAGCTCACCTCATGTCCCATAGGACATTTGCACCTGCTATTTCCTGGGTCAGGCACTCAGCTCCTCTTGTGCACGGCCCGCTCCTTCTTTCTATATGAGGCTCAACTCAAGCCCACCTCCTCATTGTCACACTTATCGCTGCCCAGATGGGGAAACCGAGGCTCAGAGAGAAGCAGTGACTGTCCCAGGTCACCCAGCAGAGCCAGACCTCACCCCCAGCCCAAGGCCACCGTTCTTGGCCAGGCCCACCACTGAGCAACTGGCCCAGCCCCCTGTCTTGCCCTTGTCCAGTTAGCCTAATGAGGGCCTTGAGAGCCCCAGATGAAAGCAGGTGGGAAGGGCAGGGGTGATTATCTGCCCTAATGGTGGTGATTCAGGCAGTGGCCGGCAATGGCTCGGCTCCCCCGCTCGCCTGCCCGGCCTCAAAAATGTGGGGAGACTGAGACAGGCCTGGGGTCACCGACCACCCTGGTCTCCCACTTATCACCAACCTCCTCCTTCTCTTTCTTTGTCCCTTCATCTCCTCTTGCCTCATACATTCCACAAACACATATTGAGCACCTACTGTTTGCTGGGCAGGGCAGCAGGGATATGACTCCAATTCGATGAGGTTCTGGGCACTTTGGAGCCCCAGCTCCATGCCCCCACCTCCCACCTCAGGCAGGTCATTTGCCCTCTCTGTGCCTCAGTTTCCTCATCTGCCAAATGGGTGTCTAGGAAGACACAGAGGGGTCCCCAACTCTGGCAGGTCCTGAGTTTTGTTTTGCAGGGTGGGGAGTTCAGAGTTCAGACCCAGCTCTGCCCCCATCTCATTATGTACTGCGCCCACGGGGGCCCTTCCGGGAGCCTCAGCTTCCCCTCTGTAAATGGGCCCCGTGACCCCAACCTCAACTATCTCACAAAGACCCTTCTGCTGAGCCAGGCCCGGAGCTGGGAGCTTCCCCTGTGACCTTCACCCCAACTGTCCAACCCTCCTTCCAAGTGGGTTGGACCCCATTTTACAGTTGAGGAAACTGAGGCCCCAGTCAGAAAATGACTTGGCTGACGCCACGCAGCCAGAGAAGCCTCCGGACCCTCCCTCAAGTGAGAGAGGATCCCAGCTCACTGCTGCTACTACTGCTGCCTTTGCTGTTATTGTCCGCCTATCTGCCCTGTACCCCTGCCCCCGCGCAGCGCCCCCGGCTACTCACTGTCAGGGCTGTCGCGCCAGCGGGTGCCCTGCACGCGGCCGCTGGGGTCCACACACAGGAAGAAGTGGGTGGAGGAGAAGAGGCGCCGCCAGCGCACGTCGCCCTCCAGATGCGTGTAGCTGCGCGGTCTCCGCGGACTGTTCGGGGTCCCCGCGGCGCCGGGCGCCCGTGCCAGCAGTAGCCACGCCAGGCCCAGCCACAGGCGGCCGCGTATAGCCCCGCGCCCCGCTCGCCGCCGCCTGCTCTTGTCTCCCCGCGCGCGTCCGCGGCTCTGCCATTGCGAGATGGGGGGCGGAGTGCTTGACGGGGCCAATGGGGGCCTCGGGGGCGGGGCCAGAGCCACAGTGGGTGGGCCGGGATGCGGGGCGGGGCCGTGGTCAGGGCGGCCTGACCGCCCTGCAAAGTCTGGGACAGGCCAATGCGGCTCCTGGGGGGCGGGGCCAGAGCCGCAGGGGGCGGGATGACACCCCACGGGGGCGGGGCCAGTACAAGGGCGGGGGCCCATTCGGGAAAACACTCCGGCCTCCACGCGTGTTTATTTGTCTTGCGGGGCGGGGAGGGCGGTGCTTCTCCGTGAGTAGCCAGATTGGCCTGCAGGGGCTGCGGGGGTGTGAGTGTGAGAGAGGCGGGCCACAGAGAAATGGCGGGAGTCAGAGCCAGAGAGAGGAGAGACAGAGCCAGAGACAGAGAGATATAAAGACAGAGCCAGGTGTACAGCACAGGTCTTGTAATAACCTATGATGGAAAAGAATCCAAAAAAGAATAGATATATATGTATAACTGAATCATTTTGCGGTACGCCTGAAGCTAACACAACATTGTAAATTAACTACACATCAATTTTTTAACAGGGTAAAAAAAAAAAAAGACAGAGCCAGACACAGAGAAAGACAAAGACAAAGAGACAAGAGACTGAGAGGCAGAGATAGACAGAGACTAAGATGGAGGGACAGAGACTATGAGACTGCACAGGCGGAGATGGCTGAGACAGAGACAGAGACAGACAGATGTGTGAGAGACAGAGAGACAGGGAGAGACGGAGCTGCCCAGGGGTCAGAGGTTGGGACGGAAGTTCTGGCCCGAGTGCCTGTCCCTGCCAGTCAGGCCCCTGGGCAGGGAATGCCCCGGGGGGCTTGTCTACCCGTCCAACTGGCGCTTCCTGAGAGCCAGGCCCAGGGGGCATGCGGCTTCGCTGAGGGGTGGGCCTGGGGGACAGTGTGGGTGGAGGAGCAGGTGAACTGTTGGAGCATGCTGTGCACACAGGTGTTGGGCAGGAAGGTGGCCAATGGGAGGATGGACAGTTGGGCATGTCCGCGGCCAGCTGATGGGGACCGGGATGATGACCAAGGCCAGCACCCCGTCCCCAGCATCCGTCTCTGCATGTCCAAGGTGGTAGGAATGGGGCCGCACTGTTTACACCCACACCTGCTCATCATTTACAGACACACCCACCCAGTGCCCAGGGCCCTGCGAGGTGAATGCAGTAAACCTTCACAGACTCAGAGCCAAGCGACATCATTGACAGGTGGGGAAGCCAAGGCCCAAGAGGGGCAGGGATTTCCCCAAGGCCCCACACAGGACACATCCCAGGGCTCCCTGCATTTTGGCTCCTGGCGGCTCAGTTCTACAGCCATGGATGCAGGCGACACCTTTAAATAGCACCGGGGTGAGGACAAGGTGACAACCCTGCCCTGATGGACTGCTGGGGGGGCCAACCGGTCCAGCCGGACGGTGTCGCCGTGATGCCTTCCTGGTGGCTCCAGAGATTCCCTGATCCCTCTTCCTGGCCCCAGGAGGGCCACGCAGGGGGTGTGGCAGACATCCAAGCCCAGGACCCCAGGACTGAGATGGGAGTCCAGCCCGGACTGTCTCCCCACACTCAGAGCCCTGAGGCCAGCACCCAGGGGACTGGCCTGCAGGCATCACCTCCCCAAGCCTTGCCTCCTCCTGTGGAAAATAGGCCTGGAGAGGGAAGGCTGGAAGGATGGAATGAGATAATCCACGACCTCACTGGGTGCTCGGAATAACACCTCCATGTCCCGCCAGCTAGAAACTTGGTCTTCCCTTCCTAGACTGTCCCCACCCCACCTGCCAGGAGGACAAGATCCAGGGCCCTGTATGACTGGAGGGGACCCACGCCTGGGAAAACAGCTGCGCCCCAGGTGCTTTTCACAACAGCTTCACTGAAATATAATTCACATGCCACCCAGTTCACCCAGGAAACTGTGCAATTAGTGCTTTCAGTACAGAGTTGTCAACGCTTACCTCTGTCTAGTTCCAGAACATTCCATCACCCCAAAGAGAAGCCCCGTCCCCATCAGCAGTTGCCCTCATCCCCTCCCCAGCCCCTGACAACCACGAATCTACTCTCTGTCTCTGTGGATTTGCCTGTTCTGGACGTTTCGCATCAACGGACTCACACCCTTTGTGTCCTTCTGTGTGTGGCTTCTCTCACTGAGCATTGTGTTCAACTTCCATCCATATTGTATCAAATGTCAATGCTTCACCACTTCGCATGGTTGAGTGATGCTCCCGTGTGTGGAGGGACCATATTCTGTTTATCCATCATCCATTGATGGACACGTGGTTGTTGCTGCCTTTTGGCTGTCGTGAATCATGCTACTGTGGACGTGCGTGTACGAGTTTAAGTGTGAACATAAGTCGCCATTTCGCTCATGTATATACCCAGGAGTGGAACTGCTGGGTCACATGGTGATTCTATGGTTGGCTTTTTGAGGAGCTGCCAGAACGTCTTCCACAGCGGCTGCCCCATCTCACATTCTCACCAGCCATGCACGAGGGCTCCAGTGTTCCCACCTCTTCACCAGCAGCTGTGATTGGCCATCGTTTTGATTGCAGCCATCCTAGTTGGGTACAGCGGTATCTCGCTGTGGTTTTCTGGAAGACGTCAAGCCTACAGACAAGTTGTGAGAACAGCACAATGAACGCCCTGTTCCGGGAGTCCCCAATTCTACATATTATTATGATTATTATTTTAATATTTATTTATTTATTTATTTATGGCCGTGTTGGGTCTTCGTTTCTGTACGGGGGCTTTCTCTAGTTGTGGCAAGCGGGGGCCACTCTTCATCGCGGTGCGCGGGCCTCTCACTATCACGGCCTCTCTTGTTGTGGAGCACAGGCTCCAGACGTGCAGGCTCAGTAACTGTGGCTCACGGGCCCAGCTGCTCCGTGGCATGTGGGATCTTCCCTGACCAGGGCTCGAACCCGTGTCCCCTGCATTGGCAGGCAGATTCTCAACCACTGCGCCACCAGGGAAGCCCCCTACATATTATTTTTGATTTCCATCAGCTGGAGGATGGGTAAATACACTGCAGCAAACTCACGGGGGAGTACTATGCAGCCACGAAAAAGAGTAACCCACTGAATACACAACAACGTGGATGATTCTCAGACAGAATGAGGAGAAGCAGTCAGACACAATAGAGGTCCATCTATGGGACATTCTGGAAAACCAACCCATGTGTGAACTGTCCGATGGGTGTCGCCCTCAGGGGCAATGATAGGGGACGTGAGGGGGTTTCAGGGGCTGGGTGTTCTTTGGAACACCCCTGTGTCCTGGAAAATTAATTGAACTGTATTCTTTCTTTTTTTTTTGGCCACGCCCACACGGCCTGTGGGATCTTAGTTCCCTGAACAGGGATGGAACCATGCCCCCTGCATTGGATATGCAGAGTCTTAACCACTGGACCACCAGGGAAGTCCCGTGAACTGTATTCTTGATGTGTGCACTGTTCATGTTCTACCTGAAAAATACACACGTGTGGTCTTTTTATGTACGTGAGTATTTGAGAGGCAGCCTCAGAAATGGTCGGACGAGTATTTTTTTTTTTTTTTTTTTTGGCTGTGCCATGCGGCTGGGGATCACATTTCACCGACCAGGGATCGAACCCGGACCCTTGGCAGTGAAATCGCGGAGTCTTAACCGCTGGACCGCCAGGGAATTCCCGGACGAGTTTTCTAATGGCAAGGTGCTCCGTCATAGCCAAGTGGCAACCTCATCCCTCATCCACGCTCAAATGCCCCCTCTTTTCACCGTTATGTCCTTGAATACCTTTTTTTCTCATCCCAAACCTGGGTAGGGCACATGCAGTGCCTTCTGTTCTCTGTCTCTGTGATTGGCTGAATAAAGACCCACAAAGATGTGTCCACATTCTAATCCCCAGAACCTGTGAATCTGACCTTATTTGGATAAAGAGTCTTGGCAGCTGCCATTACATTAAGATTTTCAAATGAGATCATCCTAGGTGCCCTAAATGCAGTCACAAGTACCCTTATGAGAGACACAGACACGGAGGAGAGGCCACGTGAAGGCGAAGGCAGAGACGGGAGGGACACGGCCACAAGCCCAGGATGCCTGGAGCCCCAGAAGCTGGAAGAAGCAGTAAGGACCCTCCCTGGGAGCCTCCGGATGGGGCACGGCTCTGTCCACACCCTGATTTCATCCCAGTGATACTAATTTTGGATGTCTTGTCTCCAGAAATATGAGAGAATTAATTTTTGTTGTTAGGGCACCAAGTTTGTGGTCGTTTGTTACGGTGGCCCCAGGAATCTGATGCCATGTCTTTCCATCTAGAGAGCATTCCTTGCCTTCCTCAACACATCTTCTTTTTTTTTTATTAATTTTTTATTGGAGTATAATTGATTTACAATGCTGTGTTAGTTTCAGGTGTAGAGCAAACTGAATCAGCTATGCATATACATATATCCACTCTTTTCTAGATTCTTTTCCCGTATAGGTCATTACAGAGTACTGAGTAGAGTTCCCTGTGCTACACGGTAGGTCCTTACTAGTTATCTGTTTTATATATGGTAGTGTGTGTATGTCCATCCCAATCTCCCAGTTTATCCCTCCCCACCCCCCAACACTTTTGAAGTCTCACAGAATGTCCCACAGCCTAAGTTCATCTGAACGTCTCTTGGTTCAGTTTGGGTGAAAAGTTTTGGGGAAGAACCCAGCACACGTGAACAGCTTCTGAAACACAGTCTTGCCCAAACCCCAACGTCTCGACGCCATGACCCCCTCTTAAGGACATCTGTCTCCACTTGTCTCATGTGTTATTCATATTTTCATGCTTAAGTTTTACAAGGAAATTTGATATCCCCATCAGGAGTGGAAAACCAGTGCCATACATTGACACATTGACAATAAGCTGTAAGAAGAAATACAAAGAGAAGAGACCATGTGACAAAAGTCTCCAATTGGCAGGACCCCAGCCCGGGAGCTGAGACAGGGGTAACACGCAGGTGGCACCAAGCGAGACCGCCCGTGTTTGAGCAGGGACTGAAAGGAGAATGGCTTCCTCACCGCCAAGATCCAAGATCCAGCTCTTGGGGAGATACTAGTTAGGGAATCTGATGTCCCAGAGAGTAGAAGAGGAAACTGAGGCAAAAGAATTCAGAAGTCTTGGCTTCCAGCCCAGGCTCCTGGCTCTCCCAGACTGCGGGGATACGAGGGGATGTCTCTAGGTCTTGGGGGGGCCAGGGCCAGCTGATTCAGTGACCCCCTCCCCCACCAGGCCAGGAAGGAAACCCTAGGTGTGAGCCAGGTCTGAGGTCACGGCCCCCCAGGGCATCTTGGGGTGGATTGGGGCGGGTTCGGGAGGATGCTGCTGTCTGTTGAAAACATTCCCAGCTGGTGGCATCACAGTGCACAGGCCCGCGTGGGCAGCTGCGTCTGGAATGTGCTGTCGAGAGGCGTCCAGACCTAGGAGTCTGGCCCTTCCAGAGTACAGGTCCGGCCTCCACTCTGGGTAGTGGGGAGACTGAAGTCTGAGCAACTGGGGACAGGTGGCAGCTTGAGCTGAGGCCCCTAAGGCCCACCGTGGTCTGGCCCCTGAGCACCCTTCCACCTTTGCCTCTGCTTCCTCTCTCCCAAACACTGCTCGAATTCCAACTTTCCACAGTTATTCCTGCCTCTCAGGGCCTTATTCCTGCCTCTCAGGGCCTTTGCACTCGCTTTGATTGCTGCCTGGAGCGCAGTTACACCATGTGTGCCTATTCTTATCCTTCACATACCAGCCAATCCCAGAGCAGACGCTCCCTCCCCTGACCTCAGTTTCCCCAACTGAATGATAAGGTGAGGCATGCCTTCCAGGTCTGATTCTAAAGTTTTGGCCCTGCTTACTCCTGAGTGGGATCTCCCTGGAGACCAGGGCTGAGATGCTCCAGGCTCCAGGGATTATTTCATTCCACTTGTCATCAAATCAACTTAGTTAGAGGTGAGTCTGCGCTCTCTGCCCCACTCCGTCCCTGGCCTTGGGAACTAGTGGGTAAACTGAGGCCAGAAAGAGTGAATGAGGGAAATGTCCAGGAAACACGATGACCCAGCTGACCGTTGGCTCTGCGACTTTGAGTCAGACGGATGTGGGCCTTCATTCCAGTCTCTCTAACATTTGTGCTGTGTGTCTTTGGGGAACTTGATTGACCTCTCTGAACCTCAGCTTCCTCCACAATAAACCGGAGATAGTAATAGTTCCCTCCCCAGAGCTATCTTTGGATCAATGAAGATCGCGGATAGGAATCTCTAAATTGCAGAACGCTGTCCTAATTATTTGTCGACTATTCCTTAAACAACAACAACAACAAAACCCAGGTTCCGGGTCCTTCCAAAGATGGCTTAGATTCTCGCAGTGTTGCCCAAGCAACGGCTCTGTCCCGCCCCGCCTCGACAGCGAACAGCCAATCAGAGGGCGCCACCGGCGCATGCCCCCCGCCTCCGGCGCCCCGCTGCCCCCTGGGAATTGTGGTTCTGTCGGCGCTCTCCAGGCGCGTGGTCCCTTCGCGGCCGCCGTAGGCCTTAGGACTACAACTCCCGGCGGGCGCGGGCGGCGCGGTGGTCCCGCGTGCTGGCAGCATGTCTGCCGTGCGCTGGGGCCGCGGCGCGGCGGGGTTCGGGAGGGCCCTGTGGCCGGCGGGCGCCCCCGGCCTCCTGGCCGAGGAAGGTAATGAAGGGGAGTCCCGGGACCGCTGCCCTGCCCCCCCACCCGCGGCCGTGACGTTTGGCTTCTCGACCCTCGGGATCCAGCTCCCTCCGACCTTTGCCCTTTGCCCTTGGGAGTTCTGGGGAACCCAGTGACTCGACGCAGCTTTCACTCGTCCTTGGCCCACTCTCCGGACAGGAGTCGGCGGGGCACTTTGATCTTCGACCCTTGATTTCTTTTGGAGCCCCATGACCCACTACTTACGGTTTAGGGTTTTTAACCTTTGAATTGTCTGTGCCTTAGTGCGACGAACATTTTATCCTCCACCCCACGCCCCAGTTTTCTTTTTTCCTTTGCCCGTGGTGTCCGCTACACTTTTGTCCTGTTAGTTTCTTTCCAGTGTGAGACCGGTGACCACTGACAGTTCCCACTGCCTTTAGGGTTCCTTTGCCCCGGATCCTGCGATTCCTGACCCTGTGAGGGCCCTCCCTCCCCGACCCCTGATGCCCGCCTCCTTCAGCCTCCCTGGTCTCTCCTGCAGGGGCCCTTGGTGGCGTCTGGGGCCGTAAGAGGAGCTCGACTGCCAGCCCTTGTGAGCAGGACCGCCGGAAGGACTGGGGCCATGCCGAGCTGCTGGAGGGTGAGCCTGACCCCCGAGGTCTGGGGCCTGAAGCCCCTTCCTCACTGTCCCCCCCGTCGGCAGCGCTGCTGGGAGCCGCCTCCCTGGTTCCCCACAGTGACCCCGGTGAGAAGGGATGTCAGTCTGTAAGGTGGGGTGACTCATGGGGTCCCGCTCTCTGGTGGTCCGAGGGCCCCCACGGTGAAGCGAGTGCTGTACACAGCGAGCTCTTGTAGTTCCCTCGTCCCAGCAGGGGCTCCCCCTTTCCAGATGAGACAGTCGAGGCCCAGATCTGTGGCTGGAGAGACTGGCTCAAGGCCACACACCGCTGCACGTGCAGAGCTGGGCTTTGAGCTGTGACTTGAGCAAGCTCAGTGGTCCTGGCTCAGCTTCCTGGGCTTGGGTGCATGATGGGGTCTAGTGGTCATTGTCACCTGGGATGGACAGCCAGGTCCTGGTGGCCTCTGTAGCAAGTGGGGGGCATCTGTCCTTCTCGCCACCTCACTGTCCTCTCCTTCCCAGACGTCCAGTGCCTCCTGCTTCCCCTCCTGTCCCTCGTCCAGTGTGTGTCCCCCAGCCAGGAGTGGGGTGGGGGAGGCTTTGAAAAACACCTAATTTCAGAAAACCCCAAACACACAGAAGTGAAGCCACAGGTCCCACGCGCTTCAAGAGCAACCTTCTTTTCGTTTCTCACCCATCTCATTATTTTAAAGCTAAGCCCAGGGTCTGGAAATCTGAATCACTTCATCTCACTCCCCAGCCTTGAACCGTCCAACTGTTTCCTCTCTCACAGAATAATCTCCAGACCCCCACTGAGGGCCATAGACCTCCGGGCCTTTGCCTACCTCCTCGGCTTCTGGCATCAGGAGCTTTGCACCTGCTTGTCCCGGGTCACCCCCCAGGTGGCTCAGATGCGGCCGCCTCCGAGGGAAACCTGTGCCCACATCCTGCTTCTGCCTCGTGTCCTGCCCCACGCTTTGCCGCCGGACAGTCTCCCGCACGTGCAGAAAGGGTCTGCTGAGTCTCCGGTCACTGGGGCCAGGGCCGCACCTGTGTTTCTGCTCTGGGCCAGCTCTCTCTGGGGCCGATGTTGTAGTGAGACAGGCGCAGGCAGGAGATGGATACCCTTGGTCCTCACGTTCGTGGATTCTGTGTTTGCAAAGTCTCCTACCAGCTGAACTTGTAACCCCAAAGCCAATGCATGCCTTCCCAGCTGAGGTGGAGCTGGGCGACTCCCTGTCAACAGGCGTCCTTTTCAGGGTGTATCTGGTGCCACGTTTTTGCATTTTGTGCTGTTTGTTGGTGGTTCTGCAGTTTAAAATGGCCCCAGGCGTGGTGCTGGGGTGCTGTCTAGTTTCCTCAGCTCAAGGGGGCTGTGACGTGCCTTTTGTAGAAAATCTGCGTGTTCGACAAGCTTTGTTGAGGAATGAGTTGTAGAAGTATTGGCTGTGAGTTCAGTGTTAGTGAATCAGCAGTACACAGGAAATAAGATATCTCAGATGAGAACTCACAAAACAGGGTTATGTGTGGACCTGTTGGTGGAAATGTGACCATGGGCTCTCAGGAGCCCCGTGTTTGCCTGGGAGTGGTGGTTCCCTGTTCACCAGCTCAGTGGCCTGAAACTCTGTAGAACAGAACTGCCCCAGGTCCTGAGAGCTGACTGTCGGTGAAGTGGCACAGGGCAGCGGCGGGCTGTGAATTGTCTGTGTGTGGGGGGATAATGGCACGTGCAAAGGCCCTGAGGCCATTACAGATGGAGTGGGGGTGGGAGGTGCAGGGAGGCGCCGGCACCTGGGTGGATTTTGAAGGCAGAGCCCTGAGGAGGCGCTCACGGGCTGCATGTAGAGGGGGAGAGTCGCAGACGACCTGTGACTTTTGGTCGGACTGGGAAGGACAGAGCTTGGGGGGGGTGGGGGAAGACACAGAGAGGCAGGTTGTGGGCAACACCGGGAGCCTGTTCGGGACGTGGGGTTCGAGTGGCTCGGGTGGATGGGTGCTGGTTGGGTGGGCGGGGCGTGCGTGGCCGACGAGGTAAGTCTAGGGACGTTTGCGGTGGTCAGCAGACACACAGGGCTGAGGTCTCTCGCCTCCTGGGCAGCGGGGTCCCCTGACGTCTCGCCCTCTGCCCCACAGTGCTCAAGGCGCGGGTGCGGCAGCTGCAGGCCGAGGGCGTGGCAGAGGTGACGGTGAAGAGGGTGGCCAAGAGGGTGGCCGTGGCTCGAGCCCCGGAGGCCGGCGGCGCCCAGCCACCCAGGCAGGCCCAGGCAGGGGCCGAGGGGGCCGCCCCCATGCTCAGCAGCCGCTGGGCGCAGAAACTGGATGACGATCAGCGGCTGATGGAGAGGCGCAAGCAGCGGCTGGAGGGGAAGCTGCAGAAGCACGTGGAGAAGGTGGCCTGGCAAAAGCAGCTGCGCTCGGAGCCCCGGCTGCTGAGCAGGAAGCTGGCGAGCCAGCTGCAGCACTGGGAGCAGGGGGCGACCCGGAGCCCGTGGGAGGAGCAGCTGGCGCAGCTGCTGCAGGAGGCCCCGCAGGGGCGGAGCGGCGAGGCGGCGGCGGCCCCGGCGGACAGAGGCCCCGAGTCGCGTCTGGAGGGCCAGCGGCAGAGGCTCCTGTCCTTCTTTGAGTGCTGCCTGCTCACGGGCAACCTGCCCCTGGCCCACCACGTGCTGGTCACCCACCACAGCAAGTCCCAGCAGCAGCGGCTGCTCACACTCTCCATGTACAACCTGGTCATGCTCGGCTGGGCTCGCCAGGTGAGTGGCTGGGCCCCGGGAGCGAGTGCCCCGGGGCCAGAGGCAGAAGCCAACTTGGGGGCACTTAGATTCGAACCCTTGTCTTTTAGCCCCAGGGCTCAGGCCTTTGTCTTTTATTGTTTTAATAATTCTTTAGGCTTGTCGATTATGAGTCACACGTGGCCTTCAAAGCAAAGTGGGAAAATGACCAAAAGAGCAGGAAGAAGCTGTGCTCTGGTTCAGAGCATTTCCTTCTGGTTACTTGACCACGGCTCTGGTGTGAGGGGCGCTGCAGACCCTTCTTGGGGCTGCGACCTCAGTGCTTTCCATCTAGCTTGTTCTTGTCTCGAGTTTCCTAGGTGGGATCCTTCTTTTTAATGCAGACATTCACAGCTGTGAATTTCCCTCTGGGAACAGCTGTAGCTGCTTCCCTCTCCCACGTTTTCTGTTTTCTCCTGCGATTTCTCCTCTGACCCGTGGCTGCTTAGGAGAGTTGCTTAAGTGCCCTTGCGGTGAAAACTTCCCCAACACCCTCCCTCCCGTGGGTCTGTGGCCTCATTTGAGGAGCAGCAGGGAAAGCGTTAGTGCCGGGCAAACAAGGGAAACAGCTGTGTGAAGACACAGGTGCAACTCGCTAAGGCAGGTTGGCGGCAGGGACTTCGCTGTGCTGACTCACGCACAGAACGCGGCCCAGAGCCGCCTGATAGCGCTGGGAGGCTTCCAGGGGCTCTACAGCGACAGTCACAGGGAGCTTCTTGCCTGCATTGTCTTTGCAGGAGGGCACTCAGTTCCCAGGAGTTAGTCTGCCTTCCCAGGTCTCTGGCTTCCGGCGTCCCCCCCCCACAAAGGGTCCTGTTACGGCAGCATATTTCTGATTAGATGAGCTTCCTGGGGCTGCTGAACAAATGAACACAAACCGGGAGGCTTAAAGCAGCAGAAGTTTGTTTTCTTTTAGTCCCAGCGGCCAGACATCCGAGGTCAGGGCGTGGCAGGGCCACACTCCCTCTGGAGGCTCCAGGGGAGGGTGCTTCGCGCCTCTGCCAGCTCCTGGGTCTGCGATGTCCCTTGGGCTGTGGCCGCATCCCTCTGATCTCCGCCTCAGTGGTCACACGGCCTCCTCCAGTGTGACCTCATCCTAACTGCACCTGCAGGGACCCTGTTTCCAAATAAGGCCCTTTTCTGAGGTTCCAGGTGGATGTGAGTTTTGGGGGCCCTAGGCAGCCAGCCTATGTCGAGCAGGCCTGGCTGCCGCCCAGACCTGAGTTTAGTCCCGTTCTGCCGTGTGCTCCCCGTGGCCACACCCCTCCCTTCCCTCTGCGCCTCGGGTTTCCCATCTTGGGAGGAGTGAGGGCTGTAATCCAGGGCTCCAACCCCGTGTGTGTGTGTGTTTAACACTGTGAAGGTTCGAATGCATGTTTTCATGGTGGTGGTGAACATTACTGTTGAATTTTTTTTTTTTCTTTCTTTTAATAAAAGTTGTTTCCACTTTTTATTTATTTGGCTGCATCAGGTCTTAGTTGTGGCTCGCGGGATTTAGAGCGCAGGCTCGGTAGTTGTGGCGCACGGGCTTAGTTGCTCCGTGGCATGTGGGATTTTCCCGGACCAGGGATCGAACCCGTCTCCCCTGCATTGGCAGGAGGATTCTTAACCACTGCGCCACCAGGGAAGTACTCCTACCGTGAGTTTTTAGAGGTAGGATAGATGGGCTGAATCTAGACCAGCAGCGTCCAGTAGACCTTTCTGTGACGTTGCCAGTGTTCTTCATCTGCTCCAGCCTCCTGTTGCTGCTGAACCGAGTATTTAATTTAAACTAAGCTAAGTGGCCGGTATGGTTGGTGACTACCGGACTGATCGCCCCCCCTTCCCCCCGCACCCCGGGCCGTGCAGACAAGCACCTAGGACCCAGTTGCTGGCACGTGGTCTGGGGTGGCAGCACCTCTCAGACAGGGTGCAGGACACATGGCGGGGTGCTGGGAATGCCTCTCTCTGGAAGGGTCTGTGGCATCTCTCCTGAGCCACCAGTGGGCTGGAGGAAAAACCGCAGGGGAAGGTAGCGGGGAGGCCTGTGTGGAGGAAGGAGGCCCGGTCGTCGGGAAACTGGGTAGAGGAGCAGGTGGGCAGCAGGGAGCATTGTGGGCCGAGCTGGGGCCTCCCTTCCGCCCACACCCGGCCCCCCCACAGGCCCTCACCCCGCTTGGTTCCTCCAGGGCTCCTTCAAAGAGCTGATGTACGTGTTCTTCATGCTGAAAGATGCCGGCCTCGCCCCGGACCTGCGGTCCTACGCGGCTGCCCTGCAGTGCATGGGGCGCCTGGACCAGGATGCTGGCACCATCCGAAGGTGGGTGGGTCGGTGTGGGGTGGCCTGGCTGAGCTGGGGGCTGGGATCCCTGGGGCTCCCCAGGCACCGGCGCTGTGAGCCAGGTGTGTGTGCCCTGCAGGTGCCTGAAGCAGATGGCGCAGGACGGGCTACAGCTGCAGGGGCTCTTCACGGCTGTGCCGCTGAGCGCCGAGGAGCGGGCTGAGCTCCTGCGGGCTGTGCGCAAGGCCAAGCCCGCCTTCACCCCCCCGCGGCCGCCTGCGCCCCCGCCCCAGGTCAACACCTCGCCGCTGCTCCGGGAGATCTACGCCAAGGTGAGCTGGGGCCTGTGGCCTGGCACCTGCCGGGAGCGGGGGGCCGGGGGGGAGGTGTTGTCTCTGGGCGCCTCGGCCCCTCCCCGCCTCTCTTGGCGGGGTCGGCCCCACCCAACCCCATGCTGGCGGGAGGGAGGCTGTTGTGGGGGGCCCACGCTGCACCGTCCTCGGTTTCCACGTGGCAGTGCAGCCGTGGGCCGAGCGTCGGGGTGTCGCAGGGCCTGTGTGCCCTCCCTAAGACTGGACAGCTAACTCCGCAGGCGGCAGGCAGCGGGCGAGGCCGCATCGCCTCCCAGGGTGGAGTAGAGCATGACACCTTGAGGCACTGGGTTTTTTCTTTTTACTGGGACATAATTCTCCTATTCTACAGTTCACCTTTTAAAGTGTAATTCAGTATTTTTTTTTTTTTAGTACATTGATCTCTATGTAATTCCAGAACATTCCATTATCCCAAAAGGAAGCCCGTCCCCATCAGCAGTCAGTCCCCACCCCCCCCCACCCCCGCACCAGCCCCTGACAACCACTAGCCACTAACTCTCTGTGGATCTGCCTGTTCTGGACAGTTCCCGTCAATGGAATCACACCCTGTGTGTCCTTCTGTGTCTGGCTTCTCTCACTGAGCATCGTGTTCTCAGGGTCCATCCACGCTATAGCGAGTGTCAGGGCTTCACCCCTTCTCAGGGTTGAGTGATGTTCCCGTGTGTGGAGGGACCACATTGTGTTTATCTATCATCTGTTGATGGACACTTCGGTCGTTTCTAGTTTTTAAGCATCGTGAACTGTGCTGCTGTGGCTGTGGACAGGTCTTTGTGTAGATGTATATTTTGGATTCTCAGTGTGTTGGGTTTTGCTATTTTTAATTTATCTATTTTTGGAAGGGTCACACGTTCACACAGTTGCAAGTTTAAAGAGAAAACAGCAGCATCCGGGGACTTGCACTGTCTTCCTGGGTGTCCTGCCCGCCTGGCAAGGCCAGCAGATGTGGTTACACCAGCATCGTTGTCTCACTATCCTGGGCCCTGCTCTCCCCCCAGCGTTAAGGATGGATGATTTTCAGGAGACTTGGGAAAATGACTGTGATTCTGCCATGGGGGTGGGTGGGGGTCCTGGCACGTGTAGGGTGGGCAGCTGCTCTTCTTGACCTCGGGTGTGGATGGAACCCTGGGGGACTCAGGTCGAGAGGTCAGGCACCGGGACCTCACCACCAGCCTGTTGCCACCAGCAGGACCCCACTGTGTCCTACCCGAGGCTGCACTTGTCCCTGAAGGAGCTGCAGGGCCTCTTCCGACAGCAGCTTCGCGTGGAGATGGCCACCACTGTCACCGTGGAGTCCGTGGAGAAGGTTCCACTGCTGACCAAGGAGGTCCTGCATGCGGTAAGGGGCTGGGGGGTGATCCGCTCTGGCCAAGCTGGGCGTCCCCTGCCTGGGCAGGGTCGCGTGGGGGAGGGCGGCTGCACGGCACCCCCCCCACCCCACCCCCACTGAGCCAGGCACTGCCAGGCGTAGGGCTGGGGCCTCGCGGGCTGCAGGGTTGGGTGGGCACGGTGATGACTCCTTGTGTACCCCCTCCCCCCAGCGGAAGACCCTGGCAGGCTTGCGCACCCGATGGAGGACGGCGCTGTACCGGGAGCTGCAAGAGACCAAGGAGAGCGAGGCCCACGCTGCTCGAGAAGGCCGCCTCTCACTCTTCCCGTACCTGTGCCTGCTCAGCGAGAAGGAGATTGTGGGGATGCTGCTGCAGGTGCGCACGGGGCCGGGGGGAGGGGCTGCTGGGGGTGCGCCTGTGGGGTCCACATGGAGCGCGGGGCTCATGGCGCTCGCTGCCCTCCAGACCCTGCAGGCGCTGCCCGCGCAAGGAGAGTCACTTCTCTTCCTGGCGCACGAGCTGGGTCTGCGTGTCTTCAAGAGGAAGCAGCTCAGAAACGAGGTGCAGGAACTGGAGCAGCGCTACTCCAAGTACCTGCACCTGCTGGCCTCCGACACCCAGGTGAGGCCCAGGAAGCCTGGGTGGGGAAACCCAGGCGTTGAGCGGAGGTCCCCTCCCCTCTCTCCTCTCCCCTTTCCTGAGGCGACCAGATTTGCCCCCAGACTCCACCTCATTTTCCTCACCTAGCCCTGGGATAGCAGTCAGCTCACCCCTCCCTGGGGGTGGGCGGAGGTCTCCAGCTCTGCACCCAGACCCTCATCCCCCTGAGCCACCTTCCCGCTTGCAGGTGGCGGAACCATGCCTGCCACGGCAGCATTGGGAGGCACTGGGGGTGCCTGAGGCCCCCCACGAGCAGCCCTGGCCCATGTCAGTGGTGGTGCAGCTGGGAAAGCAGCTGGCGGAGGTGCTGGTGCGGGCCGCGCAGATGCCCAGCAGCCTGGCAGCGCCCCGGAGCCCAGGCACGCTCATCCCTGTGCTCTACCACGTGTACTCCTTCCGCAGCTTCCGCCAGGTGGGCCACCGTGGGGACGGGCCTGCGAGGAGGCCGCGGGCTCCTGGTGGTGCAGGGCCCCTGGGCCATGGTGGGATCCTGCCAGAATTCTGCTGTGGCCCTGGACCTGGTCTCAGGGTCGGGGCATCTGAGGGGACCCCAGGGCCCTCCTCCACTGCCTTTGGGGCAGCCCCCGAACCTTCTCCGCCTGCCCCGCCCCCAGATCGGGATCCTGAAGCCTCACCCGGCCTTCACGCAGCTGCTGGAGACGGCGGCAGAGCGCACACTGACCTTTGAGTCGACGGACGTGCCCATGCTGTGCCCACCACTGCCCTGGACGTCGCCCCACTCGGGTGCCTTCCTGCTGAGCCCCACCAAGATGATGCGCTCTGTGGAGGGCAGCCAGCAGCACCAGCTCCTGCTGGAGCGCTGCCCGCCTGCCGAGCTGCACGGTGCCCTGGATGCCCTCACCCAGCTGGGCAACTGTGCCTGGCGGGTCAACGGGCGCATACTGGACCTGGTGCTGGAGCTCTTCACTGACAAGGGCTGCCCTCGCCTGGGCGTGCCCGCCCCGCCCTCCGAGGCCCCCCGGCCACCCGAGGGCCGTCAGGCTCCCAAGGGCTGCTTGCTGCCCGAGGTCTCGCCTGCCGAAAAGGCTGAGATGCGGCGGGAGCTGGCCCGGCGCCTGAAGGTGGCACGGGAGATGCAGAGCCTGCGCGCCGATGCACTGTACCGCCTGTCGCTGGCCCAGCACCTGCGGCACCGCGTCTTTTGGCTGCCGCACAACATGGACTTCCGCGGCCGGACCTATCCCTGCTCACCGCATTTCAACCACCTGGGCAGTGACCTGGCCCGCGCACTGCTGGAGTTCGCCCAGGGCCGCCCACTCGGTCCCCACGGCCTCAACTGGCTCAAGATACACCTGGTCAACCTCACAGGGCTCAAGAAGCGCGAGTCGCTGCAGGCACGCCGGGACTATGCGGACGAGCTGATGGAGGACATCCTAGACTCGGCGGACCGCCCCATGACGGTGGGTGGCGTGGGGAGGACAGCGGCTGGGCCCTGACCCCTGACCCCTGACCGCTCTCCTGGCCGCCGTGGCGCCCACCTCAGACCCATGCAGGCACCCCCCACCCCCTGCTTCTTCCCAGGCACCCTTCTGCTTGTCTTTCCCTCTGTCCTGGGCCATCGGCAGCCTCCCATGCCACAATAGGCCTCCCTCCAGGCTGACCCCTCCCTGGTCTATCACTCCTGTCGTCTCTCCACGCCATTCAGGGCCTCCCGGTGTCCCCACGCCACCTGGGCCCGCCCAGGAAGTGCCCCCAGGCTGGCTCTGACCCCACCGGGCCTGGCCTCACCCAGCCCGCTGCTTCCTGCAGGGCCGCAAGTGGTGGATGGAGGCAGACGAGCCCTGGCAAGCCTTGGCCTGCTGCATGGAGGTCGCCCAGGCGGTGCGTGCCCCCGACCCCACCGCCTATGTCTCCCACTTCCCGGTCCACCAGGTGAGCTGGGGGACTCCGGTGTGGAGCGTGCCCGGCCCTTGTGGGCGCCTGCCAAAGGTGTCTCGCTCGGGTTGAGGTGCCGAGGGATGGCACGGGTGCCCGGCACCTGCCCCTCCCACTCTGACAGGCTGGTGTTCCCATGGTGAGCAGCTTGTGCAGACGCGCCCCCGCCCTTCCTGTGCCTCGGTTCCGCTTTGTGGGGGCTGCTGCCCGCCTGTCACTGTGGGAGGTCCAGGGAGCACCCCGTGAGCCGAGCTGGGGAAGCCTGGAGCTCGCCTTGCCCGCCCCTCGCTCCCTGCTCCTCACCCTCCACCCGTCGCCCAGGATGGCTCCTGTAACGGCCTGCAGCACTACGCCGCCCTGGGCCGGGACAGCGTGGGGGCCGCCTCCGTCAACCTGTTGCCCTTGGACCTGCCGCAGGACGTGTACAGTGAGGTGGCTGCACAGGTGCGCACCCACCCCGCCCCCGCTTGTTCTTATCCCCCAGACCCACCCGGGTCTGTCTTTCGAACATCTGGGTGCCGTGGACCCCACTGCCACGGCCGCCAACTGTCACGTGACCCGGCAGTCAGGCAGGGTTCCTGGGGGACGTGTCGGGGGGCGATGGTGAGGTCCACGGGAAGAGAAGGAGCCTCGGGGTGGGCGGCTTCAGGGTGGGCAGGGCCCTGCCCACTGACCCCCGCTCCTCCAGGTGGAGGTGTTCCGCAGGCAGGACGCCGAACAGGGTGTGCGGGTGGCCCAGGTGCTGGAGGGTTTCATCAGCCGCAAGGTGGTCAAGCAGACGGTGATGACCGTCGTGTACGGGGTCACCCGCTACGGGGGCCGCCTGCAGATCGAGAAGCGCCTCCGGGAGATCCACGACTTCCCCCAGGTGCGCGGGGCCGAGACTCCAGATCCTGCCGGCCACTGTCCGGTAGCAGGTGGCCGCTGGGCAGCCGGCGGTCCTGACACAGGGTCTTGTCTCTGCCCACCGTGGGGTCCTCCAGCGGGGTCCATGGGAGCGAGCCCACCCCCTCAGAGTGTGCGAGGTCACTGGCCCAGGGCCATCAGGCGGCGTGGAGGGAACCTGGGCCCCGCCCACGCCCTCCCCTCACCCTCTCCCCAGGACTTCGTGTGGGAGGCTTCTCACTACCTCGTGCGCCAGGTGTTCAACAGCCTGCAGGAGATGTTCTCGGGCACCCGGTCCATCCAGGTGAGGCCTCATCTTCCCCCTGCCCCCGCCTCGGCCGTGGCTCCCCAGACCCGGCCCCCCTGAGCCCGGTGTCCATCCCTGCAGCGCTGGCTGACCGAGAGCGCCCGGCTCATCTCCCACACGGGCTCGGCCGTGGAGTGGGTCACGCCCCTGGGCATCCCCGTCATCCAGCCCTACCACCGTGACTCCAAGGTCATGGTATGTGCGGCCCCCCCCTTGCCCCGCCCCTGCCCCGCTGCGCCAGGCAGGACTCAGCGCCCCCTGCCCCTACTGCCCCTACCCTGCAGATCAAAGGCGGGCTCCAGAGCCTCACCTTCAGCAGCAGCGTGGACACCAGCCAGTGAGTGCACGGAGGGGGGGGCGGTGGGGGGGCTGGGGCGCCTGGGCCGGGAGGCCACTGGGGTCGGGCCGGGCTGAGGCTCCAGAGTCCCCCACCTTGCACCCCGCCCCCAGGAAGCCCAACACGCTGAAGCAGAAGAACGGCTTCCCGCCCAACTTCATCCACTCGCTGGACTCCTCGCACATGATGCTCACGGCCCTGCACTGCTACAGGTGCACCAGGGCTGGGGACCCCGCGGTGGGTGCCGCCCGCTGGAGATGGGGTCAGGCGAGGACCGAAGCCGTGGGGGCCTGGGGGACCTGGTGCCCCGGAGGCGACAGGCCGCGAGGCAGGGAGGGGTTGGGATGCGGCTGACTGGGCGGGGGAGGGGCTCCAAGTGTGAAGCTGGCCCTCGGAGGGTCCCCGGGCCCGGCCTGCTGTGTGGGCTGCTCTTGATGTGTGTGGACCTGCCGGGGCAGGCAGCGGTGTCTAGTTTCTCACGGTTCTGTTAGAAACAGCTGCTCCTGTGGGGGGGGTGTGGCCGCACTGAGCCAGACTGCTGTGGGAGTTCTGTGTTCCTGTGCCCTCCAGGGGTGGCTTGGGGACCCCTGGGATGGAGCCCTGTGGTGGAAGGGGGCCCAGCCTCAGCCACCCCCTACGGGAAGCTGAGAATCAGTTGGGCGGCAGTTGGGGGTAGGGTGGCAAAGAGGCTTCTTCCTAAGAGGAGAACTTGTCACTTGCCTGCTGAGGGGCACGTGTGGCGCACAGACAGCTGCTGGAGTGCGCGGGGGTGAGGGGCGAGAGGAGAGTGGGCGTCACTGGACAGTGGGCCCCCCTGGCTGAGCGGTGGGGAGGGGCTTGAGGTGAGAGCTGGGCCAGTGCTGGGCCAGTGCTGGGCGGCGGGGGGGTGTGGATTGTGAGGGAGGAGACCTCAAGGCGTGGCCTCTCCACGGGGGCCCCTCACTGCTGCTGCAGGAAGGGCCTGACCTTCGTCTCGGTGCACGACTGCTTCTGGACCCACGCCGCTGACGTTGCGGTCATGAACCAGGTGCAGGCCCACCCCCACTAGGGCGGACACCCCCGGCTCTTGCGCCCCCAACCTCAACCCCTCCTGACCTGGGAAGCCCGGTCCCCCTGCCCCTTGGGCCTGGTTCCTGGCTGCTGACGCCCCCCACCCCCCCACCCCCCTGCCGCAGGTCTGCCGTGAGCAGTTCGTCCGTCTGCACAGCCAGCCCATTCTCCACAACCTATCCAGGTTCCTGATCAAGCGGTTCTGCTCCGACCCCAGGTGAGGCACCCCCAGCCCAGCACCGCAGTGGCCGCTCCCTCCCCAGGCCGCCCCGGCCTTACCCCCACCCCGCCTTTGCCTTCAGGACCTCCAAGAGCATCTGGGTCTCCAGGCTGATGGACACGCTGCTGTCTGTGCCCAAGGCAGGTGAGGCCCAGGGCTGGACGGCCCCTCACAGGGCTGGGGGCAGGGCCTTCCCCAGGGCCCGCCCCCAGCCTTCTGCTCTGCTCCGTAGGGACCTTCAACCTGGAGCAGGTGAAGCACTCCACGTACTTCTTCAGCTGACGGCCAGTGCTGCCTCCCTGTACTTTAGTGTGAATAAAGGGTCTGTCACCACGTGGGGGCTGCTTGCCTCGGGGAGGGGCGGGCTGCGCGCTGGGTCCGGGCAGAGCGATCAGACGCGGCAGGCTGGGCGCCAATGCTGTCGTTTATTGCGCGGAATGGGGGCGTGGGGCGTGGGGGGCGCGGTGGGCGCTGCTGCCTCGGCTCGTCAGTACATTCACCACGACGGCGGGGACCCCCCCCCCCCGGCCTCGCCCCCACGCTGGGGCGCTGGAGGGAGTGGTGTGTGCCCACTCCGGGGCGGTCACCGCGGACGCACGTGGACAGGGACCAGGCTGGTTATTGCGTGAGCGCGATGGGGGCAGCGGGAAGCCGGCGGGCTAAGTATTGCACTTAAAAACAGATCCTCATTGGAGGGCGAGGGCGAGGGCGAGGGCGGGCGCGGGTGGGGCTCCACGGCCCTCTCCCCTCGGCCCCGGCCGGCCTGTCCCCGTTTCACAGTTGGGGGAACTGAGGCACCGAGGTGAAGGGAGCCCCCTCGCCCGCGCGGCCGCCAGGGGCAGGGGCGATATGGGTGGGCGCAGGGCGATGGGTGGCTTGGCGGGGGTGTCCCGCCGGCCCGGGTCGCCCGTCCGACTACAACTACCTACGTCTCCTCTATGGCTTCTGGGGCGGGCGGTCCGGGCTGCGCAATGGCATGGCTTTGGTCTGAGTGACAGCCCCGCCCCGGCCTGGCTGGGCCACAGGGCGGCGCGCGAGGGTCACAAGTTGGAGGAGAGGCGTGAGCGCGTGGAGTCCAGCGGGTCGGGTCCGCTGGTGGCGCTGGGCAAGGGTGAGGGCGAGGCCGAGTCCCTGCGGTCCGGGCTGGGCGCCGCGGTCCGGGCGGTGGGCGCAGGCCCCAGGCGCGGTGTGGAGCTGCTGGCCGGGCGCACCGAGGCTCCGGGGCCGGGGCCGGGGCCGGGTGCGCCGTGGGGCAGCGAGGGCTGCGAGGCGGACAGCGGGCGCGAGGCGCGGCTCAGGCGGCGCGCAGGCAGTGCGGGCCCGGCGCGGGGCGCAGCGGGGGAGCCAGGCGCGCCGCCATAGGGCGAGGTCCGCGGTGCCCGGGGGCTGGAGGGCGCGCCCGGGGGGCTGGCAGCGGGCGCGGGGCCGGGCGAGGCGGCGGTGGGCGCGGCCCCGGGGGGCAAGCGGCGCACAAGGCGCGGCGAACCGAGCGCCAGGGGCCCGACGAGCGGGCGCGCCACCTGCGGGCAGAAGCTCATGGCCACAGCCTGCTGCAGCGTGGCGATGGCCGAGGCGCCCTGCAGCGGCGGCGGGGGCGGGGGCGGGGGCGGGGGCGGCGGGGGCGGCGGGAGGAGGCCGACGCGCTGGCCCAGCTCGGCCTGCTGCACCATCTCGCGGTCATACTTGACGATCTCCTGGATGATGGCGTTCTCCTGGTTGTTGAACACGCCCGAGTTGAGGTCATGCTGCACCTTGTGCAGCAGGATCGAGTTCTTCTTGCCTGGTTTAGGGGAGGGGGGCGCGTCAGAGGTGCCTGCTGCCGTGCACTGCACGCATGCGTGGAGCACCTTCTGCGTGCAGTAGGCCTGCATCTGAGTGCCTGCTCTGTACAGCCAGCACGAATGGAGCCCCTTCTGCATACAGCAAACATGCCAAGTGTCTGCTGTGTATAGGAAGCTGAACTTGTACACCTACCGTATACAGCAAGCATGAATCAAGCACCTTTGTGTGTAGCAAACAAACACATCAAGCACCTGCTTCACACACAAAGCAAGTATGAGACACCCGAATCCTGCCAGCATGCATGGAGCACTTCCTGTATACAGTAAGCATGTATTGTGTACCTGCTGTGTACACCACGCAGGTATCAGACACTTACTGTGCACAGCAGCACACATAGACTCCTGCCTGTACACGGCCGGCATGCTGAATGCCTACCGTGTACGGAGCAAGCATGGGTTGAGTGCCTACTGTATACAGGAAACACATCTAAGTGAATACTGTACAGAGCAAAATTTTAAGCGCCTCTTGTAATATAAACATGTTGAGTGCTTTCTGTGTAGTGGGAAGTCTTAACAACTCTTCCCTACCGCACCCCATTTTGCTTTTCCAGCCATTCGCTGTCTTTATTCCCACACATAGCACCAAGGGCCTCTACCTCTCTGAATCCTGCTCTAGCCTTCAGCAAGTCCTTAGCCATTTCTGAGGTTCCCCCCGCCCACCTCTCCCTTTACCCAAAGCCAGCCCCCCACACACAGGCCAGGCCACCAGATTCCTCCATACGCCCACCCTCGTGAAGTGCACATCTGATCAGGTCCTCCCCTGGCTAGGATCATCCATGGCTCCCCAGTGCTTCTGACCTACAGCCCAAACCCCTTCCTCTACAGCCCTGTGGCCTCATGTGCCTGGTGCCCGCCTCCCTCCCAGCTTCCCTGAGTCCCTGGACCCCAGGCCTCTCCCACCTCAGGGCCTTGGCACATGCTGTCTCCACTCCCAGGACGTGCCTCTGTCTTTCTACCGGCAACGCCTACCCATCTGGGTCTCCACTTGGAGTCACAAGGAAGTCCCCCCAACATCCCCTCCTCCATGACAAGTCTGAGGGTGGCCACCACGTCAGCCTCGTGGGCCACATCTACACCTCCCAGCACACAGTAGGTGCTCAAACATTTGCCTAGGGAGCAGAAACACCCATTTCCCCATTCTTGGGAAACCGGGGCCGTGTTTGGCCAAGGGAGAAAGTGGGTCAAAGAATCTGGTCCGGGGGGTCAGAAGGGGCCCTGAGGGTCAGCTGGGCCATGCCACCCCGCTGCTCAGGCTGCCCCCCGACAGCCACTGAGGCTGACCGCTGGGCCCACTCACCGATGCGGTCCAGGCGGTCGATGGCGACCGTCTCGAAGGCCCGCCGCATCATGGGGTACTCCTCCAGCACCTCGTTGAAGTTGTCCACGCTCAGCGAGTAGAGGCGGCAGTAGGTGTCAGCCCGCACGCTCGCCGTGCGCCGACCCCGCGTCAGCAGGCAGATCTCTGCGTGCAGTCAGGGGCAGCGTCCTCACTGCTGGGCCACACCCAACGGCCCCAGCCAGCTGTCCCCAGGGCCCTCCCGGCCAGCGGAGCAGTCCAGCCTCCCCCCGCCCCAGGGCCTTCCTGCTGCGCGTGCCAGCCACGCCCCTGCCCCTGGGTTCCCCACACTGACCTCCGTCTGCCGCCGGCACCCCTGCCCACAGACACTCACCCCCGAAGTAGGAGCCGTCGGACAGCTTCATCTCCTTGTTGCCCTTGGTGAGCACACTGACCACCCCATGCTGGATGAAGTACATCTTCTTGCCAACGGTGCCCTCACGGATGATGTAGTCACCCGGCTGGAAGACCTCGAACTTGAGCTTGGTCAGCATGGCCGTGACGAAGTTGGGATCGGCGTTGGCAAACAGTGGCATCGAGGCCACCAGCTTCCGGCAGTTGAAGTTGACAATCTCCTGTAGGGGTGGGAGGCGGGGGTGACGCCAGGGCACACACCCGCTCCTCCATCTCACCCTACCTTTGGGACTGTTGCACCTCTCAGACCTTCAGTTTGTGAAAGGGATTTAACACGTTATCCTGAAAGCCAGCATCTTAATAGGCAAACACTGGAGGTTTTGCCACCAAAGACACAGGATCAAGAAAAGATTCCCAAGGTCCTCTACTGTTGAACTCTGTGTTGGCAATACTGGCCGATGCAGTTAGACATGGAAGAGCATTCGGAGACGTAAGAATTGGAAAGGAAAAAGTAAAACTATCTCTTTACTATCTGTATTAATGGGATTGCCTGGAAAACCCAAAAGAGTCAATGGAAAACTGTAACAAGGGAAAGTAGTCAAAATAGCAAGTGATTAAAAAAACCAACATGAAAACCAAGAGCCTTAAAATGAATCCACGGTGGTAGAAGTCAGGATGACGGTTATCCTTGGCAAAGAAGCTTCTGCGGGATGGAAATGCTCCATATTTGATCTGGGTGGGGGTCATGTGGGGATTTCACTTGATGGAACATCCATCGGGTGTGCCCTGATGATGGGGCACTTTCCGTATCTTAAAAAGAAAATCGGGCTTCCCTGGTGGCGCAGTGGTTAAGAGTCCGCTTGCCAATGCAGGGGACACGGGTTCGAGTACTGGTCCGGGAAGATCCCACATGCCGCGGAGCAACTAAGCCCGTGCGCCACAACTACTGAGCCTGTGCTCTAGAGCCCGCGAGCCACAACTACTGAGCCTGCGTGCCACAACTCCTGAAGCCCGCAAGCCTAGAGCCCACGCTCTGCAACAAGAGGAGCCACCGCAATGAGAAGCCTGTGCACCGCAACGAAGAGTAGACCCTGCTCGCCTCAACTAGAGAAAGTCTGCGCGCAGCAACAAAGACCCAACACAGCCAAAAATAAATAAATTTTTTAAAAAATCCACAGCTTTTGTACATGCAAACAAAAGCCACTCCGAAGAAGACGTAATGGATGAGAAGACCCCATTTCCACCCACATAAAGAGCTAAGTAAGATGGCACGGCACGAGTTTACCAAGACGTGGCCAAATCTATATGAGGAAACTCTGAAAACCCTCCCAGAGGCACAGAAGAGCCTTGAACACATTGTGTCCTTAGAGAGCACTGCTCACCATCTTCGAGATGGAAGACACCCATTCTTCCCGGGCAGGGATACAGGTCACAGAGCCCTGTGGAAATGCCGCCCGGCTCGCTTCTCGATAACCAGGGCTAGTCAAGTTCATTTAGAACAAATGAGCAGAAGTAGCAGGAAGCCTGTGACAAAGAAGATCAGGGAGGGGGAACTCACCCTCTAAGACACCAAGGCACACTGCAGACCTCTGCGATGCAGAGCGGGTTTGGCATACACACAGCAGACAGGCTGATGGGACACATGAAAAGTCCAGAAATAGACCCAAGCAGGAGGGAACTTCAGCTTAAGGTGCCCCTTCCCCACCAAGTCTCGGGGCAGAGCCAGATGGTCCAGCCCCACAGCAGATAAGCCTGGATCCCTTCCTCACGCCAGATTCCACGATAAGTTCCAAAGACGTAGGGGGGTCTACATGCCAATAATGAAACTCTGCAAGTATTAGAAGAAAACGTGGGCAAATTCCTCTAAAGCCTGGGTGTGTACAGCAAGCAGGTATTGTGCACCTGCTGTATACGGCGAGCATGTATTGTGTGCCGGATGTCCACAGAGAGTAGATATTGAGAACCTACTATGTACAGCAGTCAGGTGTTGAGCACCTGCTGTGTACAGAAGGCAAACACTGAACACTACACTTGCTCTGTTACACAAGCACACATTGAACACTTACTGTGTACAGCAAGCATACATGCAGCACCTGATGTACAGGGCATAAAAATTCCACACGTGGGGGAAACAAACCACAGTAAGCAAGTTTTAAAGACAAATGGCCAGGGACTTCCCTGGTGGTGCAGTCGTTAAGAATCTGCCTGCCAATGCAGGGGACACGGGTTCGAGCCCTGGTCCGGCAAGATGCCACAGGCCACGGAGCAGCTAAGCCCGAGAGCCACAACTGCTGAAGCCCGCGCGCCTAGAGCCCGTGCTCTGCAACAAGAGAAGCCACCGCAATGAGAAGCCCGCGCACCGCAACGAAGGGTAGCCCCCGCTAGCCGCAACTAGAGAAAGTCTGCACGCAGTATCGAAGACCCAACGCAGCCAAAAGTAAATAAATAAATAAAACGCTCCCGATCTTTTATAAATAAATAAATAAATAAAAACAACAAAAAGACCAAAAGTTCTGTAGGAAAACAAGCAAAAGTTATGAACAGTTTACAGAAAGAGAAATGCAAATAAGCCCCTGATGGCAGGAAAGTAAGAGAATCGCACTGAGGGGTACACCTCTCACCTGGGCGTTTTGGGACCGTATCCAGGGTGTCCCTCGTGGCGCCCTCGGAGGGGAATCTGGACAGACCGGCAGGGCCCCGACCCCACTCTTGCCTCTGCCCTGTGCCGCGAGCTCCTCCCGCAAAGCAAACAGGACCCAGAGAGGGAGCGCCAGGCACGGACACCCCGGAAGCCTGCCCGCCTTTGTTTTGTGTTAAAAAGGCAGAAAATGGATGGAGAGAGCAGGAGGGAACCGGGCGGAGGGACAGGACAGAAGACGGGCGTTTTCTGAATATATCTGGTTTTGTAAATTTGACTTTATGTAAACACCTAAGTAATGATCAAACACAGGTCGCCAGAGGCTGGCGGGAGGGGAATGGGGAGTGAGGGCCGGGTGTCCTAAGCGGCCGGGAAGGCCAGGCCGTGGGACTAGGCGGCAGTGGTGGCACCACTCTGAATACACTCGACATGGTATTTCATGCGTTTTGTGGTCTGTGAGGTGTTTGTCTGTAAATGAGTGAATGAATGAAAATAATTACCAAGCGAATATTTTCAGTGCAGGTAGCCACAGTGCTTGCCTGCTGGGAGGCACCTCCACCCTCAGAAGAAATCCTAGTGCCCGTTCCTCTCCCTGCTCAGGGCCACGCAGGCTCACACCTGCCTCTGTGAGTCGCCCCAAGCCCCTCCCCACTCCGCCCCTCCCAGAGCTTCCCCTCTGGCACCACCTCCCTGGAAACAGGGCAGGGCACACAGCTGGCGCCCAGTAACTGCTTGCTGAGGGTCACGGGTTGAACTGTCTGCCCACCACCATCATACGCTGAAGTCCTGAGCCCTGGTATGTGTGAACGGGGCCAGATGTGGAAATAGGGTCTTTGCAGGTGTGATTGGTTAAGATGAGGTCGTGCTGAACCCAGTGGCTGGTGTCCTTACAGAGGAGGGGACACAGAGACACAGGAACAGGCCACGTGAAGATGGAGGAAGAGGCCGTGGTGATGTGTCCACAAGCCAAGGACACCGAGACCCATGGGCTACAACAGGAGCTGGGAGGGGCAGGAAGGACCCTCCCCGGAGCCTCTGGAGTGAGCACCCCGCCCCTCACCTCCTGCAGGGGCCCGTGGGGCTCCCCCAGGACCCTCCTCCGCACGCGGACCCCCACCTCACCTCCCGCAGGGGCCCGTTGAGCTCGCCCAGGATGCTGTCCTCGTCGAACATCTTGCCCTGGTAGCGGTGCTCGTAGTAGTCATGGATCTTCTGGCGGAAGTCAGCAGGCAGCTTGTGGAAGGACATGTACTGCTCCACCTG
The DNA here is from genome assembly GCF_965194825.1 of Balaenoptera physalus. Lineage (NCBI taxonomy): Eukaryota > Metazoa > Chordata > Mammalia > Artiodactyla > Balaenopteridae > Balaenoptera > Balaenoptera physalus. Next base: position 284,308 of record NC_138890.1, on the reverse strand, counting down.
CTTGTACTGTAACAGGGCGGGGGGCCCGGGTCAGCGGCCGTGCTCCCGAGCCCCCGCCCCGAGTGGGCCTCGACTTAACAATAACACAATACGAGATGCCCAGGGCGATCTGAAGTTCAGATAAACGACCAAAATGCCCCAGATAAGTATATCCTGGGCAGGGGACTTCCCTGGTGGTGCAGTGGTCAAGAATCCACCTGCCAGTGCAGGGGACATGGGTTCGAGCCCTGGTCTGGGAAGATCCCACATGCCGCGGAGCAACTAAGCCCGTGCGTCACAACTATTGAGCCCGCGCGTCACAACTACTGAGCCCACGCGCCTAGAGCCCGCGCTCCGCAGCAAGAGAAGCCATTGCAATGAGAAGCCCATGCACCGCAACTAGAGAAAGCCCGTGCGTAGCAGCGAAGACCCAACGCAGCCAATAATGAATGAATGAATTAAAAAAAAAAAAGTTATTGCTATGTCCTGAATTTCCTTTTTTTGGCCATACCACACGGCATGCAGAACTTCCCCTACCAGGGGTGGAACCCGTGTCCCCTACAGTAGCAGCGTGGAGTCTTAACCCCTGGACCACTGGGAAGTCCCGTCCTGAATTTCATCTGGCAACCCTTCCCCCCCACCAGCACCCCACCCCCAGCCCTTAGAGGGGGCTGGACTGGCCCCCCCCACAGAGGTCCCAGACCCTTTGGTGGCCCTGGCTCCCTCCCCAATGATCTTTCTAGAAATCAGCCCAGCTCCTCCTGAGCAGGGTAGGGGTGTGGGCACCAGGAAGGGGTGCCAGGCCCTGCTGTCCACAGGATGGCACCCTCAGGGGAGCCCTGGCCCCGCTTCCGCCCCAGCCCCGCCTGGCCACAGCTGCCCTGAGCTCAGCGGAACCCGTGACGGCAGGCGGGTGGCGGCACCAGCTTATGTTTGGGTGGGAGGCCGGTGGCTTCCGGACAGCCGGGGTGCCTGGCACCAGGCCCAGCTGACCCAGCCGACCCGACTGCTGGGCACTGCTTGGGGGGTTGTAGCTGCCTGGCCAAGGCCAGCCATCGGATAGCAGTGCAGGGCCAATGGGGCGATGTCCCAGGGACCAGGCCACCCTTGGCCTTACGGAGGGGAGACTGAGGCAGAGTGAAGCCTGAGGCTGACCACCAGGAAGGGCTGGCCTGTGGGGTCGCACCCGCCCTCTCTCGGCCCTTCCCGGCCCACAGCCCTTGGATTGGCTCCACGGAGGCTCCCCCACCCAGGCCAAGTGCCAGGACATCCTTGCTCCCCCAGAGACTTCCCCCGTGTCCTTTAGCGACCCCAGCACCCCAGCCCCTCCCGAGATGGCCCAGAGACCTTGCCCCCCCGCCCGGAGCCCCCTGATGCCCCTCGGACTGGCTCTGTCCTGTTCGGACCCCTCCAGCTCCTGTCCCCTTCCTTGGCCTGTGTCTCCCTCAACCCCTCCTGCCCTGCCCCCCTCCAGGCTCCAGACTTCCTTCCTCCTCAGGGCCCTGAGCTTTCTCACTGTCCTTCCGGGAGCTATTCCCCCGCCGAGGTGGGGGGTGTCCACTCCTAATGACAGCCACAGGCCCCTCTGGGGTCCCCATGCTTCCCCCCAACTCCCCCCTGGCCGCTGTCCTGAGCACAACGCACAGAGCTGGGGGGATGTGGGGTGGACCCCCAGACCCACGGGGGTGCCTCCCCCTCTCACCTTCTCCTGGTACTGGCGCCGCGAGGAGTCCAGCGACTGGATGAGGGCGGTGGCGTGGCCGATGAACATGGCGTAGCAGGTGGCGCCCACGATCATGCTCAGCATCGTCAGCCAGATGTCCGTCATGCTCTCCGGTGCCTGCCGCCCGTACCCGATGCACAGCATGTGGCTCATGGCCTTGAAGAGCGCGAAGGAGTAGAGCTCACTCCACGAGTGGTTCTGCAAGGCCACGGGTGGGTGGGCGGGTGGGTGGGCGCTCGCGGCCCCCAGGGAGCCCCTTGACACCCCCCCCCAGGGCCCCGCCTGCCCGTCCTCCCCCAGGCATCCAGGTGGTGAGCTCCGTGTCTTCCAGAGGTAACCAAGGGAAACTGAGACTCAGGCAGCTGACATGACGTGCACACACGTCACAGCAACTCAGCAGCAGGTGCGGGTCTGAAGCCGCCTCCCCACTTCAGTCCTGGGAAACTGAGGCTCAGAGGAGCCAGAGTCTAGCCTTGGGGGCTCACGAGCCCCCACCACTTTTCAGCCTCTGATGAGAGTGTCTGTGAGGCCAAGAGAATGGGAAAGTTCCGGGGACCCCGGAGACAGTGAGCTGGGGACACTGAAATCTGATCAGAGGGGCGGAGAGGGGGGAGGCATCAGGCAGGACCAGGAGGAGCCCCCTCCCAGTCCTCAGTTGACCTGGCTAGGGGAGGGGGCAGCGGGCCCCGTTCAGGAAACAGGACCACATGCCTGGGTGTCCGGCCAGACAATGAGCTGCCTCAGCCACGCAGCTGTGCCAGGCGCCGGGCTGGGCACCCGCGGGTTTTCCCTCCGCTGCTCCCGCCCGTCAACGCCCACCTGCCCTGTGCCCCACGTGCAGGAGGAAAGCTTTTAACACTCAGCATCTCAGCCAGGAAGTAATAGGAGCTTGTGAGTCTCCAATTTTTATTTCTCATGGCCCATGATACCACTTTTCCATTTGAGGACTATGACATAAAACTGTCTTTTAAATACATGTATGCAAATTAAAAAGCGGAATGCATTGCAAAGCACAGTAAGCAGATGATGCGATCTCTGGGGGATAGAAACTGTCCTATAGCCCTCAAACGGTCAAAGATCTCCATGGTCCCGGGGTCTGCAAGGCAAGGCTCGAAGTCGGATAGCAGCCCAGAGGGGCGCTCACCCCCAGAGGAGTGTTTCAGGCGCCGTGCGCTCCGGGAGCGGATGTGGGGCTGGGGGCTCGGGGCTCACCACCATGCCGTTGATGGAGACCCAGCAGTTGCGCGGGAAGTCCTGCAGCATCGGCACTAGGAACTGCAGGCAGCCGTCCCAGTGGCACAGGAGCAGCATCATGCTGATGAGGTTGCAGATGCGCATGACGGCGCTGGCCAGGTCATAGGTCATGTGGAAGATCTGGGGGGTGGGGCGGCGCCCGTGAGAGTCCCGCGGACGGTGTGCGAGGGAGAGGCCTCCGCCCACGGCCTCTTGCGACCCGGGCAGTGGGAGGACGAAACCCTCCGCAGGGCCCACTCCCCTTGGGAGGCGCCCCACCTCACCACGCCCCCCACGCGGCCGGTGGGGCCCCCGCTCCTGTGAGACCCGTTGCCTTTCAAGGTAATGCAGCACCCCAGACTAGAGCACATGGTCCCCTGCCTGGCCTGCCGCCCCGGGCGCCCAAATCTCTCTGCCTGGCCGGCTGCCCACTGCCCTCTCCCGGGACCACGGCCTCTTTCCGCAGCCTTGTCCCCACCCACTCCCCGCCTCGGAGCCTAGTTGCTGTCCTGGACAGTGGCGGCGACTCTGAGCCCGCGTGGTGGCCACGGGCTTCAGGAATCAGGTCACACTCAGTCCAGAGGCGGGTCTGAACTTGGGGGAGAGGGGCGTGATTTCGCTTCTCGAAGCCTCAGTTTCCCCGTTGCCACCGAGGCTATGGAGTCCGCCTCTTACAGGGTACAAGGAAGGGAAGGGGTGCGGATGCGTCAAGGGTCCATGCTGCGCTCCCTGTGACCCCCCGACCCTCCACCGGGTACAAGCTCCTGTGACCACGCCCCGTGCCCCCGCACCGCCCCGAGGCCCAGGTTCCACCCCTAAGGTTCCTAGGCCCCTCACTGCAGTCCCTGTAACTCCGCCCACCCAATGACCCCGCTCGTTTGCCTGTATCCCCACCTATCCTCTCACTGTGACCAGGGCCCTGGACCCCCGTAGCCCCGCCCAGAGTCTCCCATCATGGCCCCGCCTTTTCGTTCCTGGTGCCTCCTTGCCCCCTCCTGCAGCCAATGGCCGGGTCCCATCACGGCATCCTCACCCATCACCACTCCCTCGCCCATCACAACCCCGCGCCCCTACATCCTAGCCCCGCTCCAGCCCATCACGACCCCACAGACCCCACGCTTGCATGCGCGTCACCACTCCTCCTCGCTCATCACGACCCTGCCCACGCCCATGGCCCCGCCCCTGCGCCGACGTGCAGCCGTGCTCACCTCCTCCCATTGGTGGATGTAGCGGATGAGGCGCGACAGGCGGAGCAGGCGCAGCAGGCTGAGGATCTTGGTGAAGCGCACGATGCGCAGGGCGCGCGCCGTCTTGTAGACCTCGGAGTCGATGCCCTTCTCTACGATGAGGAAGATGTAGTCCACGGGGATGGAGGACACGAAGTCTACCACGAACCACGTGCGCAGGTACTTCTTCTTGATCTTCTCGGGGTCCAGGATGATCTCCGTGTTGTCCTCGATCACGATGCCCGTGCGGAAGTTCAGCACCAGGTCCATGAGGAAGAATGTGTCCGAGACCACGTTGAACACAATCCACGGGGCCGTGGTCTCGTCCTTGAAGAAGGTGATGCCCACGGGGATGATGATGAGGTTTCCCACCATGAAGAGCAGCATGGTGAAGTCCCAGTAGAACCTGGGGGCGAGGTGCAGCCGGTCACGCGGTCACACCTCCACCTTTGCGCGGGGCCCTCCGCAGAGCCTGCCTGCCCCACCACGCGCGCATGCGCCTTTGAGGACCAGCCCAGCGCTCGCCTCCTCCGGCAAAGCTGAGACTTTGGCCCCGGCTAGTGTGGACCCCGCCTCCAAGAAGCCCTCCCAAGCCCCAGACAGCACTCCACTGCCGGCTGAGCTCCCCCAGCCCAGGTCCCTCTCGCTGACCCAGCCTGACCTTCTCTCCTTGAAGAAGCCGGAAACCTGGAAGAGTCCAAGAGGCCGCTCAAGAAATGACTAAATGTTTCCCAGGGCCAAGAAGGCCCAACGTGCCTGGCACAAGGCTGCCGTCCAAAAAGCACTAGGGCCGAGCCAGGAGGGGGAGACAAGCGGAGGAGCTGGAGGGGCGGGGGTGGGGTAGGGGGTGGGAACTGCAGCCAGGAGGGTTGAGTGGCTGGGCGGCCGGGGGCTGCAGGTGCCGGGTGGGTACCGGACACTCACAGTTTGACATCCAAGTGCAGGACCCCCACCCTGGCCGGACTTCCCGGTGGGGCACCGGAAGGCTGAACAGGGGGCACTTGCTGTCCATCCATTTCAGGAAGCACCCGGGGGGGCTGGGGACCGGGCAGAGGCCAGGGTGCCAGGCCGTCTGGGAGAAAGGGAGAAGCCAAGGCCTGCCCGGCAGAGCGCAGGGCCGTGTGGCGGAAGAGCCTGAGGGATGGGACTTGGCCACGGCTTGGATGTTTCATGTGATAAATACGCTTGAAAAAGGGATGACTGGCCAAATATGCCCAGGACCCATAGAAGTCCTGGAGGTCAATTCCAAAACTCCACCCGGGAATTCTGTGCTCCCAGAAAAAGGCCCGTCCATTTGAGGAATATTAACAGCCGGGCACAGTGTTCTGAGTCCAGCGTTTACCCATGAGGACAGACAGATGCAGCAAAGGCCACATGGAGAGATGCCCAGCCCTGCGGCAACTGATAAAATAGGAATCAAAACCACTCCAAGGGAAACCTGTTGGTTCCTGAGAAAGTTAGAGTTACCATGGGGCCCCGCAATTCCACTCCTGGGCCTTCACCCAAGGACTCAAAAGCAGGGACTCAAAGAGACACTTGTGCACCAGTGTCCACGGCAGCACGATTCACAATGGCCAGAGTGTGGGAGCAACCCGAGTGTCCACCAGTGGATGGACAAACACATGTGTCCCTCCACACACAGGGCATCACGCAGCCACGGAAAGGAGAGAAGCCCCGACACTCGCTACCACGTCGATGGACCCTGAGACCACGATGCTCAGTGAGAGAAGCCAGACACAGAAGGACCCACGGTGTGTGATTCCACTGATGGGAAACGTCCAGGACAGGCCAGTCCACAGACACAGAGTGGGTGTGTGGCTGTAGGGGCCGGGGAGTTTCTGTTTGGGAAGATGAAAAAGTTCTGGCGAGTGATAAGGGGGATGGTTGCACCACACTGTGAATGTACTTAATGTCACTTGACTGTACACTTTTAAATGGTTAAAGGCTAACTTATATTTCTGTTAACACATATACATAAAGAGAAAACCTCCGAGGCCCAGGGTCTCAGTGATGAGTAGATGCCCCAGATCGGGGTCTAAGCCCACACTCCCTGTCTAGATTCGGACAAAGGAGGGTCTCAAATTCTGAACAGAGTCATTCGTCTGATTTTGCCCATCACGGTGCAGGGAGAAACGCCCACCCCGCGGTGGGTTTCCAGGGCTCTCCCATAGGCCCGGCGCCCTCCCCATCATGGCCGGAGTCCCCATGTCCTCTTGGAGAAGGCTCTAGCATGTGTAGGCAGGACAGGCCTGGGGGACCCTCAAAGCCTGCCACTCCCTGGGCTCCTCCTGGATGGATAGAAGAAGAGACTGAGGTTCCCAGGGGCTGGAGGGACTCTCCCAAATGAGCAGAAAGCCGTAAACCCCAGCGCTGGCATGGCCGCACTGGGCTCCCTATTTTGGGACTCACTGTGAATTGGCTCTGTTCTGAGCAGCCCCCCGAGGGAAGAGCTACAGCACCGCGCCTGCCGGGTGATCCAGGCCTTCCACTTTGGGGAACTGATCCCAAGGAAATCATCCAAGAGGAAGAGAAAAAAATTAATAAGTGATTTGTAACAAGATGTTCACAGCAGCTTGGTCTGCAAGAGCCAAGGTTGGAAGGGACCCAATGTCTAAGACCGTGGTGACAGCAGCCAAACCTGGGCTCCCGCCCACTGGTAGGTGTGACCTTGGGCAAGTCCCTCCCTTGAGAGCTGAAAGGGTTGACATGATCTGGGGTGAGTGTTAAGGGCAAAACCCAAATGACTGCTCCAAATTCAAGACCTTCCTTTGCCTAAATCCAGACAAGGTGTTGGGCTCAGACCTCTGATCTGGGGCATCTACTCATCCTCAAGATCCCCAGGGACTCAGCCCCAACCTGACTGAGGGGCCGCACTTGCCTATTCCCCATCTCCACCCCCAGAGCGTCCACGGCAGTGGTCGATCCTAATCCCCAAGTTCGGGGCTCACTCCCAAGGACAAAGCAAGCAGGAAGAAGTAACTGAAGGCCAGGGGCAGGAGCCTAGAAACCAAGGAGGGGGGGTTAGAAACAATCTAAATCCAGGGGCCTAGAAACTACTGGGGGTGGGTAGCCACAGTGTAAATGGCCAGGATGAGGAGGGCCTCCTCCTTCACAGGTGACTCGTCATAGACGTTCCCTCCTTTTGTTCTGGGGGTGGGGGGCAGGCACCACACTTCCCCACTGACAGACCAGAGAGGTGGCCCAGCCAGGGAGGGGTGCAAAGACCTGAAAACGAGCCTGCCACCCCCAGGCCTGTGGCCCTTGGTCCTCCTGGAATTGGGTAGGAGGAGGGGAAACTGAGGCCTGGGGCAGAGGATCCAGGTCCCTCTCCCCAGCACCCCCTTTCCTCACCCTGCCCGCCCCCTTGGGCTGTGCAGCCCAGGGCAAATCACTCTCTTTCTCTGAGCCACAATGCTTCCTCTGCCCAACCGCGGCAGCCCCTCCCGCATCAGGCTGCGCCAGAGACCGCTGGGACCCAGAGACCCCTGGGATGTGGTCGGGGCCTGCAGGGGCCTGAGTCAGCCCTCAGCTACCCAGGGCCTTCAGGGACAGTAATTAAACCTCGTATTGAAAAGTCCTTCCTAACAAACAACGGGCCCCATCGGGAAACACTCAGATCCCGCTTCCTGCCTGTGCCAGGACAGGAACTGGGCCCTGAGAGACCAGCAAGGCCGGGGCTCCCGGTGGGGAGCGGGGGCTCAGCGGCAACGACCCCCAGGGCCCTGCGGACAGGAGAGCCTGGAACCCTGTCCCGGGCGCCACACCCACATGGCTCTGATGTCAGCGGGGCCCCCACCGTGGGCCCAGCTCCCGCTCCAGCAGCTGCCCCGACCCTTCTCTCTGCGCAGATGGAGAAACCCAGGTGGGAAGTGGTGAAATGACGGAACCCAGGCGGCCAGGCCTCCGGGCCAGAGCTCAGGACCATGCTGTCACCCTCCTGTCTCTAGCGCTTGGGGCCCCTCCAATTCCAGAAGCTCATAAGCAGCCCTGTTCTTCCAGGACCAGGCAGGGCAGGGCCAGACGAGGGGCAGGGGTGTCCTGGGAGCTTGAAGTGGCTGCTCAGGGACGCTGTTAACAAGGGTAGCGGCTCCCTCCCTTCAGGGTCAGAGAACCAAGAACCAGGCTGGAAGCAGTGCAGGGATTACGGATAGGCTCGGGCAAATCCCAGGGGATTAGGGGCCGGGAAGGAGGGCAGTCAGGGATTAAGGATGAGCTAGGGCTGGATTATTACGGCCTGAGCCCTCGGATGTGAGTTACGGATCCCAGGCAGGTGTCAGGGATTGGGAAACGGAGACTCCTGCGGGGGAAGATTCCTGAGCGATCCCAAGACAGGGCAGACTGCGGGGCTGACTGTCTGCAGGCCTGGGGGACACGTGGCGACCAGACAGACCCAGCCCTCCCTCAGGGCCCCCAGCCCAGGGGGGAGACAGGCGTTCCACACAGACAGATAAATGAGTGGGATGCTTCAGAGGGGCCACTTTAGCCAGGGTGGGCTGGGAGGGCTTCTCAGAGGAAGTGACATGTGGGTGGATAATGGAGAAGGGCCGCTAGGCAGAGTGCGGGCACTGCACCCCGGGCGGATGAAACGGCAAGTGCAAAGGTCCCGTGGCTGCATGGAGTTTGCCTTTCGGGACGGCCGGGAGGCCTGTGGCTGGAACAGGGGTGTGAAGGGAGGTGAGAAGGGATGAGAGGGGGTGGGAGCCGGGCTCTGCAGGGTCGTGGAGGCCATGGCGGGTTTTAAGTGAGAAGGACAAACGTGAATCTTGAGATGCCCCTGCCAGCAGCTGGAATGCAAGGAAGGCGCAGAGGGCGGCGTCCAGGGAGGAAGTGGGGTAGCCTGTGCTGTTTGCATTTGGGTTGGGCTTGCTGATGGGGGAAGCGAGGCAGGGTCTGTCCTGAGCAACTGGGTAGCTAAGGAAGGCCCCCCAGTGTCCCCCTGAACCCCCAGGTCATGGATGTTGAAACAGGGGGTGTGGGGATGTGACGTTTTTAAAGCAGGGAATTCAGGGGCCAGAAACTCCAAATTCTGGCAGGAAACCAATGGAGTGAGGAGGGGGGCCTTGGCCACCTCAGGCCCCTGACCCCTCACAGGGACCATGGAGCATCCTTCCTCCCAGCCGGGTGGGCCCTGGGCCTCAATCCTCCCACCTGGGTAATGGGCGTGTCCACCAACTCCCCACTCTGAGTGCCTTCATGCTGGATTCAGAACCGGGGACTCTGGCCTCCGCCCCTCACCACCGCCCCAGCTGGGGATAATTCAGGGTTTATTCTCATGAGCTGATTCATCCTGATCTGCTAATCCGTAGGGCCCTCTGGGGCAGGAGAAGTCCTCCAGCCATGTTGGATCTTCAGGCCAGCCCCTCCACCACCCCAGGCCCTCAGGGACCCCACAGGATGTCACACAGATACAGGTCAGCATCCACCTGTCCTGGCTTTGTCTAAACTCCGCTGAGGGCCAGGAAAAGGACCCACTTATCTTTTCCCCACACACCAGGCCTCCCGGCGGTACACAATTCGGGAACATTGAACTGAAATTCAGCAGCAGCAGGAGAGACTCAGGTCAGACCTCAGAAGCACATACAGACTCGGGAACGGGATGAAAGGCCGTGGGAAGCCACTTGCCCACACTCTCTCTAGGGAGATGAAGCCTCTACCCCCCAGACCTGCCCACGCTCCCACACGGCCACAGCTGCCTTGACCACCAAGTGACAACCAACTAAGGAGGTGGAGGAAGTGGCAGAAAAAGCGGACTGTCCAGAACGGGCGGTGGGGAGTTGCAGCCGGGCCCTACCTGCCTGGGGCACCACCACCCACGCCCTCCCCTCTGAGCTCTCCTCCTTCCCGTGAACCCCTCTCTCTGGCCTCTAGAATCTGGGGTGGCCAGGTGAAGGAGTTAACTGTATTTCTTCTTCATACATTTTGGGGGCAGGGGCAGAAGATCCTGCCAGGGCCCCAGGACCTCCGGGAGGCAGTGGCCCAGGCTGTGACCCTCCATGCAGGCCCCTCGGCCGCTCTCCCTGCTTTGCTCTGGGGTGGTCTTCATGCTTGTTCTGACTCAGGAATGCACCTCAGGGTGCAAAGAAGGAAAACCAACCCTCCTGAACCTGAATCCTTCCTGCTGTCCCTCGAACATGTTTCTCCCCTCCCCCACCCCCATGGAAGCTCCTAGAACATCTGTGTCCAGGCACCAGCTCTAGTGTTACTCATGGCCCCAAGAAGAAGTGAAGACACGTCTCAGAAAGGGTTGGGGCTGTTCCAAAGCTGCCAGGAAACGGGGCTCACGACCTGACTGGCCTTGCCTGGCACCCATGTGTGCCCCTCGGCAGGTTCCCAAAACCATCCTGGGCCCCTCCCCCGACATGTCAGGCCCCAGGACGCCATGGAGGTGGGGGGAGAGGCAGGTAAGCGTATCAAGGAAAAAAGGCCGCTTCTGAACGCATGGGCAGTGCAGACATCAACCGGATCGAGAGGAATGGGTTGCACCACGCATTTGGGGAAACCGAGGCAGGGAAGTCTGGAGAGAACTCCAGGCCACGCACAGGGGGCACAGGCCTCGCCGCAGACTGCCCCAGCCCCTCTGCAGCCCGGCCCGGACAATGCACTCCTGCTCCTCCGGCCTCGGTCCAGTCACCTTCCTCAAGAGCCCCCCTCCCCGAGGACTCTGCAGACGCCTGCCCTCCCTGGAAGCCCATGTGGCCCGAGGAGCTAGGCGTGACCAGGGCTGTTCCAGTTCACCAAACATGAATTGTTCTGTTCTCCGTGCCAGGTGGGTGCCAGGCCACTTTAAACAAAGCTGTAGCTCAAGAAAGTGGAGATGCCGCGGCCCTGGGCAGGACCTGGGCCTGGGGAGGAAGCCTCGGTCTCACGGCCCCGTTTCCCTTTTAAAACATGTCCAGGGCTTACCCGGGCACCAGCGGGGATGGTGTCTGCACCATCAGGTCATGAGGACAAACGGAGCCAAGTGTGGACAAGCAGACCCAGAAAGGCCCCTCCCTACTGCTCCACGAACGGGTCCTAAAACTAACACTCACAAGGACACAGAGATGACCCACAGCTCCCCCTGGGCAACCCCCTTATCTTGAACAATCCCCAGGATGCCTTTCTCCTCCCATTTCTTCTTGGCGTGGACAGGACACGGCCAGGGGCCAGCTTGCCTGACAGTCCAGAAGTGGAGACTCAGGGGCCAGCCTGCCCAGGCATGAACCCCTGCTCTGCTGGGGACTAGCTGTGTGGCTTTGGGCAAGTGACTTTACCTCTCCGTGAGCCCCTCTCCTCGCATGTAAATTTGGGGTAGCTGCGGGAGCCACCTCACAACTGACATGAGGATTGGATCTATATTCTTAAGGTGCTGTGGCCCAAGAGGGGCTCAGGAAGCACTTCTCCGATCATGTGCTTGGGGGTCTGTCTCCATATTGAATCCGAGGGGTCTAGAAGGGTTCCCAAAACGTGGGGGCTTGTAGAGGCCCCGCAGCACCCTAGCTTGGCAGGATCTTAAGGTTTTTACTTTGACTGGCTCACCTAGTCCCAGCTACAGGCCCTACTCACCCCGTTGCTCACCCTCAGTTTACAGTGTATCTGCCCAGGGACCCACGGGTAACTGTGCTGGACGTGCACAAGGCTGGGGACGCCCAGCTCCTTCTCCCAGCAGCCCCCACCCCTTCTGCAGCTGAGAGGAAGCCCAGGGCCACCCACAGCCCTGGGGATGCTGCAGGCGGATGTGCTGGAGGGGACAGAGGAATGGCTACCTTCTGCAGCCACCTCCCCCCGCCCACATGGCCCCCACGTCCTTTTCCAGCCAGCTGGCTTTAGCCCCCATTCACAGAGGGGCCAGGTGGGCCAGGGAGCCCTGGAAGTCAAGTTCATCCCCATTTCACAGACTGGAACCATCTGCAGAGGGGTGCTGAGCCCCCATGCCGGTCGGGACCATCCAGAGGCACCCCATCTGGGCCCCCTGGCCTCTCCCAAAGACACCGGTCAAGGCTGCATTCACCTCCCAGGATGGTCTGAGGGGTGAGGAGCTGGAATCCTGGACATTCTTCCAGCCTCCGTTCCTGAGTTGTGTGCCCCTGGGCCTCTGTTTCCCCAGTTGTCAGGCACAGGGGATATGGAGGGGCCAGGGAAAGGCAGAGTCCCACAGCTCCCCTTTCCCAGCTCTGGGGGTCCAGGAATCCGACCTCAGGCCTGAGGGAGGGGAGACACGCGGCGTCATAGGATTCGGAGGCCGCTGGACTGCTGTCCGTGGTGCTGAAACCGTGCCCGCCCTGAGATCATGGCCCGGCGGCCTGGGGAGACCCTCTGCACCCCCAACTCACACATCCTAGTCACGGACACATCACCTCACACACACACCATGCACACACCTCACACCCACTGCACGCTGATGCACACACACCCCCTCTCTCCCCAACACACACCAGTGATCCACCATGCAGACACACCCCCCAGAGCACTCGGCCCCCGCCCGCCGCAGTCACATGTTCGTGATCACACACACGGCCTGCAATGATATGCATCGTTCACACTCCCAGGCCACACAGCGCTCGCCCGGGAACGGAACTGCAAACATAGGCGGCGGCGTGACCCTGCTCCAGCCTTGCTCTGAGGCTTTCCACGCACCAACTGGCTTAATTTACATCAGCATCTACACAACCACTGACACCTGGGCACACCACAAACACACGCGGCTGAGCCTGCTCCGGGCCTTGCTCTGAGCCTTTCCACGGATCAGCCGACTGAATTCACATCAACATCACCACCACTGACACCTGGGCACACCACCCAGCCGCTGGAGCTGATGCGGCTCAGAGTAGACACAGCCGGGGGACACCAGCACGAACAGTGTCCCCTCCTTGCGCAATACCGAGGCCCAGGGACCCGGGACGCGCCTCCCTGCGGCGTGGGGCGCAGGTGGAGGCCCTGGGACTCGGCGTGTCCGCTTAACCCTTTCTCCGCCAGCCTCTACGGGGCGCGTCCTTCCCGGGCGCCCTTCCTTCCTCCTTCCTTCCGCTCCGCTGCCTCCCCGGCGCCCACGTTCCCCTCTATTCGTCCTCTCCGCCCCTCCGCGCTCAGACCCTGGTCCTGCGGCCCGTGACGTGCGCCCACCCGAAGGGCGGGGAATGTCAGGCTGCGTGGGAGGGGGCGCGCGCCTCCCAGTGTCCCTCCAAGGGCGGCGCCTCGCTCGCCCAGGTCATTCCGGGGCGGGTCCCGGACGCGCCGGAGGTCACCGAGGGGCCCCGAGGTCACCCGCGGGGCACACCGCCCCGCCCTCGCCAAAGCGCTCCCAGGACGACCCTTGTGCGCGTCCGCTCGCCGTGCCCCTCCGCGCTGGCCGGCCGGCCCTCTGGGCGGCTGTACCTGAAGTCGCTATACGGGTGGATGATCCAGGCCCCCGCCGACTTGACGCGCTCCTGCTCCCGCTCCACGGCCTTCTGGCTGCCGAACATCCGCAGCGAGAACTTGTTGACACCCGGCTGCAGGAGCGCGCCGAACTGGCGCTGCATGAAGCTGGCCTGGCTGCCGCGCGACTCCCCCGCCGGGCCCGCCTCCTCGCTGCCAGCCTCGTCCGCCGGCCCGGACCCCGCGCCCGGATCCGGCGAGGGCCCCGCGGCCGCCCCGCGACACGAGAATGACACCTTGGGCCCCCGCGCCGGGCCCTCGGACCCCGCGGGGCTGCACTGCGGCTCTCCGCGCCCGCACTCGCCGTTCGGGCTGCCCTTGGCCGTGCTCGCCGCGCCCGGGGTTCCCGGGCGGCCGCATGAGCTGTCTCGGCTGCGGAGTCGGGCCCGCTGGCCGCCCTCGTCCGCCGCCTCCGGGGGCGCCGCCTCGGTCCGGGGCGCCTGCTGAGGGGGCGCTGGCCCGGGGCCCGGAGGGGGCGCGGGCGGCGGCGGCTGCTGCTGCGGGGGCGCGGGCGGCGGCGGCGGCGGCGGCCCCGGCGCGGGGGTCGCGCCCGGGCTCTCCCCTGGCCGCCCGCCGCCCCCGCGCGCGTCCATGGCGAGGCGGCGCCGGGCAGTGCGGAGCGGAGCCGCCGCCGCCGCCGCCGGCCCGAGCCCGAGGGAGGGGGGGAGGCGGGGGTAGGGCGGGGCGGAGCCGCGAGGGGCGGAGCCGCGGCCGCGGGGGAGGGGAGGGGGCGGGAGCCCCTCCTCTGCCCGCGCACACTCCTGGCGCGCCCCGCACGGGTCCCGCGCCCGGGAAACTGAGGCCACCGGCCCTGGGACGGCCCAAGGTCACGCGGCTCGAGGCCTCGGAGACCCGATCAAACCTAGTCCCAGAAGGGGAAACTGAGGCCCGCGAAAAAGAAGGACGCGCCCAAGGTCATCGCCTCCGCGTGCGACCTTGACGAGGGGCCTTCTCCTGGCGCTTCGGTTCGCCTCTGTCCAGGCACAGCGGGGCGGTAACCACTGACGCTGGGGCTCGGAGAAGTGGAGCCGCCCCCATGCTAGCCTCCATCCGTTCTATAGGTTTGAGAATTTCCATAATAAAAGGCCACACGAGCCCTTGCTTTGTCACTTGAGCCCCCGGACAAAGACGTGTTGTGTGGGGAGCGGCAAAGTGGGGTCAGGCCAGGAGTCCCCAGGTCCCACCGTGGCCCCCTCTCCCCCACCTCCTGCATATGAGGAAACTGAGGCCGAATTGGGCCAATAGGAAGAGCCACCCAAGGGTGCTGAGGATCCCCACCTTCAAACAAGGCCCTAAAGTACAGTGGGGGGGGGGGGGCTCTCTCAAAAGGCTGGTGGGCTTTAAAGTGGGGAAGTGCCCAGTGTCACAGGGGGACCCAGGGCCTGCCACCCCTTCCCACCGGATGCCCACATGTGAGCCCCGTTGGGCTACCCCATTTCTCTGCCCCTTGGGCTCAGGCTCCAGCCAGCCCCCGCCCCCTAGGCCCCCAGATCTGGGAGAACACTCAAGGCTCTGCTTCTGGGGCTAGAGTCAGGCTGGGGAGTGATTCCTGGCGTCAGGTGACATAGGCCACAAGCCCAGGATTCTTCCCAGCCTCCGCTCCCCACCCCAGCTCAACCAGAGTGTCCTGCGCAAAGGAGAGATGGGGAGCAGAGATAAGGAAAGGCCTGGAGAAACAGGGAGAGGGGTGGAAGACCACTGCTGGCCTCCAGGGACCCTCTGGCCTTCTTAGCGCTTTCAGGCCTGACATCATATTGGGTGACTTCACCCACCTGGAGGTCAGGACCATGAGGGTGGAGATGTGACATGTCCCTGCACACAGTAGGTGGGACTCAAGGGCATTGAGGGATGGGCCCATCTGAACAATGGGTGGGCTGAGCCAGGCCATCTCCTGTCCTCCTGCAGGCTGTCCTGAGCCCTGGGGGGCCTCCCAGGGGTCACCTCTGTTGTGTCTTCAGTCAGACCCTGCCAGACCCACAGCCAGATGGGTGGACGGGCTGGGCCGCCGTCTGCCCTGAGTCTGCGAGAGAGAGAGGCTGGGCGAGCAGCTGAGTCGGCAGTGCCAGGCTGTGGCCCGCCCAGGCAGATGTGTGTTCCAGCTGAAGGGGGATCTTTCATGCTCGCCCTGGGAAGATGTCAGTCCAGGCAGGCCGCCAGAGCCCCAGGGCTCTCGGTTGAGAGCAGGGAGGAGGTGGACCCGCAGCCCAGCCCAAGGACCCACCAGGCCTGGAGAGGCAGAATGGCACCCCTCCCCCAGGGACCTGGCCTGGACCTGCAAGTCACAGGGAGGAGAGGGTCCCAGCCCCTCCTGAAGACTCCTCCCCAACACACGGGCTCCACCCTGGGCCAGGCTGCCACCAGCCTCCGTCCCTCCCACCCCATCTCACCACTTGCCCTGGGCCAGAGCATTCTTAGCATTCATTCATTCATTCATTCACTAAATACTTATGAGGCACCTGATGGGGGCTGGGATTCAGAAGTGAACCTATCAGGCCGCCCCCACCCTGGTGGGGTGACAGTCAACACAGCAGATGTGATGTTTAGCAGACATTGTAGTGTCCGTTAGAAGGGGGTGAGCTCAACCTGAGCCGGGACAGGGGATGAGGAGGTGCTGGGGGGTTGTCTGAAGCCTTGCAGAGTGGGTGGTGTCAGAGCCAGGACCTGAGGGGAGGACGGAGCCCCGAGCGGCCAGCAGGTGTCGTGGCCTGTGCAAAGGTCCTCAGGCAGGACGGTGCCTGGTTGGTGTGAGGAGAAGGGATACTGAGGACCTGGTGGGTGGGGGCTGTAGGAGATGAGGACCCAGAGGTGGTGGGGGTGGAGTGGGCTGGGGACAAGCCTGGGCAAACAGGAATAAAACCCGAAGTCAGTTCACAGTGAGTGGTCTGTTACCCAAAGCTGCTGGACTCCCACTTCCCGTGGAAGGAAGCCCCAGTCCCTCCCCACCCAGTTTGCCCCACCTCTTCCTCCCCAGCGCTGGGCTCTGGGCACAGGGGCCTCCAGCAGGCCCAGCTGGCCGGGGCCCGAGGCCTTTGCCCTGCTGTCCTGCCCGCAGCTCCCCTCCCCAGCCTCTCAGCACCTCAGCACATGGCCCGTGTTTCCTGCTCATCTGGGGCGGGTCCAGGTCCGAAGCCCTGGAGCCCACAGTTTGGGGGCCCTCTGAGTGCAAAATAGTTAGAGACCAGGGAGACAAAGCCAGGCCAGGGTCTTGGCAGGCCCCGGACCAGGGAGGGGTCTCAGAGTTTAAGCTCCGAGGGCTGCCTGGAAAACTCACCGCCAGACTCGAGCAATACTGACTGTCCCCTCAGCCTTGTGTGGCGGGCCTGAGTGCCCACACGTGCCGCTGACTTCGGAAGGGGGATGACATCTCCCAGTCTGGGCTGCCCGCACGAGCGCCATTGTACCAGGCAGCGCCCTGGCGTCCAGCCCCGACTGGAGAGTGACCTTAAGTAGGGGGCCCCTCACCCAGGCCTGAGTCTCCTGGCATCTGTGCGATGAGGGTGGGGTCCTCGGCTGACCTGGGATTTCCTTTCCCTGCGGACCTCACTCCCCCCGGGACCCCCCACACCTCTGGCCCATTCCTTCTCACCTCTGCCCCCTGCTGCCAGGCGAGACCCCTAAATTCCTCTCTTGCTGCCAGCCGCCTTGGGACCTTGGGGTGCCCCCGGTGTACAACAGAGGTGCTCTTCGTCAGGGCCCCCGAGTGGGGGAGGAACGAGGCTGGGGCTTGGGAGGCGCCCCCGATGCCTCCAGCGCAGGGCCCGTCCCCATCCTCGAAGGGCTCCCAGTCCAGAGGGCGGTGGGCCCAGGGAAGGGGTGGGCAGCCTGTGCCCCAGAAGGAAGGCACGCCCAGCCCTGCCCCTCTGCCTCAGCGACTGGGACCCCGAGACAGACCCCGGGTCCTGAGCCTCCAGGCATTTGCCAAAGATGATCTCACTGCATCCGGTGACTTCCTGTCCCGCCCCTGGGGAAACTGAGGCAGCTCCAGCGGCTGCAGCCAAGAACAGCCCCCAGTGGCACAGGGGGCCGAAGACTGCCAGTGCTCATCAAATGCTCAGTGAGGGAAACATGCAGAGCCGTCTGCCCAGTGGCCCTGTTTGCTGGTCAGGCTTCTCCTAAAAGCACGTGTGAGCAGCGTCCCTCTCTGGGGCCCTGGTCCCCTCTCCACACCACATGCCACCCTCTCCTGTCCCCCAAGGCGCTGCCTGCGGACAATCCCGCACTTTCTGTCTGGACAAAGAAACCAGCGGTCGTTCCCGAGCCCCAAGTGTGTGGGCGCCAGGGGTGCAGCAGGAAGGTGGGCGGAGCCCCAGCTGGGGTGCAGTGAGGACACACACAGACCCCGAGCCGGGGACAACCTCACGTGCCCTCCAACATGGACCCCAGCCTCACCAGCATCCCCAGAGAGGAACCAGCTTCATCGTCACCTCCTTCTGTGCTGGCAGAACCCCCGGACCCATGTACACCGTCAGTGCCAACCACGTGGCCCAGTGAACAAGCAGGGATGTACATCCTTTGGACGAGAGAAGTTTAGATGGTGGGTGCCCGGGACCGAGGGCCCAGCGTGTCCAGCTGGGAGGCACACAGGACAGGCAGGGCATCCCAAGACCTCTGTAGACAGGGGCTCCCCTGACTTCCTGGGCCCCAGTGCCCTCAGGGGTGTGCACGTGGTGCCCTCTGGTGGTGGCTGGAGGGAACGGCTGGCCAGCCGCAGCCCCTAGCCCCAGGGCTTCGGAGACCAGCGGGCTCAGTTCCTGTGAACTGGGGGGCATCTCCTCCAGGCTGTGCGGTGCAAGGCCCCCGTAAAGGAACCCCTACTCTCCCCGTGGGTGCTCAGGGAAACCAGACCTGCGGGTGACTCTTGCGACACACCTGGTCAACAGACAGGGGGCAGCCTGGTCCAGCCCAAACCACCCCCCCTGCCCCCCACCCACCCCCGTCCCGGGGCTGTGGGATTTGCTGGGCAGAGGCCCTCTCCGTCCCACCTCAGAACCCACTGGGCCTCAAACCGGTGGCCAGGGGGCCAAGTCCGTCAATTTTTGAGGTGTTGGTATGTTGTGATTTGTTTTTCCCAACATTGAAAAATGCAGACTTCACACGTGCGCCCAGATTTCTGGCTTCTCTGGAGATTTGGGAAGAGCTGGCCCAACACTCTGAGACCCCTGCCTCCACCGACCAGTAGGTGGCTTGAGACCCTCACCCAGACCTGCAGGTCTGGCAGGGCTCCAGAGGGGGGACATGGGGTGACTACAGCCCCTGGGTGTGGGAAAAGGGTCACCCTGGACAAGCCTTTTCCCCTCTGGCACTGTTTCCCCAGGTGTGCCCAGTGGGAGGCCTAGGTGGTACTTACCAGAGTCCCAGGGCTCCGCCCCACCTCCTATGACCTCCTGCTCCCCCACCCCCTTCAACCCCACCTATGCTTCCCCATTCGGCCCAGCTACCGGGATGCAGGTTGGGTAAGCAGGCAACCCCCTTCTCCCCCCAGGGGCTGGTGCAGAGCTGCTCCTGGGGTTCTCTGGGCTGCCCCCCATCCCCAGCTAGAGTCCCAAGAGGGGCACCCCGCCCCCACCCCAGATGTGCCTCCGGACAGACTCGCAGCTCCAGAGCGAGGTCCCAGCTGCTCACCTGCCCCTCAGACCACCGAAGGCACCAGGAGTGTTCTGACCAGGACAGCTGGGTGCCTGGCAGCAGTGGCTAATGGCTGCCCATCCCGACCTGGGGGCCCGTGGGAAGGATGCCCTGGTTTTGTCCAGATACCCTTTGAAGGGCAGAAGCAGGCTTACAAGAACTGGAGAGCCAGTCCTGCTGCAGTGGTCCGTCCACCACTCCCGGCTTTACCCACCACCCAGCCCCTGTGCACCCTAACCTCGTTACGCCTCACCAGCTGAATGCCCCACGAGCTTTCTTGGTGAGACCCAGGCTCGGCGCAGACAGGAGCCGGGAGAGGATGAGGGGTCACACTTTATTGGGGAGTAGGAAGGTAGGGTGGGGAGAGAGGCCCATCACAGTGGCTCCTGCTCTGAGAAGAGCAGCAGACACCCTCTTCCTGGGTGTGTGGACGGGGCAGCGGTGAGGGTGACGCCCTCAGGGCGGCCACGTGCTCAGACCTGCAGTGACCCGACAGCACTGGCTTCTCACGGCAGGATGCTTGGCACTGCGGCTCCGCCTGGGACCTTCTGTAAAGGGCACGGACTTGGCTCTGGCCCCACACAACCGAGCAGCCTCAGGAGGTGGATCTGGGGCGGGAGCCTCAGAAAAAGGGCCGTCTGTCCTCCACACCCAGACCAGGAGACCAACAGCCCAGGGGATGCGAGGGGACGGGTGGTGGGGGCGGCAGGGGCCTCACACAAACCTCACGACTCCCCTGGGGGGCTCACGAGATGGTTAAAAAAGAAAAGCAAAGCCCCTAAGGGGCAGAATTCTACACACAGAAAACCCTAGCTTAGTTTTTCTTTAAAAAGGTGAGAGAACGTGATTTGAATGCACAACATGGTTTGCTTTTGCCAGGTGGGTTTCCATAAGAGGAAAGGGCACGGGGTTGTGCAAACGCTGGGATGGGCGCCTGCAGACTCATCCTGGTCCTGCGGGGAAGGGGAAGGGGAAGGGGAAGGGGCACTCGGACCAGCCTCAGGAGCAGGAGCCCCGCCCTCGGCCGCCCCGCCCTCCCCTCCCCTCCCCTCCCCTCCCCTCCCCCCTCACCTCTCAGCTGGAGTTCCTCTGGCGAACGTTCTTGTCTTTGTCGTTCACGTGGTGCCCGCTGCTCTTCCTGGTGACGGGAGGACCAGACAGCTGCCCCTCATGCCTCCCAGCTCTGCCCAGCAACCCGCCCGCCCCCAGCAAGGCAGGGACTTACAGTGGCGCAGAGCCGGCGTCCTCATCTGTGCAGGTGCCACATGCAAGAGAGGAGAATGGGCTGTCAGCGGCGGGTCTGCTCACCAGGCCACGCACCGGGCGGCCCCATCCCGCGGGGCGCTGCCCTCAGCTTCCCCGACTGCAATGTGGGGGCCAGCCCGCCCCAGGACACGCACCCTCACGTGAGCTGTCTGGGGTCTCAGTGTGAGGGGCACCTGGGGGCCCTGCCTGGCCCCCAGCCCCGCCCACGGGTAGGCGCCCCAGTGGCCCCATCACACAAGGCCAGGGGCTCGCTTGGTGCCACAGCCCTGGGCCCAAAGCAGCCTCCACAGGCGGAGACCAAGCCAATGGAGGAGCACTCACCGCGGACGACGCCTGCTGGCAGCCCAATGAGGAGGAGAGAGGGGCAGGTGAGGCCGTAAGGGCCGACAGACACCCCCAGCCAGGAAAGGGGGCGGGTGCCCTGGGGAGGCCCTGGGACACGGTGGCCAAGGGGACTGACCCTCAGCCCCACACTCCCGGACAGCGGCCCCGGCCCCAGGGGTCCCCCCACCAGGAGGGGAGCAGAGGGTGTGTGGGGCCAGCTCACCATCTAGGATCTCGTCCGGCTTCCGCCGCTTCTCGTAGATAAAGATGATGGTGACCAGCACAAGCACCTCGGCCACGATGCCCAGGAAGGGCCAGAGGGCGGCGAAGCGGTTGCGCACGCGCAGCGTGATGACCGCCTGGCCAGCGCCCTCTGAGTTGGTGCCGTTGCAGACATACTTGCCGGGGTCTGAGCTCAGGTCCAGGTTTGGGATATGCAGCTCCGTCCTGGTCTCCGAGGAGACCACGAAGAACTTGTTCTGGGAGCTGTTAGCGATGGCCTGGTCCCCAGAGTCGGTCATCTTGGACCACAGCCAGTCGGCGATGGGCGGGAAGGAGTCCGACTTGCAGGCCAGCACCACAGTCTCCCCCTCGGTGGCGTGCTCCGACTTCTTCACCGCCTTGACGCTGGGGGGCCCTGCGGGGAGGAGGGCGAGCTGGAGTCTGACCCCGGGGCCGCGGGGCCGGAGATGGAGCCGCCCTGCCCGCCTCCACCCCAGCCCCTCAGGCCCGGGGCCCCCAGGAGCCCACCCTTCACTTCCAGGTCGGTGCGGCCCGCATGCTCTGGAAGGAAGATGCAGGAGTACTGGCCCGAGCGGTCGTCCGAGTCCACACTGCAGGCAGACGCGGTGAGCGGGGTGTGAGCCGAGAAGCTTCTGTCCAAACCCTGCCGGGCAGGGGCGGGGGGCGGGGGGGTGTCTCCCCGGGGAGGAGGGACCAGGAGGTGCAGGGGCGGCAGGCGGCTTACCCCACACCCACATCCAGGAGCCCTGGGCTTCCAGAGCCGCTCCTCCCCCCAGACCAGGCTCCGCAGTGGCCCCGGCGGTGCTCAGAACCCAGCAAGCCAGGAACCGGGGTCCCCAGTGCGCCGGAAGGAAGGACGGGTCTTGGAGGTGGTGAAGTCTGGCAGCCACTGGACCCTCCCTGCATCCCGGGCCTCGGCCGTCTCCAAACCCCCATCTGAGCCCGTTCCCAACATCTTTCCAGAGCCAGCCCACCGACTACAACCTCCGTACTCGCTGACCAGAGGCCCTGGAGACCAAGCAGGCCCCGCCCTTTCCTGCTGGGGCAGCCTCACTCACTCGTACTCCGTCCTCAGGCCGGGCAGCGCATCCTCCTTCAGCACCTTGCCCCCCTTCACCCAGCGGTGGCCGACAATCTCGGTGGCGCTGTGATTCAAGGCGCATGTGAGGCGGGTTCTGGAGCCATCATCATCTACGGAAGTCCAGATCCTGCTCCCTGGGCAGCCAAAGAAGAGAAGAGAATGGCGTCAGGGGAGAACCCAAAGAGTCTGCCACCTCTCCCGTCCCAGCTCCCCAGAGGGAGAGAAGCCAGGGCTGGCACCCAGGGCCCAGAACCGCATGGGGCTCCTGGAAGGCCCCCCCTCGGGGTCTGGGGCAGGGTTCTGCCAGGAATTGTCCTAACTGGCTGGGCCTTGGGCATGGGAACAGCAGCAGTGCCCACCCCGGTCCCGGAACAAGGACCAGGGCAGCGACTGCTGGGTCCAGCCCCGCAGCCCCGAAAGGCCTTTTCGGAAAGTTGAAGTCCATCACCGCCCAGGTCACCACCCCCGCTCTGGGTAGTCTTGCATGTTCCCCCTCTCTCCCACAACCAAGGCAAGGCCACCCGGGGTGGGCGGGACAGGTGTGCTCAGGCCACGGGGGCCAGGGGGCTGCAGCGGCCCCGTCCTGGAGGTGCCTGCTTCCCAGAAGGCCGCATGTGCCACAAACCTCCATACAAATGACAGTCTGTCCTCCTGCCTGGGACGCTGGGGTGACTCCCAGCAGCCCTTCCGCTCAATTTCCAACCAGGCAAGCCTCCCCATTCAATACGACCTTCTCTTTACGAACCAAAATGTAAAGCCAGTTAGAACCAGACAGTGAGAAGCACGCTGACAGTTCTGGAGCCAGGAGACTGGGCTTGAGCTGGGGAGGGCTCCTCTCCGGGGACCAGGGGCAGGAGACCCCAGACCTCTGGGCATTCAGGGAGGGGGCCAGGACGGCAGACCAGAATGAGGACCCCTTTGCTGGGGGTCAGGCCGCACCTCCAGATGCTGACCTTCAGTGAATGTCCACACCAGAGCCCTATCCCAGGGCTGGGAGCAGGTGTCCTGGGGATACTCCTGTCAAGCCACCCGGGATCCCGGGGCAGCACAGGGCTGCCCGCGCTGTCCTTGGGGACAGTGGGGACTTTATAAAGCCGGGTCCAAGGCACAGTGGTGTCTACCAGGTAGCGCCTGTTTCTCCAGAACCGTCACCCGAGGCGACCCTTGGAGAAGGCCACACCCACAGGACTTGGGCACAGAGGGAGCCGGCCCAGAGGCCTCTGGCATAAAATGAGGTGAAAGCAGAATCCAGGCCTGCACTGGAACAGTTCAGCCAGCAGGAAAGCAGCCAGGCTGCGGGGCCCCAACACCCACCGGGCAGGCCGCCACCCCGGACTCCCGCTTCCTCACTGGGGTCACACGGTGACTTCTGACGGCACAACTGTGTGAGCACAGACAAAGCACATGAAGCTAAGCAGAATGATCGCAGGTCATGACCCCCGGCTGGACTTGGCACCAGGAACCCTCCGGCTGACGCCCAATAGTCCAACCCAGAGGCAAGATGTCCTGACAGCACGAGAAGATGGTGTCCGGCCGCACAGGACAGCAGAGCCTGCTTGGGCTCCCCCGTCCTCATGGACTCCTTAGTCGCTAAGAAAATTAAAGCTCAAATCCCAGGACAGACTTCACAGCTGGGCCGCTTTCTGGAACGACTGCGGGCACAGCACACATCTCCTTGGGCATCTGAGATCGCGCCTGGGCCTGTGTGTTAGGTCCTGGGTGGGCTGGCCGCACGCAGGCCCCAGCGCCCCGGCTGCATTCTGGTCCGGGGGACGCCAGCCTCCTTCGGGTGGAAGAGGCGGGACCCGAGGCCAGAGCGTGCACAGAACACGTGCAGGGCCTGGCGGGGCCTCTTCCTGAGCCGCCAGCCCTCACCGCCCCGCCTCTGGCCACCTGCTGGCTCTTTCTTCAAAAGGGGACAGGATGTCTCAGAAGTCCGGGCCAGCAGGGACTGAAGCAAAGGAGGCCCCTCTGCAGCTCCAGGTGCTCCTCGCTCCTGGGGGCACACCCGCAGCAGTGCCCGCACGTGTGCATGGACACGTAGGTGCAGAGGCACACGCGGCACATGCGTGTGCACCGGCCGTGTAGGAGAGCACACCTGGCTGGCCACAAGGCCCCGGGGACAGGCCGACCTTCACGTCCGCCCACTGGCAACTCAGGCCTCAGGCCAGGCGGTTACAGGCAGACAGGGGCGTGAGGCTGGACCTCTGCGTCACTTTCACCAAAGGCCTCCGGAAACCCGCATTTCTCCGTCAAGATTTCCCAAGACTGCAGAACCAGCAGCTCCGTACAGAGCTGGGAGGTGAGTCAGGGCAGGAAGTGAGGCCAGAGGTGGCGCTTCGCCCAGACAGGGCCTGCCTCTGCACCCTAGAGCCTCGGACAGGGGTGATCAGGCAGGTCTTACCCAGGCCCCACCCTGCCTCCTGGAGAGAGAGGAGTGCCCGCAGGTCTCCTCCAGGTGGCAGCAGGGCGGGGCCTCAGCTCTCAGAGAGGGGCAGAGGTGGGCCCCAACTCCACCCCTCCCAGGGGTCTGCAGAGGCCAACGGGCTGGCCAGCCTCGCCCAGGAGAGCCCTCCCTGCCTGAGGCCCCGCAGGCCGCAGGCCAACACGCCTGTCCTGGCCAGAGGGACACACGCAGCAAGGGAGCCAGCCCGTCCGCCCCAGTCATCTGCCACAGGCCGGTCACCCATCCTCAACAGGCCGGGTCACTCCAAGGTGGGTACTGGGTTGTGGCCCCCAGGGCCACCACAGAGACTGCTGCCACTGGGGATGTAACATCTGTGACACTGACAAGTCACTGGGACAGGGCCATTAGAAAGAATGCCTCAAAATGCTCCTCAGGGGGCGGTGATGGAAAAAGGGTGAAAAGCCCACCCTCCACAACCCCCAGCCACGCCCAGCGCCCAGGAGGCCCAGGGCAGCACCCCAAAAACTCACAAGGGCCCCGGCTGTGCACAGGCAGGCCCTCCCAGAGCCCGGGGAACCCGAGAGCGCCTGACCCTCCTTCCCGACCATGTGACTGCAACCCATGTTTTCAAGTAAAGTCACCTTCATCTAAAAACAGCCACCCCTCCTCTGTGCCCACTCGGCAGCCGGGCCGGGCAGGGCGCAGGGCCAGGCAGGCCTTGGGTACACATCCTGGAGGGAGCTATCGGGACGAGGCGGTGGCCAGGAGAGACCGCCTCTGGGAGGCCAGCCCCGGGCTGCTCACCCCTCCAATCCTGCGGGCTCGGGGCTCCGGCCCCTCACCCAAGGCTCAGAGAGGGACCCAGCTAGCAAGCCCGTGCCTGCCCACCAGCCGCGCCAGGACCACGGGGCCCTGCACAGCCTGGAGAGCAGGGCTCTCCCAGCAGGAGGACCAACCTGGGGCCTCAGGCGATGGGGGCACTGAAGACACCTGCTCCAGCAGAGTCCCCTGAGGCAGGTTTCTGGAGAGCTGACCTGGCCAGGAAAGGCAAACACTGCCACGAACTCACTCACCCCAGGCAGAAAAAGGATGCGTGACCCAGACTTTCAGGTCTTTCCCAGAGTCCCTGGGAAAGGTGGAAAGTGAAAAAGGAGGACAAGGCACAGATACAGTCCCAGGGAGATTCAGACTCGGCGTAAATAAACCAGCACCGCCCACTGCACACACTCACGTGGTGTGAGTGTGTAAGAGCAACCCCACAGACAAGGGTGATGGATCGGAGGAGCTGTGCCCCCAGCAGAACACCGAGGGCCCTCCTTCCCCGCTGGCTGGCGAGGGCTGCGTCTAAAGGGCTCAAGCTGCCAGGCACTCACCTTGCCTGCCAGGGGCCTCGTCCACAGGGCGGTCAATAAATGGCCGTTTTGATTATGAGGCAAAAGAAAGAGGCGAACT
This sequence comes from Balaenoptera physalus, assembly GCF_965194825.1. Classification (NCBI taxonomy): domain Eukaryota; kingdom Metazoa; phylum Chordata; class Mammalia; order Artiodactyla; family Balaenopteridae; genus Balaenoptera; species Balaenoptera physalus. Next base: position 258,353 of record NC_138890.1, on the reverse strand, counting down.
GAGATCTAAAAGTAGGTCAGCAGTAAGCCGGTGAAGCTTCTCTAAGGGGCAGCCCCTCCCATGCCCTAGGGCAGCTGCCACCCCCCTCAGAGCCCACCTGCTCCTGCCTCCCTTGTGGGAAGAGCCCCAGACCCTGCTGGTCTGCACTTTGTTCTCTACACGCTGGTCACTATAAATCGTTAACCCAGAACCAAACGGGAAGTCGCGCTCCATACAGGAAAAAAAATCTCTTTCAGGCAAAAGAGAGGCTGCCCTGCTTTCTCCCAGAAAAGCAGGCCTTAACCCATTTTGCTGTGAGCATTCTCTAAACCACGTCTGCCCACCCAACAGGCTGCCCTTCCCGTGAGGAGCTCCGTTTGAGAGTCTGTAAAAACAGTCCCCCCACAGCTCCTGCTCTGAGCCGGGGGGCTCACGGTGACCTTAGAACACCTCCCCTCCCGGCCGGGGCCTCCGTTTCCTTCCCTGTAAAAACAGGAAGGTGGACCAGCCTCCACCTTCTTCTGGGCCCCGAAATCAGACAAAAACGAAAGAAGCATAGTGGATGCCTCCCCACAAGGGTTTAAGTGTTCGGGCGACTCCAAGGACAAGTGCAGAGCCAGAGCGAGACACGGGACCTAAATCCCGGGAAGAAGGACAATCCCTCCGGCCGGAAAGCCGACCCGGCTCAGGGGCCGTCACGTGCCTGGGTGCCCGCGCCCCCGTGAGGACAATAGCCCACCTCCCGGATGACAGCCAAGGCCTGGGCGCCCGGGGGCTCCCCTGCGGCCCCCGCCCAAGCACTCCGAGCAGGAAAGTCCCTCCTAAGCTGCCTCGCGCAGATCGGTTTCAGCTCGGAGTCTCCCTCCCCATCCCCCAGGCGGGGTCTCCCTCCACCGGCCGGGTTCTCCTCCCTCTCGCCCGGGCTGGGGTCTCCCCTGGAGCAGAGGGCGGGCCACCCCCAGCCAGGCCAGACCACCAGCAGGCTTCGCGCCCCCTCCCCAAGGTCCTTACCTGCCCCGAAGTCGCCCTGAGCGCTCAGCAGCACGAGCCCCAGCACCACGAGCCGCACAGCCTCCATGTCCCGCCGTCCCGCCGTCCCCGCGCAACCGCCGCCCGCGGCGCTATAAGAACCGGACAGCCGCCGGTCGCGCGCACGCAGGCGGCGTCGCGGGGCGGGGCGCGCACGGTGAGTCGTCCACCACCTGCGCACGCGCGCGGACGCATGTACGCACGCGCGGACCCGGCCGACTCGCGCTACGGAAGCCGAATGGGCGGCACCACGTGACCACCCGGGTGGGCCACGCGCTGCGGCCAGGGGCGAGGCTACGTTGCTAGGAAACGGGGCGGGGCCTGCGAGACCGGGCGGGGGCCAGCTGTCTTTCCAAGTTTAAGATCTTAACTTTACGCTCAAAGTGTAAATTGCTCAACTTATGTGTACTTTGCCATAGTGCAAAAAATTTAAAGAGAATCGAGGGAGGCGATGGGGATCCCTGTGAACAGGTGGGATGTGTCCCCTGGGGTGAGGCTGCCAGATTTAGCAAATAAAAATAGCTGGACAGCAGTTAAGTTTGAGTTTCAAGCAGAGAATGAGTAATTTCTTAGTGTAAGTGTCCCGTGCGGTGTTTGAACACAGTTTTGCAAGGAAAGTATCACCATTTACCTGATTCAAATGTAACTGGCCGTCCTGTATTTGGCTGGAACACCTACGCTGAGGTCCCCGTGTTTTACAACAAATACTTCTAAAAATAACAAAATACTTTCAAACAAAACCAGGGTATGCAGTCTTTGTGACCTTGGATTAGGCAATGGTATCTTACATATGTCACCAGAAGCACAAGCAACAGCAACAAAAAATCAGATAAATTGGAATTCATCAAAATTAAAAACTTTTGTGCTTCAGAGAAGAAAGTGAAAAGACAACCCAAGGAATGGGAGAAAATACTGGTAAATCATGTATCTGATAAGGGACTTGTATCTAGAATATATAAAGAACACTTACAACTCAACTCTTTTTTTTTAACTCAAGTTAAAAAAAAAAATTTATTTTTTTGGCTCCTGCATGGGGGATCTTCGTTGCCGCGCGTGACGTCTTCGTTGCGGCGTGCAGGATCTTTTTTTTTTTATTGCGGCTTGTGGGCTCTTCATTGTCGCATGTGTGCTCTTAGTCGTGGCATGCAGGATCTAGTTCCCTGACGAGGGATGGAACCCGGCCCCCCTGCATTGGGAGCATAGAGTCTTAACCACTGGACCACCAGGGAAGTCCCTTAACTCTTAAAAAGGACAAATAACCCAATTAAAAAATGGACAAAGGATCTGAAAACACATTTCTCCAAAGAAGACATGCAAATAACATTAGCACATGAGAAGTTGCTCAGGGGAAGGCAGGCAGAAACCACAGTGAGACACCACTTCACACCCACCACGATGGCCCTCATCAGAAGGGTAGAAAATAACAAGATGAGGAAGTGGAACCCTGGGCAGGGCTGGTGAGGAGGTGAAATGGTGCAGCTGCTCCTCAAAAGGTTAAACGGAGTGACCACCTGACCCAGCAATGCCAGTCCTAGGTGTGTGCCGCAGAGAACTGAAAACTCACGTCCATACAGAAACTTCCACTGCAATGTTCACAGCAGCACAACAGCCAAAAAGTGGAACAGCTCGAATGCCCATCAATGGGTGAATGAATAAAGAAAATGTGGTCCCTCCACACACTGGAATGTCACTCAGCCAGGAAAAGGGGTGAAGCCCTGACACTCGCTACCACGTGGATGGACCCTGAGAACACGATGCTCAGTGAGAGAAGCCAGACACAGAAGGACACACGATGTGTGTGATTCCATTGATGGTAAATGTCCAGAACAGGCAGATCCACAGGGACAGACAGTGGGTTCGTGGTTGTCGGGGCTGGGGAGGGGGAGGGGGTTACTGCTCACGGGGACGGGGTTGCTTTTTAGGGTGATGAGATGTTCTAAAACTGATTGTGATGCTGAGTGCTCAACTCTGTGAATGTACCAGAACTGTTTACGCTTTCATGGGTGAATTGTATGGTATGTGAATCATCTCAATTAAAAAATGGGGTGATGTCGATCAGGGGGCACCGCTTTAGATGAGGGGCCAGGTGGCCTCTTGGAGGTGACGACATTGGAGGTGACACGTGTATGAGGAGGGGCAGCAGCCCCTGGAGGGCTGAGCTGTGAGTCTGGGAGCAGCCTGTCGGGGGCAGCGGGAGGCAGCTGGAGGAGGAGCCTGGGCAGAGCTGGCTTACGGCCCGGGATCCTGGAGGAAAAGGCTGGAAGGGTGTGGCAGAGGGGCCAGGACAGAGGCCTCTCCTCCTGGAGATTCACTGGCAGGCTCAGCAAGGCTGCACGGAGCGGGGTCGAGAGGGACGTGCGGGAGGAGGGGGGCAAGCAGCCAGCTGGCCTCAAAGCATCTCCGGGCCTGGGCGGATCGCTGTGCCCCCGTCGGCCCAGAGCCGGGCTGAGGGCGGATCTCGTGGGAAATCGTGGGGTTGCCAGAACACAGTGGTGCCTCCCTGCCCCCTCCCTCCTCAGCTGGGTCCTGGCTCCAGCCGGGTCAGGAGGGTCCCATGTCCCCTTCTGCTTCTAAGAAGAGGCCTTTCAGGATCAGCCCAGGCAAGGGTGGCCAGATTCAGCAAATAAAAACACACGACACCCAGTTACATTTGAATTTCAGATTTGCGAAAAATCACGAATTATTTAGTATAATATATCCCACACACTATCTGCTGTATACTTACACTAAAAACGATCTGTTGTCTATCTGAAATTCAGATGTCACTGGTTGTCCAGCAGCCCTGTGTTCCACGGGGCACCTCTGACCCTGCCTGTCGAAAGCAGCCGATCCGGTCACCCTTAAGTCTCCTCTTCGCCCCCCCAACTCTCTGTCCTTGTGTGCACCCCGTGCACACCCCGTGCTCCTTGCCGGCTGTGCGTGCGCGCAGGGACACGCACAGCTGACAAGGCCTGGGCTTGCGGGCGCCCCTAATTGGCCATGGGAGAGCCAGGATCCTCCCTGGGTCTCCCCCACTGGCCTCTGAGGCCTGCGGGCGCCTTGGGAGCGGTCCAGAGATCCACAAACAGAAGGGCAAGGAAAGCGCCTCCCAGCTCTGCTGTTGGCACAGACGGGCCACCGCTGGCTCTAGCCAGGCAGGAAGAAGGAAGAGCCAAACTCCTCCCCGGGGCCCGGCCCCGCCGACCCTCGGGCCTCAGCGCCCTCACCTCCCCCGCACTTGGCTCCAGCCTTGCTGGCACTGTCCCTGGCCCGAGCCTTTGCCTGGCTGTGCCTGTCACCCGGCAGGCCTTCCCGGGTCTCCGCCCGGCCCTTCCCACCTGGCCCTGGCTGCCCCAGAGCCGTCCTTTCTCCGGGCCTCATACTCAGGACACCAGCCACCGTCCTGTCCCTGGATGTCTGCTTTGGTTTGTTTGCTTTCTACTTCTTCCTATGAAACGTTTTGAACGCAAAGACAAGGGGAGAGAAAACATGAGGGTTTTATTCTCTGTCACACCCATCTGTCCATTGCTAAAATGTTCCAGCTTAAGGTTTCTGTTTTTTAAAAAAATAATTTATTTATTTATTTATTTATTTTTGGCTGTGTTGGGTCTTTGTTGCTGCCTGCCGGCTTTCTCTAGTGGCGAGCGGGGGCTACTCTTCCTTGTGGTGCGCGGGCTTCTCATGGTGGTGGCTTCTCTTTGTTGCAGAGCACGGGCTTCAGTAGTTGTGGCACGCGGGCTCAGTAGTTGTGGCTCGCGGGCTCTAGAGCGCAGGCTCAGTAGATGTGGTGCACCGGCTTAGTTGCTCCGCGGCATGTGGGATCTTCCCGGACCAGGGCGCCAGCTCGAACCCGTGTGCCCTGCATTGGCAGGCAGATTCTTAACCACTGCGCCACCAGGGAAGTCCCCAGCTTAAGGTTTTCAGTGCATTTTTCTGAGAGGGTGGAGTTTGAAATCCAGCCCTTCCCCAGGTGGTGACTGGTGGTGAGGGTGTGGATTTTATGCTGAGGAGCCCTGGGAAGGATCCGAGCGAGGGAGGGTCTTAGTCTTCTATCTTCCTTGTGTTGTAGACGGGTCTGGGGCTGGGGGGAGAGGGTCCTGGGCAGGCAAGGCGTGGAACTGGGGGTACAGGATGGTGCAGTGGTTGCTTCCAGACCTGAGAATGGGGCCTTCCTTATTTGGAAAAAACGTCTTTGCAGATGTAACTAAATTAAGGGTCTTGACATGAGCTCATCCTGGATGAGGAGGGCCCTGAATCCAATGACCTTATAAGAGACAGACACAGGGACTTCCCTGGTGGTCCAGTGGTGGAGACTCTGCCTTCCAATGCAGGGGGTGTGGGTTTGATCCCTGGTGGGGGCACTAAGATCCCACATGCCTCTGGGCCAAAAAACCAAAACGTCAAACAGAAGCAATATTGTAACAAATTCAACAAAGACTTTAAAAATGGTACACATCAAAAAAAAAAAATCTTTAAAAAATAAAATAAAAAATCGGAGACAGACTCAGAGGAGAAGCCACGTGAAGATGGAGACAGAGGCTGGGGTGATGGGACCACAGGCCCAGGACACCAAGGACCGTGGGCCACACCAGGAGCTGGGAGGGGCGGGAAGGACCAACCCCCCCCGCCCCCGCTCCCCGGAGCAAGCACAGCCCTGCCCACACCCCGTCTCAGACTTGTGGCCTTCAGAACCGTGAGAACATAATTTCTGCTATGTAAGCAGCCCAGCTTGTGGCGCTCTGCTGCAGCGGCCCCAGGAGATGGTACAGAGGGTTGGGTGGTCGGTTCCTTTAGCGCTGGGGTTGACTGACATGGCCGGTGGGGTGGGCAGGGTGGACGCCAAGCTGGGAGCCAGGGAGGCTCCCTGCAGGCTGGGGCCAGTCCAGCTCCGGCTTCAAGGGCAGACACGCCCGGGAGGGATTTTACAGAAGCTGCTGCCCTCTGACCTCCTTTGGCTTCTCCTCCTTAACTACTGCTCTCCCTGGAAAAGTGACAGGCGGTTCCCCCAGATGAACGTGGCCAGGGGCTGGTGATCTTTCCTAGCGAACAAGTCCGATAGGTAAAAACAAGACAAAACAAAACAGAACAAAGCATCTGAAAGTGAGAGATGATCCAGCCTCCCCTCAGCCTCCCCCGCCGAGATGGCGGAGAATTCAGAGATTCTTTCCCTGCACAGTTGTGATGCACAATGTCCTGAACACCCGGGGCGCTGCTGTCAACGGAAGCCCTCCCTGGGCCTCGTGGGGGCTGAGCCTTAAGGTGTCCTGGCGTTTCAAGGTTTCCTCACGCTGTTTGCTGATGTCTTTGTCCTGGTGGAACAAGGGGAGGGTTCTTTGTTTCTCAACAGTTTATTTTGAGAAGTCCGCAAACCTACAGAGGCACCCTGGGGACAGCAGCCCCCTGCACCTGGATTCTCAGCCAGGGGCCTTGGCCACGTGCGTGCCCCAACCCCTTCCTCTGTCTCTGTCTCTCTCTGTCTCTGTGTTTCCCTCTCACATTTTCCAGAACCATTTGCGCGTGAGGACACCACCGCCTTCACCCTAAGACGCGACACGAAGGCTGGGATCCGAAGACCCGTCTGAGGTCTCCCTGTAAATTAATGTTGGATCTTCCCTGCGGTCCAGTCTCCCTGAAGGCCCCAACCTCAGTCCTTATGGCAATTTTTCCCCAGGCCCTGGGGACACTGCATTGAGCTGTCCTGTTGCTTTCCTGGCCCTTATTCCAGGACACAACACAGTTGCTGTGAGCGGCCAGGTGTAGGGTTGGTTTTGGGAAACGCATTCCCTGCAAGGTTCCTCTCCCACCATCCCCCAACCCCCAGCCGGTCAGCTGAAACCGGCAGAGACCAGAGACCCCGCCCAGCCCTGCCACTCGCTCGTGCCCTTTGACCCCCTGTGGTGGTGCCCTGGTGCCCTGAGTGCCCCAGCGTGTCCTGCTGCCAGTGCCTCACTCTGTCCCTTTAAGGCTCTCAGGCTCCTGCTCACCTGGGCGTGGGGTGGGGCTCAGCTGGGCGAGAGGCAACAGCTGTGGACGAAGATAAGCTTCCCCCTCCAGGGCGCCGGGCCTCCAAACACCGCCTGGCCTCCACTGATCTCCGTCCAGCTGGAGCCACCCCAGGTCCCTGCCGCCGGCCCTCCCCCCTCCCAATCAGGGATTTACTGGAGGATGGCGCAGATCCCTGAAAACTGCAGCGTCCGGTGGCCCTGGTGGCGGTGTGATGCCGACATCCTTCCGCAGCTGAACTGCGGGAAGGCGGCGGCCAGAGAGGGCAGCCGCGCACCCAACAGCAGCCAAGGGCGCCGGGACAGCCCACGTGTCCCTCGACGGATAAATGGACAAATGCCATGTGGTCCCTCCACACATGGGAACATCACTCAGCCTGAAAAGGAGAGAAGCCCTGACACTCGCCACCACATGGACGGACCCTGAGAACACGATGCTCAGTGAGAGAAGCCAGACACAGAAGGACACACAGGGTGTGACTCCATTGACGGGAAACGTCCAGAACAGGCAGGGAACGTGCAAAGTGCCAACCGTGCCAGCTCTAGAGGTGGGGGATACCGCCGCTCTCTGCAGGGTCTTCAGCTTTTCTGCAGGCTGGAAGATGCACACAGGAAAGGCTGGGGTGCGTCCAGTGGGGTCAGATGCTCAGCCCTCCCCCTTTGCTGGGAGTGCAGTGAGTGCGGCGCTGGCTTTGTGAGGCCCCAAACCTTCAGAGACAAGCCGAGGCCCCTCCATCGGGGCTCCCGAGTGTGGAGATGTGAGCGGGGTGCTCGATGGAAAACCCCGGGGGAATGGTGTGGATGGCCAGGCGGGAGGACTGTCACACTTGGTGTTGAGGGAAGGACCCGGGCACAGAGCAGCATCCTCGGGGACACACAGCAGGCAGGACCCATCTCGGGGATGGGAATCCGGCGGTGGGAACCTTGCTGGGGAGGGGGCTTGGGGGGCTCCTGCTCTGTCTGTCGACCTAGGCGCTGGTTACACAGGGCTGTTTGCCTGGGGTGTTTGTCAAGCACCCAGCAATCCTCCTATGCCCAGAGGACGCCATCCTGAAGATTTAACTCAGTTCTGACCCTCTCTGCCCAGAGTCGGTGCAGACCCCCAGGTTACAGGCCAGCCCCACAGGTCTGCCCCCACCCCACACACCCATCCCAACTCCACCATGTCCCCTGAGCTTCTGCCTGACCAGCTATTGGGGTTCCTGCCACCCATCTCCTCGGGTTTGATTAACTTGCTAGAGCAAACAAATGGGACCTGATTAAACTTAAAAGCTTTTGCACAGCAAAGGAAACCATCAACAAAACGAAAAGACAGCCCACAGAACGGGAGAAAATATTTGCAAACGAAGCGACCCACAAGCGATTAATCTCCAAAATATACAATCAGCTCATGTGGCTCAATATAAAAAAAACAAACAACCCAATCGAAAAATGGGCAGTAGATCTAAATAGACATTTCTCCAAAGAAGACATACAAATGGCCAATAAGCACATGAAAAGATGCTCAACATTGCTAATTATTAGAGAAATGCAAATCAAAACTACAATGAGGTGTCACCTCACACCAGTCAGAATGGCCATCATCAAAAAGTCTATAAATAGTAAATGCTGGAGATGGTGTGGAGAGAAGGGAACCCTCTTGCACTGCTGGTGGGAATGTAAATTGGTGCAGCCACTATGGAGAACAGTATGGAGGTTCCTTAAAAAACTAAAAATAGAGTTGCCATATGATCCAGCAATCCCACTCCTGGGCATATATCCAGACAAAACTCTAATTCGAAAAGAAACATGCACCCCTGTGTTCATAGCAGCACTATTCACAATAGCCAGGACATGGAAGCAGCCTAAATGTCCATTGACAGAGGCATGGGTAAAGAAGATGTGGTACATATACACAGTGGAATATTACTCAGCCATAAAAAGAATGAAATAATGCCATTTGCAGCAACTTGGATGCAACTAGAGACGATCATACTAAGTGAAGTAAGGCAGACAGAGAAAGACAAATACCATATGATATCACTTATATGTGGGCTCTAAAAAGATGATACAAAATGAACTTATTTACAAAGCAGAAACAGACTCACAGACATAGAAAACAAACTTATGGTTACCAAAGGGGCAAGGTGGGGGGGGATAAATTAGGAGTTTGGATTAACAGATACACACTACTATATATAAAATAGGTAATCAACAAGGACCTACTGTATAGCACAGAGAACTCTGCTCAATATTCTTTAATAACCTATATGGGAAAAGAATCTAGAAAAGAATGGATATGTGTATATGTATAACTGAGTCACTTTGCAGTACACCTGAAGCTAACACGACATTATAAATCAACTCTACTCCACTATAAAATAAAAATTAAAAAAAAAGATTTGCTAGAGCAGCTCACGGAACTCAGGGAAGCACCTACCCCTGTTTTCCAGTTTATTCCATAGTAAAGGGCATGACCAAGGATACAGATGAGCAGATGAAAAAGCATAGAGGGTGGGTCCAGAGGGTACCCAGGGGGTGGGGTGCGCCCCCTCTCGGCCCACGTGTGGCCTGGGCTCGTCACATCTCTTTGTTCCAGAGTTTTCCTGGGGCTGGGTCTCCCGCCCCCTCCTTTCCCCGCCTCCCTACCCCAGGCTGGCAGGTGGGGCTGCAAGTGGCTTCTAGCCCCGTCCCTCAGGTTGAAAGGTGTGGTTGAAAGGGGCTCATTGACATAAACTCAGGTGTGGTTGAAAAGGGCTCATTACGAGGGTTTTAGGAGCTCTTTGCTGGGACTGGATGAGGGCCAAATGTGGATATCGCAGTTTGGTTTCTGGAAGGAAAGTCATTGGGCTGTTGTGACCTGGGTGCATTCTGTACACAGGTGACACCTCCATAAACAGTTAAATGTTAACGAGGCACTTGCCCCTCCCAGACCCATCAATCTTGGGATGGGTTATCCAATCATAAGAAAAACATAAGAGAAAAAAAGATCCCCAGAGAGGGCTGCTCTCCAAAACCCCTGACCTGTGTCCCCACCCCCAACTGCCCAGGGCATCAAACGAGGCACATCTGAGAAACCGTCACAGCCCAGAGGGGTCCCAGAGAGGCCTGAACATCTCAGGGTACCCTGAGGGGTCCTGGAGCCTAGAGGACTTCAGGAGAACCCGAGGAGATGTGAATAAATTATGGGCTTCGGTTGAGAATAATGTATCAAGATTGGTTCATTGTGACACGTATCATGATAATAACCATGTCTACCAAAGGGGAAGGGACACCCGGGGACTCTGTGCTATCGTCATCGCTTTTCTGTAAATATAAAACTGTTCTGAAAAATAAAGTCTATTGAAAAAAAAAGATAAAGAAGCGTTAGCAGTTTGGAAAAGAAGAGAGAGAGGTGGTCTCCGTCTTCCTCCTCCTCCTTTTCATCCTTCCTTCTCTCTGGCTCTGAAATAAAGATGGCAAGGGTTTCCTAAAGCAACTTAACACTTTGCAGGAGGCCTGGAACTCAGTCTGTGCTCAGTAGACAAGAAATTCTGCTGCCATCACCAAAGGGGAAAAGCCCTTGCCTTCTGATGGGCAAACTCCACTTCTGGGCCCATAGCCCAGACAAGCAGATCCGGGCGGCAGGTGGGGGCCGGGAGCTGCTCCCTGGCCTGGGCTGAGGCAGTGCCAGGCTGGCTGCCTGAGCAGTGGCCTTTCCTGCTTGGAAAACCCTCAGATGAGGACAGAAGGCACCAGAGGCAGTTACTTCCTGGGAAAAAGGTTATCGACGGATGACGTGGGGCACTTTTTTCCCTTGGCGGCTTTTTGTCCCTTTAACTTCTCGCCCATGTGCTGTAGTAACTATGCAAAAGCTCCATTCAAGACAAGCCTGGGAGGGGCTGAGCGATCTTCTGGGGTCAGGGATGTGAATGCTGCAGGGCTTGGGTCGCTCACATCTGACCTTGCTGTCAGAGCAGCAAATCCTTGAGTGAGATTTGTGCATTTCGCCGCGTAGGAGGGAGAGACAGGGCGCTAAATAAGCCCTGCAATCCCGGCCGTGTCGCCACAGGGCAGTGTCTGTCTGCTGTGAGATGCAACAAAGCCAGATGGACGGATGGACGGACAGTGGACCAAGAAGCAGGCACATCACCTGCTCCTGGCAGAACCTGCATGGTGGGCACCTAGGTGTTTAGTGTGCAGTTATTTCAATGTGGCTGTGTGTTTGAGGTTTTCATAGTAAAAGTAAAAGATTCTGCTGGAAAACAGCAGTTCCACAAACTGTTCAACAGAGAGTCACCACATGGCCCAGCAAGCTCTCCCTCATCGGTGCACGCCTGGGAGAACCGAAAACACATGTCCACACACGCGCCTGTGCACCCACGGCCACAGCAGCTGGGGTGGAAACAGCCCAGGTGTCCACGGACAGGTGAGCAGATACACACACATGTCCCTCCACACCCGGGAACGTCACTCAGTAGCCCTGACACTCGCTACCACGTGGATGGACCCTGAGAACACGATGCTCCGTGAGAGAAGCCAGACGCGGACACACAGGGTGTGATTCCATTGATGGGAAACGTCCAGAACAGGCAAATCCACAGAGAGTGGGTTGGTGGTTGTCAGGGGCTGGGGGAGGGGATGGGGTTGCTTTCGGGGTGATGGAATGTTCTGGAACTGGACAGAGGGGCTGGTTGCACAACCCTGGTAATGTACCAAAAACCACTGCATTACACACTTTTCAAAAGGGTGAATTGTATGGCATGTGAATTATATCTCAATAAAGGCGGCACCAAAATAAAAGAGAGGGGGAAGAAGATCCCTGGCTTCTTCCTCAGTGTCTCCCTCTGGCTCCCCAGTGCCCAGCCCACCCCCCTGCCAGAGGGAATCTGGCTTCGGAACCCAGTGGCCAGTGCTGCCCCCTGCCAGCGCCCTTGGGGCCCTCGCCAGCTGCTGAGCTGCCTGGGAAGCCTCAAACTTGCAACCTCTGTTTTGCAAATGGGGAACCCTCATCCCCCCCGGCCCCCCGCCGCTTGAGGCAGAATCCAGGCCAGCTCATGCCATTTCCTTATTACAGTTTATTGGTTCCCTGACACATGCAGGCCACCGGCCGCCCCTCCCTGCAATCCTGCTGGCGCACAGGAGGGGAGTCGGGCCATCTCTGGAGGGTTGGGTTAGGGAGGTGGGCCGCTAGTGGCCGATGATCTTCTTGATCCAGGACGTATAGGGGGCCACGGCGGTGGCCACGGGGGGTTTGAAGATGTCGGTGCAGACCTTAGAGCTGAAGGACAGGATTCCGGCCACTTGGCCTCTGCTGCACATTACGGGTCCTCCTGAGTCCCCCTGCCAAGGCAACAGAGCACCGGTCACCTCGCTGCCCGCTGCGGCGGGTGGGGGTGGGAGGCTGATTCCAGGGCAGAGACCCCTGCCCCCATCTCCCTGTGCCCTCCCTCCCCCCACCTCCTTCATTCCCTCCTCCCTTCCTTTCCTTTTAACTCTCTTTGCGCCTTCTTCCCACCGCAGGGCCTTTGCACATGCTCTACCTATGCCCTGATCTTCCTGGGTGCTGGAGTCACAAACCCCGCCGGCTATGTGACCATGGGCAACCTCTCTGTGCCTCAGTTTCTGCACTTGAAAAATGGGCTCACGCTCGTGCCAACCTTCAGGACCCCCAGGGAATGGAGGGAGCAGGGCCCAGGGAGAGTTGGGGCTTGCCTGGGTGCCCAGCTGCTGGCCGATGAGGCACCCCCCCACCCCAGCGCCCTCACCTTGCAGGGGGCCTGGTTCTTGGAGTGGGCCGCCAGGCAGATCATGTGGGGGCTGATGCCACCGTGCCAAAACCGACTGTTGTTGCACATCTTGGCGTCCAGCACATGCATGTCCAGCTCCTGCAGCGCCCTGGCCAGCTGCCCACCCTGGTGGGTCAGACCCCAGCCAGCCACGCTGCACCGCGCTCCTGCGGCCACTGCCTGGCGTCCTCGGGGCAAGGCCAGGGGCCGGATGGTCTTGCTGGGCTTCACCTTCCCATCCAGCTACAGGGACAGAAAGGGGCAGGTGAGTGGGGGAGGGGATCCTGGGGGAGGGGACCTTGGGGGAGGGGAACACTGGGGGAGGGGCGATGAGGTAGGGGATCCAGGGGGAGGGACAGTGGGGAGGGGACCCTGGGGGAGGGGACCCTGGGGGAGGGGACCCTGTGGGAGGGGAACACCACACTGAGGGAGGGGACCTGGAACTACCATTTCTCCCACTGGCAGCACCTTAACCAGCACGAGGTCATTCTTCAGATGGGGGGCTGGCTTGTATTCGGGGTGCAGGACCACCTCCCTGATGCGGCAGGTAAGGCCAGGGTCTCCGAGCACGTGGAGGCCCAGCACCAGCCTCAGCAGCTGTGTCCTGGGGGCACAGGATCAGGGTGTGGGCAGCAGCCCTGCAGCCTCAGGGGCACTCGGTGTCCCGCACCCCCTCACCCGGCCTCTCTCACCCCCTCACCCGGCCTCTCTCTGCGGTCCTTCCCCTGCTCCTGCTCAGTCCGTTCTTCTCCCCACCTCCTCCAGGAAGCCTTCTCTGCTCCCACCCCTCCCCAGACTCGGCCCGGCCAGGGGATTGTGCTGTGTGTGTCTTAAAAATGCTGACCCTCCCTGCCCCCACCATCAGCCTGGGGCTCCAGACAGCGCTTATGTTATGCCTCAACATCAGTGATTTGTTCAGAGGCTGGCAGTGACCTATCTGGGCCCATCAGTACCTATCCTCATAAACTTGCCCAAACTAGAGAGGAAGAAGCTCTTTTTACAGGACTTAAGGGGGCCCATCCTTGCCACAATGGGAGAGAGCCTGCCTGATAATGTGGCCAAGAGGCAAGACAGCAGAGTTGAGAGACAGGCAAGCTTTTGAGCGCCTCATGGGAGCACCTGGATCAAGCCATGCCTGAAGGCTGCCTCCTCTTAGAGTTTTCAGTTACATGAACCAACAGATCCCTTTTGGTTATTTCACCCAGTTTGATCTGTGGTCTTTGTTACTGGCCAGACCAGAGGTAGGGCAGCTCTGGGATGGGTTTATTTGGTGGCTTCACAATGGCATCAGGGACCCAGGTTCCTCTCTGTGTTGGCCCTGCCACCCTCATAGACCAGCTCTGTCCACATGGCCACAGGTGGGAGATACACTCCTGGGTGTCACAAGGGGCCTGACTCTGTCCACTTGGAAGGTGCTTTGTTGTAGCAGATAAACCATCCCCAGGAATCCTCACAGCCTAATGTCACATACACACGCCTAAGGTCAATGTCACATACACAGGCCTCAGCAATCACTGCAGAGGGGAAGGGGACCCCCTACAATGCTACAATTGGCTTAAATCTCTCAGGTGAGAGTGGGGACGACAGGATAGATTTGGGGACACCTGGGGGGATGGGGGTGGGGCAGGGCAGGGTTACTCACGGATGGGTCAGGCAGTGGGCAGCTGTCAACACCCACTGCCGGTGCACGAGGACCCCTCCACACAGGTGGGAGCCGGATTTCTGCAGCGAGACCATGTATGGGTGTGAGTTGGGGGCAGCCTCTCGACCCCCAATGATGTGGGTCTCAAACGTGTTGCCTCCTGGGGATGGGGAGAGAAAAAGCCAGGTTAGGGCTGGGTGCCCCACCCCTGCCATGACCCTGCAACTCCAGCTCTGCAGCCCTGGATGGAATGTTCTGGAATTAGACTATGGGGTTGGTTGCACAACTCTGAATGCGCTGAAATTCTCTGAATTGTATCCTTTAAATGGGCAAATTCTACAGTATGTGAATGACATCTCAATAAAGCTGCTATAAAAATTGTTCTAAAACCAATCATGAATTAAAAGGATAAAAAGTGCTCTAATGTGAATCAGCTCAAAATCTTCCTGGGATTCCCCATCATGCTTTAAACATCTAAACTCCTCATGACCCACGAGACACACATCAGCTGGCCCTGCTTCCTTCACACTCGCCCTCCCCCACTGCAGCACTTGGGTCTCCCTGCTGTTCCTCCAGGGCACTGCCCTCGTTCCCACCTCAGGGCCTTTGCATGTACTGTTCTGGAAGCCTGGAGTGCATTTCCCCCAGACATTCCCAAGTCTGGCTGTCTCACTGGTATCGGCTCAAAAGTCTTCTCCTCAGAGACCTCCTCCCCTTACTCAGCTCTGTTCTCTTCCAAGCACTCACCCCACCTTGGTGTTGTATCCCACACACTTGCTCATTGCCTGTCTATTCTCACTAGCCTATGAGTGATGCAAGGACAGGCTCTGTGCCAGTCTTGTTTACAACAGGTCTAATACAATATATGCTCAGCAAATAAGGAAGCATGAGTGGATGGATAGATGGATGATGGGTGATGGGTGATGGATGGATGATGGATGGATGGATGATGGATGGATGGATGACGGATGGATGATTGAAGATGATGGATGATGGATGGATGATGGATAGATGGATGGATGATGGATGATGGATGGATCGAACAAAGGAAGGAAAGAAGGGAGGGAGAAAGGATACGGGTGGATGGTTGGGTCCCTATCCTGCTGGGTCACCAACTGATCACAGAACTATTGTCATCCAGCCAGGCCAGAAGAGTGGGATGCCCACCACCGCCGTCCTTCCATCTCACGCTGCCAGGTGCCGGTTCTGGCCAAGCATTCATGATTTGCGGAGGCAGGCAGCTGGGGCTCAAATTCCAGCTCCGTCACTCCCTGCTGGGCAGTCCTGGCTAGGCTGCCTCACTCTCTGGGCTGTGGTCTCCTGCCCCTGCAAGCTGGAGTTGTGTATAAGCATACGTAGCACACCCTGCCTCCTGCGTGCTGCTGGGGGGCAAACAGCCTGCATCTGCCCCACGTCCTGTGAATCCAGCTCGAGGGTGAGGTGAGGAGCACGCTCTAGCCTCAGAGCCCCGAAGTCTCCCCTCAAGACAACTACAAGGGGAAAGGCTTGATTTCACTTTGGAGAAGCCCGGTGAACCTCAGCTTCTCCAAGCGGCCGAGGGGATCCACCAGGACAGGGCGAACACAGCCCCCTCCGTGGTTCCTGTGGAAACTGCACCACCGGAGCCCAGTCTGGGGACGCAGCTGACAGGCCCGCACTGGCCAGAGGACCTGGGGGACATGGAGACGCTTCCAGAGCGCAGGGACCGAGGACAGCAGGACGACGCAGTGACCCACAGAGGACCCTGTGGCGACAGCTGGAATAAGGTCTGTAGGTGAGCGGATAGATGCTGAGAATCTACCAGTCACATAAGGGGATGTCTTTGTTCTCAGAACACTTGCTGGAGCGCTTAGGGGTGAGGGGCAGCACGTCTGCAGCCCACTCTCAAAGGGCTCAGAGAAAGAATGATAAACATACCTATTTATATTTTACACACACACCCAGGGGCGGGATGTGAGCGGAGGGGATGATAAAGCAACTGGACGAGGAATTTAGGGAAGAGAAGATGGAAGTTATCTGCATGATTCCCTCGACTTCTCTGTAAGAGCAGAATTAAGTCAAAAGGAAAAGAATGTAAAATATCTGTCCTGATGGGGCCTCTCCTCTGCCCCAAGGCCTCGCCTCGCCCTCAGGCTTCACTTAGAAGAAGTCCTAACAGCTATTGGAGATAAAACTCACAGACCCTCAATCCACCTGCTAAACTTGCAAAGCCTCCATTGCACTGAGCTGTGAGATGATCACCTCAGGAAGGGACCCCGCGCCGTTAGCAGCCCTCTTCACACTTTTTTTTTAAATGCTTTTTTTTTTGTCTCACTTTTTAAAAAATTGAAGTATAGTTGATTTACAATGTTGTGTTAGTTTCAGGTGTACAGCAAAGTCATTCAGTTATAGATATATATTCTTTTTCAGTTTCGTTTCCGATTTTAGGTTGTTATAAGATATTGGATATAGTTCCCTGTGCTAAACAGTGGGACCTTGTTGTTCATCTCTTTTATATATAGTACTGTGTATCTGTTAATCCCAAACTCCTAATTTATGCCCCCCCCATTTTTTTTTCCCCCCACGCCTTGAGGCTTGTGGGATCTTAGTTCCCCGACCAGGCATTGAACCCAGGCCCCGGCAGTGACAGCGCCAAGTCCGAACCAGTGGACCGCCAGGGAAGTCCCACATCCCTCCCATTTAAAAAAATTTTTATTATCTTCTCACTAGGTCATCCACGTGCCCCGCACAAAACTGCTGGGGGAAAGTGAAACTCCTTCCCTCCCTCCATGCCTCCCAGCTCTGGAGCCTCCTTCCAGAAATATTCCAGCAGAAGGGAATGGATTCTCACATACTGTCAGAAAAGAAACCCCCAGGACGGCGGGCATCCTCGGCCTTTTGCTCTTTGCTTACCCCACAATCTCTTTTCAAGGCTGTTGCAAGGAAAGCCGCCTTGTGCTTTTGGGGCAGCCAACATGTCTTCAGTGGGGTCCCTTCTGAGGACGGGGGAGTCGTTTCCAGTCTCTGTTCTGATGCCCCATGCCCTGTCTCCCACCCCCAGACCCCGGGTGCCACAGCTCTGGGCCTCAGTTTCCCCACCGCGCTCACCTGCCCACAGGGCTCCCAGGACCGCCAGCAGCAGCAGCATTGGGGATCGCGGGGCCTCCATGATGCTGGCCCCGGGCCCCCAGCGCCACCCACACCCACCCTTCCTGTGGGGGAGGTGACATTCACAGCTCTGGCTGGTTCCACCTCACTCCGAAGTGCTTCTGAAAGATACAGACTCTCTGAAGACAGAACCCCGTCACCATGATCACACCTGAAAAACTGACGAGAAACCCTCATTAGCATCTACTGTCCCATCATGTTCAAGCTCCCATCTCACACATGGTGTTTTGTGGTTTTAGTGGGATTATCTCCTTGCCCTGTTGTCTTATTGTGGCAAAATACACACACCATAATTCACCATCTTAACCATTTTTAAGTGCACAGCTCAGCAGCACTAAGCACCTTCACACTGTCATGCAGCCATCCCCACCATCATCTCTAGAACTTTCTCAACTTCCCAAACTGAAACTGTCCCCATGAAACCCTGACTCCCCAGCCCCTCCCCCAGCCCCTGGCCGCCCCCCCATCTACTTCCTGTCTCTGTGGATCTGACTACCCCAGGGACCCTCCATGAGTGGAATCAGACAGCACTTGTCCTTCTCTGTCTGGCTTCTCTCACTGAACATCATGTCCTCAAGGTTCATCCCTGTGGTAGCAGGTGTCAGAATCTCCTTCCTTTTTAAGGCTCAATAATATTCCACTGTCTGGCTAGACCACATTGTTTAGTTTTTTTTGTTTTTTGTGTTTTTTTTGGCCATGCCACGGGGCTTGCGGGACCGTAGTTCCCTGACCAGGGATTGAACCCAGGCCCTCAGCAGTGAAAGCTCAGTGTCCTAACCACTGGACCGCCAGGGAGTTCCCTGGACCACATTGTGTTTATCCATCATCTGTCCATGGATATCTGGGGTCTTCTAGATTTTGGCAATTTTGAAGAAAGATGGTATGAACACTCGTGTGCTATGAGTACCTGGGGGGCTCCTGCAAATCCGAGGGTCCTAGCCGGGCTCAGCTAGGTCCTCCCTCCTTCACTCCACCCCTCTCCTGGCTGCTCCCCGACACCACGTGACCCCGACCAGCCAATCAGAGCACACCCCTGGCCACAGGGTTTGGTTCAGGGCAGAGGGCCACCCTAAGCCCTAAACCAGCTCAGTGAAGACTGTGGCCCGCATTTCTTCTGGAACTTTTCAGACAGCCCTCACTCTCTGCTGGACTTGGAAAGATGTCACCCTGGGTGTGGGTGGGCCCAAGGTGAGAGGCGTCCACATGAGAATGAGGCCCACACAGAGGAAGCTGATCACACGCTCAGTGCCTGAAACCACACAAACTTAGTCTCTCACAATTCTGGAGGCTGCAAGCAAGAAATGGGCTTCATGGGGCAAAAATCCAGGTGTGGGCTGGACTGGTTCCTCTGGGGCTCCAGGGGAGAATTATTTCCTGCCTTTTCCAGCATCTAGTGACAGAGATGCTGGGATTAGGGCATGGATGTTTTCAAGAGCTGTTATTCTGCTGACCACAGGTAGGGGGAGACAGAGTCAGGGCACAGCCAGCACCTGGCTCCAGCTGTGCCTGAAACCCCCGCCCTGTCAGTCACGGAAGACAGTGAAATTCTCCTGCGCTTGCGTCAGTGTGATGAGTCAAGCGTTTTTCCCTCTGATACTGAAAGGGTTGTGATAAATAAAGAAGACTTGGCTGAAAACTGGGTCACAGAGGTGGATGAGAGCGCCCCGATGCTGGGGCTCTGAGGCCAGATGCAAACTCCACCTCTCCTCTGACTGCGTCTGGCACGTGAGGCTAGAGCTGTCTTCACCCAGGAGGGCTTGTGAGGCCAGGGTTCAGTTTAAGAAAAATGAGTATTTATAGGGTGTTCACGTGTCTTACCTTGTTTAATCTTTCTAATAACCCCAGGAAGTAGGTTTCATTGGTATTGGGGGGCAGGGGAGGGCGTCATATTTGGCAACTAAGAAGAGACGAATTTCAGATACACAACAAGTAACTTTTTGGTATGATTACGTCCCCAACGTTACATGGGATGATCTTAGAGTAAAAACAATTTGTTTACCTGAAATCCACGTTGAACCCAAACCCAACGTTGGGCAAACCCATTGCTGAGGCCCCCGGGTGGGAGTACAGGATCCCGAGGCCCCGGTGCGTGGCAACTGTGTGCACAAGCCCCTTTGGATCTGGGGACAAGAGCTGGGCGTTTACACCCCGGCTTCCAGCCTCAGACGCTCCCTAGAGGGTGGGTCCTCAACCCCTCCCCTTGGGTCTGGGGGCTCACGCCTGTTCCCATCTGTCCTGTGCACGGCAAGTGGCACCGCGTGACCCTGAGGCTGGTGGGCACTGGCCTGGCTCCTGGGCCCTCATCCTCCCAGCCCTGAGGCTCCAGTCATCTAGGCGGTGGGGCAGGGACATGCACCCTTCCCTCCCCACACCGATGTGACCCCGACCCACACAAGTCGAGCACGATGAAGGGTGAACACCGAGGCTGGATCTGTTTGTTACAGCAGCCTGGGGACGGGGAGAAGGGGTCCCAGGGGAGCAGAGGGGCTGGACCAACAGGCCCAAGGGTGGTGGCAGGTGGGGTAAACTTTCCCGTAAACGCCCAGACGGTATTTCTGGCTTTTGGCCCAGACGCTAGGTTGCAATCACTCAGTTCTAAAGCTGCTGCTCAGAAGCAGCCAAATGTAGGGGAAGAAATGGGTGTGGCTTTGTTCCAATAAAACTTTATTTTTGCCCAGGAGCTGGGGCTTCGGACCCCCGGGGCCACCCCTCAGCCCCAAGAACGCACCCCAGGCCCCCGCCTGGCCAGACCCCGGTCTCTGCGGCCCCTCCCCCCAAATCAGCAAACCTGACAGGAGACCCCTGGGGAGCTTCCAGGCTCGGAGGGGCGGCTGCCGCCTGCCTGTCTCGGGTCACATGCATGGCACCAGGGCCTGCGTCCCCGCCTGGGCCCCGTTGGCCTCACGGCCAAGGAGAGGTTGGTCCTCGGGCTTCTCATAAAGTCGCTTTATTTAGATTCCAAACAACCGCAAGCAGAGAGAAGAGGTGACCCCGAGTCAATCTGTCCGCTCTCAAGCCGGGACCCCGAGTCTCTGGCTCCAGCTGGTGGGTGGGGCGGGCGGGCCAGGGTCCCCAAGCGGCGTCCGGCCCACGCGGGGCCGCGAGCGCAGCGGCCTCCCCGGAGGCGGAGGGGACAGGGCGGACGCAGTGTCCGGAGGTAGTGGCGGCGGCAGATAGTGGGCGGCTGAGGTAAAATCTGTAAGTTTATTTGCGGAGACGCGGTGTCAGCACTCCTCGGTGCCCGAGTCATCCTCGTCGTCCCCGAAGCAGCTGTCGGCCTCGGCCTCGACCTCGGCGTCCTCGTAGTAGTCGTCGTAGAAGAGGTCTGAGCCCTCGTCGGGCGCTGGGGCCTTGGTCTTCACGCAGTACTCAGCCAGCGTGGTGGGCACCTTCACGCCGTCCCGCTCCGCGTCCACCTTGGTCCCCAGGACCTGCTTCCTGCGGGGAGAAGCGGGGTCTGCCTCATTGTGGCCGGCAGCCCTGGGGCCCCCGCGCTCGCTCCCGTGAAACAGAGTAGGACAACCAGGGCGACGGCTGGGCCACGGGGGCCAGAGACAGGATGGCCGGGGCGGGGGGGCGGGGCAGAGCAGACGGGCCCAACCGCTCATGGCCCCCGCGCGTGCACGGGCCTCTGCTCACACACGCGCGCACAGACACGAGCACACGCATGCGGGAGGGGGTGGAACGCGGGCTCTGAACCAGGATGAGGGCTGTGCAGACACAGGGAGGGTGTCAGCTCATCAGGAAGAGAAGCGCAGGTTGGCCCTGGCTGCTGAGGTCAGGCGAAGTGGGAGCAGCCACGGGGCTGGGCTGGGTCAGTGGGTGAGGGGCAGGGTGGAGGGTGCAGGGTGGCGGGTGGGGCGGGCGGGGTTGCTCAGCAGCCCCAGGGGAAGGGCCAGCCACTGGGAGGCACCCATGGCGGGACGCTCGGCACATCCCCACCAGGCAGGGGTCCCGGGTCCTCTCCTCTCTGTACTTGAGCGTCTTCCTGTCACCAGCACCATGTCTCCAGCACGTGCTTTCCGTCCGGAGCTTTATCCAACTGATGGTAGCCGGTGGGAGCTCTGACCGCACCTGCTGTGCCTGGGGTCCCACCACCCGACAGTGCTGGTGGGCTTTCTGGAGCTCCCGCCATGGGGTCACGCGGCCGGCCCACGGGCACAGGTCCCCACAGCTGCGCGGACACGGTGGGTGAGCATGCGCCTGGAGGCGGGTGAGGACGAGGACCTGTTTCCCCGGGTGAACGCTGGGCCTGGGGGGGGCTGGGTCGTCATGGAGACACGTGTCTGACCTACTGCCTTTTCTAAGAGGCAAATGACAGACTAAAAACCTCTTTGGAGGAGACTTAGTGAAGTGTTTAGTTTGTCATGAAACAAGTCACAAACCCCAGGGGTTCCTAGAGCAGCTCATGGGACACAACGAATAGAACAGAGCAGAGAGCGCAGGCCCTTGGGGAATGTTTCGCAGACTCCCCTGCGAGGCCGGGCACCTGCCTGTTCACGGGGAAAAACAGAAAACAACGGAAATGAGAGAAGTTCACCCTGGCAAACTCCTAAGTGATGCGCTGCTTTTATAACCAAGAGAAACTGACTTTTCGTAAAAAAAGTTATTTCCTAAACGTGCTCATACCACACGGCTTTGCTGCCTTTAGAGAATAACTCCAAGTTTCAAAATTGCGAAATTCACTCCCATTAGGTGAAAAGATGGAACACCCCACACAGCATGGTCCCGGAGGAGACCGCGTGGGGAAAAGCACGTGGCCACGCACACGCGCGCACGGCCCAGCACGCAGGGTCCCCGTACACGGGGGATGGGGGGTACCGGCAGGATCTCTGCCCTTTCAGCGTCAAAGCAGAAGGATGTGGCAAGAGCCTGCTAGATCCTGGCGGGCACCAGGGTGTTTATCTCTGTGTGAGGTGCACGCACCCACACGCCACGCACATGAGACATGCACACACACACGGCACGTCCATACACGACAGTACACATGTGGACCACAGGCTTCACGAGAGAAAGACCCCAGCTTTTCCGGCAAGAGGAGGAGGGCTCAGGAGGGGCCGCCCTGCCTCCCCAGGCCCCAGGCCCACTCACCGGATAATGTCCGTGTATTCGCGGTCCTTGCCTTTGCTTTCTTTCCACTTCCTGTACATCACGGAAGCGTCCACGTTGGCCGGTGAGAAGGTGTTGGGTTCGTTGAGAAGGGAGATGACGCTCAGGAGGATGGTCCTAGGAGAGGCAGCAGGAGTCGGCGTGGGGGCGGTCCACCCGGGAGCCTCATGCCCCGACCCGGTCCGCGACCCTCCACCTGCCCTCTGCTGCGTGCCGGGCTCCTGGGACGGGACGTGGGTGGACAGCCAAGGCCAGGACCATCTTCCCTCCGCTGGAGCAGGCCTGTCCCCTCCCTGGGGCATCCTGCCTGGAGTGGGTCCCCTGTGCCACTCATTCTCACTCCAGCCTGGAGAGGAGGAGAGTGCCCGGACCGCTCAGGGTGAGCACAGCACCGGGGGATGGAAGGGCTGCGCTCCCTGGGGCTCGAGGAAGGAGGGGGGACCCCAGGGGCACGCAGACACGGCCACAGGAGTCCCAGAGACCGTTCCTGAAGGTGGGTGGGGCAGGGATGGCAGGAAATGGGGAAGAGGCCGGCAGGGATGGGGGCTCTGGCGGGAGGTGGCTCCCACAGACGCTGCCACCCAGCAGGGAGCTGCGTCCTCCCGTGTCCACATCCACAGGGCTGGCCTGCCCGACGCCGACCGCCTCACCTGACGTTCTGCGTGGGGTTCCACCGCTCCGAGGGCAGCTCCCCGCTCTGGGGGTCATCGACGGGGGGATGGAGGATGGAGATGCACACGTCCCCAGTCTGCGCGGCACGGGGGGGGGGGTCAGCACCCACGAGGCTCCCGTCCACACGCCCCCCGCCCCAGCCCGCCCCCCGGAGGAGCAGGCTCACCTCGTAGATGTTGGGGTGCCACATCTTGGTCAGGAAGCGAAAGGCCGGTGGAGAGTAGGGGTAGTCAATGGGGAACTTGAGGCGCGCCTGGTGGGGGAGAACAGAGGCTCAGCCAGGGCCGGGTCAGGCCGCCCAAGACCACACACAGCGGTCAGCCTGGGACTCGCCTGCCTCCGGCGCCCTTCACAGGCCGAGGGCTTTTCGGGGTCACTGAGCTGAGCTGACGACCCCGATCCCTGCCCTGCTGTCGGTGGCGGGGGGTGGGGGGGTGGGCACTCGCCGGGGAGCAGCTCCAGGCCTGTCCCAGCCCAGGCCTCTGGGGGGACCAGAGCCCTGGCCCCAGGGAGCGTGGTGGGCCCAGCCCCAGGAGCCGGGTGCCCAAGCACCCCGCTGGGCTCCCAGCCTCAGTCTCCAGCCTGTGGGGAGGATTAAAATAGACGGGTGTTCACTGGGCAGGCGCCGGGGGCGGAGATGAGTCAGCACCAGGCGGACAGGCTCTTTGCCCGCAGGTATCAGCCCTGGGGGGTCAGGAAGGCAAACGGGAAGGTCACGGGCAGACGGGGGAGGGCTGCGAGGGAGAGCTATGCCCCGGCCTCGCCTGTTTAAGCCCAGTCCTGGGATCCTGATGGTGCTTCAGGCTCTCGGGGTCAACGTGGGACACCTCTGCTGCAGGCCCCCCCATCTTTAAAGAATCGTCCTCTTGGGCAGGGGGTGCTGGGGGCACTCGGGGGAGGGCCCTCTGTTCTGGAGTGAACGTGCTGAGGCCTGAAGTCAGTCTGGAACTCGGGCCTCAGACCCTGCCCCCTGGTCCCACTAAGCCCAGGGCTGCGTTTCTAAGTGAAGGCAGAGACCAGCTGAGGCCTCCTTAGCAGAGTAGGGGGACAGGCCTCCCCTCACCAAACACCCATCAAGTCCCAGAGATGCCTTTACCGCTGTGCCAACTGAGGCTCAGAGAAGAAGAGTACCTTGCCTGAGGGCACACAGAATGCAGCTGTGGAGGGGCTCCCCAACCCAGGTCTCTGGGGCACCCCTCAGCACACGCTGCCCGGAGCCCCTCTGGCTTGTTAGGAGGAGTGGGTGAGGCCGGGCGGGCTGAGAGGAAGGTGCTGGAAAGCGATGGTGCCCCCCGGGCACTTCCAGCTCCTGTATTTCCACATCTTTCCCCCACTCCCCAGCCAACCACCTCAGAACAGGAGGATCTGAGGGTGGCAGAACCACTGTGGGTCCCACGCTGCCTTCCTCGAGGACAGACCCTCGCGGCGAACGCGATCAGATTTGCAGCGCCCCTCCCTAGCCCAGGTTTCTAGAATAACAGGATCATCCCCCCAAAGCCAGCCTGGAAGGTCCTACCCACAATCCCTTGCAAACAGTGGGCAATAGCCAGAAACCCAGGTCCTTTCCTTTCTTTCCAGTCCAGCACCCTTGCTCAGAGCCCTGGTGTGGCCTCAGGGTGGGACTCATGCTACTCCAGCTCTGAGTGGGGCCCTTATCCTCACAGCCAGCTGCTCCCAGATGCAGACAAAAGAGGCTGGGGGAGGAGGGCTGGTTAAACCATTTGGTCACCAGCCCCCAACCCGTGGAAGACGGATTCCACATCAGAACTCAGCCCCGGACTGTCCATGCTCATCCCCCCATCCCACCCCAGTAACGAGGGAATCTCAACTCAAGAATCACCCCAGCAGGCCAGCCTGCCCCGTCCAGGCCACTGACCAGGCGTGGCTAAAATGTTAGCCAAAAGTGCAAACACAGACATCTGTCCGGGCAGTGCCAGCTCCACCCCGCCCCCGCCCGGGCCTCCCAGCCTGGCTGCTGGGCTCTTGGCAGGCGGCAATGGGGGTGTTCCAGCTGAGGGCCCAGGCTCCGCTTGTCTCACAAGGAGACCCCCTGCCTTGTCCGTCTGGCTCGAGGAGCAAAGTCCTTTGATCTGGGAAGGGTCCTTCCAAGGCCACATGTGGACTCATATCCTGTCCAGGTTCTGGCCTGAGCCCTCGTCACACTTGTCAGAAACACAGCCGGTCCTGGGGACAGCCCTGACCTCCCCGCTCACAGAGCGCCCACAAGCGACCCAGGGCGGGCGACATGGGGCCCAAGAAGCCGCCTGCTCAGAGGAACCTGAGAAAGGCCAGCCGGGGCGCAGAAGAGCCTAAGCTTCTGAGGCCGGACCTGGGTGGGCTCTATGGCGTGGCTCCCGGGGACAGGGCGGAGGGTGGGAGCGACGGCCGGAGAGAACAGGTTACGTAAAGCTCAGGATGAAGCCCAGCGGGCCGGGCCCCCTGCTATCGGCCAGGGTGGCCGCTTTCCAAGCAGGTCCCGGCTGCCAACCCCATCCGGGCCTTTGTTGGAACCCGAGCCAGTGGCCGAGCCAGCCCCCAGGCGGCGGGCCTCCCTCCCTCCCAACAGTGCTGGCTGGTTCTGGGGAGGCCTCTTTGTCCGCTCCGGGCAGCGGGCAGGGCCGGGAGGAGGGGGACGGGCACCAGGGGCTGGGGGAAGCAAGGGCCCCGCACCCAGAGAAACAGGGAGGGTCCCGGGCCTCCCCTCTGGGGACATGAAGCGGCCTTAGAGGGAACAGGCGCTTCTCGGGGACTCCTAGGGCCAGAGGGGTTGACCGAGGGCCCGTAGCTCGCCAGAGGCGGTCAGGCGGCGGGGTAGAGAGAGGGGGCCCCGAGAGGAGGAGGGACAGAAGATGGGGGCCCCGCGAGGAGGAGAGGGAGAGAGAAGGAACCCCGTGAGGAGGAGAGACAGTGAGAACGGGTCCCGCCAAGGGAGCGAGCAGGGGCAGGGGGCAGAGGCGGGGGAGGGGCCCCGAGGAGCCGGAAGAGGGGGTCGCCGCCCCCTGACCCCGCCGCTCACCTTGAAGTAGCCGCCCTCGTAGTAGGTGTTGGGGGGCCCGAAGATGGCCACCTCCCAGTTGTACAGGTCGCCCTCGTCCACCAGGGTCACCCGGAAGCCCTCCACCGGCTCCTCCTGCAGCCCCTTGAGCTCCAGAAGTAGCGCCT
Organism: Balaenoptera physalus; assembly: GCF_965194825.1. Taxonomy (NCBI): domain Eukaryota; kingdom Metazoa; phylum Chordata; class Mammalia; order Artiodactyla; family Balaenopteridae; genus Balaenoptera; species Balaenoptera physalus. Next base: position 231,885 of record NC_138890.1, on the reverse strand, counting down.
TCTGCGAGCTGGGCACCAGCGGCCGGGCCATGGCGGCGGCGGACGGGCCCGGGGCCGGGGGCGCTTGGGGCCGCGGGGCCGTGGGGGCGCGGGACGGGCCGGGGCCGGGGCCGCCTTCTTCGTCTGCGCCGCCACCGCCACCCGGAGCCGCCGGGCGCTCCAGTAGCTCTGCACCGCCGCCCGGCGCTCACCTCAGCCTCCGCGCCCCGCCCCCGCCGCCCGCGCCTGCGCCTGCGCTGCGCCCGCCCTGACCGCGCCTGCGCGCCCGCCCGCGGGGCACGCCGGGAAGCGACCCCTACCACGGCCGCCGAGCGCGCCGCCGGGACCCGGGGGCCGCGCGCGCAGGCGTTTTGCCGCTTCCGACACCCGGGGAGGCCGCCGCTGCCGCCCTAGCTCGGACGAGTGCCCGGGTCCCCTGTGCGCGGGGCCGCGGGCAGGGCTGAGCTGCGCCGCCTGGCTCGGCCCGCCGCGCTTTTGGGGCCTTTTTGTGACGTCCCGTTGCAGGGCGGGGCCAGGGCGGAGCCGTCCCGAGCCTCAGTTTCCCCACCTGTGACTGGGCCGGGGCCCCCCTACCCCCGGACGCTGGAGCCGGGAGGGTCCCGCCGCTCGCAGCCCCCTCCCCACTTGGCACATCTCTGCAGCGTGGACTCGGCACCCGTCCGGGCCGAACCCCAGACCAGAGCCCTGACCCTCCCTGGCTGTGCCCGCGTCTCAGGCCGACCTTTGACCCCACCCTGGGCTTTACCCCGACCCTGCCAGAGCGCTGACCTGGCTGTGCCCCGGGCCCGGACACCCACACAGCTCTGGGTCGGAGAGTTGGGATGGGGCCTGGCCTCCATCCCTGCACGTCCGCAGGTGACAGCGCCCCACGAGGGTGGGCGTGGCACTCGAGGCCTGTGGTGGCCTTGCTGGCAGGTGACCCGGGCAGCCAACAGTTGCACCAACACCTCGGGCTGAGCTGAGCTAATTTCCTCCCCTGGCTGCCCCCGACACCTGGCCCTGGCCCTGTGCTGGTCCCCGCTGAGGACAGGCAGGTAAACCCGTCTGGGGAAGGAAAACAAGATGTCATCTGTGGGGATGGAAGGAGTCTGAGAAAGCCTTGGGCAAAGCAGCAGCTTCATCAGTAAGGGGGCTCTGCCCTGCACCCCGAGGGACCTGGAGGGGCCCGTCATCTGTAAAGTGGGCTGCACGCCCCTGTTTGTCCAGTGTTCCAAGCGTTCTCTGTCCCTCATTCTCTGCCCCTCATTCTCTGCCCAGAGCACCAGTGTCATAGCCTCGGCATGTGGCAGCTTGTTGATGAATAATAATTAGAATTAATAATGATTCTTCCAGAGACGTTTCCCAAGATGTCTCCCTGCGTACACCCCACAGGAGTTATTGCAGGAGTTATTGGGTGAGTGGGGGCGGCCCTGGAAATGTAAAGAGAGGGACCAGGTTTATGGCCCCTCCAGCTGGTCCCACATGAGGCCTTGTCCCCCAGGAAAGCCTGCACCTCAGGCTCTGAAATATCCTGAGGTGGTGGACATCTGGGGTTTCTACCTGCCCATTTTCTGGCCACAGCACCTCCATTTTCCCGTGGGGTCTCCCACTCTTAGTCTGCAAGGTTCCAGTTGGACTGATCCTCAAGCCCTGGCTGCAGGGATGGGTCCTCCAGTCAGAGCACCCTAGGCCCCCTGGCTGCAGTGGTTGGTTCAGGAACAGCATGTGACTTGGCCTTTTTCTGGGGACACGATGCTGCTGAGACGTCTGAGCTGGGAGAACCTGGACCTGGAGCTGTAGGACCGTCTCGTCACCACGAGGCCTGTGAACAAAGTTGGTGCTCAGGAAAGCTGAGCCAACTGATGAGAAAGTGCTGAAGACCCTGTTTGTGCTCCTGGATCCAGCCATGCCTGGCCTCCCCTTGCAATGGTGCAAGTCAATAAATTACTTCTTTTCTTATTAAGCCAGTTTGAGTTGAGCCTTCCATCACATGCAACAGAAGAGCCCTCATTTCAAATCTTAGGTCTGCCATGAACTTGGAAATGGTCCTCAAATGTAGAATTGTAAGGTAATGAACTTGTGTTGTCGTGGGGTTTTCTGAGGTTTTTGGGTTTTTTGTTTGTTTGTTTTGTGTTGTTTTGTTTTTACCGTGGTTTGTTATGACAGCCGCAGGAACTGAATACCCTCGCTTCTATGAGCGTCAGAGTCTTCCTCTGGAAAATTGATTAATTAATTCTTGGACTTCCACAGACAAATCTAGGTGCCGGGGGTACAGCAGTGAATAAAATATGTAAAAATCCCTCCCCTTGGGGAGATAGGGAGAAAGGACATAAGCAAGCTATTGAATAAGTAAGCAACTTCTGATAGCAATAATTGCTATGTAGAAAAATAAAGGATAGTGAGGCGTTAGCAATGGGGGTGGAGCAGGAGAGTTATCTTGGATAGGGGCTCAGGGGAGGCGCCTCTCAGGAGGTGGCATTTGAGTGGGGACCAGAATGGGGTGAGCCCCTTGGGTCTGGAGGAACAGTGTTACCGGGAAAGGGAACAGCGTGTGCAAAGGCCTGAGGTGTGCCTGGGGCAGAGTGAGGGGACAGAGTCAAGGAAAGAAGCTGGGGAGTCTCTCTGCTCAGCTTTCCTGAGTGCTCACTTTGTTCACAGGCCTTGTGGTGACCAGATGGCTCCAGGATCCAGGCCCAGGTCCTCCCAGCTCAGCCACCCCAGAAAAAGTCCCAGAGCTGCATCTCATTGGCCAGCTGGGAGTCATATGCTGTTCCTGAACCAAGCACTGAGGCCAGGTTGCCTGGAGCACTCCTACTGGCTGGTGGGGTCGCCCAGGGCAGTGAGGATGAGGGCTGGACCAGTGTGGGGAGGCGCAGGCAGGATGAAGCTATGATGTGCAACCTACAGGATGCAGAGAAGGGCCAGCTGAGGGGACAGGGGAGGCATCCAGGCTGAGCCCTGGTCCTGGGTGGACTGGGGGCTTCCTCGGAGACCACAGACTCCAGAGGAGCCCCAGGGTCAGGGGGGCTGACCGGAGGCTCCGTCCTGGATGTGGCAGGCCTGGGATGTCCTTGGGATGTCCCTGAGGAGACGCCCAGCAAGTGGTTGGCTCTCCAGGGCTGGAGCAGAGCAGGGCTGGGCCTGAGACGTGAATTTGAGACTCCTTGGTGACCAGGCAGTAATGGAAGCCATGGCCAGGATGAGATGCCAAGTGAGGAGGAAGCATGAGGAGAGGAGAGGAGAGATCCCTGACACAGTAGGAGGACGCCTTCCCCCAGAGAAGCTGGGGAAGAGGAGGAGCCTTCGGGTTGCTGTGGAGTGAACACTATGGGGGCGGGGGGTTTGGAGGGCAGGGAGTCCGAGCGTCCACACTGCTGTGAGGTCAGATAAGCAGAACAGTTCAGCTTCCCCAGGCTGTGCCTGTAAAGGTCAAACCAGGACTTCAGGACCCAAGACCAGGCGTGATGGTGACTCAGGGGTGGCAGTGAGGGAAGGTGGCGGGGCAGGGCAGGTGACCCCAGATGGAGTTGGCCTCAGCCTGATCCGGGGGGGACCCTGGAATGTGAGTTAGCGTCCCCTGAGGCAAGCGGCCAGCTCTTGGATCCCCCTGTGGTCACTCAGTGGCCACGACCCCTGGTGGTCACTGGCCACTCCTGCCCCAGATGGGGGGATGAGGCCTCCTGGGCCACGTGGCTTGGTCTCTGGTGGGGCAGCTGTGAGCCTCAGCAGATGGGAAGGGGATCTGGTGGCACCAGTGACACCTGCTACACAGCATCTAGCCCAGGGGACCACAGAGCTGACCGGAGGCTGCTGGGGCCCATGAGTCTACCTGCACTGCACATTTCATGCGGATGCCCTGCCCGGCCGCGAGCTCCGTGCCGCAGGGGCCTCAGCACAGCTCGCTCCCCGAGGCCGTCCAGCCCCCTAAGGGCCTCAGCCCGCTGACACAGCGGCCCATTTTCTGTGTGTGGTGTCAGTAACAGCTAATGCTGATGGAGGGGGCACCTTTGTGAAGCTTCTGGTTATGTAACAAATGACCCCCAAACTTCGTGGCTTGAAATAGTAACATTCATTCATTTACCTGCAAAGCAGGAGTCTCTAGTCGGGAACCTCTGTGTGGCCTGTGCTTCCTCAGGCCACCGTGTCCCCCGCCAGCACCCGCCTTTTGTGACCCTGACGTGGAAGCCAAGTACTGTCACAAAAGCCACCAAGTGCAAGGAGAGGGGATGCAGATTCCACCTCTTACCTGCCCCTTAAGGGGGGTGGGAGATTCAGGAAGAGCAAATGGGAACAGAAAGGAAGCCGTGGCTACTTTTGGAAAACACAGCGCAACTCACTGGTTTATCGATTACCGGCCAAGGGCAGGCGCTGGGAAATGGGAGGCTAGGGAGGTCCCTGCCATTGGTAGCTCGAAAAAGGCTTTAGATTCTGTCCCCGTGTGATCTCCCTCAATCAAAATAGGGGTGCCCTGGGTCCCATTTAACAGAGGAGGAAACTGAGGCCAAGAGAGTGAAGTCACCCGCCTGCAACTGTCCTGGGCTGGGAATCTGCTTCCTGCGGAAACTTCTGTCCAGGACGTGCTCCTGCTGGCGGAAAGGGGGACACCCAGGGTGCTTGGTGACTCTCACGGGTGTGCCTGGATCCCGGACGGGCCCCGTGGCGGTGGTGAAGGCGCTGTGGCTCTGGGTTACAGAGCGCGGGCCCGGGTTCGGATCCCTGCTGGCCCCTTGCTGGTGCTGCGATCTTCACTCCTCCGGGCTTGGTTTCCCCATCTGCCAAATGCGGGCAGTGGATTACCTTCCGTATAGGGCGGCGGTGAGTCAAGACATTGTCAGGTCTCAGACGTGTTAGCTGTTTCTGTCGTCACCATCATGACTACCTGCCCAGCTGACCTCTCCCTTTGGTGGTTGGGGAAACCGAGGTCCAGGGAGGAACTGCTGGGGCGGGGCGCTCGTGGAGGGCAGGCGGGGGGCCAGCCATGCCTCCCAGGTCTCGGGGCTGTGCGTCCAGGCCCCAATGCCCTCTGCTCTCATAAAGCTGAGTCCAGGGGCTCCCTGGGGTTTCTGGGCAGTGGTGGGACCCGCTGGGGCTGGCTGGAGTGCGCCCGAGTGGAGAGCGTTTCCAGGGAAGCGTGCTGGGGGCTGGACACGGGTGCACACACACACACACACACCAGGTCAGCCTGGGGAACAGATTTTATTTCTGCTGAGGAGAGGGGCCTTGGCAGGCGGGCGGGAAGGGACCCTTGGCCTCCCCCCAAAGGGGGCTCGGGCATCATTCCAGGTGGGAAGCTGGGTGAGGGGGGCTCCCTGCACCCCTGGCATGCAGGGACACCCCAGTCCTGGCCCCGGTGAGCCGGACCCCGAGGGCCCCAGGTATCTGGGTGGAGGAAGCGGCGGCCGAGGGAGGGGCTCAGCCCACGGGCTTGACCTTGGCGATAAAGAGGGCGGCTGCCTTCTCCAGGAACTCCTCCCGGGTCATGGGGGCGCTGGGCCGCCGGGCCACCAGCGCGCGGTCCATGGCCAGCGCCAGGCTGTCGGGCCCCAGGCGCGAGCCGGCCTCCAGGTAGCGCGCGGGCGCGGTGTCGTCGCTGGCCTGCAGGGCCCCCTCCAGCGTGTCCAGCACGGCCTGGCCCACGTGGCGGTCAGCCACGGCCAGTCCCGGGTCCTCCAACAGCCGGTAGAGGGCGCCGGCGCGCGCCACGAACTCCAGCAGCACGAAGCAGGTGAGCATCCCCGCACGGAACACGGCCAGCGGCACTGCCTCGTGGTCCCGGCACTGGATCTTGCGCAACAGCGGCGCCACCACCTCCTCGGGGGCCTCCCCGTCCCGGCAGATGCGCTTCAGCAGCTCGCTGTACGTGCGCCCGTCCAGCCCCGGCTTCTTCTTGCGCCCGCTGGCGCTCAGGCACTCGTAGGCCACGCCGACGTTGTTGTTGAAGGCGGTCCTGCGGGCGGAGGGGCCGTCGGGCCGCGCCAGAGCCCCGCCCCTGCCTCCCAGCCCCTCCTCCAACGCGCCGGCCCGTCCAGCCTCAGGGCCTTTGCACCAGCTGCGCCCTGCCCTGGAGCGCCCTCCCCCAGATCTCCCCACAGCTTTGAGCCTTTGCTCAATGTCCCCTTATGGGGGGGGGGACCCTCCTTGCCCCCCTAACCCCTTCCTGTACTTCTCTTTGTGGTGTCCTCACGAGTTCCCTCCCTCCCACCAGCTCAGCCCAGGGGCCTATGTCAGGGAGTTTATCTGTTGGTCACTGTTACAGCCCCAGCGCCCAGAACACTGCCCAGGAGCCCCAGAAACGTCTGCTGACTCCGACGATGGGCATCCGCCCACGGACTCTCCCTTCCATCGATGATGTGTGCGCCCACGGGGTGTCACTGTGGCAGGACACATCCCTACCTTTTAACCTGGGTTGCCTCTTTTCACCCCTGCAGGCCCAGAGGCAGTAACCCACACTGTGGCTCAAGCCCGCTGCCGCCTGTCTTTGTGGGTAAAGACTTATCCGCAGGTGGCCACATCAACCCAGACATGCTGCCTTCTGCTGCAACAGCAGACCCGACGGTCACGCCAGGGACCAGCCACGGCGCTGACACTACTTACCGCCTGCCCCATGAGGTCCCGCCACGCGCCCTGGCCACACTGGAGCCTCACAAGTAGTTAAGTGAGTGGGCTGGGGTGACCCTGGGCATCTAGATAACCCGGGTCTCATTCCCATCCTCCTCTCAACAGCCGGCGGCCGGCCGAGGCCCAGTTCCATCTCCACTAAAGCAAAGGGGAAGTGGGGCTCAGGGCAGCGGCCAGGCCAAGGGTCCCACAGAGGAAGGGGCACCTCCAGGGCTCACATTCGCCTTTTCTGGGAGCCCAGCTCCACTCTTATCTGTGGGACCTGTACGGGTCAGCGTGGGTGCGAGCCCGGTCCACGCTGGGCCGGAGCATGGCAGGTGCCCAGGGCAGGGCCCAGGGACGGACATGCTCACCCAGTGAGCTCCGTGGGTCAAGGCCCTTTACAGAGGAGGAACCGAGGCCCAGTGGGGAGGGGGGAGGACCTGGGGTCTTGCCTATCTGGGATCTGGGATTCACTTCTCACTTCTTGGGTCCTTAGGATGTGCTGGCGCTTTAGGGTCAGTGAGATCACTCCGTGAAGCACTGGGGGTGCCAGACGCAGCGCCATGCTCCCGTTCCCAGGACTGGCACCGTGTTAGCTGCTGCCGCCTCACAATAACCACTTGCAGGAGCTTTTGTTATCAACTCCTTTCATCAGGATGAGTGGGTCCGGGGGACCTGGCAGTGATGATGCCCGTGTCAACTCTGTGGCCGCGTGGCAGTTACCGCCACAGCTAGATCACGTTGCAGCCTGAGTCAGGAACTGGGAGCAGCTTGGCTGGGTAGTCCCAGCTCAGTCTGCAACCAGGACCCTGGCAGGGCTGCTGTCCCCTGAAGGCTCCCTGCGGAGGCCTCTCCCCACGGGGCAGTGTGAGTGTGCTAAGGTCACGGCGCTGGACCCTGGAGCAAGTGACCGGCAGGGTGGCAACGCAGGCAGCTGCCCAAGGGTGTGAATACGGGGGGGGTGAGTGCATCTCGGGGGCGTCTTGAAGGCAGGCCGCCCCACCCCCACGAGAACATGGCCCACTTCCCGTGGAGGGTCCACTCCCCGCAAGCCTGAGTGAGCAGAGCCCCTGCCAACCCAGCAGCAGCCGTGTGAGGCCACTGAGGTTTCGGGTGTGTCCCTGTGGCCTGACGGCTCGTCCTGATGGGGCCTGAGCGTCCACCATCCGCCCAGCTCTGCCTGATGCCTCCCCAAGGAACCTGGTCGACCCACTAGTTGTCTTGAGCTGAATCACTGCCCTGGAGGCGGCGGCGTGCGGGGACCCCTGAGCACCTTGTGCGCTCAGCGCTGTTCCTGGCTGGCCCAGCCCTGCACCGGATCTAGCCACTGCGCTCTGCTTCCCTCCTCTGGAGAATAAGGGTTCTAGTCCTTGCGTCTCAGGATTCTTGGGAGGACAGAGGGTAGATTTTGTGCCTGGCGTGTGGCAGGGGCCCGCGTGCGCCTGTCATTAGCTGTCACCAGCTGCCACTCAGCGCTGTCCAGGTTCTGTGTACCATGGGCGCCGCGGGCAGGAAGATGCACGCGGGGGGCAGTTCTGGTCCAGTGAGGTGAGAGCGTCAGGCAAGAAGCCAGAGGAAGGCCACACCGCATCTCGAGGCCGCCCTCCCGGGGGCTCCCAGCCGCGAGGGAGCACCTGCGCCGCCTGCTGTGCTGGGCTCTGGTCCGCAGGCTCCGCCTGTGTCGGCTCCCACACGGCGCAGTTCGCAAAGCACGCGGGCATTTGTTAAAAAAGGACCTGTTTATGGGTCTTGTCACGGAGATATGGAGACTTTCCGAGGTAGACCGGGGGCTCTCAACGGGGTGACTCTGCCCCCAGGGGACACTGGTGACAGTTATGGTTGCCACCACTGGGTGGGTGGAGACCCAGGAGGCTGCCCAACACTTGCAGGGCCCAGGACGGCCCCGCACAGAGTGACCGCGCCCCGACACCCCCCCCCCCCCCCCCCCCAGTGTTAGCAGTGCTGAGGAGGAGTGACTCTGGTTAATTGTTCGGAAAGAAATTGGGTCCTCTCCCTGCTCACACCAGATGCCTGCGTACATCCCCACTGAATCAGGCGGTGTAAACCAGGGTGGCCCCCAGCGTCTGTGGGTCACCTCCCCTCCCTCCCACTCAGGTGTGTATTTAAATGTGTGCAGCATTCCAGGACCTCAGAGGTCAGATGGTCATGGGACGTAGTCTCCTGGGGGGTCCGTGGAATCCCATAATCTGGGGGGTCTTGTCTGAGGAGATTCTGCCCCCAGGGGACACTGGGTGATGTCTGAGGATGTCTGTGCTTGTCACAATGGGGAGGGCTCCTGGTATCGAGTGGGTGGGGGCAGGGAGGCTGCTCCACACCCCACAGAGCCCGGGACACCCCACAGAGCATGCTCGGAGCTGAGGGGACTGGCTCAGACCCTTTGGTGCTTTTGCATGTTCTCTGGGGCCACGGGGACCTGCAGCGGTTGGCACTCTTGCTGTTCCTATTAGCACGTGGCAGCTTAGAAGGCGGCCCTGGGCCACCATGCCGGGTCTGCTGTGTTTGTGCTCTGAGCGCCGGTGGAAGCTCAGTGCCGCCGTCACCAGTCCTAGCAGCCAGCACGTGTGATTTCGAGACAACAGCAGAGGGGATTTTGGTTGAGTTCTCCCCAGATCTTTCGTGCTCAGGTCGCTGGCAAGAGCAGCCCCGGGATTCCCCGGCCCACCCCTCAGCATAGGGACGAGGCTGCCCAGCCTCGGGGGGACCCGCCTGGCCTGGCTTCTGCTTCTGACCCGGCAGCCGAGGTTATGGGGCTCCTCACTGGGAACGGATCTCTGAGTTCAGCAGCAGCCCCGCCTCGGGGAGACCAGGTGCACCACCAGTACCGGCCGCTCACCCTGCTCACTCTTCTCCCTCTGCTCCTCCTGAGAACCGCTCCAACACCCCTTCAGTATGGTGACTAGGGCCCCCCCAAGTGCACGTCCGCCCAGAACCTGTGAGTGTGACCTGATTTGGAAATAGGGTCTTTGAAAGATGTAATTAGTTCAGGATCTGGAGATGGGGTGAGGTAGCCTTAAATCCAATGCCAAGTGTCCTTTTGAGAGAGTGACACAGAAGAGAGAGAAGCCATGGGAAGACAAGGCAGAGGCTGCGAGGCTGCGGCCACAAGCCAAGGATGCTTGGAGCTTCCAGAAGCTGGAAGAGGCAGGAAGGACCTTCCTCTGTAGCCTCCAGAGACAGCACAGCCCTGCTGCCCCCGGACTTCGGACTTTGGCCTCCAGAACCGTGGGAGAATAAATTTCTGTTGTTTTAAGTCACCAAGTTTGTGGTAATTGGTTACAGCAGCCCCAGGACACTCAAATGGCCCCCTTGGTTCTAAATCCAACAGACGCTTCTCAGCCCTCATCTCTAGGGCCATTGGACGCAGGGCCGCCGCCAGCCCACAAGGTGCCTTTGCATAAATTAGGCAAAGCTCTGCAAAAAGCCTTCACATAAAGGTCCTCGTCTGTGACGTCTATGGAGTGAACGGCTTGTGCAGTGCTTGACCTGAACGACTGCACGTGGTGACCCTGCCGCTGACTCTTCTCCTTGGAAGATGTCCTGGTTCCCTGTCTTCTGGTTCCCTCCTTCATGTCTGTTCTGCCTTCTCACGCTTTCCTGTGGGTTCACTGAAGCTGTGGCTCCTCAGAATCGGGTCCTGGGCTCTTCTCAGCTCCCCTAAGCCTTCACAAACACCCCCCCGCCACCAGGTGACAACCACCCGGCCCCGTCACACGTCTCAGCTGCCGACCCAACTGTCCACCTTCCTGCTTCGAGGTTTTCCCGGCTCCCAACTTAACGGTCCCCAAGCCACTCTGGAAACTTCCCCCAAACCAGTGAGCTCCCATCTCATGGACCACCTGGGGCTGTTCCTGAACAACCCCCTGCAGACCCAGCAGAACCCATGGATGCCCACCAGCCCGCTCCCCGCCAGGTCCCCATCTCAGGGGTGGCCCTGGCCATTCCCTTTTCTGGCTGTCACTTTGGACAACCCGCTTGCCCTTCCCCTGTGGTGGAGACCGGGTGCTCCGAATGGGATGCCCGTTCTCCACACCCCTTCCCACATCCGGCTCCCTCCCAGCCTCTCTGTGCTCCCCTGCTTGGGGTCCGCACCTTGACTCTCTCGGGAGGGCTGCCCCCAGGGAGGCGGGTGCTGGGGTCAGGCTGAAACGCTCCCTTGCTTCGCTTCCTCCCCCTTCCTGGGCTCTCTGGGGACTACCCCCATCCAAGACCCAGCCCACCCACATCCAGCGCCCACCCTGTCTGGTTGATGCTGCGAGTCAAACAGCTTCTCCCCATCCACCTGACACGGACCATTCCCTCACCCGCTTCTAAGGGGGTGGGGGTGGGGGGCAGGCGCCACCCCCTCCACCCCTCCATGCTTCAGCCCTGCGAAGGCTCCTGGCCTTCCCCTCCCCCGTGGGTCGCACACTGCAGCCCCACAGCCTCCAGGCCAGTGCACCCGGTGGCCTCGTGCCTGCAACACCTTTCCCTGTGTGTCATGCAGGCCCCTTCCTGGACGTCTCTCCTGCCCGCAGGGGACCTGGATTGCTCTCTATCTCCACGGCTCAGCCCTGTAAATATTCATTTTCTGGCTGAATGGACGGGGATGCTACCACGCTGGGAACGAGGCAGATAGGAGAGACCTGGCTCGGAGGACTTGCTCTGCAACCTTGGCCAAGTCCTGTCTGGGCTCCATGATTTTCAAAAGTGAGGTAGGCTGCAAGGGGGACCTCAACACCTGCAAATAGGCATCACCAAGCCCAAGTCGGCCAGAGCTACCGGCGCCAGCACTCGGGTGGGCCCCTCCGGGGCCCTGCAGCCCGGCGCCATCCGCGCCCCTCCCGCGTCAGGCAGAGCGGACTACAGTTCCCACCACGCCCCGCGCTCGAGAGCCGGCGCCGGGGGCGGGGGCCCGCGCGGAGCCCGCTGGGAGTTGAAGTCCGGCCGCGGCCCCTACCCGCCCAGGCCCGGCCCAGCCCCGCACCTCTGGGAGTGGTGAGCCAGGCGAAGGTGCCACAGCGCGCGGCCCAGGCGCTGCTGCTGCAGGAGGAGCTGGCCCGGGGGCTCCCCGGCGTCGCCGTTTGCAGGAGACCGCAGGCCCATGTTCTCGAAGTAGTGCGCCAAGAAGGCGATGGGCTCCTCGGGTCGCGCCTCCAGCACCTTCAGCAGGGCCGCGCGCAGCATCTCCGTCACGCCGACCTGCCGCAGGAAGTCCTCCTCACTCTCGGCCGTCGCCGCTGCTCGGGACACCCCCGGCCGGCCGCTGCCTGTGAAATTGGCCGCCTGGGCCACAGCCAGCCGCCGCTTCTCTACTGCCGCCATCTTTGCTGAGGGCAGCGGGACCGGAAGGACGTCCATATTTCACAGTGCGCTGTCACCTCGGGGGCGGCCATTTTGGTTGAGGGCAGAGGGCACCCGGATCCCGCGGGGAGACTCTGGGAAATAACCAGCGCAGGCCACCCTTTTCTCTAGGTTCTCATTGGCACTCACTCTCTCTCCCTTTTCCTCTTTAGGTGTGCTGGTTGGCTTTCCTGGCTTAGGCCCGGAACTTAAATTTTGCCAGACTCCAAAATGGATCCCTAGGAAGGGCTTGGTTTCTGGTATGAAGCCGGATTGCTTGCCATCTTGGTAGTGGGCGAGTCCTTCATTAGCATGGTCCCCTAGCAACCGGTCTCATTGGTTACCAGGGAAGCCCTGCTGAGAGTGGGCGGGATGGTTCCACCCCAACTCCGGGACTGAGCGCCGCTCCCGCCCTCTTTTCTGATTTTCAACTCGGAGCCTTTGTGCTCAGCCTGGCCTTCAGCCTAACCCAATCTCCGTGCGAGTTTGTAGCTCACCTCGTGGGGAAAGGCTCTCTCTCCCCACCAGGCTGGGTTAGGGGTCTGGTCTGCGCTTCCGCGGCTCCTAGTCCGCTGTACGGGTTCACAGAGCGAGTGGACCACCCACGGTCCCCAGTTCCCCGTCCCAGGCTGTTACCTTTCCTTACCACTAGAGGGAACTTTCTCACACCGCATCCTCTATCGCGCTAAACTCTCCCATAGCTCCTCGGTTCCAGAAGGCTGACGACCCTGGCATCTACAGCCCTTCATCTGCCGGTATCATTTCCAGCCTCTCTCTCGCCTCTCCCCACGCTTTAGCCTCCAGCCACCCCAAAAGAGATGCAATTTCCCTTATCAAGCCACCTCTCTTCTGTGTCTTTGCCCGTGCTTCCCTCCAACAAATACTTTTCTCCGCTTCTTTTGAGGACTCCTAGTTACTCATTATGCGCCAGTGTCCCCATATGCAGGGAAAGGCGCCAGACAGAGCACACGCCTCTTCCCCCCACCCCTGGCCACGTGGGGCTGGGGTGTCCTGTCCTTCCTTGTCTCTCTGGAGAGTCACCTAGAGCAGAGGATGGGTGGAGCTGTGCCGGGGATTCCCCGTGTCCTCAGACCACGACAGGAACCACCGAGGTCAGACCAGATGCTCTTTATTCTCCAGCTCTGCACCGTGGGGTGGGGGGTGGGGGGGGTGGCGGCTCCCCAGGGTCCCCACTGAGGGGAAGCCCAGCCAGCTGGGGAGCCTGGATGTGCTGGCTATCAGGATAAGGGGTCCACGGTCAGCCCCCCTGCTGTCCAGAACCCTGCAAACATCCTCTAGTCGCAACTGAGTGGAAGGAAAATCCCCCTCCGTGTGGTCCAGGCGGGGCAGGGGGCCCAGGTCATCATCTGGTAGGCCGGCAGCGTTTCCACAGGCGGTAGGTCAGGAACACCAGGAGAAGCAGCCCCAGCACCAAGCTGCCCGTCCACAGGGATGCAGACGTTAGCGGGGAGCCTGGAGAGAGAGGCATACGGAGTCTTGCACCTCTCTGCAGGTTTGGGGAGCAGCCCAGCAGAGTCGGCTAAGGGCTCCCGGATTGACCGAGCTCCCTGAAATTTTACAAAGGACTTCACGGTTTAAAACGACTTCTGAAATGTATAAAAATCGCTGGACTATCCAAAGTCCTTTAGAGTGAGTCTTTTGAAAGGTACATAGGACCTTGTAGTCAGAAGTGAGCTGTCCAGTGAGGGACTACTCACCACAGCTGCATTTGAAATGTGATCAGTCTGAGTGGACAGCGCTGTCTTTGTAAAACACACATTGCATTTTGAAGACTTAGTTTGGAAAAAAAAAATCTCATTCATGCTTCTTTATAGATTACATGTTGAAATGATAACGTTTGAGATATATTGGGTTCGATGAAATATATTGTCAAACTTATTTTTACCTTTTTATTCCTGAATGTGGCTACCAGAAAAACGGAAATTACCAAAGTGGCTGTATTCTATTTTTTTTTTTTTTTTTTTTTCTTTTTTGGCCATGCCACACAGATCTTAGTTTCCAGACCAGGGATCAAACCTGCGCCCCCTGCAGTGCAAGCACGGAGTCTTAACTGCTGGACCACCATGGAAGTCCCTTCTATTTCTGTCTCTATTCCACAGGCTGTCTCAGTCCATAGAGTTTAGAGTTTACAAAGTGTTGTGACACCTACACAGTCCCTGAACCTTAGTTATCGCCATGCAGGCAGTTGTGATCTTATAGGGTCACAGAAGTCCACTGGACAGCTGGGGACACAGGCTGGCAGGGCCCCCCTTGTCTAAGGCCAGACACAAGGTTCCCCTCCCTCTCAGGCTCCCCCAGTGCCCGCCCCAGCCCCTGAACTCACAGATTTCTGAGGCCACGTACAGGTTGGCCGTCTGGCCCCCTGGGTCCAGGCAACACTGGAACCAGCCCTCACCGTGGCATCTGGCCCACAGCACGCTCCTGCCGCTCAGCCAAGCCTGGGCCCCCACCTCCCGCGTCTCGTAGGCTGCCAGCCCGCCGGGGGCCCGGGTCCAGCGCACGGCCACACCTGGGCCGCAGACCACCTCACACAGCAGCTCCAGGCCCCCTGCTGCTGACAACTGGCGGATCTCTGGGCGGCAGGGCCTGGTGGAGCTGTTCCGGGGCACCGGGCCAGGACTCCTGGGGCTGTGGGTGGAGGCCTGCTCTGGGGTGGCCTCGGGGGAGGTGGTGACGGGGGGCTTCAGGGATGTCGTGACGGGGGGCTCCGGGGACTCTGTGGTGCTGGACTCTGGGGGGGTCATGACGGGGGGCTCCAGGGAGGTCAGGCCCTGCAGGACTGGAAAACACGGCAGCCATCTGTTCTTGCTGCTGCCCAGCCCCTTCTCCTCCCTCCCTCTCTCCACCCGGACCACATGGTTGGACCAGAACCGCTCCAAGCCCCGTCCATTCACTTGCGTGAATCGCAGGGTATCCCAGTGGGCAGGAGTCGGCAGGGGTCTGTCATGCCCCTCCCCCAGCGAGCATCCAAATCTCCGTGTCTCACTTTCCTCAACTGGAAAGCTGGGTGAGAGGTCCCACCCCAGGGGCTGGCGTGGAGAGTGACACAGATGTTGGATCTTATTATTATGGGACTGAGGGGTGGGGAGAGGGAAGGGGGTGCCCTGCCCCCTTGCGGTGCAGATGAGAGACTGAGGCCCCGAGAGGGGATCTGTCCGTTCCGCTGTGTGACGGCTCTCAAATCCGGAGGACTCTGTGCACACCCTCCCAGCACACCCCTGCCTCCCCCCCCACCCCTGCTTCCACTTGAGCCAAACCTTTCCCGGCCCCCAGGCCTCAGCCATTAACATGAGTATCGGGGTGCCCTCTCAGAGAACGAATCTGTGCTTCCTTAGTGAGAGGCTGCCAGAAGCTTGGTGATGCGGTCAGGGCCTGTCCCAGATGAGACAAACTAATAACATCTGACATGAACTGAGCACCTACTGTGTGCCAGCCCCCACGTTAAATGTTGTCAATCGTTAGTTCATTCAGCAAGCATTTCTTGTGCACCTACTATGCGCCAGGCTCCGTGATAACAGTTATTGATTAATTCATTCAGGATGTATCTATTGGACACCTACTGTGCGCTGAGCAGTGTTTTAGCCACTGGGGGGACAGCCATGAACGAGGGTGACACATTCCTATCTCGATGAAACCAATGGCAGGGGAGACAGATAATGGGAAAAAAAATAAAGAGAGCACACAGGAGTCAGATGTTGATAAAAGGGGTCAACAAACATTCAACAGAAGAGAAAGGGCCTGAGTGTGTGTGTGTATGTGTGTGTGTGTGTGGTGGGGGTGGGAGTGGGGTTTGACCCCTTGGACAGGGAGGTCAGGGCAAGCCTCACTGGGAAGGAGACCCGAGGGAGGTGAGGGAGATGTGGGGAAGAGCATTCCCGGTGGAGGGCACAGCAGTGCAAAGGCCCTGGGGCAGGACTGCACCTAGGGTGTCGGAGGAACAGCAGACTGAGTGAGGGGGAGAGAGGGAGGAAGTGAGGCAGGGGGTGGGGGTGGGAGATGGGGCAAGGAGGTCAGGCTCTGCAGGGCTCCATGGGCGCGGGGAGCTTGGGCTTTCACCCAAAGGGAGGTGGGAGCCCTGGAGGGCTGTGGGCAGAGGAAGGGCAGCACCTCATGGGGCCTGGCTCAGGGTAGGTGCTCAGCGAATCTGCTGAATGAATGAACGAGTGAGAAGTAGCCCCTGGCTGCCACGAAGTGACAGACTAAAGATTGAATGCAGGGACTTCCCTGGTGGCGCAGAGGTTAAGAATCCGCCTGCCAACACAGGGAACACGGGTTCAAGCCCTGGTCCAGGAGGATCCCACATGCCGCGGAGCAACTAAGCCCGTGCGCCACAACTACTGAGCCCGCTCGCCTAGAACCCGTGCTCCTCAAGAAGAGAAGCCACCGCAATGAGAAACCTGCGCACCACAACGGGAGTAGCCCCCGCTCGCTGCAACTAAAGAAAGCCCGCGCACAGCAACAAGGGCCTAACACAGCCAAAAATAAATAATAAATAAATTAATTAAAAAATAAAATAAAATAAAGATCGAATGCAATTTTTCCTCGGCTGTGGTACTGTGACCTGCCCAGGTGGCGACACAGCAGGGGAGGGGCTTAACCAGGATTCCATAAGAACCACTGGGCACCGCTCATCAAGGGTCACAGGCGCTGGGTGGTGTGACCTCACCCACTTCCTGGGGGACACTGAGGCACAGGCTCACCTGGAATGGGCCGGCGGTGGCTCAGCTTCAAGCCGGGCAGCCTCATGGTTGCCTGGCAGTGGAGGGAGGGTGGGGTGGGTGTCCCCAAGGTGGGCAGCAGCCAGCGCTGTGTCACTTGGAACAGCGGGTCCTCGCCCTCCTGGGGCTCCTCCATCACATCCCGGAGGGCCTCCACCCCCTCCAGTTCCTGATCTCCCAGGAGCAGGGACATGGAGAGGGTGTCAGGGCCAGCAGGCGTGACGTTGTGGGCTGTGCAGGCCACCTCCTGGTCCGGCCCGGCCACCAGGGCCTCTGGAGCCACAGTCAGTTGGTCCGGAAAGGCTGTGGAGAGAGTGGAGGAAGGGGGTGGGCAGAGCTCCGAGGGTCAGGGCCGGGCCCTGAGGAGGGGGCGTGGGGACTGCTGGTGCCCGGGGACAGGGAAGACCCAGTGCCGCACCCGCAGAAAGGGCAAGGGGGTCAGGTACAGGAGGTTTGGGGGTGGATTGGGGGAGAGGGGATGCGGGGAGGAGGGAGCGGACTGCAGATCGACTCAGGAGGACCTGCGAGGCCGGCTTTGAGCTGGGGCGGGCTGGGCAATCCCGGAAGCCTCCCAGGCAGAGGTGGCACAAGGATAGAGGGAAAGCAGGGCCGCTGGCTGGGCCCCGCGTGTGCCACGGCGGCGGGAGGGGCGGGGGCTCACCGAACACCAGGAGCCGCACGATGTGCTGGAAGGCGACGTCCCCGCAGGAGCCCACGCACACGCGGGGCCCCGCAGCCGACAGCGAGGCGTTGAGCACGGAGAGGACGCTGCTACCCGCGCCCGACTGCACGGCGCCCAGGCTGGTGTCCAGGCCCCGCCACTGCACCGAGGCCGTCCTGCCGTCCTCGCAGGCCAGGCGGCAGGTGAACTGTAGCGACTCGCCCACGGCCACCGCCACCTCGGGCTCGGGGGGCTCCACCTCCAGCGGCCCACCTGCGGGCGATGGCGCTCTCAGCCCCGCCCCGCGCCCCCAGCCCCAGCCCCCTCCTCCGAGGCCCTCCAATGTGGGATCCTCCCTCGCCTCCCCAAACCTCCGCACTGCCCCTCTCCGAGCCCCTCCTCTCTCCCAACCCCTTCTCGGCTCGGAGACCCCTGCCCCGCTCACCGCGGCCCAGCTGCAGCAGCCCCAGAAAGAGGGGAAGCAGGAGGGCGAGGCCCTGCTCCATGCTCGGTCCCCGGCTCTGTCCACTGCCCGCGGGGGAGGTGGCTTAAATACTGGCGCCCCGGGCTCCTTCTCCCCACCCCCCACCCCCCGCCCCGCGACCCCGCTTCCCCTCCCCCTCCTCCAGCTGCTCCCCGGGGGTTTCCCGAGGGGGTTTCCCACCCTGACCCCCGACCCTGGAGGCGACAGAGAGGCAGGGACTGGGGGCCAGAGATGGGGGCGGGGGAGGCCGAGGTCAGAACCCGCGGGCGGAGGGTCTGGGCCGATTCCAGATTTCAATTTTAGAGACTGAAGATCGGAAGATGGAGGCGGGAGAGGGCTGACTGTCGAGGTCAATTGAATGGAAATCGGAGCCAGGCCCAGGGCTGGCGCCGGGCTCGCCCAGTCGCGGGAGTCTCAGCCCTCGCTGCCCGGAGCGGCCGCGCGGGGGCGGTGGGGAGCAGCCCTCCCCGAGCTTGGGCGGCCGCGCTGCAGGAGGAATCCGCTTGGAAGATGGGTCCCGTCAGGGATGAGGATGGTGTAGGGTGTGGAGCCGAGGCCCACCCGCCTCTGAGCCTGTCTCCCGTCCGCCAAACGGGCAGGCGTGATGGGAGCCTGGGACACCGGGCATGGGGCCTCAGTGCTCTGTTCCACACAGCGACTGGGGTCTGGGCTCCCCACGAGAAGCCTGGGGGAGGGGACCCCCAGCAGGCATCGGCGAGGCCTGAGAAGCTCATCATCCCAACGCTAGAATCCATCCACTCTTTCCTCTGGGCCCCTCAGCCTGGCCCCAGTTTCCTTCACAGCCGTTCACCACCCAGCACCCAGAGTGGATTTAGAAACACCCTCTCAGCACGTGGACACCCCACGGCTTCCCCTGGCAGAGGGAAAAATCCCAACTCCTGGCCGTGGCTGGAGCCTATGAGACTGGGCAGCCTCCAGACCAGGCAGCCTCAGGACCTTAGCCTGAGCCTCCCCTGCTCCGTCTCTGCCCAGATGCCGCCTCCTGAGTGGGAAGCTCCCCAGCCAGCTTCCCCCCGCCCCCTGACTTCCTCGCAGTCCTTAATGAGGTCAAGTGGCTGATGTCACATCCCCCTTGTACTGGGAATGGGGGGATCTCGTCTGCTGTGACCCCAGACCCCCTGTGCAGCAGGCACGCAGGAGGAAAAAGATGGAGAGTCCTGGTTGCCCCCCCCACCCCCGCCTGACTTCAGGGTGTGACTTCTACCTCAGTTTCCCTGACTTCAGTGTAAGAGAGGAGTCGCCAGGCCATGTTGTTTCTAAGCACCACCAGCCCTGCCCGTCTGTCTTCTCAACATCTTAATTGTCAGAGGTAGAAACTGGGGCCTAAGAGCAGGGGCCGGTGGGCAGGGGAGGGGAGCTGAGCGGGGGGTTGGGGTGGGTGGGGTGCCGCTGGGGGCAGGGGAGGGGAGCGGAGACTCAGGGGGCCCCAAGTGTGCGAACCCAGAGTCTAACTTCCTTGGTCCCATCCCCCTCCTACCTCGGTGCCAGGAAAGGCCGCACAGGAAGGCAGCTCCAAGGTGCCGCCCCTCCCCAGGCCGGAGGTGTGGGCCCTTCTCGGGAAGCTGGGCCCTTAACCCGGGTGGGGGTCAGCAAGCCTGGTGAATGGGTCTCTTCCCAGACCCTGACCCGGCTTCCTGGCACCCTGGCAGCCGAGGCCCTTGCAGGGTGTGGACTTGCCCCTCCCCCACCATCGCTGGCCCCTCCAGCTCCAAGCCTCTGCTTGCGTGAACGAGGAGGGTTAATGACACCCACGGCTTAAGAGGACAGCGCTAAGGGGACCACGATGACCGCGGCATCAGCAGAGGCCACCCTGAGGAAGGGACAGGCGGGCTCAACAGAGGAAGAAGATTCCGGGCAGGCGGGTGGGGAGACAGAGACAGACAGACAGACGGAGGGGTGGGGGGAGAAGAGAGGGACGGGGCAGGTGACTGGAGGGGGTCTGGATGGACCCCAGGAGGGGTAGGGCCAGCACCAGCGGGGGCGGGGGGCGGGGGGGGGACTGAACTGCACTTCCCACCTGCCCCAGGGACATCTGCTCTTGTCCTAGGTGACTGAGCCCACGGGAGCCGCCTGGGTGGGGGCTGAGGTCCTGGCTGTATCCCCCCAGCCTGGGCTTCCGGCTCTTGGTCCCCCCTTCCCAGCATCGCCCCCCCGCCCCACCCGGAGGAAGTCCTCAGTGGCCTCTGTAGGAAGCCTCCTTCCCATGGAGGTCCCGGCCCCCACCCAAGCCCAACCTTCCCAGGATGGCATCGGGGCTCTGCAGGGCACTCGGGGCCAAGGAGGGTGTCCAGAGAGGCCAGCACCCCAGCCTTGGGCGATTCCCGTTCCCCCAGGACCCCTGCACCCCGGCTGGCCAGCTCCCCTCACTAACATCACTGGTCACTTGGGAGCCTCACGGATTTTCTTTGGGGTGAGCTGGAGCCCTGAGGGCAGGGCTGGGTCATTTGCGGCCCCTGTCAGGTGCCCCACCCAGCTCTGGTGCTGAAGCACCCCAGACTTTAGCCTGAGCCCCCTCCCTGGGTGGCTCCCTGCCTCGGTGGTCTCAGGGAGGCTGGGGGAGGAGACGGAGGCTGTGAGGGGTCGCCTGTTACATAGCCAGCTCTAGAGCTGGACAGGAGCTGTTGCATCAGGCCTTCGACGTCCCTGCTGGGCCCTGAAGTCCCCTGGCCGAGCTGGGCTGAGGGGGTGAGGATGGCTGACTGGTGGACGACTTGGGAGCCTCGGGGCGCCCTGCCTGTAGAGGGGGAGGGGTTGGGCTGGGGTCACCATCAGCGCCCAGAGCAGACCCCTCAGGACAGGCCCAGACTGACTTTAGCAGGTGTGGGCAGACCAGGGTGGAGCTCAGATCAGAGGTCTGCTCGCCCAACACCCACCCACCTGTCCCTCTGGCTACTTGTCAGGCAGCTGTCCACCCAACCATGTACCCATCCACCCCCAACTGAACACCCTCCCCCCTCTACACCACCCCACGCATCCACTTTGGCAGCCCTGGTGTGGGGACCAGCTGTGTCTGAGGAGGAAGGCACTGCTCTGCCTGACCAAGGAAGCAGACCGAGTGCTGTGATGGCGGTGTGGGTGTTCCCTGAGGAGCGGGAGGGCCACCCCCAGGGCAGAAGTGCTGCAAAGAATTCAAACAGTTGACAAGGAACTGCTGTGGGTCACTAGGGCCAGCGCTGGGCCAGCTGTGTGAAATTCCAACCTTGCCTAGGCCAGCTGGCTGTAACCTAGCTGATCCATCCCAGGGCCCGGCTGGGGAGGTGACAAGGTTGGGGCACAGGACAAACTCAGGCCTGGGCAGAGCTGCCAGCCAGGCACGGCTACTCACCACCTGAAATGTAATTTTTAATTTAAATATCAACCTAAAAACAGACGTTTGATCCACTTATTGGAAAACTTTTAAGTACGTTTGGAACAATTTGGGTTTATGAATCTCCTTTTTCATCTACAATTTTATTATTTTTTATTTTTTTGGGCTGTGCCGCGTGGCTTGCAGGATCTTAGTTCCCTGACCAGGGATCGAAACTGTGCTCCCTGCAGTGTAAGCGCAGAGTCGTAACTACTGGACGCCAGGGAATTCCCTCATCTACAGTTTTAGGAAAGCGTATATACAGATGAAATACTTCCAACGAAAATTAAGCAGAAAACATAGGTAAGAGTAAAATACACCCTGGACTTAGAGAATTTATTATGAGTGAAGAATGTAAAAATCTCAATATTTATTGAGTATTTCATGTTGAAATGATAATATTTTGGATACGCCTGGTTAAATAAAGCACTTTTTTTTTTTTTTAATTTATTGATTTTTGGCTGTGTTTGGTCTTCGTTGCTGCGCGTGGGCTTTCTCTAGTTGCCGTGAGTGGGGGCTACTCTTCGTTGCGGTGCGCAGGCTTCTCATTGACGTGGCTTCTCTTGTTGTGGAGCACGGGCTCCAGGCTCGTGGGCTTCAGTAGTTGTGGCACGTGGGCTCAGTAGTTGTGGCTCGCGGGCTCTAGAGCGCAGACTCAGTAGCTGTGGCGCACGGGCTTAGTTGCTCCGCGGCATGTGGGATCTTCCCGGACCAGGGTTCGAACCCGTGTCCCCTGCATTGGCAGGTGGATTCTTAACCACTGCGCCACCAGGGAAGCCCTAAAGCACCTTTTAAAAACTGATTTTCTGTTTACTCATGGCACCAGTTTCTCTTTCCGTTTTTTCTGTGTGGCCATTGGGACTCTCTCCAGTGGGGGGGCTTGCATTGGCTTTGTGTCTGTGAGCACAGAATGGAAATGTTGGGGTCCTCCACCGGACCCCAGGCTGAGCCCTGGGACCCCCGCTGTGCTGAGGGGTTAGGACAGTGGTTGTCACACTGTGGAGGCTCCCCGCATTGAGGGGCTGGGGCCAGGGAGCCACTCCACCCCCCACAGGGCCCGGAGAACAATTGCGCCCCAGTGCCATAGGTGCTGGGAACCTCAGAGGTTGGGAAACCCTGGGTGGGAGGCTGCTGGTGGACGACTTGAGAGCCTCGGGGCGCCCTGCCTGGAGAGGGAGAGGGGTTGGGCTGGGGTCACCGTCAGCGCCCAGAGCAGACTCCTCAGGAAAGTTCTCTGCCCAAGGGGCCTGTTTCAAGTGCAGGGTCTGTACCTGTGACATGAGTGGGACCAGGAGGATCCGAGCCTGGCAGCGAGGTCTGGATGATGGGGGGATGCAAGTTCAGAGCCCAGTCAAGGTAGGGCTGGGGGTGGTTCTGCAGGGAGGGTGGGAAACTGGGGTGGCAGGGCTGCGCCCGGGTGTCTGGGGCAGGGCTCTGTGGGTGCTGGGTAGGGAATGGGGCCAAGGTCCAACGTCCAAGGCTGAGACTGATCCAGGTAAGCTGGGTGCCCAGCAGGGTGAGGGTCAGGGTGAGGGCTGAGATCAAGGTCCTGCTGGGGCCGGGGGTCAGGGTCCTGCCGGGGCTGAGGGTCAGGGGTCGGGGCTGAAGGTCAGGGTCCTTCCGGGGCTGAGGATCAGAGTCCTGCCGGGGCCGAAGGTTACGGGTCAGGGCTGAAGGTCAGGGTCGGGCCGGGGTTGAGGGTCAGTGTAGGGCCGGACTGGTGCACCCACTGCGCCGCCGTCCTTGATGACGAGTTCCTCGGCCAGCAGGACGCGGCGGTGCAGCTCGGCTCGGCCCCGGGAGGCGCCGCATCCTTCAGCCACTAAGGCAGGAGCTCACAGGTCCCGGCTCTCGCCACCCGCGCGTACCGGCGTCTTCTGCGGCCGCCACGCGCTGCCGGACTACAAGTCCGGCCATGCGCCGGGCGCCGGGGTGGCGGTCCGGGGCGCGTTTCCCACAAGGCCGCGCGCAGCGCAGGGGCTCTCTAGCCCCGACTGGCCAACGAGGTGGCGTGGCCCTCGTGCCCGACTCGACGGCTGGGGAGGGGGCGTCCGTCTGCGCGTATTTTAGGGCGAATGACAGCGGCGTTGTGCCTCTTAAAGGTCCCGCCCCCAGTGCTCCTGCTGCGCTGGCATCGCCGGGAACCTGGACGGGGAGGTACGGGGTGGAAGCCCCTGAGGCGGTTTGGGGTAGGTTCGGGGAAGCGGCGAGGCCGGGGGTCCTCCACCCCGAACCGGAAGGCGCCGGCCCCGAGGAACGCACAGAGGAGCGTGGCCGGACCTGGAGCCGCCCCTGCACCGCCGCGGCTGGGCCGTGGCGTCGGGGCTGCGGGGGCGTCTCAGCGGCTGGGGTGGGGTCGTGACGAGGGTCGTGTGTTGTGATGGAGTCCGTGCCAGGCGGCCAGAGTCCTGTTGCCCGGCCCAGGGTCACGGTGCTGGCGCCCTGAGTGTGTTCTCTAGCGCTGGAGGATGACCAGGCTCATGCTGAGGGTGGTTTTGTCTCAAGGGCCCTGATGAGGGTCACTCATTAAGACACAAATAGTTATTGAGCGCCCACCAGTTGCCAAATACTGTTCTAGGTGCCCGGGTGACAGCAGAGAGCAAAGTGGGCCGACCCTGCCCCGAGGGGCTTCCATTCTTATGGAGGCGGGGTGGGGGCGGGAACCAGGAGGTGTAAACATTAAGTATAATAAACAGGCAGCAGTGTGCCTATAAATGTTGAACAGCTGGCACTTTAGGGCCAAAAGCCCTGCTCTGTAGCTTTTTTCATGCTGATTCCTGGGTGTAAATACTCCCACCGTGGCTGATGGGAGCTGCCAGCATGACATCAACTTGCTAAGTCAGCTCTCATGAGCTCCAGCCCATCACTGTGCTGGAGACAAATGCTATACTATATTAGTGGGTGATAAATGCTGTGGGGAAAAAAAAAAGATGGAAGGGGGATTGGCAGTGTGGACATGGGGCAAGTTGTAGGATGAAGTTAGTTGGGCAGATGGCAGAGGTTTGAGCAAAGACTTGGGGGAAGTGAAGAGAATTAGGAAGCATCTATGTGGGAAGGAGTGTACCGGGTAGAAGGTACAGTGAGTGCAAAGGCCCTGCATCTGGGAGGCCAGAGGGGCGGCCCTGGAGGGATGGATAAAGCCAGAGAGGGGAGAAAGGACCTGGTCGTGGTCGGGTAGGACTTTGTGGGCTCCAGGAAAGGCTGCTGAGACGCTCGCCAGCCCCCCCCAATTCGAGCCCTTCCTTCCTCTGGACCTCGTGTGCTCATCCTCATAATGGGGACTCGGCGGGCATGCAGCGGGGTACCCAGCAGAACAGGAGAGCTGCTGCCTCCCTGCTTGGCTTGGTCCCACGTGGAGAGTCGCTGCCAGCTGTTTCCCGGATGGAGGCAGGAGGGAAGCTGGCAGGTTCTCTGAGTCCTGATCCCTGGAAGAACAAGTCTTCCTTGTTAGTCCCCGCCCCCGGAACAAAGGGGCAGGCGGCCACCGAGGCACGTGAGTCTGAGTCAGGCCCGAATAAGGGACAATTGCGAGGGCCCTGGGAGGTGGGAGGTGACAGATCTCAGGCCAGGAGGGCAGGGGGAAAGCTGGCACCGCATGGGGTGGTGTCCCCGCAAACACCTGGCCTGCGGCGCCCCCATGCCAGGGACAGAAGAGCAGGCCATCCAGTAACCCAGCTTCCTGGGGTGCAAACTCACTTTTAGCTCCCAGATGGTTTTAGAGATGGGTGGGGGACCTCAGCTCAGCGCAGCAGTGTCAACAACCCCTCACCCCTTTCTTTTTAGGGTATTTGGGCGCCTGCTTTAGACTGGTGATGTGCTGGACCCCAGGACAGGGCACGCACAGCCTCCGCCTCTTCCTCTGCGTGTGTGTCAGGAAGGAGCAGGGCAGAATCGGACAGTAAAGAACTAAGGAAAGCAACTGGGCCCCTCTTCTCAGTCGAGGTCAACTTCCTTCAGGAGACTCAGGTCAAAGCCATTCTTGACACCTCCCTTTCTCTTAATACTGACCACTCGCCTCCTCTGCTTCAAACCCTCCAGGGCTCCCACCTCCCTCGGGGTAAAAGCCAAGGTGTCTCTGAACCCACAGGGCCCATAGATAACCAACAACCCACCCTGTACAGCTGGCTGACCAGGTGCATGTCCCACGGAGTCCCAAGCCCACAGTCCCAAGACTGAACTCATGATCTTCTAAAGGCTGCCCCTCCCGCCTCTGCTACCTCCCCGTTACCTGCAGCTCCATTCTTTGAGGTGAGCAGACCAAATCCTGGAGGCTCGTAGCTCCCTCCCTGCCTACATCAAATCTGCCTGCAAACCCTGTTGGTTCTAGTTTTAAAGTAGACCCAGGGCTTCCCTGGTGGCACAGTGGTTAAGAATCTGCCTGCCAATTCAGGGGACACGGGTTCGAGCCCTGGTCCGGAAAGATCCCACATGCTGTGGAGCAACTAAGCCCGTGCACCACAACTATTGAAGCCCTCGCGCCTAGAACCTGTGCTCTGCAACAAGAGAAGCCACCGCAATGAGAAGCCCGCGCACCGCAACAAAGAGTAGCCTCCACTCGCTGCAACCAGAGAAAGCCCTGGTGCAGCAACGAGGACCCAAGGCGGCCACAAAAAAAAAAAAAAGAAAAAAAAAGTAGACCCAGAACCCACCTGCTTCTCGCTCCCTCCTGCTCCATCCCAGCTAAGCTGGCCCCACAGTTCCTCGGCCCGAAATTCCCCACTATCCTCCCTGACACCCCACATCCCTCCCCCGCATCTCCCCCACCCCACCCCTCCCAGACCCCCGCTGTCCCGTCCGCCCCGGCTCCCAGTGCCGCCCACGGCCTGTTCTCCCCGAAGCCGCCAGAGGGCGCCTGTGAGCAGCGAGCCCGCGTCCCTGCTCTGCCCGCCGCCCTGGGGGGTCCCGCGTCCCTCTGGGTGAGAGCTGAGCCCTCTGCGACCCGGGTCCTGCACCACCCGACCCACCCCGTCCCCTCCTGTCCTCACCTCCTCTCTCTCCCCCTCGCTCATTCCGCTCCAACCGCCACGGGCCTCCCCGCCGTCCCTCCCACACGCCGGGCGCAATGCTGTCCCAGGGCCTTTGTTCCGGCGGTGCCCCTCTCAGGTGCGCCCTCTCCCCGGGTCTCCCC
Organism: Balaenoptera physalus; assembly: GCF_965194825.1. Taxonomy (NCBI): domain Eukaryota; kingdom Metazoa; phylum Chordata; class Mammalia; order Artiodactyla; family Balaenopteridae; genus Balaenoptera; species Balaenoptera physalus. The sequence continues at coordinate 205,587 of NC_138890.1, read as the reverse complement.
CGCTCTCTCCTCACCTCCCTCTGGTCTCTCCTCCAGTGACACCTGCTCAGTGAGGCTTCCCCAACTGCACTCCCCACACCTCCGGCCCCTCCTTGCTACTTGCCTTTAACACCTGCAGACTCACTTGCCTGCCTCTCTCCATAAAAAGGGGAGGAAAGGAGTTTATGGGTTTTGTTCACCCCTGTTTCCCCAGTACCTGAAAGTGCCTGATGCACAGCTGAATCCTGGTTGAAGTAGTAACTGTGATAAGGGCTGAAATTTGTGGAGCACCGGCTGTATCCAGGCGTTGGCTCGGCTCTGCAGTCTCCCCCAGACACTGCCCGCACCTCTGGCCTTGTGGCTGGGCCTGTGCCCTGCTCTCACGCCCAGCTAGGCTTCCTTTTACTAGTTCTTTGATTTGCCCTCTGCTGCCCCTGTGTCAGTTCGGATTAAAACACGGCTGTTTGCATCTGCTTTGAGCTAATTGGCATCTCAGCTCACCTGGTGGAGTGAAGATTTCTGGGCTGGAGTTGCAGAGACAAGTGAGCCAGTAGTGGGGCGGCCGGCAGGCTGGGGGGTGCCGAGTTCAGGCGGGGAGGGGGCTGGGCCTGGAGGTCCCCAGAGCACCCTTCCCAGCTCAGGCTGCTGGTCTAGTCTGTCCCTCCCACCCCGCACTCCGTATTAGCCCTTGGTTCTTTCCTAGGGCACAGAGGGGAAATGCAATCTGAATGTAGGGTCTCATCTCTGGGGCTGTAACACAGAGAGGAAACAGTGGGGGCCGAATCCTGACTGGAACCAGTGTCTCTAGCTGTCTTCACTCCAGGGCTGGCTGATGGAGCCTGGGCTGGGGGCGCCAGGCATGGGGAGGGCTGGGGTCCTTCCTCTGCCTGCCCTGGGCCCCGGAGACTGACCTCAGTGGGGTGTCCCTGGGCTCCTGCAAGTCTGGCCGGTGTGGGTCAGTGGGAGGCGCTAACAGGCAGAAGGAGAGGGAGGTGGCGTATTTATCCCCCATATCCCTCCTCAGTGCCCACTTCTGTCCGTGGCTCTGGAGTTTGTGCGCTTCTGGAAAGAAGCACGTAGCTTGTCCAGTGTTGGGGCCCACAGGTGAATGAGGATGGAGCTGGCTGTGGGCTGATCTGCAGAACGTGCATCCCAGGGGGAGGGTGGGCAGGTAAAGGCCCCGAGGTTCCCACCCAAGGAGCAGGAAGCCGGCTGATGTGGCCGCAGGGGTGTGGACCAGGGCTGAGGAGTAGGAGTCCGGGGCAGATGGAAGTGGGGGTGAGACCGTGCGGGGCCTTGTGTGACAGGGAGGGCTTGGATTTTGTCCTTAGGGCGACGGGAATCCAGAGGATTTCAGCACTCCCAGAAAGCTGAGTGAGAATTAGAACCCGGGAGAAGCCCTTGACCCTAAGCTTTGCTCTAAAACCTGAGTCAAGAGTCCTGTGCCTGTCACTCTCCCTCCCCGAGCCTCATCTCCCCACCTGTGACCACAGAGGGGTCAGCATAAGTACCTCTTACGAGATGCTGGGTTAATTAAACACGATGATGCCGGCGCAGAAAGCGCCTCAGCTCCTGCTCAGCAAAAGGTCTTTTTCTGGCTTCACACAGACCGCGTTACCCCTTGAGCCTGCGGGTCTGCACTGCTGCCCGTCCTCTGTTCCCAGTGTTGTGACTGGTTCACCTCACTGGTTTCTTGATCAGTCCAGCTGGAGCCTTATCAAATTTGTTGATGCTTTTAAAGAGCCAGCTTTTTTGGTGGGGGGGGGGCTTTGTTAATTCTTTCTACAGTTTTCTAGGTCACTGATTTTAAGATCTTCTTTTCTAATATAAGTTTTATGACCTTTGACACAGACTATGACTTTTTTTTTTTTTTTAACATCTTTATTGAAGTATAATTGCCTTACAATGGTGTGTTAGCTTCTGCTTTATAACAAAGTGAATCAGTTATACATATACAATATGTTCCCATTTCTCTTCCCTCTTGCATCTCCCTCCCTCCCACCCTCCCCATCCCATCCCTCTAGGTGGTCACAAAGCACCGAGCTGATCTCCCTGTGCTATGCGGCTGCTTCCCACTAGTTATCTATTTTACATTTGGTAGTGTATATATGTCCATGACACTCTCTTACCCTGTCACATCTCACCCCACCCCCTCCCCATATCCTCAAGTCCATTCTCTAGTAGGTCTGTCAGACTATGACTTTTTGATTAAAAAGTTAAAAAATTACAGAATGCATGAAAAGTACATTGTGGAATGAATTGTATGGTATGTGAATTGTAACTCAATACAACTGGTAACACATTGCAGTGCAAAAGGGGCTGACAACACAACAACAAACCAGGACGCCAGGAAGAGACAGGAATGGGAATTCTGTTCAGCCAGGTTTCCCCGAGCCCCACCTTGGAGACTGACAGTGTGGCAGCCTTCGGTGCAGTCAAGGAAATAAACTCTGCATTGGGATGGAGTAAATCCCTGTTGGCTTCTGGAAGGCAGGGGCCTGTCCTGGAGGACCACTGCCGCCTCCTTGCCGTCCTAGCTCCTGCCCGGGGCCTCGGCACAGCCCTTCCCTATCCTGAAATGATGTTCCCTCACCTTCTCACTGCAGTGACCTCTCATTCTGCCCCTGCACCACTGTCCCCGACTCCCTGCTCTGCTGTATGTTTGCAGAACATTTAACTTTCTAACATATGGTGTGCTCATTTATACATTTATTGCTTATTTCCTCTCTCCCCTCCCGAAAACATCAACTCCTCGTCTGCCTGTTCCCATCATGTCCCACCAACCCAAACAGAAACTAGTACACAGTAGGTGCCCAATAAGTCCTTCCTGGATGAAGGAAGGAGGGAAGGAAGCAGCTCCCAGAGTGGCGACCTTGGACCGTGCCTCAGTTTCACTAGCTGTAGAAATGGGGCCAGGCCGCCCATGACCTCACCTGTCCCTCCTGCCACCAGGCTGTGGGTGTCCTGTTTGCAGCTCCGGCTCCCCAGGGCCTGCTCTGGCCCGGGCTGCCCAGCTCAGCTGGCTCCCGGGGGACCAGCTCTGCTGACACCGGATTCTTTCCTGGACCATCCAGCTGCCCGGCCGACACTCGATCCTGGCCCCACTTCCAGGCCAGTGACCGCTGGCCAGCCTGCTCGGGCCAGGGCCCCAGACTCCCTGCCGACAGACAAGGGGCCGTCTGTGCCGTCTGGAGGGTGTGGTTGCCTGGGGCTCTGCGAACCCTGCAGAAGCCGCCAGGATCGGGGAAGGTGCCGGCACCTGTAGCCCAGAGCTGCGTGGCCAAGGAGCTGACACCAGGATCCCCGGACCGGCCCCTGCCCACCATGGGGACCCTCCCCTGTGACCCTGCTCCACGGCTGACCCCGGTGGCCCTGGGCCGGCGGGCCACCGAGTGCCAGATTCCGGAGACTGGTCTGAGGAGGTCCTGCGGGGTAGTCCCCTTGGAGAACGGTAGGTGGGCGAGGGGGCCGTGGTGGTGGGACCCTTCCCTGCTCCAATGCCCCCGCCCCGCTGGGGTGTCTGGAATGTGTGGGAGCCTGGCTGGAGGAGGGAGTCTCTAAGCCCCTGCGCTTCCCCAAACCTCAGTTTTCCTTCCCGCAGTATGGGTGTGAACGTGGCGTTCCTGTGGGCCCGTGAGTTGAGTGTCTTAAAGGCCAGGCACCTTTCCCGGCGCTGAGGGTACAGTGGTCAAGAGAGCAGCAGAGGTCCCGTGGGGGGACGGACACGAGGAGAAACAAGCAAGAAGCCTTTGCAGTGTATTCACTGGCGATAACTGTCTCAGAGAGAGCAGCAGAACCTGGGAGCCTGTGCAGCGGTCCGTGGGGGAGCTGAGCCTCCCTGACTCTGACACTGACCCTGGAATCTCGGCTCCGCCTCGGCCCTGCCGCAGTTTCTCCATCTGTAGCAAAGCCGCTGGAGTCAGATTCCGTGGCCTATGTAGCACTGACATTCTTGCAGAGGCCACCAAACGTTGTAACTGTGACAGTGTATCTCTGTGTCCAGGGGTCAGTTTCCCACCTGTGACAGTGTATCTCTGCGTCTGGGCCTCAGTTTCCCACCTGCGACAGTGTATCTCTGTGTCTGGGCCTCAGTTTCCCCACCTGTGATTGTGTATCTCTGAGTCTGGGCCTCAGTGGTGCCAGGGTGCCCCAGCCCTGCAGCCCCTCCCTCCTGTAACTCCTGTGACTCACAAAGCCCCTGCCACTCCCCCCACCACCCCCGGCAGCTCCTACTCCCGCACCCCTGCCGTGGAGACTGGCTGGGAGGCCAGGTGGAGGCTCAGGGGCTGGTCCCCTGTCTCCCCTCATCTCTCAGGGTGCATGGCCCCAGGCCGTGACCCTCAGGCTTTGGTCGCAGGCTCCGGGCCAGGCTTGTACGCCCTGCCGTCCACCGTCGGCTACATCAACCACGACTGCACCAGGGTGGCTGGTCCCGCCTACTCGCTCTTCCGGAGGCCCAGCGAGGGTAAGGCCGGTGTGGGAGAGGTGGGCCTCCAATCTCCCACCCAGAGTATGTCCTCACCCCCTTAGATCCAAGCTCTCATTCAGTCAGGCAGGAAGCCGGGACAGTGTGCAAAGTAACCCCCGCTGTGTGACCTCAGGGAAGCTGCTGTGCCTCTCTGGTCCCTTGTTTCCTTATGGAAGGGGAGTAATGTGTGGTTTTGCAGGGCATTTGCAAATTCCTTGCTGCTTGACTTGGGCAAGCTGTGTCTGTTTCCCCATCTGTAAACAATGACGGTACAGTCCTTACCGAGTTGCGGTCAGGATTAAATACACCTTGGATGTCTGGAGATGTTCATTAAGTGAGGATTGGATGCCTTCAAAGTGGCTACAGCAGTGCCTGGTCTCCAGTCAGAGCTCCGCAAAGAAGGGCTGTGGGTGTGAGTGCCGCCTCAGGTCCTTGGTCAGCGGGATGGGGGCTCCTGGGCCGTGATGTCCCACGGGGCGCGGGGAGGGTGGAAGGAGAATCCTTCGTGTTTGGACAGGAAATGTTGGCGAGACAGCAGGCTGTGGGGCTGGCCTGGTCCATGGGCAACCCCGCCTCTGTGATGTCCACTTTCCTCCTGGCCAGAAGGGGTGCAACAGGGTGTGAGTGAGCATTGGATGCAGTGATGGGGCGGACACGGGGCCCCAGCCACAGCCAGCGGCCCATTGTGTGGATGGTGTCACTGCTGTGTACCCGCAAGCCTGTGCCTTCATGGCGTTGCCCACACGCTCCTTCACCCACTTTCTAGAGCGCTCGGGGTCCCGAGTGGGCTGGGCTGGGGGCTGGAAGGGTCCTTGCTCTGTGGGGACTTTGCTTCGTGTGGACAGAGGCTTGTTGGGAGGTGCGGCGCCAGCAGCCTCTTCTCAGACTTCAGAATCAGCAACGATCCCAAACCAAAGTGAGAGAAAACTCAGGAAGCTGCGAGTGGCCCCAGAAGGCAAACGAGGGAATCAGCGCCACATCTGTCACTAGGAAGGATCAAGAACTGAGCCTATGGCCCAGAGCAACCAGGGTTGCCAGGTTCTAGTCCCAGTCACAGGACCCATCCTGGGACAGAGGGACAAATAGACTGGGGAGTCGGGGGTAGTGGTGGTTACTGTAGACTTTGCTGAGTGCCCAGGGAAGACTTCTTGGAGGTGGAGGCATGGGATCTGGGCTTTGTAGGATGAGTAGGAGTTTGGTGGAATCCCCTGGAGAAGAAGGGGACTCCAGGCAGAGTTTGCAGCATAGGCAAAGGCGGCGAGGTGGGAAATGCCATGAGTTGGACTGTGCTCATTTGTCATGAGCATGCTTCATGTGTGTGTACCGTGTCATGTGTGCACACATATGCATAGTACTTAAACCAGTTGATCCTTGTCAGACCTACTACACTTAGATGCATGTCATTTATCCTGGAGTGGGCTTATAGACAGTAACAATGGCAATCATAGTAACTGGCCCCAATTTTTTTTTTTTTTTGAACGCGTTGGGTCTTCGTTGCTGTGCGCGGGCTTTCTCTAGTTGCAGCGAGCGGGGGCTACTCTTCATTGCGGTGCGCGGGCTTCTCACTGCAGTGGCTCCTCTTGTTGCAGAGCACGTGCTCTAGGTGCACAGGCTTCAGTAGTTGTGGCACGAGGGCTCAGTAGTTGTGGCTCGCAGGCTCTAGAGCGCAGGCTGAGTAGTTGTGGCACATGGGCTTAGTTGCTCTGTGGCATGTGGGATCTTCCCAGACCAGGGACTGAATCCATGTCCCCTGCATTGGCAGGTGGATTCTTAACCACTGCACCACCAGGGAAGTCCCAATTTTTTTTTTTTAAATCGGTGCATGTTTTCCACTTTCTTTTTAAAAAAATCTATTTATTTATTTATTTATTAATTACTTATTTGGCTGTGCCAGATCTTAGTTGCAGCACTTGGGACCTCTGTTGTGGCATGCGGGATCCTTTAGTTGCGGCGTGCGGGATCTAGTTCCCTGACCAAGGATGGAACCCGGGCCCCCTGCATTGGGAGCGTGGAGTCTTAGCCACTGGACCACCACGGAAGTCCCGTGCCAATTATTAAGTGCCAGGCACTGGACCACCCCCTTCCGTGGATCATCTCAACGTCCATCTTCACATCCTGCTAGTGCGAAGAGGAGGCTGACCTGGGCGGAGAGCTTCCCCAGGACCTGGCTCTCAGAGCCCGACACAAGCCCCTCCCTCAGGCTGGCCACCTGCAGGCAAGCCCAGGCTCTGGAAGGGCTCTCCTCGGACCCTTACTCGGGCCTGGTTCTCTCACTCTGCACAGAATTCTAATGGTCCAGGAGCTGGTCCCCTAGCCCCTGGCAGAGGACAGCTCAGGGGTGGGGCACAGCAGACGGGACAGCTTTGACTGCAGGGACACAGACGGCCAGGACCCAGGGCCCCCAGGTCAGGGTAACCACGTCGGTGGGCTGAGTCCCTGCCCTCCAGGATGGGGCCAGGGGCCTCGGGGGTGGGAGTGCCTCAGGGTTCAGCAGGGCACCGAGTAGGCGGGGGGGCCATTGGCGGCGCCCTTAGGACCCTGGGCTCCTCTCCCCAGCATCTCCACAGGAGACCAGCCCCGGGCCGGTCTACTTCCTGGACCCGAAAGTCACCCGCTTTGGCCGCAGCTGCACCCCTGCCTACTCCATGCAGGGCCGGGGCAAGTCTCGGGGTGAGTATCTGACCTGTGCTGCCCTACCAGGACCCTGCCCCTTCAGGCTCTCAGCGAATCTCGTGCCTCCGTACTCTTCTCCCCTCCCACCCCCGAGTTCTTAGACCTTCAGTGTCTTTGGAATGACAAAATCCGGTGGACTCAGAAGAGGGGCCAGGGGCCCTGAGAGAACCTGAATGGGTGAAGTGGCCCAGGGTGATGTGATCCTGGGCACATGTGGTGCCACAAGGGCAGCTGGAGCTCATCCTCGGCATCAGGAGACAATAGGGTGCAGTGGGGACTGTGGCAAATGCAGCCATCCCCTTCGCAGGCTCCAGACAGCTCCCTCTCACCTAGAGCGCATCTCCCATCCAACCACCCTTTCATCTTTGACCTACCACACAGCTACTTGTCAATCCGTCCATTCATACATTTGCCCATCTATCTACTCACCAACCTACCCACCCATCCACCTATTCATCATCTAATCCACCCACCCATCCACACACCCACCCACCCACCCGCCCATCCATCCACATCCACTCATCCATCTACACACCCACCCACCCACCCACCCCTCCACGCACCCATCCATCCACGATCCACTCCTCCATCCACCCACCCACCCATCCACCCACGATCCACTCATCCATCCACCCACCCACCCATCCACCCACCCATCCACCCATCCATCCACGATCCACTCATCCATCTACACACCCACCCATCCACCCATCCACCCACCCACCCATCCACACACCCACCCATCCACCCATCCATCCATCCACGATCCACTCATCCATCCACCCACACACCCACCCACCCACCCACCCATCCACGATCCACTCATCCACCCACCCACCCATCCACCCATCCATGCATGATCCACTCATCCATCTACCCACCCACCCACCCACCCATCCACCCACCCATCCATCCACACACCCATCCATCCACAATCTGTCAATCCATCTACAACTCCCTGAATCCATCATCTACTCATTCACTCCTCATCCACCCACTCGCTACCCATCCTTCTACTCACCCATCCACTCCAACATGTACTAAGCCAATCAATTGCTGAGAGCTGAAGTAGATTTAACACGTCCTTGCTTTTTGTGAGACCCCAGCCTGGTGTGGTTAGATCCAGGTGAGGACCATCTCACCTCAGTGTGGCCATGTCTGGAGAGGCGGAGAGACCCACCCCAGGGGGATCTCAGGAAGGGCTGTGAGGGCTCTGCTTAGGAGGGTGTGGGGAAGGCAGCAGGGAGAAGGGGCCTTTGGCACTGTCTTGAAGGAGGAAAAGCAGCTCCTGGGAGGTGGGAATGGGGAATGGGAGGCATTCCTGGCAGAGGGCTGAGCTTGGGCAAAGGCCAGAGGCTTGAAAGAGAACAGAGGGAGGTTGGGCTCTGTGAGCTCCACGACGCATGTGGCGATGGGGAGCCACGCCAGGTCCTTGAGGAGGTGAGGACTCTGTCCATTGCCAACCTTCCTGCCCCATTCTTACAGATCTGGAGGTGACGCCCGGCCCTGGGGCCTACAGCCCAGAGAAGGTGGCCCCCATGCGCCAGCGGACCCCCCCAGCTTTCACCCTGGGCTCCCGCTTCCGCCTGCGGCCGCTGGACACCTCAGCCCCTGCCCCCAACACCTACACCCTGCCTTCCCTCTGGGGCTCCCAGATCTTCACTAAGCCCAGCAGCCCAAGCTACACGGCGGCAGGCCGCACGCCCCCCGCCCGACCCCCGCAGGACCCCACTGAGATACCGGGTCCAGGCCAGTATGATAGCCCGGACCCCAACGCCTACCGTCAGCGCCGGCCGGCCTTCACCATGCTGGGGCGGCCCCGAGCCCCACGCCCCCCGGATGAGACACCTGGCCCCGGCACCCACAGCCCCGAGCAGGTCACCATGACCAAGGCCAGGGCCCCGGCATTCACCATGGGCATCCGCCACTCCAAACGGGCCACCACCATGGCCGCGGACACCGCACCCTGATGCCCTCGGGGGACAGGACGCCTGGCCTGGGCTGAGCCTCAGTTTCCCATGCTGTGAAGTGGGGTGTGGGCAGGTGGTGGGCGTGCCTAGGAGAAGCCAGGGTGGGGGGAAGGTGCCTCCTTTCTTCCTGTTCTCTGAACTGTCTGAGGTCCTTCTAGGCCACCTGCTTTCTCCAGTCCCGGGGGCTGTGACCCCGTGGTCCCGACAGGGAGAGCCTCCTTCCAGCGTCCCAGTTTCTTCTCTCCGGGTCACACCAGGCCAGGCCAGGCCAGGCCAGGTGGAAAAAGGGACACTCTGGTCCTCTCGAGCTGCTGGCTGGAGGCACGGCTTCCTGTGTCCTAGAACTCAGCGTCTGCCCGCTAGGGCCTGGGTCCCCAGCACAGTTTGGGTTTCTGCCAAACTTGGGCTCATTCCTGCTACTCATGGAAGCACTGAATCAAGCCCCGAATCAGGCTGGAAACAGCCCTGCTCCCCCTCCCCACCCTCTAGCTGCTTGCCAATAAATCCCCGTGGCACCAGGAGCTGTCCACAACACACACGCGTTGTCTGTTCATGTCACAGGAGGGAAACCCAAACACTGCTCTCGAGATCCAGACCCCCAACTCTGCAGCCCCTGGGGATCTGGATGGGACCAGAGACGGGATCCAGGGGTAGAGGAAGCGAGAGGTGGGGCCTGGGCTTTGAGTGGGGGGGAGCTAGCCAGGTAGGCTTCTTGGAAGAAGGGACACTGAAGCTGGGCTTTGAAGGATGCATAGGAATTTGATGGAGTCTAACATTTGCCATCAGTAGGTTCCTACCGTGTTCCAGATATTGATAAGATCATCTCACAGTGACTCAGGAGGCAGGTCATGTTCACCAAGGGGAAACAGGGCTTCAGGGAGATTGGACACTTGTCTGAGGGCACTGAGAGTATGTGTCCTTCTGATGCCAGGATGTAAATCCTGCCCTTTGGGCTCTGTTCCTGCCGCTCTCTCCCAGGGACGGGAAGGAAACACGTGGATGGAGTCCTATAACTGAGCCCTCCATGGGATGACACATTATAAACCCCAGCCCAGAAAGACCCTAACCCAGGAGCTTGGGAGGGACAGACTGCACCTCGACTCCCTGGAGGAGAAGACCCGGAACGGGGTGGGGTGGGGCGGGCATAGTAGGCAGGACCCAGAGGGCTCCTGGGGTGGGGGTCAACTCTCTCCTGCTCTGTCCCTCTCCCCCCAGCCTGGGGTGCCAAACTTGAACACACACCCTTCACCCAACTAGGTGGACACGTACCAGGACGCCCTAAACACACACCTGGGCGGGAACCCAGACTCCCTCCTCTCTCTCCCTCTCCCCGTCCCCCACACCTGGACACACACACAGTCACATCCGCACACAATATACACACAACCCAACCCTCACACAGCCCACAAGTTTGTAGTCCACAACAGAGACACAGAGCGCACAGAGTCCAGGTGGCGGCTCCAGACCCCGCCAAACGTCCCCCCCCCCGCCCCCCCCCGCCCCCCGACCCATAGCCACGCTCTCCGCGCCCTCTCCTCGCGGACCGCAGCCTTACAATGGCTCCCTAGGCGAGAGGCTCGGGCCTCGGGCATCACAGCCCCCGGCCCAGCCCGCCGGCCAATCACGGCCGCGCGCGCCCCTCCCGCCAGCCCCCATCACCGCCTCCTCCCCGGCCCGCGGGAGGCGGCCGCGCGGTGATCTCACCGCTCTGATTTATCGATCCGGCCCCTAGCGGCCTCGCCCCTCCTTCCCTTCCATCCCCACCTGCCCCGGCCCCGGCCCCTCCCTTTGTTTCCCGGCAGCCGGCCCTGCCTGGGGCGGGGTTGGAGGGGGAGGGGAGGGGAGGGGATCTGCCAGCTCCGGGCAGGGAGGCTGGGTCCTGGGGTGACCGAGACAGTCCGCTCCCCGGTGCAGAGGCGGCAACCCTTGAGGCCTTGGCGGACGGACTAGCCGGCAGGCCTGGGAGGCTCAGGCCCTGGAGTTCAGTTGAGCTGATGCCGGACAGGGCCCCCCAGAAATGGAGGAGGAGCCCGTGACCCTCCGGCCCGCGCCCCTGGCTTACAGCCGGGGAAAGTGAGGCCCAGGGCAAGGCAGCGTAGGTCCCGAGTCTGCACTGCGTGTCCTCGAGCGCACACCCCTTCCCCTCTCGGAGCCTCAGGTCCCCTGTCAGGAAATAAAGCAGGGCCTGATTTTCAAGTACTTCCGGCAGGAACAGTGGGAACGGAGGGGCTGAACTTAGGGTCTGGGGCGCTCTCCTTCCTTGACCGCGCCTCCGCCCCTCTCCATACCTGTTTCCCCACGGCGAAAAGGGAAGAAAGGAGGTGATTTATAAGTCTCTCCCGCTTCTGTGCTTCTAGGAACTCGGGCGACGGGTGGGGGGCGAAGTGAGGGGTCGCTGCCCCGGCCCTGGGTTCGAAACTTCGCTCCCTCCCTGGCTGCCGGACCCGAGTCAGCGCTCGTGCCCTCGGCGGGCCTCAGTTTCCCCAGCCTCCCCGCCGGGCGCCGGGGCGCCGAGGGCCAGGGGTCCCAGGGGCGCAGCCCCCCGCGGCTGCGCGCTGGGCCGGACGGATGACATCACCGGGCCGGGGGCGGGGAGCGAGCGGGAGGGAGCGGGAGGGCCTCCTCCGCGCCAGGCTCAGCGCCCGGTCGGGCTCGGTCGGGCGGCCGCGGCCATGACGCAGGGTCCGGGCGGGCGGGCGGCCCCCGCGCCCCCCGCACCCCCGGAGCCTGAGGCGCCCACCACCTTCTGCGCGCTGCTGCCGCGCATGCCGCAGTGGAAGTTCGCGGCCCCAGCCGGCTTCCTGGGCCGGGGCCCGGCGGCGGCGCGGGCGGCGGGGGGCGCGGGGGCGGCGGGGGAGGCCGAGTCCGAGTCCGAGCCGGCCGCCTCGGCCGGCGTCCCGGCGCTGGCGGCGGCGGTCCTGGGCGCCTGCGAGCCGCGCTGCGCTGCGCCCTGCCCCCTGCCTGCGCTCAGCCGCTGCCGGGCCGCCGGGGCGCGGGGGTCGCGGGGCGCGCGGGGGGCGGCCGGGCCGCCGGACGCCGCCGCCGACGAGTGGATCCGCAAAGGCAGCTTCATCCACAAGCCGGCGCACGGCTGGCTACACCCGGACGCCAGGGTCCTGGGGCCCGGGGTCTCCTACATCGTTCGGGTGAGTGGGCCGGCGCGACCCTGAGATCCCATCCTCCCCGGAGCCCCAGCCTGGGCACAGGGGCTCCCATCCCCCACTTCTTTCTCTTGGACACTCTGGACCCCGAGAGCCAGGTCGCTTTCCGTCCCTCCTTCTCTCCCCATCACCCTAGACCCCCATCGCCGCCCGCGCTCAGCGGGCCGCCCCGACCCGGGAGGCGCTGGGGTCCAGGTTCCCACGGCGTCACGTGGGGAGGGGCGGGGAGAGGGCGGCTGGTGGGAGGGGGGCACGCATGCGCGGGTTAAGCGGAGCCCCCCGTTCCGTCGGCCAGAGTCTGGGGGGGGATGACGCGGGTGGGGGCGTCCTGCTACCCAGACCCCCCACTGAAACCTCCTTCCCAGACAACAGAATCAGAGACCTTGGCCTGAGGTGGGGCGCAGAAGGGCCGGGCCCCGCTAGGCCCCAGGATTCGCGATGTGAGACTCCGGGAACTTGGAAGGTGCCGTAAGGGAACGGGTCTTTATTTGTCCTGGTTTTATTATGAACCTTTCGGACGTACAGAAACGTGGGCCGAAGGCCGGCCCGTACTTGCACCCACGCCTGTGAACGTTGCACGCTCCCCGCTCAGCCTGTCTTCCCCTGTGTGTAGTTTTTGATGAACCATCAGGAGGCAAGCGTCCCGGAGGGAAAGACGCTCCGTGAAATGCTTCCGCACGGACCCCCGGCCCACCAGGCCCCTGCCCATCCACAGTTCATTGTCATATCCAGGGTCCGGCAGTATTCACAGCGCCTCAGTCTGGTTTTTGGGGCCAGGATCCTGGAGGTCTGTGTCTTTGCAGTTGGTTGTTTTGTCTTTGGTTCTTTTACAACCCCTTCCCCCTCGCCCCCCCCCCCCACCCCGTACTGCGTTGAATAGTATCTCCCCCAGATTCATGACCTTCGGAACCTGTGAATATGGTTTTTATTTGGAAATAGAGTCTTTGTCGACATAATCAAGTTAAGATGAGATCACACTGGATTAGGGCGGCCCTATTGCGTAAGAAGAGGGAGATTTGGACACAAACGCGCCGGGAGGGCCCACGTGACAATAGGGAGAGAAATGGAGCGATGCGTCCACAAGCCAAGGGACACTGAGGGTGGCCGCTCAGCACCACCAGACACTGGAAGAGGCGGGAAGGGCCCTGCCCTGAGCCCCTCGCCCCCAGGGAGCAGGGCCCTGTCACACCTTGATTCCCAACTTCCAGCCTCCAGAACTGTAGGGTCAGGGTTAGATTTCTGTTGTTTTAAGCCCCCGGTTTGTGGTGCTTTGTTGTGGCGGCCCCCAGTGGCCTTGACTTCCGTCCATGTGTGGTCCAGGCAGGGTCCACTGCATCCCGGAAGCCTGTTAGACATGCCGGGCCTCAGGCTGCCCCAAACTCTGGGTCTGTCTGTTCTCTCCTGGCGTCTTCTGACTTGGCTGTGGCCCCTTCTTTTGCTGAATCTCAGCTTCACTGGATTCAAGCCTGATTTTGTAGTGAGATGTTTTGTGGGTGATGCCTTGGGCTTCACACCACATCCCCTCAGGGGCGAGCTGTGTCTGCCCACCGGCCATGGCCACGGGGATTAGGAGTGTTCAGAATTCAGATACTCGCGTTGTTGAGGTGCAGGCTGTTGGATTATTCCAATGATCTTGACGTTTTCATCGATGCAGCAAATATTTAATGCATGCCTCGCCCTGCCAGGTGCTGATGGTATGGTAGGAAATGGGAAAGATCTGATCCCTGCTATTACGGGGCTCAGATTTCTAGAGGGAGAGGTTGACAGTAAATAAATAAGAGACAAACAGGGAAATGGCAGACACTGGTAGATGCTGTGCAGAAATTACAATCAAGTGATGTCAGAGCAAGAGACTGGTGGCTGCTTTTAGCCGGGCTGGTGGGAGAGGCGCCTCTCAGGAGATGACATTTAAGCTGAGACCTGAAGCCACGGCGGCCCCAGACGTGAAACGATTGGGGAGAGAGAGTCCGAGGCAGGGGCTCAGCGGGCACATTCGGGGAGCCGCCGGAGACCCACGTGGTGGGGCTGATGGAGGGAGAGAAGAGCAGGAATAAGATTTGGGGGCTGTGGGGAGAAGCTTGGCTTTGGATGGTTCTAGGCAGGGTCGCAGGGCAGCGTTGGAGCTGAAAGGATCGTTCCTGTGGAAACGGGCTGGAGGTGGGGCTGGAAGGGCAGCAGAGACACCTAGGAGGAGGCTGGGGAGCAGTCGGGTGAGCAGAGTTGCGATGGACCAGGGCAGCGTGGGGGCGGGGAGAAAGGGGCCACAGCATCCGTGTTGGAGACAAGCCGGCAGGAGTCGCTGGCTGATGGGTGTGGTGCCCTGACTCTGGCTGCCTGGAGAGGCGCGGCCCCCCCCCCCCGGGGCCTGAACCAGCCTCAGTGCCCTGCTCTTCCCCTGGGAGCCGCTTGTCTCCCTGCACCCGCATCCACCAGGTGTCCTGAGAGCCACGGAGTCCCCTCCCGGTTCACAGAGAAGTGTGAAGTCAAGGCAGGAGCAGCCGTATCCCAAATTATGCAGGGACGGGCAGGTCCGACCCTGGGTCCTCAGGAGGGGATGTGCTGTTCCCACGTATGTAAGGTGGGGAAACTGAGGCACAGAGAGGTAGGGCGGTTACATGGTGAGAATCCAGGACCAGACCCAGAGCTGAGGCTCCTTTCAGAGCCTGAACTCGCTGCCACCTGGCAACTACCAGGGTGGTTGGCAGACTAACGGCCCCAAAATCGTCCCCGTCCTGGTCCCGGGCCCCGAGGATGTGTCACCTCACAAGGCAGAGAGGACTTTGCAGGAGGGATTAAGTTAAGAACCCCGAGATGGGGAGGACCCTCGATTCCCCGGGGGGCCCAGCGTCATCCCAGGGTCCTTATAAGAGGGAGGCGGGAGGGTCAGAGGCAGAGAGAGACGGGAGATGCTGTGCTGCTGGCTGTGAGGATGCAGGAGGGGCCGCGAGCCAGGGATGCGGTGCCTCCAGAAGCTGGAAAAGGCGGGAACCGCTGCTCCCCTGGAGCCTCCGGAAGGACCGGCCCTGCCCACGCCTGGATTTAGCCCCGTGAGACTCCTGTGGACTCCTGACCTCTAGAACTGTAAGGGAATACATTTATGTTAAATTTGTGCTAATTTGTTACAGCAGCAAGAGGAAACTAATACAGCAGCTGACTCACCTACCTGATGTCACAGAACCCTCACAAAACCCTGTAATGGTCCCTGTTTTGAGACAAGAAAAGGGAGACTCAGCGAGCAGTGATGCAATCAGGGCACCTGGGTTTCTAGACACTAGTGTGGAGCCTCCAACCCTGAGATTTCCTACCCGGTTTCTAGGGGAGGAAACGGAGGCACAGCCACGTCAAGGAGCCCGGCAAGGGTGGTAGCAGCTGCGGTGCCTTTAGCGGCATCGCTGCAGTCCTGACTCAGAGCAGTTTAGACCCACGAGGACATTGATCATCTCACGTGAGAAGCAGCCCCGGGCGGGTGGCGGCTCTGGGGTTGGTTAATTTCACAGCTTGGTGACCTTGTCATGGATTCATGTTTTTTTCATCTGTGTTGGGGTGAATAGTGTCCCCAACATGATTTGGAAATAGGGTCTTTGCAGATGTCATTAGGTAAGAAGAGGTCCTCCTGCATTAGGGTGGCCCTGGACCTAGTGACTGGTGGCCTTGAGAGAAAGCCCTCTGAAGACACGCGTGCAGACGCTGGCCATGCAGCTCGAGGCCAGGGAGGCCGGAGGGTGGCTACAGCGGAGGTCGGAAGGTGCGGGAAGGAGCCTCCCCTGGAGGCTCCGGGAGGACCCGGCCCTGCGACACCTGGGTGAGAGGTGTCTGGCCTCCAGGACTGGGAGACAAGAAACTTCTGCTGTTTTGAGACGCCCAGCTTGTGGGGCTTTGTCACAGCCATCCCCAGAAACGCATGCAGCACCCTTGCCATGCCTTCCCTTTCTCAGATCAGTTCCTCTGTCCCCTCACCCTCCAGAAAAGAGCCCCCTTCCTGCCAGGTCCTTCTGTGAATAAGGATGCCTTTTCCAGAAAGCCCCAGACTGTGTCCTGTGACGTTCCCTAAACTGCCCGTGGGATTAGCCTAGACCAGTGCTGCCCAGAGGATGTCTCTGCGACGTGGAATGTTCCAGATCCTTGTTGTCCCATTGGTAGCCACGTGTGGCCACGAGCACTCGAATGGGGCTGGTGCAGCTGAAGAACTCAACTTTAATTTTGCTTCATTTTAAGCTAAGTTCAAGTGGTCGTCTGGCACTCCGTCTCCCTGTTGGACGGCTCTGGTCTAGATGGATACTTGCGCCGTCTGTGGATCCATCCCGTTTCCTTCCATCGGGGCTGTTTCCACGCCGGGCACTTCTCCTTTTGTTACCGAGTCCAAGCTTGTACTGCTCTATGCAGGACAGGCCAATAAATCGAGAGCCGAGTCGTTGGGACGAGGAATAGCGACTTGATCTGGAGAAGACAGTGGACTTGCGTCGCAAAGAGCCATCTTCCCTGAGAGAGCAGTGCAGGATTCTTTCATACTGAAAGGGGCGGGACTAAAGCCAAGCACTTCCTAGTTCCCATCAGCCTCCGGAGGGCAGGTGTTAATTTCTTCTTCCTGCAGGAGGCAGGATTCCCGGCGATGGGCCACTGTGTTTAATTTAAGCTTTTAGGCAACATCCCCGCAGTGATTAGTTTGTAATAGAATACAAGGTTTCTTCCCTATTACACTTTTACGAAAATTCTACTAACAAGCCCTTTCTGCTTTTCGAGGTGCCCTCACTGTGCGCTCTCTCGAGTTTCTCACGAGGAAGGCTTTGAATGGGGCACAGAGAGACCGAGAGCTGCCCCAGGGGCCCAGGCCTGGCTGTCTCCACCACCCAGTCTTTCCTGAAGGCTGGTCTCATAGGTGGTGGTGTGTGGGGAACCTTGGGAGGTTAGCTGGGCTCAGGTGTTTTTAGCTGCAAATGCAGCTGATTCCTTGAAGGCAAGGGATAGGATGGCTGTAGGGTGGATTAATTCAATAACTTGACCATATCCCTGAAGCCCCAGGTCTTTCCATCTTTTCCACTGCTGTCTTCAGCATGCCAGTTTAGCTGTCCTCATGGTCACAAAAGAGCGGCCACAGCACCAGGTATCGCATGCAGATCCAACCATATCCACTGGAAGAAAAGGCCATCCCTTTCGTTCTTCTCCCCACACCTCACTGGCCGGAGATGTCAAACTCCATTCATGGCAGGGGAGGTGGGCCACCAAATTGGCTTGAACCAGTGCTGAGGAGAGTGTGGTGCCCAGACATCGGGGAACTTGTTATAAATGCACATTCTTGGGCTCCACCCCAGACCTGCTGAGTCAGAAACTCTGGGGTGGGCCTGGTGAACAATGTTTTACAAGCCTGCCGGCTGATTCCAACACCCACTCATGTTTGAGAACCACCAGCTTAAGCCAACTGCTTGCAATGCTGTTGAATTAACCACTGCTCATTTATAACTAGTGTTTTGTAACCTCCACCCTGAAATGAACATCATATGTATAACACCTACCTGCACATTTATTTCCCCCACCAAATCAATATGAGGTAATAAAACAGCAATAAAAAGGAGAAACACAGAGGCAGCAATTCACAATAACGTAGAATATGTTTCAGTGTGTAAACACGTAAGCTTCTCTAGGCGCCCAGCGACAGAGGCAGAAGCCACCGTTCACACAACAGCTACAAACAGCTCTAGGGTTACTCTGGCAGCTCCAGTACCACCACTAGAGTTGCTGCAGGCCATGTGATTTTCAAAATAGCAGACAACTCTTGGTAAAGCCTGAACGACACTAAATGAAGCCTTCTGTCAATATACAAGATAGTTTCATTTAATTCGATGCGTATTAAAACCATACCAAAATGTTAAGCATAGAATTACTATGTGATCCAGAAAGTCTACTTCTTGGTATACACCCGAAAGAGCAGGAGGTTTATAAGTACATGACTGGCTATATGGGTGAGGTTGAGTGAGTGTGTGTGTGTGTGTGTGTGTGCATCTAGGGAGGAGATAAGTATTTTTCTCTTATGGGAATTGAGCAGGAACTCAGATATTTGCACACCCATGTTCATAGCAACACTATTCACAACAGCCAAAAGCCAGAAACAATCCAAGTGTCCATTGATGGATGAATGAATAAAACGTGATCCAGCCACACAGTGGAATATCACTCAGCCTTAAAAAGGAAGGAGGTTCTGACACCTGCTACACCATGGATGAAACTTGAGGACGTGATGCTCAGTGAGAGAAGCCAAACACAGGACAGATACTGTGTGATTCCACGCACAGGGGGTCCCTGGGGGAGTCACATCCACAGAGACAGGAAGTAGATGGTGGGGGCCAGGGGCTGGGGGAGGGGGTGGGGAGTCAGCGTTTCATGGGGACAGAGTTTCAGTTTGGGAAGATGAGAAAGTTCTGGAGATGATGGTGGGGATGGTTGCCAAACAGTGTGAAGGTACTGAATGCCACTGAATTGTGCACTTACAGATGGTTAAAATGTTAAATTTAATGTTACGTGTATTTTGCCACAGTAGAAAAGAAAACAAGCCAAAAGTGCCCTAGATGCTTTGAGTTCTGTGTAAAATGGTGTTAGGTTGGAGTCGTGGTGAATGTTAAGGGCTTTTCACAAACGCGAACGCCCAGGAAGATGCTCTGAAGTCCTTGGGGACCCAGGACCAGCGTCAGTGCAGGGCTCCCCAGATTTTGGAGGAGTGCACCCCACGATTTTGCAGGCTGCCCCTGAGTTTGTGTCGGCCCTCAGCTGGGCTCACGGTGCTCGCGACGGGCTCACCTTGTGCGTTTTTGGCAGGGAGCATGGAGGCCAGCTCTGCCACCCTCTGTGCGTCTGGTCAGGAGGCAGGGGCGCCCGTGCATCCCGACGCGGCTGCTGGAAACTTTGATCGCTTGATGTACAGGGGAGAGTGGCGTCCCCCCAGATTCATGTCTGCCGGGCCTCAGAATGTGACTTCATTTGGAAATAGGGTCTTTGCTGGTGCAATCAGGTTAAGGTGAGGTCCTCCTAGAGCAGGATGGGCCGTAGATCTAGGGTGACTGATGTCCTTCTCAGAAGAGGGAAATCTGGACACAGACACACAGGGAGAGGCCGCGTGCCCACAGAGGAAGGGGCCGGAGGGGTGTGTCTGCAAGCCCAGGCCTGCCGGCCACCGCCAGTAGCTGGAAGAGGCAGGAAGGGCCTCCCTTGGGCCTCCAGCTGGGGCGCAGCCCTGCCTCACCTGGATGCTGGGCGTCAGACCCCCAGGACTGGGAGACACGGAGTCTCTGTTGTTCGAGGCCGCCCCCCAGGAGACTAACGCACTCAGTTAAGGTGACGTTTCTCCCTGGTAAAGGCCCCATTTGTTTCCGTTTTAATCAATACATATCTGTGGGGATGTACTTGTTTTTGGTCAGACCTTTAAAAGGGAAGGGTAACATAGGTGTGTTCAAGCGTGCACGGCAGTCCGCTGCCGCCCGGGGCCCCCTCGCTGGCCCCCCCCCCGAGTCCCCACCATCCGGGCCCCTCCGCCCGGAGCCCCGTGTGTCTGTTCCCCAGCTGCATCTGGGGAGGGGACTGTGACACTCTGCAAGCAGCCTGGTGCCCAATAAACGTTCACTAACTCGGCTTAGCGACAATGGACAATTCTGCCCTGATGGACACTTTTCATTTCGATAGTTATATGTTTGTTTTAATGGTTATTAGGAAACAATGCTAGGCATCAAACCCAGGTTTTATGGTAGCCATATGCAGTTTCCTCTTTTCTTCATGCACATTTTTTCTTTCTTTTTTTTTGTTTTTGGTCGCACCATGCGGCTTGTGGGATTTTAGTTCCCCCGACCTGGGGTTGAACCCGGGCCCTCGGCCATGAGAGCTCGGAGTCCTAACCACTGGAACGCCAGGGAATTCCCACTCATGCACATTTTCTTTTCTTTTTCTGTTTTTTGCTTTCTCCTCTTGGTTTTTGCACATTTTTTAAAAATTGAGATGTAATTCAGTGTCATAAAACTTACTCATTTAAGCTGTACAATTTAGTGGTTCTTAGTGCACTTGCAGATTTGTGAAACGCTCATTATGATCTAGTTCCAGAATATTCTCATGACCCCAGAGGAAGCCCCATCCTCACGAACAGTCACTCTCCACCCCCTCCCTGTCCCCTGACAACCAGGAACCCACTCCCTGTGTCTGTGGATTGGCCTGTTCTGGACATTTCCCATCAATGGAATCACACACTGTGTGTCCTTCTGTGTCTGGCTTCTCTCACTGAGCGTGGTGTTCTCAGGGTCCATCCACGTGGTAGCGAGTGGCGGGGCTTCTCTCCTTTTCATGGCCAAGTAATGTTCCAGTGTGTGGATGGATGACATTTTGTTTATCCATTCACCAGTTTATGGACTTTGGGGTTGTTTCCAACAGTTGCCTTCAGAAATAAACTCAGTTATGTTTATAAATGGAGTTTATTTATTTATTTATTTATTTTATTTTTTGGAGTTTATTTAAAATGAAAACACTAAGTAGTAATGGTACAGGGCCTACGGCACCGTGAGGGGTGGAGCGTCCTGCGGGGAGTGTGGTGAGCTGGGCGCTCGTCCTGTGTCTGCCCTGGTGTGCTGTGTGAACTTGCCTGGGTCCCTTTCCTGCTCTGGGCCTCAGTTTCCCCACTTGTAACTCAGTTTTCCCCTTACATCCTAGGGCGAGCTCTGGGTTGCCTCTGTTTCTGCGTTGGCAAAGGGGAAGGTGGGCTGCAAATCCACCGTTTGGGGTCCCCTCCCGGCCTTCTCTGTCGGTCTCCCCGGGGCAGCTGTAACAAATGACCACAAACTCGACAGTTAAAACTACAGAAATGTATTCTCTCCTGGTTCTGGAGGCCAGAAGTCCAAAATCAAGGTGTTGGCAGGCTGGTTCCTCCTGAGGCTCTGAAGGAGAGTCTGTCTCCAAGCTTCTGGGGCCGCAGCCCTGCCTCCAGCTCCACATGCCTTCTCCCTGCGTGCCTGTCTCTCAGCCCCCCTCTGCCTTTCTCCTGTGAGGACGTGTGGCAGTGGATTTAGGGCCAATCCTAAATCCAGGACCATCTGACCTTGACATCCTTAACCTGGTTGTATCTGCAGAGGTTCCCTTCCACTAAGGTCCCTCTCACAGGCTGTGAGGCTGGGCATGTGCACAGACCCTCCGCGGGCTGCCACCCACACACCACAGCTGGCCTTCGGAGACTTTGGGATCCTAGGTCAGAAGTCATGCTCCCTGGCAGGCCCAAGGCTGAATTTGACCTCTGCCTTTTTTTTTTTTTTTTTTTCTGTCTTCTATTTAAAAATAAAAATTCCTTGTCATCGTTTACATATTGGGGCGTTTCAGGCAAAAGCCCTGGATTCCAGGTGGTCTGGCGACACTGGGCCCCTCTGGCCCCTGAGCGTGTAGTTTGCTGCAGTCCTCACCACTTCCTGCAGGGCCGGGGACACTCCAGAGCCCAGGCTGTGGGTTCAGATCCTATTTCTGCCGCCTACGACCTGTGACTGCTAACAGGTTACAGAGCCCTCGGGGCTGTTTCCCGAGGGGTAATGTTGCCGCCGTAGTGCGGGCTTTGGGTGGAGCGGGTTGACAGGTCATGTGCGCAGCACACTTGGAACAGGGCCCGACATGCGACAAGTGGCTTATCCGTGTCATCGCTGCCTGGCACTCGCTTCAGCCACCTGCTTACCTTCCCTGCCTTCGTAGCGTGTTCTCCACCCTCCGGGAAGGGGACCCGTGTTGCATCTCCTCTCCCGTGCAGCTGAGTCGTGCCCCCACTTCACCCAGGGAGGGGCTGGGGGCCCTGGGAGGATTTCAGTCACACGACCAGAATGAGCTGTACACTAGTTAGGGTGAATTAGACCCCTCACGCCCTGGGGCCCTGCAGCACTGACACCCCACGCAGACGCATGCTCTGTTAGAGGGAGGGTACCTGCTGAGCAGGCAGCACTCACCAAAGCTGTCCACTCAGTGTGAGAGTCTACTTTGGGGGCAGGGGCCACAGCTAATTCTCTTCGAGGTTCTACATGTCTAACGCATGCCTGGCACATAGTCCCTGCGGACCTGTCTGTCTGTCCGTCCCTCCAGCTACCTGTCCATCCATCACCCATCCATCATCCATCATCCTTCCATCATCTGTCATCCATCCATCCATCTATCCATCCATCCATCCTCCATCCATCATTCATCTATCCTCCATCCATCCATCATCCATCATCCATCCATCATTCATCATCCATCATCCATCATCCATCCATCCATCCATCCATCATCCATCATCCATTCATCATCCATCCTCCATCCATCCATCATCCATCATCCATTCATAATCCATCATCCATCATCCATCATTCATCCATCCTCCATCCATCATTCATCATCCATCATCCATCATCAATCCATCCATCCATCATCCATCATCCATTCATCATCCATCAATCATTCATCATCCATCATCCATCATTCATCCATCCATCATCCATCATTCATCCATCCTCCATCCATCCATCGTCCATCATCCATCCATCATTCATCATCCATCATCCATCATCAATCCATCCATCCGTCCATCATCCATCCACACATCGTCTATCATCCATCCAATGAAGGTGAGACACATCAGTTCACCTCCCTGCTTAAAGCTGTCCCACGGCCCCCCAAGTTGCTCACAATGAAACCCAACCCCTCATCACAGCTCCAGGGTCCCACATCCTCTCATCTCTCATTGCTCCTTGGTTCTCTGCTCCAGCCACACTGGAGTGAGTCTTTGGTCTCTCCAAGCTTGTTCCCACTTCTGGCCTGTACTTGCTGTTCCCTTTGCCTGGATCTTCACTTGGCTTGCTCTCTCTCTTCCCCTGGTCACTGTCTAGGTAACTTCTGCTGTGTTAACAAACCATCGCACAACCTAGTGCATGAAAACAACAAACACTTTTTATTTCCTGTGGTGCTGTGGGTCGGCTGGGGCTGAATGGTCTCCTCCTTCACATGGCGACTGGCTCCATGTCAGCTGGGGAGATGGGGGTGGGCCATGTGTCTCGTCGTCAGGCAGGCTACCCCGGCAGGGTCGCAGGGTCCCAAGAGCAGCAGGGGAGCAAGCTCCGGTGACGGGGGCCTGTGCCTGTCCGTGTGCTGCTGGCATCATGGCCAACCCAGGGCCTGGATGGGGGAGGGGAGGAGCTGGTGGCCACTTTTACAGTCAGCCAACGGCATCTGTAGAAGCAGCTGCTGTGTCCTGCTAGAGCTTGTCACCCACACACGTGCATGCGCGCGTGCACACACACACACACACTGTCCACACGTGCTGTGTACCCGTGTGCTCCTCCTTGGCCCCCTTGTCCACACAAAAGGCACTGTGCCTTCTAGTTGGCGCCTTGCTCTTTTTACAACTGCAGACTCTTCCATTCCCAGTACCGCGATTTGTTTAGGTTTAGCAAAGATACAGGCTGCCCAGTTAAATTTAAAGTTCCCATGAACACGAACAATTGTCAGCATAAACATGTTTTGTACATTATTTGGGACATACTTACGCTAAGAAAATATTAATCGTTTATGGGAAATTCCAACCTAACTGGCGTCCTGGGTTGGACCTCACAACCCTAGACGTGTCGAGTTTTGGGGTGTCTGCAATTTCTTGCTTATTCCTTCAGTGCTGCAAGCCCCGCAGGAAGGGAGGGGCAGGCGGCGGGGGGCAGGGCTGCAGAGCAGGGCCGGGTGTCCGGTCGAGCGCGGGGGGGCAGGGCACCCTGGGGCCAGCATAGGAAGGCATACTCCGCACCGGGCTGTGGTGGCAGTAAATACCCACACACCTGCCCCAGCGCCACTCCTGCGGGGGCGGAGGCCGGAGCCCTTGGGGGAAGGTGGAGTATGGCTCCCAACAGCCACCTGTGCACACATAGGGAGCCCGCAGACTGGTGTGTCTGTGGGATAAAGTCATCAAAATGGAGTTTCAAGGTCAAAGCATGTGTGCGTGTATCATTTTTTAAAAGCTGAGGGGACTTCCCCGTGGCACAGTGGCTACAACTCCACGCTCCCAGTGTGGGGGGCCTGGGTTCGATCCCTGGTCAGGGAACTAGATCCCGCATGCATGCTGCAACTAAAGACCCCGCATTCCAAAACTAAAGATCCTGCATGCTGCAATGAAGATCCTGCATGCCGCAACTAAAGAAAAAAAGATCCCACATGCTGCAACTAAAAGATCCTGTGTGCCGCGACTAAGACCCGGAGCAGCCAAATAAGTAAGTAAATAAATAAATATTTTAAAAAATTGAAGTAAAATTCACATAACTAAGTTAACCATTAACCATTATTTATTTACTTTCTTTCTTTATTTCTTTTCTTTTTTTTTTGACTGCGTCAGGTCTTAGTTGCGGCACATGGGATCTTTCGTTTTGGCGCCCGGGCTTCTCTCTAGTTGTGGCCTGTGGGGTTTTTTTCTTTCTGTAGTTGTGGCTCGCGGGCTCCAGGGCGCGTGGGCTCTGTAGTTTGTAGCACGCGGGCTCTCTCGTTGAGGTGCGCAGGCTCAGTAGTTGTGGTGCACAGGCGTAGTTGCCCCGCGGCATGCGGGATCTTAGTTCCCCAACCAGGGATCGAACCCGCGTCCCCTGAATTGGAAGGAAGATTCTTTACCACTGGACCACCAGGGAAGTCCCTACCATTAACCTTTTTTAAATTTTGTTTTTAAAATTTATTTTTGGCTGCATTGGGTCTTTGTTGCTGCACGCGGGCCTTACCCAGTTGCGGCGAGCTGGGGTCACT
Source organism: Balaenoptera physalus (assembly GCF_965194825.1). NCBI lineage: Eukaryota > Metazoa > Chordata > Mammalia > Artiodactyla > Balaenopteridae > Balaenoptera > Balaenoptera physalus. The sequence continues at coordinate 180,589 of NC_138890.1, read as the reverse complement.
CCCCGCTGCAGTGCGCGGGCTTCTCATTGCGGTGGCTTCTCTTGTTGCAGAGCATGGGCTCTAGGTGCACGGGCTTCAGTAGTTGTGGCTCGCAGGCTCTAGAGTGCAGGCTCAGTAGTTGCGGAGCACGGGCTTAGTTGTGCCGCAGCATGTGGGATCTTCCCGGACCAGGGCTCGAACCCGTGTCCCCTGCATTGTAGATGGATTCCCAACCACTGCGCCACCAGGGAAGTCCCCCATTAACCGTTTTAAATCACAGTACAATGGTATTTAGTACATTCACAAGGTTGTGCAACCACCAAATCTATCTAGTTCCAGAACATTCCATCAACCCAAAAAAAACCCCGTCCCCATTAGCTGTCACCCCCCACCCCTCTCCCCAGCCCCTGACAACCACGAACCCACTCTCTGTCCCTGTGGATTTTCCTGTCCTGGACGTTTCCCATCAATGGGATCATACGACAGATGCTGCACATGGCTGTCCCAGGTCCCCTCCCAGCAGTGCAGACAGCACGTTGGACGGTGCTGGTGGCCATCGTCTGGCCACCCTGCCCCCCACTCCCACCCCGCCCCAGCTGTTCCTACCTTCTCTGTCCCTCAGCACCGTCTCTTGGAGATTCTGAATTACCGAATTACCTTCCGTGGAAATGGTGATCTGGGCAGGGGTGGGCACACTCTCCCTGGAAAAGGTCAGACAGTCAAAGCTTTGGGCTTCGCGGGCCAGACGTCCTCCGTCCCGCCTGCTCGCAGGCCCTGTCCTGGGCCTTGGGGACGCAGAAGTGAACAGGGTCACCACCATCCAGTCCTCCCGGGCTGACGTTCTAGTGGAGCAGAAAGAGAATGAACAGCAGACGGTGAAATGAGCAGCCAGGACTGAGCCTGGAGGAATCCACCGCTTCCAGGGAGCAACTCACTTACAGTCAGGGAGGGCGGCTCTGAGGAGGTGACCGGGAGCCTGGAGCTGGGGAGGGAACCAGTCCGCAAATAGATGGGGGAAGGGACGGCTGGGGCTGGCTGGTGCAAAGGCCCTGTGCCAACCAGGCTGGGCCTCCTAAGGACAGAGGCGGGGGCTGGAGCCCAGGGTGGCGGGAGGGGAAGGCTCGCTGGAGGGAAGGCTTGGGTTCCACGGTCAGTCCCCAGCTGGGCTCTGCTGGGCCGCGCTGACCCTGTGCTCTCTCCCCTCAGTACATGGGCTGCATCGAAGTCCTCCGCTCAATGCGCTCCCTGGACTTCAGCACTCGCACCCAGGTCACCAGGTGAGGCCCGGCTGCGGGGGTGGGGGGGTCTGGTGTGTAGCTCTGTGCTGGGAGTTGAGGGTGGTGGACTCGGCGACAATTCCCTCCCCCTTCCCGGATTGGGGAGCAGTGCTCCGCAGGGTCAGAGTGATCTGGGGCGGGGCACAGTCCCAGCTCTGTGCCCGCCTGCCGGTCACCCACGCTCTCCAGGCCCCAGATGATCTCCATAACCTGGAGACGACAGCCCATCCCTCAGAGAGTGTGTGGGTCCCACGAGGGGTGTTGAGGACGCCCCAGCATGTCCTGGCACCCGGGGGGGCGGTGCTGCTGGCTCCCGGTTGAGGCTCAGGGCAGGGCTGCAAGGGGCTGGGAGCCCGTCCAAGGCGACCAGGGCATGTCCACCGTCCCGGCTTCTTTTTGGTGCAGAGAAGGCATGGTGATGTCATGATTCTCTGAGCTGCCTGGACCTGAGTCATGTAGAGTCAAGGGTACAACCAGGGATGAGGCAGGAGGGGCCCACGTTGTTTTGCATGTTGAAAACTGACTTAGTGCATCCACCAGAGACATTAAAAAACTCTATTGAGATATAATTCACATATCAAGCAATTCACCCAATCAAAGTGTACAATTCGATGTATTTTGCTGTTTTCGAAGTTATGCAACCATCACCACGATCTAATTCCAGAACATTCCATCACCCTGAAAGGAAGCCGCATCCCCATTAGCAATCACCCCACCCCACCCCCCATCCCCTGACAACCAGGAACCCACTCTCTGTGTCTGTGGATTTGCCTGTTCTGGACGTTTCCCATCAATGGAATCACACACTGTGTGTCCTTCTGCGTCTGGCTTCTCTCACTGAGCATCGTGTTCTCAGGGTCCATCCACATTGTAGTGAGCATCAGGGCTTCACCCCTTTTCAGGGCTGAGTGATGTTCCCGTGTGTGGAGGGACCATGCTGTGTTTATCCGTCTTCAGCTGATGGCCGTTCGGGTGGCGTCTGCCTTGCGGGCTGTCGCGAGTTGGGCTGCTGTGGCTGCCCGTGTGGCTTTGTGTGGACGTGTGTTTTCGGTTCTCCAGGCTGTGCGCCTGCGGGTGGGACTGCTTCACATTTCGAGGAGCTTTTGCTCCATTTTACCTTCCCACCTGCGGGGTGAGGGCTTGGTTCCCCTCATGGCACCGACATTGCTGACAGCCTGCTGTGTGTCCATCTGACCCTCAGGATCCTGTAAAAGTTCCAGCCCCTCTGCAGGCATGAGCCATTTCATGGAAGTCTCTCCCATTCTGTTTGGGGGGGTTGGTTCTGCCGTTGTATCTGGGGGCCCAGAGCAGAGGTCATCCTCTTACGCCACAGATGGGGATCTTGGCCAGCCTGTGGCCACACAGAACTTGGGGTTCAGGCTGAAGGGCAGTGTCAGCAACCCCAAATCTGACCCCCAGATCTGTCAAGTGGGCTGTGGCTCAGAGGTCCGCTGGTCACTGAGAAAGAAAGAGCTGGAGGGGGAGAGCTGAGGGCAGGGGCACCTGCGGGGCACACGGGGTGGGCGGCTGGGAGCCCGGAGCCCCTGGTCCAGGCTTCCAGGTGCCCCAGCATCCCTCCCTCCTCTGAGCCCCTCCCCGCTCAGGATCCACTGCACCCCTTCCTCAGCCCATCGCCCTCTGACCCCCACCCTTCTCTGAGCTCCTGCTGCCTCCACTCCAAGCTCTCTAAGCCCCCTCCCCGCCTCCGCCCACACAGGGAAGCCATCAACCGGCTCCATGAGGCCGTGCCTGGCATCCGGGGCTCCTGGAAGAAGAAGGTGGGTGAGGGGCCCATGGCCTCCGGGTGGGAGCGAGTGGGGGGCACATGGCCACGCCGGGGCCTGCCCCAGCCGGAGCCCCGCTGCGGGCCCACCTTCCTGGTGCCCTGTGCCCCCCGCAGGCCCCCAACAAGGCACTGGCCTCCATCCTGGGCAAGAGCAACCTGCGCTTCGCGGGCATGAGCGTCGCTGTCAGCATCTCCATCGACGGCCTTAACCTCTCCGTTCCCGCCACGCGCCAGGTGAGCGCCGCCCGCCCCGCCCCCCAGCCTCCGCCAGCCCCGCCCCCCACCCCCAGCCTCCGCCAGCCCCGCCCAGGGCAGGGTCTGTGGAGTCACCTAGGTGAAGCCTGGAAGCGCGCTGGGCGCGGGCCCTTGGGTGACATGCAGGTGTTGGTGTGAACTGCGCACCGGGGCACGTGTGGATTTGAGCACGTGTGTCTGTGTCGGGGGCGTGGTGACGTGTCTGAGCCTGGCGCCCACGTGTGCACGTGTGAGAGTGTCCGCCAGTGCGGGGCGGGTTTGTCCGCGTGGCCGTGGGTCTCTGCGTCCTGCCCTGGCTGCGGGGCTGCCCGTCCAGGGGGGCTCTCGGTCATCCTGGCGTCCTGTCGAGGGGATGGCTCCATCCCCTCGCCCCTGTCCTTCCGGCCCCCCTGTGGCCTTGGTCTAGTGACTGGCCCGAGCCCCTGTCTCCTCCCCCGACCCTGAAGCGGCAGCCCCGTGACTGGTGGTCTCTCTTCGGCCAGATCATCGCCAACCACCACATGCAGTCCATCTCCTTTGCGTCGGGTGGTGACACGGTAAGGCCAGGACTGGGGGTGGACTCCCGGCCCCTCTGTCCCCCCAAGCCCCGAGACCCCCTGCCTGTGCCCATCGGTCCCACCCCCCGCGTTGCTGGGACTCCGCCATCCGCTGCCCTCTCTCCCCAGGACATGGCGGATTATGTGGCCTACGTGGCCAAGGACCCCATCAACCAGAGAGGTGAGGCCCGGTGGGGGCGGGTGGGGCCCTCGGGCTGGAGCGCGTCAGCCAGCCGAGGCCCTGCTGATGCTGCGCCACGACCCCCAGCCTGCCACATCCTGGAGTGCTGCGAGGGCCTCGCCCAGAGCGTCATCAGCACCGTGGGCCAAGCCTTCGAGCTGCGCTTCAAACAGTACCTGCACAGCCCCCCAAGGGTTGTCGTCCCCCCGGGAAGGTACCGGCCTGCCCGCCCCGCCCTCCCGCACCGCTGCCGGCCCTGCCCCTGCTCCCCGGGCTGGGATCCTCGTCCCCTCCCTGCTCTGTGCCCCTCGTGGCCCACGGCTCGGCCACCAGGACCCCATTTCCGCATCTGTAAAGCTGGGATAAAAACATCCCCACTCCCGGCTGAGGTGAGGGCTCGGGGAACTGGTTGGCGGGTGGTGGCCGTCATACTGTCATCGTAAGTCTGCACGGGGGTGGCTGGCTCTTCTGCAAAGGGCCAGACTGCACGCCCTGCCGTCTCAGCCATCGTGGCGGACGGCAGCCAAGGAGGATGTGTGAGCAATCGGCGGTGGGCTGTGTGCCAGCAGAACTTTATTTATGGACACCCCAAACTCTGAATTTCATCTGACTTTCACATGTCATCAGATGGTGTTCTTCGGATGTTTTCTTAGCCATTTAACAGTTCTGTGGCGTAAAAGTGTAGAAACCGTCCTTAGCTCCTGGGCTGGCAGAGACAGGCAGTGGCCTGCGGTCGGCTATTTAAATATCTGGACGGACAGGAATTGGCTAGAATAGGTAGTGAATAAATGAATTTGTTAGAAGTCCGGTATGCACCGATGAGGGGCCGGCCTGCACAGCTGGACACGCCCCTGTGGCCTCCGCACGGGCTTGCACGCCCCTTGCACACGCACGCTGGGGGCGGCCTCAGCCCCTCTCCTCCCCCGGCTGCAGGGCCCTCCTCTGGGGCCCCCACTGCGACCTGCCGTCCCTCCCTGACTGAGCGGCAGTCAGCGGCTTCCCCTCTTTTGCTCTTAGGAACCACACTTGCCTGGAGGAGCCTCCACGGCATAGATTTCGAAGGCGCCGTCCAGGGCCAGAGGCCGAGGGCGTTTTCAATGCTGAGGGGTGTCGCCACCCTAAGCCGTGGCTTCCGGGTTCTGGGTGCAAGCCTGGCGCTGTGCCCTGGCTCTTTGGTGGGACTGGCGTGGGCAAAGGGGGCGGAGACCCGCTTTTCTGAGGCCCTGCTTGGTTCAGCCAGAGCGCTGAGACTCGTGCAGAATCCCCTCTGATGGACAGAAAGGGGCACCCAGGCCCTGCATCAGCAACAGTTCCTGGTGCCACCGCTCAGCTGATGGGGGGGCGGTCAGGGTCCCTGGGCCTGGCTTGCCCGCCGCACGTTGCAAAGCTCAGCCTGGAGTCCTGGGCACCCTGTCGGGAGCCGCCCCCCTCCCCCGTCACGTGCTGGGTGGGGCCTGTGCTCCCGCTGGCTCTGTGTCTGCAGGCTGACCGGGCCGGAGGATTCGGCCTGGGGGGACGAGGACGAGACAGAACACAACTACTACAACCGCACTCCCGGGAAGGAGCCGCCCCTGGGCGGGCTGGTGGACTCCAGGCTCACCCCCGCGCAGCAGCCCTGTGCCCTCGGGGCCCTTGGCCAGGTCAGCCTCTGCGGACCTCGTGGGGAGGGCGTCCCAGGGGGGCCCGACCCCCAGCTCCTCCTTCTGTTCTGTTCTCCGTGATCCTAGAGGAGGGTCTCTTGCGCCGCCCCCGCCTCCTTCCTCCCTCCCCAGACTGCCCAGATCTGCTCGGCCCTATTCTTGACACTTCAGACGGGATTCCTATCGCAGACATTGAGGAAATGGGTACAGAAGTGATTGAATCAGGGCTTCCAAGGAGGATAGTGAGAACGTACACCAGGGAGACTGACCACCCCTGGTCAGCAGGATGTCCCTGAGGGCAGGGTTTGGGCTGGGCCCTGACGGGTCAATAGGCGTTGCCCAGGAGAGCAGTGCAGGGAAGGACATCAAGGTGCAAGAGACAGCATGTGCCGGGGCAGGCGTTCCAAGTGGGGACGGCCCCTGAGGCTGCAGCAGAGGTGTGTGGTGGGCACGCGGGCAGACTGAGGCCAGGGAGCGGGGGATGGGTTCAGAGCTGAGCTTCGAATCTGGCTTACAGGAGGGTTGGCGTGGGAGACTGGGGTGCTGTGCTGTGAAGAGGGGGTGCTACAGGCCAATCAGGAGGGTTGCCGTGGGAGACTGGGGTCTGGGCTTGCACACTGCCGGAGGACCCCTTGCTCTCTTTTTCAGGGAGCATCTCCTGCTCGAAGAGACGCCCGAGGCCCGCAGTGGGACGTGGGCCCCTCAGGTATGGTCGGCTGCTCTCTGGACTGTCGGGGGCCCGGCCCTCCCCCTGGGTCCCCACCGCCCCTCACACTGCTTCCACTCTTTGGGTCACTCCACTTTCACCGGCGAGATTGTAGTCACTCCCCGCGCTCTTAGAGATTTGACAGCGTCTGCTTTTTGTTTTTCTGTGCAGACCAGTTTCCTTGTATTTTGGGCATAGATACTGCATCTCGTGGTTCAAAGCACCAGCGTATAAAAAGGCATCCAGTGAAAAGTCAGTCCCCCTGCCCCATTTGTTTTATCCACCTCCCTAATCAGGTAACCGCTGTTAGTAGTTTCCATGGTTTTTCCAGAATTTTGCATGCACATTCAAGTCAACTCAGACATACATGGCTTTCCCCGGTTTTTCGACGGTGGCGTGCTATCTACCCCTCCACCTTGCTTTCCCCTTGTAACAACCCAGCTTGGAATCCTCCCCACATCAGGGCACGGCAGTCGCCCCCCTTCTTTTTTCACCACGGCATAGTCCCTGCCACGTGAAGGACCGTCCTTGCTCAGACATTTGGGCACTTTCCAGGTGTTCACCACGACAGCATCTCCACCACTCAGCTCTGTTCAAGGGCCTCCGTAGAATCCATGCCCAGGACAGTGGCCGCTGTTCCACGTGATAGAAATCACACAGCTGCCCTTTCGATTTACATTCCCACCAGGTATCATGAGCTTTTAACAAAATGGTAGAGTTTTCAGCCATTTAAATGTTAACGTTATACAACATTTACAGTGACAGAGAAGGCTAAAATCCCCTTTGCCCCAGCTCCGAGGTTGCGACCTCACCCCCCTGGCACTTTTGTGTCTCCTTTCAGCCTTTATTACCAACAGGCCCCCAAAGAAGTCAGGACCCCGAGGCAGGCTGCGGACACCTTCGGTCTCTCTGGGGCTCTGGCTGCGTCCATGTGCTCTTCTGAACGGCTGCGTGCTAGTCCCCTGTCCTTGGAGTTGCTTATTGACGTGGCTCCCTCTTGATGGGTGGCAGACCGCTTGGGCCCCCCCGTGTGTCCCTCCCACGGATGCTGAGCTGTGGATGGAGTGCACACGTCAGCCACAGTAGGGAAGCTGCCAAATGGCTCCCCGATGTGGCCGGGAAGTGTGTTTGCCCACCAGCCCTGCTGTGGCTGCCTGTTCCCTCACAGCCGTGCTGACACGTGTTGGGCCTATTTTTTTAGATCTTCCCAAACAATCTGGGCATTTCACTGCCGAGCATCAGAACCCTACTGGCTCCTGGTGCTTGTGGTTAAAGAAAACGCATGGTATTGGGTGCCCAGCAGGTGCCCAGCCGTCATCTGGCCCTGGTCAGCTATTTCTCTGGGACATGGGCTGCTCAGGCCTGACTCCCAGGGCTCACTAGCATTTCCTACCCCTGAGCCTTTGCACATGATGTTATCATGCCTTATCATGCTTCTTATCATGCCTTTCCCAAGTCTCTGGCCAAGAACTCCTACCAATATGTCAATGCCCCAGCTCCAGTGCCCAGAAATTTTCTCTCTTTGGACTCCTGCAACCCAGGTTTCTTCCTTCATACTTCACTTTGATTATAAGAGGCCAGGAGAATCTGTGCCTCCTCTGTGCAGACTGGGAAGCCTGGGCTGAGGCCCCCTCAGCCCCCATCAACCACCCAGGGCTGGAGCAGCATCAGCACACATTTTGAATCATAGCCAGAGGGTTTCATCTTCACCCCTACTTGTGAAGAAGCTACTCCCATTCTCTCCATTTTGCAGAGGAGGAGACTCAGGCACTGAGAGGTGACCATACTTGCTCATGCCCACAGAGGGTGGAGCCAATGTATGAGCCCAGGTGTCTGCGAGGGTTAAGGATATAATTGGCATAAAGCAGAGATCGCGGCTGCAGGCCCTTGGGCTGCATTTGGCCACAGTGTATTCAAAGATCATTATTTCCCTGCCAGCGATTAAAAATGGAGACGTTTAGAAATGGATTGACAGTTCTGGGGAAAAAGAAATACACACGTGTCCTTTGAACCTAGGAAAAGATGCTCAACCTTGCTCAAAATAAGAGAAATGGAAATTAAGTTCCCCCAGGATGCCATTTCTCACCTATCGGGTCAGCGAAAATCCAACAGCCTGATAATACACGGTGGTGAGGCCTTGGGAACAGGGCAGAGGCAAACTGGTGAGGATCCAGCAGATCTGGACCCAGGTGCTGAGGGACCCGGGGAGAAACTCCACCAAGGGTACCTTTTCATGGAGTTGTGGCTTTTGAACCACGTAAATGCTTCACACGTTCAAAAACAAAACTGAGAAAAGAAAGGAAAGCCTAAAATGGAACGCAAGCAAACAAATGACCTGACCGTGTATCATGTTGATAACATAATTACAGGGAGAGCAGAATTTTATTGCTATTATTATTATTTTATTTTATTTTTGTTATTATTTTTTAAACGCGGAGATTTAACATAAACATTGGGGCTCCTGCCTTCCCTTGAAACTGGGAAGCTCTGGCCCCCTAGGCCGCTTTCCTGCCTGGCAGACGGGCGTGGGTGTGTGTGGGGGCGGCTGGGGGCGCGGCTCCCCGTGGATCTCCGCTTCCGCACAGCCCTCGCGCGCCGGGCTTGGCTTTTATGCGGTTTTTCACTCCTGACCCTGCTGTGCAAAAGGGCGGGGCTTCCTTCCTGGAGGGAGACAGGTGTGGGTGGGGCTGCCCTCCAGGGCCCTTGTCCTTGGGCTCCCCCGGCTGACCCCACGCCCCTCCGGCTCCCCAACCCCAGCCCCGCCCGGGGATGGCTACGTGCAGGCAGACGCCCGGGGCCCGCGAGACTACGAGGACCACCTGTACGTCAACACGCAGGGTCTGGACGGCCCGGAGCCCCTGCAGCCTGAGGACAGCCCCAAGAAGGACCTGTTCGACATGAGTAAGTGGGGGCAAGCCAGCCTGTTGGAGGAGGCCGGGCCCCGAGCCGCCCGTGGCCTGATGGGAGATGCCCTGCGTCCTCCCCTTGGGACTTCTCCCCAGGTTATAGGGTTGGGGTGGGGAGGTGTGCTTCCTATGGTACTCCCTCCTCGGTGGGACCCTCCAGTCTCTTGAGGGTAACCCAGCTCCCTCTCTATGGGGGAAGAGTGTGATGAGGGGCATTCAGGCGTCTCTTCTCTGTGGGATGCCTCAGTCTGCAGGGTGGGGGGAGGCCTAGCTCCCTATCTCTGGGTCTCCCCAGTCTGATGAGGGAGTTTAAGTTCCCTCTTCATGTGACTCCATGGCCTGAGGGAGGAGGCCCAAGCCCCTTAAAATGGAAATCCCAGCCTAATGGGGGACCCCCAGTCTGAGGAGGTAGGCCTAATCCACATCTTGATAAAGTGACTAGCTGATGGTGGAGCCCATTCCTTCTTCCCTCTGGGATGCCCCAGCCTGAGGGAGGGCTCAGACTGATGGAGGAGGTTTGGGTCCAAAATACCCTCCTTTCCCACAACATCAATATTATTTATTTGTTTGTTTATTTATTTTTGGCTGAGTTGGGTCATCGTTGCTGCGCGCGGGCTTTCTCTAGTTGCGGCGAGCTGGGGCTACTCTTCGTTGCGGTGCGCGGGCTTCTCATTGTGGTGGCTTCTCTTGTTGTGGAGCATGGGCTCTAGGCACGCGGGCTTCAGTACTTGTGGCTCGCGGGCTCTAAAGCGCAGGCTCAGTAGTTGTGGCGCATGGGCTTAGTTGCTCCGCGGCATGTGGGATCTTCCCGGACCAGGGCTCAAACCCGTGTTCCCTGCATTGGCAGGCAGATTCTTAACCACTGTGCCACCAGAGAAGCCCTGGAAATCTCTTCCTTCACAGTTTGCAAAGCCTCCTTAACCCCACTGACAACTCGACTTCTTGTCATTACAGTAGTGACATGACACCTGCACCTGCTGTGGCCCTGCTGGCTCCTCACAGCAATTTCAGATGGGAAAGGAGGTGCTCCGGGTGTGAACTCCTTCTGAGGCAGGCTGTCCCCTTGGGTGACCAGCCAGATGGTCCAGCAACCCCAGTGGAGAAAGTGATGCTTGTTGCCAGGCACCCGTTAGAAATCCTGGGGTTAAAAAAAAAAAAAAAAAGAAATCCTGGGGTTGCCTCTGATTTGCCCTCCTTGGGTCATGTGCTCATCCCCCAGCCAATCACTAGGCCAGGAGTGCGAGATGAATATGCTGATTGGCCAGGACTGGTCACATGTCCTGGGAGCGGGAGGCTGGGTCAGCTTCCCCTAGGTCACTGGAGGAGTCAGGGGGTAGTGATCCGGAGGGACCAGAAGTGGAAGGAGGGTAGAGGCAGAGCACAGACACACCAGGGCAGGGGTCAGGGCTGCGACTCTGCACTCCAGGGTGTTTGAGCTATGCGGCCACATCTCAGAGAGGTTGAGTGGCTTGCACAGTGTCACACTGGTGCCTGCTGGGAGCCTTAGGAAACTTAGGAAGACCATCAGGAGCTTTTCCATTAGAGTTTGGAAAAGAAAGGGATGCCTGCTGCCTACCACCGAGGTGGAGCATGTAGTGGAGGTCCTGGCCAGTGCGGTCAGACGAGCTGCTGAAACAAGAGGCATAAACACTGGGAAGGAAGCCAGTGTAACCAGAAAGGAAAAAGAAGTAGGTGTGCACATTGGAAAGAAAGACATGCTCGTTCTTTGCATATGCTTAGAAAATCCAAGAGAATATATTGCGTTACTAATAGAACCAATAGAAGGTGAAGGAGCAGTTCCCCCCCAGCCCAGGCCCCTCCCTCCCCGCAGGAGGCAGCTGCCCGCCGCCTCCCGCAGGGTCTTCGCCCACAGGACCCTTCGAGGATGCCCTGAGGCTGCACGAGTGCTCCGTGGCCGCGGGTCCGGCGGCAGCCCCCCTTCCCGTGGAGGACCAGTGGCCCAGCCCGCCGACCCGCCGGGCCCCCATCGCCCCCACGGAGGAGCAGCTGCGGCAGGAGCCCTGGTACCACGGCCAGATGAGCCGTCGGGCGGCGGAGAAACTGCTTCGAGTGGACGGGGACTTCCTCGTGCGGGACAGCGTCACCAACCCCGGGCAGTACGTCCTCACCGGCATGCACGCAGGGCAGCCCAAGCACCTGCTGCTCGTGGACCCCGAAGGCGTGGTAAGGTGGGCGCGGGGGCGGGGCAGGGGTGGGAGGGGGCTGGAGGCTGCGTGGGGTGGGGTTGGGGAGGGGGCCTGGGGCAGGTGTGGAGCCGAGCCGGGCAGGGAAGGGACCTGGCCTCTCCCCTCAGCCCAAGGCCCAGGGCGCCCGCCTTTTAAGCGCCTTTTAGGTTGAATGAAGTATTTTTCAGATTACAGAGCCTTTTACTCTGTTTCCCTTTACCAGGTATTTTAGAATTACAAAGTATTTTGCAGTTTTAGAAGACTTTTAGGTTTTACAAAGGACTTCCCAGTCTATAAAGCATTCAGAGGGGTTACAAAACCTTTTCCAATGTCAAGGCCTTTTAGGACTTACAAAGTACCATATTCCATCATTTGCAAGATGCACTTTTCCCCCCCACATTCTATCATCGTTAACGCATCTTGCAAACAGTGATGTCTTTGAGTGATAAATATGGTCGTTTCAATTTCTAACGTATCTGAGGGTTCACAAAGCACATCTCCATTTACAAGGAGTTTCAGGGCCTTCAAGTTACGGAATTGCATCAACCCTCTGGTACACACTTTCCTCTCATTTTGACATCTCTAAAGTCTTGATTTTTTTTTTTAAACCATCAATTGCATCACTTTTATCATTACTGAACTCGGAGGTTTTTTCCTCTCCTTGTGGTACATAAATTGTGATGCATCTTGCAGCTGCCTTGAGTCAGTGAGGTTTGGCATATTCTGTAGCTCCTAAAGCATCTTAGGGTTTACAAGGCATTTTCCAATTTACAAGGAGTGCTAGTGTTTTGAAGGGTTTTCCATTGTCCAAGGGCCTTGGGCTTTGCAGGGTGTTTCCCTGGTGAGAAGGCACGTGGGGTGTTAAGGGCCTTCTCAGAGTTTACCAAGTGCTTTTACCACCTCCAGCTGAATCCTCGGCACTGCCCTGGGGGGCTGCGTGTGCTCTGTGCTCTGTACGGGGCACACTGGGGTGGCGATTGTGTGGCCTGGCCCAGGTGGGGTCACGGCTCCTGGCCCCTGTTCTGTCAGTTCCCTGAGCCACCTCCTCCCTCGCGTCTCATCGCAGTGCTCACAGCTGTGACCTCAGCCTGGCGTGCTGTCAGCCCTCCCCCAGGCCTAATTCCCTCTCGGGTAAACAGATCTCCAGGATGAGAGACGCTATAGAAACTTCAGAACCTCCTCACAGACTTGGTTAACATGCAGGTTCCCAGGTCCTGTCCCCAGTGCCTGGGAAATAGGTGGTTTGCCGTGGGCCCAGGCATGTGCACTGCCAGCCCACTCCCCGGGTGATTTGTGCCCAGCGAGTCTGGCATCGCCCATGAATGTCTGGCAGCTGGCGGCCAGCGGGTCTGTGTTGCGTCCAGGTCTATACACAGGATGCTAAGATTTTCTCATTCTAAGATGCAGGTGGCTTTTAGATTTGGTGGTTCTGATTTTCGGATCCATGTCTACAAGATTCCTGGCGTGTATTCATTTCCTAGTGCTGCCCTCCCAAATGATCACCAACTGGGCAGCTTAAAACCACAGAGATTTATTCTCTCCCAGCTCTGGAGGCCAGACGTCTGACACCAAGGCGTTGGCCGGGCTGGTTCCTTCTGAGGCTCTGAGGGAGGATTGGGTTCAGGCCTCCCCCTCAGCATCTCATGGTTGCCGGAAATTCTTGTTCTCTGGCTTGTGGACACATCACCCCAGTCACCGCCTCTGTCTTCTCGTGGCCCCTCCCTGTGTGTCTGTGTCCAAGTTTTTCTCTTCTTAGAAGGACGCCGGTCACTGGATTTGTGGCCACTTGAGTAATCCAAGATGAACTCATCCTTTTTAACTTTTTTAAAATTAATTTTTTAATTGAGGTATAGTTGATTTACAGTGCTGTATTAATTTCTGCTCTACAGCAAAGTGACTCAGTTATACATATGTATATACATTCTTTCCTATATTCTTTTCCATTATGGTTTTCCCAGGATATTGAATATAGTTCCCTGTGCTATACAGTAGGATCTTGTTATCCATTCTATATATAATAGTTTGTATCTGCTAATCCCAAACTCCCAATCCATCCTTCCCCCACCCTGCTCCCCCTTGGCAACCACAAGCCTGTTCTCTATGTCTATGAGTCTGTTTTTGTTTTGTAAAACAAAATTTGCATCATATTTTAGATTCCACATATAAGTGCTATCATATGATATTTGTCTTTCTCTTTCTGAGTTACTCCACTTAGTATGATAATCTCTAGGTCCATTCACGTTGCCGCAAGTGGCGTTATTTCATTCTATTTTATGACCGAGTAGTATTCCGTTGTACCTGTGTACCACATCTTCCTTATCCATCAAGGTGAACTCATCTTAATTACATCTGCAAAGAGGCCTTTTCCAAACAAGAGCCCATTCACAGGTTTCAGGGGTTAAGATGTGGACATATCTTTTTTGGGGAGGCACCATTCAACCCGCTACAGGAAGCGTGGCCCCAGAGTGCTGGTGCTTTTGGAGCCTGTGTCCACACGTAGTTCTGGAATCCTGAGGCTGATTCTGTGGTTGAAGTCTCTGACCCAGTGGTTCTCAGCCTTGAGCGCGAGCTGTCGGAGGGCTCGTGAAGACGCAGCCTCCCATCAGCAGGTCTGGGGCTGGCCCGAGAGTTTGCCTCTCCGACAAGCTCCCGATGGTGCTGATGCTGAGGCCTGTGGCCCCGCAGGTGCGGACGAAGGACGTGCTCTTCGAGAGCATCAGCCACCTGATCGACTACCACCTGCAGAACGGGCAGCCCATCGTGGCCGCCGAGAGCGAGCTCCACCTGCGTGGTGTCGTCAAGCGGGAACCCTGAGCCAGGTGCGTCTGGCCCCGTGGGCTCCCAGCCCCCATTTACCAGATTTTTCTCATCTTAAACACTGAGATGCACATGCCACATAATTCACCCACAACTCAGTGGGTTTCAGTGTCTTCACAGAGCTGTGCCACCTTCCTCCATCTAATTCCAGAATATTCCATCACCCCCAAAGGAAACCTGTCCCCATCAGCAGTCACGCCCTGAGTTGTTTAGGGTAACTCTGTGTTTAACTGGGGGTAAAAATCCCCCGGAGGAGGTGGGTCTGGCGGGGCTGGAGTGTGAGGCGAGGTGGGTGGGTGAGAAGGTCCACCTGTACCTGTCACCTCTGGAGCCTCGGGAAGTCTTGAGTGGACGAGGGACAGGCAGGTCTGGGTGATTCCAGGGCCTCTCTGGTTGGGGGTGGGGGGGCTGGGCTGAGGTGGGGGCCTGGCTAGGCAGGGGAGGATGCGGCCGAGCTGGAGCGCAGAGGGGCCTGGGTGGCAGCCGCACTCTTTGGGGAGCAGACAGAGGCAGGACCCGGGGATACAGGGAAGCTGGGAGCCGGGGGCTCAGCTCGCAGAGGGAAGGGGGTGGTGGAATTTCCCCAAAGGCTGAGAGGCGCTTCTGGGCCAGGTTGGGCTGCTCTCCCGTCCCCATGACAACAGTCTCTTCCTGCCTCCTTCCCCACTCAGCGCTGGCCTGCTCCCTGCCCCCAGCCAGGCCTCGGCCACCACCGCAGGCAGAGACAGGATTCCCAATCTGGGGCAGGGCTCCAGGGATGGGGGTGGCCTGTGGAACACCTGAAACGATCTGCAGCACCGTGGGGCCATGTGTGTGCACGTGCCAGGGTCTGACCTGCTTCCCTTCTGCTCCCTAAGTTGTTTGTGACCTGAGAAGCAACACCGATGGCAGTAATAACAGCTGCTAACGCAGCAGCTGTTGCGTCCAGGCCCTGAGCTCAGCCCTTCTCCACATCTTCACTGACTCCCATGCACCGCTGACAAAGGCACTGTTAGTAGAGTTCCCATTTTGGGGCAGGAGCAGCCGCACAGAGAGGTTAAGGGACTACCCTAGGTCACACAGCAAGACCATGGAGGAGCTGGGACTCGAACCCTGGCCCTCAGCCTGAGGCTCGACGCTGGCTCACTTTGCTGCCTTGTAACTGAGGTCTCTGACACCTGAAGCCGGGTCTCCGGTTGCTGTCTCTGCTGAGCCTTGACCTCGCCTTCTCTTTCTCCCCCAGGTTGTGGTTCTCAGCCTGTGGCTCCTGTCCCCGCTCCCCCCGGATGGCCCTCTTGTGGCCTAAGGGGCCCTCAGCCTTTCTCTGGACCCTGGTCGGGCCGGAATCGCCGCTGTCTCTCCTTCCTCCGCGTGGGTCTCCGGAATCTTCCTTCTCCAGCTGGCCCTGGGCTGGGCTGGGTCAACCCCGCCAGGAGACGGGGCCCACGACCCCTTTCTCCCACCGAGCCCTCAGCCTGCCGCCAGCCTTCACCTGGAGTGAGGGCACACATACCAAAGACAGAGCCTTTTCTCGCCTTTAAAGAAAATATATCAAAAAGCAGCCATCTATCTCGGAGCCCTGGCCCAGGTTCCTGATGGGGCAAGGAGGCACCGTTTCCTTTCCCGGCTGGACGTCAGCTCACCTCCCTGGAACCAGCGGGTCCCCAGTTCCCTGGCATGGAGACGGATTCCTGTCCTGGCCGGGCTCAGATTTTCCACCTGAAAATTAGTGCACAGTTGTCTTTTGGGGGGAGAATCGAGGTGCTTTGGGCCCTCAGGCCAGGGCAAATGCTGATGTTGAAGTGGGGGGCAGCCTTGGGATGATGGGGGGTATCCAGGCAACCCCAAGACAACTGACCCTGGTGGGGGTGGTTGTGAGGCCCCCGCCCTCCCAGCTGTCAACCTGCACTGGACACTTGGACTCTGTTTGTAATTAAACCTGGGAATGACCACGGGGAGCGTGAGCCCTCCTGCGCTTAGAAGGCCCTCTCGGGGTGGGGGTCTGGGTTCAGTCTCCTGGGGGCGAAGCCAAGGCAGCACCGGATTTGGCCTCCCCGGGGGCCGGAGGAAGAGGGAGCCAGGCCCTGGCTGTGCCCCTGATGGGGGGAGGGGGTGTGGGGGGGCCGAATCCCCAGACACTTCCCAGAACCTCAATCTTATCCTGAGATAAAGCACACTCCAGCTCCTCTGTTAAACATACCCCCAGCTTCTCTTTGGAAACACTCTATCTCCCAAACGCCACAAACTTCTGTCCTTCGAGATACCCGCAGATATCTGGCAAAAAGCTCTTTTGTTTTCTTCTCCAGATAGCTCCTAACTTGTCCCGAAAGATGGCCTGACTTCTCGGTCTCCCAACGTCTCTCGTCCTCATTTTCCTGAGAAGACCCCAGTTCTCTCTCAGCCCCCTTTATCGACTTCAAAGCCCCTACTTCTCCCGCATGCCCAGCTCCCTGCTCTGGCACCCGATTCTCTTCTCCTGACCTTCCCTCACATGATTTCCACTTCCCAGGGAGACCCCCATCTCTCCCCAGGACCCTCCTTCAACTCCTCCCACAAACACGGAGGCATCCCTCCCAAGGAGGCACCCCAAGCCTCACCACGTCCCTGCCAGGCTGGGCCACACCCCTACCCAGGGTCTGGCTCTGGGGAGGGGCTGTGCTTTCTCTGCTGTCAGCAGGCTCTGTCCCAGGCTGTGGGGGGACCTGGTAAGGGTGTGGGCAGTGAAAGCCACTCTGGTCTGCCTGTAACTAGGGGGGAAGCCATCAAAAGGCAGAGCCAGAAGGGGACTCTGATGCCATGTCTCTTACTTCAGAGACCTGGAGACAGAGCCACCAATCCATCCATCCATCCACCCACCCACCCATCCACCCATCCACCCACCCATCCACCCACCCACCCACCCACTCATCCATCCACCCACCCACCCACCCACCCACTCATCCATCCACCCATCCACCCACCCACCCACCCACCCCACCCATTCATCCATCCACCCATCCATCCATCCACCCACCCATCCACCCACCCACCCACCCACCCATTCATCCATCCACCCATCCATCCATCCATCCATCCACCCACTCACCTACCCACCCACCCATCCATCTACCCATCCATCCATCCACTCACCCACCCATCCATCTGTCCATCCATCGTCCATCAGTCTACCCACCTATCCATCACACATCCTTCCATCTAACTTCCCATTCACCATTCATTTGTCCATCCATCCACACCCCCATCCTAATATCCTTTAATCTGCCTTCATGACCTCCTCTTGTCCACCTGCCAGGACCCCTGGTGGGTAATGGGGATGCAACGTGACCAAGACAGACCCGCTCTTGTGGAGTTTGTCAAATGACATTAATCAGCAGGTCACTGCTAAGTGTATGATGACAACCATGGGAAGGAAAGTGCCCTGGAGCTTAGGGGCCCCAGGAAATCCAGGAGGGTTTCTCTGTGGGAATGATCCGGAGGATGAGCAGGGAGGCCCCGAGAGAGGAGGAGAGAGATCTGGGCGGAAGGGATGGTGTGTGCAAAGGCCCTGGGTGTGTGGAGCACAGCTTCTTCAGGAGACAGAAGGATGGCCAGAGCGGCTGGAAGGGCGATCAGAGGGGCGGTGGAGTGAGGGGCACAGCTGAGCAAAGCTTGGTGCCAGAGAGAGCCGCTTGGGGCCTTTTGAGCACAGAGGTGATAAGACTCCCAAGTGGGAATTAAGCTGTGGGGGACAGGATGGGACTAGGAGGTGGCGGGCAGAAAGGACTGGGTGGGGGGTGGGGGTGGGGAGTGTCAGATTCTGGAGATTTGTAGGCCATTCATTCCTAGCTCTGGGTCCTCTGAGGCCCAGGCTTCCCTTCAGTCTCTATCTAGCACCCCACCCCGGGCATGTGCTAAGAACTGCACAGACTTGGAGTCCTGAACTTCTCCCCACTTTACAGATGAGGAAACAGAGGCTCCGAGGAATGAGGTCACTGCCAAGGCCACACCACTGGGAGGTGGCAGAGCCTGGATTCCAACCCCATCACCTCCCTCATCCTGCTCCCTGAGTTGGGAAAGCCAGGCCTGGGGTGCCCCACGGTGACGGGGGCTGGGCGCCTGGGTCCCGCACAGCTGGCTCCTGCCCCATTCTACCTTCAGTTATTCAGTCAACAAACGCTGCTTGCCCCAGCTTTACCCTCAGGGAGACTTGGGGAGGGATGCAGTAGAGACGGGGGTTCAAACTCCACCGTGCCGCCTTGGCGAGTAGCTTCCCTTCTCTGAACTGGGTGCCCTGTGGCTTGGGCCCCCCTTGTGCCTCAGTGTCCTGCTCTGTAAACTGGGATAATGGCCCTCCCCCGACGCGGGCTACCCTGTGCCTTGTTGGGCCCGGGACCCTCCTGGGAGCTTGCAGACAGGCCTGCGCTCCCTTTTCCAGGGAAGGAGGCGGAGCTCAGAGGGGAGGCCGCTGCCCAGAGCCAAATGGGCACCAGGTGGCCCCTCTGGACGGGAGCTCAGATCTCTTTCAAGCCACCTCCTGGTGCTTCCTCCCAGCCACCCTTAGGTCTGCCACATCCCCCTCCCCATTCAGTGGGTCCCTGGCAGGGTGTTGAGGGTAAAGGCCACCCAGCATGAGGTGGAGGTCTCAGGGCAGAGGCGCCCTCTCTCCAGCTTCAGCCTGCAGCCTGCAGCTCCCCATCTCTGATTCCAAGAAGGCTGCTGCTGAGGGGGGAGTCCTGGGGGGGGCTGCCACGCCCATCAGCCGAGGGTTCTGTGGACCGGGAGAGGTTCCTGTTTACAGAAAGGGACATGGAGCTGGGCTCGGAGCTGAGCTGACCAGCTGGAAGGACCCCTCCCAGGGTGGGGTCCCCAGCCCCACAGGGCAGGCCTTCGGGACCTTCCCCAGGTGCCTTCCCCCACCCCCCTGCCGTGCCTCAGTTTCCCCAAATGTGATGGGGTGGAGATAGGAGTGGGGCTTCCGGCTGAGCTGGGCCATGGTGGGGTCAGGTCCTGGGGCTCCTCCCCCACTGAGTCCCCTTGCTCACCGGTAGCAGCATCCGCGGAACCAACACTTAACTCACACGTTTCTGGGCCCCGTACTAAGCGTTTTGCAAATAGTACCTCACCCTGTGGAATCTTCACTCTGACGCTGCAATTCAGGGGCAGGTGTTATGCCCATGGACTGCTGAGGACACAGAGGCACAGAGATTTGGACGCTTGCCGGAAGTCACACAGCAGGAATAGTTGGCACCAGGATTTGAACCCGGATACAAGGCTCCAGACTAGCGTCCTGAGCTACTCAGCGCAGAGACCGGCACAGAATAAACTCACTGCCCTCCTCCCCCAACCCAGCTGGGAGGAAGACCCCGCTCCCAGCGAGGCAAGGGTGTGTGGGGAGCGAAGCCCCAGTACCCAGGCCGGCCTGTCATCAGGATGCCTGAGCCGGTCACCTCGCCATCCTGGGCGGTGGCTCGA
This sequence comes from Balaenoptera physalus, assembly GCF_965194825.1. NCBI lineage: Eukaryota > Metazoa > Chordata > Mammalia > Artiodactyla > Balaenopteridae > Balaenoptera > Balaenoptera physalus. The sequence continues at coordinate 160,890 of NC_138890.1, read as the reverse complement.
GGCCCCTGCAGGGAAGAGCATTGTTCTAGGGTCACCCTTCCTACTGTGGCACTCCAGGCCCAGCAGGGGTGACTGACATCAACCGAGTAATTGCTCGAGGTATTTTTCATGCGAGCTGAAGTTAGGGTTCTGTTGGGCTGTGATGCGGGGCAGGCAGGGCAGGCTTCCTGGAGGCGGCAGTGAAGTGATGCATTCATTGGTATCTGCCTCCTTTGTCAGACTGTGTGGCCACGCCAGTGTTGCCCCCAGAACAAAGGGGGGCTCAATGTTTGTTGGGTGAGCAAAGTTGAGAAAGGCCTCTTGAGGGAGCCTCACTTTCCCCATCTGGACAATGGGACTCTAAGCCCCACCTCACTGCAAGGTCAAGTGGAAGTGTTGGAGGGGCCTCTGTCCAGCTCCAGCTCAGTCTGCCCCCCATCCCCCCTTCTGCTGTTGAACAAGCAGTCACTCCAGACCAGCCCCCATCCCAGCTCCAGCCACGACGCCGCTCGGGGACATTTCTGGAAGAGAGGAGGCTCCTGGAATATGATAATTAAATAAGGTCTAGGCATCCCCTTCTCTGCATCAGTCTTGGCAATACATTATCTTGCTGGACTTGGGACTGGTCACTCGGCCTTGGATTCCAGAAGAGGAAACTGAGGCTGGGAGGGAGGAAAGAGTGAGGAAGATAGGGGTTGGGGCCAGCAGATCACAAGGGTGGAGGGTGGAATCCCAAGACACGCTGTGGTCTCAGAGCTGCCAGGCCTGAGTCTCCTGGTCTTACCCTTGCTGGTTTATCCATCTGTGAACTGCAGGGGGGTACTCTCTCCTTTCTCCCCGAATCACATTTTTCCTGTTACATTTTGTCATGGGAGCCACCAAACCTACGGTTAGTATTTACCTGTGTATTTCTGCATTGGCGTCCTTCCGACCAGGACGCATCACAAAGCTGGCAGCTGCAGGCCAGTCACAGCCATGTCCCCAGCGTCCAGTAGGTGCTCGATAAACATCTCTCCATGAAGGAGCAGCGCCCTGGCCGGCTTCTCGGGTGTCTGCACTGAGCCGCGTCTCAGCGGCTAGCTCCTTGTTTCTAGAAAGAAACCTTCACGTTCCTCATGTGCAAACTGGAGACAGCCATAGCACATACCCACCGGTTTTTGTGGAATGAGTTGGGGGGAGGACGCTAAGAACCTGGAACTGAAAAAGTGCTTAGTAATAAATTCAGCTGCCGTTATTATTATTGCTGTTCTTTTACTCGTCAGCGTAAGTTGGGAAAAGGCCCGCAGACGAACTGAGGCAGGGGCCTGGGGTTTCTAGGGGCGTCAGCAAACCGCCACCACCTTCCTCCTTCCCCCCACCCCCTCAGTCCCCGAGTCCCAGCGAGGCTCCTCGGTTCTGCCCGACGGGGGCTGCGCAGACCGCCCGCCCGGTCCCCGGGGCAAGCGAGGCGGGGGAGGAGGGCGGCCGTACTAGGAGGAATACGGCGGCGCGGCGGCCAGCTGGGCGGTTTCCCGCCGCCGCCGCCGCCGGTGAATGAGTCCGACTGCGCTGCCGCTGCCGCCCGACCGAGGCTGCGCTCGCGTCCCCGCACCCCTAGCCTTCGCGCCGAGACCCCGGCGTGTCCGCGGGCCAGCCAGCCTCGGCCACCGTCCCCGGGCAGGTGAGTTCGGGGCCCCGCCACGCTCCGCGGGGGCTGCTAGGACCCCACCCCCACCCCGAGCCGAGTCCCGCGGGGCGGGGGGGGGGGGGGGAGGAGGGGAGGGGTCGGTTCGCCGCGCTGCCAGCCCCCAGACTCACCTCCTCTCCCTTCCCTCACCCCGGATGCCCGGACCCTCGGCCCGGGAGAAGCCACAGGTGGGTGGGAGCTTGGGGGGGGCGGAGCTGGGACACCCCGGGGTCCACCGTACGCCCTGGGGTGTCTTCCCCCTGGACTGAGTGCGGACCCCTTTAGAAAGCGCTTTGAGAGCCTCAGAACGGGGGTGGGGGCGAGAGTGGAGCCGCAGTCCCCTGGGAGCTTCCCGAGAGTCAGCGCCGCCCCCACCTCCCGGGCCGGGCTTCAGCACTTGGAAGTTAAGCGCGATTCCTCCGGGGAGGGGAGAGGAGGGGCGAGGAGGGGCGAGCCCACCCCGCCGCTGTCCTGGGCCTCAGCGCCTTCTGACCCCGCTGGCCCCCTGCAGGGCTCCCCCCAACGGGTGCCGGGAACCCCTCTTCCAGCCCCCGCGTGCAGGGGTGCCTGCAGCTCCCGACCCCCGCTTCTCTTCCCAGGCTCCGCAGATCCCTCCAGGCTCCTGCCTCCGCCCCGATGAAGAAAACCAACTTGTGGTTCTTGGAGCGGCTTCGTGGGTCAGGGGAGAATGGAGCTACGGGGGGCGAGGGTGGGGACAGGGCCGCCAAGGGGCCCCTGTACAGCAACGTGCTCACGCCCGACAAGATCCCGGACTTCTTCATCCCCCCCAAGCTGCCCGCCGGCCCCACGGAGCCGGAGGCTCAGGCTGAGCTGGGGCCCTCGACCTCGGAGCAGAACCTGGCCTCTGCCGCGCCCCGCCGCTCCCCCCGGAGCCCCCGGCTGCCCGCCAAGCTGGCCGCCGAGAGCAAGAGCCTGCTGAAGGCGGCCACCAGGCATGTGATCCAGATCGAGAGCGCGGAGGACTGGACCGCCGAGGAGGCCGCCACCAACGCCGACCCCCAGGCCCAGGGGGCCATGTCGCTGCCTTCGGTGCCCAAGGCCCAGACGTCCTATGGCTTCGCCACACTGGCCGAGAGCCCGCACACACGGCGCAAGGAGTCTCTGTTCCATAGCGAGCACGGGGCTCTGGCCCAGGTGGGCTCCCCGGGCACCCGGCGCCGTCGGGGGGGCATCAAGACCAACGGGGGCGATGGGGCGCCCAGGGAGGCCGGCGGTGCCCTCATGAGCCCCAGCCGCTGCGTCAGTGGCGGGGAGAGCGACACGGGGTCCTCGGCCGAGTCCTCGCCGTTCGGGTCCCCCCTGCTCTCGCGCTCCGTGTCGCTGCTCAAAGGCTTCGCCCAGGACAGCCAGGCCAAGGTGAGCCAGCTGAAGCACTCGGTGGGCCGCCACGGCTCCCTGTCGGCGGACGACAGCACGCCGGACACCAGCCCTGGGGCCCGGCGCCGCCTTGCCCGCAGGAGCACCCCGGAGCCCGGCCCCGAGCCCGGCGCGGCGCCCCGCGCGGAGCACGCTGTGCGCATGGGCCCGCGGGGCAGCGTGCGGCTGCTGGCGGAGTATGAGGCGGCCCAGGCCCGCCTGCGCGTGCGCCTGCTGGCGGCCGAGGGCCTCTACGACCGGCTGTGCGACGCCCGCAGCATCAACTGCTGTGTGGGCCTGTGCTTGGTGCCCGGCAAGCTGCAGAAGCAGCGCAGCACCATCGTCAAGAACAGCCGCCACCCCGTCTTCAACGAGGACTTCTTCTTCGACGGCCTGGGGCCGGCCAGCGTGCGGAAGCTGGCGCTCAGGATCAAGGTGGTGAACAAGGGCAGCAGCCTCAAGCGGGACACCCTGCTCGGGGAGAAGGAGCTGCCCCTGACCTCTCTGCTTCCCTTCTTGTAAAGGCCTCCACGCCCCCTCCCGCCGGCAGAGGAGACCCCACCCCCACCCGGATCCGGCAGGGGAGGTGGTTTCTGCTCAGGCTGGGCCCGGCCCTGATGCTGCAGCCCATGTTGGGGGTGTCCTGGGTCATGATGTTTTCCAGGGGTTAATTTTTCCAGAGGAGAAGAGAGGGGGCTGCCGGGTAAAAGAAAGGGTCAGCTTGCAGGGCTGAGTCCCCCTGTGCCCCAAGTTCCATGCCCCTGCCTCACCCCTTCCGGAGTTCTGGAACCTGGGCCAGGAGGCAGCTAAGGCCGATCACAGACTCAGAGGCTGCTGGTCCAGAGGCCCAGTCATATCTTCTCCTCTGCTGCATGAGTGTCCTCCTGCCCCCGGCCCGCCAGATGCCCCCCCCACCCCCCCAGAGATCAGGGCCAGGCCCAAGTTCTGCCCACGGTGCCACTCGGGGCTGTGGGAGAATCCCCTCCTGGGGTGGGCTGGCTCTGGGCAGTCCTCGGTCCTCCCAGGCTCCGGAGGCGAGAGCCACGTCTGAGAGCCACTGCCTGGCAAAGACAGGCAGCCGTGGAGGAAGTCCCAGAAGATGAAAATGGGGGCAATTGCTCCCCTCCTGCCCCTCGAGCGAGACAGCCCTCCTGTCAGCTGTTTTCCTCCATTGCCTTCTCTGCTCGGGCCCCTGCGGCCCTGCTGGGCGTCGGGAACTTCCCTCCCCTGGAGGGGTTGCTCAGAACGTGCCCAGAGAGCAGCGCCAGCCTGGGCCCCCCCCCCCGTTCCTCCCTGGCCTCTGCGGTTGGGGGCTGCTGCCCCTGCCCCCTCCTGTGCATTACCCAGGAAGTGATGCCCAGTGACTGATGGCCTTGACTTTTACTCCACTCGTGTACATAGGTTTTGGTTAGGGTGGGTGGGACAAAGGGGAGGCTGGGGAGACCCTGGTTGTGGCTTTTCGTGCTGCTAAGACAGCTGCATGGGTTTAATTGTGTCAGTATATGGGTCCTTGAATGATTTTTGTGGAGGTTTCCTGCTCAACGAAACAGAAATGATACAGTTTGAAGCAGGGGCCAGGCAAGGCCAGCTCTGACCCTTCACCTCTCCTGGGCTGCCTGCTGGGCGAGGATGGACCCGGCCAGTCTGTGGGGATCCTGGGGTGCCCCTCCCAGTCCAAACGTTGTCCCTCCTGGCTCTGGGTCTCCAGATCATCCTGGGGGAGGGGTAAAGGAGCATGTTTCCCTCCAGAGCCCCGGGGGGGGGGTGGGGAGGAGCATGTGTTCCTTTCTGCACATGTGGTGAGACATACCTGTGCACCCTTGAGGCTGAGGACGAAAGCCCTTGGCACTGGGGTCCCTTGCTGTGCCCCCTCTAGCCTCTGTCCTGGGCCTGCTCCCTTAGGCCCTCTGCTCCGGGGGACCACCGGGCCAGGCCTGTGGGTGGAGGAGGCAGACAGCCCTGCATGGAGTGAGATGCTCAGACTTTCAGCCCCCTTCTCTGACCCTGACCGCTCACATCCCCTGCTTTCCTTCTGGGGGCCCCCATTTTATAGGCCCCTGCACTCTTTGACATCTGTGTTTGAAATTGACTGTGGGTACATCTTTAAGACATCCTCCCCCAAGTGTTTGTTTATAACTGCTGTTTTTAGTGCAATAAAGGTGTTTCAGGGATGCGGGGGTGGAGATCTGCTGGCTTTGCTGTTTAATAACAAGAGAGGAGTTTTGTCTTGAATTCCAGGGAGGGTGGCAGGAGCCTTCAGGATGAGTGAAGCCCTCCCCAGCCTTTTAGAGCCTCTGGGCCTCTCCTGCTTGGGGTGGAGGCAGGGAAGCGAGACTGCAGCAGGGCGGGGACCCCCAGGCCCTGTTATGAGGACATGTGACCTTCATCCCGCAGGTCTGCGCGAGAGCGCTGCTCTCGCCCCGCCAGGGCCGCCAGCATCCCACCTCATAGGTGCGGAGACCCAGTCTATCAGTCACCCTCCCGAGGCAGCCTAGCCCAGAGCCAGGATGTGAATCCGCGCCCTCACTGCAGCCACTGGGGAGAGCCATGCCAGGATCGGCCCTTTCCGCGCTCTGACCTTCTGGGGACAGAGACTGGACGTGCAGGGCCGTCGTCGAGGGGGACCCCCTCAGATGCCATCAGCTGCCAAAGCGGGAGCGCCACCGCTGACCTGCCCCTCGCTCCTGTCTGGTCTGCCCCAGCCCCTGCAGTCAGACAGGAGGGCAGCCCCCACCCTTGTCACACACCCTGGAGACCCCCTGCCAGGGGCAGTGGGTTGGGGGTGTGGGAACCGGCTCTGGGCCATTCACATCTGTGCCTTTGCACAGCTTGTTCTCTCTGCTTGGAATGCCTCCTGCCCCTCAACTTCCCTGCTCTCAGGCTCTAGCTGAGATGGCACCTCGTAGAGGAAGCCTTCCTGGCCCTCTCTGCTGTGTGTTCCCTGTCCCATCTCAGCTCACAGGCTGTCTGGGGTCGTGTCTGTCTCCAACCCCAGGGCCGGCAGGTTTATCTCAATGAAAGGCCATCTCCAGCCCCAACACTGCGCTGGGCCCCAGGGAGGCTCCTGATGGTGTGTGAATCCGTGGAAAGCCGTGGCCTGACCCTGTCTCTGGGTTCCTGCAAGGTTGCTGGGGAACCAGGGAGCTGGCAGTGGAGGGCGAGGGTCCCAGCCCTCCCCCCTTGCTCCCCCTTAAGGAACTGCCCGCTCTTTCTAGCTTGGGTCCGACCCTGCCTTCCCCTGTCCCCTGGGAAGTGGCGTCCTTTCACTCAGGGACCCGGGCTGGGGGGCAGGCCTCCCATCACGGAAGCCTGGGGGTCAGGCAGTGCCCAGGGACGGGAGGGCGTCTGTGCAGCCCGGGACTGCGCAGCCTTCGCGAGTGTGGGAGTTGCAGCTGGTGTGGGCTGCGTTTGCTCCATTTGACAGGTGGGGAAACTGAGCCCCAGGGTGTGGAATCAGACCAGCTGTTCCCTCACCAACTTTGTGCGGGTTGGGGTCCTGAGCAGCCCCCACCTGCTGACAGCCCGCCAGATGAGCTGCACTAACCAGGCCTGGTCGGGTTCCAGGATGTGTTGCCAGGGCAACCGGGCGCCTTCTTGCCTCTTCCCCACCAGCCACTCATGGATGGGCAACCGGTGTGTGCGTGTGTGTGTGTGATGTATGTGTGCATGCACACATCCACGCGCCTCTGTGCACATGTGTAACTGTGCTGTAGGCCGTATGCACGTGTGTGTGAATGTTAGTGTAGCCACGTGAGTGTGAGAGTGCAGCCGTGTTTGCACATGCGTGACAGTGTGGGCATAAACACGTGAGTGCACGTGTGTGCTCGCACATCTGTGTGGATTGTGCACATGTTTCTGTGTGTGCACCCTGTGCATGTATGTAACCGTGTGTGCACAAATGTTGCTGTGTAACGTGTGGCTGTGCACACGTACGTGTGTTTGTGCATGTGTGCTTGCGCTGTGGCTGCCCTGTGCAGCCCCCAAAAGGATGCCCCCAAAGACATAAATGGACTCAAGAAGACCCCCTCCCTCCCCTCTCCATGCTGGTTCCCCTCTGGGAACCCCCTCTCCCACGTTCTCTCCCTCTACCTTGAGGTCTCAAACCACTGCCTCTTCCCCAGGGCAGCCCCCACCCCAGTGAGGTCAGACACCCCTTTTATATTCCTTGTTAGTGTCATACTCGGCCTTGTAGTATTGATCCTATCAGAATAGTCTGTTGTTGCACCTGGAGCATCCCAGTGCTCAGCCCAGGGTGCAAATGAAGGTGGTGTCAGCACTCTCTCCTTCCAGCCCGGCTACCATCCAACGTCTTCCTACTCTCAGGAGGGGCTGTGGTCATCCAGGTCCACCACTAGCAGTAGGCACCTGATTTGGTGAAGATCGCAAAACCATGCCCCTTTCTCAGAGTGGGGCCAGCACAGGAGACAGCAGAGCAAAAGATGAGGAGTCAAATGCCTGGCAACATGGTGGGCACCTGGATCCAGCTACGCCTGAAGTCCATTTCACCATTTCAGTTCAGAGGGCCAATAAATTCCCTTCTTTGCTTAAGCCAGTTTGACTTTGTTTTTTCATTTGCAGCCAAAGATCACTGATACAGCATCTCCAGTCTGAGGAAGGAGGAACAGCACCGACCTGGGGTGCCCCAGTCTGACACGGGAAAGGGAAGCAGAGAAGGAAGACAGCATGGGGAAGGCCTGGGATTTGTATATCCCACAGAGCTGGAGAAGGTGGCCCTGGAGTGAGGGGGTGAGCTTCCATCAGGGCATTCATCAAGAAAGGCTTTGCAGAAGGAGCAGAATCTGAAACAGGGAAGGAGCGCTGGGGCAGCAGAGACATTCCAGGGGGCTTGGGAATCCAGCCCGCAGTAGGCCTCCATCCCACCCCACCACAGCCCTGATGCACTGCCCACCCTAGTCTGCCCCCTGCCTTCACCTGCTGCTCTGAAACCTTCCATGGTTCCCAGGGACCCACACCCTGGCATGGGAGGCCTGCTATGGGCGCCCTGCCCTGCAACCCATGCACTTTCCTGGCAGCTTGCGTTGTGCGTGCACCTCCCCCGGCCTGGTGCGCCCCCCTCACTGGCACCCCATGTCTGGGGTCTGGGAATCTGAACCATGACAAGCGAGGGGAGCGTTCCACGGCGGAATTCAAGCCCCCGATTTTTCACTCGCCCTGTGTTCTTGGGCAAGTCACGTGGCTTGTCTGGGTCTCAGGCTCCCCACGCGGTCGCTGTGATGAGTCCAGGCGCGGCCGCAGGCGCAGGGCAGCGATGATATTAATGTAATCACATCAGGATTTTAATTACGGGCCCCGTCAGACCCACTGAGGCCCGGGCTCCCCTGGCCTCCGAGTGCCGAGGGCCTCTCCCCCCCTTCCCCACCTCAGTGTGGGATTCAATTAAGCCTTTGTTTTCTTCTCAGCTCCTCCGCGGGTGGGAGGGAGGGGCTGCCCGCAGCCGGCTCTGCTGACGCGAGGAGAAAAATGACTTCAATAAAAAGGAGCCGCGGCGTGGGGAGCGGACCCGGGATGGGCACCCCTCCCCCGCGGAGCCGCCTGGCCGAGGCCGGAGTCCCGGCTGCACCGCGCACAAGCTGGCCTGGCCCTGGGGCCTCAGTTTACCCGCCCCCCACCCCACCCCGTACAGGACGCAATTCGAAGCAGCGCCGGGTGCAGACCCCGAGCCCTCAACCCCGCCCAGGCTGCCTTCCCACTACTGGAAGTCTCCTCCTCCCCGTGAGAGGCCGCCGGCCCGCCTGGACCATGCCGCCTGGGTTTGAATCCTGACAAGTCACCGTCCTCTCTGTGACGCGGTTGCCACTCCAGAACCCTGTCTCCTGCCTCTGGTGGTGGTGAGGGCGGAGACGAGGGCAGACGCAGCACAGGCACGGCGCCCAAACCTGGCCCAGGGGCACCGCGGGCCTGGCCCAGGGCTGGGCGGTGAGGCTCTGCCTCACGCCCTCGGGCGGTAGAGGCTTTAGCCTTGCCCAGAGGGGTCTGCGAGGTGATCCGTGTCCCGCCTGACTGGACTGGCCATGCCAGGAAGACCAACCTTGCGTTTTTGGGTGGCCTTGGGTGATGGCATCAGTGGGCCTGGAGATTGAGGTCAGCTGGTGCGCGATGCAGGCATCACACCGGCACTGGCCCCCCGTGTGGGACCCGTGGTGCCGGGAAGGGCATAAGTGGACGATGGTGATGGCAAGATCCCCCTCCCGCCACGCTCCTCCCTTGGTAACCTGTGCAGCCTCTCAGGTGCCTTCAGTGAGGTGTGCGAATCCCTTCCAGAGAATGATCAAATCCGAGGGTGGCTGGGAGAACCCCCAAACTTGCAGTTGGTGTCAGAAGTGGAGACAGTGCCCTCTGACCTTCCAGCTTGGCTAACTCCCCACCCCTACCCCAAGCCCTTCCTAGGAGCTCAGGGCCTGGGTTGCTATGGTGACGCAGAAAGCCCCCCTCCTCCAGCCACCTGACTTATGAGCAGTCACCCCTGCTTCTCAGCCAGAGGTGCCCAGCCCCCCGCAGCCCACTCTGCCCCCCAACATTTCCTCAGCTCCCACAGCCAAGCCACAGAAACTCCTTCCTTGTTCCTTGAAGTCGGGGAGGCACCTAGGATCCTGGTTGCCCCCCTGGCTCCCCACGCTCCCTACGGAGACTCCTGGGCAAGCCCCTCCCCTCCCTGAGCTTCAGTATGCCCACATGCAAAAGCGGCTGCCAAGTTCGACTCTGGGGGCTGGGCTGACGGCACCGTCGAGTCTTCAAGTGCGAGCCTGGCCTGCCTTCCAGTCTCCAGCCAGCATCCCCGACCTCTTCCTGACCCTCGGAATCCACAAAATGGTTGTTTCACACGTGCTTTGGGGTCTGAGTCGCCAGAACCCCTACCTGCTTCTTGGAGGAGGAGGCGCAGGACACAGAGCGGGAGAAGAAGAGCTGCGTGGATCCGAGGTCAGGAAGTTCTTAACCCCCGGGAACATGGAGGAGGCTGGTAGTTGGAGAGGTGGGCCCTGCAGGGAGGGTGGACTTTGTCTTGAGGACAATGGGGAGCCTCGGGGAGCGAGGGGCTCTGGTTAATGTTTTAGACCCTGCAGCATCTGGGAGGAAGGGGCACTGTTGGGTGGCAAGGAGACCGGGCTGGGGCTGCTGCTGATTCCAAAGGAGGTGGGAGGGCGTTGGGACTGGGCTGGGCAGAGGTGGACAGGACACATTTGACAGAGACCAAGGATGCACAGCGTCCGGGATGTGCTGGCTTGGATGTGAGGGCTGTGTGGTGGGGGATCCGCGAGATCCTCTCTCTCTCGGCCCCATTCAGTCCTGCCCGCTAGCAAACCCAGCTCTGCCTTCCAAATGCCCAGAATCGACCCTGCAGAGAGGGGACCGCTGCACGTGACAGCCGGGTGGACCTCAGCACTGAATGTTGTCCAGTGAAGGACACTCTGTGCAATTCCCCAGGTAAGAAGTTCAAGAACAGGCAACATGAGTCTTTGGAGACAGAAGTCAGGTCACCTGGGGGTAGTGGCCAGGAGAGGTGAGGATGGCCTCTGGGGAGCTCTCACTGTCGGCATTTTCATCTGGGTGACAGTTGCTTGGTGAGTTTATTTATAAATGTTCACTAGGCTCATAAGGGCCAAGCATCCAGAATACATTTACAAAATTCCTACAACTCAACAACAAAAAGACACATGACTCAATTAAAAAATGGGCAAATGACCCAAATTGACACTTCTCCAAAGAGGATACACAAATGGCTAATACCCCATGAAAAGATGCTCAACATCATTAGTCATCAGGGAAATGAAAATCAAAACCACAGCAATACCACTTCACACCCAAAAGATGGCTGTGATCAGGAAAACGAAAGATAAGCGGGGTTGGAGAGGATGTAGAGAAATTAGAACCTTCCAGCTGCCCAGGGAATGTGAGATCGTGCAGCTGCTACGGAAAACAGACTGGCATTTCCTCAAAAAGATACACATAAAATTACCATATGACCCGCAATTCCATGCCTAGATATACTCAGAAGAATTGAAAACTGTTCCTCAAACCAAAACTTGTGCATTAATGTTCATAACAGCATTATTCACAGCAGCCAAAAGGTGGAAACAGCCCAAATGTCCATCAACAGATGATGGATAAACAAAATGTGTCCCTCTACACACGGGAACATCACTCAGCCAGGAAAAGGACAGAAGCCCTGACACTCGCTACCACATGGATGGACCTTGACAACACGATGCTCAGTGAGAGAAGCCAGACACAGGACACACAGGGTGTTATTCCATTGATGGGAAACGTCCAGAACAGACCAATCCACAGACACAGAGAGTGGATTTGTGGTTGTCAGGGGCTGGGGAGGGGTATGGGGAGTGATTGGTAATGAGGACGGGGCTTCTTTTCAGGGAGATGGAATGTTCTGGAGTTAGAGGTGACGGTTGCACGTTGTGTCTGTACTAAATGACACCGAATTGTTCACGTTAGAATGATTTTATTTTATGTGACTTCAATTTTTAAAAAAGTTCACTGAACTTGATGTACTTACATTTACCGCATATAAGCTATATTTCGTTAGAAAGGACATGAAAAAAGCATTTCCCAGAACCTGCCCATTTCTTGCCCCCTCTTCGGCCCCTGCCCAAGTCAGGCCCCACTATCCACGCCCACCATGGCACCATCATAACCCCCATACCTCCCCACCCTAACCCCAACTGTTGCTCCCACATCCACCCCATCAGCCCTTTCCATTTTCCTCCCCCATCCCCCCCATTCTCCCACCGTCCCCTCCTATCCTCCTTCTCCACCATCCCTCCCCAGCCCCCGCCAGCCCCCGCCACCCCTCCCGGACCTCCGCCGTCCCCTCCTCCCCGTCTCCCGACGCCACCCACGGCCTGTTCTCCCCGAAGCCGCCAGAGGGCGCGTGTGAGCAGCGAGCGGGGCGCGTCCCTGCTCTGCCCGCCGCCCTGGGGGGTCCCGCGTCCCTCCGGGTGAGAGCCGAGCCCTCCGCGCCCCAGGGCCCTGCACGGCCTGACCCACCCCGTCCCCTCCTGCCCTCACCTCCTCCCTCTCCCCTCGCTCATCCCGTTCCAACCGCCACAGGCCTCCCCGCGGTCCCTCCCACCTGCCGGGCACAGGGCTGTCCCACGGCCGCCCCCACCAAACCCCCGCAACCCCCCGGCCAGGTGCGCCCTCGCCCCGGGTCTCCACAGGGCCCTCACCGCAGAAAGGCCTTCCCTGGCCAACCATCTAAGATGTACGCCCCCATCTTCCGCCTCTCTTTATTTTCTTCCTAGCCCCCCAGGAGGGCCAGGCTGTCCCCCTGCCATCTGTCCAGGCCTGTTGGGCACAGGTGCCCAACAAGTATCTGCTGAACTCACGACCCGGCGAGTGACCACCCAGATGCCACGATGCTGCACTTCTTGGAGAAGTCAGCGAGCAGGGGGCGGGGCCAGGCCTCCTCCCACCTTCGGAGACCGCAGCACACCCCGCCCCCCACCTCTGTGGCTGACGGGGATGCGCTATTTTTTACTGCCTGATCGGCTGCCTCGAGTGCTTTAATTGCACAATAATAAGGGCGGGCCATGGGCGAGGAAACCTAAAATTACACCGGCACGCGCAGCCCATCTGTGGGGGCCGCCCGGCCCTCGTGGTCCTTCACGCGTCCGCCCTTGACGCCAACGCCGCCGCCGGGGAAGCCTTCCCAGACCCTTGATCCAGGAGCCTGTCGCGGGGCGGGCTCCCTGTGGGCGGGGGCAGGCGCTGTTCCAGGCGGGGACAAACCGCAGAGGGGCAGCCTGGCCCTCCGGGGGCGCTAGGGAGAAAATAAAGAAGTGGGGGGAGAAGAGGGACCTGTTAGATGGATGGCCAGGGAAGGCCTTTCTGCGGTGAGGGCCCTGTGGAGACACGGGGCGAGGGCGCACCTGGCGGGGGGGGGGGGGTTGGGGGGGGCCCTGGGACAGCCCTGTGCCCGGCACGGCGGGGAGAGACCTGGGCTGGTTGGAGCGGAGGGAGCTAGGGGGAGGGGCAGGAGGTGAGGGCAGAAGGGTGAGTCAGGCCGTGCAGGGGGCCGGCGGCCCTGTAGAGCCACAGCCCCAGGGCAGGGGTTCTCCTCCGGCCTCCCGCTGCCCCCTCACTCCACTCCGATGGCCTCCGCACGCCAGCATCCCCGCCCTTCGCTGGGCCTTTACCTGGCTGTGCCCCGGCCAGGCACCGCCCCTCCACACCACAAAACCGCCCCCTCAGCTCCGTCAGACTTTGTTCAAGCATCCCTTCCTGGTGGGGCTTCCTGATATTGCCTTACTGAACCAGCCCCCCATGCCACCTCACACCCCTACTGGTTTTCTCCCCTCCTAGCACTTTGTACATACAGGTATGCACAAAGTAGGTGCCCAGTGTATGCTGAAGGTGTATGTGGATGAATATCTGACATCCAGGCCCGTGGCCAGCTCTTCCTGGAAGTGTCTGGATACGGATCCAGTGCCCCCAACGGGGTGAGGGACCCCCGGCACCGCCTTCCTGCCCAAGATGCCCTCTGGGCTCATCTCTTGGGCTGCCGTGCCAGATGACCACACACTGGGGGCTCAAATAACAGAAACTCACTCTCACGTTTTGGAGGTCACATGTCCAAGATCAAGGTGTCAGCCGGGCTGGTTCCTTCCTGGCGCTCTGGGTTCTGTTCCAGGCTCTCTCCCAGATTCTGGTGGTGCTGGCATTCTTGGGGTTCCTTGGCTTGTGGACACATCATCCCAATCCCACCTCTGTCCTCCACGACCTTCTCCTCTGGGTGTCTGTGTCCACATTTCCGTCTTTTTTTTTTTTTTTCCCCTGGCCACGTCTCTCAGCTTGTGGGAGCTCAGTTTCCTGACCAAGGATTGAACCCAGGCCCCCTGCATTGGGAGCGCGGAGTCTTAGCTACTGGACCACCAGAGAAGTCCCCATCAAACTCCCTATTTTTTAAATATTCTTTTTCATATTCTTTTCTATTATGGCTTATCACAGGATATTGAATATAGTTCCCTGTGCTATACGGGAGGACCTTGTTTATCCATCCTATATATAATAGTTTGCATCTGCTAATCCCAAACTCCCAGTCCTTCTCTCTCCCACATTCCCTCCCCCTTGGCAACCACACGTCTGTTCTCTATGTCTGTGAGTCTATTTCTGTCTCATAGATAAGTTCATTTGTGTCATATTTTAAATTCCACATATAAGTGATATCATATGGTATTTGTCTTTCTCTTTCTGACTTACTTCACTTAGTATGATAATCTCTAGGTCCATCCATGTTGCTGCACATGGCATTATTTCGTTCCTTTTCATGACTGAGTAATATTCCATTGTGTATATATACCACATCTTCTTTATCCATTCCTCTGTTGATGGACATTTAGGTTGTTTCCAGGGTTTGGCTATTGTAAATAGTGCTGAAGTGAATATTGGGCTGCATGGATCTATTTGAAATTTGGTTTTCTCTGGATGTATGCCCAGGAGTGGGATTACGGGATCATATAGTAACTCTATTTTTACTTTTTTGAGGACCCTCCATACTGTTCTCCATAGTGGCTGCACCAATTTACATTCCCACCAACAGTGTAGGAGGGTTCCCTTTTCTCCACACCCTCTCCAGCATTTGTTATTTGTAGACTTTTTTTTTTTTGAAAGGCAGACTGCCACATGCAGTGCTTCATTTGCATGTGTCTGGAGTCTTGGAAACTTGACTACCCTACATTCTCCTACAAATGGACCTTGAGAGCTTGTTTGGAGGTTCTAGCAGGGGAGCGCAGCTACTTGTATACCCTTGACCGAAGAACTGTCCTCCTCTATCGGGGAAGGTCGTCCTCTTCCACCGGGCTCACAGCTTTCGGAGGGACACACATGGAGCGGAAGGGGATTCCCGCCTAGCTGGCCACATCGGCCTCACATCCTTTGTAGACTTTTTAATGATGGCCATTCTGACCGGTGTGAGGTGGTACCTCATTGTGGTTTCGATTTGCATTTCTCTAATAATTAGCCATATGGAGCATCTTTTCATGTGCCTATTGGCCACCTGTATGTCTTCTTTAGAGAAATGTCTATTTAGGTCTTCTGCCCATTTTTCGATTAGGTTGTTTGTTTTTTTGTTATTGAGTTGTATGAGCTGTTTGTATATTTTGGAAATTAAGCCTTCGTCTGTCTCTTCATTTGCAAATATTTACTCCCAGTCCGTAGGTTGTCTTTTCATTTTGTTTATGGTTAAACTCCCTGTTTTCAAATTAGGTCCCATTCACAGGAGCTGGGAGTTGGGACATGAACCTGTCGGTTTGGGCGACACAATTCAACCACGACCCTTCTGGTCCTTGGCTGCCGGTTAAATCGGATTCTGAGCCCACCTAGACCTGCAGAGTCAAGTCTCTGGGGGTCCAGAATGCTGCATTTTGGATACTGTTTTCATAACATTTAATTTTGATATAATTTCAAACTTACAGAAAATTTCAAGATTAGTGCCAGAAACCCCTATAGACTCTGCCCAGATTCACCAATTGGTTGCATTTTGCCCCATTTGATTTGTCACATTCTGTGTCCGTAACTATCTGTACCTGTGTCTACATCTATTACCTATATGCATATATAGATATTTGTACGCATTTCTCTGAACCACTTACGACTACATTAGAAGTATGATGCCCCTTCACCCATAAACACATCACTGTATATTTTCTAAAACCCAGGATTCTCTTTTATAACCCGGTGCAGTTCTCAAGACGGGGAAATTTCACATCGATACAATATTCATATCCAGCCCACTGTCCGTATTCAAATGTCACCAGCTGCTCCAATGATGCCCCACTGGGGAGGGCCTTGGTACCCGAGCAGGTTGCCATGGCAGCTGATGCTGGCAGCCAGGTCAGCAGGTGACAGCTTAGAGGAGCCTGGGCTGGACCTCCTAGGGAGCCAGCCTTGGCGGAGAGGGAAAGGGGAGAGCACCTCCTTCCCCAAGCTTGGAGATGGTACTGGCCCTGGCGTCAGAGTTTACAGAGCCTTGGGGACCACACAGAGCGAGCTTCCTCTTGGTCCTCTCAGATCACTGGGCGGTGTTAAGACTTGAACATGTTTTTCTGGGGAGACACAATTCAGTAGGACAAGGAGAGCCTAAATTCCTGGTGGCAATGGGCTTTAGAGGTTAGGCATTGCTGGGCAAGGCGGTGGGCGGGCGTTCACATTGGGCATCTCTGAGCTGTCCCTGGCCCTGCAGGTCCCCTGCTATTGCCCCGTGCACACGATGTCCCCCCCCTCGTGCCAACCCCTCATGCTCCCGGGGCAGACACTGCCTGCCAGACTCTTGCTTCCTTGTGGAGGAGCCTGGCTACTGTTCGGTGCCCACTCCCTACCCTGCCTGGGTGCTGGCGTGAATCCTCATGGTGCCCCACCCCTTTGCTGGGGATTGGCTTGTGTGTGGACGTGTGAGCCCCTTCTGGCCAATGAGATGTGAGGGAGGTGGGGGGGCCAGCTTGTGGAGCCACCACATTCTTCAGTTTGTGACCCCCCCAGCGACATGGACTGATCCCTCCTGCTGCCCTCTCTCTGGTTCTCTCTCTTCTGCCTCCTTCTTCCACTTAGAAGGGCCCTTGTGATTACTCTGGGCCCACGAAGATAATCCAGGATAACCTCCCCACTTCAAAGCCAGACGATTAGAAGCTTAATTCCACCTGCAACCTTGATTCCCCCTTGTCGTGCAACATGACATAGTCACAGGCTCTGGGGACTTGGACGTGGACATTTTTGGGGGGTGTTATTCTGCTGACCACAGAAAGTTTCCTTGCTCCTAAGAGGGAGGCCCGGGAAAATGGTCCCTTTCTGCCTGTGGCCACTGCAGCTTCATGATGAGATGTCTGGAGCAGCCGCAGCCCTGGTGCCATCTGATGATGAATACAATGCAAAAGGAGGCAGAGCCAAGGGAACCACAGAGCAGCAGAGCCGGGAGGCTATGAGGAGGGAGTCCTGCTGGGAGCAGTCCAGGAGCCTCTTTTTGGAGGAGAGAACAGGTTGCCTCATTGCTCAAGCCTATCTAGGTGTGTCTCTCAAAAAAGACTACATTTCCCAGCTGTCCTGGCAGCCAGGTGTGGCCATGTGACTAAGTTCCACCAATGAGATGTGAGTGGAGGGTGGGGAGGGGAGTAGGAAAGAGGGAAGAGATGGAGGGGGTTCGAGGGGGTCCTGGGGGCTGTCACTTGGGTGTGGCCTGTTGTGAAAGTTCGTCAAGCTGCACACTTAGGAGAGATGCTCTTCAACACTAAAAAGTAGAAAAAGTACCAAGAGGGAGGGGCACAGCCTCATCTCGAGCTGGGCATGGACTGCACACACCCAGATGTCTGTGGGAAGAAACAAGCTTCTATTTTAATAAGCCAGCACCTTCTGGGTCGTGCCTGCACCCGTGAAACCAGACTCCAAATGTTGTCTGCTGAGGCCTGGCTTTCTCCCTGCCGATGCCAGCACCCTTTCCAGATGCTCAGGAAGCATGCATCTCACCCCGTCACCAGCTGGTGTGCAAGGGATCTGTGGGCCCTGGTTTGAGCTCTCTGCCTAGACCCTCAGCCAAACCTCCTTTCTGGGGTCTTCCACTGTGGGAGAAAAAGAGACTCTTCTCATCAGGGCCAGAGGAGTCAAGGCCAAGAGCAGTATCGTTTTCAGGAAGGACGAAGTTTCTTAAATATGAGTGGAGGACGTTTGCTATTTGAGGCAAGAGCAGATGGCAAGCATCCCATCCTCCTGTCCTGCCACGTGGACATAACCACACCGAGCCTCACCTACACGTCAGTCATTCTCTCTCGGGGGTGGTCCTGCCCCCAGGGGAGGCTGGGCCGTGTCTGGGGACATCTGTGGTCGTCACGACTGGGGGGGGTGTGTGCTCCTGGCATCGAGGGGGTGGGGGCCAGGGATGCTGTTCAACACCCACAGGGCCCAGGATGGTCCCACAGAGGATGATCCAATGTCCACAGTGCTGAGTGGAGACGCTATTATGTGTGAATAAAACACGCAGCGGATGCAGAGGCCCCACGCCACCTCCTTGGGCTCTTCTCAGATGCCGGTCACCGTCTGGGCCACCCTCAGACCCCCCCAGCCTCGCCGGGTCCCCCTGTCGTCTTCACTGCCTGAGTGCGGGTAGGTGGGCCGGGCTGCCTTTCCCAGGGCCCCCAGGGTGGACTCTCGCCTAGCTTATGGACCTTCCGACTCAGGAGGAACTAATTTAGTCTCAGTGGAGGGGGGCATGCAGGGAGCTTTGCTGGTCTTATGATTTTCCCTCCCTACGTCTCCATAGGAACTGGAGCGCACTTTGAAATCCAGAGACAGAGGGTTTGGGACCCTGAAGCCTCATTTCTGCTTCCTCTGGCTCATCCTTTGCCCGAGGTGATGGACATTGCACGGTCGAACCGCCCAGAGGTGGGAAGGGCAGCGGGTCCCTTGGCTTCTGTCACAAAACTGCGTGAGGCAAACAGCCCCCCTCCCTAGGGTGTTGCCTTCAGAACGGGCACCCACGACTCAGCGTCACCTGGGCTGGGCCGGGCTGGGCTGGGCCCGGGCCACATGCCTGGGCCTGGCCGGCCGCCTGCCTTGCCGTGGTCCTCGTCTCATCCTCCAGCAGCCTCAGCAGACACGTTTCCACGGCGATGGCAAAGGAAACACACCAGGCAGGGCTGTCCCTTCCACCTCATTCTGTTTGTCAGAGCTCGTCCTGGGCTGGAGAATTGTACTGTGCTTTAGAGAAAGACCCCAAAGTCATGTGACAGGGCATGGGGACAGGGAAGGGTTAAGAACTGGGGCCTTTGTGCCGTCCATCTCCCGCGGTCATGAAGTTTTGTAAAAGATGCCACGGTGGTAGATGAATTTAATTATCACAGCAAAATGCAATCTTGCCACATGCAAAAGGGTTGAGGGTTTTAATGTAGCTCAGATTTTCCTTCAGCTTCTCCCTCTCCTTTTCTCCTTGCTTTAGATGGCGTCACCCTGCGGCTCCAGCTCCCACCATGCGGCCCCTGCTCCAGCCCTTTCAACACCACTCCCGGTGGTCATACTTCTGGATGCGGCTAATCTCTGAGTTGTCTCCTCACCCCATTTCACTTCTCAGATCTATGGGAACGAATTCTCCCCTGCATCCTCCTGAGGGAACCAACACTGCCCACACCTTGGCTTTAGCCCAGTGAGACCCGAGTCAGACTTCTGACCCCAGACCTATAAGAGAATAAATGTGTCTGGTTTGAAACCACTACATTGGGGCGACTTTTTACAGCAGCCGCAGGAGGCTCATACAATGCCACCAAGTGCCAGGCTCTGTGGGGACGCCGGGCCCCAGCGGGGACCCATCACTCCCCTCACGCAGCTCAAATCTCCAAACCCAGCAAGGGAACTGCTGCCGGGAGGCCCACGTCTGGGGAGAGATGTCGCCACTGAGCAGGAGGAATGTCGGGAGAGGGGAACACACAGCCTTTGAATTCTGAATCCCTGTCACCATTTTGGCCATATTCACCTGTACTCTTATGGCCTGACGTATTTCTTCAAATCAGAACATTGACCCATTTCTTTTAACTGAATACATGTGAGCAATAAGAGGTGTATTGTCTCTGTAAATGGAAAACCAATACAACTTGCCATAAAGAAAGGAAAACATTAAAAAAAAAAAGAAAGAAAAAAAAGAAAGAAGGTGTAAAAACTAGTGGATGAAATTTGATGAGGGAAAACAGAGGGTTTGCCTGGTGTCAAAGTAGCTCCCTCAAGATGACTTATTAATTTCAAGGGGAACGCCTTTACTTGACTGTGGAGAAGCACGGAATGACGCCCTGAGTCAGAGGATGGAGGTCACGTCACCAGCAACGGGACACCTGTGCTCTGGACACCACCCTCCCAGGAGGGCACAGCACCACAGCTGCAGGATTCCTGCCAACACATACAACCTCTCACTGATCATGAGACAATATGAAAGAAGCCCAGGATGAAGGATCTCCTATAAAATAACTGACCAGAACTCCTCAAAATCATTCAGGTCATGAAAGACAGAGTGAAGCGTTGTTAGATTAGAGGAGACAAAGGAGACAAACATCCTGCTGCACTGGGACTGGCTCCCGGGCCAGGAAAAAAAAAAAGCTGTAAAGGACGTTACTGGGACAACCTGTGAAATCTGAACAAGAATTCTTGATTAGATAAGGTATTGTATCAGTGCTACTTTTTTCTGATTTTGACAATCATGCTGAGGTGACAGAAGGGAACATCCTTGTTCTTAGAAACACACTGGGGTATTTAGGGGTAAAGGGGTGTGCTGCCTGCAGCTTGTCCTCAAACGTGCAGGAGAGAGTGCAGACAGAAGATGAAGCTACCTGCAAAATGTCACAGCTGGCAGGTCTGGGTGAAGGTCCCTGGGAAGTCTCAGGAAACTCTTGCAACTTTTCTAGGAAGTTTGCGATTATTTCAAAACAACTACAGAACAACCAGAAACGAGGTGTGCAAACAAACACCAATGAGAACAAAATGAGGTTATTAAATTCTAGCTTTCACGACCTGCCCCGGGCTTGGACCTGCTCTCCCTTGGTTAAAAGGGATGAACAAAACTGGGGGAGGTTAAACTTTTGCTGAGACTTTCTCCTTGAGATTCCCAGAAGGACTGTAGAAGGGAGAGGGGAGTAATGTCTCATCCCCTTATTTGATGTTATTTGTCGTGGGACTGTATCCCACTTAATGGCACCTTGAAGACACCAATCCGTGTGTCCTTGCTTTGGGAACCGTTCTTGTAGAAGGTGGGAGCCACGGAAGGCTGCTGAGTGAGGGAAGAGTTGTGGCTGGTCTCCAGGGAGAATAATTTAGACTCAGGAAGGCCCAGTGCATCCTTGATCTTTGGTCAAGGGCATTTCCCATCACCACTGAAGTTTGCAGATGCAGCCCCAGCTGGAGGCACCACCGCAGGCAGCTTAGCACTGTATGCGTGGGTACGAGTCCTGTGCAATCTTGGGCAATGACTGCCTCTTTGAGCCTGTTTCCTCCTGGGTGAAAGCGAAACGGGGATGATGATGATAAAATCCACCTCGCAGGAGGGACTGTGTGTGTTTGCAGGGGGCGCGGGGGCGGGGGTGCTGGCGGGGCTTTAAGGAGATGCTGCGCGAAGACCTTGGTCCAATATTAACTCCCCGGCGGAGGGACCAACATGCCCTTGAGAGCAGCGGCATCTTGTGTCCACCACTGGTACTGCAGCCTCCTCCCTGCGCCCGCGGAGCTCTGTTCCAGGTGCCGGGAGTCCAGGCACCTTCCCGCTGCAGCAGAGCCCGTATTCTAATGGACTAACAAGACAACAGATATGTTAAAAATGCAATACGTGAGATCGTGATGAAAGCTATGCAACAGCAACAAAATTCCCGTAGATTTAGGTAGGAAAACAAGGAAGCTCTACTTCAGATGGGTGGTCAGGGAAGGCTTCTTGGAGGAGGTGAAATTTAAGGTGCCTCTTGGAGAACTCATTCACATGAAAATCAAGGGAAGGGTAAGTGCACAGATTGGTGTAATAGGGAAGAAACCTTGTATTCTATTACAAGCTAGTCCCTCCGGGGATGTTGCCTATCAGCTTAAATTAAACACAATGGCCCATCTCCGGGAACCCTGCCTCCCAGGTAATGAGCATGAAACTAAAGCACCTCTGTTCAGCTCCCAGGAAACCTCCTGACCAGGCCCACCTGAGAGCGCTGCAGGAGGAAGACATCAACACCTCCCCTCCGGAGGCTGACGGGAACCAGGAAGTGCTTGGCTTTAGTCCCGCCCCTTTCAGTACGGAAGAATCCTGCGCGCTCTCTCAGGGAAGGTGGTTCTTTGGGACGCAAGTCCACTGTCTTCTCCAGATCAAGTCGCTATTCCTTGTCCCAACGACTCGATGTATTAGCTTGTCGTGCGGGGAGCAGTAGAAGCTTGGACTCGGCAACGGGGCAGCAAGGAGGCAGCTCCCCTGAAGGGTGATGGAGTAGGGACGGGGCAGCGGACGGCGGGGACCCTGCAGACCCACCTGGGCCACTTGGACAAACTCACTCAGGACTCAGGAGGGATGGGGAGGGTGGGTTTCAGTGACGCGTTGTCGCGTAGCAGACAGCCCCAAGTTAGCAACCTAAAACCGCCGTTTTTTACTTGCCGGGAGTCTGCATCCTGGGCTGGTCCCAGTGGGACAGCTGTCTGGTCCACGCAGTGTCTGTTGGGGCTGGAGTCCCCTCACTGTCGGGGTCTAGCTGGGCACCGACCCAGACCTCGGTGTGGCTGCTTGGGCTTCCTCCCAGCGTGGGGGACGCAGAGTGGTCAGCCTTCCTCCCCTGTGACCCTGCAGTGGGCAGAAGCAGGAGCTGCAGGCCCAGGACCTCACGTCTGCCCCATTCTGCTGGCCAGAGCGTCCCCACCCAGATTCAAGGGGGGTTTGACTCCACTGCTCCACGGGGGAGCTGCCAGATGGCACTGCCGGCTCTGGAGACGAGCCGCCCGCCGCACTGAGAGAGAGCCTGAGTGTCGGGCAGCATACCTGGGTTCCGGCCCATATTCTGCCTCTGGACGCCCAGTTTCCTTAGTTTGAAATGAATGGATGTATTTCGTGCTTCGCAAAATCAGGGGTGACTTTCTCTGTGGTCCCTGCTGAATTTGGAGTTGTTTAAAAAGAAATTGGGTGGAGGTAAATTGTGAGACAGGTGAGGGGTGACCCAGCTGCTCATGTCTCTCCTCCTTCCCCTTTTCTCATGTGACCCTCTCTTTCTCTTTATTGAGGGAGATTTCAAGCAACTGCTGGTTTTTTAAATTTTATTTTATTGAAGTATAGTTGATTTACAATGTTGTGTTAGTTTCTGTTGTACAGCAAAGTGACTCAGTTATACACATATATTCTTTTTCATATTCTTCTCCATTATGGTTTATCAAAGGATATTGAATATGGCTCCCTGTGCTCTACAGTAGGACCTTGTTGTTTATCCAACCTATATATAATAGTTTACATCTGCTAATTCCAAACTCCCAATCCATCCCTCCCCCACCCCCTCCCCCTTGGCAGTCACAAGTCTGTTCTCTATGTCTGTGAGTCTGTTTCTGTTTCGTAGACAAGTTCATTTGTGTATATGTGACCGTCTCTTATTCCATCTATTCATCCATCCATCCTGCCATCCACTCATTCATGCTGTAAAGAACACCCACGAATAAGAACGTCATCAGTAACTTCCCCATCTACAATCTCCACAGGCAACACTGTCCTGAATCCTTTACACGGTCGCTGTTCTCTCCCTCTTAAGAGCCCATCACGTGCACATGTGCCCACGTGGACGTGCTCTTTCCTCTCGGCTTTGCTCCTGAGCTGTGTCTGTGCTGCTCTGTGGCCATGGCTCATTCATGGTCCCTGCTGTACAGGACCCCGCTGCTCAGGTCACCAGTCTCCCATCCGCTCGCCTGTGAGTGGGGTCCTGGGCTGTTTTCTGCTCTCTCCCACTGCGAACGGGGCTGGTCTGAGCAGCCTTGCTCGGGTCTCCTGATGGATGTGCTGGGATCAATCCAGGAGTGAAATTGCTGGGCGTTAGGGCAGACCAGTGTTCAACTTGATGAGATGATGCCAAATTGGTTTCCAAAGCTGGACCAAATCACTCATTGATCCATATCCTCTCCAACATATTTGAATGGTTGGCCTTTAACATTTCTGCCAGTTGAACGGATGTGAAATGTGATCTTACTAGTCTCTGCCTTCACTTCCCTGACACCAGGCACCTGCTCCTTTTTATCTTTTTTTAAAATTAATTAATTTGTGGCTGCGTTGGGTCTTTGTTGCTGCGCGCGGGCTTTCTCTAGCTGTGGTGAGTAGGGGCTACTCTTCGTTGCAGCGTGCGGGCTTCTAATTGCGGTGGCTTCTCTTGTTTCGGAGCACGGGCTCTAGGTGCGCGGGCTTCAGTAGTTGTGGCTCGCGACCTCTAGAGCGCAGGCTCAGTAGTTGTGGCGCACGGGCTTAGTTGCTCCGCAGCATGTAGGATCTTCCTGGACCAGGCCTTGAACCCGTGTCCCCTGTATTGGCTGGCGGACTCCCAACCACTGCGCCACGAGGGAAGTCCCTGTTGTATTTTTTTCAATTCCACCTACAAGTGTTGTCATACGGTATTTGTCTTTCTTTGTCTGACTTACTTCACTTAGTATAATACCCTCCACGTCCATCCACGTTGTTGAAAATGGCAAGATTTCATTCTTTTTAAATGAGTAGTATTTCATAGTATATATGTACCACATCTTCTTTATCCATTCGTATGTTGATGGACACTTAGGTTGCTTCCATGTCTTGGCTATTGTAAATAGTGCTGCTATAAACATTGGGGTGCATGTATCTTTTTTTTTTTCTCTTTTTCAACATTATATTATGCACAATTTCAAACACATACAAAAGTAAAAGGAAACCATATTGCGTTGTAAACGTCAATCTTGTTTCCTCTGTACTTGTAGCCTTCTCTTACCCATGTATCCTCCACTGCTACTGAAGCACATTCTAGGCTTTCTCTTGACGAGATCTTTCATTGGATCCAGTGATAACTTAAAGAAACTGTTATTCACTGAGCACGCACTGTGTGCCAGGTGCTTTGCACCTGTGGCCTCATGCACACCTGAGGACTCTGAGGGAGGGGCTGGAGCTCAGAGCAGCAGTGGGAGAAAGGGGGTTGGTTGTAATCCAGGTAAAGGCCAGGCACTGGGAGGGCCAACCCTCCCCGCTTCACGAGGGGCTGGGGTTCTCTCCTGTTCTTCCTGGGCTGAGCTCTGAGAAGCCCGTGTCCATCCCGTCAGAGGCCTGGGGAGCAAGAAGGGCCAGGGTGCGTTGGGGCCTCGCTCCCCGCCCTCTGCCCCTGCCCCGACACCCTGCTCGGCCCTCCCTCGCAGACTTGGGCCTCTTCTCCACCAAGACGCTGGTGGAGGCGAGTGGTGAGCACACGGTGGGGGTGCAGCAGCCCTCAGACAAGAATGGGGACCCGACGGGCACGCGACAGATCTGGCCCTGCGAGAGCTCCCGTTCCCACACCACCATTGCCAGGTACACGCAGGACCAGGCCTCCTCCTCCCAGGAGCCCCTGCCGGTGAGAGGCGGGCACGGGCAGAGGCAGGGGTTGCAGAATCGGGGGACTTGGAGCCCCGGCTGCGGTGGGAGGGCTCCTGGAAGGCCGCTGACCCAGGCCTGCCTACCCCTGTGGCCAAGCAGGAGGAGGAGAGTGAAGACGAGGAGTGGGAGCCGGACAGCAGCACAGGAGCCCCTCCTAGGTAGGGACGCTTTGCCCCTGCCCTTCACGACTCCTTCCCTTCCCTGCGCTTCTCCACCAACCTGTGCTCTTCACCCCCGCAGCAGCGCACCGGGCCCGAAGAACCATCACATCGTCAAGTTCGGCACCAACATCGACCTGTCCGATGCCAAGCGGTCAGTGGGGCAGAGGCCAGCAAAGCGGGGGCGGGAGCGCTGATGGGTCGGCGGAGTTGGGGTCGCGGCTCACTTGTGTTGCCCCCTCGCCACGGCAGGCGGAAGCCCCAGCTGCAGGAGCCGCTGAAGCTGCCCGCCTTCACGCGGGTAACCTCCACGGGCACCGTGCCGAGCCGCGTGGGCCGCACCATCCCGGGCACGAACACGGCGCAGCTGTACATGAAGGTCCCAGGCAGCCGAACCTATCTTTTTTTTTTTTTAATAAATTTATTTATTTATTATTTATTAATTATTTTTAGCTGTGTTGGTGCTTCGTTTCTGTGCGAGGGCTTTCTCTAGTTGCAGCAAGCGGGGGCCACTCTTCAACGCGGTGCGCGGGCCTCTCACTGTCGCGACCTCTCCCGTTGCGGAGCACAGGCTCCAGACGCGCAGGCTCAGTAGTCGTGGCTCACGGGCTTAGTTGCTCCGCGGCATGTGGGATCTTCCCAGACCAGGGCTCGAACCCGTGTCCCCTGCATTGGCAGGCAGATTCTCAACCACTGCGCCACCAGGGAGACCCCCCTAACTTTTTGAATTAGTGATTTTTTCCGGTTATATACCCAGGAGTGGAATTGCTGGATCATATAGTAGTTCTATATTTAGTTTTTTAAGGAACCTCCACACTGTTTTCCATAGCAGCTGTACCAATTGACATTCCCACCAACAGTGTAGGAGGGTTCCCTTTTCTCCACACCCTCTCCAGCATTTGTTATTTGTAGACTTTTTGATGATGGGCATTCTGACAGGTGTGAGGTGATATCTCATAGTAGTTTTCATTTGCATTTCCCTGATGATTAATGATGTTGAGTGTCTTTTCATGTGTCTGTTGGCCATTTGTATGTCTTCTCTGGAAAAAATGTCTATTCAGGTCTTCTGCCCATTTTCTTTTTTTTTTAATTTTATTTATTTATTTATTTATTTATTTATTTATTTATTTATTTATTTATGTCTGTGTTGGGTCTTCGTTTCTGTGCGAGGGCTTTCTCTAGTTGCGGCGAGCGGGGGCCACTCTTCATCGCAGTGTGCGGGCCTCTCATTATCGCGGCCTCTCTTGTTGCGGAGCACAGGCTCCAGATGCGCAGGCTCAGTAGTTGTGGCTCACGGGCCCAGTCGCTCCGCGGCATGTGGGATCTTCCCAGACCAGGGCTCGACCCCGTGTCCCCTGCATTGGCAGGCAGACTCTCAACCACTGCACCACCAGGGAAGCCCTCTGCCCATTTTTTAATCAAATTTTTTTTTTTGATGTTGAGGTTTTTGTTAGTTTGCTTTTTCTTAGTTCCTTGATTTCCTTTTTTTAAATTGAATTATACTTGATTTACAATGTTGTGTTAGTTTCAGGTGTGTAGTAAAGTGACTCAGTTATATATATATATATATATATATATATATATATATATATATATACCCTTTTTCAGATTCTTTTTCACTGTAGGTTATTACAAGATATTGAATATAGTCCCCTGTGCTATACACTAGGTACTTGTTGTTCATCTGTTTTATATATAGCAGTTTGTATCTGCTAATCCCAAATTCCTAATTTATCCCTCTTCCACTCCATTTCCCCTTTGGCCATAAGTTTGTTTTCTATGTCTGGGAGTCTATTTCGGTTTTGTAAATAAGTTCATTTGTGTCATATTTAGATTCCACATATCAGTGATATCATACGGTATTTGTATTTCTCTGTCTGACTTACTTAGTATGATAATCTCTAGGTCCATCCATGTTGCTGCAAATGGCATTATTTCATTCTTTTTTTATGGCTGAGTAGTATTCCATTGTATATATGTACCACATCTTCTTTATCCATTCATCTGTTGATGGACACTAAGGTTGCTTCCATGTATTGGCTATTGTAAATAGTGCTGCTAGATGTTGACTTGTATGAGCTGTTTATATATGTTGGATATTAACCCCTTATCGGTCATATCATTTGCAAATATTTTCTCTCATTCGGTAGTCTGCGTTTTCATTTTGTGGATGGTTTCCTTTGCTATGCAAAAGATTTTAAGTTAAATTAGGTTCCATTTGTTTATTTTTGCTTTTATTTCCTTTGCTTTAGGAGACAAATCCAAAAAAGTATTGCTGAGATTTATGTCAAAGAGTGTCCTGCCTGTGTTTTCTGGTTTCTCGTCTTACATTTAGGTCTTTAATCCCTTTTGAGTTTGTTTTTGTGTTTGGTGTTAGAGAATCTTCCAATTTCATTCTTTGACATGTACCACTCAGTGAAGAGACTGTCTTTTCTCCATTGTATGTTCTTGCCTCCTTTGTTGTAGATTAATTGACCAATTAATTAATTGCATGGGTTTATTTCTGGGCTTTCTATGCTGTTCCATTGATCTATGTGTCTGTTTTTGTGCCACGTGTCTAGATTTTTCATTTTATTGTCTTTTGATGATCAGAAGAACTAAAATTTAGCACGGTCATTTATGATTAGCATTTTTGTGTCTTGTGAAATAAAAACCCTTTCCTACCCCAAGGGCAGAAAGATGGCTACCTTAATTTCTTTCTATAAGTTTTAAAGTTTTGTTTTGGCCTTTAAATCCTGAATTGATTTAGAGTTGCTTTGGAGTGTGGTGTGAGGTAAGTGTGGTGGAAAGAATAACGGCCCCCAAAGATGCACCCATCTTAATATCTAGACCCTGGGAACCTGTCACCTTATATGGCCAAAAGGATGCAGTCGGTGAGGTGGGCAGATTGGCCTGGTGACCCAGATGGGCAGAACTTAATCCTGTGGGTCCTTAAAAGCTGAGACCCTCTCCCGGCTGTGGTCAGAGAAGTGAGAAGAGAGTCTAAACATGAGAGAGACAGGCCTTGCCTTGAATATGGAGGAAGGGGTCTGGGCCGAGCCATGCGGCGGAGTCTGGATGCCGTGAGCGGCCCTCCGTTGACAGCCAGGAGGAAACAGGGACCCAGTCCCGGCACTGCGAGGAACCGAACTCTGCCGACCCCCAAAGGGGCAGGGGACTGGTCCTCTGGAGCCTCAGGAAGGAGCCAGCCCCACCCAGTGCGACCCATCTTGGACATCTGACCTCCAGAACTGTCAGATGTTACACCCCTCCCGTTTGAGCCTCTAAGTTTGTGGTGATTCGTATGCAGCAGTAGAAGAGGAATCCAGAGGGATCCGGTCTTATTTTCTGCAGTCTGCGTGCCCCGGGCCCAGCACCTGCAGTGAGATGTCTCCCAGCTGCTGCCCCTGCTCTCTTTCCGTCAAAGTTCCAAATGCCCCTCAGCCTGTGCCAGTGCCCTTTCATTTTCTGCCCAGTGAATCTCAGCTCCTGGACTGTGAACTTCCTTGCTTCTTTACTTGTCCGAGCAGCAGAAATGGACCCCGGCTCTCCTTCAAGGGCTGGCAGAGCTCTGGCCCCTGGAACGCCCTCTCCTGACCCCATATGAGCGCCTGGCTGGAAAGAGGGATGTGGGGCTACGGTGAAGCCACACCCTGCCTCTCCTATGTGACTGTGGGTGGGGGAGGCCACGTCTCAGCCTCCCTGGAGCCCGGTGCCCAGTCTGCACCGCAGGCTGTGACCAGTCCCCTCTCCTGGGGTTCTCATGGGGACAAATGCACTGCCTGATGGGCTCCCTCGTGCAGGATGGCAGACGTGGTCGCAGCTCGTTGCGAGTGGGTCTAGTGAGCCATCTCGTAGCTAAGTGGCCTCGATTGCTTTAGTGTCTTCTTAAAAAGATTTTTATTGGAGTATAGTTGATTTACAGTGTTGTGTTAGTTTCTGCTGTACAGCAAAGTGACTCACTTATACATATATATATACATCCTTTTTTATATTCTTTTCCATTATGGTTTATCACAGGATTCGAATATACTTCCCTGTGCTCTTCAGAAGGACCTTGTTGTTTATTTAAAAAAATTTTTTATGGCATATAGTTGATTTACAGTGTTGTGTTAGTTTCTGCTATATAGCAAAGTGACTCGGTTACACATATACATATATCCACTCTTTTTTAGATTCTTTTCCTGTATAGGTTATTACAGTGTTGAGTAGTGTTCCCTGTGCTATATACTAGGTCCTTACTAGTTATCTATTTTATATATAGGACCTTGTTTTTTACAAGTGGCCTCACTTTTGAACAAAGATTTCGTATGGGACATTGCAGTGATGACAGATCTCTCTGGTTGCAACAACGTGGAACTTATCTTTTTGTGCATCACTGCGTGCAAGGTGAGGGTTTAGGACACTTCACAACAATGGGATTTCTCGAGGGTCTCCCAGATTGGACCAGACGCTCTCTAAGACCTTCCTGTCTGGGACCCTCACAGAGGTGATGGCAAGGCCACACCCAGGGGCAAAGCATCAGGGGCACGGGAGTCTTAAATGATGCATAGGGAACAGCCAAGCAAAGGAATGGAGAGTCACGCTGCGTGGGGTCTCCACACAGAGGGTTTGGGGGATGTAGTCCTGTGATGCCCTGAGGGGGTTTCCCAAAGGCTGGATCCCGGGATGGGGGGCAGGTGTTGGGGCAGTGAGGACAAAGCAACTATCCTAACAATCACTTTCTCACTTTTTTTTTTTCCTCTTTTTTTGGCCGCATGGCTTGCAGGATCTTAGTTCCCTGACTAGGGATTGAACCCGGGCCCTGACAGTGAAAGCGCTGAGTCCTAACCACTGGACCACCAGGGAATTCCCATGATCACCTTCTTTTGACCATGTGAGACAGCCTGTTCTGAACACCAGCTATCGCTGAAGTTATTTCTCGTGAAATGCTGGGGCTGGAAGGGAAGGGTATGTATCAGGGCGCTTGTGGCTGCAGGGAACAGAAAGCCCAGCTACAACAGCTCAGCCTTAAGAGAACTATTTGTGTCAAGTAACAGGAAGCCCAGACACAGAAGGCTCCAGGGTCGCCAAGTCGATGACCTTTCAGCTCACATCCTTAGACTAGCAGGTCTCATGGTCACAATGTAACAGGGAAGAACAAATCTGACTCCATGTTAAGATCTGTTTCTTTTGCTTTAACCTTTGTGCCCTGTTGCCTGTGCTTAGTCATGCTGGCTCTGCAACTTTTGTACAAGAATGTTGCCTGTAGCCTGAAATATACAGGAGAGCCCTAGTCTCAGGGCTCTGACCTTTAAGAGCCCATTCATAGGGAGATAAAAAGTGCAGGACAGAGAATAACATTTGTCTTGCTGGAGGTTTACAGGAACATCATGACCTGACGTAGGTGCACGCCCCTCCCACACCTTGCCTTTAAAAAGGCTTTGCTGAAACCCTTTCGGGAGTTCAGGGTTTTGGAGGCACTAGCACCCGTCTCCTTGCTCAGCCCTGTGATAAACCTTTCTCTGCTCCAAACTCTGATGTTACAGTTTGCTTGGCCTCCCTGTGTGTCGGCCACATGGACTTGTGTCTGGTAGCAAGATGACTGCCTGTGCTCTAGACATCACACACAGTCCCAGAAATAACCAAGAAGAAGGCACAGGGTCTCTTCCTCCTGTCTCGAGAGAGGACACCATCCCTCAGAGCCCCTGCAGACCTCCTCTCGGGTCCCATTCCTGAGCCAGTCCTGGGGAGGAGGTGGGACCCCTGGTGAACTGTCACCCCCAGCACCGACTCCCCCATCTGAACACAAACAGGTCCTTTACTAAGAAGAAACGTAGGGTGGAGCTGGGTGTGTGCCCCAGCACCGAGCCCTGTTCCCAGGGTAAGTGCTCACTCAGCAGCCCTTCCCCGAGAGCCCTCCCAGGCCCCGGGACACCAGTGAATGGGGCACTTGCGGCCCCTGGCCTGGAAAGGCGACTTGCTACAAGCCTGTGCCAAACACCATGGAGAAGTCAAACCAGTGCCGAGATGCAGGGAGACCCAGGAATGGGGCTGCCTTCCCGAGAAGGAGCCCCCAGGACGTGTGCGGGCAGAGGCACTGACAAGTGCAGAGGCCCTGAGGTAGGTGTATGTTTAAGGAGCAGGAAAGCAGAGAGGCAGGAGGGGAGCGGGCGGGCTGAGGTTGGAGGGGTGGGCGGCCCCACGAGGGGTGCCCTCCGCCTCAGATGCGCTGGGCATGGAATGTAGGCTGAGAATGTGGGCGGGCCGTGCTCCTGTTGCCCGGTGACCACAGACAACAGGAGCAAAGCTGCAGGGCTGGGAAGGGCCCAGCACATGGGGGACCACCAGCAAAGCTCGCTCTATAGCCACCGCATGTCGGAGGCCGAGGACCAGCCAGAAAGGGGGCAGGATGACGGCACCCTGGGCCTCCAGGGCCCCAAGTATGAGAAACGAGGGTCCAGGGACCCCAAATACCAGGGTCTGGACGATGGGGACCTGGGATTGGAAGACCAAGAGGAGGAAACTTCCTCTGAGGAGGTGACTGGGGAAGAATTCGTGGACGCCCAGAACCCGGAGGAGGCCCTCTCGGCGCTGGAGAGGGTTCTGGAGAAAGACACGGAGGAGGGTGTGCCTGAGATGAGGTGGGCAGGAGGAGCGGGCGCCCAGGCTGGGGTGGGCGGGGGTGGCCCTGGGGGTGGCTGCACTGGCCTGGGCGCTCACTCTAGGGGTGAAGTTGTCAGCACCTCGCTGCTCTGAGGAGGAGGGCGGCAAACAGCCCCTGTCCAGGTGGCAGGTGAGTCGTCGTGGAAAACCCTATGCAAATGCCAACTTTGGAGGTGGCAGAGTTGAGAGGTCGTGAGCCCTCCATCCCGACAGAAAGAAAAAGAAATGGGGGAAGATCTCCCAACCCCCAAAGCTGAAACCGTTGCAAGTACCATAAATTGCCAGACACGCTTTTGGCGGCCAGGAGGACAGCCGGAAAAACGCGGATGCTCCCTGTAGGGAGGGACCCCGTGCCCTATGGTGTTCATGGGGTCCTCGGCTGGAACCCCTCGCCTCCTGGTGCTGGGTAAGCACGCGTCCCCTCAGGCACTGCAGAGGGGCCTTTGCCCTCCCGGCACAGTGACGGAGCTCGTGTGATGAGCGCACAGTGTGGTGTGTGATGTGGCCGGCGGGGCAGGGGACGCGTGCCGTGTAGAGGGCGGCGCTCGGGGAGGGGTCTGAGCCGGGAGAGGAGACTGCATGTCTTGGTGCTCTGGGGGCTTCCTGGGGGCACTGTCCATGACCCAGCATCCCCTCTGTGGCCCTGCAGGCGGGAGCAGGTCTCTGTTCCATTTCACAAAGGAGGGAACCCAGGGCACTGGCTGGTGGCAAAGCTAGGATTTCAGATCAGGTCTTTGTGGTGCCAGGGCTCTCCTCCAGAGGGCGGGGCGAGAACACAAGGATGGTTCTACCCCGCCGGGGGAGCAAGGGCTCTGGCCTCAGCATCCACCTCCCCTCAGGCGGCTGTCCATCTCCCAGAGGACCCCCGGCACCTCCGTGGGCTGGGAGAGGAGGAGGAAGAGGCGGCTGTTTGAGTTGGCGAAACCCAAGACCAACTGGCAAGTCTTGAAAGACAGGTGAGGTGTCGGGTGGCCTGGATGGGGGGGTCTGAGAGGGGACACGGTGCCCTCGGCAGCCTCTGGGTACCGGCCGAACCAGCGGAGCCCAGCGCAGAGGTGGGCGGGGGCCTGTCTCTCGCAGGATGGGGTGCTGCTGCAGGGGCTACGCCTGGATCTCCCCCCGCATGAGGAACCTTCAGTTCTGTGTCTACTGGTGAGTCCCGCCCCCCCCCCCCCACTGCCCACATCGTCGGGAAGGGGGCCTTCACCGGAACCACCCTTCCTCTCCTGGGACAGGGTTGGGGGAAGGACTCTGCACTGGGGGCCCCGCCCCAGGATTCCCAGCTCTACCTGGAGCTCTGGACCCCAGCCCCCGGCTTGAGATGGGTCTGCTCCTAGACGCCGGGCCGCTTCTCAGTTGCGCCTCTTTCTTTCCAGCTCCCTCCTTCTCTGAACACCAGCCTTGCTCAGAATAACCTACACTCCCCGTGCCTCTAAGACTTTTCTCCCGTGTCCGTCTCTGACCTGCCTCTGCTGCCCATCTACTTACTCTCTCCTTTCTTCCCACCTGGAAGCTCTCCCTTCCTCCCCCTCCAGCTGCCCCTCTCCCCGCTGTCTGTGTTT
The DNA here is from genome assembly GCF_965194825.1 of Balaenoptera physalus. Classification (NCBI taxonomy): domain Eukaryota; kingdom Metazoa; phylum Chordata; class Mammalia; order Artiodactyla; family Balaenopteridae; genus Balaenoptera; species Balaenoptera physalus. Next base: position 127,440 of record NC_138890.1, on the reverse strand, counting down.
ATGGGGTGCTCTGAGTTCTGCTGCTGAATGGGGCGCAGACCGCCGGGGCCCTGGCTCCCCTCACGCTGAGCCCCGCTGGGTGTGTTCCAGGCCATCTGTGTACTGGACAGAGAGGTTTCTTGAGGATACCACCCTCACCATCACGGTGCCCGGTAGGTTGACCCGCCTAACCCTGACCCTAACCCTAACCCCTTCTCCGCAGGGGGGGGGGGCATCAGGGGGAGGGGGGCTGGCCAGGCGCCTGCGGCCGGGTCACCCCCATCTCACTGTGACCTGCACCTGGCTCTGTTTGGGGAGACCGAGGGGCCTCCCAGCCCCAACCCTCCCAGGGGTCCCTGCAGGACTGCCCCTCTCCCATCTCCCAGGAGCGCCCCCACCCCCAGTCTTCCAGGGGTCTCCTCTCTGGAGTCTGTCCCCAAGCTGGAGGCTGGTCCTGGCGGGGGAGGGGTGGGGGGCAAGCTCTCCAGGGGAAATCAAAGTTTGCACCTCAGTCAAAGTGAGGTCAGTACTAACTTCACAAAAGACCCCTTTCCTTCCCAGAGCCGCTGATCCCTTTGAATAAAACATTTCAAGAAAACTCATTTCTGGAGAGCCGCTCAGGGCGAGTTCTCTCTTGGGTTTAGAATCCCCTGCAGTGAGCACGGAGGCCCCCGGAGCCCAGGCCCGTTCTGCAGAGGAGCCTGAGCCCCCATTCCCCCCACCCCTGTGTGCCCCGCGGTCCCCAGGTGAGGGTGTCTGGTGCGAGCTGTCCCTTGTGTGAAGCTGGATTCAGGAGGAAGGAAGCCCGCGGGGAGGGGCGGGTTTCCAGGGAGCTGTTTCCCCTTTTGTGCAGAGGTGTCCCGCCGGTTGGAGGAGCTGGCCCGACCTAAGAGGTTCTACTCAGAGTATTACAACAACAACAGGTAGGGGGCGCCCGGGCAGGGACCCCTTTCCGTCGGGGCTTGCAGGGGAGGGCCCAGGTCCTGGGACCAGGAGACCCATTCACACCGGCCAGACACTGAGCCTTTGAAGCTCTGTTCCCCAGACAGGACGCAGGAGGCTCTCAGGGCTGCAGGGCAGGTGCTGGTGTCACTCTGGGCAGCTGGTGGTAGTGAGACTGATGGTTTTAGGCGCCTGCCTCCTGGCACGACTCTGTCTCAGTTCTTGCGGCTTCCACGCTTGCTGACGTGGGGTCCGGTGTTATTAGACACAGACTGGTTTCCTATCTCACGCACGTGTGGAAAGGAAAACATGCCCAAGAGTCCCACTCACCCATGTTGACAGGCTCCAGCCACCGTTTCTGTGGCCGTCATTGTGACCACAACTTCTCACCTTAATGCTGGTTGGAGCGTAATCTGGAGGCACCTCTGTGTGACCTGTAATCTGGGGTGACCTCTGTGATCTGTAATCTGCGGGATGACTTCTGTGATCTGTAATCTGGGGTGACCTCTGTGTGACCTGTAATCTGGGAGGTGACCTCTGTGTGATCTGTAATCTGGGGTGACCTCTGTGTGATCTGTAATCTGGGGTGACCTCTGTGTGACCTGTAATCTGGGAGGTGACCTCTGTGTGATCTGTAATCTGGAATGACCTCTGTGTGATCTGTAATCTGGGGTGACCTCTGTGTGACCTGTAATCTGGGAGGTGACCTCTGTGTGATCTGTAATCTGGAATGACCTCTGTGTGATCTGTAATCTGGGGTGACCTCTGTGTGACCTGTAATCTGGGGGGTGACCTCTGTGTGATCTGTAATCTGGAATGACCTCTGTGTGATCTGTAATCTGGGGTGACCTCTGTGTGATCTGTAATCTGGGGGGGTGACCTCTGTGTGATCTGTAATCTGGAATGACCTCTGTGTGATCTGTAATCTGGGGTGACCTCTGTGTGACCTGTAATCTGGGGGGTGACCTCTGTGTGATCTGTAATCTGGAATGACCTCTGTGTGATCTGTAATCTGGGGTGACCTCTGTGTGATCTGTAATCTGGGGGGGTGACCTCTGTGTGATCTGTAATCTGGAATGACCTCTGTGTGATCTGTAATCTGGGGTGACCTCTGTGTGACCTGTAATCTGGGGGGTGACCTCTGTGATCTGTAATCTGGAATGACCTCTGTGTGATCTGTAATCTGGGGTGACCTCTGTGTGACCTGTAATCTGGGAGGTGACCTCTGTGTGATCTGTAATCTGGGGTGACCTCTGTGTGATCTGTAATCTGGGGGGTGACCTCTGTGATCTGTAATCTGGAATTACCTCTGTGTGACCTGTAATCTGGGAGGTGACCTCTGTGTGATCTGTAATCGGAATGACCTCTGTGTGACCTGTAATCTGGGGTGACCTCTGTGTAAACAGCTCCGTGGAGCACAGCCCATCGTGGATGGCCCCGGGCCTTCTGGTCGGGCTGACAGTGTTTATCCATTGCATTCCAGCCTCAGAGATGTGAAAATAAGAGTCTGCCTCGGATCAATGAAATACGGCTGTTTCTGGGGCAGAGGCAGAGCTGAGACCCGGTTTTAGGAGGTGGGGTGGTGGCAGGGCTGACTTTCATCCCTTTGATCCACCTCCTGCCCCCAGCCTGATGGTGGGAGTAGGGGAGACGGCTGGGAGGAGACTCCCAGGGAGAGGGTTGCTCCATCCTCGGGAATAGGGGGGCTCTGTTAGGGATTCTTTTAGGAGCCCCTCTTGGAGGTATTTTGAAAACCCTGCACTGCACCAGGCTCTCCCTGAGCCCCCGAGTCAGAGAGGAGTCGTACACACACAAGCACACAGACGTAGCCCCGGGTGGCAGGTTAGGGTCTCAGGCCTGGCTCTCCCTTAGGACAACCCCCATCTGGCCCATTCCCCGGTCCACCTTGGAGTACCGAGCGTCCAGCCGCCTGCGGGAACTGGCCACCCCGAAGGTCCGGAATAACATCTGGAGCATACACATGTCTGAGGTGGGTGCCTTTCTCCCCCTGGAGCTCCCCAGCTCCCCCCGGGGGCTCAGCGGGTCCGGAAGGACCAGAGGCAACAGGTGTGTGACTGCTTCCCTGAACCATCGGGAGTCACCGGGGTTTGTTCAAGAAAAGGCTTTACTTTCCTCCTCTGGGCCTTGAAGGCAGCGCAGGGACCACCCTCCCCTGCCTGTCAGCTCAGAGGGGAGCCGGAGCAGTCTGCTCCCACGGGGGCGGGACAACCGCCGTTCAGAGGTGACAGCGGAGTTCAGTCCATTCTCAATCTGGTCCTTTGCGCTCCTCCAGTTGAGGCTCCACCCCCCGCACCCGGCTCAGGCCCGACTCCGCCCCGGCGGCCCACAGCTACCCTCCAGCACCTGCGCGGTGCCCGGCCTGGCCAGCAGCATGGAGTCGTGCTCCCCTGGGAGGGGCCGCCATGGGGGCATCTCGCACCCACCGAAGGACACGTGCTTGTTTCTGGGTTTTGGTTCCTGCACACACGGCTGCCGTGAGCATCTGGATCTCTGTGGGATACGTCGCCGTATCTCCAGGGTCAACACCCAGAAGCGGGGTCCTGGCCAGGAGGCCTGTCCGACTTTATCAGAGACTGACCACCTGCTCCCACAGTGGCCGCCCCGTCTGGCACCGTGTGTCCGTTTGCTGGTTTGTCCGTTTATTTCTTTACGGCCGGCCGCCCTGACAGGTGTGCGGTGGGACGGCCTTGTGGTTTAATGTGCGTCGGATCCGTGTCTTTTCATGTGGTTGTTTGACAGAACCCCAACTTGAACACTCTTACAACTAAATGCAGACAACACACTGCTTCTCCCAGAAACTCTTCATATGGATTTCTAACAGGTGAGGGTAGTTTAAAACCCCTAACAACAAAGATCCCACTGAAAGAATTTAACAATAATACCTTAGTGTCCAAATACCCAGTCCATGTTCTGTTTCCCCAGTTGTCTCAAAAAAAGGCTTCAGCAGTCAGTTTGGTTGGATCAGGATCCGGAGGAGGGTCTGGCCCCACCTCTTACCTGGAGACGTACCTGCTGTTTTCCCGGACCCTGCCTTGCCTTTGCCAGTTTAGCCTTCGAGTCCTTCTGCGCTCCAACACCCTCTGTGGCTCCCCAGTGCCCCGGGAAAGCCAGCAGGACGGGGCCTTCTCCATCCCTACTACCCCACGTGCCCCCTGTTGGACTAAATGCGGGTCCCTCAACAAGCCCCTGGGCCTTGGCATGTGCAGCTGGGCATGTTCCTGCCCAGCCTGGTGGGGCCCCCATCCGACACCCCTTCTTGCTCCTTCCCAGCCCCTTTCACGTGTGCTCTGGATGGGCTGTCATCCTTCCCTCAAATGTGAGCTCCCCGAGGACATGTGTCCGTGTCTGCTGTGGCCTTACTGCAGAGCTGGCCTTGCCCCGTGCAGGGCACGAAGCGGTTGTCAATATTCTTCGAATGCATGGATAAGTGACTGTTTCCCTGCCTGTCACCCCTGCAGACGGGGGGCCCCTTGAGGGCAAGACCGCAGGCTGACTCATCTGCCTCATCTGGTGACCTGGGCTGTTGGGGCCATCGTGGTGGGCAGAGAAGGAGGGGAAGAAAGGAGAGGGGATGGAAGACGTGGTTGAGAGGGGCGTGAAATTGTAAGCGCCAGGATGTCTTTGACAAGAGTAGTGTCTGTGATTTTTCAGCAGGACACCTTCAGGGGGAAAGGGACTCATCTTTCAGTCTCCCTAGAGAACATTACAGCCAATCCTCTGCCTCTGGGCAGTCTCCTACCCAAAGTGCACCCAACAGAGAGCTTCTGTAAAACATTAAATGTTATACACACACCAAGTGCTTGTACAATTCACCCTCCTACCAGCCATGTATCGGGATCTCTCTCCTCCCACCTTCCTGCCAGGGCTTGATAACGCCAGACTTTTTCACTTTTGCCAAATTTGTTGGCATGGAGTGATATTTTGCTGTTTTAATTTACATATCCCTGGTGCACAGAGAGGATTATTGATCCTTTGGATTTACTTTCCTGCACGATTAGCTCAGTTTCCTATTGATTTTTCATGTTATTGATTTAGAGAAGCTCTTTATTTATGATGGCTACTACTAATCCTTTGCTGAACACACTGCAAACTAACTTCTTCCCAGTCAGTCTTTTGTCTTTCAGTGTTGCCTTCAGGGTCTTTCTGATCCAGGGGCCATGAGGAATCATGGGCTACTTTACTCTTTCTCCTCTAATTCTGTTTCTAGGTGTCCCAAGTGTCCAGGGCAGCCCGGATGGCCACCCCCAGTCCGAGGATCATCCAGCTGGCAAAGCCCAGGGCTCCAGCCACCCTGCTGGAAGAGTGGGACCCCATGCCAAAACCCAAGCCACATGTGTCAGACTATAACCGCCTCCTTCACCTGGCCAGTAAGCAGGTCACCGGGGACTCGACATCTTATGAAGCGTCCTTCCCCACTGGATGCGGGTGGGGGCAGCCAGTTGACTTGGACCTGCTTCTGCCAGATTTGTGCTTCCCTAGCTCCACCTGCACTGCAGACCAGCTGTCCGAATCCCTGTGGGCAGTTCATCTGTGGTCTGCATGGGCTCCCTGGGGGCTGGCAGAGAGAATCGCTCCCTCTGGGTGGGGGGCGGTTTGTGGGTCTCCCAGCACAGCAAGTGGGTGCAGAAGGGAAACTTGGGGTGCAGGGCCAGGGCCGAAAGAGCCAAGCTGGGGCAAAAGGGCTCTTTACATGGTGTTGGCCTGACTCTCTTCCTGTCCTTTATTTAATTTATTTTTTTATACAGCAGGTTCTTATTAGTCATCCATTTTATACACATCAGTGTATACATGTCAATCCCAATCGCCCAATTCAGCACACCACCCCCCCCACCCCCCCGTGGCTTTCCCCCCTTGGTGTCCATACGTTTGTTCTCTACATCTGTGTCTCAACTTCTGCCCTGCAAACCGGTTCATCTGTACCATTTTTCTAGGTTCCACATACATGCGTTAATATACGATATTTGTTTTCCTCTTTCTGACCTGCTTCACTCTGTATGACAGTCTCTAGATCCATCCACGTCTCAACAAATGACCCAATTTCATTCCTTTTTATGGCTGAGTAATATTCCATTGTATATAGGTGCCACAACTTCTTTATCCATTCGTCTGTCGATGGGCATTTAGGTTGCTTCCATGACCTGGCTATTGTAAATAGTGCTGCAGTGAACATTGGGGTGCATGCGTCTTTTTGAATTATGGTTTTCTCTGGGTATATGCCCAGTAGTGGGATTGCTGGGTCATATGGTAGTTCTATTTTTAGTTTTTTAAGGAACCTCCATACTGTTCTCCATAGTGGCTGTATCAATTTACATTCCCACCAACAGTGCAAGAGGGTTCCCTTTTCTCCACACCCTCTCCAGCATTTGTTGTTTGTAGATTTTCTGATGATGCCCATTCTGACTGGTGTGAGGTGATACCTCATTGTAGTTTTGATTTGCATTTCTCTAATAATTAGCGATGTTGAGCAGCTTTTCATGTGCTTCTTGGCCATCTGTATGTCTTCTTTGGAGAAATGTCTATTTAGGTCTTCTGCCCATTTTTGGATTGGGTTGTTTGTTTCTTTAATATTGAGCTGCATGAGCCGTTTATATATTTTGGAGATAAATCCTTTGTCTGTTGATTTGTTTGCAAATATTTTCTCCCATTCTGAGGGTTGTCTTTTCGTCTTGTTCATGGTTTCCTTTGCTGTGCAAAAGCTTTGAAGTTTCATTAGGTCCCATTTGTTTATTTTTGTTTTTATTTCCATTACTCTAGGAGGTGGATCAAAAAAGATCTTGCTGTGATTTATGTCAAAGAGTGTTCTTCCTGTTTTCCTCTAAGAGTTTTATAGTGTCCGGTCTTACATTTAGGTCTCTCATCCATTTTGAGTTTATTTCTGTGTATGGTGTTAGGGACTGTTCTAATTTCATTCTTTTACATGTAGCTGTCCATTTTTCCCAGCACCACTTATTGAAGAGACTGTCTTTTCTCCATTGTATATCCTTGCCTCCTTTGTCATAGATTAGTTGACCATAGGTGCGTGGGTTTATCTCTGGGCTTTCTATCTTGTTCCATTGATCTATGTTTCTGTTTTTGTGCCAGTACCATATTGTCTTGATTACTGTAGCTTTGTAGTATAGTCTGAAGTCAGGGAGTCTGATTCCTCCAGCTCCGTTTTTTTCCCCTCAAGACTGCTTTGGCTATTCGGGGTCTTTTGAGTCTCCATACAAATTTTAAGATTTTTTGTTCTAGTTCCATAAAAAATGCCATTGGTAATTTGATAGGGATTGCATTGAATCTGTAGATTGCTTTGGGTAGCATAGTCATTTTCACAATATTGATTCTTCCAGTCCAAGAACATGGTATATCTCTCCACCTGTTGGTATCATCTTTAATTTCTTTCATCAGTGTCTTATAGTTTTCTGCATACAGGTCTTTTGTCTCCCTAGGTAGGTTTATTCCTAGGTATTTTATTCTTTTTGTTGCAATGGTAAATGGGAGTGTTTCCTTAATGTCTCTTTCAGATTTTTCATCATTAGTGTATAGGAATGCAAGAGATTTCTGTGCATTAATTTTGTATCCTGCAACTTTACCAAATTCATTGATTAGCTCTAGTAGTTTTCTGGTGGCATATTTAGGATTCTCTATGTATAGTATCATGTCATCTGCAAACAGTGACAGTTTTACTTCCTCTTTTCCAATTTGTATTCCTTTTATTTCTTTTTCTTCTCTGATTGCCGTGGCTAGGACTTCCAAAACTATGTTGAATAATAGTGGTGAGAGTGGACATCCTTGTCTTGTTCCTGATCTTAGAGGAAACGCTTTCAGTTTTTCACCATTGAGAATGATGTTTGCTGTGGGTTTGTCTTATATGGCCTTTATTATGTTGAGGTAGGTTCCCTCTATGCCCACTTTCTGGAGAGTTTTTATCATAAATGGGTGTTGAGTTTTGTCAACAGCTTTTTCTGCATCTATTGAGATGATCATGTGGTTTTTATTCTTCAGTTTGTTAATATGGTGTATCACATTGATTGATTTGCGTATATTGAAGAATCCTTGCATCCCTGGGATAAATCCCACTTGATCATGGTGTATGATCCTTTTAAAGTGTTGTTGGATTCTGTTTGCTAGTATTTTCTTGAGGAGTTTTGCATCTATATTCATCAGTGATATTGGTCTGTAATTTTCTTTTTTTGTAGTATCTTTGTCTGGTTTTGGTATCAGGGTGATGGTGGCCTCATAGAATGAGTTTGGGAGTGTTCCTTCCTCTGCAATTTTTTGGAAGAGTTTGAGAAGGATGGGTGTTAGCTCTTCTCTAAATGTTTGATAGAATTCACCTGTGAAGCCATCTGGTCCTGGACTTTTGTTTGTTGGCAGATTTTTAATCACAGTTTCAATTTCATTCCTTGTGATTGGTCTGTTCATATTTTCTATTTCTTCCTGGCTCAGTCTTGGAAGGTTATCCCTTTCTAAGAATTTGTCCATTTCTTCCAGGTTGTCCATTTTATTGGCATAGAGTTCCTTGTAGTAGTCTCTTAGGATGCTTTGTATTTCTGTGGTGTCTGTTGTAACTTCTCCTTTTTCACTTCTAATTTCATTGATTTGAGTCCTCTCCCTCCTTTTCTTGATGAGTCTGGCTAATGGTTTATCAATTTTGTTTATCTTCTCAAAGAACCAGCTTTTAGTTTTATTGATCTTTGCCATTGTTTTCTTTGTTTCTATTTCATTTATTTCTGCTCTGATCTTTATGATTTCTTTCCTTCTGCTAACTTTGGGTTTTGTTTGTTCTTCTTTCTCTAGTTCCTTTAGGTGTAAAGTTAGATTGTTTATTTGAGATTTTTCTTGTTTCTTGAGGTAGGCTTGTATAGCTATAAACTTCCCTCTTAGAACTGCTTTTGCTGCATTCCATAGGTTTTGGATCGTCGTGTTTTCATTGTCATTTGTCTCTAGGTATTTTTTGATTTCTTCAATGATCTCTTGGTTATTTAGTAACGTATTGTTTAGCCTCCATGTGTTTGTGTTTTTTACGTTTTTTTCCCCGTAATTGATTTCTAATCTCATAGCGTTGTGGTCAGAAAAGATGCTTGATATGATTTCCATTTTCTTAAATTTACTGAGGCTTGATTTGTGACCCAAGATGTGATCTATCCTGGAGAATGTTCCGTGCGCACTTGAGAAGAAAGTGTAATCTGCTGTTTTTGGATGGAATGTCCTATAAATATCAATTAACTCTATCTGGTCTATTGTGTCATTGAAAGCTTCTGTTTCCTTATTTATTTTCATTTTGGATGATCTGTCCATTGGTGTAAGTGAGGTGTTAAAGTTCCCCACTATTATTGTGTTACTGTCGATTTCCTCTTTTAGGGCTGTTAGCAGTTGCCTTATGTATTGAGGTGGTCCTATGCTGGGTGCATATATATTTATAATTGTTATATCTTCTTCTTGGATTGATCCCTTGATCATTATGTAGTGTCCTTCCTTGTCTCTTGTAACATTCTTTATTTTAAAGTCTATTTTATCTGATATGAGTATTGCTACTCCAGCTTTCTTTTGATTTCCATTTGCATGGAATATCTTTTTCCATCCCCTAACTTTCAGTCTGTATGTGTCCCTAGGTCTGAAGTGGGTCTCTTGTAGACAGCATATATATGGGTCATGTTTTTGTATCCATTCAGCAAGCCTGTGTCTTTTGGTTGGAGCATTTAATCCATTCACGTTTAAGGTAATTATCGATATGTATGTTCCTATGACCATTTTCTTAGTTGTTTTGGGTTTGTTTTTGTAGGTCCTTTTCTTCTCTTGTGTTTCCCACTTAGAGAATTTCCTTAGCATTTGTTGTAGAGCTGGTTTGGTGGTGCTGAATCCTCTTAGCTTTTGCTTGTCTGTAAAGCTTTTGATTTCTCCATCGAATCTGAATGAGATCCTTGCCGGGTAGAGTAATCTTGGTTGTAGGTTCTTCCCTTTCATCACTTTAAGTATATCATGCCACTCCCTTCTGGCTTGTAGAGTTTCTGCTGAGAAATCAGCTGTTAACCTTGTGGGGATTCCCTTGTATGTTATTTGTCGTTTTTCCCTTGCTGCTTTCAATAATTTTTCTTTGTCTTTAATTTTTGCCAATTTGATTACTATGTGTCTTGGCATGTTTCTCCTTGGGTTTATCTTGTATGGGACTTGCTGCGCTTCCTGGACTTGGGTGGCTATTTCCTTTCCCATGTTAGGGAAGTTTTCGACTATAATCTCTTCAAATATTTTCTCTGGTCCTTTCTCTCTCTCTTCTCCTTCTGGGACCCCTATAATGCGAATGTTGTTGCGTTTAATGTTCTCCCAGAGGTCTCTTAGGCTGTCTTCATTTCTTTTCACTCTTTTTTCTTTATTCTGTTCCGCAGCAGTGAATTCCACCATTCTGTCTTCCAGGTCACTTATGTGTTCTTCTGCCTCAGTTATTCTGCTATTGATTCCTTCTAGTGTAGTTTTCATTTCACTTATTGTATTGTTCATCTCTGTTTGTTTGTTCTTTAATTCTTCCAGGTCTTTGTTAAACATTTCTTGCATCTTCTCGATGTTTCCCTCCATTCTTTTTTTTTTTTTTTTAATTTTATTTATTTATTTATTTCTGGCTGTGTTGGGTCTTCGTTTCTGTGCGAGGGCTTTCTCCAGTTGCGGCAAGTGGGGGCCACTCTTCATCGCGATGCGCGGGCCTCTCACTATTGCGGCCTCTCTTGTTGTGGAGCACAGGCTCCAGACGCGCAGGCTCAGTAATTGTGGCACACGGGCCTAGTCGCTCCACAGCATGTGGGATCTTCCCAGACCAGGACTCGAACCCGTGTCCCCTGCATTGGCAGGCAGATTCTCAACCACTGTGCCACCAGGGAAGCCCTGCCTCCATTCTTTTTCCGAGGTCCTGGATCATCTTCACTATCATTATTCTGAATTCTTTTTCTGGAAGGTTGCCTATCTCCACTCCATTTAGTTGTTTTTCTGGGGTTTTATCTTGTTCCTTCATCTGGTACATAGCCCTCTGCCTTTTCATGTTGTCTATCTTTCTGTGAATGTGGTTTTTGTTCCACAGGCTGCAGGATTGTAGTTCTTCTTGCTTCTGCTGTCTGCCCTCTGGTCCGGCCCGCAGTCCCCAGGACTGTCGCGGCTTCAGCTGCTGGGGCCCCTCCAGAGCCGGCAGCCTCAGTGAGGCCGCCCTCCCCTCGGGCTCCGGGGCATTTCAGTGACGGTGGAGGGAAGAGACCCCGAGCCAGGAGTTCCAGCTCTGCAGAAACGCGGGCTCCATTCTGGGGCTCTTCCTGTCCTTTAAAGCAAAGGACATACCTGGTTCCCCCACAACAAAAGTAATATGCACTAATTATGGAGAGTTTGAAAAATGCAGAAGAGCATGAAGAAAGGAATCTTGCCACCCAAAGGTAGTCAGAGGCTTAGGAAAATTCACTGTGTATCCCCGGCTCCTGGCACATGGTCACCAGAGAGCTTGATTGGCTGTTTTGGTATAATCTGCTGTGTCATTTTCTCCGTTTCCTATTTCCTGTTTTTTTTTTTTTTTTTTTTGCAGAGGAGGCAGGTATTGATTTGCAGCAGCTCTTTATTTAAGATGATCACTAACCCTATGTCAAGCACGTTGCAAAATAACTTCTTCCCAGTCTTTTTTCTTTCGAGCTTGCTTGTGGGATCTTTTGTTTGTTTGTTTATTCATTCATTCGTCTGTTCCCTTAATATTTGTTAAAGTATTTGTTGAATGTGTTACGACTGGTTAAATGAACAGAAACACAAATACACACGCATTTCTCTCTCAAACCATCCTGTCTCACACACATATGCATGAACACACACGTCTGGAATATAAGCACATGTACATTTGTACATACACACGTGTGTATATTCATCCAGGCTTCAGGAGCACATATCAATGCACATCCGTGTGTGTATGGATAAAACTGGTGTAGGGCTGTGTTTTTCAAACCGCAGACTTCCACCCACTGATGGTTGTGACCAGCATTTAAGAAGTGAAGTGAGGACGCATGCAGTGCAGGGGCCACGTGGGGTGGGCACTGGTCCATGCCATTTTGCATTTGTGGCTGCCGTGTGGCCGTGGACCAGTCACACTCTCAGGCTGTGACCAGCAGATTTTCGGAGCCCAGATGTTACAACAAAGGGAATGCCCCTGAGTCTCCCTGAGGACTCCCAGAAAGGTGGGCTCTGGGCAGGTCCTCCCGAGGTCCCCCAGCCTCTCCCTTTTGGGGGCCCCAGCACATGTCACCTGCCCAGGAGTTGTAGTCCAGCCTGAGGCTGGTGGAAGGGCACCCCTTCTTTTCACCGAGGGCCTCTCCCCCGAACTGTGGGTTGTCTGCTGAGTAGGGGGAGGGCCCTTTTGCGATTGCAGGGTGTTGGAGCAAAGAGGGGTTTGGAAAGGCAGCCCTCAAAACCGAGGGGCCCAAAGTTAAGGCAGTGGTCACCAGTGGCCACCAGTGGTCACCTCTCTCCTGGTCCCCATGCAGGCCATGCCCCGTGGCTCCTGCTGTGGAGGAAGGGGTGGCAGAGAGGTGGCGAGGGGGACTGAGCAGGAGAAGGGCCGGGGGTCCCGGCAGGTGAACGGAGGGGGCCTGGCTGAGCCACAGGTCTGTTCTGAGAGCAGTCTGTCCACGACTAAAATGGAATGAAAGTCAATCCATCCATTGATTTAAATCAATTAACAGATTTTATTAAAATTAAAAAGGATAAAAGTCTAGCCCATATCGGGTACTGGTCACATGTGGCTGGTGGGACCCTGTGGAGAGGGCCCAGCTGGGGCTGCAGGTACAGGGGCAGCGGGGGCTTCCTGAGCCCCCTCCTCACCCTCAGCCGCCAGGGCACCTTTTTCTGCTCCCTCTGAGTCCCCCATCTGGTACCCATGGCCATTTGAAATATTTTTTCTTTACAGTTCACCCTTTCACAGTGCACAATTCAGTACTTTCCAGTACGTTCACAGAGCTGTGCAACCACCACCACAATCAATTTTATATTATTTATGTCATTTAAAAAATTGTATATTATTTTATTTTTTAAATTTATTTTTTATTGAAGTATAACTGATTTACAATGTTGTTAATTTCTGCTGTACACCAAATGACTCAGTTATACACATATATATATTCTTTTTCATATTCTTTTCCATTATGGTTTGTCACAGGATACTGAATATAGTTCCCTGTGCTATATAGTAAGACCTTGTTGTTTATCCATCCCATATATAATAGTTTGCATCTGCTAATCCCAAACTTCCAATCCATCCCTCCCCCATACCCCTCCCCCTTGGCAACTACAAGTCTGTTCTCTATGTCCCACACAGTCAATTTTAGAACATTCCATCCCCCAAAAAGTGAAGCCCCGTCCCCATCAGCAGTCACCCCCATCCCCTCCTCCAGCCCCTGACAACCAGGAATCCACTCTCGGTGTCTGCGGATCTGCCTGTTCTGGACGTTTCCCATCAATGGAATCACACTCTGTGTGTCCTTCTGTGTCTGGCTTCTCTCACTGAGCATCGTGTCCTCAGGGTCCATCCACGTGGTAGAGAGTGTCAGGGATTCACCCCTTTTCACGGCTGAGTGATGCTCCCATGTGTGGAGGGACATGTTTGTTTATCCATCGTCTGTTGACAGACAGGCCATTAAACTTGGGAGCTCTGACCCAGAAGGCTGATCTCTGCGGGGCGGGAGTGTGTGTGGCCTCATGCCTCAGGCTCCGGCTCCTGACGCCACCCCCCTCTCCCGCCCTCTCCAGTGCCCAAGGCCCAGTCGGACAAGTGTGTTCCTGACCGAGACCCGCGCTGGGAGGTGCTGGAGGTCACCAGGAAGGCGGTGGCCAGTCCCCGCATCGTCTCCCTGGCCAAACCCAAAGTGCGGAGGGACCTGAGCGAGGGCTACAACCCCTACCGCGTCTCTCCAGCCTCCCTGGTGGCTCGTGCGTCCCCTCGCCTGTACGAGCTTGCCACCCCCAAGAGCGTCACCAAAAAAGCATGAGCAGCCCAGGCCTGGCCCCTCAGCCTGTTCCCAGTAAAACCCAAGTGCAACCTGACCCTGTGTGTGGCTCTGAGCGCTTTGGCCTGGAGCCGGGAGGGCAGCGGGGGCCCGGAGGAGACGGTAATAATAATTTTTATGTTTGCATCCAACCTGCAATCCTGCAGCCCTTTTTCTCCAATCACGTTCCCCTGACGTCGCCAGCCCCTCGGATGGCAGACTCCCTCTCAACCTCTTCTGTCCCAACTTGCTTATCCAGCCACATCCTGGGCGTCCACAGCACCTCAAACTCAGTGACCTTCATAATAAACCAGCCAATGCCTGTTGCGTGATTATGATCTTTGCAGTGACCCAACGGGGGGGACAATCAGTGTCTCCCCTATGCTGAGGTGGAGGCTGAGGGTCACAGAGTTTGTGAAAGACCCACAGTCCCCACAAGAGTTTCCCGTGGCGGCTGGGACAACTCACCATGAACCGGGGGCTGAAAACCACACAGATTGTTTCTCTGACAGTCGTGAGGTCAGCAGTCCGGCTCGGGTCTCACGGGGCTAAATGCAGGCGAGGGCAGGGCTGGTCCTTCCGGAGGCTCCAGGGGAGCATCGGTTCCCGGCTCTTCCAGCTTCTAGAGGCGCCGCATCCCTGGCTCGCGGCCCCTCCTGCATCCTCACAGCCAGCAGCGCAGCATCTCCCGTCTCTCTCTGCCTCTGACCCTCCTGCCTCCCTCTTATAAGGACCCTGGGATGACGCTGGACCCCTCGGGGAATCCAGGGTCCTCCCCATCTCAGGGGCCTTAACTTAATCCCACCCGCAAAGTCCCCTCTGCCCTGTGAGGCGACACATCCGCAGGGCCCAGGAAGGACGTGGGTGTCTTTGGGAGCTCTTATTCTGCTGAGCACAGTGGGAGAGAGATCTTTTCTGTCTCTGCAACCCTAGAGAAAGTCTCGTTTATCTCTGGCTCCGGCTGGACCACTTGGGGACTGATTGCTGGGTCCTGAGGGTGTGATGTGCTGACAGCCCCTCACATCTCTCAGAGCCCAGCAAGCATAAGGTCCCGAGCCACGATCTGAGACCCAGTTATTCCCAGACTCTTTGAGGACATTACTTCACTCAGTAACTTAAAGGACATTTATTGAGTATTTGTAGGTACAGACCTGGACAGAGGTTCAGAAGAAAAAGGTTAATGATGCAGGGACACACACGGACGGATGGATGGATGACCTCGCTCGCTCGAGCCTGTGGGCACTGCTGAGTGAAGGCTTGTCGCGGGCGGGGAGGGCGACGACAGTGCACGCTTGTGCAGTGATGACAGAATCCTCGGCTCTGTCCCCGTTGCTCTGGGGTACAACCGGCAGCTGGAGGCTGCTGTGATGAACGCCAGGAGCAGGTCAACGCAGACTCACAGCCCCGATGATTCGGGAGTCCGTCCTAGAAGCAGGATGCCCTGCATCCAGCAGGGTGGACCGAGGGGGCAGCTGAATACCAGCCCCAAAGACATCCGGGTCCTAACCCCTAAAACCTGTGGACCTGGCACTTTGGATGGCACAGGGGCTCTGCAGACGAGGTCCAGGATTTTGAGATACGGAGGTTATCTTGGATTCCCTGGTGGGTCCAATATCACCACACATCCTTCTAAGAGGGAGGCCGAGGAAATTGTGTGACACCAAAGCCACCCGCTGTGCTCCAGCTTGCAGAGGGAGGGATGCAACCCTGAAAGGACCCACGGTCTCCTCTTGGGGCCTCGGGAGAGAGCGAGGCCCTGCTGACACCGTGATTTCTGCCCCCGCAGATAACGAAGGTGTGTTGTTTTAGTTACTGGATTTGTGGTGATTTGCCTCAGCAGAAGGAGGAAACCAGTGCAGATTAGAAATCTTAGAGGTTCCGTCTTTAGACCCTTGGTGACTGCAGTGCTGGCAAACAGTGCACGTCCACCAGTGGGGGATGGTCAACCTTAGGGACCTTGCAAGACAAAACAAAACAAAACTTTGTTTTTTTATAAATTTATTTATTTATTTATTTATTTTTGGCTGTGTTGGGTCTTCGTTTCTGTGCGAGGGCTTTCTCCAGTTGCGGCGAGCGGGGGCCACTCTTCATCGCGGTGCGCGGGCCTCTCACTGTCGCGGCCTCTCCCGTTGCAGAGCACAGGCTCCAGACGCGTAGGCTCAGTAGTTGTGGCTCACGGGCCTAGTTGCTCCGTGGCATGTGGGATCCTCCCGGACCGGGGCACGAACCCGTGTCCCCTGCATTGGCAGGCGGATTCTCAACCACTGCGCCACCAGGGAAGCCCAAAACTTTAAACCAGCTGAATGTCCAAAACGACGTGCTCGTTCTCTTGTCAAAGACCTCCTCGCATTGAAGTGTTCCTCTTCAAGCTGAGAAAAAACAAACTTCATACCGCATCTCCTGAAGAAATAAAATGTAACTTTACCTACACTTAAATCATTATCTCACGATTTAATGAGTCGATAAAGAAGCGTGTATACTGCATGTCACCAATGCGATCCATGGTCCGCTTTGTTGAGACGGAACAGACAGGAAAATCTACCCTTTTCCGGGTTTACCAGCACTGACGCAGGTAAACTAGCCACCGCTGCAATCAACATACACAAGTTTCATCTCCGCCCAAAACCCTGGGGCTGCTCTGTATTCAGGCTGTTCTTCCACCTGGGCCCTGGCAACCGCTCACTTGCTCTGTGTCCCTACAGGCTGGAGTTTCTAGGGCGCAGGTAAACGGGGCAGGTGTGCGGGCGGAGGAGACTCTGTGTGACCTTCTCACTCTCGGGTTTGATGCTGGTTCACAGCTCAGGGTCGGGATTTGCCCTGTGACCCACTCCGGGATCACGCTGAGTTTGGCCCGTTTACATCTCCTGATAGGACCAGTATCGGGGCTTAGTTCTTCCTATTTACGTTACACTTTCAACTGGTGTTACTTCTTTTGTTTGTTTCTTAAATCGTTCAAAATACGACTCATGCTTTGCGTCAGAGGCTAGGTCCCCACGAAACAGACTGCGAGACAGAGGCTGAGATAGGAAAATGAGTGGGTACGGCCCTTGTGGTCACCACCGGCCAGGTGGTGAAGGATGCAGGGCTCTGAGCAGAGATGACAAAGTCTCCGTAGATCCCATCGGGAGCTCTGGAGCTCCACCCCTGTCCCCCGTTGGTCACAGGTGCTGGGCCTGGACGCGGCAGCCTCCGCGACGGATAGGTGACATCTCTCTTCAGCCACCGACGCTCCTAGCAGCTGGGAAACTGCTTGTGTGTGTGTTTGGGGGGCGGATGGTGCCCACAGCACCCACTAGCCCACCCCTGAACTGCTCAGCTCGGGGTGATGTGTTCTAGAGATGGTTCCTCCAGGATCTCTTTGTCTAGGGGAAAACTTGGAATAGAAAGATTAGTAGGTGAACCACAGCCCCACCGCTGACCCGAGCTGCACGCACCCACCACCCCTCACCTCCCCCAGCTCTCCCTCCTCCAGGCTAAGACGCTTAGCTGCTGGGGTGGCCCAGACCTCACCCCACGTGCCGTCGAAATGGCAGAGAAGCGCCAGGAGCAAGGGACGCGGGGACGCTCTGCCCGGCTGCCCTCCTGGATGGCGTGTCCTTCGCGCCTTCACCTTGGCTGTTCCTGCTGCCAGGAATGCCCCCTGCAGCCTCCCCTCTTCCTCTCTGACCTCTCCGCTGAACACACTGCTTTTTATTTTCTTAGTTTCATTTTTTGTACTCTTTATTTGAAAATCATTCAGGTTTACAGAATAATTGCAAGAATAAGTATAGTAAAAAAAAAAAAACCAGACTGCATACCTTTCCCCAGATTCAGCTATTAACAGTTTGCCCCCCTTGCTTGCTCGTTTGCTGTCTCTCCCCGTCCCTGTTTTATAGACAGAAAATATACTTTTCTGAAGTACTTGAGAGTGAGCTGCATACATCGTGGCACTTTACCCCTGTCATCGTCCACTGGTGCGGCTCTAACAAAAAGGCCACGGACTGGGGACTTATAAGTAACAGAAATGTATTTCTCACAGTTCTGGAGACTGGAATCCAAGATCGAGGTGCCAGCAGATTTGGGGTCTGGTGAGGATTGCTTCCTGGTTCTCGCTGTGTCCTCACAGGGCAGAAGGGGCGACGGAGGTCTCTGGGGTCTCTTTAACCAGGGCACTAATCCTATTCATGCGGGCTCCGCCCTCATGATCTAATCACCTCCCAAGGGCCCCACCTCCTAATACCATCACATTGGGGATTATGTTTCCATATACAAATTTTCAGGGTACACAGATATTTAGTCTATAGTAGCCCCTAAATACTTCAGCGTGAATTTTCAAAGAAGAACATTCTTTTACATAACCAGAGAACAGCTACTGATTCCAGTAAACTTAATGTTGATGCAATGCGTTTATTCCGACTACATCTGAATTTCAGTTTTGTCAATTGACCTAATAATTTCCCTCTGCCCAGGGACTTCCCTGCTGGTCCAGTGGGTAAGACTCCATGGTCCCAATGCAGGGGGCCCGGGTTTGATCCCTGGTCGGGGAACTAAGATCCCGCATGCATGCCGCAACTAAGAGTCCGCATGCTGCAACTAAGACCCGGCACAGGCTAAATAAATAAATTAAATAAATAAATATTTAAAAAAATTTCCCTCCACCCTACTGGAGCCAGCCTCGCATCAGGCATTGTGTTTAGTTGTCACGTCTGGAAGATTTCCACAGATCAGCCTTTTATGGCACTAATATTTCTGAAGAATACTGTCCTTTTCTCCCCCTGTTGATAGAATGTTCCTTATTTCGGGTTTGTGTGAAGCTCCTCAAATACAGACACAGGTTATGCATTCCTGTGCATAAGTGATCCTTTCTCTGGGCACCCACCTGCCCCTCACTTGTGGTGTTCATTTTTCTCACCTGGCTGAAAAGTTGCCTCATTTATCCACTCTAATAATAGTCTGTGGGAAGAGACTTTCACTTTTTTATTTTTTATATTTATTTTATTGAAGTATAGTTGATTTAAAATGTTGTTTAATTTCTGCTGTACTGCAAAGTGATTTAGTTATACATATATATATATACATTCTTTTCATATTCTGTTTCATTATGGTTTATCACAGGATATTGAATATAGTTTCCTATGCTATACAGTAGGACCTTGTTGTTTTCCGTTCTATATATAATAGTTTGCATCTGCTAATCTCAAACTCCCAAACCATCCCTCCCCACCCTCCTCCCCCTTGGCAACCACAAGTCTGTTCTCTATATCTGTGAGTCTGTTTCTGTTTCGTAGAACATTTCGTATTCATTTGTGTCATATTTTAGATTCCACATATAAGTGATATCATACGATATTTGTCTTCCTCTGTCTGGCTTACTTCACTTAGTGTGAAAATCTCTAGGTCCATGCTTGTTGCTGCAAATGGCATTATTTCATTCCTTTTTATGGCCGAGTAATATTTCATTATATATATACCACATCTTCTTTATCCATTCATCTGTCAATGGACATTTAGGTTGTTTCCATGTCTTAGCTATTGTGAATAGTGCTGCTACGAACATTTGGGTGCATGTATCTTTTTGAACTATAGTTTTGTTCAGATACACACCTAGGAGTGGGATTGCTGGATCACATGGCAACCCTATTTTTAGTTTTTTGAGGAACCTCCATACTGTTTTCCATAGTGGCTGTACCAATTTTCATTCCCACTGACAGTGTAGGAGGGTTCCCTTTTCTCCACACCCTCTCCAGCATTTGTAATTTGTAGACGTTTTGATGATGGCCATTCTTACCGGTGTGAGGGGGTGCCTCATTGTAGTTTTGATTTGCATTTCTCTAATAATTAGCGATGTTGAGCATCTTTTCATGTGCCTGTTCACCGTCTGTATGTCTTCTTTGGAGAAAGGTCTATTTAGGTCTTCTGCCCATTTTTTGATTGGGTTGTCTGTTTTTTTGTTGTTGACTTGGATGAGATATTTGTATATTTTGGAAATTAAGCCCTCGTTGGCTGCATCATTTGCAAATATTTTCTCCCAGTCTGTAGGTTGCCTTTTCATTTTGTTTATGGTTTCCTTTGCTGTACAAAAGCTTGTAAGTTTGCTTAGGTCCCATTTGTTTATTTTTGCTTTTATTTCTGTTGCCTTGGGAGACTGACCTAAGAAAACATCGGTACGATTTATGTCAGGGAATGTATTGCCTCTGTTCTCTTTTAGGAGTTTTATGGTTTCATGTCTTATATTTAAGTCTTTGAGCCATGTTGAGTTTATTTTTGTGTATGGTGTGAGGGAGTGTTCTAACGTCATTGATTTACATGAGGCTGTCCAACTTTCCCAACACCACTTGCTGAAGAGAACTTTTTCCACTGTATATTCCTGCCTCTTTTGTCAAAGATTAATTGACAGTAGGTGTGTGGGTGTACCTCTAGGCTCTGTATTCTGTTCCATTGATTCATGTCTGTTTTTGTGCCACTACCATGCTGTTTTGATGACTGCAGCTTTGTCGTATGGGGAAGAGAGTTTCAGAGAGGGATGAACGCATCCCTCTCTTCATCCGAATCACCCTGCTCCCCCGCATTTCACGGCTATTTGATGATTCTTGTCAAAGCTCCCTCCAAAGAGTCTCCTCTGGTTGCCCCAGGCTGACTCAAGCCCTTTCCCTCGGTTCCTGCCACGTGTGATGATGACACAGAGCTCCACTGTCACTGCATCTGTTGGTGCATCTTCCTGCCTCACTGGAACTCTGGCTGTCCAGCGCCCAGTCGAGGGCGGCAGGGCACACTGATTGACTGACTGATGATTGAGCAAGGACCCTCCGTCACAAGGGCCTGAACTCTCAGTCTGGATGATGTATGCCAAGGTGAGTGGCGGCCCACGACTCATGTAACATGTGACTCACGCAGAGAGCAGGGCAGGCCTTCTAACAGGGGTTCTCTCTCCTGGCTGGTAGGTTCTCGGAGCGCTGGCATAATGCTTTTACATCAAGCATCGAACACGGTGCGTCTCGCCTCCTCAGCACCCCGATGACACTGATATCAACAACAGCTTGGAAAGGACTGGGGCTCCTGAGTCCCCCCTCTCCCCCATTCCACTCTTCCTGGTTTGTTCAAGCCAGAAACCTGGGGGCATGCTCTCTGCTTCTGCGCCAGCCACACCCTAGTCCCTGCTCAGGCCTCCTCACTGGCCCCCATGCCCCCTCTGTCTACACCTTCTGCCTGGATGCCCCCAGCTCGTCTCTGTCTAAGATGCGAGACGTGGGGGAATCCTTGTCAGGACCACTTTGTTCACTCTCCCCCTCAGTGCCCAGCGGAGGCCCATCACGTTTCATCCATTAGTTACAACCCATGACAACCACAGTTCCAGAGCCAGCAGCCGGGCAGGCCTCCACCTCCCCTGCCCACCCTGGGCACTCGGGTTCCAAGCCTCCAATGAGATCCGTCATCACTGGTGCAAACGTGCGGAAAGTTCTAGAACCTCTTTGCCCAGGCTTCAGTCCGGGCTCCACCGCTCGCTCATGCCCGGGTGGCCCGTCACTCCTGGGCTCCGTGTCTTTACCTGTAACACGGGGGCACTACAGATTGGAAGGAGGAACGGGGACCAGTGCTTAAGGTGTGCTTATCAGGAATTGGCACTTCCACCACGGCATCGCCACCTCCCAGACGAGGCCAAGGTCCGCGAGACCCCGCAACCCGCGAATCCTGCGCATCCTGCGCATCCCGCGCCCGCCCGCGCGTCCCCGTCCGCGCACCTACTACGCGCCCGCCCGCCCGCGCCCCGCCCCCGGCCCCGCCCCGGCGCCCCCGCCCGCCCAGGGGCTGCAGCCAATGAGCGCGCGGCCCCGCATCCGGGGATCCCGGCGCGGCCACCGCCTCCCGCGCACACACGGCTATGGCGGAGGTGAGTGAGCGGGCCGGGGGAGCCGGCCCCCGCCCAGGCTTGCGCCCCCGCCGCCCGGCCCGGCCGGGTGGGGGCCCCGGGCGCTGAGACCCCTCCCCGGGGCTCGGGGCCGGGCCGCGGCGCTGCTCCCGTCGGGGCCCGAGGGGCGCTGGGCTCCGTCGGCAGCCGCCCCCGGCCCCCCCTCCCGGCTGCCACATCGCGGGCGGCAGTGCGCATGTGTGGCGTGGGGGGGGGCGGGGGCGTGGGGTGGGGAGGGGGCTGCGGGGGCGGGGAAGGGGTGCGCGCCCGAGGTTTCCCGCTCCCACGCCCGCCGCCCCCGGCGCCCGCCCCGCGTCTGCCAACTTCGCGGAGCACGCTCTCCCTCCGGACCCCGACTCACCAGACCCTCGCCCGCTGGACCCCCGCCCGCTGGCCACCCCCTCCCCCCACGCCAGAGGGGCTCGCCCTGCAGAGTCGCACTCCCTCCGGACCCCAGCCCGCTGACCCCCTCACCCCCACCCCCGCGGCACTGACCCCAAGGAGTCGCGCTCCCGCCGGACTCCGGGCGGGACTGGAGCTCTGACCTGGGGCCCTCACGGCGCGGATCCGGCCTGCGGGGGGCGTAGGGCTGCCTTTATCGGCGGCTTGAAGTTACTTCTCCGAGCTTCCTCTCTCTGTCCGGAAAGCGGGCCCAAGGCCCCTTACCCCAAATCCTTGGGGCCAGATGGATGTTGGGAGTTCAGTGTTTCGGATTTGAGGGTTTGGGGTGTGGTGTTTGAGCAAACTCACCTGGGATCGTCGGG
Source organism: Balaenoptera physalus (assembly GCF_965194825.1). Classification (NCBI taxonomy): domain Eukaryota; kingdom Metazoa; phylum Chordata; class Mammalia; order Artiodactyla; family Balaenopteridae; genus Balaenoptera; species Balaenoptera physalus. Next base: position 104,872 of record NC_138890.1, on the reverse strand, counting down.
ATCAAGACACTGAATAGCTTCGTGGCGGGTCAAACCAGGGATGAAAAACTTTCACTTTGAGGGCTTTTTTGAATGTCGGATAAAACAGTGCGAACCTGCTCTCACTTTATAGGGCCCTAGTGAGGATGAAATGAATAATGCACCTATTAGGGACTCAGCAAACGTGACTCTTAGCGCAGACGTTCAGTTTGGGGATGCCAAGAAGGTCCCTGGACTCAGCAAGTGATCCTCATCCAATGGGTGGGGCCGCCCAGGCCCAGAGAGGAGCAGGCACCCACGCGGTGAGGTGCAGCCGGGTCCTGGGATGCTCGGCCTGGTTATGGGGCCACACTGGGTGTTTGTATCTTGGCACAGTGTGGGTGGATGTTGTGGAGGGCGGGACTGGCCATACTCTCCCACCAGTGACCTTCTCAGGGGCAGCGACAGGCCCTGCATTTGCGCCAAAAAGGGTGTGGGCATCTCAGTCCAAGGCCAGACCTCCCCAGCTAGTTCCTGCCTTACGCTGGGTGGCTGGACCCAAAGGGCCCTTCCAGAGTAGTTCTCCTACCTCTCCTACCTTAGAAGATGTTTGGGGAAACAGGCCTCCTGGGTGGTGGCTGGACTTGTGGGACGGAGGCAGAAGCCGGGTCTCCCGACAGCCCAGCAGGGGCACGGCGCTTTGTGTGTGCGTCTGCCCCAGGGGCCAGCTGTTTTGGCCCGGCAGGTAGCTGCGTGTTACAGGTGGATGGGGCAGACTCTCAGCCAGCCCGCCCCGAGCGCTGCGGGGTTTGGCTGTTGACTCTGCCCTGCCCAGTGTCACGGCAGCCGGGTGTCCAGGGTGCTTCTGTTGTCCTGTGTCCAGTTTGGGGTGGTGCCTGTTGAGTGAATTGGGGTTGGTTTCCTAAAAGAAAGTCCGTATGCCTGGCTCCATGGGAGGCGCTTAGGGCCTGGCAGTGAAGGACAGCAGGTGTGCAAATTCCAGTCGTGGTGGGCATGGCCAGCCTCTGCCCAGGAGACCCGTTGCATTTCTGGAGCCTCTTCTGTGTGACCTTGGGTCGGTCACTCTCTCTGAGATGGGGAGGTCTCATGAGATCTTGGCTCCGCGCTTGCACAGAGAAGCTGAAACTTGTGCAATCACTGTCTTGAACTGATAAAAATGGCGATTCGTAACCGAGCAGTAAGTGCTTGATCAGGATTAGCTGCCTGATTTTTGCTGTCGCCAAAGTAGCCATCAGCACCGTGAGAGAAGGCGGGGTGCTTCATATTTTCCTTGAGGATCCCAGCTTACTCTTTGAAAAACCTGAGTCCACCATCTCTGTCTTGTGCTTAAAAGACACGGCCTTTTGTTGTCCTTAGGGGAAAGTGCATCTCCTCCCTGTGACCCTTGGCCCGGTGGCGTGATCTCTGAGGATCTCCCTCTGCACCCTTCTCCACCCCCTGGGCTCCTTCTGTTTCCCTGTGCTGTCTGCAGCCTTGGGTGGACTCTCTGTGTGGTGCCGTCCCGCTGCCCTGGAGGCCTCTGCCTGGAGACGGCCACACAGGCCCCCCCTAGTTGTGCAGGCCCCCTACCCCATTTTCTCCCCTCAGTACTGTGCACATCTGCCTGTTTGTTATCTGTATCCCCGACGAGATGGGTGACTCGTCAAGACTGGACAGGCAGAACCTGTTTGTCGATTGACTGCTGTGCACCCAGTGCCTCTTGCCTCCCGGCCCAGAGCGGGTGCTCTGCAGGCGGTCAGACAGGGATGAAGTGCTGGGTGGCCCAGCGGGACCAGGCACCTTTGCTGGGTGTGGGCAGGGGGTGGGGGGGTCTGGGTAACACTGCTGCCTGATGAGTCACCTCGACACTCAGTTCCTCAGAGCAGCCCTCGGTTTTTAATTACCTGTCACGGTTCTGAGGGCTGACTGGTCCCTCATGTGGTTGCGGTTGGTTGGCGGCTGGGCTGAGCCAGCCCCAGTGGAGGGAAGCTTCCTCGCCCACGTGTGGCTGTGATGCCGCCTGCTGGCGTGGCCTCTCCTTGTGGCTTGTGCTTCCTCACAGCATGGGCGGCTGGTGGGAACTGCACTGCATTTCACAGCTTAGTCTTGGGGGTCACGTGGAAGCCCTCCCACCAGAGTCCCAGGCCCAGCCCTCGCACAGGGTGGGGAGGCACATCGGTGTCCCGTGCCTGGAGGAACGCCTGTGGGTGGCGTGCCTGGGTGCAGCCACCTTGGAGGATGGCCTCCCACACGTCCCTGTGGGTTAGGCTCGGAGGGCTGAGCAGGAACCAGACGCTGCTCTGCTTCTTCCAGCAGTGCCTCCGTCTGAGCACTGGGCCCAGCCTTCCCGCCCTGGGCTTGCTTCTCCACCCCACTTGCCTTTGGGACCAAGTCCGTAGAATGCTGTCTTCCTTCCTTCTTTCCTCCCCCACCCTTTTTTTTTTTCCTTCTTTTTCTTTTTAACCCAGAACGTGCTTAGTCAGCTCCTCATCCATTTCCTTCTCCCACCTTGGCAAAACAGGGGCCTTAGGCTTGGGCGGGACCATCCAGGGTGCTGTGAATGGCGGATGACTGACTTGACCTCTCTGAGCTTCAAGTCCCTTATTTCTCTTATGAAGAAAATGATTACACAACCTCTTGAGGACCCAGTGAGGAAATCAGTGTGGAAATTCCTACTAAACTTCTTTTTCTAAAATTTGAAAATTCAGTTTATTAACTATTCTATTTTTTTTTTTTTTGTAAACAGCCTTACTGAGGTATAATTCATTTACCATACAATTCACTCATTTTAATGTGTGCGATTCAGTGGTTCTTAGTATTTTCATAGAGTTGTGCAGCCATCACCAGTCAATTTTGGAACATTTTCACCAGCCCAAAAGAAACCGTGCACTCATTAGTCATCTCTTCCCCCATCCGTCTCCCCAGCCCCTGACAACCAGGAACCCACACTCTGTCTGTGGATTTGGCTGTTCTGGACGTTTCCCGTCAATGGAATCACACCCTGTGTCTTTCTTTTCTCACTGAGCATCATGTTCTCAAGGTTGTCCACGTTGTAGCGAGTGTCGGTGCTTCTCCCCTTTTCCTGGCTGAGTAATATTCCATCTGATGGCCATTTGGGTTCTTTCCTCCTTTGGCTGTTGTGAATCGTGCTGCTGAGAACACTCGTGAACAGGTCTCAGCGTGGATGAATGTTTTTGTCTGTCTTGGGTGTTTCAGGGAGGAGAGACTTAACTTTTCCCTCTGCCCCCCTGGGTCCCTGGCTGGGGCCCCATGGCTCAGGCTGACAAGGGCAGCTTTGCAAGAGAGAAACAAGCAGCTTGTTAACCAGGTGGTGTGCATCATGCGGAAGAACCCGGCGAGGAGTCCCCAAAGGGGTGGTCAGGGCTCGGGAGCGTGTGAACAGCAGGGCGGTCAGTGCAGAGGGAAGGCCTTGACCTCTGGGGGCCGTGCCTTGTGGGCGGAGGGGAGCGGGGCTGGTCAGTAGACTGTGTGTGCTCTGCCTCGGGGCCGGGACTGCTTTCTCACCTGCCTTCACTGATGGTCACCCTGTGCCAGGGTGGCGTGTTGGGGGGCATCCGGTGACACCCAGGTGTGTTCCCTGTGCTGTCCCATTGCATGTCCCCCCCCCCCCAAGTGCCCGCATTCCCCCCACACTTGATATCATGTGTCCTCCTGGTCACAGAAGTGGTGTCTGACATGTGCTGATTTGCTGTCCCTAATGCTGAGCTTTGCTTCCACCTGCTGATTGGCCGTTTGTGTATCTCTTTGAAGAAATGTCTATTCAGAGACTTTGCCTGTTAGTCTCTTTAGAAAGGGACTGTATGATTTGCAAATATCTTTTACTGGTCTGTGAGTTGTCTTTGCACTTTTATGATGGTGTCCTTTGAGGCACAAAAATTTTTAATTTTGATGAAGTCCAGTTTATCTATTTTTTGTTTTGTTGATTATGCTTTTTGTGTCTTATCTAAGAAACCATTGCCTGGTTAGAAAGATTTATCGCTATGATTTCTTCTAAGAGTTTTATAGTGTTAGCTCTTATATTTGAGGTCTTTGATCCAGTTTGAGTGAGTTTTTGTGTGTGGTGTGGGATAGGAGTTGAATGTTATTATTTTGCGTTTGGATATCCAATTGTCCTAGCACTGTTTGTTGAAAAGACTGTTCCTTCTGCATTGAATTTTTCTGTCACCCCTTTAAAAATTCGCTTGACTGTAAATATATGGGTTTGTTTTTGAATTCTCAGTTCTATTAATTTGATCTAAATATCTAGCTTTATGTCACCACCACACTGTTTTGATTACTGTAGCTTTGGAGTACTTTTGAGATTGGGAAGTGTTCTTCCTTTTCAAGATTGTTCTAGCTGTTTGGGGTCCCCTGAGTTTTCATATGATTTTTGGAGTCTGTCAGTTTCTACGTAGAAGCCTGGTGGGATTCTGATAGGCATTTTGTTGAATCTGTAGATGAATTGGGGAGTATTGACATCTTAGCAATAGTCTTTTGAGCTATGAATATAGTATGTCTTTCCATTTATGTAGATCTTTAGTTTCTTTCAATGTGTTTTGTACTTTTCAGAGTATTAGTTTTGAATTTCTTTTGCTATATTTATTCCTAAGTATTTTATTCTTTTTGGTGCTATTGGAAATGGAATTGTTTTCCTTATTTTCTTTTTGGATTGTTCATTGCTAGTATATAGGAGTAAAGTTGATTTTTGTAGGTTATCTTGTGTCTTGCAGCCTTGCTGAACTCATTTATTAGTTCTGGTTTCTTTAGTGGATTCTTTTGTATCCTCTGTGTCCCAGGTCATGACTTGCCTTTCCAATTTGGATTCCTTTTATTTTACTTTCCTGCCCCGACTGGTGCCTCCTCCAGGACTACGTTGTGAAGAGACGGTGCCCTGGTTTTGGGGGAGGCGCTAGCCATTCGCCTCAGGGTTGGCAGTAGCTGGGGTTTGGATGGACGCCCTTTTCAGGAAGTTTCCGTGCAGCCTTCATGTGTCGAGTGTTTTCATCATGAAAGGTTGTTGGACTCTGTTAAGTGCTGTCTCTGCATCTGCTGAGATGATTTTGGTGTGGATTTTGTGTTTAGTCTGTCGCTGTGCTGGTTGTGTTGGGTGTCACACCTGTGCTGCGTCCCTGCACTGAGCCTCTCCTCATTGGTGTGCAGTGTTCTCTGTATGTCGTTGAACTCAGTTTGCTTGGGTTTTGTTGAGTTTTGTGTTTCTGTTTGTAAGAGATATTGGTCTAGTTTTCTTGTTCTTAATAAATTTTTGAACATCGTGATAATGGTAGGTTTTTTTAAAGACAATTAAAAAAAAGTTTATTTACTTATTTATTTGGCGGCCCTGGGTCTTTGTTGCGGCATGCGGGATCTTTAGTTGTGGCATGTGAACTCTTAGTTGCGGTGTGTGGGATCTAGTTCCCTGACCAGGGATTGAACCCAGGACCCCTGCGTTGGGAGCATGGAGTCTCAGCTACTGGACCACCAGGGAAGTCCCAGTGGTAGCTGTTATGATGCTTTCATTTGCACTTTTAAAAAATTTGAGGTATAACTTATGTGCTTTAAAATATACCCATCTAAAGTGTTTAATTCAGTGATTTTTAGTATGTTCACAAAGTTTTGAAACCTTCACTTTTATCTGGAACATTCCATCATCCCAGAAAAACACCTGACCACATCAGCAGTCACCCTACCCCCTCCCCAGCCCCTGACAACCAGGAACCCACTGTCTGTCTGTGGATTTGCCTGTTCTGGATGTTTCCTATCAGTGGAATCACACACTGTGTGTCCTTCTGTGTCTGGCTTCTCTCACTGAGCATCGTGTTCTCAAGGTCTGTCCACGTGGTAGCGAGTGTCAGTGCTTCTCTCGTTTTCAGAGAGAAGTAATATTTTATCATAAGGATGGACACATCTTGTTTATTCATTCACCTGTTGATGGGCATTTGGGTGTTTACACCTTTTGGCTGCGGTAAGTCATGCTTCTGTGAACACGTGTGTACACCTTTTATGGACATATGTTTTTGGTTCTTTTTGGTGTGTACCTAGGAGTAGAATTAATTGCTGGGTCATTTGGTAACTGTTTACTTTTGGAGGAACTGCCAGATTTCTCCATAGCGGCTGTTTGCCTTTTTAAGACAAAGTTTCAGAGGCTGGTCCCTTGTGCAGTGGCTGTGGTGTCAGCACCTGGCTGTGGGGTGTGGCACCAGGGCTGTGTGTGGGCCTGGGTCACCTGGGCCCCGTGTCCTGGGCTGTGGTCAGCACTCCTGGTGGCCGGCCGTCCCAGGCTCCTTACGGTGCCCGTGGGTGCCGTTCCCGCCGCTGGCCCTAGGCCCTCCCTGCCTGTCTCCGCCGGGACGCTTGGACTCCAGCGCGGCTGCACACCTGGCCCGCCTTGCCCCACCCCCAGCCCTCGGAGGCCTCCTGTTACCTGGTGCCCCATGCCCCCGGGGCTGGCTCTGACCCTCGCCTGCCCTGTCTGGCCGCCGGCCCTAACCCTGCTGTCTCCTCCGCAGGCCTCCTCGCTAGAGAGGCGGAGCCCTGGCCTGGCCTCTTGCCTCTCTCACAGCCTGTGCCCCGGGGAGCCCGGCTTGCAGACCACAGCAGGTACCTTCCTCCCCGGGGCCCGGGCCTTGGCAGGTGCGAGAGACGGCACACCGGCCCCTGGAGCCCCGGGATGGGGCGTGCGGGCGGGGTGGCCAGGGCTGTCTCCCGTTCTCCAGACCGAGTGCCTCCGTTCTCCAGACCTTCCTGGCCGGCCCGGGCCCAGGCTGGGGGCGGGGGCTGCAGGAGGGGGCGGTGCTGGGCAGGCACTCTCTCTCCCCGGGGCCCTGCGCTTCCCCTGAGCTGGCCGCCTGCCCCTCCTGTCCGCTCCCTGTGGCTCTGCCCCCTCCTGCTGCACTTGGGACCCACGTGCAGGTCCAGCCTGGGCCCTCACTGCTCCCTGGCTGGGGTTGAGTGAGACCTAGCTATTTCCTTTTTTGTTTGTTTCTTCTAAAAATCAACTCATTGAAGACCAGTCATGGAGAGAGAGCAGTGAACATATCCTGGTTCTTTTGGGAAAACCCGAGATCTGGTCACGTCCCCCAGCTGCTGGGCCGAGGCCAGAGGAGGGCTGAGCATCGGTTGGGCTGCTGCGTGCCAACCCCGGCCCGTGTGGACACACGCGCGTGCATACACCCCTGTGGTGGCAGCTGGGCCCCCGAGGCTTCCTCCGCCCTGTGGTCCTCTGCAGAAGCTCGATGGTTGGGACGGTGGCAAGGAGCTCACACGGGCCGCTGTCTCCCCACAGTGGTGTCCATGGGGTCCGCGGACCATCAGTTCCACCTGGCAGAGATCCTGTCTCGGAACTACGGCGTCCGGGAGGAGCATGAGGGGGCCGCGCGGGGCCCGGAGAAGCCGGAGGAGGAGCTAGAGAAGGACTTCGTCTCCCAGGTACCTGGTGGGCGGGGCGTCCAGGGGGCCTCGCAGCTGCTCCGTCAGCTTAGTCTCCCAGCTCCTCGGACTCCATTGTGACCTGTGCCACCGGCCTTCTGTCTGCACAGGCCGGACCATGCTGGGCACTGAGGTCAAGGGATGGACCAGGCCAGTCCCGCCTTCATGGGGCGCTGGGCTCCAGACGACCGGGTGGCTGGACATTGAACTCACTGTTCTCAAATGTTTTGGCCCCAGAACCCCCTTTTGTGCTCTTAAAAATTATTGAGGGTCTCAAGGAGCTTTGTTTATATTGGTGATATGACAAACCCATTGTTAGTAGAAAGAACACATTTTTAGGAAAATGAAAAATAACTGTTTTCCAGACAAAAAAATTAGGGAGAAGAGTGGACTAGTTTGACATTTTTGTAAATCTCTGTGAACGCTGTCTTTTAAGGCAGACGTTAGTCTGTTGTCATTTGTTCTTTTGGTTAGAGTGTAAATCTAGCCTTATATAGATCTGTTCTTGGAAAAGGGAGGAGTATTTAACAATATTTTCAGATAATTGTGGATATTCTTTGATGCTGCTCCAAAATGCAGCAAGTGGTAGTTTTGTGGAGTGAATTCTATAACCAGATCCAGTAAAGTTTCTGTCCTTGGTGCTAAGATCCCTTGGTCTTGACCTTGGAGTGATCTTGACCCGTGTGTGATCTTGTCACCTTCTGCATGGATGAGATGTTTGGTGAATATTGGTTCCGTGACGTATGAGTCTTCCACATGTCCACAGAGTTCGCCGTATGAAATCTAGAAGGCACACGTTTGTTAATACCACAGACTGTGCTGCTTAAACAATAGAGATGTATTTTCGAGCAGTTTTGGAGGCCAGAAGTCCCAGACCAGGGCCTGGCAAGGCTGTGTCTGGTGGGGGCCTGCTTCCCGGCTGCAGACACTGCTTCTCGCCATGTCCTCTCGGGGAGAGCTAGCTCTCTGGTGTCTCTTCTTATGAGGACACTGATCCTGTTGAATCAGGGCTCCATCCTTGTGGCCTCATTTAACTTCATTTATTTCCATAAAGGCCCCATCTCCAAACACAGTCACATTGGGGCTTCATCATATCAATTTGGGGCGGGGGGACACACAAACATTCAGTCCATTAAATGTCAACACTGATCTCACCAGATGTCTTTTAAGTCCTGGGACTTGAGTGTTGTTTTAAGGAGTAATCATAGGGCATTTATTTAGCTTGGTGCTGTGTATCACTTGGTGCCCATTTGGTCTTATAACCAAAACATGTCTTCTGTTCAAAAAAGAAAAATCAATTTTAAGGAGTTCAGCTTGAATTCAGAACTTCTCAAAAGTAACCAAAAGAAAAAAACCAGCTGTTCATTAGCTAAATTACCTCAGCTAAGCTTTCTTCAGGGGAGTTCTCTGGAGGTCCAGTGGTTAGGACTCTGCGCTTTCACTGATGTGACCCCAGTTCAATCCCTGATCAGGGAACTGAGATCGCCCAAGGCATACGGCACGGCCAAAAAAAAAAATTTCTTCAGATATAATTTTTGTAAACTGATTAAGTAAAAGAAAGAACTTAATATCCAAAGTGAAATCAGAAACACCTGCCTTTTATATTCCCTTACCAGCAGGCATTGTGGTTTATGAAGTTCATGCTGTCAGATCCAAGTTTTCCAGAATTGGAATTTTGTGCTTGAAAGCTTTTACACTGAGTTTTACTCCGTCAAGAAGCGCAGTCAGTGGTCTCCCTCATCTGCCCAGTGCCTGGCGGGAGGCGGGAGTTGTCCGCCAGCCCTGAGCTCCAGGGTGCTGTCTCCATTACTTCCCCTTTCCTCCCACAGAAGATCAAAACGACACCCGCTCAGGGTGCGCTTTCATAAAATCCGTAGTGTCACACAGGAATTGCAGGGTATTCTTCAGTGAGACGGGCATCTCTTGAAGCCCTTAGTGAGCACGCGTTGACGCTCGCGCACTTTGGTGCCCCTGCCCTGACCTCAAAGCCTGCCCCAGGCGCCCCCGTGCTTCTCCCTCAGGTCGCTTCCCGGGGAGCCACTGTGTCAGCTCCCACCCCACCCACAGGTGCACAGTTAGAAACTGGGAGAGGCACAGTGAGTGATCCCCACCGGGGGTGCTGTGAGAATAAAAGAGAGCCTGGTCAGGGAAACCCGAGGAAGGGCTGGGGGTTGGCGGGGAGGTCTTCCGCGGGGATCCGAAGCCCCCCAGGCAGGACTTGACAGCGAGAGAACGAGAGGGCGTGTCCAGGAGTCTGGAAGCCGACTGTGACCCTCAGGGGTCAGGACGCAGCATGGCCAGCGGCACTGGCCTCGAGCAGGCGAGGTTTGCAGAAACAGGATTGGAAAGCAGTACCAGAGTGGAAGGTAGTGGTAGTTTTTGTCTCTTCCTTCCCGGTAATTAAGGGTCTTATTTCTGTCTCTTGTCATATCGTGGTGGCTCCAAGTGTCAGCAGTGTTAGGCCGTGGGGCCCTCGAGCGTCCTCTTGTTCATTGTTGGTGCGGTGAGGGTCAGCCGCCTCTCTGTTACATTGATGAGGCGTCCATCTCTTTACTTAGCATACTGAGGGTTTTAAAAAATCAGGAGTGATGTTGGTTTGACCAGATGCCTTTTTTACGTTTATTAAAGGGCCATGTTTTTCCCCTTCTGGTTTATTGGTGTCCTGTGTGGTGACAGTTGATTTCCAGACACTGGGTGTCCTCGCAGTGCTTGAGTGGAGCTTGCACAGGCCTGGGCGGGGAGCTGGAGGTGGACGGGAGCCCGCCCGGCTCCGCCCTTCGCGGCCAGGGGCGTTGGGCAGACAGCGGCTGCCTCTGGGCTCAGGCATCTCATCAGTGCCCTCCTGGGGCTGTGAGGGGCCCTTAGACGAGGGGCTGGGCCTGCGGTTTGGCTCGGGTGAGTCCCTGTGACTAGTCGTGGGGCTGACGGGTTCAGGGGGTGGGGGAGCAGAGCCCCAGAGCAGCCCTGCTGACAGAGCCCTGCCCCCCAGAGCAGTGACATGCCCCTTGACGAGCTGCTGGCCCTCTATGGCTACGAGGCCTCGGACCCCATCTCGGAGCGCCAGAGCGAGGGCAGCGACGCCGCAGCCAACCTCCCGGACATGACCCTGGACAAGGTGAGGGGGCAGTTTTGGGGGTGGGCAGGAAGGCCCTGGACAGGCAGAAGCGCAGCTTGTAGCCTGGCAGTGCGGGTGTAGCTAGTGCTGCTGGCTGTGGCCACACACCCAGGGTCAGGGTAGCTGCAGGGACGGCTCTGGGAGGGAGAGACGCTCCGGGTCCCGAGCAGGTCGTGGCCTGGCCAGGAGGGAGGGGCTCTGACTGTCCTCAGCCTCGGGTGGAGGCCGTGTCCCTCCCCGACTCGGTGGCCCTGGCTGGCCCACCCTCGTGCCAGTGCTTCGTCTGTGGAGCAGGGAGAGCAGCCCCGTGGGAGCCCTGCGTGCCTAGAGGGAGGCTCGTCCGCGTTGGCACCATCACTGCTGTTCGGGTTAGGGTTATTTGAGATTGTTAAAACAAACTGCAAAAACGTTCTCTACTTTCTTGTTAAAAGGAACAAATAGCGAAGGATTTGCTTTCAGGGGAAGAAGAGGAAGAAACACAGTCCTCAGCCGATGACCTCACCCCATCTGTGACCTCCCATGAGGCCTCTGACCTTTTCCCTAATCAGAGTGGACGTAGGTGTCCCACCCGCTCCTACCCCTGGGCTGGCGGGGCAAGGAGGGGCCCTGGGCTGCTGGGGGCACAGACATTGGGACCCCTGGGGGTGCCCTGCTCTTGTTCGAGCCCCTGTAGGGACCCGTCTCCCCTGCCCTGCCCTGCCAGTGAGCTGAGGCTGGTGACCTTGGTTTATGTGAGGAGGGAACGTGTTGGTTCCTGTGGCTGAAAGTCTGTTAGATCCAGCGTCCTCGGACCATGCACCCCTCACTCCTTGTGCGTCTCTGTGGCCTGAGCAGCAGCAGCGTGAGGTGCTGGGGGTCTGGGCCCCTGGTTTACGACTGCAGCAGAGGGCGGCCTCCTGAGTCCCCGCTTCTGTGCCCGTCACACCCCGTCACCCGGCCAGGGCCTGGACCCAGCCGCTTCTCAGGAGGGGCACACGTGGGGGTCAGGTGGATGGAGAGTGGGATGGAGGCCCCGGGGTCTGCTGGCTGGGGGGCCGCGCGGGGCCGAGGAGGTGCCTCACCTGCTCCTCTTTTCCCAAAGCCCGCTTCCTGCCTGATGCAGACAAGGAGCCTGGCTCCTCCAGCTCATCAGACACCGAGGAGGACCCGCTTCCCGCCAACAAGTGTAAGAAGGTGCGCGGCCCTGACCCTGCGGTGGCGCCCTCAGCGCGGCCTCTGCTGGGCTGGGACTCGACTGCGAGTGAGTGCCGTAGCCCTGAGGCCCCCCCGCCCCCGCCCCAGGAACGGCTGCACTGGACACAGTCACGCGCACAGCTGGCCTCTGCCTCCCCCCTCACACCTCGGGCCAGGTGGCCTGGCTCTGGGCGGCAGCCTGCAGCCCCCATCAGCACCGCGCGCCTGGGCCTCCGTCTGCCCTGACTCTCCTGGGCCTTTGCCTTTGCAGGAGATCATGGTTGGGCCTCAGTTCCAAGCCGACCTCAGCAAGCTGCACTCGAACCGCCAGGGTGAGAAGAGTAAGTGGGCCTGGGAGGTGGGGGGACAGGGAGCAGGGGAAACGCCAACCCCACTCCTCCAGGAGAGACTTGCAGGTCCAGCCAGAGCCAGTTCCCAGGTCCTCGGAGCGAGCCTGAGGGTCCTGGCCCAGGTCCGGTGGCCACCTCCCCGGGGCAGCTGAGCCTGCAGGACACTCTGGGAAGGGGCCGTCCCTCCCCGCTGGCTGGTCCTGGGCCCTGTGGGCCACCCTGCCCCCCCCACCGTCCCCACCCCCAGGGCTGCTGCGCTTGTTCTCCTGGGTGTGTGGGCTCTTCCCACGTCACCCACGCGTCAGTCCCTCACCTCGTCCAGGGCTCGTCCCACATGCCCTCAGAGACGTGTGTCTTTCTGCGTTCCGCCTGGCCCCGTTCTTCAGGGCGCTCACCATCCTGGACTCGTTGTCTGTCTGTCTCTCGATCCCACTGGCATGAGTGTGCGTCGCGTACGCTACAGTGTTGGGTTCCCTCGTGTGCGCGCGCCGCGTTGGCTCATCCTCCTGCTGGTCAGTGTTCACAGTGGTTTGCCGTGTGGTTGTCTTCGTGGACACACACACTTGTTCCTGGGGCGTCATCACTAGGCACCGAGCGGGGCCGCCGCCAGCAGTGTGGGAGTTCCAGTTGCTCTATGTCCTCATCAGCGCTTGGTGTGGCCTGCCTTGTTGACGGGTGTGGAGTTGTGCCCTGTTGTGGCTTTAATTTGCGATTACTGGCCGCTTGGTATCTCTTGGGAGGTGCCTGCTGAGGCCTTTCACCTTTTAAATTGGGTTGCCTTTCTCCTGTGACTTGGGGGGGTCCTTTCTGCATGGATGCACGTCCTTGGTTGGCTGTGTGCACTGCAGATGTTTTCTCCCAGTCTGTGGTGTCTGGTTTCAGTGAAATCCAGCTTATCTTTATTTTAACCACAATGTGTTTGTATGCTGTCTAGGGAGCCTGCAGGTCTTGAAGATACGCTCTTTTATTTCCCCTTTTATGTTGGCATCTGTGATCTAATTTAATTTTAATGTGTGGTTGGAGGTATGGGTCAGGGCTGACCCCCCCACTCCAGCCCTGCATATGGAAAAGTCCGTTCTTTCCCCCACTGAATTGCAGTGTTGCCGTTATCAGAAATCGTGTCCGTAATGTATATCTGCCTTTTGGGGCTTCTCTTCTGTTGTTCTCTTGTCTAACCCTGGGTCCTTACCACTCTCTTAATTATTGCAGCTTTGAAGTTAGTCTGAGATGGTGCAAACCCTCCAACTTTGTAACTTTTATTTGTATGTCCATATAAGTTTTCAAATTAGCTTGTCATTTGTCTCAAAAATGCCTGCTAGGATTTTGATTATGGTTGCATTGGCTCTGTATTAATTTGGGGAGATTGATACATTAACGATATTGACACTTCCAGTTCACGAACATAGCTTACTTCTCTGCTTAGGTCTTCTTTATTTTCAGCAGTTTTAGAGTTTTCAGTGTAGCAGTCTTGTGAAATGCAGAAATGCAGTTTATTATTTTAAGTAATCTTGTACACAGTGACTTGGCTAAATTCACTTACTAATTTTATTACCTTGTAGATTCTTTTGCACTTTTAGACATATACCATCATATCATTTGTGTATGATAACTTTACTTCTTTCTTTGTGATCTTTTTATGTTTTATTTCTTTTTCTTGCATTACTGCACTGACTCCTTTTTTTCTTAAATTTATTTATTTATTTATTTATTTTTGGCTGTGTTGGGTCTTCATTGCTGTGTGTGGGCTCTCTCTAGTCGCGGTGAGCGGGGGCTACTCTTCATTGCGGTGCGCAGGCTTCTCATTGTGGTGGCTTCTCTTATTGTGGAGCATGGGCTCTAGGTGCGCGGGCTTCAGTAGTTGTGGCATGCGGGCTCAGTAGTTGTGGCCCATGGGCTCTAGAGCGCAGGCTCAGTAGTTGTGGCGCACGGGCTTAGTTGCTCCGTGGCATGTGGGATCTTCCCGGACCAGGGCTCGAACCAGTGTCCCCTGCATTGGCAGGCGGGTTCTTAACCACTGCTTGGCCATTATCTCTTCAAAATTGGTCCTATGCTTTGTCCTCTTCCTCCGTGACTCAGTTATACATGTCTTAGGTTGCTTGACCATCTTACACATGTCCCACACTATGTTCTTTTTAAGCTTCAGTTTGATTTTTTTGAATGAAGTTCTTTCCAATTTCACTAATCATGTCTTCTGCGGCTGTTGAAGCTGCACAGTGGGTTCATAGTTCACGCACTGCATTTTCCAGCCCTAGAATGTCCGTGTGATTCATTTGAATTGATTTCAGTTCTCTGCTGAAATTTTCCAGCTTTCCATTCATTTTGTCCTTTTCCCTAAGTCATTAATCATAGTTATACTGAAGTCCTGTCTGCTAGCTCTGATGTCCAGCTGTTTGTGGAGTTACGTGTTGTCACGTGGTTTTCCTCTCACCTTCACGCCATAGGTAGACACACGGCGATGGTGGCAGGTGTCGCTTTTTCTCTAGAGAGGGGCTGGGACTCGGGGTTGACTTTGCAGATGGAGAGAGGTGGCCGCAGGTCTACAGGGGCGCCAGCCCCAGAGTCGCTGGTTGCCCCACAAGAGCGAGCCCAGCATGGAGCTGGTTCCACTCTTCAGCCACTGCACTGGGTGTTTGGCTTGTGTGTGTTGTTTAGTTTTTGGCTCCTGTGGTTCTTCCCTGGGTAATCGAGAGATGCTGACACTGGGGTCTCCCCAGGCCTGGCCCTGAACTCTCCCTTCTGCCTCTTCCCCGCCACGTCCTTCCCCCCGCTGGAGGCTGTCCCCCCGCCCCCCACCCCCCAAAGCAGACTGCAGCCAAAGTCCCTTTCTTATCCTTCCTTAATGCATCTGCCCCCCTCCCCCGCCAGGGCAGGACCTCTACTGCCCTCTCCTCCCCTCCCTCCTCTCCTGGGAGGTCTGCTCTCACGTGGCTCGTGTGATGCTGAGGCAGCGGTTATGGGGACTGAGGCAGCCGTGGCGCTCTTGCCCGAGAGAGGCCGCTGGCACCCAGGTCTCCCCACTGTGCTTGATCGAGTCTGGGCTCTTCTCACTGCTCCCTTGGGCCTCTGCCTTTCGCCTCCCTGAGTTCGTCCTGCAGCCCCTCCTCACGGGCCACGGTCAGAAGTCCCCCTTCCAGCCTGGGCTAGTTGCTGTCCCCTCTGGGACGCTGGCCTTGATAACTGGCTGCTCAGGGCCCACTGACCTCCCACCCCTTCCTGCCTTCCCGCCACCTCGAGCACCCAGGTGCCCGGAGCTGGCCCTGTGAGACGCGGAGGTGGAGGCCCAGGCCCCCGATGGGCCCTTGTCCTCCAGAGGGGCCGAGTTGGCCTGCTGGTGATGCTTTTGGGGAGGCGGTCAGAGGAGGTGCAGACTGTGTGCCGGCACGTGAACTTGCCCCCTCCTGCACAGTCTATGAGAATGAAGACCAGCTGCTCTGGGACCCCAACATCCTTCCTGAGAGGGAGGTGGAGGAGTTCCTGTACCGGGCGGCGAAGCGGCGGTGGCACGAGGTCGCTGAGTCTCAGCTCCCGGAGGGAGAGGCAGTGAAAGACAGCGAGCAGGTGGGCGGCCCCGGGGGTGGAGCAGCCGTGGGGCGGGGGCCAGCGTGCTTGTGTGACTGTGACGAACTCAAGGGGAACCACTTGTCCTGGGCAATGGTGGCTCCCCTCCCCCAGGCACTGTATGAGCTGGTGAAATGCAACTTCAATGCCGAGGAGGCCCTGCGGAGGCTGCGGTTCAACGTGAAGGTGATCCGAGGTGAGCGCAGTCCCAGCCCCGGCCCCCCCCGCCTCCCCCCCCCCGCCGTGGACCACGCTGACCAAGCCCCCCCACCGCTCCAACCTTCGCAGACGGGCTGTGCGCCTGGAGCGAGGAGGAGCGCCGCAACTTCGAGCACGGCTTCCGTGTGCACGGCAAGAACTTCCACCTGATCCAGGCCAACAAGGTGAGGCCCTGCCCGCCCGCCACGTCCCCGGCCTGCTGGGGGCTGCTCTGGGGCTGGAGGGCTTGGGAGCCGGCATGGTGGTTGCCCACCCGCAGCGGGGGGTCAGAACGAACCCCCAGGCTCGTGGTGGGCTCCCCGGCTCATCTTCCTCTAGTTCCCCCATCCCCCGGAAAGGTTCCGATCTGGGGAAGGGTCTCGTGCCCACTGCCAGTCCCCCAGCGCTGACCCCCGCTTGGATCCCCCCCATCACCCCCTTGTCGTGGGCACTGAGGGTCTCCATGTTCACTCCATCCAGGGACACGCTCTCTCCCACCATTGCACCAAATAGGCATGACCGAAGTGGCTGCTAATGCCAGGTCCCCATGCCCTTCTCCACATCCATGCCCCCCCCCTCCTCCCCCCACCATCCTCCCCAGGCCAGTGTCCCTAACACCAGGCCTGGGTCACTGGTCTCCCCACACCCTGCTTGGGTGCCCCCTGCCTGTGGCTCCCTTGTAACGACTCCCACGCTGACCTCTGTCACTGCCCTGGCTCTCTCCCCCCCAGAGAGGTCTGCCTGGCCAGGCGCCTGTGGCTCGTCTGGGAACCTGACTGTCCCTCTGCGCTGTCGCAGTGGCTCCCCCTCCTGCCCCTCGCCCCTGTCTTGTCTTGCTCCCCTGGGGCCAGCAGCCCTGGCCATTCCCACTCCCCACAGGGATGCGGCAGGTGGAGAAGCAGGGCCTGGCCGGTACCGGGCTCATGCTTGGGGTCTGGGCATCTTCCCTGGGAGGTTGGAGTGGGTGAGGGGCCCTCGCGGGGCTGCTGTAGGACAGGGATGGTGCCCCCCTGACCGAGCCCAGCGCGCCCAGGCAGCACTTGGTCCTCTGGGACCGGTGCCCGCAGCTCCCGCCGCGCCTGTCCCATAGCGGAGGCCGCTTCTGCCCCAGAACCCCCTGGGCTGCTGCCTTTGTGTCCTGACCTGCTGTCTACCGCACGCCCCCCACCCAGCTTAGGGCTCGTGGCCTCTCTCCCACTGGAGTCTCAGGTCTGCTGTGAAGCTGGCCCCGGGGAGGCTTGTTGCACGAGGGGGTTTCGGTGAGAAGATCAGGCAGTCCTTGGGTGCCCCTGCGCCTGCTTGTCTCAGCCCTCCCCGGGCACAGGCGTTGGGTCCCGCGGTGGTGGGGTTGTCAGCTGCGGGCGCAGCCCTGGCCTTGCTGCAGGTGATCCTCCGAGATGGGAAGATGTCCCGATTGCTCACCCTGGACACGAGCCCGCGGGGCCACCCTGGCCTTCCAGGGTGCAGGCCTTGGCTTTTCGTGCTACGTTGTAAACATGCCCTCAAGTTGGCTCACGCACCCGGCGTGCCCTTGTGCAGATGGCTCTCCCTGGAGCACCAGTGACGCCCACCCTCAGCGAGAAGTGGGCTTGCTCCGCATGCTCTCTGGGCCGGGGTTGTCCGACCCCCTCGGCCGGGCCCGTGAGGAACAGAGCACACGTGGGTGCGGCCGTCCTCGGGGCGTCTGGGGCGAGGGAGGCGGACGGTGGGCCTGGAGCCAAGGCCGGGCACGGAGCGGGAGCCACGAGATGGGGTGCTGAGCTAAGGGCACGGGGCGGTGGGGAGCAGGCTGGGAAGGGGCTGGGGGCCAAGCTGACCGGCACCGCCCGCAGGTGCGCACACGGTCTGTGGGCGAGTGCGTGGAGTATTACTACCTGTGGAAGAAGTCTGAGCGCTACGACTACTTCTCCCAGCAGACGCGGCTGGGCCGCCGGAAGTACGGCCCGTCGGGAACCACGTACGTGCCGGGTGCCCGCGGGGCAGTGGGGGAGGCACCCTGGCCCGAGGCAGCCCCTGCCCTCACCTTTCCTCTCCCTGCAGGGACGCGGACCAGGACCTGGACGGCGGTGACCCCGATGGCCCTGGCCGCCCCCGCTCCTCGCCGCCCCTGCCTCTGCCCGCCACTGCCGACGGCCTGGGCCCTGAGCGGGATGCCCTGGCCCGGATGCGCACCGGTGAGTGGGGGGTGGCCCCTTTTCTCGGGGGGCACTTCTCCCTGGCAGCCCGACCTGGGCTGGTGGACACGGAGGAGCAAGTGGCATCTGGGGGCCAATGTCCCTTCACCCCCACGTGGTCTCACAGGGTGTCACACACGAGTCATCCTTGGGACTTGGCTCTCCACATGGGGGTAACTTGTGCGGCCTGGGCCCCAAGTGGGGCTCCTCTGCAGTCCCAGGTGGCAGCCCAGGGGGTGTTGCGCCCCCTTTGGCATCCGGGCCCAGGGCCGTGCGGGAGCAGGACAGAGCCCAGGTGGCGACTGCAGTTTCTGAAGGGGACCTCAGGGGACAAGGATGCTGCTTTGTGGGGCTGCTGGACGCTGGGGCTTCCCTTGTCCTGGTTCCAGGGTCCAGTTGGGTCTGTGGTTTGCCCGGAGGGTTGTCCGCGTGCCTGGCCCCACGGCCGTGTGCAGAAGCTCCCCGAGTCCATGTCCCCCTCACTTTGTGAACGTGCTGTGTCCTGTCCTGCCCTAAAAGATGGGGGTCACGACCTTCCCAGGCAGGGCCCTTAGGCTCAGTGCGCTCTTCTGGTGTGACAGGGCATTTCTGCATCCCTGTGTGTCTTACGTGTTTGTGTGAGAGCGTTTTGTGAGGAGGGGTCCTTGGCTTTGCTGGACCCGGTAGGTTGGAGCCCCGCACCGGGCACAGCCTGAGGTGACCGTGGCTTTTGGGCGAGCGGGCCGTACCAGGTTGCCCTTGACCCGGTGGAGCTGGGCATGGGTGTTGTCGGGGCCTGGCTACAGCCGTGTTCTCCCCCCACAGAGCCCCTGAGTGTGGGCAGCAGCACGTCTGGGAGTCTCGGCGAGCCCGGGGAGGCCCCCGACGGTCCCCCGTCCTCGGAGCCAGGGCCCTGTTCGTTCCAGCCACTGGACGTAGATGCGCCCTCGGCCGTGCCCTTGCCTCGGCGGCCCCCAGCCCTGGCTGAGCCGGCCTTCTACTCCCCCACCACGGCTGCTCCAGAGCCCGGTGCCAGCCCAAGGCTGGCTGTGGACTTGGCCCTGCCCGGGGCCCTCCCCGAGGAGCTGCCCCTCATCTCCAGCCACGTGGATATGGACGGAGAGCCCGAGGAGGCCGTGGCCCCCGCACAGGTGGCTTTGTCGGTTGCCGAGTTTGGACTCATCGGCATCGGGGATGTGAATCCCTTCCTGGCCACCCACCCCGCATGCCCGGCCCCTGGGCTGCACTCGGAGCCCCTGTCACAGTGAGTGCGGCCCCTCCCCGCCCCACCCCCAGCTGCTGTACCCCAGCCTCAGGCCAAGCTGAGGCCAGCGGGAGGGGTTGCCCCCAGGGCCCAAGGATGGCGTGGCCCCACGGAGCAGGCTAGTGGTTTCTTCAGCTTTATTCTGTTTTTTATTTGGCTTATTTAGCTTCCTGGCTAGGTAATACATTCATGTGGCTCAAAATCCAAGAAGGTACAAACGGGGCCAGTGCCAGGTTCCTCCCGGCCCTGCCGAGCTGCCAGCCCTCCCAGCCCTCCCCAGGCAGCAGCCGAGGACAGTGCTGCCTCGGTAGGGGGAGGCCAGGCGGCTGTGCGGGCTGTGGGGGCGGCGGCGTCTGCTGGCGAGGCGGGGGCGGGGCCACGGTCCAGCCCGCGTCCCGCCCACGGCCTGACCACGCCCCGCGCCGGGCCTCTTGCTCTGGGGTTGCACTTACCTCCTGTCTCTCCCTCTCTCACCCTGCAGCTGTAACGTGATGACCTGTTGATCCCTGGCCACAGGCGGGCGTGTGTGGCCCAGATTGGACTTGAGGCCGCCGTGAGGCCTGCCTGTCAGTCTTCCTGACCCTCCCCTCCTCGCGGGCCTCCGGTAGCTCCTCTGCTCAGAGCACGTCAAGGACCGGGCTGAGCGGTGGCCCCTCCCCACGCCACACACGCACCAGCACCGCTGCCTGGCTCCAGCCTCTGCGCCCACCACAGGACCGGTCGGGCGGCTGGGCGCTGAGGGCTGGCCCATCCAGCCAGCAGAGGCGAGGAAGGCGTCCCGGCCCCGCCAGGGACGTGGGGAGGTGGGGCCGGACGCCGCCCCTACCAGCAGCCTCCGCCGGCATCCTCGGCACTCTGCTCGCCCGTCTCCCTGCGCCTGGCCGGACTGCGGGCTGCCCCCGCCCAGGGCTCAGGGGGCAGCTGCTACTCGGTGCCAAACCCTGTGGGGCACAGAGCCATATACCTCGATGTCGGCCCGCCCCGCCCTGACGTCCACCCGCTCTCTCCACTTCAGGAAAAGCCGCACTTTATGCCCCCACCCCACCCCCACCCCGGGGCCCCCGTCAGCTTCGGGCGTGGGTCTGAGGACGCAGAACTCACAGCCCCTTGGTACCGAGGCCTTTCGCCTGCCGCACTGAGGGGCCCGGCTCCAGCCCGTTTCCCTGACCCTCTAGGTCGTGTTTCTGTTGAGGCTTTCCAGCAAGACGGCTTGGGGTCCTGGGCCTTCTCCTCTCCAGCCTCCTCGTTTTATTTATATTTCTGTTTACAAATCGGAGTGGGGTCCTCCAGGGGCAGGGCAGCGCTCCCGGCCCCGGTGTCACCAAGGGGGGCTTTGGCTCGAGCCCGTCCACAGGGCCGGACTCGACCTTCCCTCGGACCACCAAGGACCGCACTGTGAAGTGACAACTGCCTTGACCCCCTTGCTGTTTTATTTATTAAACTTGATTTGAAGCCCCGTGGGTGCCTCGTGGTGGGTCAGGCGGGTGGGACGCAAGGAGGTGCTGGTCCCTCGGTGGACCCCGTGCTGGGCCCCATCCAGGGACCTGGGGGCACGGGGGTTGTGGGGGAGCGTGCTCTGTGTCTCAGTGATGGTGCGAGGGAGGTGGCCGGGCAAGTGGAGGTGACTTTCAAGCTGGACCCTGACGGGGACAGGCCTGCCTGTGAGCGCACGTGAGGGCGAGGCTGGGGCCTCACACGTGCGGGGCCAGGGGCCCGAAGGCCGGTGCGGCGGAGACGGCAGCCCCTGTGGAGACTGTGGACGGGCTGGGGTGAGGGCCGCCTGGACTGGGAGGGAGGCCGAGTGGAGGAGGAGGCTCCGGGGCCAGTCGTGCTGGCTGTGTGGAGTCGGGGCTCAGTCCCAGCAGAGCTGGCTGTGCCAGCGTGGGAGCCCGGGGCGTTTGGGTGGGACGGGAGGGATTGGAATGGTTGTGACGGAGTTTTCTCTGTTCACGCTTTCAGTGCTTCAGAGGTGGCGTTTGCTATCCTCTGGTTTCCTCCTCTCTCAGTAAGTGGCCTCTCCAGGCTGGTTTCTTGCCCCGCTCAGTGTGTTTAAGGTTCCTTCGTGGCTGTTCGTGGCTTCGTTGTTCACTTCTTCGTGCTGAGTAACTGTGTGTTTTCTGGAACGGACTGTGGCGTTGCTCCGCTCGCCTGCCCGAGGGCGCCTCGGTGTCCCCGGTGTGGTGGCGGTAGACACAGCGCCCGTAAGCCCCTCGTGTGCAGGTGTGTGTTTGGTGAACACCCAGGAGCTGGACCGCGCGGCGGTTCCCCTGTGCTTTTGTGAGAACCTCCAGGGTGGCTGCCAGTCCGTGCGCCCCTGCCTGAGGCTGCCCGGCCCTGCAGCGCTTGGGGCTGCCGGGACCGTCCCAACAGGCGCTTCCCACGGCCCCCAAAGGCAGGCTCACCCTCCTGAGGCGGGAGGTGAGTCTGCGCAGTGTGCTCTTCGCGCTCGTTGGCTGAAAATGTCCGTACCCCTCCTTGGTTTTTCAAGCACTATTTTTCTTTTCAACTTGGTATAAGGTTCTAGGTTTCCTTTTTTTCTTTCGGCATTTTTAAGATGTTCCATTTATTCCTGGGTTCTCTTGTTTCTGACGAGAAATTTGGCATTTTCACTTGTGTTCCCTAAATACGATGTCTTTTTTTTCCTACCGTGATTTTCTCTGTATGTTTGGATGTGTTGCGCCTGGTGTTTCCTACATGGAGCTCCTTGGACCTGAGGGTTGATGCCTTTCATCACTGGGGGGCTTCCTGGCCGTCATGTGTCAGGTATTTCTGCTGCCCCTTCTGGACTCTGCTTCTGGGTCCCTGGTTACTCAGCAGACCCCTGTCGTCGTCCGCAGACTCTGCATGTGTCGTCCTGCCCTCCCTGTGTGTCTGGACCCGTCCTTGCTCCCTATCCCTCCTTCCACTGCTCCAGGCTGCCACCTGGCCCGTCCCACTGCGTCTGTGACGCACATGCTGTATATTTTGATTCTAGGATTTGCAGTTGTTTTTTTCTATATTTTTGCTGAAATTCTCCAATTTTTTTCTTGTACGTTCTTTATCCTTTTTATAGTAGTTACTTTAAACCTTTGGATAGTTCACCATCTGGGCTATTCCTGGACACACATCTCTTAACTGTTTTCCCATGGTTATGGGTCACAGCGTCTCCCATTCCTATGGTTGTTTTAAAGGAGTCTCTTGCTTAGTGTCGGCTCAGATCTTGCCAGTGCCCTGCCCGGCCTCCCTGTGGCCGTGGCTGCTGCTCTGCAGGCCTTCCTGGCCATAACCGCGTTGGTGTCTGTCTGCCTCGGTTTTCAGAATGTTAGCGCCTGGCACGAGGCTATGGGAGTCCCGCTCGTGGCGCCATCCAGGGATGCCCGTGGACGGGAGTGGGTTCAGGAGTCAAGCGTCAGCGTCACTGCAGTGTTTACTGCTTCTCTTCTTTCTGCTTCTTCTTACTGTCGTGCCTGGTCACATGGCCCCTTGTGGTGACTGAGGCGGCCACCCTCAGTCTGTGGTCCCTGCAGAAGGTTGGGTGAGCCTTGTTTCTGGGTCTTGTACCCATAACCACACTAGTAACTCTGGCGGGGCAGGAGGGGTCTTCAGATTGGCTGGGCGGGGGCCACCTCCTCCCCTCACATGGTCTGACAGGCCTCACAGGGAGGGGCCGGTGTTCAGGGGGAGGAGTGACAGGAGCACAGAGCACGTGGGCAGGAAGGGTGGCAGCTGGGCCCACAGGAGTGGCGTCAGCAGTGGGGCCAGGGGGCAGTGTAGGGCCAGGCGAAGGAGGCTGTCCCTCTAGGCCCGGGGACTGGAACTCTGCTTGCAAGGTAGCAGGGGCCTCCGAGGCTCCTGAGCTGGTGCAGAGTGACCGTCGCCTCCCTCAGGGGCATCATCTGCTGACCAGGAACCTTTCATACTGTTGGTTATCGCTGGACGTCGTGTCCAAAGAGGCCCTGAAAGTGGAGTGGGAGGCGACGTGCCGTCCACCTCTGGTTCAGGGGTCTTGATGGTGAGCCAGGCCCTGCCTGCCTGCAGGTCCACTCGTTTCCATCCCAGACCCGAGGGCAGAGTTGCCACCTGCACCGCACCACACCCAGGTCCCCCGTTCCGTCCCCGGTGGTAGGCGACACCTGCACAGCCCCTGGGATGGGCTTCTTACAAAGAGAAGTGTCGCTGTACTTCTACTATTACTGTTTTCCAGGTTGTCCAGGGTTTTCTCCACTCTACACAGGGGCAGTAAAGCTCTTTTGTGACCTACATTCTAACCATACCGGGTGCTTGGTTTGAGGGGCCTTCCCAGGGGACATGCCAGGATTCCATGGCATGGAATCAGGTGACCCTGATTCCAGCCCCTCTGCTGAAGGAGCCTGGCATCAGCCAGGGCCACACTGGAGGCTGGACCCACAGGCAGCTCCCGGGGTTGGGAGGGGGACGGAGGAGGTGGCCACAAGCTGACGGTCCTGGGCTGGGGCCTCGGCCTCCCTGGCCCAGGACCCTGGGCTCTGGAGTGGGACTGGGCTGTCCAGACCCGACCCCACTGTTTAGCCAACCCTTCTGTCCCCACAGTTCTTGTTTTCCTGGTTTGTGGTTCTGGGATGGGGCTGCCAGATGAAATACTGGACACCCAGTTAGATTTGAATCACAGGTAGACAGATATTTCAGTGTAAGTATATCCCATATCACATTTGGGACGTACTTATGGTAACAAGTGATTTGTCGCTTATCTGGGATTCAAATTTAATGGAGTCCTGTGCATGTCCTCGTTGAATCTGGCAGCCCTATTGCTGGGTTGCTGTAAGGATATGGAGCCTGGGCGCCTGGCACATCGGACACCCTGTGAATGTCCGGAGGTCAGGGCTGGGCTGTGGCTTTGTCCAGCAGAGGCCGCTCCCGTCCCACCAGTCTGGGGGCTGACTGGAGCCTGTAGCGCCTCCCTATCTCGGGGGTCCAGTGGGTGGGGCTTGGCCAAGCCAGCCCCTGGAGTAAGCCTCCCCCCCGAAGCAGAATTGGAGGGTGGGCAGTGGTGGCTCCAGAGCTGGAGTGTGGAGGCGTCTGCGGGCGTCCAATGCCTGCTCACACAGCCCCCGCCCCCCGTACTTGGAGCCGCAGCCCTTGCTCAGAGGAGACTTGGGATTGAGCTCCATGGTGATTACTTCGGAAGTGAACTCAGCCCCTGCTCCGGTGGGCTGTCCCTACTGGGCGACACACAGGACAGCGGTGGGGTCACGGAAAGGGGGTTCTTGGCCTCTGAGGTTTGGAGGACTCCCTGGCCCTCCTGTGCCGCCTGTGTCACTTTTCCTCATCAGTCATAACCTGCCTGAAGGACCCGGGCCTGTGGCTTTGCGGGCAGGGACGGAGGGGTGCGGTGGGAGCTTGACAGCATGCTCGATGGTGTGACCTGCCCAGTCTTCCCCCGTTTCTTGAGAAGCAGGTGGAGACCAGGTCTCGTGAAGACGGCTCTGTGACCGTCTCGCACGGCTGTGATCCTGCGAGAGTTCGGGCTCTGGCCCCCGGGCTGTTCATTGCTCATGGGCTCACCCTCATTCAGAAGCAGTGACTGAGCGCCGGGTCTGTGCTGGCCTGCCTCCTGGGTCTCAAGCCTGGGGGTCAGCAGATACAGTCTGAGAGCACAGGAGGGGTGGGAGGGGGCCGTGAGGTCGGGGTGGCCTGCACGAGGGGCGACGTCACTGGGACTGGGGCTCCCGGATGGGAACTCAGTGCTAAACTGGGAAGGTCACCCTGTCCCCGACTGGAAGGTGGTGCGCCCTTGAGGGGTGGCGGAGTCCTGGGAGCAACGCGGTTCTGGGATTCTGGGTGAATTGATGCTGGGTTCTGACGGAAGCCCACCTTAGGTGCCCACCTCCACCATTCTGTCTAGTGCTTCCTAGTGGGGCAGGCCACTGGTCAAGCACTTCACTATGACCCCAGGGCGGGTGCTGGCCTGTGCCCATCGTGCAGATGGAGAGACTGAGGCGCCGACTGCCCACTTAGCCTTCCCTGCCTGGACGCACCCGGCACAGCCACCTGGGGTACAGCCTGGGCTCCAGGACCCTCGGCAGGGAGTGAGGCCCGTGTCAAGGAGCTGACTCCAGGGTGGCCTGAGCCCCATGAGACGTGCAGAGAGAGGCGGGGCTGCAGGCTGCACTCAGTTGGCACCTACTGTGTGCCAGCACCTTTCTGCCCACGCCCAGCACCTCTTCCTTGAGACAAGCCTAGGCCCCTCAGGTGGGGTGAGGCAGCGGTGACCGCCAGGCACAATGGGAGGCCCAGTCTCCAGGAGACACAGGTGAGGCTCGGGCCCCAACTAGGGGCTCGGTTACATCATGCCTCCGAGCCCGGCTCCCCCCAGGGCGGGCCTTGCTGGTCCCAGGGGGATTCCCCAGCTAGCCCGAATTTTAACCCTGATCATAATCCTTGCTGCCCTCACCACATTTTGATCTTGAGCCCACCCAGGTATTTTAAGGGCAGGGTGAGACAGGTCAGCAGGGAGGGGAGGGTGGCCACATCTGCTCCAGCCGCATGCTCTCCCTTCAGCCACTTGGTCTCCCAGCTCATCAGGAACAGGCCATGCTCCTTCCCACCCAGTCTCTGCCCGCGGGAGCCTCCCGTGTTCAACCCCACGGTCTCCACCCAGGTCGGGCCCCACCACACTCCTCTTTGGCTGGCCCCACCCGGCACGCAGTAGGTGCTTAATAAAGAACCCCACATTTCATTGATGCCAGTATCATGTTGCACCTTCCCTACCTAAACTGAAAGTGTCACGACTACACAGAGAGGAGTAGTCACCCGATTGCCACAAGGCTAAAGTGAAAAAAGTGCCACGATAATGACGCTGGCTAACATTCATGTAACATATATGCCAGGTACCTTCACACGTATAATTCCGTTGCGTGAATGAATGAACGGATGAATGAATGACAGGGCCCACCCCTCCCTGTGATTACAGCAGGAGGAGCCAGTGGACAGAGCCGGAGCCTTCCCGGTGCGGGGCCACGCTGGCAGGAGTCCAGGGCTGCTGGATCCCCCTGAGCCCGAAACTGCTCCGTGGCGACAGCCCCACCCCTGCTCAGACAGAGAAAAATCCTCCCGGCAAGTAATCTGATTCTTCTGGAAGCCTTGGAGAAAGTCTGGGGGTGAGGGAGGAAGCTGCATTTTTAGGATGTGCCTTCCCAACTCCTCAGGGTGTGCGGCTGGAAAGGGGGGTTGCTGGGATGTGCTTCCCGCACTGTCTCCGCCACGCCGCGGGCGGAAAATCCAGGTCCAGCAGCTTCCATGCAGAACCTTGTTATGTCCTGGGGGTGGGCTGAGATATTTTGAGTGTGTGTTGGGGGGGGGGCGGTGTCTGATGGCCTGCTTAGGGAAAGTTGTTCCGGGGTTCAGGGGCCTCGGCCCAGAGACACCCCCCTCAACCCCACCGTCTGGCCAATGGTGGAGGAGCCACAGATCAGCTGTGCATTGTCGCCTCCCCCCCCACCCCGGACACCTTGGCTCTCTCCCAACCCCCACTCCCCCCACGGTGCAGGCGTCTGTTCATCCTCCCAGGAAGCAGGGTCGGGGACTCTAAGTTCACTGTCTCAGCTGCTTGACCTTGGGCCGGGGGATGCCCCTCTCTGGAAGCGGCTTCCTTCATCTCTAAAATAAAGCCAGGAAACATCTTTCTGTTTTAAGATTGTTGGAGGGGGTGGGCCGGTGAACGTGGTTTGGGGGTGGGGCTGGGGCCAGGCTGCTTGGGTTCAAGCCCCAGCCCTGCCTCTTGCCACTGTGTGACCTTGAGAGAGTGGCAGAACCTCCCTTGTGTCTCGCCAGGTCCAGGCAGGGCTCTCCAGGAGGTGGTGACACTCCCCAAGGCCTCTCATTTGGTTCCAGCCCCAAGGATCCCGTGTGGGTGTGTGGACCTCCTTCGCCTCCCAGCTCAGGGCTGCCTCGGGACCAGGTGGGCGTGCAGGGCACAGACCCTAACCCTACCCTTCCTAGCGTGCGGGCAAGTTCCTACCGCCCGCACGATTTGCTCCCTGTAAAAGGGGGTAGGAAGTGTGCCACCCAGGAGCAGGGCCTGGCACAAACAGGGTGGGCGTTGAGGAACTTTCTTTCCAGTGCCAGGGATGGAAGGGCTGCCAGGATTTTAAGCATCAGGAGGAAAGAAAAAAAAACCCTGCAGTTAAGCCGTGACACCCCCCATCTATTTGTAGGCACTTCCTGATTCAGACGTATTCAGACAGGCACACAGGAGCTCAGTGCCCCAAAGAGGAAACCGAGGCGCAGCCTGCGGGAGCCCGAGCTCCGTCCTCCTCCACACCCCTTCCTGCTGGCCTGTCCGTTCACCCCTCACTCATTCCTTCGTTTGTTCGTTCCTTCTCCCGACCCTCGACTCAGCCGACCCAATCCGTGGGTGACCGGGGCGTGCGGCCGGACGCGGACGCTCTGGGGTGACACCGGACTGGCCGTCCCTGAGCCTCAGCCTCCCGGCGGGGGGCGGGGGGAGTGCTGGCCGCCGACGACCCCCCCTTCCCCCCCCGCAGCTCGGAGACCCGCAGCCCCTCCTGCCGCGGGTCTCGTACCGACACTGTTCCCCTGCCACCCCCGCGCTCTCCCCACGCCCCTCCTCCCCGCGCGCATCGGGCGGGGCGGGGGCAGAGTCCGCCCCCTCCCCTCGGAGGCTCCGCCCCGCCCTCCGCTCCCCTGTCCTGCCCGCCCCTCCCGGGTTGGGCCAGGCTCCCCGGCCATGTGATCCCGCGGCCCGGCTGGGACGCGACGGGACGCGCTGGGACGGGCGCCGGGGGTCGCGGGCGGCATGGAGCGGAGGTGGGTCTTCGTGCTGCTCGACGTGCTGTGCGTGCTGGTCGGTAAGAGCCGCGGGGACCCGGGTGTGTGTGGGAGGACCCTTTCCGAGGCGGGCCCATCCCCGGTCCCCGCAGAGTTTTGTAGGACGGGCTGGGGGCTGCAGCGGCGCTACCTCTCGGAGGCCCCCTGGAGGTGGGGGGAGCCGGGGAAGGACCCTCGGGCCGCGGATCGAGCAACGCGCCCCCGCCCCGCGTGCCCCGGCGCCCGCGCGCGCCCTCCCAGGCCTCAGTTTCCCCCGCGCATCCCCGGTCGGAGGGGGTCGGTGTCCCCCGCCCGCGGCAGCAGGAAGTCGCTGCCGGGGGCCGCTCATGCCTCCCCCTCCCGCCCTGCCCGGCCCGGCCGGGGCGGTGATTCACGCGGGCGTCGGCTGGGCTCGGGCGAGCCGGGCGGGGGGCGCGGCCGCGGGTCGCCCCGAGAGGCCCTCCACCCCGCACCTTGGGTCGGCTGGTCCAGTGGGCTCTGGGAGGGCGGAGCCCTGGCTGGGGTCGCACGGGCAGTGGTGGGATTCGAACCCGCGCCCCGTCGCCCTCCTCGCTCGGGCCCAGGAGAGCCGGGAGAAGGACTGGGCCGCAGGCTGTTGTGGAACTGGGGGCCTCGGTGTGGCGCGGGCCAAACCTGTCGGGCGGGTTTGCGGGCCAAGCTGGGGGCAGAGGCCCCCTCCCCGCCCCTCCTCCAGGGTCCCGGAAACAAAGGCTGTGTGTTTGCTCCGGGGCTGTGCGGACAATGGGCCCGGAATTCTACCCTCGGCGCAGGGAGGGGCCCCTCCAGCCTAAACTGCCCTACCCCCAGTCTGGCTCCTGCTCCTCCGCTGGGGACCGAGGGGTCTGCCCTGACTGCAGGCAGAGGCCAGGCTCTCCTCCCATGTCCTAGAAGAGACCCCTTTTGGGATGCGCCAGGTGGCAACTGGAGGTCCCCAGGTGGTGTCTGCCAACCCTGGGCATCGTTTCCTGAGCACTTATTTATTTAAACATTTGTGTGGCACTGACTGTATGCCAGGCACTAAGCAGCATGCAAATAATTAAACCTTTTTCTCCAATCAGCCTATGAGGGAGTGCTGTTATGCTCCCCAGTTTCCACCCAGAGATGTTCAGGTGCCCGCTGGAGGTCACACAGCAGCGGGGGAGGGGGGTTGGAGCTTAGATTAGGTTGGGTGCAGCTGCCATGTGCCAGGTGCTGGGGGCCCGGGCAGAGCCAGCTCCCAGTCTAGAAGCTTCAGGACACGAACAGTTCAGTCTTAGATGGTGACAAGGGCCCTGGGGAAAACACCAGGGGTTGACACCAGGGCAGGGAGGCTCTGTTGGTGTCTGCTGTGGGGACATCTGAGCTGGCGCGGCACAGGCACAGGGAGACTCCATTCCTGTGCTCTGAGCTCTGCGCCCTGAATCCCGGGAGAGCCCAGCTCCAGTTCTGATCGGGGGTGCCCGAATCTCCAAGGGGGAGGGCTGGGGCTTGGGGACAGGAGGTGGGGGGCTGACTTGATGCCCGGGCCCCCATGGGAGCCCCTGCCCTGCTCAGGCCATGGGGTTTCTCAGCCTCTCCTCTTAGGCCTCCACCCTGGCCAGAGAGGTCTTTTGGAAACATGCTCCCTCCCTCTGCTGCAACCCTCCTGAGACCCCTGGCCCCCGCCGCAGAGCCCCTCTCCCCAGCACTCTGCTCTCCAGGCTCAGGCCCATCTCTGGCCTTGGCACTGGCCACCCCTCTGGGGGATGTTCTTCCCCAGGTCTCCCCTGTACTTCTTCCTTAAAGGCACCTTCCCTGTGTGGCCTCCCCGACACCCTACTGAAGGCTGCAGCCACCTCCCCGATTCCCGTCATCGTGTGCCTATTATTTTTATTCCCAGCTGCTCTCAGCTCCATGAGGCAGATCTCTGTGTTCTTCACCGAGTCTTTCCCTATATCAGCACCATTACACGGTGGTCCCGGAGGCCCTTGAATTTGGCCTTTGGAAGGAGGAGTTGGCCCTGCCCTCCCCCTGCTCCGGTCGTCAGGCCCCAGCAGAGCCACACCCTTTTCCACGTGTCACCTGCCCTGCCAAGGCCAAAGGGCACCCTGCCTGGGTTTGTCTCTGTGCACCCACCCTGGGGAGCAGGGAGCCCTGTGCCCCAGCCGCCCTTGGTCACCCTTGGCTGGCGGGGCCTCTGGACTCCGGGGCTGCGGCCGTGCCAGGCAGGGCCCGGTCATGACTTGTGGCTCCTGAAAGTACCTTTGCACTGAGCTCCCGGGGCCTGGGCCGGGCCTGTCGGGTCACCGTGTGGCCGGTTCAGGGACAACGTGTGGATGAGGTGTGTTCCTGATCTCTCTGGCCGGCCTGTTAAACACTGGCCAAGGCCAGGCCCCAGCAGGCTCCAGGGACTCAGCCTTGAACACGACAGGTGCGCCCCCCCGCCCCCCCCACCCCAGGTGCTCGCAGAGCGCTGTGTGTAGCCAGGGGAATCATTCGAGTATCACATGGTGATTGCATAGTCGCACACAGGCAAGAACCATGAAGAACGGAAGTTTTCCTGCTGTGAGAGGGCTCCCAGAAGCATGGAAAGGAGTTAGAGATGTTCTGGGCCGCGAGGAGGACGTGAGCAGAGGCCCTGCCTGCCGGCTTCGTGCAGAGGGCAGAGAGGAGGCTGGAGGGAAGCGAGGTGGGGAGGGGGTGGGCGACCTTGAGGGGGTGGACACTGGACCTGGGCAGGAAGTTGGTGTTTATCTGATGACGACGGGGAATCACAAGGGGGTTTAATGGGGCAGTGACCTCCCGTTTGCTGTGAGAAAAGCTCCTCCTGGCTCTCGGGTGGGCTCGGAGGTGAGGAGACCCGGAGGGAGGCTGAGGCAGGCGTCCAAGCGCTCGGTGCCGGCGCAGGCCAGTCTGTGTGGCCCTGGGGCTCAGAGAACCTCGTGGCTACCGGCCTCCTCTCCCCAACCCCAGCCTCTCTGCCTTCCGCCATCCTGATGCTCGTGAACACCCCGTACAAGCGAGGATTCTACTGCGGAGATGACTCCATCCGGTACCCCTACCGTCCAGACACCATCACCCATGGGCTCATGGCCGGCGTCATCATCACCGCCACGGTCATCCTTGTAAGGCAGGAGGGGCGTGGAGGGCGGGGGCTGGGGCGTTAGCAGGTCGCGTCCTGCCCGGGGTGGTGTCTGCGGGGAAGAGGGCCCCCTTGGAGTTCCCAGCTCCCCAGTGACCGTAGGGAGGCCGCGCACCCTGACCCCTTTCAGCGGCCCTGAAGTCCCCGGCTGTTCCCCGCAGGTGTCGGCCGGGGAGGCCTACCTGGTGTACACAGACCGCCTCTACTCCCGCTCCGACTTCAACAACTACCTGGCCGCCCTCTACAAGGTGCTGGGGACGTTCCTGTTCGGGGGTGCAGTGAGCCAGTCGCTGACAGACCTGGCCAAGTACATGGCCGGCCGGCTGCGGCCCAACTTCCTGGCCGTGTGTGACCCGGACTGGAGCCGCGTCAACTGCTCCGTGTACGTGCAGGTGGAGGTGTGCAGGGGAAGCCCTGCTGACGTCACCGAGTCCAGGTGGGTACCGCGGGGGGCCCGGGCCGCAGACACCCCACCCGGGGAGGAGAGTGGGGGCTGGAGAAGGGCCCTCGGGAGCTGGATATTGAGGGACGAGCTGTCAGCTATAGAAGGTACAGAGGCTCCACGCTGGGCAGAGAACAGGCAGGAGCAAGGCCTGCAGGTGCCCGTGGGCCTGTGTCCTGCAGGCAGGGGGGTGAGGTGGCGCCAGGGGTGTCGGGCCCTGGAGCAGAGCAGGAGGGGTCAGGAGTGACCCACCTCCCCTCAATTTCAGGCCCCACCCTCACGCTTCTGCTCTGTCCTCTCACCGTCTCTACTGGGAAACACTTCATTTAATTGATGTCCTTATTTTCCTTCTTTAAAAATTAGATAAAAATTCACAAAGCATAAAATTCACCAATTTAAGCATCTTAATGGGTACAATTTGTTGGTTTTTAGTACATTCCCCGTGTTGTGCATCCATCCCTGCTATCTTATTCCAGAATATTCTCATCACACAAAAAAAGTCCATGTCCCCCTCCCCAGCCCCTGACAACCACTAACCCACTCTCTGTCTCTGTGGATTTGCCTGTTCTGGATGTTTCACATCAGTGGAATCACACACTGTGGCCTTTTGGGTCTGGATTCTGCAGTGTTTCCAAGTTCACCCACGTCGTAGCTTCTGTCAGTTTTTGCCTCATGTATTTTGGGCTCTGTTGTTAGGTGCTTATATCTTTGTAACTGTCATTGATATACCTTCTTGATGGACTGATCCTTTTCTCACTATATAATGTTCTTTGTCTTGTTATTTGTTTTCTGTATATTGTATCTTTTTTGTTTGTATTTCAATTTCTCCATTACTGCCTTTTCTGTTAATAGGTATTTACTCTGCAAAAAATTTGCAGCTGTATGGTTCCACCCCCACCCCTTACGAGGTTATTGTCACAAATTATATCTTTATACATTGTGTGCTCATCAACATAGATTTATAATTACTGTTTTATGCGGTTTTAAAAAAATTGAGCTCTATTTGCCATATAACATTTTGTTAGTTTCAGGTGTACAACATAATGATGAGATGTTTGTATTTATTGTGGAATGATCCAGTAAGTCTAGTTATGTGCAGTTGTTTTTTCTTTTTTTAATCATGTAGGGAAAAGCAGGACTATAAACCAAAATACATTAACACTGCTGTTTATGTTTTGTAATTACTTTTACTGGTGACTTTTACGGCTTTTTTGTGGATTTGAGTTACTGTCTAGTATCCTTCATTCCTCCATGAAAGACTCCCTTTAGTATTTCTTGTAGAGCTTGTAGGTGTATGAGCTATGAATTTTCTTGGTTCTTGTTGGTCTGGGAATGTCTAAATTTCTCCTTTATTTTTACAGGATCATTTTGCCAGATATAGAATTCGTGATTCACAGGGGTTTTTATCCTTTCAGTACTTTGAATATGTCATCCTTCTGGCCTCCATAGTTTCTGATAAGAAATTAGCTACTAATCTTACTGAGGATTCCTCGTACACAATGAATCCCTTCTCTTGCTGCTTTCAAGATTTTCTCCTTGACTGTCTTTTGGTAGCCTGATTATACTGTGTCTCTTTGTGGCTCTCTTCGAGTTTATCCTCTTTGAAGTTCATTGAGCTTTTTGGATGTGTAGATTGATGTTTTTCATTTGATGAAAATATTCTTCAACTATTCTTTCTGCTGTTTTCTCTCTTCTCCTTTTGAGACTCTTATTTGTATATATGTTGGTACATTTGATGGTGTCCCACAAGACTCTGCGGTTCATTCTTCTTCATTCTTTTTTTTTGTTCCTTAGACCAAAAGTCTCGATTGACCTATCTCCATGTTCACGCTTCTGCCTGCTCAGATTTTTTCTGCCTGGTGATTTATTTCAGATACTATAGTTTTGAACTCCACAATTTCTATTTGTTTCCTTTTTATAACTTCTGTTTCTTTTTGGTGTTCTCTATTAGGTGAGACATCATTCTCACAGTTCCTTTAGCTCTCTGAACGTATTTTAAATGGCAGATTAAAAGTCTTTATCTAGTGAGTCTAACATCTGGGCTTCCTCAGGGACAGCTGCTAGTAATAGATTTTTTTCCCCCGGGTATTTCCCGTATTTTTTTCATGCATGCCGTATAATTTTGTTGTTGTTGTTGAAAACTGGGCATTTTAAATGTTATAATTTAGCAACTCTGGAAA
Source organism: Balaenoptera physalus (assembly GCF_965194825.1). NCBI lineage: Eukaryota > Metazoa > Chordata > Mammalia > Artiodactyla > Balaenopteridae > Balaenoptera > Balaenoptera physalus. Next base: position 71,151 of record NC_138890.1, on the reverse strand, counting down.
TCAGATTCTACTCTCCCCAGGGCTTGTTTCTGCTGTTTGTTGTAGTTGTTGGTTGTTTGCTTAGTGAGTGTTGTGAACTAATTTTGTAGAGTCTGAGTGGCCGTGAAGTTCTGCTGTTAGCTGAGAGATCAGCTAGCGATTGGACAGATATGTCCTTAAATACCTGGAACCGGGGGAAAAAAACTTTCATTTTACAGACGGGCTTTGTGTGCTATGTTGGGGCATGTCAGTTGACAACTCTGCCTTAACCTTTACTTCTTGCTTGGTCAGCCAGAGATGAGAGCTTAGGGCCTTCTCAGGTCTTTCCTGAGCCCTGAGGCCCAGCCCTGGCCTCTGGAATCCCAGCCCTTATTCTCCAGAGCTTCTCATTCCCTGGCCTTTCCTCCCAAGCTTTTTGGTTAGTCTGTTTGCTGCAACTGCTATCCGTTGCCCCGGGCAGTGGTGACCATTACATTTGCTGTAAATATTTACGACCAGTGATCCAGGGAGCCATCAGACAGGACCGGACAATCTCAGTTCTTTGTAAGTGAGCTCTGTTCTCCCTCCGCGGCCACCACCAATCTGATTCTTACCGTTGTTGTCAGTTTTTTAGTTGCTTTTATGGGGTGGGGGGATGGACCTTTGGAGTCTCTTAATCTGCCATCTTTTCTCTTGTCCGTTGATGTCCTTTGTTAAAACTTGAAATTATATAAAAAGAAAATGTAAGCCTTGTATCAGTGACCACAGGTGGAAAATAGTCTTGAAAAGAAACACGGTGAAAGTGAAACTGCTGGCTGGACACAGTTGTCTGCCCTCGGTTCTGTGTTCAGGGCCTGCAGCATCTTTGTGGTGAGGCCTTAAAGACCGCGAGACCCTATCGCATTGTCACAGAAATGGAAAGGGAAGAACTGATGGTGTCCAACAGTGGCCGTGTTTCTATGTGAAATCTTCCCAGACTCTGGAAGGCATGGCAGGATGGGACCGGGGCCGGGGGTGTTTGACGGCAGAGGTGCTGAGTGTGGGCCCTCCCGAAACCTGCCGCGCTCTCCTTTCTCAGATTATCCTTCTACTCTGGACACTCCTCCTTTGGAATGTACTGCATGATGTTCTTGGCGGTGAGTTTGTTTCTCTGTGACGTGCTTGTTGTGGAGCCGAGGCCAAGGCCCTTCCCTGGGCCTCAGTAAAGCGGGGTGGGTGGAGGTGGTGGTGGATGGGCTTCTGGTTTGTCGATAAAAACTGGAGGCCCTGGGCCTACAGGTTCCAGGCTCTTGGCCTCAGTGTCACCGTGTGTGCGTCCGGCGGGGGTGGGCTGGCAGGCTCCCATGCTGACGGCTGCTCTTGGCCCCCAGCTCTACGTGCAGGCCCGGCTGTGCTGGAAGTGGGCACGGCTGCTGCGGCCCACCGTGCAGTTTTTCCTGGTGGCCTTTGCCCTTTACGTGGGCTACACCCGTGTGTCTGACCACAAACACCACTGGAGTGATGTTCTCGTTGGCCTCCTGCAGGGGGCGCTGGTGGCCGGCCTCACTGTGAGCTCCCGGGCCCCGACCCCCTGCCCTGACCAGAGACCCCCCTCTGGGGCCCTCCTGCCCTCTTTCTGCCTCTCCAGGACCCTAGCCCTCTCCTCCCATCTTTCCCCTAAGATCCCACCTCTGCCGTCCTCACTGCCCCCGCCACCGTGCCCCTCAGCTCCTGGGCTCCACTGCCCCTCCCTGCCCTGTGCCGCCCCATCCTGTCCTGTCCCCGCCCAGTCAGCTCCTGCCCTCCTCTCCTCTGCTAGGTCCGCTACGTCTCCGACTTCTTCAAAGCCCGGCCCCCGCGGCACTGCCTGGAGGAGGAGGAGCTGGAGCAGAAGTCCAGCCATCACTGACACTGGCCCTGGGCGAGGCTGGCTGCAGCCACTGCGGGTCCCCTCCTCCTGAGACCCTGAGGTCTCCTCCTCCTGGGGCCGCAGCCGCGTCCAGCTGGGGCTCGGGCTGTGGGCAGCGAGCGTGTCCATGGTCCTGGCAGGTCCCTAACCCAGGATGGCGGTTAAGGCCCTGCACAGGCCCCAGGCTGGATCCTGGCGTGGGTTCCACTAACCCCGCCTCCATGCACTGGGCCAGGGGTCTGGGGGTACCTGGGGCCGCCCTAGCGTGTGGAGGGGGACTCTTCCTCAGAACCCCTGTCTTTTGTTGGGTATGGGAAGGGACCGAGAGATCCCAGTGGATGCCGTTTTTGTGAAATTGGACGTCTATGTGGATTTTTAGTAAAATAGGGCGTTTGCTTGACAGATGTTATCAGCACCTCTTCCTTATGGCCGTTCTGAGGACTCTCTTCCTACAGCAGAGGGGGAGACGCTCTCCGGCTGGGGGCTCAGCTGAGCGAACCAGCCATGCGTGCGTTGCTGCTCTGGTCACGTGGGCAGGAGGGGTGCAGGAGAAAGGCCGACTGCCCGTTCCACTCTCCTGTGGCACTCAGGTTGGGGGTCAGGCAGACCTGCACAAGCAGTCGGGGTGTCACCCTGCAGAGAGAGCCCTGAACAAAAGACACCTGCCGCTGTTTGGCCCCTGGGGCCGGGGAGACTAGCAGAGACCTGAGTCCAGGTCGAGTGGAGAGGTGTATTTCCAGCTCTTCCCTCCTCCCAGTAAGGAGGCCTCTGCCGGCGGCCCCTGTGCAGGCCCCCAAGTGGAAGGGCTTGGGCAGAAGTTCAGATGTGGGTAAGAGCGTGGCCACAGGAGCCTGGGTCCTCTGCAGCACCCCCAGAGACTGACTGTGTGCAGGGCTGTGCTCAGGTGCGCTGAGAGGGCAGCTGCCGTGGGCTCTGCCAGGTGGAGCCTTGCGGTGGCTGTCGTTGACTTTGAAAGATCACACATGGGGTTTGGGCCTGGAGCGGGCTCCTTGTCCCCTTTCTGCTTGGGGATGTACCACCCCAGCCCCGGCCCAGGCCTCAGAGTCCCTCCCCTCGAATGACCGGGACCTCTGCCCTCGGATCGTCCCGTCTCAGTAGTGCCCGCCTGCATCTGTCCCCTCCCTGTGTCCCTGGAGGACTCAGTGAAGCTGAAACTCCCCCAGTCCTGACCCCTTCCCTCTGGTCACATGGACCCCTGTGCACATGGGGCTTCAGAAACGGGCCCCCATGACTTCTGCCCTGGAATGGGAACTCCTCACTCACCACCCACAAAATTGAACGTCAGGCAAGCGGCATAGATCAGGCCAGAAACAAACCTTGAAGAGGGAAAATAGGTTCAGAACCTCAGTGTGGGGAAGACTTTTGTAATTGGGAAAAATAGAGAACGGGAAGTAGAAGGAAGCTGGGGCCCAGGCCGGAGCAGGGGGTCGAGAGGTGGAACAGACGATGAGGTATAGACTCCGTGTGCCAGGAAGGTGTCCAAGGTGACTGAAGCTTCTGGACCTGATCAGTGATGGGCCGGGGTCCCTGAAACTTGCAGAACACACAGAGCTTACCTGCTCAACCGGAGTGTAAGTAGGAAGTTTAATCTTTCGTCAAATATCTGGGCAAAATGGGTGATTTAGTTTTAAGGGTCTGTATTTGTTTTACCTGCACCCAGAACCTGTCTTATTCCGTATCCGTTTCAGGGTGTTCCCGTCTGGTCTTAGCAGTGATTGGGGGCAAAGATGCAGCCTAGCAGCCTTCACTGGAGGCCAAGATGGAGAAGATGAAGATCTTCACGGCCACCATGGCCTTGCCCTCAGCCTGTGGTAGACGGGGAGGGAGGTGGCCCACACACTGCAGGTCAGCAGGACGCTGAAGGTCAGGAGCTTGGCTTCCTTGAAGGTACTGGGCAGGTTCCGGGCCAGGAAAGCCCTGTTGAAGCTCCCCAGGGCAAGGAGCCCAGGTATCCCAGGACACAGTAGAAGACAGGGACCAAGCCCCGGTTGCAGGCGAGGAGGACACATCTAGGCTTGGAGTGCGTGTCTGTGTCAGTGAAGAGAGGAGAGGTTCCCAGGAAGATTCCACAGAGCGTCGGGTGGATTGGGGAGTGGATGAGAAAGGTGAAGTCGGGTGCCCCTGACACCAACCAACTTTCCTCCCAGGAGCAGCGATCCTGAAAGTCAAGACCACACAGATGGTTTTGGCCCAAACAGTGGAAACAGCCCAGTAAACACCGTGCCAGATGTGGTTGCTGGAGGGCGCAGGTGGCCGTGCTGGGACGGCCGATGAGGGGTGAGCAGCGCAGGAAGCCTGGGCACAGGGAGATGAGGAGGACGCAGCTGAGAGTCTCGTTCCTGGCCTTGACCGTGGGCGAGTCTCGGGCTTAACGAAGACCCCGAGGACCACAGCTGTGAGAGCAGCGGAGCAGAGAGCCGCCCCCAAAGGGTCCTCAGAAGCTGGGCAGGTCACAGCCTTTGCCGGGGGGCTGCATTCTCTCTTACTATTTGAGTATAGGACGCTGCACACACTGGGCATCTGACAAGAAGGGCAGAGATGCAGTGTTTCAGGTTCAGGAATTCTTACAAATCCAAGCGTCAGTGTGTGGTCACATTGGAAGTTAGGACATATTGATACACCCAAGCAGCGCTGCAAGGAAACTCCCATGCGTAATTTGAGGTTTACAGTCCTTATGGTTCTATGGCAAAAATAGTCTTCTCTTTTCCTCTTTACGTGGAGGGGGGTGGGGGTGGTGTTTCTTTAGTTGATTCTCGTGGAAAACTCCTAGGTTCTTAGCCAGGTAAATATCATTTCTCATGGCGTGTCCTCGACGCTCAACATTCCGTCTACCTTCTGATGTTGATCGGGTTTTGAGAACCCCTCCTGACTGAGTGTTGAACCACATGCAGGAATTTCTGTGCAGCACGGTGCTGTGGTTTTGTAGGAAGTCATGCTTGCTTTTTCACAGGTGAAGTTTTGTAAGGGCTGTGACTGACAATATTTCACAGTACAAAAATGGGATGAAAATGTGGCAGAATTTAGCAATTATGAAGTCTGCCTGTTTGTGTAGAGGAATCCATTATGCCGCTCTCTTTACTGTATTTTGAAAACTTTTACAGTAGTTCAAAACAGGACAGCTCTGCCTAAGTAAATCTTCCTAAGTTGAAAAATAATGTATTCATTCCTCATTCACCAAATAAATCCCTGCTTAAGTTGTAACAACATAAAATCCTAATTGAAAAACTTTGTAATGTTGGTTACTGTAGCGGTTTCTGCTCAAGGGTTCCCAGCAGCAGTGGAGGTCGTGACGTTCATGTCTGTCTGACCGACCACGAACAGGCCATTGGTAGGGACTTTGTGGAGGGTCACCCCCTGGGGCTGTGTGGTTTGGGGATTCTTCCTGGAGGCTTAGCAGCCTCAAGCCTGCTAGTCTAGCCCCGCCAGTACCGTCAGCCATCGAGCACCTCTTATGGCGGGGGTGGGTGCTGTTCTACTGCAATTTTTAAAACCTGTGCTTTTTCTTAAGCCTCTTTTAGCATATTTTCAGCAGCTGGACAGCTCCTAGGTCTCCTGTCGGCCTGCTGACTTCCCGTATGTGACGTAAACATGCTCCAGAATTTTTCTGTTGGCCTCATTTTTATCAGTGTGATTTTTTGGGATCCAAGTAGCCCAGTTTATACAATTGATAACTACATTTCTGGGTGACTCTAGGGTCCTAAGTAACAATTTCTAATTGGAAAAAGGCTGGAATCACTTGACAACAGGCACCCGCCCTGCAAGGGTGCCCAGATCTCCCCTGTGCCTGTCTTTCCTTGGCCTCCAGAGACAATGCTCACCTCTCACGTCATCACAGACCAACAGCCCCGCCCAGGTCCAGCCATGGGGCGGCAGCAGCAACACCACGCCTGAGGCCAGAGGAGCGCTACTGGAGGCCACGTGACTGAGACCTGGTGACCGACCCTTGACAGTCAGCAGAAGGCCACAGGGACCTTCAGTGACCTGAATGGGAAGGAGAAAAGCATGGTCATTTTCTTCTCCAAGGAGACAATCAAGAGAGAATACTTCTGTGATACTCATTTGAATAATATCCCTTTTCACCCGCCACGGAAAGTGATCTGGATATTAAACAACGTTACTTTCAGTAAGTGCAGCTGCAAGAGTTTCTCTGTACCATGTTTTCTTTTCTTTTCTTTCTTTCTTTATTTTTCTGGCCACACCGCACGGCTTGCGGGATTTTAGTTCCCTGACCAGCGAATGAACCCGGGCCCTGGTAGTGAAAGCGCCGAGTCCTAACCACTGGACCACCAGGGAATTCCCCATATTTTATTTTCAACGTCACTGGAAGGGCTACCTGGAAAAATTGCTCAGAACCTATTTCTAGGACCTCCTGCGGTTGACTTTAGTCTGTGAAGTCTTCATTCTCTCACTTGTCATTGCCGAGTCAAGTAAAGAACATGCCACTCCAGTTCTGTGCATTCCGGTTTTCCACCTTGAACGATGTACAAGGACATTCTCTCCTAATTTGTTTTACTGCCATATTTTGTTGCTGGACAGGACGTATATTCAGCTCTGCCCCACTGCGCCTTCATCTCCACTTGTGGGAATTTGTAGAGGTCCAGCAGTGTCTCCCTGAGCAGGAAAAAGCTGATGTGGTTCCTGCAGTGACAGCAGTGGCTTTGTTCTGTTTCTCACAGGTGAAATACAGGTTGGTCTGGCCCGCTCCTGACAGCCATGCCAGGGAGCTCTCCAGGGTCCTTTGGTCTCTTTTGTAGGAAATGTATACGTGATATCCTAAGGGTGTGTTAGGTGGGTGATTGGTGTTCCTGTTGATCTCCTCAGTGTCAAGTCCAAAGGCCAGAATGTAAATATAGTTTCTGAATATCCACCTGCACTAAAGGAAGAGCATTAGGGATCCAAAGTCATCCACACATGCGGTGATTATCTATTAGGCTAATCACAGGGCACCATGTGGTGCTTTGTCCAAATATGGAAGCCACTAATGACACGTGGCTTTTTAAATTCAAATTAATTTAAATTAACAAAATAAAAATCCAGTTTACCAGTCACAGTAGGCTGAGGAGAGGAAAAAGGATATTTCTGTCATTGGAGGAATTCTTTTGAGATATTCTTGTTTAGGGAATTAAAACTAAGAAAATTCAGTTAGGGTTAAGGTTCCAAGTTACAGTTAAGGTCAGGGTCAGAGGTTAGGTTCAGGATGAGATTAAGGTCAAGGTCATAATTAAGGAGTGGGGAGGTAGCTCCATATCCTTGGTGGCTGAGTGACTATATCAATTAATTGGAATTTTCTGCATAAACTAAACTGAGGGGAAAAATAGACAGCCATACAATTATAGTGGAGACTTTGCTATCCACTTTCGGTAGTGGGTAGATCTAACAGACAGAACCAACAACAAGCAAAAAAAATAAAATAAAAATAAAAATCAGTGGACTTGAATAACACCACAGACCAAATGGACCTAACAGACATATGTGGAACTTTCAGCCCAACAACAGCAGGATGTACATTCTTCTCAAGCGCATATGGCACATTCTCAAGTATAGATCACATGTTAGGTCACAACTCTTTAAGAATATTGATATATATACCAAGTATCTTTTCTAACCACAATGGAATAGAACTAGAAATCAATGGTAGAAGGAAAACTGGAAAATTCACAAATAGGTGAAAATTAAATAACACACTTTGAACAATCAGTGGGTCAAAGAAGAAATAAAAAGTGAAATTTAAAAATATCTTGAGACAAACAAAAATGGAAACACAGCATACTAAAACTTGTGAGATGCAAAGAAATAGAAAACTGTCCCTGTTTGCAGATGACATGATCTTATCTATAGAAAACCCTAAAGACCAAAAACAAAAACCTGCTAGAAATAAATGCATTCAGCAAAGTTGCAGAATACAACTAAAAAATCAGTTGTTGTATCTATACACTAATTAATAGTGATTAATGTTGAATCTTTTCAGGTGACTTGTCATCTGTAAACCTTCTTTGGACAATTGTCTATTCAAGTGCTTTGTTCATTTAAAAATTGGGTTGTTTGTGTTTGGTTCAGTTGTAAAAGTTTTTTTGTATGTTAGGGCTAGAGTTAGGATATAAATGTTAGGGGTTAGGCTTTAAGGATGTTAGGGTTTAGGGTTGGGATTGGAGTCAGGGGTTAAGGGTCAGGGTTAGAGTTAGAGGTCAAAGTTTAGAGTCTAAGGTCTAGGGTTCCAGGGTTAGGGTTGTTAGGGTTTAGGGCTTGAAGTTAAAGGTTGGGGTTAGGTTTAAGCCTCACTGGCCCACTTCCCCCTCTTCTTTCCCATCTCTCTGAGGCCTCCAGGATGGATAGGACTCACCTGGTCATGAGGCCCTAGCCTGATAAGGGCCTGCATGGTACCAGGGGCCTCAAAGAGACCCTCAAGTCTTACACATGAGTCAGGAGTTGAGCTGGACAATTGGTTGCCTGCCCTGCCTAGTCCTGGACTCTTGACAGTGGAAGAATGAAATGTCCACACTGGTCACTGACTGTTTCAATCCAACCTAACCTCAGTCAAGGATTGTGAAGGGCCTCAGAAGTCAGGCGGGGAAGGTGATGCTGGCCCCACTCTATCTGGGCAGTCCCCAGGTCCGGCACAGCCCTGACACATGAGGGTACTTAGTAGACGTGTATAGGTTTATGCAGGACTGGGTGCAGCGACCTGCCAGCCCCCAGCTGCTGCCTTCTTGATGGCTGATGTGGCCCTCCTGGGACTTGATGAATCCTTTGTCCCATCTGAGTGGGCAGCAGAAACAGGTCTCAGAACAGCCCTTGGTTTCCGACCATCCAGGCAGGCATCTGTGGTTCTCCAGCTCAGGTCAGTCTGGGCCCCGTCAAGCCCCCGTGGCCGATTACTGAGCTGACCCTGCTGCTGAGCGATTGACCAGCTACCTAGGCAGCCTAGAGAGCCCCTTGGGATTTTCTAATTCCCCATATCCCTACGGTTGGGAAAAGGGCCTCCTTCCTCACAGCCAGTTAGGTAATGGCCCTCTAAACGTTGAGTGTGGCCCTGGCCACAACAGCCAGATGGTGGCACTGCAGTCCTTTGGCCTTCTGGTTGTAACAAAGTTTGACATTCATATTCATTGAGAATCAAAGATATGGGAGCAACTGGGCCTCCCAGTGGACAGTTTTACACTAAGGCCTTGTGTTCTTGGAGAGCCATGTGCGTCCACGGTCCAGCCCCCTGTGGTCTCAAGAAAGCCAGCCAACTGTGGATTCCATGGTATGGAATAATCCCTGAGCTTCCCTCTGCTTCACTGAGCAAGAGTTTCCTTGCCATCCTAGCATTCGGTCGAAGGCACATGGGCTGTTCTGGGCCAGTCTCTGAGATGCAGGGATCCAATGCCCAAGGCAGGAGCCCTGAGTTTACAACCAGTTACCTACCTTGCCTTTTCAGCAAGTGGAAGAGCTTGCCATCCAGGGAGAACAGCAAGAGCGCTGGGTGGGCGGCTGCAGCCCCTGACCCTAAGTCAACCCCTTCTGTCACTGGGATTCCGATCCCACAGCTGTGCAGTGGGCTGTCAGCGATGTGGGCTCTGCTGCTTTCGCTGAGCCAGCATCTGTCCTCATGTCCAAGTCCATCACCTCAGCTTTCCTTTGGGAACTACCTCTCACCTGCTTCCAGTCTAAACAGTTCCAGAGGGCTGACCCTACATGATCCAAGTCTGGCCAATGCCATGTTCTATCCTGTGGGTGCTCTGATGAGCTCAAGGATGAGGATGTGACCCAAGCCAGGCCAAAGGCACTTAAAGCTGTGACTTTTCATGGAGCCCTAGGGACGGAGAAACCCTTCGCAGTAGAATGGACATTGAGTGGCTTCATCCTGGAGGCCGCGGAAGCAGTGAGAGAGACTGCCTGTGAATGGGCCACCCCAGAGCACTTAGTAGGGTAGGGCTGGAGAGGGACCGGGTCACACTGCGAAAGGGTGAGCCCCTGGGTCTGCCAGGTCCAAAGCCGTTCTTCAACTTGCCTCTTGCAATTATTAGTTTACTTCTATCATTTAAAGATATTAATTTATTTTACTTCAGTAAGTGTGTCCAGTCACTTGCAATCAAAAAAGTCCTGACACTTGAGAATCTATAATCCCTGAGATTCCTTCAGATGTCCTCACTGGGTGTGGCATGGCTGGAAGAGTTGAAGACACTGGTTGGGGTCTGGTCTTAGGGGAGCTGCCGAACATCTCTGTCCCTGTTCCTTCCTTTTCCCAGGAGAGAAAAACCCCTGAACAATGAGCAAAGAACCAGCAGAGGGAAGAGGTCCTCGGGTGGTTAACTGGTCTGTTTGTATTTTCTTTATTTTAGGGTCAATTTTGTTAATGTGTATTTTTACTAGGAAATCACCCATTTCCACTAGTTTTCCAGTTTGATGCAATAGGTTTCTCATATTTGACTTTCAATTTCTTCTCTTTTTCTAGTTTTCTACAGAACTGTTACAATTAGTGAACCGATATTCATACGTTATTTTAAACTAAAATGTCCATATTTTATTTGGGTTCCCTTCTACCTTTTCTGTGCTAGGATCCCATCCAGGGTATCATATGACATTTATTTGTTATGTCTCTTTGGGCTCCTCTTGGCTTTGACAGTTTCCTGACGCCTTGTGTCAATGACCTTGACGGAGGTAGGTCACCGTGCAGACCCCACACTTTGGGAAAGGGGAGTTGGCTTGACTTCCTTGATGCATGGTTGAGTGTCTTATCAATTGTTTGGAATCCCCCTGCATAGGAGATTTCTATTCAACCTCATTTATTTAAAAAAATCAAAAAATCTATGCGATCATTTATTTTTACCAGTGTGGACAACTGGATAGATATTTTAGGCTTTTTGGTTGTAATCCAAGCACTACAGTATTTGGTTGTTTCATTCATTCCTGCTTTGGCTACTGAGAGCTCTTTCCATTGGTCTGTTTCCCTTGACATAATTCCATCGGTGGGTTTTTTTTCTTGGTACTTTCTTATTTATACTTCAGGGTTATCCTGGCTGATATATTTACTGTCTCAGTCCTAGTATCAGCCATTTCTTCAAAGAGCCCTGGTTCCTTTTACCAGAGAATGATATTAAAACATGTGGGAGCTAAATGTGCTCAGCTGACAATGCAGGGAAATTTATGCACGCATTCCAACCTGTGTGAGTTGTTGGCGCTCAGGGCGGGCGGCTCCAAAATATGCCACAACGACATAGTGATCGTTTTAAATTAAAGTTACTTAAGAAACAGGCTGAAGCAAGAGAAACACTTTGACCCTTCTCTCTGTCTCCCTGAAAGCAGGAAATAAATCTCCTGTGTGAAAGGCGCATCTGGAGGTAAAAGGACACCGCTGTTGCTAGAGACAAGGAATTCGGGGCCAGGAGCCTAGATGAACAAACCTCATTACTTCTTTTTTTTTTTTTCAAAACAATCATACACCACCAAGTGGGTTTTATTTTATTATTATTATTTTTGGCTGCGTTGGGTCTTCGTTGCGGTGCGCTGGCTTCTCGTCGCCGTGGCTTCTTGTTGCATGGGCTCTAAGCATGCGGGCTCAGTAGTTGCAGCACACAGGCCCTAGAGCGTGTGGGCTTTAGTAGTTGCAGCCTGTAGGCTCGGTAGTTGTGGCTCGCGGGTTCTAGAGCGCAGGCTCAGTAGTTGTGGCTCACGGGCTTAGTTGCTCCATGGCATGTGAGATCTTCCCGGACCAGGGCTCAAACCCGTGTCCCCTGCATTGGCAGGTGGATTCTTAACCACTGCGCCACGAGGGAAGCCCCTACTGCTTTAATTTACTCCCGAAGCCCAGACTCTGTTTAGATTCTTCACTAATTGAGCACGTCAAACCTCAGTTTCTTTGTCCTGTCAGTTCCTCACAAATTTATTGTTTCTTTGCCTAAAAAGTATAGAAGCTGCCTGCTCTGACTACTACTTAGGTCCCATTTCTATGAGACCTCTGTGTGCAGGGATAAAAATTTGTTTTTTCCTCCTGTTAATCTGTCTTGTGTCAATTTTATTATCGGTTCAGCCGCAAGAACTCAAGAGGGAAATTCCCCCTCGCTGACTGTATATTCACCTAATTATGAAGATTTCTGTGTGGCATTGTCTTTATCCATATTAAAGATGAGTTTATACTGATGTCTCCAACATGATCTTTTATCACATGGATGTTGTAACCTCCCCTTAATTATCTGTAACTTTCCCCTCAGACGGTGAGAAAACTGCCTCCCACTGTCTGTCATTTATTTAATTCATTGCTTGTTCTCTTCCAGGTTACAGATATACTGGTTTCAGTATTGGTAGCTACTACCCCATGGGAAAGACCTTTATAAAATAGAGTCCACTGTTTATGTGTGGTTCATTTTGCCTTTAGTCTACAGAGCCTGTTCATTTCCAAAGTTACTGAAGTCAGCACCTTTTGCCCCACCAACAACAGTGAGTTTTTTTCATACATTTCTAGATTGGTTAGATTCTTTGTTACATTCTGCATTCCATCGTGTGACACTCCTATAACCTAAATAACTAAATTTTAATAGATTATGATTTACTTATTGGACTGTATAAATCCATGGGTTTAGACAAATGCATAGTGTCAGTTATCCATCACTTAAGTATCAAATGGAACACTTCACCCCACCCCACACCAGAATCTGTTTACCGTCTCTGTTTTGCCTTTTCCACATTTTCATATGAATGGGGGTCATACAATGTGTAGCCTCTTCTGGCTGGATTATTTCACTTCGTATAATTCATGTAAGATTCATCCTGTTCTTTGCATGGGCTGATGGTTCATTCCTTTATATTTCTGAATAGTATTCCATTGCATGTGTATGAGAGGAAAAAGAATTTTTCCCTCTATCATTGTAGGTTCTTGGTTGAGACCCCCCCCGTCCCCCCATAATAAAAGATTACCAGGAAAAAAACAGAAGTTTAATAACATGTGTACCTCTTGTATGCATGAGAGATACCCAGGAAAACTGAGTAACTCCCTGAAATGGCCCAAGTCACTTGAAATACCATCTTCTAAATGGAAAGAAAACAGGGGTGTGGTTGCTGTGCAGATTTAATCCAGACCTTTTCTACTGAGAAGAATTTCTTGAGGTTTTGTCACCCTTCTATTCTTAGTATGGGGAGGGAGATAACCTTTCAAATGAAGATTTCCCTTATAAATGTAAATTTCCTTCACAAAAGGGCCATCTTGACTTGGGTTTCAGAGATTCTTATGTGTCCTTTTTTTTTTTTTTTTAAAGATTTTTTGGATGTGGACCATTTTTAAAGTCTTTATTGAGTTTGTTACAATATTGCTTCTGTTTTATGTTTTGGTTTTTTGGCCGCAAGGCATGTGGGATCTTAGCTCCCTGACCAGGGATCGAACCCGCACCTCCTGCATTGGAAGGGGGAGTCTTAACCGCTGGACCACCAGGGAAGTCCCTATGTGTCCCTTTTAAAAAAAAAACCAAAAAACCAAAAAAACACCGTCAGCCCCAAATAATCCTTATGCCAAAGAGACATATTTTGGGGTGGCATGTTCAGTTTCCGTGACATGGATGTACCCCAATTTGCTTATGCTTTTATCCACTGAAGGGCATACTGATTTCTTTATGTTTTTAGCCATTATGAATGGAGGTGCTGCGGACATAGTTTATCAAAACAGTTGTCTAAATGGTGGAAGAGCAATTGTGGGATCCTGAGGTGAGACTTGTTTAGTTTTGGGAAAAAACTGCCAAACTGTCTTTTGAAGCAGCTGTACATGCGTTCCATCAGCAAAGAGGGAGAGTTCCTATTTTTCCTCACCCTCCAGCAATCAGTTTTGTCACCTTTTTGGAGTTTACCAGTTCTAATAAGTGTGCAGTGCTATCTTGTTTTAATTTGTAATTCTCCAATGGTATATGATACTAAGTATATGTTTGTATGCTTATTTATTGTCTGTATGTTATTTGACCAGGTGTCTGTTCAGATCTTTACCCATTTTAAATGGTATTGTTTTGGAGTTCTCGGTATAATTTGAGTACTTTTATCAGATATGTGTTTTGTGAATACTTTTTTCTCTCTGTGGCTTGTCTTTTGGTTTTCTGAATAAGGTCTTTCACAGAGTAACGATTTTTAATTTTCTGAAGTCCACATTATAATTTTTTTTTCTTTTGTGGGTAGACTTCTGGGATTTTTGTGTTAAAATTCATTACCAAAACTGATAGGGATAGAGTAGGATAGTTACACAGGTAGTTGTAGAAGTCCTCGTAGGGGATTATAGATAGAGAGGGAAACCTAGGGAACTTTGGGAGAACACTGTGAGTTAATGACCGCTCAAGAAAGCTATCTGAACGTCGAGGAACGAAGCAGGCTTGCTTAACTATAAATAAATAAAACCACGAGAGATGCCCTAGGTCATTAAATGAAAGGAACAAATGAGGCCTGCATTCTGCTGGTTCAGCCAGGTGATGACCCTTAGGACCAAGGACAGGTGTCCTGCCTGATACTAAAGAGGTGCAGTGATGTAAGCCTGACCTCAACTCGAAGAATGATGAAGGCGGTCTTTTCCCCCTCCCCACTTCCCTTTGGTTATAAAAATGTAGCCCACTTAATCCTTGGGGCAGAGCCCCCTCTCTTGCCCGCTTGCATCCCTCACAAGTATCCTATAAATCTACTTCTTGCCTATCATTTTACCTCTTGCTGAATTGGAGACACAAAGAACCTGAGCCTCAGCAAGTCCAGACACCAGGTGAGTGTTTCTAATTAAAAGACTGTGGGCTCAAGTCCCCAAACTGGCTTTTGGCTGGGTCCGAGTCCCGGCACGTGGGTTCAAGTCCCAATCAGAGGTGTGTGGTTTCAAAACCAAGGTTATGTAGGTTTTCTTCTAGAATTTTTATAGTTTTGCATTATAACTTTGTCTGTGGACAATGTTGAGTAAATTTTGGTGTGAGTTGTAAAGTTTGTGTCTACATTCATTTCATTCTATGCGGTTTCCAATTAATTGTTCCATAACTAATTGTGGAGAAGTCATGGGCTATTTGGCTAGGTTTCATATTTTTATCTCCAAATCTTAGTGGATTCACCAGGACCTCCAGCAGGGAGCACAGACCCACTGAACTGTGGGATGGTGTGGCCTGCATGTCCCCAGCGGCTCCCCGGGGGTGCAGAGCCCGTCTCTGTGACCCCGCATTGCGTGCGCATTCTATCTGTGGCCTTGGCTCCCTGCACAGAGAACGGGAGCTGTGTGTCCTCGGGACCTGCTGGGGAGGAGGCACCATGGCGGGAGAAGTGGGGAGAAGCTTCCTGTGCATGGCTGACTGCTGGGGGCCAATGCTGAGGACCCAGCAGAAGAAGGGCTTGATTGGAGCATTGTGGGTTTTTCGTTGGTTTTGTGTGTGGCGCAGACGGCGTCCAGTTTTCCCAGCGCCCTCTATTGAGGGGTCCGTCCTTTCCCTGCTGTGTGTCTTGACTCCTTCGTCATGAATTAACCAACCACATGTGTGTGGGTTTATATCTGGTCTCTATGCCTCTAGTCCACGTGTCTGCTCTTCTGCCAATTCCATGCTGCTTTAGTTGCTGTAGCTCCCTGATATAGTTTGAAGTCAGGGAGCGTGATTCTTCCAGCCTGCTCTCCTTTCTCAGGGTTGCTTTGGCTGTTCGGGGTCCTTTGTTGTTCCACACAAATGTTAGGATTGTTTGTTCTATTCCTATGAAAAATACCTTTCATGTTTTGATAGGGATTGCCTTGTATCTGTAGATTGCTATGAGTATGATGGACATTTTAACAATATTAATTCTCCCATTCCGTGAGCACAGGATATTTTTCTATTCATTTGTGTCTTCTTCAATTTCTTAATCAATGTCTTATAGTTTTCCTAGTACAGGTCTTTCGTGTCCTTGGTTAAATTTATTCCTAGGTAATTTGTTCTTTTTGATGCAATTATAAATGGGATTGTTTTCTTAATGTCTCTTTCTGATGGTGTGTTATTAGTGTATAGAAATGCAGCTGAGTTTTGTACATTGATTTTGTATTCTGCAGCTATATTCTGACAATTTTTTGGTGGAGTGATGTGGAAAATTGTAATTCTAAAATCCCACAGTTTCCACTGTATCCCAGGTCATCCACAACACCCAAGACATTGTGGCCACTAGTATAAACTTCCCATAGTGCCTCTTAATAACATATGGACTCCTACAAGGGCGATTCACATCATCATTTTGGGTGAACTTGGTCTGGGTAAGTCTTGGCCTCTATAAAAAAGTTTGATGTTTCTCAGATTTTCTGGCATCGTATTAACATGATTGCTTTGAAAAGTAATTTACTTTCCAGTAATCTCAAACGTATAGAAAACTTTCAATAACGGTAAAAATACTCACACTTACCACTTTACACAAAATACTGCAGTGTGTTTGACCCAAATCAGGAACACTCTCCCCGTGTACCAGCACATAACCCCCAGATGAGGAAATCACACGGCTTCCACACTATAATCCATTCCACAGGCCCACTTCAACTTTCACCAGCTGCCCCAACTGTATGAAAATGTCTTTTTCCATTCTGATCCAGTTTGCTTTTTTGGAACTGTTCCTAAGACTTTCCCTCATTTTCAAAACCTTGATGGATTTAAAGTCCACACGATGAGTCCAGTCTGGGTGGCCTTTCCAGTATGGCTTCTTTCACTTAGGGTGTTTTCAGTGTTCTTCCATGTTGTAACATGTGTGAATACTTCATTTGGTTTTTAGTTGTTATTACAAATATATAACTAACCACAACCCTAACCCTAACCATTTAAACCATTTTAAGTATACAATTCTGTGGCGTTAACTACATTTACATTGTTGTACAAATATCCTCACCATCCACCTCCAAGAGTGTTTCATTTTCCCCAAGTGAAACTGTGTATCCATTAAACACTGACTTCCTGCAGCCCCTGGCAACCGCATTCACTCCCTTTCTGACTTTCTCTCATCAAGGTATCTCACAGAAGTGGAATCATATACTTGTCCATCATGACTGGCTTATTTCACTTAGCATAGTGACTTTAGGTTTCATCCACATTGTAGCACGTCAGAATTTCCTTAGTTTTTAAGGCTGAATAATATTTCCTTGCGCATATACCACATTTTGTTTATCCATTCATCCATTGATGGACGCTTGGGTTGCTTCCACCTTTTGGCTGTTGTGAATAATGTTGTTATGAATATGGGTGTACAGATATCTGTTCCTGCTTTCAAATATTTTGAGTATATGCTCTGAAGTGGAATTGGTGGGTCATACGTTACTCTATGTTTAAGTTGTTGAGGAACTGCCATATTGTTTTCCACAGTGGTTGCACCCTTTTACTTTATTCCTTTATATGGCAGAATAATATGGTAGTTTATGGAGCTACTCCATTTTATTTATCCATTCACGCTCTGGTGGACATTTTCATTCTAACTTTTGGTTGTTGTGAACAATGCTGCTATGAACAATCGTGTACAAGTTTTTGTTTTTAATTCTTTGGGGTCTATATCTAGGAGTGGAGTTTTGAACTATATGGTAATTGTATTTTTATCTTTTCAAGGAAATGCCAAAGTATTGTACACGTAAAGCTGCAGCATTTTTCATTTCCACAAGCTATGTTTAAGGGTTCCAATTTCTCTACATCGTTGCCAACATATTATTTTTAGTTTTCTTGTTTATAACCATTCTAGTGTATGTGAAGCGGTATTGTATTATGGCATTAATTTGCATTTCCATCATGACTGCTGGTGTTTGAAATCTTACCATCTGCTTGTTGGATATTTGTATGTCTTTTCTGCAGAACGGTCCATGCAAATCCTTTGTCCATTTAAAAAATTGGCTTATTTGTTTTTTTGTTGATGATTTGTAAAAGTTCTTGATACATTCTGAAGAACAGATATGTCTCATGTGCAATTATTTTCTTCCATTCTGTGGTCTGTGTTTTCACTTTCTGGATAGTACCGTTTGATGCACAGAAGTTTTTAAAACTAAGGAAATAGAATCTATCAATTATTACATGGGGAATGTAACCTTCTGCCTTTGTTCATCTGTAACTTCCCACTCCAAGGGTTCCACCATTTGTCATCCATTGAATTCATTGCTTGCTCCATTCCAGATTACAGATATAGTACCTTCAGTATTGTTATCTCCTACCACCATGGGAAAGAACTTATAGAGTCCAGTATTTATGTATGGCACAATTTGCCTTTGTAGTACAGATTCCGTTCTTTTCTATAGTTAACTAAGTCAAGTACCTTTTGCGCCACCACCAACAGTGAATTTTTTTCCATACATTTATAAATCAGATCATTTGTCACATTCTCTATTCCACCCTATGACACTCCCATGTCGTATTTGAATATATTATGATTTATTTGTTGGGTTGTAAGAATCCATGGGTTTAGACTAATGCATAGTGGCAGGTATCCATCACTAAAGTGTCATATGCAATATTTTGACCCCCCTCACCCTCTAACATGTTTACCATCTCCGATTTACCTGTTCCAGAATGTCATATAAATGGAGTCACTCACTGTGTAGCTTTCTCAGACTGAATTCTATCACTTAGCAATATACATGTAAGATTCATGCATGTTTTTTGCATGGGTTGATGGTTTCTTCCTTTTTATCTCTGAATAGTATTTTATTGCATATGTATGGTAGAAAAAATAATTTTCCCTTTACCCTCCTAGGTTCTTGATTGAGACCACCCCCCTAGTAATAAAAGACATACATAATTATGCAGTCAAATGCAAATAGACATCTTTCTTTACAAAATTTTAGCCCTGAGTCAGTAAAACTGAGTAATAAAAAATTATCTGTTTATTTAAAATAGTTGGCTCAAAAATAGCACTATCATTCGACCCAGCAGTCCCACTACTGGGCATATACCCTGAGAAAACCATAATTCAAAAAGAGTCATGTACCACAATGTTCATTGTAGCACTATTTGCAATAGCCAGGACATGGAAGCAACAGATGAATGGATAAAGAAGATGTGGCACATATACACAACGGAATATTACTCAGCCATAAAAAGAAACAAAATTGAGTTATTTGTAATGAGGTGGATGGACCTAGAGTCTGTCATACAGAGTGAAGTAAGTCAGAAAGAGAAAAACAAATACTGTATGCTAACACATATATATGGAATCTAAAAAAAAAAAAAAAAAGGTTCTGAAGAACCTAGGGGCAGGACAGGAATAAAGACGTAGACGTAGAGAATGGACTTGAGGACACAGGGAGGGGGAAGGGTGAGCTGGGACGAAGTGAGAGAGTGGCATGGACATATATACACTACCAAATGTAAAATAGCTAGTGGGAAGCAACCGCATAGCACAGGGAGATCAGCTCCGTGCTTTGTGACCACCTATAGGGGTGGGATAGGGAAGGTGGGAGGGAGACGCAAGAGGGAGGGGAAATGGGGATATATGTATACATATAGCTGATTCACTTTGTTATACAGCAGAAACTAACAGAACATTGTAAAGCAATTATACTCCAATAAAGATGTTAAAAAAAAAAAAGTCAGCTCTGAATTGTGTTTCTGGCAGATGGAACAAGAAAGATTACTTAAGTGAGAGTTAAAGGTTTTTTTTTTTTACTAATATTGTGGAGAAGATTTTTAAGATTTGGATTTGCCCATATATGTAATCTTATAGAGGCTGTGGACTAAATTCTGAACAGAGGAAGTTTTGGAAATAGCTTGTGGCCATCTTGTGTTTTTAAAAGCCAATCTGAGGGACTTACCTGGTGGTCCAGTGGTTAAAATCCACCTTCCAATGGAGGGGAGGTGGGTTTGATCCCTGGTCGGGGAACTAAGATACCACATGCTACGGGGCAACTAAGCCCTTGGGCCACAACCACTGAGCCTGTGAGCTCTGGAGCCTGTGCACCACAACTACAGAGAAGCCCCCATGCTGCAACTAGAGAAGCCCGCGTGCTGCAATGAAGAGCCCGGGTGCCACAACAAAAGATCTCACGTGCCGCAACTAAGACCCGACACAGCTAAAAAAAACACAAACAAACAAAAAAACAAATCTAACACTGGGACTTTCCAGTGTTAGATTGGACTCCGCTCTTCCACTGCAGGGGGCGCAGGTTCTATCCCTGGTCGGGAAACTAAGATCCCACATGCCGCGCGGTGTGGCCAAAAAAATAAAAATAAATCAGTAAAAAAATCTAACATTAAAAAAAAATGAGGCTAATCTGAATGGATAAAATATCCAGTTTGCCTACAATTAACATTTTCCTTTCAAGTCTCAGGTAGTGATTTTAGTGGACTAAGTTACTTTCAATGGCTGGGCATGCAAAGGAAGAAAGCATTGTGGTTTTTTTTGCGGGGGTGGGGGGCGGTCCGCAGGTGTAGGAGGTTTTAATTGCACTTATCAGGTGAAGAAATAAGTGTCTCATATTTTATAACAGGAGGCAAGAAGCACAGTTAAAAGCAAGGCACCCTCAAGTTAGAGTTATTTCCTTGGAAGTTTGCATTTAAAGACTTGGTTCTCAGGACCAGGAGGACAGAGCTCTTGCTGGCAGAAGGGCCTGAGGAAGGATGGAAGCATCTTAAAGAAGAACTTCTGGGGCATATTTCCTATTATCAGAGGTGTAGGGCAATTACTATTTAAGTGTTTCTTCTTTCTTGAGTGTAGGACAGTTCTTTTCCCAATGCCCAGACATGAGAAGAACGTGGAGACTTTGACATCGGTAAGAAGGGTGGGTGGGCTTTGAATTCCTCCTAGAGCTGCATTTCTGTTTCTGTACAGGTGAGAGTAGTAAAGCAAGCACTGCTGTTTTTAATTCTTCAAGGAATTGCATATCCTGCTCAATGATTACTTCAAGAAGCTCACCTGCTCATCCAACTTCACTGTCTTGAATTTGCTTCATTATATCAAGGAGAAGATTGCCACCTAAGATGTAAGTCAAAATATTGCTGTGTCTGGATTTAGAGCTGTGTGCCTTTCAGATATTTTCATGGCTCCTTCCACAAAGGCTCAGCATGCTCTCTCTTGCTCAGAGCACGTAGTTCCATTTTAGCCGGTTGGTCTTAGCAGAGGAGACCTCACAAATAGCTCCTTTCAGGCCTGAATAGCGGCCTCCAATTGGGCCAAGTTCTGAAAATTAGCAGGAGGTCTTGGCAAAGGATCTGGTCATTTGCGATCTTGGTGAGGATTTTCTTCAGGGGGCTGTCTGGAAGATTGCATTGAGCACAGTGTATATATGGGTGGAAGGGTTGATGGTGTACATGGATTTTAGATTTTGCTCTAAATCTGATTTCTGTGCTTTTCTTAAGGAAGTATTCTTCGGCTCTTGATGATACTCCTTTGTCTTTCTTTTAATTTGATCATCCTGGAGGTTTCAATAGGATCTTTGTTTTAGGGTGAGCACCTAAAAAAAAAACCTTGCCAATGTATTCTTATCAGGTATTTGGCCAGGACACCCAGTAGATTCTCCAGGCAGTATTGAACACTTCTTTTCCTCCCAGAGGGTTTCCAAAGGTATACCTATTCCAAATGCAACTCAGAACCAATTAGCCTTTTTATCACTTAACCATGGACAAAAATTTGTCACTAAAGAGTGTGAAAAAAGAGCAGCCCCCATGATTCAGAGTAACTCCCAAAGAGAGCCAAAAGAAATGAAGTGTAAATGAGCAAGAGAAAAGGTTTATTTCTATGCACACAGGTGCCAATCAAAAAAGTAACTAACAGGAATTCCCCGGCAGACCAGTGGTTAGGACTCCATGCTCTCACTGCCAAGGGCCTGGGTTCAATCCCTGGTCAGGGAACTAGGATCCCACACGCCTCATGGTGTGTCAAAAAAAAAAAAAAAAAGTAACATGTTAAATGGTGAAAGTTAAACGCTTATAAACAAACTTGACAGGGGAAAGGGAGAGGGAGAATTGGCTTCCATGGGAAGAACAGATAGGTTTATTTAGGAAAGACAAATGGGTTCCTTGGGAAACAATGGGATACGAGAAAGTTTATGATAATGTTTGTCTGTCCAGGGATGAGTGATCTTTGCATCTTCTTCAAGGTTATAAAACACCGTGCAAAAGGGATTTATGGTAGGTCTACCCTTGGTCTCTCTCCTGGGAATAGAAGCCACCCTGAAGAGGGAATTTAGGGCTGTGGTCATTTCTAAGAAGGTTCAGCTTTTGCTCAGATGAGGGGAGCTCCAAGAAGGCTTTTTTTCTGCATCTGTTGACTCTCAAGTATCTTCATTTGAAATTGTCTTTATACCAACCACAGGGCTCTGCCTGGCTCTCCATCCCTCCAACTTTGTTCTTCGTTTCCAAGATTCCTTGATCTATTCTGAGCCCCCTTGCATTTTCCATGTGAATTTTAGATTGATTGTGAACTTCTGCAAAACACCACCTGGGATCTTGGTAGGGATTCTTTGCATCTTTAGATCTATTTATGGAGTATTCGCATCTTAATAGAATTAAGCCTTCTGATCCATGAATATGAGATTGGTTTTCATGAATTGAGGTCTTTCTTAATTTCTTTCAACAAGCTATTGGTGTTTTTAGTGTACAAGTCTTATCTACCTTCTTCTTCACCTCTGTTGGATGCTGATTCAGAACATAAACAACCTCCTGAATAAACTGGCCCCAACCAGTTGTACTGCCACCTAGCTGGTCTGGAACTGAGTTACCAGTAGCTTTTGTTCTTTACTTGATTTTTTTTTAAAAATAAATTTATTTATTTATTTATTTATTTTTGGCTGTGTTGGGTCTTCGTTTCTGTGCGAGGGCTTTCTCTAGTTGTGGTGAGCGGGGGCCACTCTTCATCGCCGTGCGCGGGCCTCTCACTGTCGTGGCCTCTCTTGTTGCGGAGCACAGGCTCCAGACGCGCAGGCTCAGCAGTTGTGGCTCACGGGCCCAGTTGCTCCGCGGCATGTGGGATCTTCCCAGACCAGGGCTCGACCCCGTGTGCCCTGCATTGGCAGGCAGACTCTCAACCACTGCACCACCAGGGAAGCCCCTTTACTTGATTCTTAATTCCTTTAGAATTCATTACTTTACTGTCATATTTATTGTCCTTGTGATAAATCTTTTAAAAATAAAAATGAAACAATGTCCTTTAATTACTCCATAGATGCATGATGAATGGATCACACTTGACATATGACTTTAATCTTTTTGGAATTATTAAAGTAATACACATGCATTATAAAAAATTGAAATATCACCTAAAGGAAAAGAGATTTGCCTATCCCACCCCCGGAGGTGACCATCATGAATGGTTTGGTGTATCTCTCTCAGGCTCTGTCTCTCTCAATCTGTCTGTCTGTCTCTCTCGCACACAAGGAGATTCATTTACATCTATGCTGATCTCACATCTTTGTGGTCTTACAGATGGGATCCTGGCTGCAGACAGTTGATCCTCACGCTTCCCACCTAAGAGGACCCTGAGGTCTCGCCTGTCATCAGGTAGAGACCCTGCCCCCACCTTCCCAGCTGCACAGCATTCATTCATCCATGTGAACAAGAAATGATGGATCCCACCCCCTGCTTCATGAACATTAGTGTTGTTTCCAATCGCCTTCAGCCAGGTGCTGTGATGAATATCACTAAATTAAATGACATCTTTGAAAAATGGTGCAGGAATTGTAGTGGCATCAGCTCTAAGAATCAGCACTGCTAGTAAAGGGACGCACCTGTTGGATTTGATGGGTCCTGCACACTGTTCTCCCCGAGAGGAGAGTCTGCTCACGCTTCCCTCTAAGGGATCTGCTGGGGCCTTTGCTTCCTCACGTTGTCACCAGGGCTGCTGGTCACCAGACTAGAAACCTGCCAGTGTGATGGTGACCAGTGCTGTCTCCGTAGTGTACACATTTGTACGTGTTCTCATCTGAGAGGTCAAGCATCTCTAACGTAGACTGGCCATATACATTGGCTGTCGTTAGAATCGCATGTGTTTGCTCTGTTTCTATTTAGAATATTGATTTTTGAGAGGTTTTTGAACCACAGGCGCGTTAAACCTTTCTCTGGCCTTGGGTATGAGGAAAGTTTTTCCAGGCTGGGGTCTGTCTTTCCAGCTGCCTTTCTTGGTTTGTTTGTTCGTTTGTTTGTGCCACAGGAAGGGAAAAAGCATTTCCCTTCTGTCTTCTGGCTCTGGTGTCACACCTAGAACAGCAGTGTCTACCCTGAGATTATACACATATTTACTAAAAGGGCATCTTATCTTTAAAGCATCTGGCTTTCCTTTTCAAATAACAAAGATGCTATTTCAAATAAAAACAAAAATAAAAATTCACCAGTTCCCTCTTAACATAAGTGGGAAGACACAAAAAGCCATCATTTATATGGTTTCATTTATAGGAAGTATCCAGGATATGTAAAGAAACAGAAAAAAGAAGAGGATTAGGGGTTGTCAGGGGCTGGGGGAGGGAAGAACGGGGAGTGTGTGCTTTGGATACAGGGTTTTATTTTGGGGGAATGAAATAGTCTCCAACTAGACAGTGGTGATGGTTGCAGAGCATTGTGAATGTACCCAATGCTGCTGAATTGCACAATTTAAAATAGAAAAAGTTTAAGTTTTATTATTTTACACTTAAAACATAAAGGACAGGATGCTGTAAATAATGTGGAAGAAAAAAAAATGAAATTACAAAACACCCAAACACAAACAACGACAGGGGAAGGAAAGTCAATTTCGGGTGGCGGAGCGGGTTCGTGGTGTAGCTCGGGCGCTGACAGCGATGGTTGCTGCAGAGCCGTCTCTGCCTATGGGGCCGGGGTCATTTCTGAAATGGATCTGGGTCTCCCGCTGGAGCTGTGAGAGAAGAAAAGATGACCCACACGCCTGCCTTTCCGTGTGCCCTTCCGAGGACAGAAATCTCCCCTAGAGCTTTCCAGAGAATTCCCAGGCCAGGAACTCACAGCAGGATGTCTTCTCTGACTGCAGTCCACCAGGTGGGTGGTCTGAGGCCAGCCTTGGCTCCGGGCCCAACGCCAGCCTCTGGGGACTCCCCGCTGTGTGGCCCAGCGCTCACCCCTCCCCACACCCTCACATGCACCCACCCCCAGCCTTCTCACCTTTGTGCTCTGCTTGGGTGGGCTCCAGGTCCTGCAGCTGACTCGGGAGGGTGGACGTGGTGCTCCGGCTCAGAGCCGGGTGTGCTGAGTGCCGTGGAAGCCCGGGGATGGAGCCCGGCGAGTGGCCTGGGTGGTGTCTGGGCAGGAGGCCTTCTCCATTTACCTCTGGGCCGTGGTTCTGGAGAACCCTCCATGGCCACACTCCCCTGGAGCCTGTGCTGGCCCTCGTGGGCAGTGCGGAGCACTGGCCCCTCACTCGGGGAGATGGATCGGGTGTCCCCGTCGATGAGCTCCTTGCCGATCTCCAGTGTGGGGCTCTGCAATGATGGTGACCAGCAGCCGGCCTGGCCTGGAAGTATCAGAGCCCTGCCCGGCCATATTCACTGCTTATTCCTGCCACTTGCCCCTCTGCTCCCAGATCAGGCACAGACCTATGTCGGCTCACACATCCGCCCGGGAGGAAAGAGATCCACCTAGAGGGCTTGGCCTAAACCTTGGGCAGAAGGGCGCTGCCTCGGCTCTCTCCATCCCGTCCAACCAGTTGGGGCCTGCGGTGTGGACATGACGGGGCCTCCAAGGCTTCTGACCCCTCATCAGCCTGCTCTTGCTTGAGGCAGAGCCACCCCACACATCCAGGGAAGGGCCATAGGGCAACCCGAGTGGGATCAGAGTAGTGGCCTGGCCTGGGCCTCCCAGTGTTACCTTTGGGTCCCTCCAGGCAAATGGCCAAAGGCGTCTGGGGTGAGATCTGATCCAATGCCCGCAGCGTTGGAAAATGCTCTTTCTGGGACGTTTCCTGAGGCCACGGGCTTGGGATATCGGGACACAGCACAACTCGTCCATTTCAGTGTCTCTAACCAAGTGAGCTGGGTAGGGGGCTCTTCTAGAAGTGGGTGTGTCATTACCCAGGTTCCAAGTTCTGTTGGGCTCTATTGCCGGGGAAGTAAGGTCACTTCCTGGGGTGCCCTTGCCTGGGTTGCTTCCTTACACAAAGCTCCCCAAGGGCACCTCTGGGCTGCTGACTGTTCACCCCCCACCCCCATGCCATGTCCATACACAGTGACACAAACACAGCTCTCCCTACACCCCCTGGGAAGCCCTGGGTGCCGCCAGGGCCCCAGCTCTGAGGACAGTTCAGACCCGGCTCCTCCTCCTCATCAGTGATGTGACCCTAGACAAGCCATGTGCCTCTCAGGGTCTCCTCAGTCTCCACATGTGCACAGTGGGGGTCATTCTGGCATCTACTTCCTAGGGAAGCCATCAGGTGTATAGACCCAGAAACACCTACAGTGCCTGTAAAACCCGTGGGCTGGTATCACATGGAGCTCACGCACAGACTTAGCAAAGGAAGGATTCCATGAAGGGCTGGTGTAGCCCAGAACAAAACTGACCAGGCCTGGCTCTGCTCTGGGATCTAGGGAGAGTCACTCCCCTTCCTGCCAGTTTCCCGGTCCTCCCACCCCCACCCCGGGAGGGTTGTAACTCAGGAAAATTCAGACATCGCCCCCTCCGGCAACAACCTTCCAGGCCCTCTTGCTGTGTTTAGATTCAGGTCCCGTGTCTCATCGTGGCCCTGGGGTGGGCTGCCCCCACCATGGCTCCCGGCATTCATGCCTCCTGCTCACACGTCCTTGTGCCATCCCCGCCCCTCCAGGGTGGATGGACATTGTGGCTGAGTTCTAACGTGCGGACTGATTGATGAAAATTGTGTGACTTCTACTCATTCCCTCTCTCCTGTGTTCATTCTCTCTCTCTGTCTCTCTCTCTGCCTCTTTATGTTTCTGTCTGTCTCTTTCTCTGTCCCTTTCTCTGTCTTGATCCCTCTCTCTCTCTCTCTTTTGTATGTATGTATGTATGTGTGTGTGTGTATGTGTGTATTGTTAGGGCCCAGGGCAGGTCACTTCAAAATAGGCTTTAATGACATATTGAATATTTTGATTTAATGTTACTGAAGAAAGACCCATGCAAGAGATCTCCTCTCTGTCTCCCTGAAAGTAGGAAATAAGTCTCTCCTGTGAAAGGTACACCACCTGGGGGCTGAGGCCTGAGGTCTGAGCGGGGAGGGCTGCAGGCGTGCTGGCCCCTGCAGATCAGTTCATTCTGGGAACCCTCTGTTGTGACTACTGTAGTACCAGTTAGCTTTGTGATGACCAAAGCCAACTCCTTTGGCATGTTCTTGGGATCTATGAGTCCATTTCTGTTTCGTTGTGTTTGTTCACTTGCTTTGTTATGTAGATTCTACATATAAGTGACATCATAAGGTAATTCTCTTTCTCTGTCTGCTGTATCTCACTTAGCATAATGCTCTCTAGGTCCATTCATGTAGTCGCAAGATTTCATTCTTTTTTATGGCTGAGTCATATTCCAGTGTGTGTGTGTAAATATATATAAATACATATATATATATTTAAAGAAATGTATATATTTATATGTATATATAACCTTTATCCATTTGTCTCTTGGTGGACACTTTGTTGGCTTCCATATCTTGGCTATTGTCAATAAAGCTGCCATGAATATAAGGGTGAGTATATCTTTTCTTTTTTTTATGTTACCTTTTATTTGACAATGCTTCCTGTGTAATATAATACACCAAATATACCAAATATGCATCATTAAGTATCTCTCTTTGAGATGCTTCAGGACAATATCACTTCATTTTTCCTTAATAAAATCCATCTCCTTTCTTCATAACTTCTTTTACTAGAAACACACATCTTATATTTCTTCTGTACTGAAATGTTTCCCTTATTATTTCTAGTAATTACATCTACATAATTTTTAAAATAAGGGTGAGTATATCTTTTTAATTTGTGTTTTTGTTTCCTTCAGAAAGATACCCCCTAGCATAATTCCTGCAGTATATGGTAGGTCTATTTTTAATTTCTTGAGGAACCTCTGCATTGTTTTCCATAGCGGCTGTACTAATGAACATTCCCAAAAAAAGTTCATGAGAGTTCCATTTTCTCCACATCCTTGGCAATACTTGTTATTTGTTGTCTTTTAGACGATAGTCATTCTTTCAGGTGTGAGGTGATAATCTCATTGTGGTTTGGATGTACATCTCCCTGATGATGAGTGATGTTGACCATCTTTTCATGTGTCTGTTGGCCATCTGTATACATTCTTCAGAAACATATTCGGTCTTCTGCCAATTTTTTAACTGGGTCTTTTTTTTTTAGTTTGAGTTGCATGAGTTCTTGGTCTATTTTGGATATGAACTCTTTTTTTTACATATATTGTGTGCAAATATTTTCTCATGTTCAGTAGGCTGCCTTTTCATTTTGTGGATGGTTTCCCTTGCCATTGAAAAGCTTTTCAGTTGGATGGAATCCCACTGGTTTATTTTGCTTTTGTTTCCCTTGCTTGAGAAGACAGATCCAGAAAATATTGCCAAGACTGATGTCAAAGATCATACTGCCTATGTTTTCTTCTAGGAGTTGTATGGCTTCAGATCTTACACTGGAGCATTTGATTCATTTTGAGGTTGTTTTTATAGATGGTATGAGAAAAGATTCCAGTTTGAGTCTTGTGCATGTAGCTGTCCAGTTTTCCCAACACCATTCATTGAAGAGGCTATCTTCTCCCCATTGTCATAGATGAATTGACCATATAAGGATGTGTTTATTTCTGGGCTCTCAATTCTGTTCCATGAATCTATGTGTGTTTCTTTTGTTCCAGTACCACACTGTCTTGAATATTCTAGGTTTGTAGTATAGTTTGAAATCAGGGAGCATGATTAGTCCAAGTTTGTGCTTCTTTCTTAAGATTGTATTGACTATTCAGGTTCTTTTGTGTTTCTTTACACATTTTAGAAACCTTTGTTCTAGTTCTCCGTAAAATTCCATCGGTATTTTGAATGGCATCAAATCTCTAGATTGCTCTGGGGTGTGGAATCATTTTAACAATATGAATTCTTCCAATTCGTGAACACGTTATATCTGTCCATTTGTTTGTGTTGTCTCTAATTTCTTTCGTCAATGTCTTCCAGTTTTCTGAGTACAGGTCTTTTACCTCCTGGGTTAGATGTAGTCTTAGGTATTTATTTTTGTTAATGTCATTGTCAATAGGGTTGTTTTCTTAATTTCTCATTCAATAGTTTGTTGCGAGTGTATAGAGATGCAATAGATTAATTTTGTATCCTGCAACTTAACTGAATTTTCCAGTGAGTTCTATTTGTTTTGGGGGGTCATCTTAAGGATTTTCCATATAAAACATCATGTCATCTACAAACAGTGACAGTTTTACTTTTTTCTCTGCCATCGGATTCCTTTTATTTCTTTTTCTCATCTAATTACTATGGCTAGGACTTCGTAGACCATGTTGAATGAAAGTGGTGAGAGTGGTCAGGGTTAGAGTTAGGTTTAAGCATAACTGGTCTTCTTCCCCTTCCTCCCGCTCCATCTCTCTGAGGTCTCCAGGAAGGACAGGACTTGTCCAGTGTCACAAACGACTCAGGGAGTTGGGCTGGGCCATTGTTTCTCTGCCCCTCAGTCCTGGGCACAGTTTTGTGTACTGTGTACCTTCTTTGACCAGATGTCCATTTAGAGCTTTCCTTATTTTTAATGGGGTTGTTTGTGTTAGAGTTCTTTGTATATTTTGAGACAAATTCTTTATTAGATATGTTTGCAGTTTTTTCCCCCCAGTTTGTGTTGTCTTTCGATTTACTGAATGAGGTTTTTCACACAGTAGAAATCTTTAATTTTATAAAGTCCATGGAATCCTTTGTTTTTCTTTCTGGATTGCTTTTTTGTGTTGTGTGTTAAAACTACAAAGCTCCTAATCTACATGACCAAACCCAAGCTCATATCAATTTTCTTTTAATGTTTTCTCCTATAATTTTGAATAGTTTTTTTTTAAATTTTTATTTATTCATTTATTTATTTATTCATTCATTTATGGCTGTGTTGGGTCTTCGTTTCTGTGCGAGGGCTTTCTCTAGTTGCGGCAAGTGGGGGTCACTCTTCATTGCGGTGCGCGGGCCTCTCACTGTGGCGGCCTCTCTTGTTGCAGAGCACAGGCTCCAGACGCGCAGGCTCAGCAATTATGGCTCATGGGCCTAGTCGCTCCGCGGCATGTGGGATCCTCCCAGACCAGGGCTCGAACCCGTGTCCCCTGCATTGGCAGGCAGATTCTCAACCACTGCGCCACCAGGGAAGCCCCTTGAATAGTTTTGCATTTAAAACTTGTCTCTGAATAATTTTGAGTGAATTTGGTGTAAGTTGTAAAGCTTGTGTCCACATTCATTTCGTTCCATACGGTTTCCAATTCATTGTTCCTTAACTACTTTGGAGAAGCTATGGGATATTGTCTTCGTTTGAATTTCCACAATTTAATGGGTTCAGCAGTTCTGCCAGCAGGGGGCGCTGTCTCCAGTGACCCGTGAGGGAGGCACGGCCTGCACTTCCCGCACTGACCACAGGGTGGCGCTGAGCCCGCCTCTCTGACCCACAGCGCATGCGCGTTCCCCGCGGACTCGGCTCTGAGCGCAGCTGAGGAGAGTTGTGTCTCCTCGGGCACCGCCGGGGCTGCGGCTGGGACGCTGGGCTCGGGTTCTCTGCTGGGAGCTCGGTCTCCTCAGGACTCACTGGGGTTTCGGCTTCAGGACAACGTGGGGCTGCGTCCACGCTGACGGGAGCTGGATTTCCTGAGGACGCAGGCGACGCGGGGAGGAAAAGGTGAGGAAAATTGGGGAAAAGTGGGGAGAAGCTTCCTGGGGGCGACTGACGGCTGAGGGGGCCCGTCTTCGTGCGACCCAGAAGGGCTTGGTGTGCAAAGCTGGGTTTTTGGTCAGGCTGGTGCGCGGTGGAGCCGCGTGGGTTATGGGGTGTGCAGTTTTCCCAGCACCGTTTACCGTGGGGCTGCCCTTCCCCTCGGTGTGTCCTTGGCCCCCTTGTCGTAAATTAACGGACCCCGCCCGTGCGGGGTGGGTTCTGGGCTCTCTGTCCCGTCTCTCTGGTCTGTGCGCCTGTTTTGAGACAGTTCCGCACTGTTTTGGTGGCTGTAGCTTCGCCATGTAGTGTGAAGTCAGGGAGGGAGATGCCTCCGGCCCGTTCTCCTTTCTCAGGTTCGCCTTGGCTATTTGGGGTCCTTTGTGGCTCCACACACACCTTAGGAGGGTTTGCTCTATTTCCGTGACAAACACCATTGGAATTTCAGGAGCGCCTGCATTCACTGTGTGCACTGCTTTGGGTAGAACGGACATTTTAACAACAGTAATTCTTGCATTCCATGAGCACGGGGTGTCTTTCCATTGATTTGTGTCTTCTTCAGTTTCTTCATCAATGTCTTAAAGTTTTCAGGTCTTTCACATCCTCGGTTAAATTTATTCCTTGGTATTTTGTTCTTTTTGATGCAATTGTAAATAGGGTTTTTTTCTCTTTCTGATGGTTCATTATTAGTGTTTAGAAATGCAGTTGAGTTGTGTGTACTGATTTTGCGTCTTTACTGAATTCATTTATTATTTCTGATAGTTTTTTGGTGGAATGATGTGGAAAATTGGAATTCCAAAATCCCGCTGTTTCTACCACATCCAGGTCATCCACAACAGGGAAGAAAGGGAAGTCCTTTATATTGAGAAGTCCTCATACAGTCTTTCCACAATGCCTCTAAATGACATGTGGACTTGGGGTGAACTGGATCTGGGTAAGGCTTGGCCTCTGTATGGAAGTTTGATGTTTCCTCTGCTTTTCTGGCATGGTTTTGACATGGTGTTTTGAAAAGTAATTGACTTTCCAGTAATTTCAAACGTACAGACAACTTTACATACATAAAAGCAAGTCTTGTATCGTGATTAAATATATTCCTAAATATTAATGTTGACATTATTTAAAATGGAATTTTTTCATAACTTCTTTTTCAGATTATTTATTGCTAGTATATATGTATAAGATAGATTTTTGTGAATTGATTTTTTTTCCTATAAGTTTGCTGAATTATTGACTAGTCAAATAATTTTTTGTTGTTATAGGAAGTTTTATATATAAGATGGTGTGATCTGTGTTCTGTGAATAGACACAGTTTTAATTTTTCCATTCACATATGGATGCCTTTTATTTCTTTCCTCAAAACTCTGGGTAGAACTTCCTTGTTCCTGATTTCAGGAGTAAATCTTTCAGTTTTTAACATTGAGCATGATGTTTGCTCTGGCTTTGTATACTACTCTTTTTCGTATTGAACAAACTTCCTTTTATTCCTCCTTTCTTGAGTGTTTGTATCATGAAATAGCGCTGGATTTTTGCTTGTGGCTTTTTTTCAAGTTTATTTATTTATTTATTTATTTTTGGCTGTGTTGCGTCTTCGTTTCTGTGCGAGGGCTTTCTCTAGTTGTGGCAAGCGGGGGCCACTCTTCATCGCGGTGCGCAGGCCTCTCACTATCGCGGCCTCTCTTGATGCGGAGCACAGGCTCCAGACGCGCAGGCTCAGTAGTTGTGGCTCACGGGCCTAGTTGCTCCGTGGCATGTGGGATCCTCCCAGACCAGGGCTTGAACCCGTGTCCCCTGCATTGGCAGGCAGATTCTCAACCACTGCGCCACCAGGGAAGCCCAGTGCTGGATTTTGATTATAGCTTTTTCTGCAGTAATTGATATGATCATGTGTCTTTACTTCACATCTTTATAGTTCTTCAATACATTGCTTAGTTTTAATATGTTGAACAACCTGACATTTCCGGTGTAGAGATACTTGCTTATGGCATCATCCATTTAATGTTCTGTTGGTTTCATGTTGTTCTAATTTTGTGGCGGATTCTTGCATTCATGTTTGTAAGGTACACTGGTGTACTTTTCTTTTTCATGATGTATTTGTGTGACTTGATTAGATGTGGCTTGGTGTTGGTGGTTTGAAGGGTCAGCATTAGGGCTGGGACTGGGTTATGGTTGCCCCTAAGTGACCCCGCCTGCCGCAGACCAGGCCGCCCGCCTCTGACTGCCGCGGTCCCCCGCCAGCTCCGGCCCGGCCCTCTAGAGACTCCTCACTCCCCAGAGGGCAGGGGTGACCGCCCCCTCGGCCTCCCTCCTGCCTCTGCCTGTCCGTCCGTCCTCCCTGAGTCAGGACACTGCTTCTTCCGTGAGGCTCCCGGATTCCGGCCTGGGGCCCCGCCCCCCCCCACGCCCCCACGAGCTGTGTCGATCACCAGGATTGTCACCTAAAGGGGCCCCGGAAGACGGACTCCCCGGGACCTCAGAATGGGACTTTGTGTGCAGATGGGTCACTGCAGAGCTGCCCGGGGTGAGACGAGGTCACTGACCTGTGTGCGGGCGTCCTCATGGGGGGCATTTGGACCCCGACACACGGGGAAGAAGGCGATGTGACGGCAGAGACAGAGATGGGGCTGGGAGTGGCCTGGGACCGACTGACCCCAGAACCCGCGGAGGAGCGGCCCCCAGCTACTTGACCTCGGGCTCCAGGCCTGAGAGGAAGTGTCCCCTGTCCCAACCCCGCCCCCCGTCTAGCGTTCTGTGCCGGGGCCGCAGGAATCCCACACCCGGCCTGCGGGGAGCGGCGCGGTGCTTGCTGACACCCAGGACCGTCACCGGCCGCCTCACCTCTGGGCATGACACCCACTCCTCCTCGGGGAGGGACCCAGGGCCCAGGACCCGCGTCCCACATGTCCCTGTCACGGCGACCTCCCCCCCTCACCCAGCCACCCCTGGGGAATCTCAGGCCCCAGAAAGGAGCCACAGAGGCGTGTTGACCTCGGCGAGTGGCCGCAGGCCACCGCACCGATCCCCAGACCTGAGTGTGGCCATCTGAGAAGGGACCCACCAGCCCCCCGACCCAGGCGCCCCTTTTCACAGGGCAGGTCCTCTTGCCGAGTCCCTGGAGGGGGGCGTGGAACAGGGGTGACTGAGGCCTGTGAACATGTGGGCTGGAGAGATCCTCCCCAGGAGCCCAGGCGCAGTGAGCCCAGGACGTGTCCATCCCTCCCCTGCTGTACCCCACGGAGTGAGGAGAAAGCCCCAGTGACCCCCAAGAAGACACATGACACCCAAGGACTACACCATGCACAGACCGGGGACTGAGTGTCCACCTCATTTCCCTGGAGAGAACGATGTCTTCACCGGGGCGGCAGACTGGCCCATGTTCCCACAAACACCCAGCTTCAGTGAACCAGCCACACAGAAAACCCCCCTCCAGGGTCCCCTGTGTTAACAGACCCAGCCTTCGGGGGAGGGGGGCCGGCCCGAGGAGGATGCAGTGCTCCAGCGCCGGACACTCACTGCCTGTCGCCCTGCCCATCCCCTGTCCCTCTCCTGCTCCCTGTGGCCTCACCCCCTCAGGAACCCTCCTCTCCAGGCTCCGACCACCCACATTTCCCACCTCCACCCCATCACTCTCCACTTCAATTTGCCTGTTTCCCCGCCAGGTGAAGAGGAGGGCAAACGTCCCGCACTGGTGTTTTCAGCAGTGTAGACGGGGCTTCCTTTCTCTTCCCGGCTGGGGTCTGGCCAGACACCAGGTGGCCTCCAGCGGTGCGGGGCTAGGCGCCGCCCTGCAGGAAGCAACCCTGATCCCGCGCCTACAGCGCCGCCTGCTGGTCTCTGTTCTGCCATCGGGCACAGTCTTCACCTTCCCGGCTGCCTCGGATGGTCTCTCTCCACACCATCCGGCGATCAACCCCTCCTCCCCACCGCCATCACCCCCCCGCTCCACACCCCTCCTCCAGCCTCAGGGATGACCCAGGACTGGGCTCCCCGCCTGCCCACCCTTGGTCTGTGGCCTCAGTCCACCTGTGCAGGCAGGTGAGGGTTCCCTCCAGAGGCTCCCAGTGCTTCACCCCTACATCCTCCCCGGGGTCGGCCCACGTCCTGTCGGGATGTTCCACCCTCACCAAGCCCCCGACTACATGCCAAGGGCAGACATCAGGCCTGCTGCGTGCACTGCTGTGCATCCTGCTGTATACACAGGCATGACCCTGCCCCAGGGTGCAGGAAAGGTAGCTCTACTTCGGGATGTGGGGAGGTGGACTGACCACAGGGCGGACGTCAGCTCTCGGCTCACCAGCCAAGGGCAGCCAGGTTCTCGCTCCTCGGACCCTTTCTCACCCAGCCTGACCATGACCCGGCTTTGTTCCCACCCCCGTCGTCCCTCCATTGGCCTCGCTCTTGGGAGCAGAGCAGGACAGTGTGGTCAGTGGTCACAGGCTGAGACACACAGACACTGGCTGACCCGCGTGCACCCATGCTGACCACACGGAAAGGACACTGCACCAGGGCCTGTGCGGTGTGGGTTCACCTGCCCACAGAGGGGCCGGGCCTCTGTCCTGGCTCTAGGAGGTCACCTTGAGTCTGACGGGAGTGTCCGTCCTCCGTGGGCCTCACTCCAGGCTGGTCTGTGCTGACGGCATGATGCACGGTGGGACTTCCTGAGTCCCCCCGGGGGCTGGAGGCCAAGGTCAGGCACATGGCGGTCCCCACATTGACGTGACAGACCCCAATAAACCCTGCACTTCAGGACTCAGGTGGGCTTCCCTGGGCTGCCACAGCCGAGGATGCTGGACCCTGCTGGCCCCTCTTTCCTCGCTGATTTTAAGTTGCATCCTTCACCGTAATAAACCCTGAGTATAACAGCTTCAGGGATTGCTGGGAGCAGCCTCCAAGAAAAAAGAAGCCGGGGAGGGGGTCTCTGGGTCCCCGACTCTGTAGGTGGGGTCAGAAGTCAGTGGGGAGGATCTTGGGGCCCTGGAATCTGAAGGACCCCCCTACCAGGGGAGGGGTAGGAGACCCCGGGTGGAAGTTAAGCTGAGTCCAAGGCCCTCCTGCGTAGGAGGCATCCTAGCCCCGGGGATCCTGAAGAGGCCGGCTCCCTCCTCCCCTCAGCCCCCAGGCCTGGTCTCTGCTCTTGAGAAATTCCCTAGGGTGGGGTCCTGGTGCTGGAGATGCCCCGATGCTGTGGCCTCCTGAGCCTCCAGGGAGGATAACGGGAGTGGGGGAAGACTTGTTCACAGAAAGGGAGCTTCTGCTGGAACAAAGCCTGGGTCTGCTGCCCCCGACCCCAGGTGCACTGGGGCAGGAATGTGAGAGCGAGGCTCCTTCCCCTCCCAAGACACCCAGGACACATGAGCGCTGGTCACTGGACTCCCACACAATACTAAAACCTCCCACGCAGGCCTGTTGGGTGAGAGACACTATTTAAAGACTATTAATGGGGCCAGGGGGGCCCAGTGAGTGAGGCTGATGTGGGGAGAGTTGGAAAATCACCCAAAGATGCGCTCTCCCTGCAGTGACCCCCCAGGTGAGCCCAAGTGGAGGTGGACCCCTCAAGTCAGAGCCCACATCCTGGGTCTTTGGGGGACAAATAGCCAAGCACCCTCAGTCTTTGCCTTCACCTGCTGCAGTTAAGGCCTGCCCTGTCTGCTTCATGGCCAAGTTCTCACCCCTCCCAGAAGGCCTCTTGGAGGCTAATGGGATGGGGATGTCCATGGCAGGGCTGGAGGGTCTGTGGTGGGCTGGAGGCCACGTGGCAGGGAGGAGGGCTCCCACCGATCCTGCCGGCCCACCCCTCATGGTCACAGGCCCGCACAGAGTCCACCAGGCTGTGGATGTGGTAGAAGGTGCAGAGGTCCGGGGACCGGTCCAGCCCATGCAGGTGTCTGACCACCGAGCAGTCAGTGTGGAGTATTCACAGGGAGCCCTGGCTGTGCTCGCACCCTCCTGGGAAGGACATGTCAGCGTGGTCCCTGGAATGACCGGGAGGTCAGCCAGAAGCGCCCCCCACCCAACCTCACTGTTTACACAAGAAACAAGAGACAACTCCGTTCAGATAGACAGAACATCACCAGCCTGATGCTGTCCTGAGGAAGGTCCCTAGGCTCCACTCTGTGCGGCCTCCCTCCGCCTGGTGTTCCAGGGGCTTCCACTGCAGCCGGGGCACCAAGCTTCTGTCTCCACCCACCACCCCTCCTCTCCCTGGCTCCTGGGTTCCTCTCATTAGGAGAGGGTCTTCTTGAAGTTGTCTCCCACTCACGGACAAGATAAAATGATTAGAAAACAAGCCAGAGCTGCAGCCCTTTGTCTATCCTGACCCTCAGGACACCACACCTGTTCCTTGGACCTGGCCGGTGCAGCAAGGCCCATTTTCTGCAACTCTGAGCCCCTGAGGGGCGAGGATTGGCTGACCTGGGCAGCCTGACCCGGCCGGCCAGCCCTTCCCAGGTGTGCCTGGGTTGAGGTCAATATAAACACCCCCTCCAGGCAGCAAGAGCCCCTGCAGCTGTGCCTGACGCCATATTCTCTGCCCCGTCAGCAATCTCGGAGCTGGGCTGGTGGGAGGAGTAGGGGCCACGGCTTTGTGGGTGGCCCGGTCTGAGTGAGGCTCTGCTGGACTTTCTGCAGGAGTTCCCAGGCTGCTCCCTGCTAAGGAAGACGATGTGTCACCAGTACCTGCCGTTGGAATTTCTCCCCGGGCAGAGGTGAGGAAGGAAAAAAGCAGTGGGGGCCGGGACAGGAGGGGTACCTCAGGCAGGGAAATGGAACGCTTCCAGACGAGCGCCCGGGGCCAGGACCATCCTGGCTGGCCTGCAGGCACCAAGTCGGCCTGCGTGCTGTCGCTGGTGTGACTCCAAGCCCCTTCCTCTAGGCTTTAAAGTCTTTGCACACATTCAGGTGTTTTTCCTGGGAAGGGTGGGAAAAGTTCAGCAGCAGCTTTCAACCCATTAACTGTGTATAAAATAGCCCTCATTTTAGGAGATTACCAAGGTCCCGTATAGACTGGCACAGACAGCAGCCATGTGGGTGGGGTCTGGGCAGAGTGAGGACCCTGGAATCACCTGGAAAGGATGAAGTCCTGGCTTCATGAGGTGAGCTCTTCCACCACAGGATCCGTGGAAACAGCCACTCCACTCTGTCCGTGGAAAGGGACCCAGTGCCAAGTGCAGAAGTGGTTATGTTGCAAAGCTGGCTCTTCTGGGATTTCACCATCAATAGCATCATGTAACCAATAAATACAGGCTTGGAGGAATCGCTCTCTGGCACATGATGACAGCACTGTCACTTTAGGCTCATCCAGCCTAGAGTAGGAATGTTTGAAGAAGACTTTGGGAGATTGCCAAGCTTGGTTGTCAAGGAAAGTGAGTAGGTTTGTCAAGGAAACGTCTCCCTTACACTGAAGGCAGGGCTGGGAGAGCTGAACTCCAGGGATCTTGTAAAGGGGCTGCTCTGAAGCACCATCACCTGAGCGGTGGTCTCAGCGTGAGTTCGGGTTTGAGAAAAGTGTGATGAGATTGAGCCTGACTTTCTGTGACAGCTGGGGAGGGGTTTGTAAAGCACCTTTGCTTTTAAGGCAAAGTTTGTTGCTGGAACAGAGTGTCTCCCAAATGTGGGCTGAAGCTCAAGATGTCTTTGTCCCTTTCTTGTGAGAGTCCAGGGAAGGTGGGTGTCGGGGCCCAGGCTCGGTCCCCCTTGTTTCTCCTCCCTGCTTCCAGGTGAGGGCTCCAACCAGCAGGGTGGGGTGACCACGTGGGCATCATGCCTCCGTCCTAGCATGCAGGCTGGTCTAGGCCCTCACCATCTCCACCCGTTCCCCTTGGTAACACGAGACACTGTGCCCCAGCTGTAAGGGGTGGGAAAGCTGGGAGGTGCAGGGTAGCCGTGAACAGGTAAGAGGGAAATGGGTTCTGATGGGCAGCTGCGCGGCTCTGCTGTGAGGGTCGCCTGGACGCTAGCGCACACACTCTGGGTCCTGTGAAGCTTCGATGCTTTGTGGTTCTGGAAATCCTATAGGAGACGGTCCACAGCAGGTGAAGCTAATGCCCTCAGTGGAGGTGGTGAAGCCAAAGATCCGCAGTTCAGACTGAAGTTGCCGATGTACGTACAGGACAAAACCATCTCGTGTGAATGTAGATCAGGCACATTTAACGTGAATGCAGTCGTGTTATGCCTAAAATCTTCTATCTTGTGCCTCCTCAGGGACCCCCTCCTCAGTTCCTGAGGCTCCTGTAACTCATGTACAGGGGAATGGAGAGTGGGCTCTGTCCAGTCTGAGCCCTGAGTTACCCTGCGTGTGAGTCTGCTCGGCGCTGCCGTAACAAATACCACAGACAGGGCAGCTTAAACAACAGACATCTCCCAGTCCTGGATGATGTCTGAGATCAAGGTGTCTGCAGGCTGGTTTCTCCTGAGGCCTCTCTTCTTGGCTCGTAGACAGCCATCTTCTTCCCAGGTCCTCACATGTTCTCCCCCTGTGCCTATCAGTATCCTAATCTCTTCTTTTAGGACATCAGTCCTATTGGATTAGGATCCAACCTAGTGACCTCATTTTCCCCTTGATCACCTCTCTAAAAACCCCATCTCTAAATATAGCCAAATCCTAAGGTCCTGGGGGTTAGGGATTCAGCATGTGAATTTGGGGGGACACGACTGAGCCTATACCATCCTCCTTAGGAACGAAGTGTGCCTTGGTCCTTCCTTCCCTCAGTTCATACGAGGTGATGTAATGGCTCAAGGAGAGGCCACTCGTGCAGAGTTTGTTTCCCAGCTGGGGAACCCTTCTCTGCTCTGCTTGATCAGGCAGTGGCAGTGCCAGCCCCCTCCTGAGGTGAGCAGTTCTGGGGTTTTGTGCCGTGTCGCCTGGCCCGCTGAGATGCTCATTGTCAGGGAACCCAGGAGCCAGCAGCCTACGGGGATGCCGGGGACTCTCAGGGCCATGATGGACGCCTCTCCCACCAGACACCCCAGCAAGTGAGGAAAACTTTGCGGGGGTGTACAGGTGGGAGAGAGTCAAAGTCTCGTTTATGCTTCAGAAAGACCACTCTTTGGGGTGGGATGTGAGATGCACTTGGGGACAGGGAGCTTTGTCAGGGCCTGATGGAGGGATCGGACTTGGGCCAGGGCTGTGGGTGTAGAGGTGAAATAGTGTGGGGACTGGCTACAGACTCTGGAGGAGGAGCTGACAGTCACTGGGGCACAAGGAGAGTGAGAGCCTGGGAGGCCCCAGTGTTACCGAACCAAACTTGGGTCCGCTTGCCCAAGTGCAGTAAAGCCAATCTACTGACACCAGTTGTGGTGAAGGAAAGTAGAGCTTTAAGTGTAAAAGTGCCAATACAAGGAGGACAGGTGGCTTGTGCTCTAAAAGCCCGAACTCCCTGAGGGATTTCAGCAAAGCAATTTTAAAGGCCAGTTTAAGGAGGGGGGTCACAGGGTATGTGATCAGCTGGTGCACAATTCTCTGGTTGATGGTGAGGTAACAGGCGGTTAACACTCTAAATTCTTAGGCACCAGAAGCTCCGGGGCTACCTGTTCATGATCATCAAGTAGCTAATTTCTTCCACTTGGTGGTGGAGGAAGCGTGCATCAGATACTGTTATCCAGGTACTTCAGAGAGGAGCTACAGCAGAGGATATGGGGAAGGGGTCTGTCCTGGGAAGGCCCCGTAGGGTCCTGCTCGGTTACACCTGGTGCCTGGGCTCAGCAACCAGGGAAGGTGGGGCTGCTCCTGGGTGTGGGGAGCTGCAGGATCCCGGTCCTCTGAGGGGCCTGTTAACCCCCAAGGTGAGATGGGGATGCAGTGGCTGGACAGAGGCGTCTGGCCTGGGAGAGGGGTCCAGGCTGGAAATGTCACGGGACTCATTGCAGGGAGAGAGAGGAAAGGCCAATGGGGGCAGGTAGGTCACAGCAGACTATGTGCAGGTGATTGCAGTCCTGTTGGAAGCAACTCAGAGCCAGAAAGGAGTGGTCGTCAGGGGCTCAGCTTCATTCTCTTGTTCCTTTGTAAAACCACTGTGTCAGAGTTTGAGACACTGCCAGGCGACTTCTGGGCCCAGTGCTTCCATGGCTTCATCAAAGGGTCCAGGTGGAACACAGAACCACTGCAGGGCCCGCTCATGTCCCCACAGGGGATGAATCCCATCAGGGCACCAGGGCTCACAGACTTCAGAGAACCTCTGTCCTCAGGACTGGTCTTCCTCCTTCCTCTCACCTGCTGGTCGGGGGCCCAGGAACCCTCAATCTGGCTCCACCCCCAGGGCATGGATTCTGGGACAGCTTAGGGGTAAGCAAGACCCTCATGTTCCTTTATCTGCCTGGGGGCGAGACTGTCTTAAACGCTGCAATTGACTGATTATGGAGGGCTGAGTGTTTCCAGCAGGTATGGGTGGAAAGATGGGGCGTGAAGTTCCTGTGTCTGCAGGGTCTTCCCAGTGTGAAGATCTGTGCGTTTCCCCCGGCCAGTCAGCATCCTCCCAGGAAGCCCAGATCCAGGATTACGAGGGCAGAGGCTCTCCCCTTGCTTACTTGTAACTTCCCACTCCCACACCAAGGAGCCTGGCTCCCACCATCTGCCATTTATCTATGCATTGCTCCTTTCCAGGTTACATGTGCAGAGGTTTCAGAATTTTTAGCTACTACACCCTGGAAAGAACTTCATAAAATAAAGCCCACTGTTTATGTATGGTCAACTTTACCTTTAGTCTACAGATTCTGTTCATTTCTAACGGTTACTTAGGTCAGCACCTTTTGCCCTATCCCCTACCCCTACTGTGAGTTTTTTCCATACTCTTCTTTCTTTTGGGGGGGGGTTGCATTGGGTCTTCGTTGCTGTGCACGGGCTTTCTCTAGTTGCGGCGAGTGGGGGCTACTCTTCATTGTGGTGCGTGGGCTTCTCATTGTGGTGGCTTCTCGTGTTGCAGAGCACGGGCTCTAGGCTCGCGGGCTTCAGTAGTTGTGCTGTGCAGGCTCAGTAGTTATGGCGCACGGGCTTAGTTGCTCTGGAGCACGTGGGATCTTCCTGGACCAGGGCTCGAACCGTGTCCCCTGCATTGGCAGGTGGATTCTTAACCACTGAGCCACCAGAGAAGCCCCTTCCATACATTTCTAATGCAGTTACATTCTGGCACATTATGTATTCCATCCTGCAACACTCCTACATTCTAAATAGCTAAATTTGAATAGATTATGATTGACCCCTTGGGCTATACAAATCTATGGGCTTAGTCAAATGCATAGTGGCAGGTATCCATCCTAGAGTATCACATGGAATACTTCAAACCCCCCACCCCAGGATCTGCTTATCATCTATGTAGCTTTGCCTTTCCTAGAATGTCATAAATGGGGTCATACTGGGTGCAGCCTCCTCAGACTGTGTTCTTTCACTTAGCAGTATATACTGAAGATTTATCCATGTCTTTCCATAGGTTGCTGGTGCATTCCTTTCTACTGCTGAGTAGTATTCCATTGCACATGTATGGAAGGAAAAACAATTTTCCCTTTACTTTTCTAGGTTCTTGGTTGAGACCACCCCCCACCCCCCAATAATAAAAGACAGATTACCAGGAGGAAAACAGAAGTTTAATAACATGTATACCCCCTGTATACAGGGGAGATACCAAGGAAAACTGACTCACTCCCTGAAATGACCAAAGCCATCACCTTAAATACCATCTTCAGCTAAAAACAGAAGAAAGGTGTTGGGGAAAGGGGGAAGGCAGTTATGGCAGGTTATCATGCAAAGCACAGTAAACAAACGTATGATTGTTTGCACATTTAAGTCAGGACTTCTTCACTGATAACAGTTACTTGAGATTTCATTATCCTTCTTTCTGGTGCAAAGAGGGACATATCCTTATAAATGGAAACTTCTCTATTGTAAATGTCCTTCACAAAAGGGACATCTCTACTCAGTTTTCTGAGATTCCTTTTTTTTTTTTTTTAAAGCAAACTGAAATAATCCTTATGCCAGAGAGGCATATTTTGGGGTGGCATATTCTACTTACCTTGACATGGATGTACCCCAGTTTGCTTATGCATTCATCTATTGAAGGACATTCTGATTTCCTCAGGTTTTTAGCCGTTTATGAGTAGAGCTGCTGCGCATAATTGCATCTTTGTTTGCATTTGGACATAGATTTTCAAAGCAGTTGCCTAAATACTGAAAGCACGATTGTTGGATCCCAAAGTGAGACTTGTTTAGCTTTGGAAAGAAGTGACAAACTGTCTTACAAAGTGGCTGTACATGCATCCCACCAGTAAGCAGGGAGAGTTCCTGTTGTTCCTCACCCTCTAGCAATTGGTATTGTCATTATTTTGAGTTTGCCAGTCCTGATTTTGGAGAGGTAGCAGTGAGTGGTGGTGTGAAGTGAGATCTTAATTCCCTGCCCAGGAATTGAACCTGGGTAGCCTGGATGAAAACTAGGAATCTTAGCCACCACACCCCCTGGCTCTTGCCCCCAGTGAAAAATGCATTTCTTACAGAGGCAAAACTGTAAAAACAGGTACAAAGTTTATTATTAGAGACATAGCACAACAACAAGTGGGAGAGCACGCAGAGAAACAGTTTGTTAGTTAAGACAGAAGCAAGGCAGAGATGCACACCCGGAGAGGAAGGGTGTGGGCGTCCCCCCAATGAGGAGGAGTGCAGTAGAGAGGCAGTTAAGTCACTTATATAGGGCAGTTCTTCCGTGTCTCTGTTTACCTCTGGCCAATTATCTGGTTTCTTTCTCCGCACCTGCCCTGCCTTAGGACCCTCCCCAACATGCGTGCGCTACTTTTTTCCAAGATGGATTACAGCCCAGAGGCCTATGGGACGGCCTTAGCATCACCTATTATGGGGTGGTGCCCCTTCCTTTTTGACCCCCAAGGAGGCTTTCTGCACATGTGTAATGTCTCCCTTGCCCCAAGGATGGGAAATGTATGACCTCTTGATCTTTTAACAGGGTTTAGTCCCACTCTGTCCTTGCCATAAAAATGTCTAATGTCCAGTTACTTACCCTGTTTC
The DNA here is from genome assembly GCF_965194825.1 of Balaenoptera physalus. Classification (NCBI taxonomy): domain Eukaryota; kingdom Metazoa; phylum Chordata; class Mammalia; order Artiodactyla; family Balaenopteridae; genus Balaenoptera; species Balaenoptera physalus. Next base: position 27,579 of record NC_138890.1, on the reverse strand, counting down.
TGATGCTGTTTTTTTTATCGAGGTGCAGATCTCAAAATATAGACAGGAGTCCAGTCATAAACATGTAGTCCTGGAGCCCGTTTGTCTCTTGCTTCAGGAAATGTAAACAGGGGGCTGGTAATGAATGTCCGGCCTGGAGCCCATCTTCTTCTCACCCCAGGAAGTGTGAACAGGAGGCCAGTTGTAAATGTCTATCCTGGAGCCCATCTATCTCCTGCCTCAGTCCTAATAGGTGTGCTGTGGTAGCTCATGATTTTAATTTGTAATTCCCTAACTGTGTATGATGTTGACCATGTTTTTGTATAACTTTTACTATCTGTATATCTTTTTTGGCTGGGTGTCTGTTCAGATCCTAACCCATTTTTTATGGGGTTGTTTTAGAGGTCTTTGTCTATTTTGAGTCCAAATCCTTTATCAGATACAAGTTTTGCAAATATTTTTCTCCCAGTTTGTGGCTTGTCTCCTGATTTTCTGAATAAGGTCTTTGAGAGTAGAAATTTTTAATTTCATAAAGTCCATAAGATTACTTTTTCTTTTGTGCATTGACGTTTGTGTTGTGTGTTAAAACTCAAAGCTCATGATCTCCAGACCAAACCCAAGGTCATATAGATTTTCTATGTTTATTTCTGTAATTTTTATAGTTTCACATTTTAAATGTCTGTTAATAAATTTGAGTGAGTTTGGCGTAAGTTGTAAAGTTTGTGTCTACAGTCATTTCATTTCATACAGTTTCCAGTTAATTGGTCCTTAACTATTTTGGAGAAGTCATGGGATACTTGACTGTATTTCAGTTTGAATGTTCACAGTTTAGCGGATGCAGCCCAAATGCCGTTAAACGGCGGGGCCTCCACTGAACTGGGAGGTGGCTTGGTCTGCACGTTCCCATTGGCTGACAGGGAACGTGAGCCCGCCTCCCTGACCCTCGGCGGGAACGCGCATTCTGCCTACGGACTTGGCTCCCCGCAGCCGACGGGAGCCCTGTCTCCTCAGGACCCGCTGGGGCTTTGGCTTCTGGAACACTCCGGGCTGAGTCCATGGTGACGGCCGGGCTACGGGACAACCCGGGGTCGAGTCCACACTAACGGAAGCCGGGTCTCCTCAGGACCCACTGGGGCTTCAGCTTTGGGACATTGTGGGGTCCATTTCTCTCTGACAGGAGCCTGGTCTCCTCAGGACCTGCCGGGAGGTGATGCCAATGGGGGAAAAGGTGAGGAAAAGTAGGGAGAAGGTTCCTGTGTGTGACTGACCGCTGAGGGTGTCTGTCTTCAGAGGAGCCAGGAGGGGAAGGGCTTGATGTGGAAAACTGGGGTTTTGGCCGCTTTTGTGTGTGGTGTAGACAGAGTGCAGTGTTGTTCTTTGGTGTGTGGCGTCTGGTTTTCCCAGCACCGTTTATTGAGGGGACTGTCCTTTCTCTGGTGTATGTTCTTGGCTCCTTTCTTGTGAATTAACTGACCACATACCTGTAGGTTTATTCCTGGACTCTCTGCTGTGTTCCTCTGGTCTGTGTGCCTGTTTTTGTGCCAATTCCACACTTTTTTGGGACTGTAGCTTCGTAATGTAGTGTGAAATCAGGGAGCGAGATGCCTCCAGCCCGTTCTCCTTCCTCAGGGTCGCTTTGGCTCTTCTGGGTCCTTTGTGGCTCCACACAAATGTTAAGATTGTTTGTTTTGTTTCTATGAAATGTCATTGGCATGTTGGTAGTGGTTGCGTGTATGTGTACATTGCTTTGGGTAGCATGGACATTTTCACAATATTTTCACCCATGTGCACGGGATACCTTTCCATTGATTTGTGTCTGTTCAGTTTCTTTCATCAATGTCTTAGTTTTCAGTGTGCAGGTCTTTCAAGTCCTTGGTTAAATTTATTCCGAGTTTCTTGGGGGATGAAATTATAAATGGAACTGTTTTCTTAATTCCTCTTTCTGATAGTTCATTATTAGTGTATAGAATCACAAGTGATCCTGCAGTTTTACTGAATTCATTTTTTTAGTTCTGACCATTTTTTTGGTGGTTTTATGTGAAAACCTAGAATTCAGAAATCCCACTGTTTTCCACTACACCCAGGTCATCCACAGCGCCCAAGACCTAGTGAATCCTAATATTATCTTCCCACGGTGCCTCTTAATACCGTGTGGACAAAGTGATTAGCATCACCACTGTGGTTGAATTTGGTCTGGGTAAGTCTTGGCCTCTCTAGCAATGTTTGATGTCATCGCCGATTTTCTGGCATGTTACTGACATGGTTGTATTGAAAAGTATTTTCTAGTAAATTTCAAATGTTTAAACTTTAAATAGCGGTACAAAGTTGTCTACATTCACACGAAATACTGCAGTATGTTTTGGCCAAAACAGGGCCAGTCTCCCAGGGAACCAGGCCATAACCCCCAAATGAGGGATAATTATGGTTTCCACATTATAATCCTATCCACAGGACCACTTCAGCTTTCACCAGCTGCCCCAACTTTGTGGAAATGTCTTTTTCCATTCTAACCCAGTTTTCTTTTTCTGGAACCATCACTGGGGCTTTCCCTCATTTTAAAAACCTTCATGGATTTTAAGTGTACAAGATGAGTATGATCTGGGTGGCTTTTCCTGTATGGCTTCTTTCACTTAGGATGTTTTCAGTGTTTATCAATGTTGTAACATGTATCATTTTTTTTCATTGTGATTGAAAACACATTACATTTATCATTTAAGTCGTTTTAAGTATACACTTCTATAGCATTAAATACATTCACATTGTTGTAAAAACATCCTCACCATCCATCTCCAGAGCTCTTTCCTTTTCCCCTAGTGAAACTGTAACCGTTAAACACTTATTCCCCTCAAGCCCTGGCAAACTTATTCTACTTTTTGTCTTTGAATTTGACTTATCTGGATACCTCATACTAGTGGAATCATAGAATGTTTGTCCTTTTGTGTCTGGCTTGTTTCACTTAGCATAATGACTTCAAGGTTCATCCACATTGCAACCTGTGTGAGAATTACCTTAGTTTTAAAGGTTGAATCATATTCCATTGTGTATATACTACACTGTATTTATGCATCCATCTGTTGAAGGACACTTGTGTTGCTTCCACCTTTTGGCTATCGTGAATAATGTTGCTATGAATATGGGGTACAGATATCTGTTCCAGTCCTTTCTAATATTTTGTGTGTATACCCTGGAGCGGAATTGAGGGATCTTACGTTAATTCCATGTTTAAGTTTTTGAGGAGCCGCCATACTGTTTTCCACAGCAGCAGTACAATTTTACTTTATTCCTTTATATGACAGAATAATGCAGCTTATGGATCTACCTTATTTTGCTTATCCATTCACCCATTGGTGGACATTTTAATTGTTTCTACCTTGGGCTATTGTGAACATTGCTGCTATGAATATTGATGTATAAGTTTTTATTTGGACACCTGTTATCAGTTCTTTGGGTGTATATCTAGGAGTAGAGTTGCTGGAACATATGATAATTATATTTTTTATATTTTTGAGAAAATGCCAAAGTTTTGTACACATACATTGCGCCATTTTACATTTCCATAAGTAAAGTTTAAGGGTTCCAATTTCCCTACGTTGTTGCCAACATTTGTTATATTTATTTATTTATTTAAATAATTTTATTTATTTATTTATTTATGGCTGTGTTGTGTCTTCGTTTCTGTGCGAGGGCTTTCTCTAGTTGTGGCAAGTGGGGGCCACTCTTCATCGCGGTGCGCGGGCCTCTCACTATCGCGGCCTCTCTTGAGGCGGAGCACAGGCTCCAGACGCGCAGGCTCAGTGATTGTGGCTCACGGGCCCAGTTGTTCCGCGGCATGTGCGATCTTCCCAAACCAGGGCTCGAACCCGTGTACCCTGCATTGGCAGGCGGATTCTTAACCACTGCGCCACCAGGGAAGCCCTTTATTTATTTTTAATATAACCATTCTAGTGTGTGTGAAGGGGTTTCACACTGTGGTCTTAATTTGCATTTTCATCGTGACTACTGATGTTTGACATCTTTTCATGTGCTTGTTGACCATTTGTATGCCTTGTCTGGAGAACAGTCTATGTAAGTCCTTTGTGCATTTCAAAAATTGGGTTGCTCTTTTATTGAGTGGTGAAAATTCTTGATATATTCTGGATAAAGACTCTTATCAGATATATAATGTGCCTATATTTTCTTCCATTCTGTGGGCTGTCTTTTTACTTTCTGGATAGCCTCTTTTGATGTACAAAAGTTTGTAATTTTGAGGAGCTCCAGATTATCTGTTCTTTTTTCTTTCATTGCTTGTGTTTTAGTGTCAGATCTAAGAAACTATTGCTAAATGCAGGGTCATGAATCCCTTGGTTTATTCCAGAGTACCGTCATCCCTCGGTATCCACTGGGCTAGGGTTTAGGTCTGGGGTTTGAGTCAGGTCAGGGGTCAGGGTTATGGGTCAGGGTTTGAGAGTCAGGGTAGAGGGTCTAGGGTTCTGGGGTTAGGGTGTTAGGGTTAGAGGTTAGGGTTCTCTAGGGTTAGGGTTAGGTTTAAGCATAACTGGCCCCCATTGCCCTTCCTTTCTCCTCTCTGAGGTCTCCAGGATGGTTAGCATTTGCCCAGGGTCACACATGAGTCAGGGAGTTGAGCTGGACCACTGTATTTCTACCCCCCAGTCCTGGGCTCTGAGAGAAGAATGAAATGTCTGTACTGTCTCTGAGTGTTTCAAATTGAACTCGATGTCAGTCATGGGTTGTGGAGGGTGTCAGGAGTCATGCATGGTTGCTTCCTGCCCTCCCATCTGGGAAAGGTGGTGCTGGCCCTACTCTGCCTGGGCAGCCCGAGTTCCAGCAGAGTGCCCAGAGAGGAGGGCACTCAGTGGACATGTGTGGATTAATGCAGGACTGGGTGTAGCAACGTGCCAGCCCCCTGCCTACTTGAGGGCTGGTGGGGCCCTCCTGGGACTGCAGGCATCCTTTGTCCCATCGGAGTGGGTATCAATAGACAATCAAGTCTCAGGCAGGACAGTCCTTGACCTCTGACCATTCAGGGAGGCATCTGTGGTCCTCTAGCTCAGTTCAGCCTGGGCCCTGTCAAGACCCCGTGGACAATTAGTGAGCTGACCATGGTGGTGAGCAATGGAACATCTACCTGGGCAATGTAGCCTTTCCTTTGAGATGTTTCAACTACCAACATCCATGTGGTTGAGAAAAGGGCCTCCCCTTTACAGCCTTCACAGCCTCCACAGCCTCATAGCCTGCCAAGAGAGGTAATAACCCTCTAAATATTTGAGTGTGTCCCTGACACAACAAGCATACAGCAGACCATGGCCCTGCAATCCTTTGTCCTTTTAGTTGTTAGAAATTTTGACATTCATATTCGTTAAGAGTCAAAGTTATGGGAGTAACTGGGCCTCCCAGTGGGAGGTTCACACTGAGACTGCATTGTCTTGGAGAGCCGTATGCATCCACGTGGCCTCTGGAAAGCCTGCCAATTATGGGTTCCATGGCATGGAATAATTCTTGAGCCTCCCATTACTTCATTGCGCAAGAGTTTCCTTACCACTCTAGCATTTGGTTTCTTCCCTTAGTAAAGGAGACAGAAGAAACTGGAAAAGGAGCAGTATTGTTTTTCAGGGATGGGTAATTAATATGGCCAGGGAGATGGCATAACTCAAGGGCTTCCACCTCTCAGGGGCAGGAATGAGGTCTGTGTGTCTTCTGAGGGCACATGGGCTGTTCTGGGCCAGCCTCTGAGATGTGAGGACCTGATACCCAAAGGCAGGAGACTTGAGTTTACCCACAACAATGATCCTGCCTTTTCAGCAAGTCGAAGAACTTCTTGCAGTCTTGGGGAGACAGTAAAAGCACTGGATGAGTAGCTGCAGCCCCTGACCCTAAGTGAACCCCTTTCTTCCTTTTGTGTCAGATTCTGTGCTATGCTGTGAGCTGTCATTGACATAGAATCTGCTGCTTTCTTGCAGCCAACACCTGTTCTCATGCCCAAGTCTAGTGCCTCAGTTTTCCTTTGGGAATTACATCTCACCTGCTTCCAGTCCAAATAGTTCCAGAAGGATGAGCCCATGTTCCACCCAGCTCGAAGATGGGTTTACAACCCACATCTAGCCAGTCCCATTTTCCATCTTCTGGTGATGGGTCAAGGATGAGAATGAAACCCAAGCCAGGCCAAAGGTATTCAAAACCATGACTTTTCTTAGAACCCAAGAAAAGGAGAAACTTTTTCTCGGAAAAAGGATGGTGAGTGGTTGTCAGCCTAGAGTTGCTGTTGGCCCGAGGGCAGAGAGAGAGACTGTGCCTGTGAATGAGGTCCCCCAAAGGCACTGAGCAGGACAAAGGTTTGGAGAGAAACAAGGTCACACAGAGAGTGTGAGACATTGGACCTGCCAGGTCCAAACCCATTCTTAAACTTGCCACTTGTAAGTATTAATTTATTTCTACCCTTGTAATAAATACTAATTTATTTTACTTCAGTAAGTGTGTCCAGTTGCTGGGAATAAAAAAAGTCCTAGTTGACACATCCGAGTCAGTAATCCCTGATCCATCCTCAGGTGTCCTCACTGGGTAGGTGTGGCTGGGGGAGATGAAGACACTGGGTGGGGTCATATACTAGGGGAGCTGCCAAACAGCTCTGTCCCTGTTCCTTCCCTGTCCTGGGAGAGGGAAACCCTGGAACAGTGATAGGATAACCAATAAGGGAAGAGGTTCCTCAGTGGTTAATTAGTCTTTTTGTATTTTCCTTAATTTAGGGTCCATTTTGGTAATGTGTTTTTACAAAGAAATCACCCGTTTCCTCTAGATTTCCAGTTTGTTACAATAGATTTCTCTTATTTGACTTTTAACTTTTCCAGTCTAATTTTCTACAGAATCATCACAAATAATGAACAAATATTGATACTTTATTATTAACTTAAGTCTCTATTCATGTTCCCTTTGTTATACCTTTCCTTGTTCCAGGGTCTCAAAGGACATGGGGTCATCATGTCTGTTTTGTCTCTTCTGGGTTTTGACAGTTGCTCAGACTCGCCTTGTTTCCATGACCTTGACAGTGTGGAGGAGGATTGGTCAGGTATTGTGTAAACTGCCCTGCACTGGGATTTGCCTGGTGTTTTTGTTGTAATTAGACTTGGCTTTGAAAAAGCAGATCACAGAGGTAAAGTGCTTCCTCTTCACTGTATATCGAGAGAACAGGCTCTTAAGGGAACTTCTCACTTATATTCTTAACTTTGGTCACCAGGCTGAGGTAGTGTTTGTGAAGTTTTCCCACAGTGAGGTTAATTTTTTCCCATGTTCGTCCTGTGTGTCTCATTTAGGAGGGAGTCATGATGCAGAAGCCACACTTGAGGAGAGAGGGGTTAGCTTCACATCCTTGCTGGACAGCTGAGTATCTATATGAATCGTTTAGAAACTTTCTGCCTAGGAGATTTCTATTTAACATCATTCATCAAAAACTATGTAACTTATTTTTACCAGTTTGGACACATGAATAATTATTGTAAACTTCTGGGTATAATCCAGCACTACATTATTAGACTGCTTAGTTCATTCTTGCTTTGGCGGTTGAGTGCTTTTTCCATTTGCTCCTGTTTTCATTTTACATAATTTTTCTTTTGTGGGTTTTTAAAATTTTTGGTACTTCTTTACTTTCTGATATTTTAAGATTATCCTGCTTCATATATTTACTGTCTCAGTCCTAGCATCAGCCCTTTCTTCAAAGGGCCCTTGTTCCTTTTATTAGAGAATGGTATTAAAAACTTACACGTGGGAGCTAAATATGCTCAGCTGACAGTGCATGGAAATATATGCATGTATCCCAGCCTATGCATATACACATAATTAGAAAGATTTCCATGTGGAACTATGTGTATCTCTATTAGGCTAAAGATAGTTTATACTGATGTCTCCTACCTGGTCTGTTATGACATGGATATTGTAACCGTCTCCCTTTGTTTGTCTGTGACTTCCCACTCCAGTGGTAAGAAACCTGGCTTCCACCATTTGTCATTAAATTCAGTGCTTGTTCCATTCAATCACTGATATAGTAGTTTCAGTACTGTTAGTTACCACTCTCCATGGGGAAGAACTAACAGAGTCCACTGTGTATGTACGGCATATTTTGCCTTTGGCCTACAGAGTCCGCTCATTTCCAAAGTTAACTTAGGTCAGCCCATTTTGTCCCACCACCAAGAGTGAGTTTTTTTCATACCTTTCTAAATCAGTTAGATTGTTTGTTACATTCTGTATGCCAGTCTTTGACACTTCCATATCCTAAGTAACTAAATTTGTATAGATTATAATTTACTTGTTGGGTTGTAAAAATCTGTGGGTGTAGACAAATGCATGCATAGTGACAGGTATTCACCACTAAAGCATCATATGGACCTCTTCAACTACATATTCCATAAACTGTTTACCATGTCTGTTTTGCCTTTTCTAGAATGTCATATAAATGAGGTCATACAGTGTGTAGCGCTTCAGACTGGATTCTTTCACTTAGCAATGTAAGTGTTAGATTCATCTATTTTTTTTTTGGCACAGGTTGATGATTCATTCCTTTATATCTCTGAATACTATTGCATTGCATGTATATGAGAGGAAAAATAATTTTCCCTCTACCCTTCTATGTTCTTCATTGATATCCCCCTTGTAATGAAAGGGAGATGAACTGGAGAAAAACAATCAGAAGTTTAATATATACCATGCATACCTCCTGTATTCTTGAAAGATACCTAGGAAAACTTAGTCTGGCCCAAGCCATTACCTTAAAGGCTACCTTCAGCTAAGAACAGAAGAAAGATGTTAGGGAATGAAGGAAGCCATTTAAGGGAGGTTATTAGGCAAAGCACAGTAAACAAGGGTATGGTTGTTATGCAGATTTACATCCAGACCTATTTCATTGACAAGCTTTTTTGTTTTTAATATTTATTTATTCGGCTGTGCCAGGTGTTAGTTGCGTTACGTGGGACCTAGTTCCCTGACCAGGGATCAAACCCAGGCCCCCTGTATTGGGAGTGTGGAGTCTTAACCACTGGATGACCAGGGAAGTCCTGACAAGTTTTTCTTGATATTTAGTCATCATTCAATTCCTGGTCCAGAGAGGAACATACCCTAATAAATGGAGATATCCTTAATAAATGTAAATTTACCTCATAAAAGGGCATTTTCTACTTGGTTTTCAAAGATTCTCCTGGGTCTGCTGTTTTTTAAATTAATCAGTCCAAAATAATCCTTTTGTCTAATGGGCATATTTTGGGGTGGTGTATTCTGCTCCCCTTGACATGTATGTGCCCTAATTTGCTTATGAATTCATCTACAGAAGGACATCCTGATATCTTTAAGTTTTTAACCATTATGAATAGAGCTGCTCTGCATTACTTGATGCTAGTTTTTGTTTGAACACAGGTTTTCAAAGCAGTTGTCTAAATACAAGAGGTACGCTTCCTGGATCCTAAGGTGAGACTATTTAGACTTGGAAAAAACTGCCAAACCGTCTTCCAAAGTTGGATGTACGTGCATTCCACCAGCATCTTGAGTATATTCCCGTATGCTTATTTAGTATCTGTTTATCTTCTTTAGCCAGGTGTGTGTGTTTCAGTCTTTACCAAATTTTAATGGCATTGTTTGGTATAATTTGGGTACAAACCCTTTATCAGATATGTGTTTTGGAAATAGTTTCTTCCAGTTTGTGGTTTGTCTTTTGGTTTTCTGAATAAGTTCTTTCATAGAGTAGAAATTTTTAATTTTATAAAGTCCACATTATCAACTATTTTTCTTTTGTTGATAGACTTTTGGTGTTGTGTGTTTAACATGCATCACCAGACCCAAGGTCATGTAGATTTTCTTTCTTTTTTTAAAAATAAATTTATTTATTTTTGGCTGTGTTGGGTCTTCGTTGCTGCATGCGGGCTTTCTCTAGTTGCGGCTAGCGGGGGCTACTCTTTGTTGCCATGTGTAGGCTTCTCATTGCGGTGGCTTCTCTAGTTGTGGAGCATGGGCTCTAGGTGCGCGGGCTTCAGTAGTTGTGGCATGTGGGTTCAGTAGTTGTGGTGTGTGGGCTCTAGAGTGCAGGCTCTGTGGTTGTGGCACACGGGCTTAGTTGCTCTGTGGCATGTGGGGTCTTCCCCGACCAGGGCTCGAACCTGTGTCCCCTGCATTGGCAGGCGGATTCTTAACCACTGCACCACCAGGGAAGTCCTAGATTTTCTTTTTTTTTCTAGAATTTTTATAGTTTGGTGATTTAAACTTGTCTATGGGCACTTTTGAGTGAATTTCGCTTTACATTGTAAACTTTGTGTCTACCTTCATTTCATTACATATGGTTTCTAATTAATTGTTCCTTAACCATGTTTTGAGAAGATACAGAGAGATACTTGGCTCCATTTCAGTTTGGATTTCCAAACTTAGTATATACAGCAGAACGGCATTCTGGATGAGGCCTCTGGGTTTGTGAGTGCGGCGCTCCCGGCACTTTTCTGACGTCCCACAGGGGGCGCCGAACCCACCTGTCTGACCCTGGGGGCACAGGTGCATCCGGCCCACAGACTTTGCTCTGTGACAAGCAGACAGGAGCTTTGTCTCCTGTCAGGGCTTAGGTTTCTGGACCATGGGGCAGTGTCTACACTGACTGGAGCTGGCTTTTCTCAGGACCCACTGGTGAGGAGATGCCATGAGAGGAAAAAATGAGAAAGTGTAGAGAATCTTCCCGTGCAGCTGACTGCTGGGTGGGTGGGGTTTATCTTCAGGGGACTCAGGAGAGAAAGGGTTTAATGTGGAATACTGTGCGCTTTTAGTTAGTTTTATGTGCAGTGTAGCTTGTGACCAGTGTTGTTCTTTGGAGCCTGGTGTCTAGTTTTCCTGGCACTGTTTGTTGATGGCTTTGGGTAGAATAAACATTTTAATAATAGTCATTTTTCTGATGCATGAGCATGGAATATTGTTTTCTATTGTGTCTTCAATTTCTTTATCAACACTTTAAAGTTTTCTGAGTATAGGTCTTTCATGTCCTTGGTTAAATTTATTCCTAAATAATTTGTTCTTTTTGATGGAGTTGTAAGTGAGGTTGTTTTCTTAATTTTTCTTTCTGATGGTTCGTTTTAAGTGTATAGAAACAAAACTGATTTGTGCGTAATGATTCCATATTTTGCAACTTTACTGAATTTATTTATTTATTTATTTATTTATTTATTTTTCCACACACACACACACACACACACACACACACACACACACTGTATTTTATTTTTACAAGAGATAAATAGACTGACACCAAGCATTGTACATGGATGACCACAACAAAAGCAACAATGATTGCAATTACCAAACATGAAACACATTCATACTATGTCATAATATTGACATTCAGTCCAGTAATCCTCCACTGTAACAGCTCCTTTACTTTGCAGTGAAAATTGATTTGTATATTCTTTGCCTCTGAGTCCTTGTGGGATTTTTTTTTTAAAATTCAGACAGAAAGTCACAAAAATTATACTCATCCTCATCAGTTCACTCAGTCCCATGTAATTAATTGTTTTTTTTCATCTTGATCTTTTGTTAGCACTTTTATGAGTTCATCAGTTTTTCATCAGAGTTCTGAAAATGCTTATTCATTCAGTTCAGCAGTACAGTCAGTTACCAGAAACCTGTACTTGTCAGAGTCTTTTCCATGAATTTCTTGAAGATGAAACCCTTTTATAGGAACATATTTGCAAAATCATCAGAGTACACCCAGAACTGTCTGTAAATGACAAAAGACTTAAAAATGACCACGGTAAAAGATTTGATGAAAGTTCATAATAATGCAGTTGACAAGAAAATTAGTTATTTCTGAGATATACATTTTAAAGTAATAACTAGGATTATTACTTATAACATTATACCAGAACATATAAGATTTTTAGAAATTTCATGTAATGTCTGAAACATTTATATTAACATATTTCCATACAAATAACCCAATGAAAGTTTAGTATTAGTTGTTTTGTTTGTTTTTTTATACTGCAGGTTCTTATTAGGCATCAATTTTATACACATCAGTGTATACATGTCAATCCCAATCGCCCAATTCAGCACACCACCATCCCCACCTCACCGCAGTTTTCCCCCCTTGGTGTCCATATGTCCATTCTCTACATCTGTGTCTCAACTTCTGCCCTGCAAACTGGCTCATCTGTACCATTTTTCTAGGTTCCACATACATGCATTAATATATGATATTTGTTTTTCTCTTTCTGACTTACTTCACTCTGTATGACAGTCTCTAGATCCATCCACGTCTCAACATGACTCAATTTCGTTCCTTTTTATGGCTGAGTAATATTCCATTGTATATATGTACCACAAGTTCTTTATCCATTCGTCTGTTGATGGGCATTTAGGTTGCTTCCATGACCTGGCTATTGTAAATAGTGCTGCAATGAACATTCGGGTGCATGTGTCTTTTTGAATTACGGTTTTCTCTGGGTATATGCCCAGTAGTGGAATTGCTGGGTCATATGGTAATTCTATTTTTAGTTTTTTAAGGAACCTCCATATTGTTCTCCATAGTGGCTGTATCAATTTACATTCCCACCAACAGTGCAAGAGGGTTCCCTTTTCTCCACACCCTCTCCAGCATTTGTTGTTTGTAGATTTTCTGATGATGCCCATTCTAGCAGGAGTGAGGTGATACCTCATTGTAGTTTTGATTTGCATTTCTCTAATAATTAGTGATGTTGAGCATCTTTTCATGTGCTTCGTGGCCGTCTGTATGTCTTCTTTGGAGAAATGTCTATTTAGGTCTTCTGCCCATTTTTGGATTGGGGTGTTTGTTTCTTTGATATTGAGCTGAATGAGCTGTTTATATATTTTGGAGATTAATCCTTTGTCCGTTGATTCATTTGCAAATATTTTCTCCCATTCTGAGGGTTGTCTTTTCATCTTGTTCATGGTTTCCTTTGCTGTGCAAAAGCTTTGAAGTTTCATCAGGTCCCACTTGTTTATTTTTGTTTTTATTTCCATTACTCTAGGAGGTGGATCAAAAAAGATCTTGCTGTGATTTATGTCAAAGAGTGTTCTTCCTATGTTTTCCTCTAAGAGTTTTATAGTGTCCAGTCTTATATTTAGGTCTGTAATCCATTTTGAGTTTATTTTTGTGTATGGTGTTAGGGAGTATTCTAATTTCATTCTTTTACATGTAGCTGTCCGGTTTTCCCAGCACCACTTATTGAAGAGACTGTCTTTTCTCCATTGTATATCTTTGCCTCCTTTGTCATAGATTAGTTGACCATAGGTGCGTGGGTTAATCTCTGGGCTTTCTATCTTGTTCCATTGATCTATGTTTATGTTTTTGTGCCAGTACCATATTGTCTTGATTACTGTAGCTTTGTAGTATAGTCTGAAGTCAGGGAGTCTGATTCCTCCAGCTCCGTTTTTTTGCCTCAAGACTGCTTTGGCTATTCGGGGTCTTTTGTGTCTCCATACAAATTTTAAGATGATTTGTTCTAGCTCCGTAAAAAATGCCATTGGTAATTTGATAGGGATTGCATTGAATCTGTAGATTGCTTTGGGTAGTATACTCATTTTCACAATGTTGATTCTTCCAATCCAAGAACATGGTATATCTCTCCATCTGTTGGTATCATCTTTAATTTCTTTCATCAGTGTCTTATAGTTTTCTGCATACAGGTCTTTTGTCTCCCTAGGTAGGTTTATTCCTAGGTATTTTATTCTTTTTGTTGCAATGGTAAATGGGAGTGTTTCCATAATTTCTCTTTCAGATTTTTCATCATTAGTGTATAGGAATGCAAGAGATTTCTGTGCATTAATTTTGTATCCTGCAACTTTACCATATTCATTAATTAGCTCTAGCAGTTTTCTGGTGGCAGTTTTAGGATTCTCTATGTATAGTATCATGTCATCCGCAAACAGTGACAGTTTTACTTCCTCTTTTCCAATTTGTATTCCTTTTATTTCTTTTTCTTCTCTGATTGCCGTGGCTAGGACTTCCAGAACTATGTTGAATAATAGTGGTGAGAGTGGACATCCTTGTCTCGTTCCTGATCTTAGAGGAAATGCTTTCAGTTTTTCACCATTGAGAATGATGTTTGCTGTGGGTTTGTCATATATGGCCTTTATTATGTTGAGTTAGGTTCCCTCTATGCCCACTTTCTGGAGAGTTTTTATCAGAAATGGGTGTTGAATTTTGTCAAAAGCTTTTTCTGCATCTATTGAGATGATCATATGGTTTTTACTCTTCAATTTGTTAATATGGTGTATCACATTGATTGATTTGCGTATATTGAAGAATCCTTGCATCCCTGGGATAAATCCCACTTGATCGTGGTGTATGATCCTTTTAATGTGTTGTTGGATTCTGTTTGCTAGTATTTTGTTGAGGATTTTTGCATCTATATTCATCAGTGATATTGGTCTGTAATTTTCTTTTTTTGTAGTGTCTTTGTCTGGTTTTGGTATCAGGGTGATGGTGGCCTCATAGAATGATTTTGGGAGTGTTCCTTCCTCTGCAATGTTTTGGAAGAGTTTGAGAAGGATGGGTGTTAGCTCTTCTCTAAATGTTTGATAGAATTCACCTGTGAAGCCATCTGGTCCTGGACTTTTGTTTGTTGGAAGATTTTTAATCACAGTTTCAATTTCATTCCTTGTGATTGGTCTGTTCATATTTTCTATTTCTTCCTGATTCAGTCTTGGAAGGTTATCCCTTTCTAAGAATTTGTCCATTTCTTCCAGGTTGTCCATTATATTGGCATAAAGTTGCTTATAGTAGTCTCTTAGGATGCTTTGTATTTCTGCGGTGTCTGTTGTAACTTGTCCTTTTTCATTTCTAATTTTATTGATTTGAGTCCTCTCCCTCTTTTTCTTGATGAGTCTGGCTAATGGCTTATCAATTTTGTTTATCTTCTCAAAGAACCAACTTTTAGTTTTATTGATCTTTGCTATTGTTTTCTTTGTTTCTATTTCATTTATTTCTGCTCTGATCTTTATGATTTCTTTCCTTCTGCTAACTTTGGGTTTTGTTTGTTCTTCTTTCTCTAGTTTCTTTAGGTGTAAGGTTAGATTGTTTACTTGAGATTTTTCTTGTTTCTTTAGGTAGGCTTGTATAGCTATAAACTTCCCTCTTAGAACTGCTTTCGCTGCATCCCATAGGTTTTGGGTCGTCGTGTTTTCATTGTCATTTGTCTCTAGGTATTTTTTTATTTCCTCTTTGATTTCTTCAGTGATCTCTTGGTTATTTAGTAACGTATTGTTTAGCCTCCATGTGTTTGTCTTTTTTACATTTTTTTCCCTGTAATTCATTTCTAATCTCATAGCGTTGTGGTCAGAAAAGATGCTTGGTATGATTTCAATTTTCTTAAATTTACTGAGGCTTGATTTGTGACCCAAGATGTGATCTATCCTGGAGAATGTTCCATGCGCACTTGAGAAGAACGTGTAATCTGCTGTTTTTGGATGGACTGTCCTATATATATCAATTAAATCTATCTGGTCTATTGTGTCATTTAAAGCTTCTGTTTCCTTATTTATTTTCATTTTGGATGATCTGTCCATTGGTGTAAGTGAAGTGTTAAAGTCCCCCACTATTATTGTGTTACTGTCGATTTCCTCTTTTAGAGCTGTTAGCAGTTGCCTTATGTATTGAGGTGCTCCTATGTTGGGTGCATATATATTTATAATTGTTATATCGTCTTCTTGGATTGATCCCTGGATCATTATGTAGTGTCCTTCCTTGTCTCTTGTAACATTCTTTATTTTAAAGTCTATTTTATCTGATATGAGTATAGCTACTCCAGCTTTCTTTTGATTCCATTTGCATGGAATATCTTTTTCCATCCCCTCACTTTCAGTCTGTATGTGTCCCTAGGTCTAAAGTGGGTCTCTTGTAGACAGCATATATATGGGTCTTGTTTTTGTATCCATTCAGCCAGTCTATGTCTTTTGGTTGGGGCGTTTAATCCATTCACGTTTAAGGTAATTATCGATATGTATGTTCCTATGACCATTTTCTTAATTGTTTTGGGTTTGTTTTTGTAGGTCCTTTTCTTCTCTTGTGTTTCCCACTTAGAGAAGTTCCTTTAGCATTTATTGTAGAGCTGGTTTGGTGGTGCTGAATCCTCTTAGCTTTTGCTTGTCTGTAAAGCTTTTGATTTCTCCATCAAATCTAAATGAGATCCTTGCCGGGTAGAGTAATCTTGGTTGTAGGTTCTTCCCTTTCATCACTTTAAGTATATCATGCCACTCCCTTCTGGCTTGCAGAGTTTCTGCTGAGAAATCAGCTGTTAACCTTATGGGAGTTCCCTGGTATGTTATTTGTCGTTTTTCCCTTGCTGCTTTCAGTAATTTTTCTTTGTCTTTAATTTTTGCCACTTTGATTACTATGTGTCTCGGCGTGTTTCTCCTTGGGTTTATCCTGTATGGGACTCTCTGCGCTTCCTGGACTTGGGTGGCTATTTCCTTTCCCATGTTAGGGAAGTTTTCGACTGTAATCTCTTCAAATATTTTCTCTGGTCCTTTCTCTCTCTCTTCTCCTTCTGGGACCCCTATAATGCGAATGTTGTTGCGTTTAATGTTGTCCCAGAGATCTCTTAGGCTGTCTTCATTTCTTTTCATTCTTTTTTCTTTAGTCTGTTCCGCAGCAGTGAATTCCACCATTCTGTCTTCCAGGTCACTTATCCGTTCTTCTGCCTCAGTTATTCTGCTGTTGATTCCTTCTAGTGTAGTTTTCATTTCAGTTATTGTATTGGTCATCTATGTTTGTTTGTTCTTTAATTCTTCTAGGTCTTTGTTAATCATTTCTTGCATCTTCTCAATCTTTGCCTCCATTCTTATTCCGAGGTCCTGGATCATCTTCACTATCATTATTCTGAATTCTTTTTCTGGAAGGTTGCCTATCTCCACTTCATTTAGTTGTTTTTCTGGGGTTTTATCTTGTTCTCTCATCTGGTACATAGCCCTCTGCCTTTTCATCTTCTCTATCTTTCTGTAACTGTGGTTTTTGGTCCACAGGCTGCAGGATTGTGGTTTTTCTTGCTTCTGTTGTCTGCCCTCTGGTGGTTGAGGCTATCTAAGAGGCTTGATGGGAGGCTCTGGTGGTGGGTAGAGCTGACTGTTGCTGTGGCGGTCAGAGCTCAGTAAAACCTTAATCCACTTGACTGTTGATGGGTGGGGCTGGGTTCCCTCCCTGTTGGTTGTTTTGCCTGAGGCAACCCAACACTGGCGCCTACCCGTGCTCTTTGGTGGGGTTAATGGCAGACTCTGGGAGGGCTCACGCCAAGGAGAACTTCCCAGAACCTTGGCTGCCAGTGTCCTTATCCCCACGGTGAAACAGAGCCACCACTCGCCTCTGCAGGAGACCCCTCAACACCAGCAGGTAGGTCTGGTTCAGTCTCCCCCAGGTCACTGCTCCTTCCCCTGGGTCCCGATGCACACATTACTTTGTGTGTGCCCTCCAAGAGTGGGGTCTCTGTTTCCCCCAGTCCTGTCAAAGTCCTGCAATCAATTCCCACTAGGCTTCAAAGTCTGATTCTCTAGGAATTCCTCCTCCCATAGCCGGACCCCCAGGTTGGGAAGCCTGACGTGGGGCTCAGAACCTTCACTCCAGTGGGTGGACTTCTGTGGTATAAGTGTTCGCCAGTCTGTGAGTCACCCACCCAGCAGTTATGGGATTTGATTTTACTCTGATTGGGCCCCTCCTACCGTCTCACTGTGGCTTCTCCTCTGTCCTTGGACGTGGGCTATCCTCCTTGGTGAAGTCCAGGGTCTTCCTGTCAATGATTGTCCAGCAGCCAGTTTTGATTCTGGTGCTCTCGCAAGAGGGAGTGAGAGCACGTCCTTCTACTCCGCCATCTTGGTTAATCCTCTCTGAATTTATTTTTTTAACATTTTTTTGAAGTAATGTGAAAAATTGTAATGCTAAAATCTCACTGTTTCTATTGCATCCCAGATAATCCGCAGGACCCAAGACATGGTAGCTACTAATATACTCCTCTCACGGTGCCTTTTTTTTTAAATTTATTTTTGGCTGTGTTGGGTCTTCGTTGCTGTGCACGGGCTTTCTCTAGTTGCGGCAGCAGGAGCTACTTTTTGCTGCAGTATGTGGGCTTCTCATTGCAGTGGCTTCTCTTGTTGGGGAGCACGGGCTCTAGGCATACGGGCTCAGTAGTTGTGATGCGTGGGCTTAGTTTCTCTGCAGCACGTGGGATCTTCCCGGACCAGGGGTTGAACCCGTGTTCCCTGCACTGGCAGACGGATTCTTAACCACTGTCCCACCAGGGAAGTCCCTCCCACTGTACCTCTTAATGCCATGTGGACTCCTACAAAGGAAATAACAATCACAACTTTGGTTGAACTTTGTCTGGGTAAGTCTTGGCCTCTATAACAAAATTTGATGGCTGTCTTCTCTGATTTTCTGGCATGGTACTGACATGGTTGTTTTGAAAAGTAATTTACTTTCCAGTAATTTAAAATGTACAGAAAAGTTTCAATAATGGCAAAAGTACTCACATTTGCCACTTCATACAAAATGCTCAGTGTGTTTTACCCATAACAGGGACACTGTCCTTAGGAATCAGCACATAACCCCTAAATGAGGAAATCATGATGTCTACATTATAATTTAATACACAGGCCCACTTCAACTTCCGCCTGTTGTCCCAACTGTATGAAAATGTATTTTTCCATCCTGATCCAGTTTTCTTTTTCTGGAACCATTACTGAGTTTTCCCCTCATTTGGACCACCTTGATGGATTTAAAGCAGACAAGTTGAGTATGGGATCTGGGTGGCCTTTTCTGTATGGCTTTTTTCACTAAGGATGCTTTTAATGTACATTTATGTTGTAAGAAATATCAGCACTACACTTTTTTTTCATTGTCATTAAAAATACAAAACATGACATTTACCATTTAATTCATATTACATATACACTTTTGTGGTATTGACTGCCTTCATATAGTTGCACAAACAAGTTAACTAACATGTGTACCACCTGTGTGCATGGGAGATACCCAGGAAATTGAGTAACACCCTGAAATGGCCCAAGACATCACCTTAAATACCGTCTTCATCTCAAAGGAAAAAAAAGGAAGGGTATGGTTGTTTCTGTCTACATTCATCTGATTGTGTATGGTTTCCAATTGATTGTCGTATAACTAGTTTTGGAGAAGTCATGGGATAGTTGGCTTCATTTCAGTTTGAATTTCCAAATTTAGTGGATTCTGCAGGCTTGATACAAGGTTTACAAACTTGATATTGGATCAGGACCTCCCATGGTGTAATCGGTATTAATGGTTTGTTCAACAATTAAAGTTCTGTGTGATATGAGTTCAGACTGGAGTAATCTTGGTTAGTTTCTATCTGTTATACATTTGTCCCAGGATGAAAGGACAAGAAAAACAAGGCCTACTTTATAAAAGTGCCTTCAAACTAATCGATGGTATAATCTCCACATAATTTTTTAAAAATTTATTTCATTGAAGTATAGTTGACTTACAATGTTGTGTTAATTTCTGTTGTATAACAAAGTGATTCATATATATATATATACACACACACATACTGTTTGTTACATATATACATATGGTTTACTACAGGGTATTGAATATAGTTTCCTCTGCTGTACAGTAAGACCTTGTTGTTTATCCATCCTATGTATAATAGTTTGCATCTGCTAATCCCAAACTCCCAATCCATCCCTCCCCCGTCTTCCCCTTGGCAACCACAAGTCTGTTTCCTATATCTGTGAGTTGGTTTCTGTTTTGTAGATTCATTTGTGTTTCGTTTTAGATTTCACATATAAGTGATAGCATATGGTATTTGTCGTTCTCTGTCTGACTTCACTTAGTATGAAAATTGCTAGGTCCATCCATGTAGATGCAAATGGCATTATTTCACTCTGTTTTATGGTTGAGTAGTATCCCATTGTATATATTTATCACATTTTCTTTATCCATTCATCTGTTGATGGACATTCAGGTTGCTTTCATGTCTTGGCTATTGTGAATAGTGATGCTATGAACATAGTGGTGCATGTATCTTTTCGAATTATAGTTTTGTATGGATATATGCCCAGGAGTGGGATGGCTGGTTCATATGACAATTCTATTTTTATTTTATTTATATTTTTATAAATTTATTTATTTTATTATTTATTTTTATTTTTGGCTGCGTTGGGTCTTCGTTGCTGTGTGCGAGCTTTCTCTGGTTATGGCGAGTGGGGGCTACTCTTCATTGTGGTGCGCGGGCTTCTCATTGCGGTGGCTTCTCTTGTTAGGCACATGGGCTCTGGGCACGTGGGCTTCAGTAGTTGTGGCATGCGGGCTCAGTAGTTGTGGCTCGCGGGCTCTAGAACGCAGGCTCAGTAGTTGTCGCGCATGGGCTTAGTTACTCCACGGCATGTGGGATCTTCCTGGGGCAGGGCTCGAACCCGTGTCCCTTGCATTGGCAGGCGGATTCTTAACCACTGCACCACCAGGGAAGCCCCGGCAACTCTAGTTTTAGTTTTTTGAGGAACCTCCATACTGTTTTTCATAGTGGCTGCACCAATCTACATTCTGACCAACAGCGTAGGAGGGTTTCCTTTTCTCCACACACCCTCCAGCGTTTATTTGTAGACTGTTTATTGATGGCTATTCTGACCACTATGAGGGGATACCTCACTGTAGTTTTGATTTGCATTGTTCTAATAATTAGCGACGTGGAGCATCTTTTCATGTGCCTATTGGCCATCTGTATGTCTTCTTTGGAGACATGTCTATTTAGACCTTCTGCCCACTTTTTGATTTTTTTTTTTGAGTTGTATGAGCTGTTTGTATATTTTAGAAATTAGGCCCTTGCTGGTCACATCATCTGCAAATATTTTCTCCCAAACAATTAGCACAGGTGCTGGGACAGCTGGATACCCACATGCAGAAGAATAAAGTTGGACCCTTACCTGCCCCCCCGTCCCATAAACAAAATCAACACAAAATGGATCAAAGGCCTAGATGTAAGAACCAAAATTATAAAACTCATAGAAGAAAACATGAGAGTAAATCTTCATGACCTTGGATTTGACTATGATTTCTTAGATCTGCTACCAAAAGCACAAGCAACAAAAGATAAAATAGATGAATTGGACTTCCTCAAAATGAAAAAAACATTGTTTATAAAAGGAGCAAGGAATAAGATAATCCACCATCCAAAATGGCACAAGATGTTTGCAAACCATGTATCTGATAAAGGACTGTAGCCCACCAGCCAAGCCCCCGGTGGTCCAGTGGAGTGTCTGTGTGGCCCATCCCGTCCTAGGTGATCAGGAGATTTCAGGCCCCACAGCACCCAAGGGGTGGACACTGGTCATCCTCAGCACCCTCAAGGAGTGAGTGCCAGATTGTTTTGAGCCCATATTCCCTCCCATTACTGGCCTCAAAGGCTGAAGGCTTCAGCATGCCTCCAGAAGGACACAGAGTATTTGCAAGTCTTTGAGAACCAAAGGAAGAGTCTTCACTTTTCTGAAAAAGGCATCTTATTATTTCACAACATGAACATTTTCAATCTGGCTCCCAGGGGTGCCCTCCCACCTTCTTTATTTCTGTGAAAGTGGGCATGGTGGTTTGGCTGTCCCCAATCCCCACACCAGGTGACAAGGCCAGTGGGGCCAGCTCCTGGTGGTCCTTAGCTTCGTTGGAGATTAACCCAGACTCTCAGCCTGAGATTGAACATGGACGCCCTTGCTTCTCCCCATCACCGATTCTCATCTCCTGCCCTGTCTCTTTTCCTCTTGCTTGTCAGAATCAGATTTACCTGATGGTTACCACTCACAGTTCCCTCAGAATCCAGAGATTTCTCCTCTAAGGAAAGGTTCTATAAAAATCAGAGGGATAAATAAAGAATGCAGCTGATTCCGGCCTTGTGCTGATGCCCAAGTGGGTGATGAGAATGAGTGTTTTCATTAGAATTTTAAATCCTCCAAGTAATAGATCATTGGCGGGGGGGGCATCCTGTGTCTTCCTGCTCATTCTAATAATGTCATTCCTGAATTTTAATGTGGCAAATAATTTATATTATAAATATGCCGAGGGGGAGATCCATTTAAAAAATGTTAAAGGTAACTCCAAGGGTTTTACAACAAACAAGGACACAGAACCGTGTCCAGACACCGGCTGAGTGATTCCTACCCTGAGCCACAGTCCCCTGGAGGGCGGAGTGGCCATGACCCTCCTCCCGCAGGTCAGCCTACTCAGGCACATCCCACGTGGGACCACTGTATCACAGAATCTTAGAGTGGCCAATGACAGGCAGCTGGCTAGAGATGCGGACAAGAAAAAACTGCCCATCAGCCTGGGACAACCCCAGGGTGAGGCCTTAGTAAGGGCCAGTGTCATGTCATTAGTTAGGGCCAGCATCAGGGCCGAAGTTAAGACCATTGTCAGGGCATTAGTGAGGGATATAATTAAGGTGTTAGTTAGGTAAAGAGTCAGGTCATTAGTTACAGACAGTGGCAGGGCCTCAGGTAGAGACTTCGTCAAGGCCTTAGTTAAGAAGAGCATCGGAGCTTCACCGATGTTAGGGACAGCGTCAGGACGTTAGTTAGGGCCAGCCACCAGGCCTTAGTTAGGGGTAGTGTCAGGACCTCGGAGAAAACTTGAAGGCCTTAATATAGGACAGTTCAGGCCGTTAGTTAGGGACACATCAGAGACTTTCTTAGGGACATATTCAGGGCCTTAGTAATGGTCAGGATTGGGGCGTTATTTAGTGACAGTAAATGCTATGAGGGACAGCTTCAGGGCCATAGTTAGGGACAGCGTCAGGGCCTCAGTTGGAGATAACTTAGGGCCTTAGTAAGAGAGAGTTCAGGCCGTTAGTTAGGGACATAGTAAGAGACTTTCTTAGGGACATATTCAGGGCCTTAGTTATGGACAGGATCAGGGCGATAGTGTCGGATATCTGTCTATTAGGGTCACCGTCAGGGACTTAGTTAGAAATAGTTCAGGCTGTTCCTTAGGTGTATTCTCATGGACTTAAATAATGCCAGAATCAGAGCTGTAGGTAGGGCGAGTGTCAGGGTGTTATTGTGGGATGTCTGTATCTATTAGGGACATCGTCAGGGCATTAGTTAGGGAAAGAGGCAGGCCATTATTGTAGACAGTGTCAGGGCCTCAGGTAGAGACAGCATCAAGGCCTTAGTTAGGAAGAGCATCAGGGCCTTAGTCAGGGACAGTGTTAGGACCTCAGAGAAAACTTGAGGGCCTTAGTAAGAGATAGTTAGGGACACCTCACTGTCTTTTTAAGGGACATATTTAGGACCTCAGTAATGGACAGGATCAGGGCATTATTTAGTGACCACTTAGGCTCTGAGGGACAGCATCAGGGCCTAAGTTAGGGAGAGTGTCAGGGTCCTAGGGACAGGGTTAGGGACTTTGTAAGTTCTAGTTCAGACCATTAGCTTGGGACAGCATCAGGGACTTCGTTAGGGAAAATGTCAAGGCTTCAGTTAGAGATAATTTGCGGGCCTTAATTGGACACAGTTCAGGCTGTTACTTAGGGACATCTTCAGAGCCTCAGTTAGGGACAGCATCAGGCTGTTAGGGGACGAGTCGGGCAATTATTACAGACAGTGTCAGTGCCTCAGGTAGAGAGCGCATCAGGGCCTTAGGGACAGCGTCAGAGACTTACTTAGGGACATATTCAGGGCCTTAGTTATAGACAGAATCAGGGCATTATTGAGAGGTATATGAGGCTATTAGGGACAGCATCACGGTGTTAGGGAAAGAGTTGGGGCATTATTATAGACAGTGTTAGTGCCTTAGGTAGATGCATCATCACAACCTTAGTTAGGAAGAGGGTCAGGGCCTTGGTTAGGGACAGGGTCAGGCCAAAAGTGAGGGCATCTAAGCCTATGAGGGACATCGTCAAGGCCTTAGACTGGGTCAGCATCAGGGCTGTTGTGTCGACCAGTGTCAGGGCATTAATGAGGGACAATATTAGGGTGTTAGTTAGGGAAAGAGGTCATTAGTTACAGGCAGTTTTAGGGCCTCAGGTAGAATCAGCATCAAGGCCTTAGTTAGGAAGAGCATCAGGGCCCCAATTAGGTTCAGCATCAGGACGTTAGTTAGGGCCAGCAACAGGGCCTTAGTTAGGGACAGTGTTGTCAGGACCTCATAAATAACTTGAGGGCTTTAGTAAGAGACAGTTCAGGCTGTTAGTTAGGGACACTTTCTTAGGGACATATTCAGGGCTTTAGTAATGGACAGGATCAGGGTGTTATTTAGTGACAGCCTGGTCTATGATGGAAAGCGTCAGGGCCCAAGTTAGGGAGAGTGTCAAGGTCTTAGGGACAGGGTTTGGGTCTTCACAAGTTATAGCTCAGGCCATTAGCTTGGGATGGCATCAGGGGCTTGGTTAGGGAGAATGTCAAGGCTTCAGTTAGAGATAACTTGAGGGACTTAATTAGACACAGTTCAGGCTGTTACTTAGGGACATTGTCAGGGCCTTAGTTAGGACTAGTGTCAGGGTGTTAGGGATAAAGTTAGGGTGTTACTTAGGGAAAGAGTCAGGTAATTAGTTACAGATAATGTTAGTGCCTTAGGTAGACATAGCATCAAGTCCTTAGGAAGAGCGTCAGGGCCTCAGTTAGGGACACTGTCAGGACATTAATAGGGCCAGCCTCAGAGTGTTAGGTAGGGCCATCGTCAGGACATTAGTTAGGGGCAGATTCAGGACCTTAGTTAGGGACAGCATCAGGGCCTCTGTTAGAGAAAACTTGAGACCCCTAGTAAGAGACAGTACAGGGGTTAGTTAGGGACATTGTCAGGGCCTTAATTAGGGACAGTGTCAGGGACTTAGGGATAGCGTCAGGACATTAGTTATTGACAGTATCAGGGCCTACGTTAGGGACAGTGTCAGCGTCTATTTAGGGACATGTCAGGGCCTTAGGGACAGTGTCAGGGCCTTTGTTAGTGCCAGTGTCATAGCATAATTAGGGAAAAAGTTAGGCCATTATTTAAAGACAGACTTAGGGAATTAGAGACAGCGTCATGGCCTTAGTTAGGACCAGCGTCAGGACATTAGCTAGGGATAGTGTCAGGACCTTAGTTATTGACAGCATCAGGGCCTACGTTAGGGACAGCATCAGCGTCTAGTTAGGACCAGCATCAGGGCCTTAGTTAGGGGAAGCACCTCAGACATTATGAGAGTAAACTATTATGTTGTTGATAAACTAAGAAGTCTCTGGTATTTCATTTTAGCAGCCAAAGAGCTGGCCGAGGATAAATATCTCTGAGCTTGAATACCTATCAAGAGAAACCTTCAAGTCTCAAAAGAAAAGAAAATGGTCTGGAAAGAAACCAACAGAACCAAATAATCAATAATTGTGGAACAACTAAAAATGCTATGACATATACATAATGGGTATAGCAAGAGAAGAATAAAGATAGAAAACAGAAAAAATTTTTATCTTTGTGTCCTTTTCCATGTAGGTTATTACAGAGTGTTGAGTAGACCACTCTTGGTATTCCATAGGTCTCTGGGGATGATATATTTTATATGTATTAGTATATGTTTGTTAACCTCAATATCCTAATTTATCCATTCCTCACACCTTTTCTTTGGCTTAACCATAAGTTTGTCTTCTCAGTCTGAGATTGTCTTTCTCTATGGATATATGTTCATTTATATGAATTTTCAGATACCATAAGTGATATCATAGGACATTTGTCTTTCGCATTCTGACTTACCTCATGTTGTGTGATTAGCTCTAGGCTCATCTGTGGTGCTGCATATGCCATTCTTTTATTATTTTTTCGTGGCTAATATTCCATTCTATACATGTACCACTTCTTCTTTGTCCATTCATCTGTTTATAGACCTTTTTTTGCTTCTGTGTCTTGGTATTTCAGTATTGCTGCAGTGCACATTTGCCTGCCTCTGTCTTTCCGATTCTGGTGGTCTTAGGTTATAGGCCCAGAAGATGCCCTGCCAGATCATATGGCAACACAATTTTTACCTTTTAAAGTAGCTCCATTCAGTTTTTGTTAGTGCTGTTACCACTTTAAATCCCACCAGCAGCTAGAAGGTACACAGTTCCCTAAAACTTCTTCAGCATTTATAGTTTGTAGACGTTTTGCTGATGGTCATTTGACTGGTGTGAGCTGAAACTTTTTTGGATGTTGGATTTGCATGCGGCTAATAATTCCTTATACTGAGCTTTAGGCATGTCCTTTTTTTTCTTTTCCTTTTTTTTAAAGAGTGAGTACAACTTCCCTCTTCATATTGACTTCTTGAAAACTTTGTCATGTGTTGAATTTTCTTGCCTATTCCCTAACCCAGGACATTTTTTGAGGGCAGGTGTCATTTACAGCCCTGCAGTCCTTGTGACTATTAAGCGACCATTGGCACTGGGTTTAAAGCTGCTGTTGTGGAAAACAGCCACAAGGCGGCAGCATTATTACGTTCTCAACTCTTGTTACTAGGGCAACAGAGTCTTTTTGGAGGTAGTGTTCTGAGGTTGTAAATTAGAGTGGAATGTGCTGGGACAAGACCACAGAAGTTTATGTCTCCTTACTTATGTTTGTTTTTTAAATTTAATTTCTATTTCTTATTGCAGTAAATTTGATTAGAGTGTTGTGATTGTCTGGCTGTACAGAATCTGGTCAATGATTCATACATATGTCTGTTCATCTTCGGATCCTGTTACCATGTATGTTATTACAGAATGTTGAGTAGACCTCCCTTGGTATTTGGTAGGTGTTTTGTCATTATATATTTTATATGGATTGGTGATTATATAATTCATATAGTTTATATGTTATATGTTTATATACATTTAACATACATTAGTATATGTATGTTAGCCCCATAATCCTAATTTATCCGTCCTCCCACCTTTCATTTTGGTTAACCATTAGTTTGTTTTATAAGTCTGTGAGTGTCTTTTTCTGTGGAAATATGTTCATTGGTAGCAATCTTAGGATAACATGTATAAATGATATCATAGGATATTTGTCATTCCCTTTTGACTTACTTAACGTAATATGATTATTTCTAGGCTCATGTGTAGTCCTGAAAACGGCATTGTTGATTTTTTTTCCGAACCTGCTCTTCCGTTCGGTACGTATACCACTTCTTCTTTGTCCAATTATCTGTTGATGGACATTTTGTTTGCTTGCATGGCGTGGCTATTGTAAATATTGCTGCAGTGCATGTTTGCCTGTGTGTGCCTTTCCGATTCTGGTCTTCTTAGGGTATAGGCCTATTAGGGGATCGGCCGCATCATATGGTAGCTCACTTTTTACGATTTAAACGCAGCTCCATTCTGTTCTCATGATTAGCTGTTACCAGTTTACATCCAACCTACAGCATAGTGGGTATGCATTTCTCCACCAACCCGTCAGCATTCATTGTTTGTAGACTTTTTACAGATGGCATTTTGAATATTGGGTGGCGAAATGTTTTTGTAGTTTGGATTTGGGTCCAACCAATAATTCCTGACATTGAGCTTTTATACATGTTCTTCTATTTTTAAAATAACAGAGCGAGTAACACTTACCTCTTCAAACAGTTTTCTTGAAAAATTTTCCATATTATGAACTTTCTTGGCCATTACCTACTCCAGGACATTTTTTGAGGACACGTGTCATTT